>NC_134573.1:19319490-20519490 GCF_050947875.1 Dermacentor variabilis | reverse complement strand
GCTGCTTTTGGTTAACTTCGTCACATAACCTGGCGCCGCGAGGGTGCTTGAAATGTAGTCCGAAAAGTAATGAAATCATTACTTTAATGCTGGGGGTCAGAGAAAGCATCACGAACCTCTCCAGGTAACATTCAGTACACGCGAAACTGACTGCATTCCGCGGCCGAGCTGCTTTTGGTTAACTTCCTCACAAAACGTGGCGCCTCGAGAGTGCTTGAAATGTAGTCCAAAAAGTAGTGAAATTATTACGGTAATGTTGGGGGTCAGAGAAATCGTGACAAACCTCTCTCGGTAACATTCACTACACGCAAAACTACATGCATCACACGGCCGAGCTGCTTTTGGTTAACTTCGTCACATAACCTGGCGCCGCGAGGGTGCTTGAAATGTAGTCCGAAAAGTAATGAAATCATTACTTTAATGCTGGGGGTCAGAGAAAGCGTCACGAACCTCTCCCTGTAACATTCAGCACACGCGAAACTTATTGAATCCCACGGCCGAGCTGCTTTTGGTTAACTTCGTAAAAAAACGGGGCGGAGCGAGGGTGCTTGAAATATAGTCCAAAGAGTAGTAAAATTATTACGGTAATGTTTGGGGTCAGAGAAAGCGTCACTAACCTCTCCCGGTAACATTTAGTACACGCGAAACTAACTGCATCACACGGCGGAGCTGCTTTTGGTTAACTTCGTCACAAAACTGGCGCCGCGAGGGTGCTTGAAATGCAGTCCGAAAAGTAGTGAAATTATTACGGTAATGTGTGGGGTCAGACAAAGCGTCACGAACCTCTGCCGGTAACATTCAATACACGCGAAACTAACTGCATCCCACGGCCGAGCTGCTTTTGCTTAACTTCGTCACAAAACGTGGCGCCGCGAGGGTGCTTGAAATATAGTCCAAAAAGTAGTGAAATTATTACGGTAGTGTTAGGGGTCAGAGAAAGCGTCACGAACCTCTCCCGGTAACATTCAGTCCATACAGAACTAATTGCATCACACGGCCGAGCTGCTTTTGGTTAACTTCGTCACAGAACCTGGCGCCGCGAGGGTGCTTGAAATGTAGTCCGAAAAGTAGTGAAATTATTACGGTAATGTTGGGGGTCAGAGAAAGGGTGACAAACCTCTCTCGGTAACATTCACTACACGCAAAACTACATGCATCACACGGCCGAGCTGCTTTTGGTTAACTTCGTCACAAAACCTGGCGCCGCGAGGGTGCTTGAAATGTAGTCCGAAAAGTAATGAAATCATTACTTTAATGCTGGGGGTCAGAGAAAGCATCACGAACCTCTCCAGGTAACATTCAGTACACGCGAAACTGACTGCATTCCGCGGCCGAGCTGCTTTTGGTTAACTTCCTCACAAAACGTGGCGCCTCGAGAGTGCTTGAAATGTAGTCCAAAAAGTAGTGAAATTATTACGGTAATGTTGGGGGTCAGAGAAATCGTGACAAACCTCTCTCGGTAACATTCACTACACGCAAAACTATATGCATCACATGGCCGAGCTGCTTTTGGTTAACTTCGTCACATAACCTGGCGCCGCGAGGGTGCTTGAAATGTAGTCCAAAAAGTAGTGAAATTATTACGGTAATTTTGGGGGTCAGAGATAGCGTCACGAACCTCTCCCGGTAACAATTAGTGGACGCGAAACTAACTGCATCACACGGCAGAGCTGCTTTTGGTTAACTTCGTCACTGAACCTGGCGCCGCGAGGGAGCTTGCAATGTAGCCCGAAAAGTAGTGAAATTATTACGGCAATTTTGGGGGTGAGAGAAAGCCTCAAGAACCTCTCCCGGTAACATTCAGTACACGCAAAACTAACTGCATCCCACGGCCGAGCTGCTTTTGGTTAACATCGTCATAAAACCTGGCGCTGGCAGGGTGCTTTAAATGTAGTCCAAAAAGTAGTGAACGTATTACGGTAATGTTTGGGGCCAGAGAAAGCGTGACGAACCTCTTCCGATAACATTCAGTACACGCGAAGCTAACTGCATCCCACGGCCGAGCTGCTTTTGATTAACTTCGTCAGAGAACCTGGCGCCGCGAGGGTGCTTGAAATGTAGTCCGAAAAGTAGTGAAATTATTACGGTAATTTTGGGGGTCAGAGAAATCGTGACAAACCTCTCTCGGTAACATTCACTGCACGCAAAACTATATGCATCACATGGCCGAGCTGCTTTTGGTTAACTTCGTCACATAACCTGGCGCCGCGAGGGTGCTTGAAATGTAGTCCAAAAAGTAGTGAAATTATTACGGTAATTTTGGGGGTCAGAGATAGCGTCACGAACCTCTCCCGGTAACAATTAGTGGACGCGAAACTAACTGCATCACACGGCAGAGCTGCTTTTGGTTAACTTCGTCACTGAACCTGGCGCCGCGAGGGAGCTTGCAATGTAGCCCGAAAAGTAGTGAAATTATTACGGCAATTTTGGGGGTGAGAGAAAGCCTCAAGAACCTCTCCCGGTAACATTCAGTACACGCAAAACTAACTGCATCCCACGGCCGAGCTGCTTTTGGTTAACATCGTCATAAAACCTGGCGCTGGCAGGGTGCTTTAAATGTAGTCCAAAAAGTAGTGAACGTATTACGGTAATGTTTGGGGCCAGAGAAAGCGTGACGAACCTCTTCCGATAACATTCAGTACACGCGAAGCTAACTGCATCCCACGGCCGAGCTGCTTTTGATTAACTTCGTCAGAGAACCTGGCGCCGCGAGGGTGCTTGAAATGTAGTCCGAAAAGTAGTGAAATTATAACGGTAATTTTGGGGGTCAGAGAAAGCGTCCCGAATCTCTCCCGGTGACATTTCGTACACGCGAAACTAACTGTATCACACGGCCAAGCTGCTTTTCGTTAACTTCGTCACAGAACCTGGCGCCGCTAGGGTGCTTGAAATGTAGTCCAAGAAGTAGTGAAATTATTACGGTAGTTTTGGGGGTCAGACAAAGCGTCACGAACCTCTCCCGGTAACATTGAATACACGCGAAACTAACTGCATCCCACGGCCGAGCTGCTTTTGGGTAACTTCGTCACAGAACCTGGCGCCGCGAGGCTGCTTGAAATGTAGTCCGAAAAGTAATGAAATTATTACTTTAATGCTGGGGGTCAGAGAAAGCGTCACGAACCTCTCCCGGTAATATTCAATACACGTGAAACTAACTGCATCCCACGGCCGAGCTGCTTTTGGTTAACTTCTTCACAAAACCTGGCGCCGCGAGGGTGCTTGAAATGTAGTCCGAAAAGTAATAAAATGATTTATTTAATGCTGGGGGTCAGAGAAAGCATCACGAACCTCTCCCGGTAACATTCAGTACACTCGAAACTAATTGCATCCCATGGCCGAGCTGCTTTTGGTTAACTTCGTCACAAAACTGGCGCCGCGAGGGTGCTTGAAATGTAGTCCGAAAAGTAGTGTAATTATTACGGTAATGTTGGAGGTCAGAGAAAGCGTCACGAACCTCTCCCGGTAACATTTAGTACACGCGAAACTGACTGCATCCCACGGCAGAGCTGCTTTTGGTTAACTTCGTCAGAAAACCTGGCGCCGCTTGGTGCTTGAAATGTAGTCCGAAAAGTAGTGAAATAATTACGGTAATGTTGGGGTCAGAGAAAGCGTCACGAACCTCTCCCGGTAACATTCAGTACACGATAACTAATTGCATCACACGGACGAGCTGCTTTTGGTTAACTTCTTCACAAAACCTGGCAACGCGAGGGTGCCTGAAATGTAGTACGAAAAGTAATGAAATCATTACTTTAATGCTGGGGGTCAGAGAAAGCGTGACGAACCTCTCCCGGTAACATTCAGTACACGCGAAACTAATTGCGTCCCACCGCCGAGCTGCTTTTGGTTAACTTCGTCACAAAACCAGGCGCCGCGAGGGTGCTTGAAATGTAGTCCGAAAAGTAGTGAAATTATTACGGCAATGTTGGTGGTCAGAGAAAGCGTCACGAACCTCTCCCGGTAACATTTAGTACACGCGAAACTGACTGCATCCCACGACCGAGCTGCTTTTGGTTAACTTCGTCACAAAACCTGGCGCCGCGAGGGTGCTTGAAATGTAGTCCGAAAAGTAGTGAAATTATTGCGGCAATTTTGGGGGTGAGAGAAAGCGTCAAGAACCTCTCCCGGTAACATTCAGTACACGCGAAACTAACTGCATCCCACGGCCGAGCTACTTTTGGTTAACTTCGTCACAAAACTGGCGCCTCGAGGGTGCTTGAAATGTAGTCCAAAAAGTAGTGAAATTTTTACGGTAATGTTGGGGGTCAGAGATAGCGTCACGAACCTCTCCCGGTAACAATTAGTGGACGCGAAACTAACTGCATCACACGGCAGAGCTGCTTTTGGTTAACTTCGTCCCTGAACCTGGCGCCGCGAGGGAGCTTGAAATGTAGCCCGAAAAGTAGTGAAATTATTACGGCAATTTTGGGGGTGAGAGAAAGCCTCAAGAACCTCTCCCGGTAACATTCAGTACACGCAAATCTAACTGCATCCCACGGCCGAGCTGCTTTTGGTTAACATCGTCATAAAACCTGGCGCTGGCAGGGTGCTTTAAATGTAGTCGAAAAAGTAGTGAAGGTATTACGGTAATGTTTGGGGCCAGAGAAAGCGTGACGAACCTCTCCCGGTAACATTCAGTACACGCGAAGCTAACTGCATCCCACGGCCGAGCTGCTTTTGATTAACTTCGTCACAGAACCTGGCGCCGCGAGGGTGCTTGAAATGTAGTCCGAAAATAGTGAAATTATTACGGTAATTTTGGGGGTCAGAGAAAGCGTCCCGAATCTCTCCCGGTGACATTTCGTACACGCGAAACTAACTGTATCACACGGCCAAGCTGCTTTTCGTTAACTTAGTCACAGAACCTGGCGCCGCGAGGGTGCTTGAAATGTAGTCCAAGAAGTAGTGAAATTATTACGGTAGTTTTGGGGGTCAGACAAAGCGTCACGAACCTCTCCCGGTAACATTGAATACACGCGAAACTAACTGCATCCCACGGCCGAGCTGCTTTTGGGTAACTTCGTCACAAAACCTGGCGCCGCGAGGGTGCTTGAAATGTAGTCCGAAAAGTAATGAAATTATTACTTTAATGCTGGGGGTCAGAGAAAGCGTCACGAACCTCTCCCGGTAATATTCAATACACGCGAAACTAACTGCATCCCACGGCCGAGCTGCTTTTGGTTAACTTCGTCACAAAACCTGGCGCCGCGAGGGTGCTTGAAATGTAGTACCAAAAGTAATTAAATCATTACTTTAATGCTGGGGGTCCGAGAAAGCGTCACGAACCTCTCCCGGTAACATTCAGTACACGCGAAACAAACTGCATCCCACGGCCGAGCTGCTTTTGATTAACTTCGTCACAGAACCTGGCGCCGCGAGGGCGCTTGAAATGTAGTCAGAAAAGTAGTGAAATTATTACGGTAATTTTGGGGGTCAGAGAAAGCGTCGCGGACCTCTCCCGGTAACATTTAGTACACGCGGAACTAACTGCATCCCACGGCCGAGCTGCTTTTGGTTAACTTCTTCACAAAACCTGGCGCCGCGAGGGTGCTTGAAATGTAGTCCGAAAAGTAATGAAATTATTTCTTTAATGCTGGGGGTCAGAGAAAGCATCACGAACCTCTCCCGGTAACATTCAGTACACTCGAAACTAATTGCATCCCATGGCCGAGCTGCTTTTGGTTAACTTCGTCACAAAACTGGCGCCGCGAGGGTGCTTGAAATGTAGTCCGAAAAGTAATGAAATAATTACGGTATTGTTGAGGGACAGAGAAAGCGTCACGAACCTCTCCCGGTAACATTCAGTACACGCGAAACTAACTGCATCCCACGGCCGAGCTGCTTTTGGTTTACTTCATCACATAACTGGCGCCGCGAGGGTGCTTCAAATGTAGTCCCAAAAGTGCTGAAATTATTACGGTAATGTTGAGGGACAGAGAAAGCGTCACGAACTTCTCCCGGTAACATTTAGTACACGCGAAACTAACCGCATCGCACGTCCGAGCTGCTTTTGGCTAACTTCGTCAAAGAACCTGGCACCGCGACGCTGCTTGAAATGTAGTCCGAAAATTAATGAAATTATTACTTTAATGCTGGGGGTCAGAGAAAGCGTCACGAACCTCTCCCGGTAACATTCTTTACACGCGAAACTAACTGCATCCCACGGCCGAGCTGCTTTTGATTAACTTCGTCACAGAACCTGGCGCCGCGAAGGCGCTTGAAATGTAGTCAGAAAAGTAGTGAAATTATTACGGTAATGTTGGGGGACAGAGAAAGCGTCACGGACCTCTCCCGGTAACATTTAGTACACACGAAACTAACTGCATCACACGGGCGAGCTGCTTTTGGTTAACTTCATCACAAAACCTGGCGCCGCGAGGGTGCTTGAAATGTAGTGCGAAAATTAATGAAATCATTGCTTTAATGCTGGGGGTCGGAGAAAGCGTCACGAACCTCTCCCGGTAACATTCAGTACACGCGAAGCTAACTGCATCCCACGGCCGAGCTGCTTTTGATTAACTCCGTCACAGAACCTGGCGCCGCGAGGGTGCTTGAAATGTAGTACGAAAAGTAATGAAATCATTACTTTAATGCTGGGGGTCCGAGAAAGCGTCACGAACCTCTCCCGGTAACATTCAGTACACGCGAAACTAACTGCATCACACGGCCGAGCTGCGTTTGGCTAACTTCGTCACAGAACCTGGCGCCGCGAGGCTGCTTGAAATGTAGTCCGAAAAGTAATGAAATTATTACTTTAATGCTGGGGGTCAGAGAAAGCGTCACGAACCTCTCCCGGTAATATTGAATACACGCGAAACTAACTGCATCCCACGGCCGAGCTGCGTTTGGCTAACTTCGTCACAGAACCTGGCGCCGCGAGGCTGCTTGAAATGTAGTCCGAAAAGTAATGAAATTATCACTTTAATGCTGGGGGTCAGTGAAAGCGTCACGAACCTCTCCCGGTAACATTCAGTACACGCGAAACTAACTGCATCCCACGGCCGAGCTGCTTTTGATTAACTTCGTCACAGAACCTGGCGCCGCGAGGGCGCTTGAAATGTAGTCAGAAAAGTAGTGAAATTATTACGTGATTTTGGGGGTCAGAGAAAGCGTCACGGACCTCTCCCGGTAACATTCATTACACGCGAAACTAACTGCATCCCACGGCTCAGCTGCTTTTGGTTAACTTCGTCACAAACCTGGCACCGCGAGGGTGCTTGAAATGTAGTCCAAAAAGTAATAAAATCATTATTTTAATGCAGGACGTCAGAGAGAGCATCACGAACCTCTCCCGGTAACATTCAGTACACGCGAAACTAATTGCATTCCACCGCCGAGCTGCTTTGAGTTAACTTCGTCACAAAACCAGGCGCAGCGAGGGTGCTTGAAGTGTAGTCAGAAAAGTAGTGAAATTATTACGGTAATGTTGGGGGACAGAGAAAGCGTCGCGGACCTCTCCCGGTAACATTTAGTACACGCGAAACTAACTGCATCCCACGGCCGAGCTGCTTTTGGTTAACTTCTTCACAAAACCTGGCGCCTCGAGGGTGCTTGAAATGTAGTCCGAAAAGTAATGAAATCATTTCTTTAATGCTGGGGGTCAGAGAAAGCATCACGAACCTCTCCCGGTAACATTCAGTACACTCGAAACTAATTGCATCCCATGGCCGAGTTGCTTTTGGTTAACTTCGTCACAAAACCTGGCGCCGCGAGGGTGCTTGAAATGTAGTCCGAAAAGTAGTGAAGTTATTACGGTAATGTTGGGGGTCAGAGAAAGCGTCACGAACCTCTCCCGGTAACATTCAGTACACGCACAACTAATTGCATCACACGGCCGGGCTGCTTTAGGTTAACTTCGTCACAAAACTGGCGCCGCGAGGGTACTTGAAATGTAGTCCGAAAAGTAATGAAATAATTACGGTAATGTTGAGGGACAGAGAAAGCGTCACGAACCTCTCCCGGTAACATTCAGTACACGCGAAACTAACTGCATCCCACGGCCGAGCTGCTTTTGGTTTACTTCATCACATAACTGGCGCCGCGAGGGTGCTTCAAATGTAGTCCCAAAAGTGCTGAAATTATTACGGTAATGTTGAGGGACAGAGAAAGCGTCACGAACTTCTCCCGGTAACATTTAGTACACGCGAAACTAACCGCATCGCACGTCCGAGCTGCTTTTGGCTAACTTCGTCAAAGAACCTGGCACCGCGACGCTGCTTGAAATGTAGTCCGAAAAGGAATGAAATTATTACTTTAATGCTGGGGGTCAGAGAAAGCGTCACGAACCTCTCCCGGTAACATTCTTTACACGCGAAACTAACTGCATCCCACGGCCGAGCTGCTTTTGATTAACTTCGTCACAGAACCTGGCGCCGCGAAGGCGCTTGAAATGTAGTCAGAAAAGTAGTGAAATTATTACGGTAATGTTGGGGGACAGAGAAAGCGTCACGGACCTCTCCCGGTAACATTTAGTACACACGAAACTAACTGCATCACACGGGCGAGCTGCTTTTGGTTAACTTCATCACAAAACCTGGCGCCGCGAGGGTGCTTGAAATGTAGTGCGAAAATTAATGAAATCATTGCTTTAATGCTGGGGGTCGGAGAAAGCGTCACGAACCTCTCCAGGTAACATTCAGTACACGCGAAGCTAACTGCATCCCACGGCCGAGCTGCTTTTGATTAACTCCGTCACAGAACCTGGCGCCGCGAGGGTGCTTGAAATGTAGTACGAAAAGTAATGAAATCATTACTTTAATGCTGCGGGTCCGAGAAAGCGTCACGAACCTCTCCCGGTAACATTCAGTACACGCGAAACTAACTGCATCACACGGCCGAGCTGCGTTTGGCTAACTTCGTCACAGAACCTGGCGCCGCGAGGCTGCTTGAAATGTAGTCCGAAAAGTAATGAAATTATTACTTTAATGCTGGGGGTCAGAGAAAGCGTCACGAACCTCTCCCGGTAATATTGAATACACGCGAAACTAACTGCATCCCACGGCCGAGCTGCTTTTGATTAACTTCGTCACAGAACCTGGCGCCGCGAGGGCGCTTGAAATGTAGTCAGAAAAGTAGTGAAATTATTACGGTAATTTTGGGGGTCAGAGAAAGCGTCACGGACCTCTCCCGGTAACATTCATTACACGCGAAACTAACTGCATCCCACGGCTCAGCTGCTTTTGGTTAACTTCGTCACAAACCTGGCACCGCGAGGGTGCTTGAAATGTAGTCCAAAAAGTAATAAAATCATTATTTTAATGCAGGACGTCAGAGAGAGCATCACGAACCTCTCCCGGTAACATTCAGTACACGCGAAACTAATTGCATTCCACCGCCGAGCTGCTTTGAGTTAACTTCGTCACAAAACCAGGCGCAGCGAGGGTGCTTGAAGTGTAGTCAGAAAAGTAGTGAAATTATTACGGTAATGTTGGGGGACAGAGAAAGCGTCGCGGACCTCTCGCGGTAACATTTAGTACACGCGAAACTAACTGCATCCCACGGCCGAGCTGCTTTTGGTTAACTTCTTCACAAAACCTGGCGCCTCGAGGGTGCTTGAAATGTAGTCCGAAAAGTAATGAAATCATTTCTTTAATGCTGGGGGTCAGAGAAAGCATCACGAACCTCTCCCGGTAACATTCAGTACACTCGAAACTAATTGCATCCCATGGCCGAGTTGCTTTTGGTTAACTTCGTCACAAAACCTGGCGCCACGAGGGTGCTTGAAATGTAGTCCGAAAAGTAGTGAAGTTATTACGGTAATGTTGGGGGTCAGAGAAAGCGTCACGAACCTCTCCCGGTAACATTCAGTACACGCACAACTAATTGCATCACACGGCCGGGCTGCTTTAGGTTAACTTCGTCACAAAACTGGCGCCGCGAGGGTGCTTGAAATGTAGTCCGAAAAGTAATGAAATAATTACGGTAATGTTGAGGGACAGAGAAAGCGTCACGAACCTCTCCCGGTAACATTCAGTACACGCGAAACTAACTGCATCGCACGGCCGAGCTGCTTTTGGTTAACTTCATCACAAAACTGGCGCCGCGACGGTGCTTCAAATGTAGTCCGAAAAGTACTGAAATTATTACGGTAATGTTGAGGGACAGAGAAAGCGTCACGAACTTCTCCCGGTAACATTTAGTACATGCGAAACTAACCGCATCGCACGTCCGAGCTGCTTTTGGCTAACATCGTCAAAGAACCTGGCGCCGCGAGGCTGCTCGAAATGTAGTCCGAAAAGTAATGAAATTATTACTTTAATGCTGGGGGTCAGAGAAAGCGTCACGAACCTCTCTCGGTAACATTCAGTACACGCGAAACTAACTGCATCCCACGGCCGAGCTGCTTTTGATTAACTTCGTCACAGAACCTGGCGCCGCGAGGGTGCTTGAAATGTAGTCCGAAAAGTAATGAAATAATTACGGTAATGTTGAGGGACAGAGAAAGCGTCACGAACCTCTCCCGGTAACATTCAGTACACGCGAAACTAACTGCATCCCACGGCCGAGCTGCTTTTGGTTTACTTCATCACATAACTGGCGCCGCGAGGGTGCTTCAAATGTAGTCCCAAAAGTGCTGAAATTATTACGGTAATGTTGAGGGACAGAGAAAGCGTCACGAACTTCTCCCGGTAACATTTAGTACACGCGAAACTAACCGCATCGCACGTCCGAGCTGCTTTTGGCTAACTTCGTCAAAGAACCTGGCACCGCGACGCTGCTTGAAATGTAGTCCGAAAAGGAATGAAATTATTACTTTAATGCTGGGGGTCAGAGAAAGCGTCACGAACCTCTCCCGGTAACATTCTTTACACGCGAAACTAACTGCATCCCACGGCCGAGCTGCTTTTGATTAACTTCGTCACAGAACCTGGCGCCGCGAAGGCGCTTGAAATGTAGTCAGAAAAGTAGTGAAATTATTACGGTAATGTTGGGGGACAGAGAAAGCGTCACGGACCTCTCCCGGTAACATTTAGTACACACGAAACTAACTGCATCACACGGGCGAGCTGCTTTTGGTTAACTTCATCACAAAACCTGGCGCCGCGAGGGTGCTTGAAATGTAGTGCGAAAATTAATGAAATCATTGCTTTAATGCTGGGGGTCGGAGAAAGCGTCACGAACCTCTCCCGGTAACATTCAGTACACGCGAAGCTAACTGCATCCCACGGCCGAGCTGCTTTTGATTAACTCCGTCACAGAACCTGGCGCCGCGAGGGTGCTTGAAATGTAGTACGAAAAGTAATGAAATCATTACTTTAATGCTGGGGGTCCGAGAAAGCGTCACGAACCTCTCCCGGTAACATTCAGTACACGCGAAACTAACTGCATCACACGGCCGAGCTGCGTTTGGCTAACTTCGTCACAGAACCTGGCGCCGCGAGGCTGCTTGAAATGTAGTCCGAAAAGTAATGAAATTATTACTTTAATGCTGGGGGTCAGAGAAAGCGTCACGAACCTCTCCCGGTAATATTGAATACACGCGAAACTAACTGCATCCCACGGCCGAGCTGCTTTTGATTAACTTCGTCACAGAACCTGGCGCCGCGAGGGCGCTTGAAATGTAGTCAGAAAAGTAGTGAAATTATTTCGGTAATTTTGGGGGTCAGAGAAAGCGTCACGGACCTCTCCCGGTAACATTCATTACACGCGAAACTAACTGCATCCCACGGCTCAGCTGCTTTTGGTTAACTTCGTCACAAACCTGGCACCGCGAGGGTGCTTGAAATGTAGTCCAAAAAGTAATAAAATCATTATTTTAATGCAGGACGTCAGAGAGAGCATCACGACCCTCTCCCGGTAACATTCAGTACACGCGAAACTAATTGCATTCCACCGCCGAGCTGCTTTGAGTTAACTTCGTCACAAAACCAGGCGCAGCGAGGGTGCTTGAAGTGTAGTCAGAAAAGTAGTGAAATTATTACGGTAATGTTGGGGGACAGAGAAAGCGTCGCGGACCTCTCCCGGTAACATTTAGTACACGCGAAACTAACTGCATCCCACGGCCGAGCTGCTTTTGGTTAACTTCTTCACAAAACCTGGCGCCTCGAGGGTGCTTGAAATGTAGTCCGAAAAGTAATGAAATCATTTCTTTAATGCTGGGGGTCAGAGAAAGCATCACGAACCTCTCCCGGTAACATTCAGTACACTCGAAACTAATTGCATCCCATGGCCGAGTTGCTTTTGGTTAACTTCGTCACAAAACCTGGCGCCGCGAGGGTGCTTGAAATGTAGTCCGAAAAGTAGTGAAGTTATTACGGTAATGTTGGGGGTCAGAGAAAGCGTCACGAACCTCTCCCGGTAACATTCAGTACACGCACAACTAATTGCATCACACGGCCGGGCTGCTTTAGGTTAACTTCGTCACAAAACTGGCGCCGCGAGGGTGCTTGAAATGTAGTCCGAAAAGTAATGAAATAATTACGGTAATGTTGAGGGACAGAGAAAGCGTCACGAACCTCTCCCGGTAACATTCAGTACACGCGAAACTAACTGCATCGCACGGCCGAGCTCCTTTTGGTTAACTTCATCACAAAACTGGCGCCGCGACGGTGCTTCAAATGTAGTCCGAAAAGTACTGAAATTATTACGGTAATGTTGAGGGACAGAGAAAGCGTCACGAACTTCTCCCGGTAACATTTAGTACATGCGAAACTAACCGCATCGCACGTCCGAGCTGCTTTTGGCTAACATGGTCAAAGAACCTGGCGCCGCGAGGCTGCTCGAAATGTAGTCCGAAAAGTAATGAAATTATTACTTTAATGCTGGGGGTCAGAGAAAGCGTCACGAACCTCTCTCGGTAACATTCAGTACACGCGAAACTAACTGCATCCCACGGCCGAGCTGCTTTTGATTAACTTCGTCACAGAACCTGGCGCCGCGAGGGTGCTTGAAATGTAGTCCGAAAAGTTGTGAAAATATTACGGTAATTTTGGGGGTCAGAGAAAGCGTCACGGACCTCTACCGGTAACATTCATTACACGCGTAACTAACTGCATCCCACAAGTGAACTGCTTTTGGTAAACTTTGTCACAAATGTGGCGCCGCGAGGGTGCTTGAAATGTAGACCGAAAAGTGGTGAAATTATTACGGTAATGTTGGGGGTCAGAGAAAGCGTCACGAACCTCTCCCGGTAACATTCAGTACATGCCAAACTAACTGCATCCCACGGCCGAGCTGCTTTTGGTTAACTTCATCACAAAACTGGCGCCGCGAGGGTGCTTCAAATGTAGTCCGAAAAGTAGTGAAATTATTACGGTAATGTTGGGGGACAGAGAAAGCGTCACGAACGTCTGCCGGTAACATTCAGTACACGCGAAACTAAGCGCATCCCACGGCCGAGCTCCTTTCGGTTAACTTCGTCACAAAACGTGGCGCCGCGAGGGTGCTTGAAATGTAGTCCAAAAAGTAGTGAAATTATTACGGTAATGTTGGGGGACAGAGAAAGCGTCACGAACCTCTCCCGGTAACATTCAGTACACGCGAAACTAACTGCATCCCACGGCCGAGCTGCTTTTGATTAACTTCATCACAGAACCTGGCGCCGCGAGGGCGCTTGAAATGTAGTCAGAAAAGTAGTGAAATTATTACGGTAATTTTGGGGGTCAGAGAAAGCGTCACGGACCTCTCCCGGTAACATTCATTACACGCGAATCTAACTGCATCCCACGGCTCACCTGCTTTTGGTTAACTTCGTCACAAACCAGGCACCGCGAGGGTGCTTGAAATGCAGTCCGAAAAGTAATGAAATCATTACTTTAATGCAGGAGGTCAGAGAGAGCGTCACGAACCTCTCCCGGTAACATTCAGTACACGCGAAACTAATTGCATCCCACCGCCGAGCTGCTTTGAGTTAACTTCGTCACAAAACCAGGCGCAGCGAGGGTGCTTGAAATGGTGTCAGAAAAGTAGTGAAATTAGTACGGTAATGTTGGGGGACAGAGAAAGCGTCGCGGACCTTTCCCGGTAACATTTAGTACTCGCGAATCTAACTGCATCCCACGGCCGAGCTGCTTTTGGTGAACTCCTTCACAAAACCTGGCGCCGCCAGGATGCTTGAAATGTAGTCCGGAAAGTAATGAAATAATTTCTTTAATGCTGGGGGACAGAGAAAGCGTCAGGAACCTCTCCCGGTAACATTCAGTACACGGGAAACTAAGTGCATCCCACGGCCGAGCTGCTTTTCGTTAACTTCATCACAAAACTGGCGCCGCGAGGGTGCTTCGAATGTAGTCCGAAAAGTAGTGAAATTATTACGGTAATGTTGGGGGACAGAGAAAGCGTCACGAACCTACCCCGGTAACATTCAGTAGACGCGAAACTAACCGCATCCCACGGCCGAGCTGCTTTTGGTCAACTTCGTCACAAAACGTGGCGCCGCGAGGGTGCTTGAAATGTAATCCGAAAAGTAGTGAAATTATTACGGTAATGTTGGGGGTCAGAGAATGCGTCACGAACCTCTCCCGGTAACATTTAGTACACGCGAAACTAACTGCATCACACGGCGGAGCTGCTTTTGGTTAACTTCGTCGCAGAACCTTTCGCCGCGAGGGTGCTTGAAATGTAGTCCGAAAAGTAGTGAAATTATTACGGCAATTTTGGGGGTCAGAGAAAGCGTCACGAACCTCTCCCGGTAACATTCCGTTCACGCGAAGCTAACTGCATCCCACGGCCGAGCTGCTTTTTGTTAACTTCGTGACAAAATCTGGCGCCGCGAGGGTGCGTGAAATGTAGTCCGAAAAGTAATGAAATCATTACTTTAAAGCTGGGGGTCAGAGAAAGCGTCACGAACCTCTCCCGGTAACATTCAGTACACGCGAAACTAATTGCATCCCACGGCCGAGCTGCTTTTGGTTAACTTCGTCACAATACCTGGCGCCGCGAGGGTGCTTGAAATGTAGTCCGAAAAGTAGTGAAATTATTACGGTAATGTTGGGGGACAGAAAAAGCATGGCGGACGTCTCCCGGTAACATTTAGTACACGCGAAACTAACTGCATCCCACGGCCGAGCTGCTTTTAGTTAACTTCGTCACAAAACCTGGTGCCGCGAGGGTGCGTGAAATGTAGTCCGAAAAGTAATGAAATCATTACTTTAAAGCTGGGGGTCAGAGAAAGCGTCACGAACCTCTCCCGGTAACATTCAGTACACGCGAAACTAATTGCATCCCACGGCCGAGCGGCTTTTGGTTAACTTCGTCACAATACTTGGCGCCGCGAGGGTGCTTGAAATGTAGTCCGAAAAGTAGTGAAATTATTACAGTAATGTTGGGGGACAGAGAAACCATGGCGGACGTCTCCCGGTAACATTTAGTCACGCGAAACTAACTGCATCCCACGGCCGAGCTGCTTCTGGTTAACTTCCTGACAAAACTAGCGCCGCGAGGGTGCTTCAAATGTAGTCCGAAAAGTAGTGAAATAATTACGGTAATGTTGGGGGACAGAGAAAGCGTCACGAACCCCTCCGGTAACATTCAGTACACGCGAAACTAACCGCATCCCACGGCCGAGCTGCTTTTGGTTAACTTCATCACAAAACTGGCGCCGCGAGGGTGCTTCAAATGTAGTCCGAAAAGTAGTGAAATTATTACGGTAATGTTGGGGGACAGAGAAAGCGTCACGAACGTCTGCCGGTAACATTCAGTACACGCGAAACTAAGCGCATCCCACGGCCGAGCTCCTTTCGGTTAACTTCGTCACAAAACGTGGCGCCGCGAGGGTGCTTGAAATGTAGTCCAAAAAGTAGTGAAATTATTACGGTAATGTTGGGGGACAGAGAAAGCGTCACGAACCTCTCCCGGTAACATTCAGTACACGCGAAACTAACTGCATCCCACGGCCGAGCTGCTTTTGATTAACTTCATCACAGAACCTGGCGCCGCGAGGGCGCTTGAAATGTAGTCAGAAAAGTAGTGAAATTATTACGGTAATTTTGGGGGTCAGAGAAAGCGTCACGGACCTCTCCCGGTAACATTCATTACACGCGAATCTAACTGCATCCCACGGCTCACCTGCTTTTGGTTAACTTCGTCACAAACCAGGCACCGCGAGGGTGCTTGAAATGCAGTCCGAAAAGTAATGAAATCATTACTTTAATGCAGGAGGTCAGAGAGAGCGTCACGAACCTCTCCCGGTAACATTCAGTACACGCGAAACTAATTGCATCCCACCGCCGAGCTGCTTTGAGTTAACTTCGTCACAAAACCAGGCGCAGCGAGGGTGCTTGAAATGGTGTCAGAAAAGTAGTGAAATTAGTACGGTAATGTTGGGGGACAGAGAAAGCGTCGCGGACCTTTCCCGGTAACATTTAGTACTCGCGAATCTAACTGCATCCCACGGCCGAGCTGCTTTTGGTGAACTCCTTCACAAAACCTGGCGCCGCCAGGATGCTTGAAATGTAGTCCGGAAAGTAATGAAATAATTTCTTTAATGCTGGGGGACAGAGAAAGCGTCAGGAACCTCTCCCGGTAACATTCAGTACACGGGAAACTAAGTGCATCCCACGGCCGAGCTGCTTTTCGTTAACTTCATCACAAAACTGGCGCCGCGAGGGTGCTTCGAATGTAGTCCGAAAAGTAGTGAAATTATTACGGTAATGTTGGGGGACAGAGAAAGCGTCACGAACCTACCCCGGTAACATTCAGTAGACGCGAAACTAACCGCATCCCACGGCCGAGCTGCTTTTGGTCAACTTCGTCACAAAACGTGGCGCCGCGAGGGTGCTTGAAATGTAATCCGAAAAGTAGTGAAATTATTACGGTAATGTTGGGGGTCAGAGAATGCGTCACGAACCTCTCCCGGTAACATTTAGTACACGCGAAACTAACTGCATCACACGGCGGAGCTGCTTTTGGTTAACTTCGTCGCAGAACCTTTCGCCGCGAGGGTGCTTGAAATGTAGTCCGAAAAGTAGTGAAATTATTACGGCAATTTTGGGGGTCAGAGAAAGCGTCACGAACCTCTCCCGGTAACATTCCGTTCACGCGAAGCTAACTGCATCCCACGGCCGAGCTGCTTTTTGTTAACTTCGTGACAAAATCTGGCGCCGCGAGGGTGCGTGAAATGTAGTCCGAAAAGTAATGAAATCATTACTTTAAAGCTGGGGGTCAGAGAAAGCGTCACGAACCTCTCCCGGTAACATTCAGTACACGCGAAACTAATTGCATCCCACGGCCGAGCTGCTTTTGGTTAACTTCGTCACAATACCTGGCGCCGCGAGGGTGCTTGAAATGTAGTCCGAAAAGTAGTGAAATTATTACGGTAATGTTGGGGGACAGAAAAAGCATGGCGGACGTCTCCCGGTAACATTTAGTACACGCGAAACTAACTGCATCCCACGGCCGAGCTGCTTTTAGTTAACTTCGTCACAAAACCTGGTGCCGCGAGGGTGCGTGAAATGTAGTCCGAAAAGTAATGAAATCATTACTTTAAAGCTGGGGGTCAGAGAAAGCGTCACGAACCTCTCCCGGTAACATTCAGTACACGCGAAACTAATTGCATCCCACGGCCGAGCGGCTTTTGGTTAACTTCGTCACAATACTTGGCGCCGCGAGGGTGCTTGAAATGTAGTCCGAAAAGTAGTGAAATTATTACAGTAATGTTGGGGGACAGAGAAACCATGGCGGACGTCTCCCGGTAACATTTAGTCACGCGAAACTAACTGCATCCCACGGCCGAGCTGCTTCTGGTTAACTTCCTGACAAAACTAGCGCCGCGAGGGTGCTTCAAATGTAGTCCGAAAAGTAGTGAAATAATTACGGTAATGTTGGGGGACAGAGAAAGCGTCACGAACCCCTCCGGTAACATTCAGTACACGCGAAACTAACCGCATCCCACGGCCGATATCCTTTTGGTTAACTTTGTCACAAAACGTGGTGCCGCGAGGGTGCTTGAAATGTAGTCCAAAAAGTAGTGAAATTATTACGGTAATGTTGGGGTACAGAGAAAGCGTCACGAACCTCTCCCGGTAACATTCAGTATACGCGATACTAACTGCATCCCACGGCCGAGCTGCTTTTGGTTAACTTTATGACAGAACTGGCGCCGCGAGGGTGCTTCAAATATAGTCCGAAATGTGAAATCATTACGGTAATGTTTGGGGTGAGAGAATGCGTCACGAAACTCTCCCGGTAACATTTAGTACACGCGAAACTAACTGCATCACACGTCCGAGCTGCTTTTGGTTAACTTCGTCACAGAACCTGGCGCCGCGAGGGTGCTTGAAATGTAGTCCGAAAAGTAGTGAAATTATTACGGTAATTTTGGGGGTCAGAGAAAGCGTCACGAACCTCTCCCGGTAACATTCAGTACACGCGAAACTAATTCCATCCCACGGCCGAGCTGCTTTTGGTTAACTTCGTCACAAATCCTGGCACCGGGAGGGTGCTTGAAATGTAGTCCGAAAAGTAGCGAAATTATCACGGTATAGTTGGTGGTAAGAGAAAGCGTCACGAACCTCTCTCGGATATATTCAGTACACGCAAAACTAATTGCATCACACGGCCGAGCTGCTTTTGGTTTACATCGTCACAAAAGTGGCGCCACGAGGGTGCTTGAAATGCAGTTCGAAAAGTAGTGAAATTATTACAGTAATGTTGGGGGACAGAGAAAGCGTCACGAACCTCTCCCGGTAACATTCAGTACACGCGAAACTAAGTGCATCCCACGGCCGAGCTGCTTTTGGTTAACTTCGTCACAAAACCTGGCGCCGCGAGGGTGCTTGAAATGTAGTCCAAAAAGTGATGAAATCATTACGGTAATGTTTGGTGTGAGAGTATGCGTCACGAAACTCTCCCGGTAACATATAGTACACGCGAAACTAACTGCATCACACGTCGGAGCTGCTTTTGGTTAACTTCGTCACAAAACCTGGCGCCGCGAGGGTGCTTGAAATATAGTCCGAAAGGTAATGAAATTATTCCGGTAATGTTGGGGGTCAGAGAAAGCGTCACGAAGATCTCCCGGTAACATTCAGTACATGCACAACTAATTGCATCACACGGCCGAGCTGCTTTTGGTTAACTTCGTCACAAGACGTGGCGCCGCGAGGGATCTTTAAATGTAGTCCAAAAAGTAGTGAAAATATTACGGTAATGTTTGGGGTCAGAGTATACGTCACGAAACTCTCCCGGTAACATTTAGTACACGCGAAACTAACTGCATCACACGGCGGAGCTGCTTTTGGTTAACTTCGTCGCAGAACCTGGCGCCGCGAGGGTGCTTGAAATGTAGTCCGAAAAGTAGTGAAATTATTACGGCAGTTTTGGGGGTCAGAGAAAGCGTCACGAACCTCTCCCGGTAACATTCCGTACACGCGAAACTAACTGCATCCCACGGCCGAGCTGCCTTTGGTTAACTTCGTCAGAAAACCTGGCGCCGCGAGGGTGCTTGAAATGTAGTCCGAAAAGTAATGAAATCATTACTTTAAAGCTGGGGGTCAGAGAAAGCGTCACGAACCTCTCCCGGTAACATTCAGTACACGCGAAACTAATTGCATCCCACGGCCGAGCTGCTTTTGATTAACTTCGTCACAAAACGTGGCGCCGCGAGGGTGCTTGAAATGTAGTCCGAAAAGTAGCGAAATTATTACGGTAATGTTGGGGGTCAGAGAAATTGTCACGAACCTCTCTCGGTTACATTCAGTACACGCAAAACTAATTGTATCACACGGCCGAGCTGCTTTTGGTTAACTTCGTCACAAAAGTGGCGCCGCGAGGGTGCTCGAAATGCAGTTCGAAAAGTAGTGAAATTATTACGGTAATGTTGGGGGACAGAGAAAGCGTCACGAACCTCTCCCGGTAACATTCAGTACACGTGAAACTAAGTGCATCCCACGGCCGAGCTGCTTTTGGTTAACTTCATCACAACACTGGCGCCGCGAGGGTGCTTCGAATGTAGTCCGAAAAGTAGTGAAATTATGGTAATGTTGGGGGACAGAGAAAGCGTCACGAACCTCTCCCGGTAACATTCAGTACACGCGAAACTAACCGCATCCCACGGCCGAGCTGCTTTTGGTTAACTTCGTCAAAAAACGTGGCGCCGCGAGGGTGCTTGAAATGTAGTCCGAAAAGTAGTGAAATTATTACGGTAATTTTGGGGGTCAGAGAAAGCGTCACGAACCTCTCCCGGTAACATTCAGTACATGCACAACTAATTGCATCACACGGCCGAGCTGTTTTCGTTAACTTCGTCACAAAACTGGCGCCGCGAGGGTGCTTGAAATGTAGTCCGAAAAGTAGCGAAATTATTACGGTAATGTTGGGGGTCAGAGAAAGCGTCACGAACCTCTCCCGGTAACATTCAGTACACGCGAAACTAACTGCATCCCACGGCCGAGCTGCTTTTGGTTAACTTCTTCACAAAACCTGGCGCCGCGAGGGCGCTTCAAATGTAGTCCGAAAAATAATGAAATCATTACTTCAATGCTGGGGGACCGAGAAAGCATCACGAACCTCTCCCGGTAACATTCAGTACACGCGAAAACTAATTGCATCCCACGGCCGAGCTGCTTTTGGTTAACTTCGTCACAATACCTGGCGCCAGGAGGGTGCTTGAAATGTAGTCCGAAAAGTAGTGAAATTATTACGGTAATGTTGGGGGTCAGAGAAAGCGTCACGAACCTCTCCCGGTAACATTCAGTACACGCGAAACTAACTGCACCCCACGGCCGAGCTGCTTTTAGAGCGCAGCTCTTTGGCGTCCGTTCCTGGGTTTCGCGTCGGCGTCGTCGTCGGCCTCGTAACCAGCTCCGCCCCCCTTTCATCCCCCCAGCGCTAGCAGCGACCGACTGATACCGCTGGATGCCGCTGACGCCACTAGAGAGTCAAGATAACGTGACTGCATAGAACACCGTCGCCGCCATGCAGAAAGAGGAGGAAAGGGTCCCCCCCCTGTTCTTGTGTGGCGGATAGGGTGCTCTTCAGTTGCCGACGCGCCGGTTATTCGTTGTCCCTGAAACCAACTCCGCAGCTGGGGTTGACTCACTATCGGCGTCAGCGGCATCAGTCAGTCGTTGCTATCTCTTCCCTCCTCCCTTTATCGTGTTGTCCGCTTGCTGCGCGCGCTTCTGCCCCCATCGTTTGCCGCTTGGTGTACACGCCGCCCCCCTCCCCCTCTTCCTGCGAGTCTCCGGTTGTCAAAGCGCCGGCTCGAACTTAATTCCTTTCTTCGCTCCTCCTCCAATGCAACCCCTGTGCGGTGGCAATCAGAGAGCCAGATCGGTGGCGGCGGATCTGTATATGTGCACCGCCCGAGCCGAAATTGCCGCTGCCGTTCGCCCTGTGCGGTGGCAATCCGAGAGCCAGATCGGTGGTGGCTTGACATAAAGACAAACAGCAATTTCCTAACACTTATGCGGCAGAACATCCCGTTCCTCTCGCTCGTAACGCGTCCCACGGCTGTGACAACCTCGCGAGGCACTTGTATAGATCTCGTCTTTGAGAATCAAGCATTGGTGTACCAAGTCGAACATATATCAGTCTATTTCTCCGACCACAAAGCTTCCTTCATGACTATCAAGAACTGTTAGTGGAGTCTTTGTTAAAGGAATACGTGTGAAAAATAAAAAAAAAATTCTGTGATAGCGCATACATGTGTTGCTCGATTTCTTTGCCTCAATCTATCGAAAAGGTGAAACAGCTTATTTGCTGCGCTCAAATTTCGCATTAGGAAGTAACGTAATCGTCGGCAATTTTTTTGTTAACTTCGTCACAAAACCTGGCGCCACGAGGGTGCTTGAAATGTAGTCCGAAAAGCAGTGAAATTATTAAGGTAAGTTTGGGGGTCCGAGAAAGCATCACGAACCTCTCCCGGTAACAATCAGTACACGCGAAACTAACTGTATTACATGGCCGAGCTGCTTTTGGTTAACTTCGTCACAAAAGCTGGCACCGCGAGGGTGCTTGAAATGTAGTCCAAAAAGTAGTGAAATTATTACGGTAGTGTTGGGGATCAGAGAAAGCGTCACGAACCTCTCCCGGTAACATTCAGTACATGCACAACTAATTGCATCACACGGCCGAGCTGTTTTCGTTGACTTCGTCACAAAACTGGCGCCGCGAGGGTGCGTGAAATGTAGTCCGAAAAGTAGTGAAATTATTACGGTAATGTTGGGGGTCAGAGAAAGCGTCACGACCTCTCCCAGTAACATTTAGTACACGTGAAACTAAGTGCATCCCACGGCCGAGCTGCTTTTGGTTAACTTCATCACAACACTGGCGCCGCGAGGGTGCTTCGAATGTAGTCCGAAAAGTAGTGAAATTATGGTAATGTTGGGGGACAGAGAAAGCGTCACGAACCTCTCCCGGTAACATTCAGTACACGCGAAACTAACCGCATCCCACGGCCGAGCTGCTTTTGGTTAACTTCGTCAAAAAACTTCGCGCCGCGAGGGTGCTTGAAATGTAGTCCAAAAAGTAGTGAAATTTTTACGGTAGTGTTGGGGGTCAGAGAAAGCGTCACGAACCTCTCCCGGTAACATTTAGTATACGCGAAACTAACCGCATCACACGGCCGAGCTGCTTTTGGTTAATTTCGTCACAGAACCTGGCGCCGCGAGGGTGCTTGAAATGTAGTCCGAAAAGTAGTGAAATTATTACGGTAATTTTGGGGGTCAGAGAAAGCGTCACGAACCTCTCCCGGTAACATTCAGTACATGCACAACTAATTGCATCACACGGCCGAGCTGTTTTCGTTAACTTCGTCACAAAACTGGCGCCGCGAGGGTGCTTGAAATGCAGTCCGAAAAGTAGTGAAATTATTACGGAAATGGTGGGGGTCACAGAAAGCGTCACGAACCTCTCCCGGTAACATTTAGTACACGCGAAACTAACTGCATCCCACGGCCGAGCTGCTTTTGGTTAACTTCGTCACAAAAGTGGCGCCGCGTAGGTGCTCGAAATGCAGTTCGAAAAGTAGTGAAATTATTACGGTAATGTTGGGGGTCAGAGAAAGCGTGACGAACCTCTCTCGGTTATATTCAGTACACGCAAAACTAATTGCATCAAACGGCCGAGCTGCTTTTGGTTAACTTCGTCACAAAAGTGGCGCCACGAGGGTGCTTGAAATGCAGTTCGAAAAGTAGTGAAATTATTACAGTAATGTTGGGGGACAAAGAAAGCGTCACGAACCTCTCCCGGTAACATTCAGTACACGCGAAACTAAGTGCATCCCATGGCCGAGCTGCTTTTGGCTAACTTCGTGACAAAACCTGGCGCCGCGAGGGTGCTTGAAATGTAGTCCAAAAAGTGATGAAATCATTACGGTAATGTTAGGGTGAGAGTATGCGTCACGAAACTCTCCCGGTAACATATAGTACACGCGAAACTAACTGCATCACACGTCGGAGCTGCTTTTGGTTAACTTCGTCACAAAAGTGGCGCCGCGAGGGTGCTTGAAATGCAAATCGAAAAGTAGTGAAATTATTACGTTAATGTTGGGGGACAGAGAAAGCGTCAGGAACCTCTACCGGTAACATTCAGTACACGCGAAACTAAGTGCTTCCCACGGCCGAGCTGCTTTTGGTTAACTTCATCACAAAACTGGCGCCGCGAGGGTGCTTCGAATGTAGTCCGAAAAGTAGTGAAATTATTACGGTAATGTTGGGGGACAGAGAAAGCGTCACGAACCTCTCCCGGTAATTTTCGGTACACGCGAAAGTAACCGCATCCCACGGCCGAGCTGCTTTTGGTTAACTTCGTCACAAAACGTGGCGCCGCGAGGGTGCTTGAAATGTAGTCCTAAAAGTAGTGAAATTATTACGGTAGTGTTGGGGGTCACAGAAAGCGTCACGAACCTCTCCTGGTAACATTTAGTACACGCGAAACTAACCGCATCACACGGCCGAGCTGCTTTTTGTTAACTTCGTCACAAAACCTGGCGCCGCGAGGGTGCTTGAAATATAGTCCGAAAGGTAATGAAATTATTCCGGTAATGTTGGGGGTCAGAGAAAGCGTCACGAACATTTCCCGGTAACATTCAGTACATGCACAACTAATTGCATCACACGGCCGAGCTGCTTTTGGTTAACTTCGTCACAAGACGTGGCGCCGCGAGGGATCTTTAAATGTAGTCCAAAAAGTAGTGAAAATATTACGGTAATGTTTGGGGTCAGAGTATACGTCACGATACTCTCCCGGTAACATTTAGTACACGCGAAACTAACTGCATCACACGGCGGAGCTGCTTTTGGTTAACTTCTTCGCAGAACCTGGCGCCGCGAGGGTGCTTGAAATGTAGTCCGAAAAGTAGTGAAATTATTACGGCAATTTTGGGGGTCAGAGAAGGCGTCACGAACCTCTCCCGGTAACATTCCGTACACGCGAAACTAACTGCATCCCACGGCCGAGCTGCTTTTGGTTAACTTCGTCAGAAAACCTGGCGCCGCGAGGGTGCTTGAAATGTAGTCCGAAAAGTAATGAAATCATTACTTTAAAGCTGGGTTCAGAGAAAGCGTCACGAACCTCTCCCGGTAACACTCAGTACACGCGAAACTAATTGCATCCCACGGCCGAGCTGCTTTTGGTTAACTTCTTCACAAAACCTGGCGCCGCGAGGGCGCTTGAAATGTAGTCCGAAAAGTAGTGATATTATTACGGTAATGTTGGGGGTCAGAGAAAGCGTCACGAACCTCTCCCGGTAACATTCAGTACACGCGAAACTAACTGCATCCCACGGCCGAGCTGCTTTTGGTTAACTTCATCACAAAACCTGGCGCCGCGAGGGTGCTTGAAATGTAGTCCGAAAAGTAATGAAATCATTACTTTAATGCTGGGGGTCAGAGAAAGCGTCACGATCCTCTAGCGGTAACATTCAGTACACGCGAAACTAATTGCATCCCACGGTCGAGCTGCTTTTGATTAACTTCGTCACAAAACGTGGCGCCGCGAGGGTGCTTGAAATGTAGTCCGAAAAGTAGCGAAATTATTACGGTAATGTTCGGGGTCAGAGAAATTGTCACGAACCTCTCTCGGTTACATTCAGTACACCCAAAACTAATTGTATCACACGGCCGAGCTGCTTTTGGTTAACTTCGTCACAAAAGTGGCGCCGCGAGGGTGCTCGAAATGCAGTTCGAAAAGTAGTGAAATTATTACGGTAATGTTGGGGGACAGAGAAAGCGTCACGAACCTCTCCCGGTAACATTCAGTACACGTGAAACTAAGTGCATCCCACGGCCGAGCTGCTTTTGGTTAACTTCATCACAACACTGGCGCCGCGAGGGTGCTTCGAATGTAGTCCGAAAAGTAGTGAAATTATGGTAATGTTGGGGGACAGAGAAAGTGTCACGAACCTCTCCCGGTAACATTCAGTACACGCGAAACTAACCGCATCCCACGGCCGAGCTGCTTTTGGTTAACTTCGTCAAAAAACGTGGCGCCGCGAGGGTGCTTGAAATGTAGTCCAAAAAGTAGTGAAATTTTTACGGTAGTGTTGGGGGTCAGAGAAAGCGTCACGAACCTCTCCCGGTAACATTTAGTATACGCGAAACTAACCGCATCACACGGCCGAGCTGCTTTTGGTTAATTTCGTCACAAAACCTGGCGCCGCGAGGGTGCTTGAAATGTAGTCCGAAAAGTAGTGAAATTATTACGGTAATTTTGGGGGTCAGAGAAAGCGTCACGAACCTCTCCCGGTAACATTCAGTACATGCACAACTAATTGCATCACACGGCCGAGCTGTTTTCGTTAACTTCGTCACAAAACTGGCGCCGCGAGGGTGCTTGAAATGTAGTCCGAAAAGTAGTGAAATTATTACGGTAATGTTGGGGGTCAGAGAAAGCGTCACGAACCTCTCCCGGTAACATTTAGTACACGCGAAACTAACTGCATCCCACGGCCGAGCTGCTTTTGGTTAACTTCTTCACAAAACCTGGCGCCGCGAGGGCGCTTCAAATGTAGTCCGAAAAATAATGAAATCATTACTTCAATGCTGCGGGACCGAGAAAGCATCACGAACCTCTCCCGGTAACATTCAGTACACGCGAAAACTAATTGCATCCCACGGCCGAGCTGCTTTTGGTTAACTTCGTCACAAAACCTGGCGCCAGGAGGGTGCTTGAAATGTAGTCCGAAAAGTAGTGAAATTATTACGGTAATGTTGGGGGTCAGAGAAAGTGTCACGAACCTCTCCCGGTAACATTCAGTACACGCGAAACTAACTGCATCCCACGGCAGAGCTGCTTTTGGTTAACTTCATCACAAGACTGGCGCCGCGAGGGTGCTTCAAATGTAATCCGAAAAGTAGCGAAATTGTTACGGTAATGTTTGAGGTGAGAGTATGCGTCCCGAACCTCTCCCGGTAACATTTAGTACACGCGAAACTAACCGCATCACACGGCCGAGCTGCTTTTGGCTAATTTCGTCACAGAACCTGGCGCCGCGAGGCTACTTGAAATGTAGTCCGAAAAGTAATGAAATTATTACTTTAATGCTGGGGGTCAGAGAAAGCGTCACGAACCTCTCCCGGTAACATTCAGTACACGCGAAACTAACTGCATCCCACGGCCGAGCTGCTTTCGATTAACTTCGTCACAGAACCTGGCGCCGCGAGGGTGCTTGAAATGTAGTCCGAAAAGTAATGAAATCATTACTTTAATGCTGGGGGTCAGAGAAAGCGTCACGAACCTCTCCCGGTAACATTCAGTACACGCGAAACTAACTGCATCCCAAGGCCGAGCTGCTTTTGGTTAACTTCGTCACAAAACGTGGCGCCGCGAGCGTGCTTGAAATGTAGTCCAAAAAGTAGTGAATATATTACGGTAATGTTGGGGGTCAGAGAAAGCGTCACGAACCTCTCCCGGTAACATTCAGTACACGCGAAACTAACTGCATCCCACGACCGAGCTACTTTTGGTTAACTTCGTCACAAAACGTGGCACCGCGAGGGTGCTTGAAATATAGTCCGAAAATAGTGAAATTATTACGGTAATGTAGGGGTCAGAGAAAGCATCATGAACCTCTTCCAGTAACATTCAGTACACGCGAAACTAACTGCACCCCACGGCCGAGCTGCTTTTAGAGCGCAGCTCTTTGGCGTCCGTTCCTGGGTTTCGCGTCGGCGTCGTCGTCGGCCTCGTAACCAGCTCCGCCCCCCTTTCATCCCCCCAGCGCTAGCAGCGACCGACTGATACCGCTGGATGCCGCTGACGCCACTAGAGAGTCAAGATAACGTGACTGCATAGAACACCGTCGCCGCCATGCAGAAAGAGGAGGAAAGGGTCCCCCCCCTGTTCTTATGTGGCGGATAGGGTGCTCTTCAGTTGCCGACGCGCCTGTTATTCGTTGTCCCTGAAACCAACTCCGCAGCTGGGGTTGACTCACTATCGGCGTCAGCGGCATCAGTCAGTCGCAGCTATCTCTTCCCTCCTCCCTTTATCGTGTTGTTCGCTTGCTGCGCGCGCTTCTGCCCCCATCGTTTGCCGCTTGGTGTACACGCCGCCCCCCTTCCCCTCTTCCTGCGAGTCTACGGTTCTCAAAGCGCCGGCTCGAACTTAATTCCTTCTTCGCTCCTCCTCCAATGCAACCCCTGTGCGGTGGCAATCAGAGAGCCAGATCGGTGGCGGCGGATCTGTATATGTGCACCGCCCGAGCCGAAATTGCCGCTGCCGTTCGCCCTGTGCGGTGGCAATCAGAGAGCCAGATCGGTGGCGGCTTGACATAAAGACAAACAGCAATTTCCTAACACTTATGCGGCAGAACATCCCGTTCCTCTCGCTCGTAACGCGTCCCACGGCTGTGACAACCTCGCGAGGCACTTGTATAGATCTCGTCTTTGAGAATCAAGCATTGGTGTACCAAGTCGAACATATATCAGTCTATTTCTCCGACCACAAAGCTTCCTTCATGACTGTCAAGAACTGTTAGTGGAGTCTTTGTTAAAGGAATACGTGTGAAAAATAAAAAAAATTCTGTGATAGCGCATACATGTGTTGCTCGATTTCTTTGCCTCAATCTATGGAAAAGGTGAAACAGCTTATTTGCTGCGCTCAAATTTCGCATTAGGAAGTAACGTAATCGTCGGCAATTTTTTTGTTAACTTCGTCACAAAACCTGGCGCCACGAGGGTGCTTGAAATGTAGTCCGAAAAGTAGTGAAATTATTAAGGTAAGTTTGGGGGTCCGAGAAAGCATCACGAACCTCTCCCGGTAACAATCAGTACACGCGAAACTAACTGTATTACATGGCCGAGCTGCTTTTGGTTAACTTCGTCACAAACGCTGGCACCGCGAGGGTGCTTGAAATGTAGTCCAAAAAGTAGTGAAATTATTACGGTAGTGTTGGGGATTAGAGAAAGCGTCACGAACCTCTCCCGGTAACATTTAGTACATGCACAACTAATTGCATCACACGGCCGAGCTGTTTTCGTTGACTTCGTCACAAAACTGGCGCCGCGAGGGTGCTTGAAATGTAGTCCGAAAAGTAGTGAAATTATTACGGTAATGTTGGGGGTCAGAGAAAGCGTCACGAACCTCTCCCGGTAACATTTAGTACACGTGAAACTAAGTGCATCCCACGGCCGAGCTGCTTTTGGTTAACTTCATCACAACACTGGCGCCGCGAGGGTGCTTCGAATGTAGTCCGAAAAGTAGTGAAATTATGGTAATGTTGGGGGACAGAGAAAGCGTCACGAACCTCTCCCGGTAACATTCAGTACACGCGAAACTAACCGCATCCGACGGCCGAGCTGCTTTTGGTTAACTTCGTCAAAAAACTTGGCGCCGCGAGGGTGCTTGAAATGTAGTCCAAAAAGTAGTGAAATTTTTACGGTAGTGTTGGGGGTCAGAGAAAGCGTCACGAACCTCTCCCGGTAACATTTATTATACGCGAAAGTAACCGCCTCACACGGCCGAGCTGCTTTTGGTTAATTTCGTCACAAAACCTGGCGCCGCGAGGGTGCTTGAAATGTAGTCCGAAAAGTAGTAAAATTATTAGGGTAATTTTGGGGGTCAGAGAAAGCGTCACGAACCACTCCCGGTAACATTCAGTACATGCACAACTAATTGCATCACACGGCCGAGCTGTTTTCGTTAACTTCGTCACAAAACTGGCGCCGCGAGGGTGCTTGAAATGCAGTCCGAAAAGTAGTGAAATTATTACGGTAATGGTGGGGGTCACAGAAAGCGTCACGAACCTCTCCCGGTAACATTTAGTACACGCGAAACTAACTGCATCCCACGGCCGAGCTGCTTTTGGTTAACTTCGTCACAAAAGTGGCGCCGCGAGGGTGCTCGAAATGCAGTTCGAAAAGTAGTGAAATTATTACGGTAATGTTGGGGGTCAGAGAAAGCGTGACGAACCTCTCTCGGTAACATTCAGTACACGCGAAACTAACTGCATCACACGGCCGAGCTGCTTTTGGTAAACTTCGTCACAAAACCTGGCGCCGTGAGAGTGCTTGAAATATAGTCAGAAAATAGTGAAATTATTACGGTAATGTAGGGGTCAGAGAAAGCATCATGAACCTCTTCCAGTAACATTCAGTACACGCGAAACTAACTGCACCCCACGGCCGAGCTGCTTTTAGAGCGCAGCTCTTTGGCGTCCGTTCCTGGGTTTCGCGTCGGCGTCGTCGTCGGCCTCGTAACCAGCTCCGCCCCCCTTTCATCCCCCAGCGCTAGCAGCGACCGACTGATACCGCTGGATGCCGCTGACGCCACTAGAGAGTCAAGATAACGTGACTGCATAGAACACCGTCGCCGCCATGCAGAAAGAGGAGGAAAGGGTCCCCCCCCCTGTTCTTGTGTGGCGGATAGGGTGCTCTTCAGTTGCCGACGCGCCGGTTATTCGTTGTCCCTGAAACCAACGCCGCAGCTGGGGTTGACTCACTATCGGCGTCAGCGGCATCAGTCAGTCGCTGCTATCTCTTCCCTCCTCCCTTTATCGTGTTGTCCGCTTGCTGCGCGCGCTTCTGCCCCCATCGTTTGCCGCTTGGTGTACACGCCGCCCCCCTCCCCCCCTTCCTGCGAGTCTCCGGTTGTCAAAGCGCCGGCTCGAACTTAATTCCTTTCTTCGCTCCTCCTCCAATGCAACCCCTGTGCGGTGGCAATCAGAGAGCCAGATCGGTGGCGGCGGATCTGTATATGTGCACCGCCCGAGCCGAAATTGCCGCTGCCGTTCGCCCTGTGCGGTGGCAATCAGAGAGCCAGATCGGTGGTGGCTTGACATAAAGACAAACAGCAATTTCCTAACACTTATGCGGCAGAACATCCCGTTCCTCTCGCTCGTAACGCGTCCCACGGCTGTGACAACCTCGCGAGGCACTTGTATAGATCTCGTCTTTGAGAATCAAGCATTGGTGTACCAAGTCGAACATATATCAGTCTATTTCTCCGACCACAAAGCTTCCTTCATGACTGTCAAGAACTGTTAGTGGAGTCTTTGTTAAAGGAATACGTGTGAAAAATAAAAAAAAATTCTGTGATAGCGCATACATGTGTTGCTCGATTTCTTTGCCTCAATCTATCGAAAAGGTGAAACAGCTTATTTGCTGCGCTCAAATTTCGCATTAGGAAGTAACGTAATCGTCGGCAATTTTTTTGTTAACTTCGTCACAAAACCTGGCGCCACGAGGGTGCTTGAAATGTAGTCCGAAAAGTAGTGAAATTATTAAGGTAAGTTTGGGGGTCCGAGAAAGCATCACGAACCTCTCCCGGTAACAATCAGTACACGCGAAACTAACTGTATTACACGGCCGAGCTGCTTTTGGTTAACTTCGTCACAAAAGCTGGCACCGCGAGGGTGCTTGAAATGTAGTCCAAAAAGTAGTGAAATTATTACGGTAGTGTTGGGGATCAGAGAAAGCGTCACGAACCTCTCCCGGTAACATTCTGTACATGCACAACTAATTGCATCACACGGCCGAGCTGTTTTCGTTGACTTCGTCACAAAACTGGCGCCGCGAGGGTGCTTGAAATGTAGTCCGAAAAGTAGTGAAATTATTACGGTAATGTTGGGGGTCAGAGAAAGCGTCACGAACTTCTCCCGGTAACATTTAGTACACGTGAAACTAAGTGCATCCCACGGCCGAGCTGCTTTTGGTTAACTTCATCACAACACTGGCGCCGCGAGGGTGCTTCGAATGTAGTCCGAAAAGTAGTGAAATTATGGTAATGTTGGGGGACAGAGAAAGCGTCACGAACCTCTCCCGGTAACATTCAGTACACGCGAAACTAACCGCATCCCACGGCCGAGCTGCTTTTGGTTAACTTCGTCAAAAAACTTCGCGCCGCGAGGGTGCTTGAAATGTAGTCCAAAAAGTAGTGAAATTTTTACGGTAGTGTTGGGGGTCAGAGAAAGCGTCACGAACCTCTCCCGGTAACATTTAGTATACGCGAAACTAACCGCATCACACGGCCGAGCTGCTTTTGGTTAATTTCGTCACAAAACCTGGCGCCGCGAGGGTGCTTGAAATGTAGTCCGAAAAGTAGTAAAATTATTACAGTAATTTTGGGGGTCAGAGAAAGCGTCACGAACCTCTCCCGGTAACATTCAGTACATGCACAACTAATTGCATCACACGGCCGAGCTGTTTTCGTTAACTTCGTCACAAAACTGGCGCCGCGAGGGTGCTTGAAATGCAGTCCGAAAAGTAGTGAAATTATTACGGTAATGTTTGGGGTCAGAGAAAGCGTCACGAACCTCTCTCGGTTACATTCAGTACACGCAAAACTAATTGTATCACACGGCCGAGCTGCTTTTGGTTAACTTCGTCACAAAAGTGGCGCCGCGAGGGTGCTCGAAATGCAGTTCGAAAAGTAGTGAAATTATTACGGTAATGTTGGGGGACAGAGAAAGCGTCACGAACCTCTCCCGGTAACATTCAGTACACGTGAAACTTAGTGCATCCCACGGCCGAGCTGCTTTTGGTTAACTTCATCACAACACTGGCGCCGCGAGGGTGCTTGAAATGTAGTCCGAAAAGTAGTGAAATTATTACGGTAATGTTGGGGGTCAGAGAAAGCGTCACGAACCTCTCCCGGTAACATTCAGTACACGCGAAACTAACTGCATCCCACGGCAGAGCTGCTTTTGGTTAACTTCATCACAAAACTGGCGCCACGAGGGTGCTTCAAATGTAATCCGAAAAGTAGTGAAATTGTTACGGTAATGTTGGGGGTCAGAGAAAGCATCGCGAACCTCTCCCGGTAACACTTATTACACGCGAAACTAACCGCATCCCACGGCCGAGCGGCTTTTGGTTATCTTCGTCACAGAACCTGGCGCTGAGGGTGCTTGAAATGTAGTACGAAAAGTAATGAAATTATTACTTTAATGCTGGGGGTCAGAGAAATCGCCACGAACCTTTCCCGGTAACATGCAGTACACGCGAAACTAACTGCATCCCACGACCGAGCTACTTTTGGTTAACTTCGTCACAAAACGTGGCACCGCGAGGGTGCTTGAAATGTAGTCCGAAAAGTAGTGAAATTATTACGGTAATGTTGGGGGTCAGAGAAAGCGTGACGAACCTCTCTCGGTAACATTCAGTACACGCGAAACTAACTGCATCACACGGCCGAGCTGCTTTTGGTAAACTTCGTCACAAAACCTGGCGCCGTGAGGGTGCTTGAAATATAGTCCGAAAATAGTGAAATTATTACGGTAATGTAGGGGTCAGAGAAAGCATCATGAACCTCTTCCAGTAACATTCAGTACACGCGAAACTAACTGCACCCCGCGGCCGAGCTGCTTTTAGAGCGCAGCTCTTTGGCGTCCGTTCCTGGGTTTCGCGTCGGCGTCGTCGTCGGCCTCGTAACCAGCTCCGCCCCCCTTTCATCCCCCCAGCGCTAGCAGCGACCGACTGAAACCGCTGGATGCCGCTGACGCCACTAGAGAGTCAAGATAACGTGACTGCATAGAACACCGTCGCCGCCATGCAGAAAGAGGAGGAAAGGGTCCCCCCCCCCTGTTCTTGTATGGCGGATAGGGTGCTCTTCAGTTGCCGACGCGCCGGTTATTCGTTGTCCCTGAAACCAACTCCGCAGCTGGGGTTGACTCACTATCGGCGTCAGCGGCATCAATCAGTCGCTGCTATCTCTTCCCTCCTCCCTTTATCGTGTTGTCCGCTTGCTGCGCGCGCTTCTGCCCCCATCGTTTGCCGCTTGGTGCACACGCCGCCCCCCTCCCCCTCTTCCTGCGAGTCTCCGGTTGTCAAAGCGCCGGCTCGAACTTAATTCCTTTCTTCGCTCCTCCTCCAATGCAACCCCTGTGCGGTGGCAATCAGAGAGCCAGATCGGTGGCGGCGGATCTGTATATGTGCACCGCCCGAGCCGAAATTGCCGCTGCCGTTCGCCCTGTGCGGTGGCAATCAGAGAGCCAGATCGGTGGTGGCTTGACATAAAGACAAACAGCAATTTCCTAACACTTATGCGGCAGAATATCCCGTTCCTCTCGCTCGTAACGCGTCCCACGGCTGTGACAACCTCGCGAGGCACTTGTATAGATCTCGTCTTTGAGAATCAAGCATTGGTGTACCAAGTCGAACATATATCAGTCTATTTCTCCGACCACAAAGCTTCCTTCATGACTGTCAAGAACTGTTAGTGGAGTCTTTGTTAAAGGAATACGTGTGAAAAATAAAAAAAAATTCTGTGATAGCGCATACATGTGTTGCTCGATTTCTTTGCCTCAATCTATCGAAAAGGTGAAACAGCTTATTTGCTGCGCTCAAATTTCGCATTAGGAAGTAACGTAATCGTCGGCAATTTTTTTGTTAACTTCGTCACAAAACCTGGCGCCACGAGGGTGCTTGAAATGTAGTCCGAAAAGTAGTGAAATTATTAAGGTAAGTTTGGGGGTCCGAGAAAGCATCACGAACCTCTCCCGGTAACAATCAGTACACGCGAAACTAACTGTATTACATGGCCGAGCTGCTTTTGGTTAACTTCGTCACAAAACTGGCGCCGCGAGGGTGCTTGAAATGTAGTCCGAAAAGTAGTGAAATTATTACGGTAATGTTGGGGGTCAGAGCAAGCGTCACGAACCTCTCCCGGTAACATTTAGTACACGTGAAACTAAGTGCATCCCACGGCCGAGCTGCTTTTGGTTAACTTCATCACAACACTGGCGCCGCGAGGGTGCTTCGAATGTATTCCGAAAAGTAGTGAAATTATGGTAATGTTGGGGGACAGAGAAAGCGTCACGCACCTCCCCCGGTAACATTCAGTACACGCGAAACTAACCGCATCCCACGGCCGAGCTGCTTTTGGTTAACTTCGTCAAATAACTTGGTGCCGCGAGGGTGCTTGAAATGTAGTCCAAAAAGTAGTGAAATTTTTACGGTAGTGTTGGGGGTCAGAGAAAGCGTCACGAACCTCTGCCGGTAACATTTAGTATACGCGAAACTAACCGCATCACACGGCCGAGCTGCTTTTGGTTAATTTCGTCACAAAACCTGGCGCCGCGAGGGTGCTTGAAATGTAGTCCGAAAAGTAGTGAAATTATTACGGTAATTTTGGGGGTCAGAGAAAGCGTCACGAACCTCTCCCGGTAACATTCAGTACATGCGCAACTAATTGCATCACACGGCCAAGCTGTTTTCGTTAACTTCGTCACAAAACTGGCGCCGCGAGGGTGCTTGAAATGCAGTCCGAAAAGTAGTGAAATTATTACGGTAATGTTGGGGGTCAGAGAAAGCGTCACGAACCTCTCCCGGTAACATTTAGTACACGCGAAACTAACTGCATCCCACGGCCGAGCTGCTTTTGGTTAACTTCTTCACAAAACCTGGAGCCGCGAGGGTGCTTCAAATGTAGTCCGAAAAATAACGAAATCATTACTTCAATGCTGGGGGTCCGAGAAAGCATCACCAACCTCTCCCGGTAACATTCAGTACACGCGAAAACTAATTGCATCCCACGGCCGAGCTGCTTTTGGTTAACTTCGTCACAAAACCTGGCGCCACGAGGGTGCTTGAAATGTAGTCCGAAAAGTAGTGAAATTATTACGGTAATGTTGGGGGTCAGAGAAAGCGTCACGAACCTCTCCCGGTAACATTCAGTACACGCGAAACTAACTGCATCCCACGGCAGAGCTGCTTTTGGTTAGCTTCATCACAAAACTGGCGCCGCGAGGGTGCTTCACATGTAATCCGAAAGGTAGTGAAATTGTTACGGTAATGTTGAGGGACAGAGAAAGCGTCACGAACCTCTCCCGGTAACATTCAGTACAGGCGAAACTAACTGCATCCCAAGGCCGAGCTGCTTATGGTTAACTTCGTCACAAAACGTGGCGCCGCGAGCGTGCTTGAAATGTAGTCCAAAAAGTAGTGAATATATTACGGTAATGTTGGGGGTCAGAGAAAGCGTCACGAACCTCTGCCGGTAACATTTAGTACACGCGAAACTAACCGCATCACACGGCCGAGCTGCTTTTGGCTAACTTCGTCACAGAACGTGGCGCCGCGAGGCTGCTTGAAATGCAGTCCGAAAAGTAATGAAATTATTACGGTAATGTTGGGGGTCAGAGAAAGCATCACGAACCTCTCCCGGTAACACTTATTACACGCGAAACTAACCGCATCCCACGGCGGAGCGGCTTTTGGTTATCTTCGTCACAGAACCTGGCGCCGAGGGTGCTTGAAATGTAGTACGAAAAGTAATGAAATTATTACTTTAATGCTGGGGGTCAGAGAAATCGTCACGAACCTTTCCCGGTAACATTCAGTACACGCGAAACTAACTGCATCCCACGACCGAGCTACTTTTGGTTAACTTCGTCACGAAACGTGGCACCGCGAGGGTGCTTGAAATGTAGTCCGAAAAGTAGTGAAATTATTACGGTAATGTTGGGGGTCAGAGAAAGCGTGACGAACCTTTCTCGGTAACATTCAGTACACGCGAAACTAACTGCATCACACGGCCGAGCTGCTTTTGGTAAACTTCGTCACAAAACCTGGCGCCGTGAGAGTGCTTGAAATATAGTCCGAAAATAGTGAAATTATTAGGGTAATGTAGGGGTCAGAGAAAGCATCATGAACCTCTTCCAGTAACATTCAGTACACGCGAAACTAACTGCACCCCACGGCCGAGCTGCTTTTTGTTAACTTCGTCACAAAACCTGGCGCCACGAGGGTTCTTGAAATGTAGTCCGAAATGTAGTGAAATTATTAAGGTAAGTTTGGGGGTCCGAGAAAGCATCACGAACCTCTCCCGGTAACAATCAGTACACGCGAAACTAACTGTATTACACGGCCGAGCTGCTTTTGGTTAACTTCGTCACAAAAGCTGGCGCCGCGAGGGTACTTGAAATGTAGTCCAAAAAGTAGTGAAATTATTACGGTAGTGTTGGGGATCAGAGAAAGCGTCACGAACCTCTCCCGGTAACATTTAGTACACGCGAAAGTAACCGCATCACACGGCCGAGCTACTTTTGGTTAACTTCGTCACAAAACCTGGCGCAGCGAGGGTGCTTGAAATGTAGTACGAAAGGTAGTGAAATTATTCCGGTAATGTTGGGGGTCAGAGAAAGCGTCACGAACCTCTCCCGGTAACATTCAAACACACGAAACTAACTGCATCGCAGGGCCGAGCTGCTTTCGTTTAACTTCGTCACAGAACCTGGCGCCGCGAGGGCGCTTGAAATGTAGTCCGAAAAGTAGTGAAATAATTACGGTAATGTTGGGGGACAGAGAAAGCGTCGCGGACCTCTCCCGGTAACATTTAGTACACGCGAAACTAACTGCATCCCAAGCCCGTGCTGCTTTTGGTTAACTCATTCACAAAACCTGGCGCCGCGAGGGTACTTGAAATGTAGTCCGAAAAGTAATGAAATCATTACTTCAATGCTGGGGGTCAGAGAAAGCATCACGAACCTCTCCCGGTAACATTAGGTACACGCGAAACTAACTGCATCCCACGACCGAGCCACTTTTGGTTAACTTCGTCACAAAACGTGGCACCGCGAGGGTGCTTGAAATGTAGTCCGAAAAGTAGTGAAATTATTACGGTAATGTTGGGGGTCAGAGAAAGCGTGACGAACCTCTCTCGGTAACATTCAGTACACGCGAAACTAACTGCATCACACGGCCGAGCTGCTTTTGGGAAACTTCGTCACAAAACCTGGCGCCGTGAGAGTGCTTGAAATATAGTCCGAAAATAGTGAAATTATTACGGTAATGTAGGGGTCAGAGAAAGCATCATGAACCTCTTCCAGTAACATTCAGTACACGCGAAACTAACTGCACCCCACGGCCGAGCTGCTTTTTGTTAACTTCGTCACAAAACCTGGCGCCACGAGGGTGCTTGAAATGTAGTCCGAAAAGTAGTGAAATTATTAAGGTAAGTTTGGGGGTCCGAGAAAGCATCACGAACCTCTCCCGGTAACAATCAGTACACGCGAAACTCACTGTATAACACGGCCGAGCTGCTTTTGGTTAACTTCGTCACAAAAGCTGGCGCCGCGAGGGTGCTTGAAATGTAGTCCAAAAAGTAGTGAAATTATTACGGTAGTGTTGGGGATCAGAGAAAGCGTCACGAACCTCTCGCGGTAACATTTAGTACACGCGAAAGTAACCGCATCACACGGCCGAGCTACTTTTGGTTAACTTCGTCACAAAACCTGCCGCCGCGAGGGTGCTTGAAATGTAGTACGAAAGGTAGTGAAATTATTCCGGTAATGTTGGGGGTCAGAGAAAGCGTCACGAACCTCTCCCGGTAACATTCAAACACGCGAAACTAACTGCATCACAGGGCCGAGCTGCTTTCGTTTAACTTCGTCACAGAACCTGGCGCCGCGAGGGCGCTTGAAATGTAGTCCGAAAAGTAGTGAAATAATTACGGTAATGTTGGGGGACAGAGAAAGCGTCGCGGACCTCTCCCGGTAACATTTAGTACACGCGAAACTAACTGCATCCCAAGGCCGTGCTGCTTTTGGTTAACTCATTCACAAAACCTGGCGCCGCGAGTGTGCTTGAAATGTAGTCCGAAAAGTAATGAAATCATTACTTCAATGCTGGGGGTCAGAAAAAGCATCACGAACCTCTCCCGGTAACATTCAGTACACGCGAAACTAATTGCATCACACGGCCGAGCTGCTTTTTGTTATCTTCGTGACAAAACTGGCGCCCCGAGGGTGCTTCAAATGTAGTCCGAAAAGTAGTGAAATACTTACGGTAATGTTGGGGGACAGAGAAAGCGTCGCGGACCTCTCCCGGTAACATTTAATACACGCGAAACTAACTGCATCCCAAGGCCGAGCTGCTTTTGATTAACTTCGTCACAGAACCTGGCGCCGCGAGGGTGCTTGAAATGTATTCCGAAAAGTAGTGAAATTATTACGGTAATGTTGGGGGACAGAGAAAGCGTCGCGGACCTCTCCCGGTAACATTTAGTACACGCGAAACTAACTGCATCCCAAGGCCGTGCTGCTTTTGGTTAACTCATTCACAAAACCTGGCGCCGCGAGTGTGCTTGAAATGTAGTCCGAAAAGTAATGAAATCATTACTTCAATGCTGGGGGTCAGAAAAAGCATCACGAACCTCTCCCGGTAACATTCAGTACACGCGAAACTAATTGCATCACACGGCCGAGCTGCTTTTTGTTATCTTCGTGACAAAACTGGCGCCCCGAGGGTGCTTCAAATGTAGTCCGAAAAGTAGTGAAATACTTACGGTAATGTTGGGGGACAGAGAAAGCGTCGCGGACCTCTCCCGGTAACATTTAATACACGCGAAACTAACTGCATCCCAAGGCCGAGCTGCTTTTGATTAACTTCGTCACAGAACCTGGCGCCGCGAGGGTGCTTGAAATGTATTCCGAAAAGTAGTGAAATTATTACGGTAATGTTGGGAGTCATAGAAAGCGTGACGAACCTCTCTCGGTAACATTCAGTACACGCGAAACTAACTGCATCACACGGCCGAGCTGTTTTGGTTAACTTCGTCACAAAACTGGCGCCCCGAGGGTGCTTGAAATGTAGTCCGAAAAGTAGTGAAATTATTACGGTAATGTTGGGGGTCAGAGAAAGCGTCACGAACCTCTCCCGGTAACATTTAGTACACGCGAAACTAACTGCATCCCACGGCCGAGCTGCTTTTGGTTAACTTCTTTACAAAACCTGGCGCCGCGAGGGCGCTTCAAATGTAGTCCGAAAAATAATGAAATCATTACTTCAATGCTGCGGGACCGAGAAAGCATAACGAACTTCTCCCGGTAACATTCAGTACACGCGAAAACTAATTGCATCCCACGGCCGAGCTGCTTTTGGTTAACTTCGTCACAAAACCTGGCGCCAGGAGGGTGCTTGAAATGTAGTCCGAAAAGTAGTGAAATTATTACGGTAATGTTGGGGGTCAGAGAAAGCGTCACGAACCTCTCCCGGTAACATTCAGTACACGCGAAACTAACTGCATCACACGGCGGAGCTGCTTTTGGTTAACTTCGTCACAAAACTGGCGCCGCGAGGGTGCTTGAAATGCAGTCCGAAAAGTAGTGAAATTATTACTGTAATGTTGGTGGACAGAGAAAGCGTCACGAACCTCTCCCGGTAACATTCAGTACACGCAAAACTAACTGCGTCACAAGGCCAAGCTGCTTTTGGTTAACTTCGTCACAGAACCTGGCGCCGCGAGGCTGCTTGAAATGAAGTCCGAAAAGTAATGAAATTATTACTTTATAGCTGGGGGTCAGAGAAAGCGTCACGAACCTCTCCCGGTAACATTCAGTACACGCGAAACTAACTGCATCCCACGGCCGAGCTACTTTTGATAAACTTCGTCACAGAACCTGGCGCCGCGAGTGTGCTTGAAATGTAGTCCGAAAAGTAATGAATTCATTACTTCAATGCTGGGGGTCAGAGAAAGCATCACGAACCTCTCCCGGTAACATTCAGTACACGCGAAATTAATTGCATCCCACCGCCGAGCTGCTTTTGGTTAACTTCGTCACAAAACCAGGCGCCGCGAGGGTGCTTGAAATGTAGTCCGAAAAGTAGTGAAATTATTACGGTAATGTTGAGGGACAGAGAAAGCGTCACGAACCTCTTCCGGTAACATTTAGTACACGCGAAACTAACTGCATCACACGGCCGAGCTGCTTTTGATTAACTTCGTCACAGAACCTGGCGCCGCGAGGGTGCTTGAAATGTAGTCCGAAAAGTAGTGAAATTATTACGGTAATATTGGGGGTCAGAGAAAGCGCCACGGACCTGTCCCGGTAACATTCAGTACACGCGAAACTAATTGCATCCCACCGCCGAGCTGCTTTTGGTTAACTTCGTCACAAAACCAGGCGCCGCGAGGGTGCTTGAAATGAAGTCCGAAAAGTAGTGCAGTTATTACGGTAATGTTGAGGGTCAGAGAAAGCGTCACGAACCTCTCCCGGTAACACTCAGTACTCGCACAACTAATTGCATCACACGTCCGAGCTGCTTTTGGTTAACTTCGTCACAGAACTGCCGCCGCGAGGGTGCTTGAAATGTAGTACGAAAAGCAGTGAAATTATTACGGTAATGTTGGGGGACAGAGAAAGCGTCACGAACCTCTCCCGGTAACATTCAGTACACGCGAAACTAACTTCATCCCACGGTCGAGCTGCTTTTGGTTAAATTCGTCACAAAACGTGGCGCCGCGAGGGTGCTTGAAATGTAGTCCGAAAAGTAATGAAATCATTACTTCAATGCTGGGGGTCACAGAAAGCATCACGAACCTCTCCCGGTAACATTCAGTACATGCACAACTAATTGCATCACACGGCCGAGCTGCTTTTGGTTAACTTCGTCACAAAACTAGCGCCGCGAGGGTGCTTGAAATGTAGTCCGAAAAGTAGTGAAATTATTACGGTAATGTTGGGGGTCAGAGAAAGCGTCACGAACCACTCCCGGTAACATTCAGTACACGCGAAACTAACCGCATCCCACGGCCGAGCTGCTTTTGGTTAACTTCGTCACAAAACCTGGCGCCGCGAGGGTGCTTGAAATGTAGTACGAAAGGTAGTGAAATTATTCCGGTAATGTTGGGGGTCAGAGAAAGCGTCACGAACCTCTCCCGGTAACATTCAAACACGCGAAACTAACTGCATCACAGGGCCGAGCTGCTTTCGTTTAACTTCGTCAAAAAACTTGGTGCCGCGAGGGTGCTTGAAATGTAGTCCAAAAAGTAGTGAAATTATTACGGTAATGTTGGGGGTCAGAGAAAGCGTGACGAACCTCTCTCGGTAACATTCAGTACACGCGAAACTAACTGCATCACACGGCCGAGCTGCTTTTGGTAAACTTCGTCACAAAACCTGGCGCCGTGAGAGTGCTTGAAATATAGTCCGAAAATAGTGAAATTATTACGGTAATGTAGGGGTCAGAGAAAGCATCATGAACCTCTTCCAGTAACATTCAGTACACGCGAAACTAACTGCACCCCACGGCCGAGCTGCTTTTAGAGCGCAGCTCTTTGGCGTCCGTTCCTGGGTTTCGCGTCGGCGTCGTCGTCGGCCTCGTAACCAGCTCCGCCCCCCTTTCATCCCCCCAGCGCTAGCAGCGACCGACTGATACCGCTGGATGCCGCTGACGCCACTAGAGAGTCAAGATAACGTGACTGCATAGAACACCGTCGCCGCCATGCAGAAAGAGGAGGAAAGGGTCCCCCCCCCTGTTCTTGTGTGGCGGATAGGGTGCTCTTCAGTTGCCGACGCGCCGGTTATTCGTTGTCCCTGAAACCAACTCCGCAGCTGGGGTTGACTCACTATCGGCGTCAGCGGCATCAGTCAGTCGCAGCTATCTCTTCCCTCCTCCCTTTATCGTGTTGTTCGCTTGCTGCGCGCGCTTCTGCCCCCATCGTTTGCCGCTTGGTGTACACGCCGCCCCCCTTCCCCTCTTCCTGCGGGTCTCCGGTTCTCAAAGCGCCGGCTCGAACTTAATTCCTTTCTTCGCTCCTCCTCCAATGCAACCCCTGTGCGGTGGCAATCAGAGAGCCAGATCGGTGGCGGCGGATCTGTATATGTGCACCGCCCGAGCCGAAATTGCCGCTGCCGTTCGCCCTGTGCGGTGGCAATCAGAGAGCCAGATCGGTGGCGGCTTGACATAAAGACAAACAGCAATTTCCTAACACTTATGCGGCAGAACATCCCGTTCCTCTCGCTCGTAACGCGTCCCACGGCTGTGACAACCTCGCGAGGCACTTGTATAGATCTCGTCTTTGAGAATCAAGCATTGGTGTACCAAGTCGAACATATATCAGTCTATTTCTCCGACCACAAAGCTTCCTTCATGACTGTCAAGAACTGTTAGTGGAGTCTTTGTTAAAGGAATACGTGTGAAAAATAAAAAAAATTCTGTGATAGCGCATACATGTGTTGCTCGATTTCTTTGCCTCAATCTATGGAAAAGGTGAAACAGCTTATTTGCTGCGCTCAAATTTCGCATTAGGAAGTAACGTAATCGTCGGCAATTTTTTTGTTAACTTCGTCACAAAACCTGGCGCCACGAGGGTGCTTGAAATGTAGTCCGAAAAGTAGTGAAATTATTAAGGTAAGTTTGGGGGTCCGAGAAAGCATCACGAACCTCTCCCGGTAACAATCAGTACACGCGAAACTAACTGTATTACATGGCCGAGCTGCTTTTGGTTAACTTCGTCACAAACGCTGGCACCGCGAGGGTGCTTGAAATGTAGTCCAAAAAGTAGTGAAATTATTACGGTAGTGTTGGGGATTAGAGAAAGCGTCACGAACCTCTCCCGGTAACATTCAGTACATGCACAACTAATTGCATCACACGGCCGAGCTGTTTTCGTTGACTTCGTCACAAAACTGGCGCCGCGAGGGTGCTTGAAATGTAGTCCGAAAAGTAGTGAAATTATTACGGTAATGTTGGGGGTCAGAGAAAGCGTCACGAACCTCTCCCGGTAACATTTAGTACACGTGAAACTAAGTGCATCCCACGGCCGAGCTGCTTTTGGTTAACTTCATCACAACACTGGCGCCGCGAGGGTGCTTCGAATGTAGTCCGAAAAGTAGTGAAATTATGGTAATGTTGGGGGACAGAGAAAGCGTCACGAACCTCTCCCGGTAACATTTATTATACGCGAAACTAACCGCATCACACGGCCGAGCTGCTTTTGGTTAATTTCGTCACAAAACCTGGCGCCGCGAGGGTGCTTGAAATGTAGTCCGAAAAGTAGTAAAATTATTAGGGTAATTTTGGGGGTCAGAGAAAGCGTCACGAACCACTCCCGGTAACATTCAGTACATGCACAACTAATTGCATCACACGGCCGAGCTGTTTTCGTTAACTTCGTCACAAAACTGGCGCCGCGAGGGTGCTTGAAATGCAGTCCGAAAAGTAGTGAAATTATTACGGTAATGGTGGGGGTCACAGAAAGCGTCACGAACCTCTCCCGGTAACATTTAGTACACGCGAAACTAACTGCATCCCACGGCCGAGCTGCTTTTGGTTAACTTCGTCACAAAAGTGGCGCCGCGAGGGTGCTCGAAATGCAGTTCGAAAAGTAGTGAAATTATTACGGTAATGTTGGGGGTCAGAGAAAGCGTGACGAACCTCTCTCGGTAACATTCAGTACACGCGAAACTAACTGCATCACACGGCCGAGCTGCTTTTGGTAAACTTCGTCACAAAACCTGGCGCCGTGAGAGTGCTTGAAATATAGTCCGAAAATAGTGAAATTATTACGGTAATGTAGGGGTCAGAGAAAGCATCATGAACCTCTTCCAGTAACATTCAGTACACGCGAAACTAACTGCACCCCACGGCCGAGCTGCTTTTAGAGCGCAGCTCTTTGGCGTCCGTTCCTGGGTTTCGCGTCGGCGTCGTCGTCGGCCTCGTAACCAGCTCCGCCCCCCTTTCATCCCCCCAGCGCTAGCAGCGACCAACTGATACCGCTGGATGCCGCTGACGCCACTAGAGAGTCAAGATAACGTGACTGCATAGAACACCGTCGCCGCCATGCAGAAAGAGGAGGAAAGGGTCCCCCCCCTGTTCTTGTGTGGCGGATAGGGTGCTCTTCAGTTGCCGACGCGCCGGTTATTCGTTGTCCCTGAAACCAACTCCGCAGCTGGGGTTGACTCACTATCGGCGTCAGCGGCATCAGTCAGTCGCAGCTATCTCTTCCCTCCTCCCTTTATCGTGTTGTCCGCTTGCTGCGCGCGCTTCTGCCCCCATCGTTTGCCGCTTGGTGTACACGCCGCCCCCCTCCCCCCCTTCCTGCGAGTCTCCGGTTGTCAAAGCGCCGGCTCGAACTTAATTCCTTTCTTCGCTCCTCCTCCAATGCAACCCCTGTGCGGTGGCAATCAGAGAGCCAGATCGGTGGCGGCGGATCTGTATATGTGCACCGCCCGAGCCGAAATTGCCGCTGCCGTTCGCCCTGTGCGGTGGCAATCAGAGAGCCAGATCGGTGGTGGCTTGACATAAAGACAAACCGCAATTTCCTAACACTTATGCGGCAGAACATCCCGTTCCTCTCGCTCGTAACGCGTCCCACGGCTGTGACAACCTCGCGAGGCACTTGTATAGATCTCGTCTTTGAGAATCAAGCATTGGTGTACCAAGTCGAACATATATCAGTCTATTTCTCCGACCACAAAGCTTCCTTCATGACTGTCAAGAACTGTTAGTGGAGTCTTTGTTAAAGGAATACGTGTGAAAAATAAAAAAAAAATTCTGTGATAGCGCATACATGTGTTGCTCGATTTCTTTGCCTCAATCTATCGAAAAGGTGAAACAGCTTATTTGCTGCGCTCAAATTTCGCATTAGGAAGTAACGTAATCGTCGGCAATTTTTTTGTTAACTTCGTCACAAAACCTGGCGCCACGAGGGTGCTTGAAATGTAGTCCGAAAAGTAGTGAAATTATTAAGGTAAGTTTGGGGGTCCGAGAAAGCATCACGAACCTCTCCCGGTAACAATCAGTACACGCGAAACTAACTGTATTACACGGCCGAGCTGCTTTTGGTTAACTTCGTCACAAAAGCTGGCACCGCGAGGGTGCTTGAAATGTAGTCCAAAAAGTAGTGAAATTATTACGGTAGTGTTGGGGATCAGAGAAAGCGTCACGAACCTCTCCCGGTAACATTCAGTACATGCACAACTAATTGCATCACACGGCCGAGCTGTTTTCGTTGACTTCGTCACAAAGCTGGCGCCGCGAGGGTGCTTGAAATGTAGTCCGAAAAGTAGTGAAATTATTACGGTAATGTTGGGGGTCAGAGAAAGCGTCACGAACTTCTCCCGGTAACATTTAGTACACGTGAAACTAAGTGCATCCCACGGCCGAGCTGCTTTTGGTTAACTTCATCACAACACTGGCGCCGCGAGGGTGCTTGAAATGTAGTCCAAAAAGTAGTGAAATTTTTACGGTAGTGTTGGGGGTCAGAGAAAGCGTCACGAACCTCTCCCGGTAACATTTAGTATACGCGAAACTAACCGCATCACACGGCCGAGCTGCTTTTGGTTAATTTCGTCACAAAACCTGGCGCCGCGAGGGTGCTTGAAATGTAGTCCGAAAAGTAGTAAAATTATTACGGTAATTTTGGGGGTCAGAGAAAGCGTCACGAACCTCTCCCGGTAACATTCAGTACATGCACAACTAATTGCATCACACGGCCGAGCTGTTTTCGTTAACTTCGTCACAAAACTGGCGCCGCGAGGGTGCTTGAAATGCAGTCCGAAAAGTAGTGAAATTATTACGGTAATGTTTGGGGTCAGAGAAAGCGTCACGAACCTCTCTCGGTTACATTCAGTACACGCAAAACTAATTGTATCACACGGCCGAGCTGCTTTTGGTTAACTTCGTCACAAAAGTGGCGCCGCGAGGGTGCTCGAAATGCAGTTCGAAAAGTAGTGAAATTATTACGGTAATGTTGGGGGACAGAGAAAGCGTCACGAACCTCTCCCGGTAACATTCAGTACACGCGAAACTAACTGCATCCCACGGCAGAGCTGCTTTTGGTTAACTTCATCACAAAACTGGCGCCACGAGGGTGCTTCAAATGTAATCCGAAAAGTAGTGAAATTGTTACGGTAATGTTGGGGGTCAGAGAAAGCATCGCGAACCTCTCCCGGTAACATTTATTACACGCGAAACTAACCGCATCCCACGGCCGAGCGGCTTTTGGTTATCTTCGTCACAGAACCTGGCGCTGAGGGTGCTTGAAATGTAGTACGAAAAGTAATGAAATTATTACTTTAATGCTGGGGGTCAGAGAAATCGTCACGAACCTTTCCCGGTAACATGCAGTACACGCGAAACTAACTGCATCCCACGACCGAGCTACTTTTGGTTAACTTCGTCACAAAACGTGGCACCGCGAGGGTGCTTGAAATGTAGTCCGAAAAGTAGTGAAATTATTACGGTAATGTTGGGGGTCAGAGAAAGCGTGACGAACCTCTCTCGGTAACATTCAGTACACGCGAAACTAACTGCATCACACGGCCGAGCTGCTTTTGGTAAACTTCGTCACAAAACCTGGCGCCGTGAGGGTGCTTGAAATATAGTCCGAAAATAGTGAAATTATTACGGTAATGTAGGGGTCAGAGAAAGCATCATGAACCTCTTCCAGTAACATTCAGTACACGCGAAACTAACTGCACCCCGCGGCCGAGCTGCTTTTAGAGCGCAGCTCTTTGGCGTCCGTTCCTGGGTTTCGCGTCGGCGTCGTCGTCGGCCTCGTAACCAGCTCCGCCCCCCTTTCATCCCCCCAGCGCTAGCAGCGACCGACTGAAACCGCTGGATGCCGCTGACGCCACTAGAGAGTCAAGATAACGTGACTGCATAGAACACCGTCGCCGCCATGCAGAAAGAGGAGGAAAGGGTCCCCCCCCCCTGTTCTTGTATGGCGGATAGGGTGCTCTTCAGTTGCCGACGCGCCGGTTATTCGTTGTCCCTGAAACCAACTCCGCAGCTGGGGTTGACTCACTATCGGCGTCAGCGGCATCAATCAGTCGCTGCTATCTCTTCCCTCCTCCCTTTATCGTGTTGTCCGCTTGCTGCGCGCGCTTCTGCCCCCATCGTTTGCCGCTTGGTGTACACGCCGCCCCCCTCCCCCTCTTCCTGCGAGTCTCCGGTTGTCAAAGCGCCGGCTCGAACTTAATTCCTTTCTTCGCTCCTCCTCCAATGCAACCCCTGTGCGGTGGCAATCAGAGAGCCAGATCGGTGGCGGCGGATCTGTATATGTGCACCGCCCGAGCCGAAATTGCCGCTGCCGTTCGCCCTGTGCGGTGGCAATCAGAGAGCCAGATCGGTGGCGGCTTGACATAAAGACAAACAGCAATTTCCTAACACTTATGCGGCAGAACATCCCGTTCCTCTCGCTCGTAACGCGTCCCACGGCTGTGACAACCTCGCGAGGCACTTGTATAGATCTCGTCTTTGAGAATCAAGCATTGGTGTACCAAGTCGAACATATATCAGTCTATTTCTCCGACCACAAAGCTTCCTTCATGACTGTCAAGAACTGTTAGTGGAGTCTTTGTTAAAGGAATACGTGTGAAAAATAAAAAAAATTCTGTGATAGCGCATACATGTGTTGCTCGATTTCTTTGCCTCAATCTATGGAAAAGGTGAAACAGCTTATTTGCTGCGCTCAAATTTCGCATTAGGAAGTAACGTAATCGTCGGCAATTTTTTTGTTAACTTCGTCACAAAACCTGGCGCCACGAGGGTGCTTGAAATGTAGTCCGAAAAGTAGTGAAATTATTAAGGTAAGTTTGGGGGTCCGAGAAAGCATCACGAACCTCTCCCGGTAACAATCAGTACACGCGAAACTAACTGTATTACATGGCCGAGCTGCTTTTGGTTAACTTCGTCACAAACGCTGGCACAGCGAGGGTGCTTGAAATGTAGTCCAAAAAGTAGTGAAATTATTACGGTAGTGTTGGGGATTAGAGAAAGCGTCACGAACCTCTCCCGGTAACATTCAGTACATGCACAACTAATTGCATCACACGGCCGAGCTGTTTTCGTTGACTTCGTCACAAAACTGGCGCCGCGAGGGTGCTTGAAATGTAGTCCGAAAAGTAGTGAAATTATTACGGTAATGTTGGGGGTCAGAGAAAGCGTCACGAACCTCTCCCGGTAACATTTAGTACACGTGAAACTAAGTGCATCCCACGGCCGAGCTGCTTTTGGTTAACTTCATCACAACACTGGCGCCGCGAGGGTGCTTCGAATGTAGTCCGAAAAGTAGTGAAATTATGGTAATGTTGGGGGACAGAGAAAGCGTCACGAACCTCTCCCGGTAACATTTATTATACGCGAAACTAACCGCATCACACGGCCGAGCTGCTTTTGGTTAATTTCGTCACAAAACCTGGCGCCGCGAGGGTGCTTGAAATGTAGTCCGAAAAGTAGTAAAATTATTAGGGTAATTTTGGGGGTCAGAGAAAGCGTCACGAACCACTCCCGGTAACATTCAGTACATGCACAACTAATTGCATCACACGGCCGAGCTGTTTTCGTTAACTTCGTCACAAAACTGGCGCCGCGAGGGTGCTTGAAATGCAGTCCGAAAAGTAGTGAAATTATTACGGTAATGGTGGGGGTCACAGAAAGCGTCACGAACCTCTCCCGGTAACATTTAGTACACGCGAAACTAACTGCATCCCACGGCCGAGCTGCTTTTGGTTAACTTCGTCACAAAAGTGGCGCCGCGAGGGTGCTCGAAATGCAGTTCGAAAAGTAGTGAAATTATTACGGTAATGTTGGGGGTCAGAGAAAGCGTGACGAACCTCTCTCGGTAACATTCAGTACACGCGAAACTAACTGCATCACACGGCCGAGCTGCTTTTGGTAAACTTCGTCACAAAACCTGGCGCCGTGAGAGTGCTTGAAATATAGTCCGAAAATAGTGAAATTATTACGGTAATGTAGGGGTCAGAGAAAGCATCATGAACCTCTTCCAGTAACATTCAGTACACGCGAAACTAACTGCACCCCACGGCCGAGCTGCTTTTAGAGCGCAGCTCTTTGGCGTCCGTTCCTGGGTTTCGCGTCGGCGTCGTCGTCGGCCTCGTAACCAGCTCCGCCCCCCTTTCATCCCCCCAGCGCTAGCAGCGACCAACTGATACCGCTGGATGCCGCTGACGCCACTAGAGAGTCAAGATAACGTGACTGCATAGAACACCGTCGCCGCCATGCAGAAAGAGGAGGAAAGGGTCCCCCCCCTGTTCTTGTGTGGCGGATAGGGTGCTCTTCAGTTGCCGACGCGCCGGTTATTCGTTGTCCCTGAAACCAACTCCGCAGCTGGGGTTGACTCACTATCGGCGTCAGCGGCATCAGTCAGTCGCAGCTATCTCTTCCCTCCTCCCTTTATCGTGTTGTCCGCTTGCTGCGCGCGCTTCTGCCCCCATCGTTTGCCGCTTGGTGTACACGCCGCCCCCCTCCCCCCCTTCCTGCGAGTCTCCGGTTGTCAAAGCGCCGGCTCGAACTTAATTCCTTTCTTCGCTCCTCCTCCAATGCAACCCCTGTGCGGTGGCAATCAGAGAGCCAGATCGGTGGCGGCGGATCTGTATATGTGCACCGCCCGAGCCGAAATTGCCGCTGCCGTTCGCCCTGTGCGGTGGCAATCAGAGAGCCAGATCGGTGGTGGCTTGACATAAAGACAAACCGCAATTTCCTAACACTTATGCGGCAGAACATCCCGTTCCTCTCGCTCGTAACGCGTCCCACGGCTGTGACAACCTCGCGAGGCACTTGTATAGATCTCGTCTTTGAGAATCAAGCATTGGTGTACCAAGTCGAACATATATCAGTCTATTTCTCCGACCACAAAGCTTCCTTCATGACTGTCAAGAACTGTTAGTGGAGTCTTTGTTAAAGGAATACGTGTGAAAAATAAAAAAAAAATTCTGTGATAGCGCATACATGTGTTGCTCGATTTCTTTGCCTCAATCTATCGAAAAGGTGAAACAGCTTATTTGCTGCGCTCAAATTTCGCATTAGGAAGTAACGTAATCGTCGGCAATTTTTTTGTTAACTTCGTCACAAAACCTGGCGCCACGAGGGTGCTTGAAATGTAGTCCGAAAAGTAGTGAAATTATTAAGGTAAGTTTGGGGGTCCGAGAAAGCATCACGAACCTCTCCCGGTAACAATCAGTACACGCGAAACTAACTGTATTACACGGCCGAGCTGCTTTTGGTTAACTTCGTCACAAAAGCTGGCACCGCGAGGGTGCTTGAAATGTAGTCCAAAAAGTAGTGAAATTATTACGGTAGTGTTGGGGATCAGAGAAAGCGTCACGAACCTCTCCCGGTAACATTCAGTACATGCACAACTAATTGCATCACACGGCCGAGCTGTTTTCGTTGACTTCGTCACAAAGCTGGCGCCGCGAGGGTGCTTGAAATGTAGTCCGAAAAGTAGTGAAATTATTACGGTAATGTTGGGGGTCAGAGAAAGCGTCACGAACTTCTCCCGGTAACATTTAGTACACGTGAAACTAAGTGCATCCCACGGCCGAGCTGCTTTTGGTTAACTTCATCACAACACTGGCGCCGCGAGGGTGCTTGAAATGTAGTCCAAAAAGTAGTGAAATTTTTACGGTAGTGTTGGGGGTCAGAGAAAGCGTCACGAACCTCTCCCGGTAACATTTAGTATACGCGAAACTAACCGCATCACACGGCCGAGCTGCTTTTGGTTAATTTCGTCACAAAACCTGGCGCCGCGAGGGTGCTTGAAATGTAGTCCGAAAAGTAGTAAAATTATTACGGTAATTTTGGGGGTCAGAGAAAGCGTCACGAACCTCTCCCGGTAACATTCAGTACATGCACAACTAATTGCATCACACGGCCGAGCTGTTTTCGTTAACTTCGTCACAAAACTGGCGCCGCGAGGGTGCTTGAAATGCAGTCCGAAAAGTAGTGAAATTATTACGGTAATGTTTGGGGTCAGAGAAAGCGTCACGAACCTCTCTCGGTTACATTCAGTACACGCAAAACTAATTGTATCACACGGCCGAGCTGCTTTTGGTTAACTTCGTCACAAAAGTGGCGCCGCGAGGGTGCTCGAAATGCAGTTCGAAAAGTAGTGAAATTATTACGGTAATGTTGGGGGACAGAGAAAGCGTCACGAACCTCTCCCGGTAACATTCAGTACACGTGAAACTTAGTGCATCCCACGGCCGAGCTGCTTTTGGTTAACTTCATCACAACACTGGCGCCGCGAGGGTGCTTGAAATGTAGTCCGAAAAGTAGTGAAATTATTACGGTAATGTTGGGGGTCAGAGAAAGCGTCACGAACCTCTCCCGGTAACATTCAGTACACGCGAAACTAACTGCATCCCACGGCAGAGCTGCTTTTGGTTAACTTCATCACAAAACTGGCGCCACGAGGGTGCTTCAAATGTAATCCGAAAAGTAGTGAAATTGTTACGGTAATGTTGGGGGTCAGAGAAAGCATCGCGAACCTCTCCCGGTAACATTTATTACACGCGAAACTAACCGCATCCCACGGCCGAGCGGCTTTTGGTTATCTTCGTCACAGAACCTGGCGCTGAGGGTGCTTGAAATGTAGTACGAAAAGTAATGAAATTATTACTTTAATGCTGGGGGTCAGAGAAATCGTCACGAACCTTTCCCGGTAACATGCAGTACACGCGAAACTAACTGCATCCCACGACCGAGCTACTTTTGGTTAACTTCGTCACAAAACGTGGCACCGCGAGGGTGCTTGAAATGTAGTCCGAAAAGTAGTGAAATTATTACGGTAATGTTGGGGGTCAGAGAAAGCGTGACGAACCTCTCTCGGTAACATTCAGTACACGCGAAACTAACTGCATCACACGGCCGAGCTGCTTTTGGTAAACTTCGTCACAAAACCTGGCGCCGTGAGGGTGCTTGAAATATAGTCCGAAAATAGTGAAATTATTACGGTAATGTAGGGGTCAGAGAAAGCATCATGAACCTCTTCCAGTAACATTCAGTACACGCGAAACTAACTGCACCCCGCGGCCGAGCTGCTTTTAGAGCGCAGCTCTTTGGCGTCCGTTCCTGGGTTTCGCGTCGGCGTCGTCGTCGGCCTCGTAACCAGCTCCGCCCCCCTTTCATCCCCCCAGCGCTAGCAGCGACCGACTGAAACCGCTGGATGCCGCTGACGCCACTAGAGAGTCAAGATAACGTGACTGCATAGAACACCGTCGCCGCCATGCAGAAAGAGGAGGAAAGGGTCCCCCCCCCCTGTTCTTGTATGGCGGATAGGGTGCTCTTCAGTTGCCGACGCGCCGGTTATTCGTTGTCCCTGAAACCAACTCCGCAGCTGGGGTTGACTCACTATCGGCGTCAGCGGCATCAATCAGTCGCTGCTATCTCTTCCCTCCTCCCTTTATCGTGTTGTCCGCTTGCTGCGCGCGCTTCTGCCCCCATCGTTTGCCGCTTGGTGTACACGCCGCCCCCCTCCCCCTCTTCCTGCGAGTCTCCGGTTGTCAAAGCGCCGGCTCGAACTTAATTCCTTTCTTCGCTCCTCCTCCAATGCAACCCCTGTGCGGTGGCAATCAGAGAGCCAGATCGGTGGCGGCGGATCTGTATATGTGCACCGCCCGAGCCGAAATTGCCGCTGCCGTTCGCCCTGTGCGGTGGCAATCAGAGAGCCAGATCGGTGGTGGCTTGACATAAAGACAAACAGCAATTTCCTAACACTTATGCGGCAGAATATCCCGTTCCTCTCGCTCGTAACGCGTCCCACGGCTGTGACAACCTCGCGAGGCACTTGTATAGATCTCGTCTTTGAGAATCAAGCATTGGTGTACCAAGTCGAACATATATCAGTCTATTTCTCCGACCACAAAGCTTCCTTCATGACTGTCAAGAACTGTTAGTGGAGTCTTTGTTAAAGGAATACGTGTGAAAAATAAAAAAAAATTCTGTGATAGCGCATACATGTGTTGCTCGATTTCTTTGCCTCAATCTATCGAAAAGGTGAAACAGCTTATTTGCTGCGCTCAAATTTCGCATTAGGAAGTAACGTAATCGTCGGCAATTTTTTTGTTAACTTCGTCACAAAACCTGGCGCCACGAGGGTGCTTGAAATGTAGTCCGAAAAGTAGTGAAATTATTAAGGTAAGTTTGGGGGTCCGAGAAAGCATCACGAACCTCTCCCGGTAACAATCAGTACACGCGAAACTAACTGTATTACATGGCCGAGCTGCTTTTGGTTAACTTCGTCACAAAACTGGCGCCGCGAGGGTGCTTGAAATGTAGTCCGAAAAGTAGTGAAATTATTACGGTAATGTTGGGGGTCAGAGCAAGCGTCATGAACCTCTCCCGGTAACATTTAGTACACGTGAAACTAAGTGCATCCCACGGCCGAGCTGCTTTTGGTTAACTTCATCACAACACTGGCGCCGCGAGGGTGCTTCGAATGTATTCCGAAAAGTAGTGAAATTATGGTAATGTTGGGGGACAGAGAAAGCGTCACGCACCTCTCCCGGTAACATTCAGTACACGCGAAACTAACCGCATCCCACGGCCGAGCTGCTTTTGGTTAACTTCGTCAAAAAACTTGGTGCCGCGAGGGTGCTTGAAATGTAGTCCAAAAAGTAGTGAAATTTTTACGGTAGTGTTGGGGGTCAGAGAAAGCGTCACGAACCTCTGCCGGTAACATTTAGTATACGCGAAACTAACCGCATCACACGGCCGAGCTGCTTTTGGTTAATTTCGTCACAAAACCTGGCGCCGCGAGGGTGCTTGAAATGTAGTCCGAAAAGTAGTGAAATTATTACGGTAATTTTGGGGGTCAGAGAAAGCGTCACGAACCTCTCCCGGTAACATTCAGTACATGCGCAACTAATTGCATCACACGGCCGAGCTGTTTTCGTTAACTTCGTCACAAAACTGGCGCCGCGAGGGTGCTTGAAATGCAGTCCGAAAAGTAGTGAAATTATTACGGTAATGTTGGGGGTCAGAGAAAGCGTCACGAACCTCTCCCGGTAACATTTAGTACACGCGAAACTAACTGCATCCCACGGCCGAGCTGCTTTTGGTTAACTTCTTCACAAAACCTGGAGCCGCGAGGGCGCTTCAAATGTAGTCCGAAAAATAACGAAATCATTACTTCAATGCTGGGGGTCCGAGAAAGCATCACCAACCTCTCCCGGTAACATTCAGTACACGCGAAAACTAATTGCATCCCACGGCCGAGCTGCTTTTGGTTAACTTCGTCACAAAACCTGGCGCCACGAGGGTGCTTGAAATGTAGTCCGAAAAGTAGTGAAATTATTACGGTAATGTTGGGGGTCAGAGAAAGCGTCACGAACCTCTCCCGGTAACATTCAGTACACGCGAAACTAACTGCATCCCACGGCAGAGCTGCTTTTGGTTAGCTTCATCACAAAACTGGCGCCGCGAGGGTGCTTCACATGTAATCCGAAAGGTAGTGAAATTGTTACGGTAATGTTGAGGGACAGAGAAAGCGTCACGAACCTCTCCCGGTAACATTCAGTACAGGCGAAACTAACTGCATCCCAAGGCCGAGCTGCTTATGGTTAACTTCGTCACAAAACGTGGCGCCGCGAGCGTGCTTGAAATGTAGTCCAAAAAGTAGTGAATATATTACGGTAATGTTGGGGGTCAGAGAAAGCGTCACGAACCTCTGCCGGTAACATTTAGTACACGCGAAACTAACCGCATCACACGGCCGAGCTGCTTTTGGCTAACTTCGTCACAGAACGTGGCGCCGCGAGGCTGCTTCAAATGCAGTCCGAAAAGTAATGAAATTATTACGGTAATGTTGGGGGTCAGAGAAAGCATCACGAACCTCTCCCGGTAACACTTATTACACGCGAAACTAACCGCATCCCACGGCGGAGCGGCTTTTGGTTATCTTCGTCACAGAACCTGGCGCCGAGGGTGCTTGAAATGTAGTACGAAAAGTAATGAAATTATTACTTTAATGCTGGGGGTCAGAGAAATCGTCACGAACCTTTCCCGGTAACATTCAGTACACGCGAAACTAACTGCATCCCACGACCGAGCTACTTTTGGTTAACTTCGTCACGAAACGTGGCACCGCGAGGGTGCTTGAAATGTAGTCCGAAAAGTAGTGAAATTATTACGGTAATGTTGGGGGTCAGAGAAAGCGTGACGAACCTTTCTCGGTAACATTCAGTACACGCGAAACTAACTGCATCACACGGCCGAGCTGCTTTTGGTAAACTTCGTCACAAAACCTGGCGCCGTGAGAGTGCTTGAAATATAGTCCGAAAATAGTGAAATTATTAGGGTAATGTATGGGTCAGAGAAAGCATCATGAACCTCTTCCAGTAACATTCAGTACACGCGAAACTAACTGCACCCCACGGCCGAGCTGCTTTTTGTTAACTTCGTCACAAAACCTGGCGCCACGAGGGTGCTTGAAATGTAGTCCGAAATGTAGTGAAATTATTAAGGTAAGTTTGGGGGTCCGAGAAAGCATCACGAACCTCTCCCGGTAACAATCACTACACGCGAAACTAACTGTATTACACGGCCGAGCTGCTTTTGGTTAACTTCGTCACAAAAGCTGGCGCCGCGAGGGTGCTTGAAATGTAGTCCAAAAAGTAGTGAAATTATTACGGTAGTGTTGGGGATCAGAGAAAGCGTCACGAACCTCTCCCGGTAACATTTAGTACACGCGAAAGTAACCGCATCACACGGCCGAGCTACTTTTGGTTAACTTCGTCACAAAACCTGGCGCAGCGAGGCTGCTTGAAATGTAGTACGAAAGGTAGTGAAATTATTCCGGTAATGTTGGGGGTCAGAGAAAGCGTCACGAACCTCTCCCGGTAACATTCAAACACACGAAACTAACTGCATCGCAGGGCCGAGCTGCTTTCGTTTAACTTCGTCACAGAACCTGGCGCCGCGAGGGCGCTTGAAATGTAGTCCGAAAAGTAGTGAAATAATTACGGTAATGTTGGGGGACAGAGAAAGCGTCGCGGACCTCTCCCGGTAACATTTAGTACACGCGAAACTAACTGCATCCCAAGGCCGTGCTGCTTTTGGTTAACTCATTCACAAAACCTGGCGCCGCGAGGGTACTTGAAATGTAGTCCGAAAAGTAATGAAATCATTACTTCAATGCTGGGGGTCAGAGAAAGCATCACGAACCTCTCCCGGTAACATTAGGTACACGCGAAACTAACTGCATCCCACGACCGAGCCACTTTTGGTTAACTTCGTCACAAAACGTGGCACCGCGAGGGTGCTTGAAATGTAGTCCGAAAAGTAGTGAAATTATTACGGTAATGTTGGGGGTCAGAGAAAGCGTGACGAACCTCTCTCGGTAACATTCAGTACACGCGAAACTAACTGCATCACACGGCCGAGCTGCTTTTGGTAAACTTCGTCACAAAACCTGGCGCCGTGAGAGTGCTTGAAATATAGTCCGAAAATAGTGAAATTATTACGGTAATGTAGGGGTCAGAGAAAGCATCATGAACCTCTTCCAGTAACATTCAGTACACGCGAAACTAACTGCACCCCACGGCCGAGCTGCTTTTTGTTAACTTCGTCACAAAACCTGGCGCCACGAGGGTGCTTGAAATGTAGTCCGAAAAGTAGTGAAATTATTAAGGTAAGTTTGGGGGTCCGAGAAAGCATCACGAACCTCTCCCGGTAACAATCAGTACACGCGAAACTCACTGTATAACACGGCCGAGCTGCTTTTGGTTAACTTCGTCACAAAAGCTGGCGCCGCGAGGGTGCTTGAAATGTAGTCCAAAAAGTAGTGAAATTATTACGGTAGTGTTGGGTATCAGAGAAAGCGTCACGAACCTCTCGCGGTAACATTTAGTACACGCGAAAGTAACCGCATCACACGGCCGAGCTACTTTTGGTTAACTTCGTCACATAACCTGGCGCCGCGAGGGTGCTTGAAATGTAGTACGAAAGGTAGTGAAATTATTCCGGTAATGTTGGTGGTCAGAGAAAGCGTCACGAACCTCTCCCGGTAACATTCAAACACGCGAAACTAACTGCATCACAGGGCCGAGCTGCTTTCGTTTAACTTCGTCACAGAACCTGGCGCCGCGAGGGCGCTTGAAATGTAGTCCGAAAAGTAGTGAAATAATTACGGTAATGTTGGGGGACAGAGAAAGCGTCGCGGACCTCTCCCGGTAACATTTAGTACACGCGAAACTAACTGCATCCCAAGGCCGTGCTGCTTTTGGTTAACTCATTCACAAAACCTGGCGCCGCGAGTGTGCTTGAAATGTAGTCCGAAAAGTAATGAAATCATTACTTCAATGCTGGGGGTCAGAAAAAGCATCACGAACCTCTCCCGGTAACATTCAGTACACGCGAAACTAATTGCATCACACGGCCGAGCTGCTTTTTGTTATCTTCGTGACAAAACTGGCGCCCCGAGGGTGCTTCAAATGTAGTCCGAAAAGTAGTGAAATTATTACGGTAATGTTGGGGGACAGAGAAAGCGTCGCGGACCTCTCCCGGTAACATTTAATACACGCGAAACTAACTGCATCCCAAGGCCGAGCTGCTTTTGATTAACTTCGTCACAGAACCTGGCGCCGCGAGGGTGCTTGAAATGTATTCCGAAAAGTAGTGAAATTATTACGGTAATGTTGGGAGTCATAGAAAGCGTGACGAACCTCTGTCGGTAACATTCAGTACACGCGAAACTAACTGCATCACACGGCCGAGCTGTTTTGGTTAACTTCGTCACAAAACTGGCGCCGCGAGGGTGCTTGAAATGTAGTCCGAAAAGTAGTGAAATTATTACGGTAATGTTGGGGGTCAGAGAAAGCGTCACGAACCTCTCCCGGTAACATTTAGTACACGCGAAACTAACTGCATCCCACGGCCGAGCTGCTTTTGGTTAACTTCTTCACAAAAACTGGCGCCGCGAGGGCGCTTCAAATGTAGTCCGAAAAATAATGAAATCATTACTTCAATGCTGCGGGACCGAGAAAGCATCACGAACTTCTCCCGGTAACATTCAGTACACGCGAAAACTAATTGCATCCCACGGCCGAGCTGCTTTTGGTTAACTTCGTCACAAAACCTGGCGCCAGGAGGGTGCTTGAAATGTAGTCCGAAAAGTAGTGAAATTATTACGGTAATGTTGGGGGTCAGAGAAAGCGTCACGAACCTCTCCCGGTAACATTCAGTACACGCGAAACTAACTGCATCACACGGCGGAGCTGCTTTTGGTTAACTTCGTCACAAAACTGGCGCCGCGAGGGTGCTTGAAATGCAGTCCGAAAAGTAGTGAAATTATTACTGTAATGTTGGGGGACAGAGAAAGCGTCACGAACCTCTCCCGGTAACATTCAGTACACGCAAAACTAACTGCGTCACAAGGCCAAGCTGCTTTTGGTTAACTTCGTCACAGAACCTGGCGCCGCGAGGCTGCTTGAAATGAAGTCCGAAAAGTAATGAAATTATTCCTTTATAGCTGGGGGTCAGAGAAAGCGTCACGAACCTCTCCCGGTAACATTCAGTACACGCGAAACTAACTGCATCCCACGGCCGAGCTACTTTTGATAAACTTCGTCACAGAACCTGGCGCCGCGAGTGTGCTTGAAATGTAGTCCGAAAAGTAATGAATTCATTACTTCAATGCTGGGGGTCAGAGAAAGCATCACGAACCTCTCCCGGTAACATTCAGTACACGCGAAATTAATTGCATCCCACCGCCGAGCTGCTTTTGGTTAACTTCGTCACAAAACCAGGCGCCGCGAGGGTGCTTGAAATGTAGTCCGAAAAGTAGTGAAATTATTACGGTAATGTTGAGGGACAGAGAAAGCGTCACGAACCTCTTCCGGTAACATTTAGTACACGCGAAACTAACTGCATCACACGGCCGAGCTGCTTTTGATTAACTTCGTCACAGAACCTGGCGCCGCGAGGGTGCTTGAAATGTAGTCCGAAAAGTAGTGAAATTATTACGGTAATATTGGGGGTCAGAGAAAGCGCCACGGACCTGTCCCGGTAACATTCAGTACACGCGAAACTAATTGCATCCCACCGCCGAGCTGCTTTTGGTTAACTTCGTCACAAAACCAGGCGCCGCGAGGGTGCTTGAAATGTAGTCCGAAAAGTAGTGCAGTTATTACGGTAATGTTGAGGGTCAGAGAAAGCGTCACGAACCTCTCCCGGTAACACTCAGTACTCGCACAACTAATTGCATCACACGTCCGAGCTGCTTTTGGTTAACTTCGTCACAGAACTGCCGCCGCGAGGGTGCTTGAAATGTAGTACGAAAAGCAGTGAAATTATTACGGTAATGTTGGGGGACAGAGAAAGCGTCACGAACCTCTCCTGGTAACATTCAGTACACGCGAAACTAACTTCATCCCACGGCCGAGCTGCTTTTGGTTAAATTCGTCACAAAACGTGGCGCCGCGAGGGTGCTTGAAATGTAGTCCGAAAAGTAATGAAATCATTACTTCAATGCTGGGGGTCACAGAAAGCATCACGAACCTCTTCCGGTAACATTCAGTACACGCGAAACTATTTGCATCCCACCGCCGAGCTGCTTTTGGTTAACTTCGTCACAAAACCAGGCGACGCGAGGGTGCTTGAAATGTAGTTCGAAAAGTAGTGAAATTATAACGGTAATGTTGAGGGACAGAGAAAGCGTCACGAACCTCTTCCGATAACATTTAGTACACGCGAAACTAACCGCATCACACGGCCGAGCTGCTTTTGATTAACTTCGTCACAGAACCTGGCGCCGCGAGGGTGCTTGAAATGTAGTCCGAAAAGTAGTGAAATTATTACGGTAATTTTGGGGGTCAGAGAAAGCGCCACGGACCTGTCCCGGTAACATTCATTACACGCGAAACGAACTGCATCCCACGGCTGAGCTGCTTTTGGTTAACTTCGTCACAAACCTTGCGCCGCAAGGGTGCTTGAAATGTAGTCCAAAAAGTAGTGAAATTATTACGGTAGTGTTGGGGGTTAGAGAAAGCGTCACGAACCTCTCCCGGTAACATTCAGTACATGCACAACTAATTGCATCACACGGCCGAGCTGCTTTTGGTTAACTTCGTCACAAAACTAGCGCCGCGAGGGTGCTTGAAATGTAGTCCGAAAAGTAGTGAAATTATTACGGTAATGTTGGGGGTCAGAGAAAGCGTCACGAACCACTCCCGGTAACATTCAGTACACGCGAAACTAACCGCATCCCACGGCCGAGCTGCTTTTGGTTAACTTCGTCACAAAACGTGGCGCCGCGAGGGTGCTTGAAATGTAGTCCAAAAAGTAGTGAAATTATTACGGTAGTGTTGGGGGTTAGAGAAAGCGTCACGAACCTCTCCCGGTAACATTCAGTACATGCACAACTAATTGCATCACACGGCCGAGCTGCTTTTGGTTAACTTCGTCACAAAACTAGCGCCGCGAGGGTGCTTGAAATGTAGTCCGAAAAGTAGTGAAATTATTACGGTAATGTTGGGGGTCAGAGAAAGCGTCACGAACCTCTCCCGGTAACATTCAAACACGCGAAACTAACTGCATCGCAAGCCGAGCTGCTTTTGGTTAACTTCTTCACAAAACCTGGCGCCGCAAGGGTGCTTGAAATGTAGTCCGAAAAATATTGAAATCATTACTTCAATGCTGGGGGTCAGAGAAAGCATCACGAACCTCTCCCGGTAACATTAAGTACACGCGAAACTAATTGCATCCCACGGCCGAGCTGCTTTTGGTTAACTTCGTCACAAAACCTGGCGCCGCGAGGGTGCTTGAAATGTAGTCCGAAAATAGTGAAATTATTACGGTAATGTTGGGGGTCAGAAAAAGCGTCACGAACCTTTCCCGGTAACATTCAGTGCACGCACAACTAATTGCATCACACGGCCGAGCTGATTTTGGTTAACTTCGTCACAAGACATGGCGCCGCGAGGGATCTTTAAATGTAGTCCAAAAAGTAGTGAAATTATTACGGTCATGTTTGGGGTTAGAGTATGCGTCACGAAACTCTCCCGGTAACATTTAGTACACGCGAAACTAACTGCATCACACGGCGGAGCTGCTTTTGGTTAACTTCGTCGCAGAACCTGGCGCCGCGAGGGTGCTTGAAATGTAGTCCGAAAAGTAGTGAAATTATTACGGCAATTTTGGGAGTCAGAGAAAGCGTCACGAACCTCTCCCGGTAAGATTCCGTACACGCGAAACTAACTGCATCCCACGGCCGAGCTGCTTTTGGTTAACTTCGTCACAAAACATGGCGCCGCGAGGGTGCTTGAAATGTAGTCCGAAAAGTAATGAAATCATTACTTTAAAGCTGGGGGTCAGAGAAAGCGTCAGGAACCTCTACCGGTAACATTCAGTAGACGCGAAACTAATTGCATCCCACGGCCGAGCTGCTTTTGGTTAACTTCGTCACAAAACCTGGTGCCGAGAGGGTGCATGAAATGTAGTTCGAAAAGTAGTGAAATTATTACGGTAATGTTGGCGGTCAGAGAAAGCGTCACGAACCTCTCCCGGTAACATTCAGTACACGCAAAACTAATTGCATCACACGGCCGAGCTGCTTCTGGTTAACTTCGTCACAAAACTGGCGCCGCGAGGGTGCTTGAAATGCATTCCGAAAAGTAGTGAAATTATTACGGTAATGTTGGGGGACAGAGAAAGCGCCACGAACCTCTCCCGGTAACATTCAGTACACGCGAAACTAACTGCATCCCACGGCCGAGCTGCTTTTGGTTAACTTCATGACAATAGTAGCGCCGCGATGGTGCTTGAAATGTGGTCCGAAAAGTAATGAAATCATTTCTTTAACGCTGGGGGTCAGAGAAAGCATCACAAACCTCTCCAGGTAACATTCAGTACACGCGAAACTAACTGCATCCCACGGCCGAGCTGCTTTTGGTTAACTTCGTCACGAAACCTGGCGCCGCGAGGGTGCTTGAAATGTAGTCCGAAGAGTAATGAAATTATTACGGTAATGTTGGGGGACAGAGAAAGCGTCCCGAACCTCTCCCGGTAACATTCAGTGCACGCGAAACTAACCGCATCCCACGGCCGAGCTGCTTTTGGTTAACTTCGTCACAAAACCTGGCGCCGCGAGGGTGCTTGAAATGTAGTCCGAAAAGTAGTGCAGTTATTACGGTAATGTTGGGGGTCAGAGAAAGCGTCACGAACCTCTCCCGGTAACATTCAGTACTCGCACAACTAATTGCATCACACGTCCGAGCTGCTTTTGCTTAACTTCGTCACCGAACTGCCGCCGCGAGGGTGCTTGAAATGTAGTCCGAAAAGTAATGAAATCATTACTTCAATGCTGGGGGTCACAGAAAGCATCACGAACCTCTCCCGGTAACATTCAGTACACGCGAAACTATTTGCATCCCACCGCCGAGCTGCTTTTGGTTAACTTCGTCACAAAACCTGGCGCCGCGAGGGTGCTTGAAATGTAGTCCGAAAAGTAGTGAAATTATTACGGTAATGTTGAGGGACAGAGAAAGCGTCACGAACCTCCCCCGGTAACATTCAGTACACGCAAAACTAATTGCATCACACGGCCGAGCTGCTTCTGGTTAACTTCGTCACAAAACTGGCGCCGCGAGGGTGTTTGAAATGCAGTCCGAAAAGTAGTGAAATTATTACGGTAATGTTGGGGGACAGAGAAAGCGCCACGAACCTCTCCCGGTAACATTCAGTACACGCGAAACTAACGGCATCCCACGGCCGAGCTGCTTTTGGTTAACTTCATCACAATAGTAGCGCCGCGATGGTGCTTGAAATGTAGTCCGAAAAGTAATGAAATCATTTCTTTAACGCTGGGGGTCAGAGAAAGCATCACAAACCTCTCCAGGTAACATTCAGTACACGCGAAACTAACTGCATCCCACGGCCGAGCTGCTTTTGGTTAACTTCGTCACGAAACCTGGCGCCGCGAGGGTGCTTGAAATGTAGTCCGAAGAGTAATGAAATTATTACGGTAATGTTGGGGGACAGAGAAAGCGTCCCGAACCTCTCCCGGTAACATTCAGTGCACGCGAAACTAACCGCATCCCACGGCCGAGCTGCTTTTGGTTAACTTCGTCACAAAACCAGGCGCCGCGAGGGTGCTTGAAATGTAGTCCGAAAAGTAGTGCAGTTATTACGGTAATGTTGGGGGTCAGAGAAAGCGTCACGAACCTCTCCCGGTAACATTCAGTACTCGCAAAACTAATTGCATCACACGTCCGAGCTGCTTTTGCTTAACTTCGTCACCGAACTGCCGCCGCGAGGGTGCTTGAAATGTAGTCCGAAAAGTAATGAAATCATTACTTCAATGCTGGGGGTCAGAGAAAGCGCCACGGATCTGTCCCGGTAACATTCATTACACGCGAAACGAACTGCATCCCACAGCTGAGCTGCTTTTGGTTAACTTCGTCACAAAACCTGGCGCCGTGAGGGTGCTTGAAATATAGTCCGAAAATAGTGAAATTATTACGGTAATGTAGGGGTCAGAGAAAGCATCATGAACCTCTTCCAGTAACATTCAGTACACGCGAAACTAACTGCACCCCGCGGCCGAGCTGCTTTTAGAGCGCAGCTCTTTGGCGTCCGTTCCTGGGTTTCGCGTCGGCGTCGTCGTCGGCCTCGTAACCAGCTCCGCCCCCCTTTCATCCCCCCAGCGCTAGCAGCGACCGACTGATACCGCTGGATGCCGCTGACGCCACTAGAGAGTCAAGATAACGTGACTGCATAGAACACCGTCGCCGCCATCCAGAAAGAGGAGGAAAGGGTCCCCCCCCCCTGTTCTTGTGTGGCGGATAGGGTGCTCTTCAGTTGCCGACGCGCCGGTTATTCGTTGTCCCTGAAACCAACTCCGCAGCTGGGGTTGACTCACTATCGGCGTCAGCGGCATCAGTCAGTCGCTGCTATCTCTTCCCTCCTCCCTTTATCGTGTTGTCCGCTTGCTGCGCGCGCTTCTGCCCCCATCGTTTGCCGCTTGGTGTACACGCCGCCCCCCTCCCCCTCTTCCTGCGAGTCTCCGGTTGTCAAAGCGCCGGCTCGAACTTAATTCCTTTCTTCGCTCCTCCTCCAATGCAACCCCTGTGCGGTGGCAATCAGAGAGCCAGATCGGTGGCGGCGGATCTGTATATGTGCACCGCCCGAGCCGAAATTGCCGCTGCCGTTCGCCCTGTGCGGTGGCAATCAGAGAGCCAGATCGGTGGCGGCTTGACATAAAGACAAACAGCAATTTCCTAACACATATGCGGCAGAACATCCCGTTCCTCTCGCTCGTAACGCGTCCCACGGCTGTGACAACCTCGCGAGGCACTTGTATAGATCTCGTCTTTGAGAATCAAGCATTGGTGCACCAAGTCGAACATATATCAGTCTATTTCCCCGACCACGAAGCTTCCTTCATGACTATCAAGAACTGTTAGTGGAGTCTTTGTTAAACGAATACGTGTGAAAAATAAAAAAAAAATTCTGTGATAGCGCATACATGTGTTGCTCGATTTCTTTGCCTCAATCTATCGAAAAGGTGAAACAGCTTATTTGCTGCGCTCAAATTTCGCATTAGGAAGTAACGTAATCGTCGGCAATTTTTTTGTTAACTTCGTCACAAAACCTGGCGCCACGAGGGTGCTTGAAATGTAGTCCGAAAAGTGGTGAAATTATTAAGGTAAGTTTGGGGGTCCGAGAAAGCATCACGAACCTCTCCCGGTAACAATCAGTACACGCGAAACTAACTGTATTACACGGCCGAGCTGCTTTTGGTTAACTTCGTCACAGAACCTGGCGCCGCGAGGGTGCTTGAAATGTATTCCGAAAAGTAGTGAAATTATTACGGTAATGTTGGGAGTCATAGAAAGCGTGACGAACCTCTCTCGGTAACATTCAGTACACGCGAAACTAACTGCATCACACGGCCGAGCTGTTTTGGTTAACTTCGTCACAAAACTGGCGCCCCGAGGGTGCTTGAAATGTAGTCCGAAAAGTAGTGAAATTATTACGGTAATGTTGGGGGTCAGAGAAAGCGTCACGAACCTCTCCCGGTAACATTTAGTACACGCGAAACTAACTGCATCCCACGGCCGAGCTGCTTTTGGTTAACTTCTTCACAAAACCTGGCGCCGCGAGGGCGCTTCAAATGTAGTCCGAAAAATAATGAAATCATTACTTCAATGCTGCGGGACCGAGAAAGCATCACGAACTTCTCCCGGTAACATTCAGTACACGCGAAAACTAATTGCATCCCACGGCCGAGCTGCTTTTGGTTAACTTCGTCACAAAACCTGGCGCCAGGAGGGTGCTTGAAATGTAGTCCGAAAAGTAGTGAAATTATTACGGTAATGTTGGGGGTCAGAGAAAGCGTCACGAACCTCTCCCGGTAACATTCAGTACACGCGAAACTAACTGCATCACACGGCGGAGCTGCTTTTGGTTAACTTCGTCACAAAACTGGCGCCGCGAGGGTGCTTGAAATGCAGTCCGAAAAGTAGTGAAATTATTACTGTAATGTTGGTGGACAGAGAAAGCGTCACGAACCTCTCCCGGTAACATTCAGTACACGCAAAACTAACTGCGTCACAAGGCCAAGCTGCTTTTGGTTAACTTCGTCACAGAACCTGGCGCCGCGAGGCTGCTTGAAATGAAGTCCGAAAAGTAATGAAATTATTACTTTATAGCTGGGGGTCAGAGAAAGCGTCACGAACCTCTCCCGGTAACATTCAGTACACGCGAAACTAACTGCATCCCACGGCCGAGCTACTTTTGATAAACTTCGTCACAGAACCTGGCGCCGCGAGTGTGCTTGAAATGTAGTCCGAAAAGTAATGAATTCATTACTTCAATGCTGGGGGTCAGAGAAAGCATCACGAACCTCTCCCGGTAACATTCAGTACACGCGAAATTAATTGCATCCCACCGCCGAGCTGCTTTTGGTTAACTTCGTCACAAAACCAGGCGCCGCGAGGGTGCTTGAAATGTAGTCCGAAAAGTAGTGAAATTATTACGGTAATGTTGAGGGACAGAGAAAGCGTCACGAACCTCTTCCGGTAACATTTAGTACACGCGAAACTAACTGCATCACACGGCCGAGCTGCTTTTGATTAACTTCGTCACAGAACCTGGCGCCGCGAGGGTGCTTGAAATGTAGTCCGAAAAGTAGTGAAATTATTACGGTAATATTGGGGGTCAGAGAAAGCGCCACGGACCTGTCCCGGTAACATTCAGTACACGCGAAACTAATTGCATCCCACCGCCGAGCTGCTTTTGGTTAACTTCGTCACAAAACCAGGCGCCGCGAGGGTGCTTGAAATGTAGTCCGAAAAGTAGTGCAGTTATTACGGTAATGTTGAGGGTCAGAGAAAGCGTCACGAACCTCTCCCGGTAACACTCAGTACTCGCACAACTAATTGCATCACACGTCCGAGCTGCTTTTGGTTAACTTCGTCACAGAACTGCCGCCGCGAGGGTGCTTGAAATGTAGTACGAAAAGCAGTGAAATTATTACGGTAATGTTGGGGGACAGAGAAAGCGTCACGAACCTCTCCCGGTAACATTCAGTACACGCGAAACTAACTTCATCCCACGGTCGAGCTGCTTTTGGTTAAATTCGTCACAAAACGTGGCGCCGCGAGGGTGCTTGAAATGTAGTCCGAAAAGTAATGAAATCATTACTTCAATGCTGGGGGTCACAGAAAGCATCACGAACCTCTCCCGGTAACATTCAGTACATGCACAACTAATTGCATCACACGGCCGAGCTGCTTTTGGTTAACTTCGTCACAAAACTAGCGCCGCGAGGGTGCTTGAAATGTAGTCCGAAAAGTAGTGAAATTATTACGGTAATGTTGGGGGTCAGAGAAAGCGTCACGAACCACTCCCGGTAACATTCAGTACACGCGAAACTAACCGCATCCCACGGCCGAGCTGCTTTTGGTTAACTTCGTCACAAAACCTGGCGCCGCGAGGGTGCTTGAAATGTAGTACGAAAGGTAGTGAAATTATTCCGGTAATGTTGGGGGTCAGAGAAAGCGTCACGAACCTCTCCCGGTAACATTCAAACACGCGAAACTAACTGCATCACAGGGCCGAGCTGCTTTCGTTTAACTTCGTCAAAAAACTTGGTGCCGCGAGGGTGCTTGAAATGTAGTCCAAAAAGTAGTGAAATTATTACGGTAATGTTGGGGGTCAGAGAAAGCGTGACGAGCCTCTCTCGGTAACATTCAGTACACGCGAAACTAACTGCATCACACGGCCGAGCTGCTTTTGGTAAACTTCGTCACAAAACCTGGCGCCGTGAGAGTGCTTGAAATATAGTCCGAAAATAGTGAAATTATTACGGTAATGTAGGGGTCAGAGAAAGCATCATGAACCTCTTCCAGTAACATTCAGTACACGCGAAACTAACTGCACCCCACGGCCGAGCTGCTTTTAGAGCGCAGCTCTTTGGCGTCCGTTCCTGGGTTTCGCGTCGGCGTCGTCGTCGGCCTCGTAACCAGCTCCGCCCCCCTTTCATCCCCCAAGCGCTAGCAGCGACCGACTGATACCGCTGGATGCCGCTGACGCCACTAGAGAGTCAAGATAACGTGACTGCATAGAACACCGTCGCCGCCATGCAGAAAGAGGAGGAAAGGGTCCCCCCCCCTGTTCTTGTGTGGCGGATAGGGTGCTCTTCAGTTGCCGACGCGCCGGTTATTCGTTGTCCCTGAAACCAACTCCGCAGCTGGGGTTGACTCACTATCGGCGTCAGCGGCATCAGTCAGTCGCAGCTATCTCTTCCCTCCTCCCTTTATCGTGTTGTTCGCTTGCTGCGCGCGCTTCTGCCCCCATCGTTTGCCGCTTGGTGTACACGCCGCCCCCCTTCCCCTCTTCCTGCGGGTCTCCGGTTCTCAAAGCGCCGGCTCGAACTTAATTCCTTTCTTCGCTCCTCCTCCAATGCAACCCCTGTGCGGTGGCAATCAGAGAGCCAGATCGGTGGCGGCGGATCTGTATATGTGCACCGCCCGAGCCGAAATTGCCGCTGCCGTTCGCCCTGTGCGGTGGCAATCAGAGAGCCAGATCGGTGGCGGCTTGACATAAAGACAAACAGCAATTTCCTAACACTTATGCGGCAGAACATCCCGTTCCTCTCGCTCGTAACGCGTCCCACGGCTGTGACAACCTCGCGAGGCACTTGTATAGATCTCGTCTTTGAGAATCAAGCATTGGTGTACCAAGTCGAACATATATCAGTCTATTTCTCCGACCACAAAGCTTCCTTCATGACTGTCAAGAACTGTTAGTGGAGTCTTTGTTAAAGGAATACGTGTGAAAAATAAAAAAAAAATTCTGTGATAGCGCATACATGTGTTGCTCGATTTCTTTGCCTCAATCTATCGAAAAGGTGAAACAGCTTATTTGCTGCGCTCAAATTTCGCATTAGGAAGTAACGTAATCGTCGGCAATTTTTTTGTTAACTTCGTCACAAAACCTGGCGCCACGAGGGTGCTTGAAATGTAGTCCGAAAAGTAGTGAAATTATTAAGGTAAGTTTGGGGGTCCGAGAAAGCATCACGAACCTCTCCCGGTAACAATCAGTACACGCGAAACTAACTGTATTACATGGCCGAGCTGCTTTTGGTTAACTTCGTCACAAACGCTGGCACCGCGAGGGTGCTTGAAATGTAGTGCAAAAAGTAGTGAAATTATTACGGTAGTGTTGGGGATTAGAGAAAGCGTCACGAACCTCTCCCGGTAACATTCAGTACATGCACAACTAATTGCATCACACGGCCGAGCTGTTTTCGTTGACTTCGTCACAAAACTGGCGCCGCGAGGGTGCTTGAAATGTAGTCCGAAAAGTAGTGAAATTATTACGGTAATGTTGGGGGTCAGAGAAAGCGTCACGAACCTCTCCCGGTAACATTTAGTACACGTGAAACTAAGTGCATCCCACGGCCGAGCTGCTTTTGGTTAACTTCATCACAACACTGGCGCCGCGAGGGTGCTTCGAATGTAGTCCGAAAAGTAGTGAAATTATGGTAATGTTGGGGGACAGAGAAAGCGTCACGAACCTCTCCCGGTAACATTTATTATACGCGAAACTAACCGCATCACACGGCCGAGCTGCTTTTGGTTAATTTCGTCACAAAACCTGGCGCCGCGAGGGTGCTTGAAATGTAGTCCGAAAAGTAGTAAAATTATTAGGGTAATTTTGGGGGTCAGAGAAAGCGTCACGAACCACTCCCGGTAACATTCAGTACATGCACAACTAATTGCATCACACGGCCGAGCTGTTTTCGTTAACTTCGTCACAAAACTGGCGCCGCGAGGGTGCTTGAAATGCAGTCCGAAAAGTAGTGAAATTATTACGGTAATGGTGGGGGTCACAGAAAGCGTCACGAACCTCTCCCGGTAACATTTAGTACACGCGAAACTAACTGCATCCCACGGCCGAGCTGCTTTTGGTTAACTTCGTCACAAAAGTGGCGCCGCGAGGGTGCTCGAAAAGCAGTTCGAAAAGTAGTGAAATTATTACGGTAATGTTGGGGGTCAGAGAAAGCGTGACGAACCTCTCTCGGTAACATTCAGTACACGCGAAACTAACTGCATCACACGGCCGAGCTGCTTTTGGTAAACTTCGTCACAAAACCTGGCGCCGTGAGAGTGCTTGAAATATAGTCCGAAAATAGTGAAATTATTACGGTAATGTAGGGGTCAGAGAAAGCATCATGAACCTCTTCCAGTAACATTCAGTACACGCGAAACTAACTGCACCCCACGGCCGAGCTGCTTTTAGAGCGCAGCTCTTTGGCGTCCGTTCCTGGGTTTCGCGTCGGCGTCGTCGTCGGCCTCGTAACCAGCTCCGCCCCCCTTTCATCCCCCCAGCGCTAGCAGCGACCAACTGATATCGCTGGATGCCGCTGACGCCACTAGAGAGTCAAGATAACGTGACTGCATAGAACACCGTCGCCGCCATGCAGAAAGAGGAGGAAAGGGTCCCCCCCCCCTGTTCTTGTGTGGCGGATAGGGTGCTCTTCAGTTGCCGACGCGCCGGTTATTCATTGTCCCTGAAACCAACGCCGCAGCTGGGGTTGACTCACTATCGGCGTCAGCGGCATCAGTCAGTCGCTGCTATCTCTTCCCTCCTCCCTTTATCGTATTGTCCGCTTGCTGCGCGCGCTTCTGCCCCCATCGTTTGCCGCTTGGTGTACACGCCGCCCCCCTCCCCCCCTTCCTGCGAGTCTCCGGTTGTCAAAGCGCCGGCTCGAACTTAATTCCTTTCTTCGCTCCTCCTCCAATGCAACCCCTGTGCGGTGGCAATCAGAGAGCCAGATCGGTGGCGGCGGATCTGTATATGTGCACCGCCCGAGCCGAAATTGCCGCTGCCGTTCGCCCTGTGCGGTGGCAATCAGAGAGCCAGATCGGTGGTGGCTTGACATAAAGACAAACCGCAATTTCCTAACACTTATGCGGCAGAACATCCCGTTCCTCTCGCTCGTAACGCGTCCCACGGCTGTGACAACCTCGCGAGGCACTTGTATAGATCTCGTCTTTGAGAATCAAGCATTGGTGTACCAAGTCGAACATATATCAGTCTATTTCTCCGACCACAAAGCTTCCTTCATGACTGTCAAGAACTGTTAGTGGAGTCTTTGTTAAAGGAATACGTGTGAAAAATAAAAAAAAAATTCTGTGATAGCGCATACATGTGTTGCTCGATTTCTTTGCCTCAATCTATCGAAAAGGTGAAACAGCTTATTTGCTGCGCTCAAATTTCGCATTAGGAAGTAACGTAATCGTCGGCAATTTTTTTGTTAACTTCGTCACAAAACCTGGCGCCACGAGGGTGCTTGAAATGTAGTCCGAAAAGTAGTGAAATTATTAAGGTAAGTTTGGGGGTCCGAGAAAGCATCACGAACCTCTCCCGGTAACAATCAGTACACGCGAAACTAACTGTATTACACGGCCGAGCTGCTTTTGGTTAACTTCGTCACAAAAGCTGGCACCGCGAGGGTGCTTGAAATGTAGTCCAAAAAGTAGTGAAATTATTACGGTAGTGTTGGGGATCAGAGAAAGCGTCACGAACCTCTCCCGGTAACATTCAGTACATGCACAACTAATTGCATCACACGGCCGAGCTGTTTTCGTTGACTTCGTCACAAAGCTGGCGCCGCGAGGGTGCTTGAAATGTAGTCCGAAAAGTAGTGAAATTATTACGGTAATGTTGGGGGTCAGAGAAAGCGTCACGAACTTCTCCCGGTAACATTTAGTACACGTGAAACTAAGTGCATCCCACGGCCGAGCTGCTTTTGGTTAACTTCATCACAACACTGGCGCCGCGAGGGTGCTTCGAATGTAGTCCGAAAAGTAGTGAAATTATGGTAATGTTGGGGGACAGAGAAAGCGTCACGAACCTCTCCCGGTAACATTCAGTACACGCGAAACTAACCGCATCCCACGGCCGAGCTGCTTTTGGTTAACTTCGTCAAAAAACTTCGCGCCGCGAGGGTGCTTGAAATGTAGTCCAAAAAGTAGTGAAATTTTTACGGTAGTGTTGGGGGTCAGAGAAAGCGTCACGAACCTCTCCCGGTAACATTTAGTATACGCGAAACTAACCGCATCACACGGCCGAGCTGCTTTTGGTTAATTTCGTCACAAAACCTGGCGCCGCGAGGGTGCTTGAAATGTAGTCCGAAAAGTAGTAAAATTATTACGGTAATTTTGGGGGTCAGAGAAAGCGTCACGAACCTCTCCCGGTAACATTCAGTACATGCACAACTAATTGCATCACACGGCCGAGCTGTTTTCGTTAACTTCGTCACAAAACTGGCGCCGCGAGGGTGCTTGAAATGCAGTCCGAAAAGTAGTGAAATTATTACGGTAATGTTTGGGGTCAGAGAAAGCGTCACGAACCTCTCTCGGTTACATTCAGTACACGCAAAACTAATTGTATCACACGGCCGAGCTGCTTTTGGTTAACTTCGTCACAAAAGTGGCGCCGCGAGGGTGCTCGAAATGCAGTTCGAAAAGTAGTGAAATTATTACGGTAATGTTGGGGGACAGAGAAAGCGTCACGAACCTCTCCCGGTAACATTCAGTACACGTGAAACTTAGTGCATCCCACGGCCGAGCTGCTTTTGGTTAACTTCATCACAACACTGGCGCCGCGAGGGTGCTTGAAATGTAGTCCGAAAAGTAGTGAAATTATTACGGTAATGTTGGGGGTCAGAGAAAGCGTCACGAACCTCTCCCGGTAACATTCAGTACACGCGAAACTAACTGCATCCCACGGCAGAGCTGCTTTTGGTTAACTTCATCACAAAACTGGCGCCACGAGGGTGCTTCAAATGTAATCCGAAAAGTAGTGAAATTGTTACGGTAATGTTGGGGGTCAGAGAAAGCATCGCGAACCTCTCCCGGTAACATTTATTACACGCGAAACTAACCGCATCCCACGGCCGAGCGGCTTTTGGTTATCTTCGTCACAGAACCTGGCGCTGAGGGTGCTTGAAATGTAGTACGAAAAGTAATGAAATTATTACTTTAATGCTGGGGGTCAGAGAAATCGTCACGAACCTTTCCCGGTAACATGCAGTACACGCGAAACTAACTGCATCCCACGACCGAGCTACTTTTGGTTAACTTCGTCACAAAACGTGGCACCGCGAGGGTGCTTGAAATGTAGTCCGAAAAGTAGTGAAATTATTACGGTAATGTTGGGGGTCAGAGAAAGCGTGACGAACCTCTCTCGGTAACATTCAGTACACGCGAAACTAACTGCATCACACGGCCGAGCTGCTTTTGGTAAACTTCGTCACAAAACCTGGCGCCGTGAGGGTGCTTGAAATATAGTCCGAAAATAGTGAAATTATTACGGTAATGTAGGGGTCAGAGAAAGCATCATGAACCTCTTCCAGTAACATTCAGTACACGCGAAACTAACTGCACCCCGCGGCCGAGCTGCTTTTAGAGCGCAGCTCTTTGGCGTCCGTTCCTGGGTTTCGCGTCGGCGTCGTCGTCGGCCTCGTAACCAGCTCCGCCCCCCTTTCATCCCCCCAGCGCTAGCAGCGACCGACTGAAACCGCTGGATGCCGCTGACGCCACTAGAGAGTCAAGATAACGTGACTGCATAGAACACCGTCGCCGCCATGCAGAAAGGGGAGGAAAGGGTCCCCCCCCCTGTTCTTGTATGGCGGATAGGGTGCTCTTCAGTTGCCGACGCGCCGGTTATTCGTTGTCCCTGAAACCAACTCCGCAGCTGGGGTTGACTCACTATCGGCGTCAGCGGCATCAATCAGTCGCTGCTATCTCTTCCCTCCTCCCTTTATCGTGTTGTCCGCTTGCTGCGCGCGCTTCTGCCCCCATCGTTTGCCGCTTGGTGTACACGCCGCCCCCCTCCCCCTCTTCCTGCGAGTCTCCGGTTGTCAAAGCGCCGGCTCGAACTTAATTCCTTTCTTCGCTCCTCCTCCAATGCAACCCCTGTGCGGTGGCAATCAGAGAGCCAGATCGGTGGCGGCGGATCTGTATATGTGCACCGCCCGAGCCGAAATTGCCGCTGCCGTTCGCCCTGTGCGGTGGCAATCAGAGAGCCAGATCGGTGGTGGCTTGACATAAAGACAAACAGCAATTTCCTAACACTTATGCGGCAGAATATCCCGTTCCTCTCGCTCGTAACGCGTCCCACGGCTGTGACAACCTCGCGAGGCACTTGTATAGATCTCGTCTTTGAGAATCAAGCATTGGTGTACCAAGTCGAACATATATCAGTCTATTTCTCCGACCACAAAGCTTCCTTCATGACTGTCAAGAACTGTTAGTGGAGTCTTTGTTAAAGGAATACGTGTGAAAAATAAAAAAAAATTCTGTGATAGCGCATACATGTGTTGCTCGATTTCTTTGCCTCAATCTATCGAAAAGGTGAAACAGCTTATTTGCTGCGCTCAAATTTCGCATTAGGAAGTAACGTAATCGTCGGCAATTTTTTTGTTAACTTCGTCACAAAACCTGGCGCCACGAGGGTGCTTGAAATGTAGTCCGAAAAGTAGTGAAATTATTAAGGTAAGTTTGGGGGTCCGAGAAAGCATCACGAACCTCTCCCGGTAACAATCAGTACACGCGAAACTAACTGTATTACATGGCCGAGCTGCTTTTGGTTAACTTCGTCACAAAACTGGCGCCGCGAGGGTGCTTGAAATGTAGTCCGAAAAGTAGTGAAATTATTACGGTAATGTTGGGGGTCAGAGCAAGCGTCACGAACCTCTCCCGGTAACATTTAGTACACGTGAAACTAAGTGCATCCCACGGCCGAGCTGCTTTTGGTTAACTTCATCACAACACTGGCGCCGCGAGGGTGCTTCGAATGTATTCCGAAAAGTAGTGAAATTATGGTAATGTTGGGGGACAGAGAAAGCGTCACGCACCTCTCCCGGTAACATTCAGTACACGCGAAACTAACCGCATCCCACGGCCGAGCTGCTTTTGGTTAACTTCGTCAAAAAACTTGGTGCCGCGAGGGTGCTTGAAATGTAGTCCAAAAAGTAGTGAAATTTTTACGGTAGTGTTGGGGGTCAGAGAAAGCGTCACGAACCTCTGCCGGTAACATTTAGTATACGCGAAACTAACCGCATCACACGGCCGAGCTGCTTTTGGTTAATTTCGTCACAAAACCTGGCGCCGCGAGGGTGCTTGAAATGTAGTCCGAAAAGTAGTGAAATTATTACGGTAATTTTGGGGGTCAGAGAAAGCGTCACGAACCTCTCCCGGTAACATTCAGTACATGCGCAACTAATTGCATCACACGGCCGAGCTGTTTTCGTTAACTTCGTCACAAAACTGGCGCCGCGAGGGTGCTTGAAATGCAGTCCGAAAAGTAGTGAAATTATTACGGTAATGTTGGGGGTCAGAGAAAGCGTCACGAACCTCTCCCGGTAACATTTAGTACACGCGAAACTAACTGCATCCCACGGCCGAGCTGCTTTTGGTTAACTTCTTCACAAAACCTGGAGCCGCGAGGGCGCTTCAAATGTAGTCCGAAAAATAACGAAATCATTACTTCAATGCTGGGGGTCCGAGAAAGCATCACCAACCTCTCCCGGTAACATTCAGTACACGCGAAAACTAATTGCATCCCACGGCCGAGCTGCTTTTGGTTAACTTCGTCACAAAACCTGGCGCCACGAGGGTGCTTGAAATGTAGTCCGAAAAGTAGTGAAATTATTACGGTAATGTTGGGGGTCAGAGAAAGCGTCACGAACCTCTCCCGGTAACATTCAGTACACGCGAAACTAACTGCATCCCACGGCAGAGCTGCTTTTGGTTAGCTTCATCACAAAACTGGCGCCGCGAGGGTGCTTCACATGTAATCCGAAAGGTAGTGAAATTGTTACGGTAATGTTGAGGGACAGAGAAAGCGTCACGAACCTCTCCCGGTAACATTCAGTACAGGCTAAACTAACTGCATCCCAAGGCCGAGCTGCTTATGGTTAACTTCGTCACAAAACGTGGCACCGCGAGGGTGCTTGAAATGTAGTCCGAAAAGTAGTGAAATTATTACGGTAATGTTGGGGGTCAGAGAAAGCGTGACGAACCTTTCTCGGTAACATTCAGTACACGCGAAACTAACTGCATCACACGGCCGAGCTGCTTTTGGTAAACTTCGTCACAAAACCTGGCGCCGTGAGAGTGCTTGAAATATAGTCCGAAAATAGTGAAATTATTAGGGTAATGTATGGGTCAGAGAAAGCATCATGAACCTCTTCCAGTAACATTCAGTACACGCGAAACTAACTGCACCCCACGGCCGAGCTGCTTTTTGTTAACTTCGTCACAAAACCTGGCGCCACGAGGGTGCTTGAAATGTAGTCCGAAATGTAGTGAAATTATTAAGGTAAGTTTGGGGGTCCGAGAAAGCATCACGAACCTCTCCCGGTAACAATCAGTACACGCGAAACTAACTGTATTACACGGCCGAGCTGCTTTTGGTTAACTTCGTCACAAAAGCTGGCGCCGCGAGGGTGCTTGAAATGTAGTCCAAAAAGTAGTGAAATTATTACGGTAGTGTTGGGGATCAGAGAAAGCGTCACGAACCTCTCCCGGTAACATTTAGTACACGCGAAAGTAACCGCATCACACGGCCGAGCTACTTTTGGTTAACTTCGTCACAAAACCTGGCGCAGCGAGGCTGCTTGAAATGTAGTACGAAAGGTAGTGAAATTAATCCGGTAATGTTGGGGGTCAGAGAAAGCGTCACGAACCTCTCCCGGTAACATTCAAACACACGAAACTAACTGCATCGCAGGGCCGAGCTGCTTTCGTTTAACTTCGTCACAGAACCTGGCGCCGCGAGGGCGCTTGAAATGTAGTCCGAAAAGTAGTGAAATAATTACGGTAATGTTGGGGGACAGAGAAAGCGTCGCGGACCTCTCCCGGTAACATTTAGTACACGCGAAACTAACTGCATCCCAAGGCCGTGCTGTTTTTGGTTAACTCATTCACAAAACCTGGCGCCGCGAGGGTACTTGAAATGTAGTCCGAAAAGTAATGAAATCATTACTTCAATGCTGGGGGTCAGAGAAAGCATCACGAACCTCTCCCGGTAACATTAGGTACACGCGAAACTAACTGCATCCCACGACCGAGCCACTTTTGGTTAACTTCGTCACAAAACGTGGCACCGCGAGGGTGCTTGAAATGTAGTCCGAAAAGTAGTGAAATTATTACGGTAATGTTGGGGGTCAGAGAAAGCGTGACGAACCTCTCTCGGTAACATTCAGTACACGCGAAACTAACTGCATCACACGGCCGAGCTGCTTTTGGTAAACTTCGTCACAAAACCTGGCGCCGTGAGAGTGCTTGAAATATAGTCCGAAAATAGTGAAATTATTACGGTAATGTAGGGGTCAGAGAAAGCATCATGAACCTCTTCCAGTAACATTCAGTACACGCGAAACTAACTGCACCCCACGGCCGAGCTGCTTTTTGTTAACTTCGTCACAAAACCTGGCGCCACGAGGGTGCTTGAAATGTAGTCCGAAAAGTAGTGAAATTATTAAGGTAAGTTTGGGGGTCCGAGAAAGCATCACGAACCTCTCCCGGTAACAATCAGTACACGCGAAACTCACTGTATAACACGGCCGAGCTGCTTTTGGTTAACTTCGTCACAAAAGCTGGCGCCGCGAGGGTGCTTGAAATGTAGTCCAAAAAGTAGTGAAATTATTACGGTAGTGTTGGGGATCAGAGAAAGCGTCACGAACCTCTCGCGGTAACATTTAGTACACGCGAAAGTAACCGCATCACACGGCCGAGCTACTTTTGGTTAACTTCGTCACAAAACCTGGCGCCGCGAGGGTGCTTGAAATGTAGTACGAAAGGTAGTGAAATTATTCCGGTAATGTTGGGGGTCAGAGAAAGCGTCACGAACCTCTCCCGGTAACATTCAAACACGCGAAACTAACTGCATCACAGGGCCGAGCTGCTTTCGTTTAACTTCGTCACAGAACCTGGCGCCGCGAGGGCGCTTGAAATGTAGTCCGAAAAGTAGTGAAATAATTACGGTAATGTTGGGGGACAGAGAAAGCGTCGCGGACCTCTCCCGGTAACATTTAGTACACGCGAAACTAACTGCATCCCAAGGCCGTGCTGCTTTTGGTTAACTCATTCACAAAACCTGGCGCCGCGAGTGTGCTTGAAATGTAGTCCGAAAAGTAATGAAATCATTACTTCAATGCTGGGGGTCAGAAAAAGCATCACGAACCTCTCCCGGTAACATTCAGTACACGCGAAACTAATTGCATCACACGGCCGAGCTGCTTTTTGTTATCTTCGTGACAAAACTGGCGCCCCGAGGGTGCTTCAAATGTAGTCCGAAAAGTAGTGAAATTATTACGGTAATGTTGGGGGACAGAGAAAGCGTCGCGGACCTCTCCCGGTAACATTTAATACACGCGAAACTAACTGCATCCCAAGGCCGAGCTGCTTTTGATTAACTTCGTCACAGAACCTGGCGCCGCGAGGGTGCTTGAAATGTATTCCGAAAAGTAGTGAAATTATTACGGTAATGTTGGGAGTCATAGAAAGCGTGACGAACCTCTCTCGGTAACATTCAGTACACGCGAAACTAACTGCATCACACGGCCGAGCTGTTTTGGTTAACTTCGTCACAAAACTGGCGCCGCGAGGGTGCTTGAAATGTAGTCCGAAAAGTAGTGAAATTATTACGGTAATGTTGGGGGTCAGAGAAAGCGTCACGAACCTCTCCCGGTAACATTTAGTACACGCGAAACTAACTGCATCCCACGGCCGAGCTGCTTTTGGTTAACTTCTTCACAAAACCTGGCGCCGCGAGGGCGCTTCAAATGTAGTCCGAAAAATAATGAAATCATTACTTCAATGCTGCGGGACCGAGAAAGCATCACGAACTTCTCCCGGTAACATTCAGTACACGCGAAAACTAATTGCATCCCACGGCCGAGCTGCTTTTGGTTAACTTCGTCACAAAACCTGGCGCCAGGAGGGTGCTTGAAATGTAGTCCGAAAAGTAGTGAAATTATTACGGTAATGTTGGGGGTCAGAGAAAGCGTCACGAACCTCTCCCGGTAACATTCAGTACACGCGAAACTAACTGCATCACACGGCGGAGCTGCTTTTGGTTAACTTCGTCACAAAACTGGCGCCGCGAGGGTGCTTGAAATGCAGTCCGAAAAGTAGTGAAATTATTACTGTAATGTTGGGGGACAGAGAAAGCGTCACGAACCTCTCCCGGTAACATTCAGTACACGCAAAACTAACTGCGTCACAAGGCCAAGCTGCTTTTGGTTAACTTCGTCACAGAACCTGGCGCCGCGAGGCTGCTTGAAATGAAGTCCGAAAAGTAATGAAATTATTACTTTATAGCTGGGGGTCAGAGAAAGCGTCACGAACCTCTCCCGGTAACATTCAGTACACGCGAAACTAACTGCATCCCACGGCCGAGCTACTTTTGATAAACTTCGTCACAGAACCTGGCGCCGCGAGTGTGCTTGAAATGTAGTCCGAAAAGTAATGAATTCATTACTTCAATGCTGGGGGTCAGAGAAAGCATCACGAACCTCTCCCGGTAACATTCAGTACACGCGAAATTAATTGCATCCCACCGCCGAGCTGCTTTTGGTTAACTTCGTCACAAAACCAGGCGCCGCGAGGGTGCTTGAAATGTAGTCCGAAAAGTAGTGAAATTATTACGGTAATGTTGAGGGACAGAGAAAGCGTCACGAACCTCTTCCGGTAACATTTAGTACACGCGAAACTAACTGCATCACACGGCCGAGCTGCTTTTGATTAACTTCGTCACAGAACCTGGCGCCGCGAGGGTGCTTGAAATGTAGTCCGAAAAGTAGTGAAATTATTACGGTAATATTGGGGGTCAGAGAAAGCGCCACGGACCTGTCCCGGTAACATTCAGTACACGCGAAACTAATTGCATCCCACCGCCGAGCTGCTTTTGGTTAACTTCGTCACAAAACCAGGCGCCGCGAGGGTGCTTGAAATGTAGTCCGAAAAGTACTGCAGTTATTACGGTAATGTTGAGGGTCAGAGAAAGCGTCACGAACCTCTCCCGGTAACACTCAGTACTCGCACAACTAATTGCATCACACGTCCGAGCTGCTTTTGGTTAACTTCGTCACAGAACTGCCGCCGCGAGGGTGCTTGAAATGTAGTACGAAAAGCAGTGAAATTATTACGGTAATGTTGGGGGACAGAGAAAGCGTCACGAACCTCTCCCGGTAACATTCAGTACACGCGAAACTAACTTCATCCCACGGCCGAGCTGCTTTTGGTTAAATTCGTCACAAAACGTGGCGCCGCGAGGGTGCTTGAAATGTAGTCCGAAAAGTAATGAAATCATTACTTCAATGCTGGGGGTCACAGAAAGCATCACGAACCTCTTCCGGTAACATTCAGTACACGCGAAACTATTTGCATCCCACCGCCGAGCTGCTTTTGGTTAACTTCGTCACAAAACCAGGCGACGCGAGGGTGCTTGAAATGTAGTTCGAAAAGTAGTGAAATTATAACGGTAATGTTGAGGGACAGAGAAAGCGTCACGAACCTCTTCCGATAACATTTAGTACACGCGAAACTAACCGCATCACACGGCCGAGCTGCTTTTGATTAACTTCGTCACAGAACCTGGCGCCGCGAGGGTGCTTGAAATGTAGTCCGAAAAGTAGTGAAATTATTACGGTAATTTTGGGGGTCAGAGAAAGCGCCACGGACCTGTCCCGGTAACATTCATTACACGCGAAACGAACTGCATCCCACGGCTGAGCTGCTTTTGGTTAACTTCGTCACAAACCTTGCGCCGCAAGGGTGCTTGAAATGTAGTCCAAAAAGTAGTGAAATTATTACGGTAGTGTTGGGGGTTAGAGAAAGCGTCACGAACCTCTCCCGGTAACATTCAGTACATGCACAACTAATTGCATCACACGGCCGAGCTGCTTTTGGTTAACTTCGTCACAAAACTAGCGCCGCGAGGGTGCTTGAAATGTAGTCCGAAAAGTAGTGAAATTATTACGGTAATGTTGGGGGTCAGAGAAAGCGTCACGAACCACTCCCGGTAACATTCAGTACACGCGAAACTAACCGCATCCCACGGCCGAGCTGCTTTTGGTTAACTTCGTCACAAAACGTGGCGCCGCGAGGGTGCTTGAAATGTAGTCCAAAAAGTAGTGAAATTATTACGGTAGTGTTGGGGGTTAGAGAAAGCGTCACGAACCTCTCCCGGTAACATTCAGTACATGCACAACTAATTGCATCACACGGCCGAGCTGCTTTTGGTTAACTTCGTCACAAAACTAGCGCCGCGAGGGTGCTTGAAATGTAGTCCGAAAAGTAGTGAAATTATTACGGTAATGTTGGGGGTCAGAGAAAGCGTCACGAACCTCTCCCGGTAACGTTCAAACACGCGAAACTAACTGCATCGCAAGCCGAGCTGCTTTTGGTTAACTTCTTCACAAAACCTGGCGCCGCAAGGGTGCTTGAAATGTAGTCCGAAAAATATTGAAATCATTACTTCAATGCTGGGGGTCAGAGAAAGCATCACGAACCTCTCCCGGTAACATTAAGTACACGCGAAACTAATTGCATCCCACGGCCGAGCTGCTTTTGGTTAACTTCGTCACAAAACCTGGCGCCGCGAGGGTGCTTGAAATGTAGTCCGAAAATAGTGAAATTATTACGGTAATGTTGGGGGTCAGAAAAAGCGTCACGAACCTTTCCCGGTAACATTCAGTGCACGCACAACTAATTGCATCACACGGCCGAGCTGATTTTGGTTAACTTCGTCACAAGACATGGCGCCGCGAGGGATCTTTAAATGTAGTCCAAAAAGTAGTGAAATTATTACGGTAATGTTTGGGGTTAGAGTATGCGTCACGAAACTCTCCCGGTAACATTTAGTACACGCGAAACTAACTGCATCACACGGCGGAGCTGCTTTTGGTTAACTTCGTCGCAGAACCTGGCGCCGCGAGGGTGCTTGAAATGTAGTCCGAAAAGTAGTGAAATTATTACGGCAATTTTGGGAGTCAGAGAAAGCGTCACGAACCTCTCCCGGTAAGATTCCGTACACGCGAAACTAACTGCATCCCACGGCCGAGCTGCTTTTGGTTAACTTCGTCACAAAACATGGCGCCGCGAGGGTGCTTGAAATGTAGTCCGAAAAGTAATGAAATCATTACTTTAAAGCTGGGGGTCAGAGAAAGCGTCAGGAACCTCTACCGGTAACATTCAGTAGACGCGAAACTAATTGCATCCCACGGCCGAGCTGCTTTTGGTTAACTTCGTCACAAAACCTGGTGCCGAGAGGGTGCATGAAATGTAGTTCGAAAAGTAGTGAAATTATTACGGTAATGTTGGCGGTCAGAGAAAGCGTCACGAACCTCTCCCGGTAACATTCAGTACCGGCAAAACTAATTGCATCACACGGCCGAGCTGCTTCTGGTTAAATTCGTCACAAAACGTGGCGCCGCGAGGGTGCTTGAAATGTAGTCCGAAAAGTAATGAAATCATTACTTCAATGCTGGGGGTCACAGAAAGCATCACGAACCTCTTCCGGTAACATTCAGTACACGCGAAACTATTTGCATCCCACCGCCGAGCTGCTTTTGGTTAACTTCGTCACAAAACCAGGCGACGCGAGGGTGCTTGAAATGTAGTTCGAAAAGTAGTGAAATTATAACGGTAATGTTGAGGGACAGAGAAAGCGTCACGAACCTCTTCCGATAACATTTAGTACACGCGAAACTAACCGCATCACACGGCCGAGCTGCTTTTGATTAACTTCGTCACAGAACCTGGCGCCGCGAGGGTGCTTGAAATGTAGTCCGAAAAGTAGTGAAATTATTACGGTAATTTTGGGGGTCAGAGAAAGCGCCACGGACCTGTCCCGGTAACATTCATTACACGCGAAACGAACTGCATCCCACGGCTGAGCTGCTTTTGGTTAACTTCGTCACAAACCTTGCGCCGCAAGGGTGCTTGAAATGTAGTCCAAAAAGTAGTGAAATTATTACGGTAGTGTTGGGGGTTAGAGAAAGCGTCACGAACCTCTCCCGGTAACATTCAGTACATGCACAACTAATTGCATCACACGGCCGAGCTGCTTTTGGTTAACTTCGTCACAAAACTAGCGCCGCGAGGGTGCTTGAAATGTAGTCCGAAAAGTAGTGAAATTATTACGGTAATGTTGGGGGTCAGAGAAAGCGTCACGAACCACTCCCGGTAACATTCAGTACACGCGAAACTAACCGCATCCCACGGCCGAGCTGCTTTTGGTTAACTTCGTCACAAAACGTGGCGCCGCGAGGGTGCTTGAAATGTAGTCCAAAAAGTAGTGAAATTATTACGGTAGTGTTGGGGGTTAGAGAAAGCGTCACGAACCTCTCCCGGTAACATTCAGTACATGCACAACTAATTGCATCACACGGCCGAGCTGCTTTTGGTTAACTTCGTCACAAAACTAGCGCCGCGAGGGTGCTTGAAATGTAGTCCGAAAAGTAGTGAAATTATTACGGTAATGTTGGGGGTCAGAGAAAGCGTCACGAACCTCTCCCGGTAACATTCAAACACGCGAAACTAACTGCATCGCAAGCCGAGCTGCTTTTGGTTAACTTCTTCACAAAACCTGGCGCCGCAAGGGTGCTTGAAATGTAGTCCGAAAAATATTGAAATCATTACTTCAATGCTGGGGGTCAGAGAAAGCATCACGAACCTCTCCCGGTAACATTAAGTACACGCGAAACTAATTGCATCCCACGGCCGAGCTGCTTTTGGTTAACTTCGTCACAAAACCTGGCGCCGCGAGGGTGCTTGAAATGTAGTCCGAAAATAGTGAAATTATTACGGTAATGTTGGGGGTCAGAAAAAGCGTCACGAACCTTTCCCGGTAACATTCAGTGCACGCACAACTAATTGCATCACACGGCCGAGCTGATTTTGGTTAACTTCGTCACAAGACATGGCGCCGCGAGGGATCTTTAAATGTAGTCCAAAAAGTAGTGAAATTATTACGGTAATGTTTGGGGTTAGAGTATGCGACACGAAACTCTCCCGGTAACATTTAGTACACGCGAAACTAACTGCATCACACGGCGGAGCTGCTTTTGGTTAACTTCGTCGCAGAACCTGGCGCCGCGAGGGTGCTTGAAATGTAGTCCGAAAAGTAGTGAAATTATTACGGCAATTTTGGGAGTCAGAGAAAGCGTCACGAACCTCTCCCGGTAAGATTCCGTACACGCGAAACTAACTGCATCCCACGGCCGAGCTGCTTTTGGTTAACTTCGTCACAAAACATGGCGCCGCGAGGGTGCTTGAAATGTAGTCCGAAAAGTAATGAAATCATTACTTTAAAGCTGGGGGTCAGAGAAAGCGTCAGGAACCTCTACCGGTAACATTCAGTAGACGCGAAACTAATTGCATCCCACGGCCGAGCTGCTTTTGGTTAACTTCGTCACAAAACCTGGTGCCGAGAGGGTGCATGAAATGTAGTTCGAAAAGTAGTGAAATTATTACGGTAATGTTGGCGGTCAGAGAAAGCGTCACGAACCTCTCCCGGTAACATTCAGTACACGCAAAACTAATTGCATCACACGGCCGAGCTGCTTCTGGTTAACTTCGTCACAAAACTGGCGCCGCGAGGGTGCTTGAAATGCAGTCCGAAAAGTAGTGAAATTATTACGGTAATGTTGGGGGACAGAGAAAGCGCCACGAACCTCTCCCGGTAACATTCAGTACACGCGAAACTAACTGCATCCCACGGCCGAGCTGCTTTTGGTTAACTTCATGACAATAGTAGCGCCGCGATGGTGCTTGAAATGTAGTCCGAAAAGTAATGAAATCATTTCTTTAACGCTCGGGGTCAGAGAAAGCATCACAAACCTCTCCAGGTAACATTCAGTACACGCGAAACTAACTGCATCCCACGGCCGAGCTGCTTTTGGTTAACTTCGTCACGAAACCTGGCGCCGCGAGGGTGCTTGAAATGTAGTCCGAAGAGTAATGAAATTATTACGGTAATGTTGGGGGACAGAGAAAGCGTCCCGAACCTCTCCCGGTAACATTCAGTGCACGCGAAACTAACCGCATCCCACGGCCGAGCTGCTTTTGGTTAACTTCGTCACAAAACCAGGCGCCGCGAGGGTGCTTGAAATGTAGTCCGAAAAGTAGTGCAGTTATTACGGTAATGTTGGGGGTCAGAGAAAGCGTCACGAACCTCTCCCGGTAACATTCAGTACTCGCACAACTAATTGCATCACACGTCCGAGCTGCTTTTGCTTAACTTCGTCACCGAACTGCCGCCGCGAGGGTGCTTGAAATGTAGTCCGAAAAGTAATGAAATCATTACTTCAATGCTGGGGGTCACAGAAAGCATCACGAACCTCTCCCGGTAACATTCAGTACACGCGAAACTATTTGCATCCCACCGCCGAGCTGCTTTTGGTTAACTTCGTCACAAAACCTGGCGCCGCGAGGGTGCTTGAAATGTAGTCCGAAAAGTAGTGAAATTATTACGGTAATGTTGAGGGACAGAGAAAGCGTCACGAACCTCCCCCGGTAACATTCAGTACACGCAAAACTAATTGCATCACACGGCCGAGCTGCTTCTGGTTAACTTCGTCACAAAACTGGCGCCGCGAGGGTGTTTGAAATGCAGTCCGAAAAGTAGTGAAATTATTACGGTAATGTTGGGGGACAGAGAAAGCGCCACGAACCTCTCCCGGTAACATTCAGTACACGCGAAACTAACTGCATCCCACGGCCGAGCTGCTTTTGGTTAACTTCATCACAATAGTAGCGCCGCGATGGTGCTTGAAATGTAGTCCGAAAAGTAATGAAATCATTTCTTTAACGCTGGGGGTCAGAGAAAGCATCACAAACCTCTCCAGGTAACATTCAGTACACGCGAAACTAACTGCATCCCACGGCCGAGCTGCTTTTGGTTAACTTCGTCACGAAACCTGGCGCCGCGAGGGTGCTTGAAATGTAGTCCGAAGAGTAATGAAATTATTACGGTAATGTTGGGGGACAGAGAAAGCGTCCCGAACCTCTCCCGGTAACATTCAGTGCACGCGAAACTAACCGCATCCCACGGCCGAGCTGCTTTTGGTTAACTTCGTCACAAAACCAGGCGCCGCGAGGGTGCTTGAAATGTAGTCCGAAAAGTAGTGCAGTTATTACGGTAATGTTGGGGGTCAGAGAAAGCGTCACGAACCTCTCCCGGTAACATTCAGTACTCGCACAACTAATTGCATCACACGTCCGAGCTGCTTTTGCTTAACTTCGTCACCGAACTGCCGCCGCGAGGGTGCTTGAAATGTAGTCCGAAAAGTAATGAAATCATTACTTCAATGCTGGGGGTCAGAGAAAGCGCCACGGATCTGTCCCGGTAACATTCATTACACGCGAAACGAACTGCATCCCACAGCTGAGCTGCTTTTGGTTAACTTCGTCACAAAACCTGGCGCCGTGAGGGTGCTTGAAATATAGTCCGAAAATAGTGAAATTATTACGGTAATGTAGGGGTCAGAGAAAGCATCATGAACCTCTTCCAGTAACATTCAGTACACGCGAAACTAACTGCACCCCGCGGCCGAGCTGCTTTTAGAGCGCAGCTCTTTGGCGTCCGTTCCTGGGTTTCGCGTCGGCGTCGTCGTCGGCCTCGTAACCAGCTCCGCCCCCCTTTCATCCCCCCAGCGCTAGCAGCGACCGACTGATACCGCTGGATGCCGCTGACGCCACTAGAGAGTCAAGATAACGTGACTGCATAGAACACCGTCGCCGCCATCCAGAAAGAGGAGGAAAGGGTCCCCCCCCTGTTCTTGTGTGGCGGATAGGGTGCTCTTCAGTTGCCGACGCGCCGGTTATTCGTTGTCCCTGAAACCAACTCCGCAGCTGGGGTTGACTCACTATCGGCGTCAGCGGCATCAGTCAGTCGCTGCTATCTCTTCCCTCCTCCCTTTATCGTGTTGTCCGCTTGCTGCGCGCGCTTCTGCCCCCATCGTTTGCCGCTTGGTGTACACGCCGCCCCCCTCCCCCTCTTCCTGCGAGTCTCCGGTTGTCAAAGCGCCGGCTCGAACTTAATTCCTTTCTTCGCTCCTCCTCCAATGCAACCCCTGTGCGGTGGCAATCAGAGAGCCAGATCGGTGGCGGCGGATCTGTATATGTGCACCGCCCGAGCCGAAATTGCCGCTGCCGTTCGCCCTGTGCGGTGGCAATCAGAGAGCCAGATCGGTGGCGGCTTGACATAAAGACAAACAGCAATTTCCTAACACATATGCGGCAGAACATCCCGTTCCTCTCGCTCGTAACGCGTCCCACGGCTGTGACAACCTCGCGAGGCACTTGTATAGATCTCGTCTTTGAGAATCAAGCATTGGTGCACCAAGTCGAACATATATCAGTCTATTTCCCCGACCACGAAGCTTCCTTCATGACTATCAAGAACTGTTAGTGGAGTCTTTGTTAAACGAATACGTGTGAAAAATAAAAAAAAAATTCTGTGATAGCGCATACATGTGTTGCTCGATTTCTTTGCCTCAATCTATCGAAAAGGTGAAACAGCTTATTTGCTGCGCTCAAATTTCGCATTAGGAAGTAGCGTAATCGTCGGCAATTTTTTTGTTAACTTCGTCACAAAACCTGGCGCCACGAGGGTGCTTGAAATGTAGTCCGAAAAGTGGTGAAATTATTAAGGTAAGTTTGGGGGTCCGAGAAAGCATCACGAACCTCTCCCGGTAACAATCAGTACACGCGAAACTAACTGTATTACACGGCCGAGCTGCTTTTGGTTAACTTCGTCACAAAAGCTGGCACCGCGAGGGTGCTTGAAATGTAGTCCAAAAAGTAGTGAAATTATTACGGTAGTGTTGGGGATCAGAGAAAGCGTCACGAACCTCTCCCAGTAACATTCAGTACATGCACAACTAATTGCATCACACGGCCGAGCTGTTTTCGTTGACTTCGTCACAAAACTGGCGCCGCGAGGGTGCTTGAAATATAGCCCGAAAAGTAGTGAAATTATTACGGTAATGTTGGGGGTCAGAGAAAGCGTCACGAACCTCTCCCGGTAACATTTAGTACACGTGAAACTAAGTGCATCCCACGGCCGAGCTGCTTTTGGTTAACTTCATCACAACACTGGCGCCGCGAGGGTGCTTCGAATGTATTCCGAAAAGTAGTGAAATTATGGTAATGTTGGGGGACAGAGAAAGCGTCACGCACCTCTCCCGGTAACATTCAGTACACGCGAAACTAACCGCATCCCACGGCCGAGCTGCTTTTGGTTAACTTCGTCAAAAAACTTGGCGCCGCGAGGGTGCTTGAAATGTAGTCCAAAAAGTAGTGAAATTTTTACGGTAGTGTTGGGGGTCAGAGAAAGCGCCACGAACCTCTCCCGGTAACATTTAGTATACGCGAAACTAACCGCATCACACGGCCGAGCTGCTTTTGGTTAATTTCGTCACAAAACCTGGCGCCGCGAGGGTGCTTGAAATGTAGTCCGAAAAGTAGTGAAATTATTACGGTAATTTTGGGGGTCAGAGAAAGCGTCACGAACCTCTCCCGGTAACATTCAGTACATGCACAACTAATTGCATCACACGGCCGAGCTGTTTTCGTTAACTTCGTCACAAAACTGGCGCCGCGAGGGTGCTTGAAATGCAGTCCGAAAAGTAGTGAAATTATTACGGTAATGTTGGGGGTCAGAGAAAGCGTCACGAACCTCTCGCGGTAACATTTAGTACACGCGAAACTAACTGCATCCCACGGCCGAGCTGCTTTTGGTTAACTTCTTCACAAAACCTGGAGCCGCGAGGGCGCTTCAAATGTAGTCCGCAAAATAACGAAATCATTACTTCAATGCTGGGGGTCCGAGAAAGCATCACCAACCTCTCCCGGTAACATTCAGTACACGCGAAAACTAATTGCATCCCACGGCCGAGCTGCTTTTGGTTAACTTCGTCACAAAACCTGGCGCCACGAGGGTGCTTGAAATGTAGTCCGAAAAGTAGTGAAATTATTACGGTAATGTTGGGGGTCAGAGAAAGCGTCACGAACCTCTCCCGGTAACATTCAGTACACGCGAAACTAACTGCATCCCACGGCAGAGCTGCTTTTGGTTAGCTTCATCACAAAACTGGTGCCGCGAGGGTGCTTCAAATGTAATCCGAAAGGTAGTGAAATTGTTACGGTAATGTTGAGGGACAGAGAAAGCGTCACGAACCTCTCCCGGTAACATTCAGTACACGCGAAACTAACTGCATCCCAAGGCCGAGCTGCTTATGGTTAACTTCGTCACAAAACGTGGGGCCGCGAGCGTGCTTGAAATGTAGTCCAAAAAGTAGTGAATATATTACGGTAATGTTGGGGGTCAGAGAAAGCGTCACGAACCTCTGCCGGTAACATTTAGTACACGCGAAACTAACCGCATCACACGGCCGAGCTGCTTTTGGCTAACTTCGTCACAGAACGTGGCGCCGCGAGGCTGCTTGAAATGCAGTCCGAAAAGTAATGAAATTATTACGGTAATGTTGGGGGTCAGAGAAAGCATCGCGAACCTCTCCCGGTAACACTTATTACACGCGAAACTAACCGCATCCCACGGCGGAGCGGCTTTTGGTTATCTTCGTCACAGAACCTGGCGCCGAGGGTGCTTGAAATGTAGTACGAAAAGTAATGAAATTATTACTTTAATGCTGGGGGTCAGAGAAATCGTCACGAACCTTTCCCGGTAACATTCAGTACACGCGAAACTAACCGCATCCCACGGCCGAGCTGCTTTTGGTTAACTTCGTCAAAAAACTTGGCGCCGCGAGGGTGCTTGAAATGTAGTCCAAAAAGTAGTGAAATTTTTACGGTAGTGTTGGGGGTCAGAGAAAGCGCCACGAACCTCTCCCGGTAACATTTAGTATACGCGAAACTAACCGCATCACACGGCCGAGCTGCTTTTGGTTAATTTCGTCACAAAACCTGGCGCCGCGAGGGTGCTTGAAATGTAGTCCGAAAAGTAGTGAAATTATTACGGTAATTTTGGGGGTCAGAGAAAGCGTCACGAACCTCTCCCGGTAACATTCAGTACATGCACAACTAATTGCATCACACGGCCGAGCTGTTTTCGTTAACTTCGTCACAAAACTGGCGCCGCGAGGGTGCTTGAAATGCAGTCCGAAAAGTAGTGAAATTATTACGGTAATGTTGGGGGTCAGAGAAAGCGTCACGAACCTCTCGCGGTAACATTTAGTACACGCGAAACTAACTGCATCCCACGGCCGAGCTGCTTTTGGTTAACTTCTTCACAAAACCTGGAGCCGCGAGGGCGCTTCAAATGTAGTCCGCAAAATAACGAAATCATTACTTCAATGCTGGGGGTCCGAGAAAGCATCACCAACCTCTCCCGGTAACATTCAGTACACGCGAAAACTAATTGCATCCCACGGCCGAGCTGCTTTTGGTTAACTTCGTCACAAAACCTGGCGCCACGAGGGTGCTTGAAATGTAGTCCGAAAAGTAGGGAAATTATTACGGTAATGTTGGGGGTCAGAGAAAGCGTCACGAACCTCTCCCGGTAACATTCAGTACACGCGAAACTAACTGCATCCCACGGCAGAGCTGCTTTTGGTTAGCTTCATCACAAAACTGGCGCCGCGAGGGTGCTTCAAATGTAATCCGAAAGGTAGTGAAATTGTTACGGTAATGTTGAGGGACAGAGAAAGCGTCACGAACCTCTCCCGGTAACATTCAGTACACGCGAAACTAACTGCATCCCAAGGCCGAGCTGCTTATGGTTAACTTCGTCACAAAACGTGGGGCCGCGAGCGTGCTTGAAATGTAGTCCAAAAAGTAGTGAATATATTACGGTAATGTTGGGGGTCAGAGAAAGCGTCACGAACCTCTGCCGGTAACATTTAGTACACGCGAAACTAACCGCATCACACGGCCGAGCTGCTTTTGGCTAACTTCGTCACAGAACGTGGCGCCGCGAGGCTGCTTGAAATGCAGTCCGAAAAGTAATGAAATTATTACGGTAATGTTGGGGGTCAGAGAAAGCATCGCGAACCTCTCCCGGTAACACTTATTACACGCGAAACTAACCGCATCCCACGGCGGAGCGGCTTTTGGTTATCTTCGTCACAGAACCTGGCGCCGAGGGTGCTTGAAATGTAGTACGAAAAGTAATGAAATTATTACTTTAATGCTGGGGGTCAGAGAAATCGTCACGAACCTTTCCCGGTAACATTCAGTACACGCGAAACTAACTGCATCCCACGACCGAGCTACTTTTGGTTAACTTCGTCACGAAACGTGGCACCGCGAGGGTGCTTGAAATGTAGTCCGAAAAGTAGTGAAATTATTACGGTAATGTTGGGGGTCAGAGAAAGCGTGACGAACCTTTCTCGGTAACATTCAGTACACGCGAAACTAACTGCATCACACGGCCGAGCTGCTTTTGGTAAACTTCGTCACAAAACCTGGCGCCGTGAGAGTGCTTGAAATATAGTCCGAAAATAGTGAAATTATTACGGTAATGCAGGGGTCAGAGAAAGCATCATGAACCTCTTCCAGTAACATTCAGTACACGCGAAACTAACTGCACCCCACGGCCGAGCTGCTTTTTGTTAACTTCGTCACAAAAGCTGGCGCCGCGAGGGTGCTTGAAATGTAGTCCAAAAAGTAGTGAAATTATTACGGTAGTGTTGGAGATCAGAGAAAGCGTCACGAACCTCTCCCGGTAACATTTAGTACACGAGAAAGTAACCGCATCACACGGCCGAGCTACTTTTGGTTAACTTCGTCACAAAACCTGGCGCAGCGAGGGTGCTTGAAATGTAGTACGAAAGGTAGTGAAATTATTCCGGTAATGTTGGGGGTCAGAGAAAGCGTCACGAACCTCTCCCGGTAACATTCAAACACGCGAAACTAACTGCATCACAGGGCCGAGCTGCTTTCGTTTAACTTCGTCACAGAACCTGGCGCCGCGAGGGCGCTTGAAATGTAGTCCGAAAAGTAGTGAAATAATTACGGTAATGTTGGGGGACAGAGAAAGCGTCGCGGACCTCTCCCGGTAACATTTAGTACACGCGAAACTAACTGCATCCCAAGGCCGTGCTGCTTTTGGTTAACACATTCACAAAACCTGGCGCCGCGAGGGTGCTTGAAATGTAGTCCGAAAAGTAATGAAATCATTACTTCAATGCTGGGGGTCAGAGAAAGCATCACGAACCTCTCCCGGTAACATTCAGTACACGCGAAACTAACTGCATCCCACGACCGAGCTACTTTTGGTTAACTTCGTCACAAAACGTGGCACCGCGAGGGTGCTTGAAATGTAGTCCGAAAAGTAGTGAAATTATTACGGTAATGTTAGGGGTCAGAGAAAGCGTGACGAACCTCTCTCGGTAACATTCAGTACACGCGAAACTAACTGCATCACACGGCCGAGCTGCTTTTGGTAAACTTCGTCACAAAACCTGGCGCCGTGAGAGTGCTTGAAATATAGTCCGAAAATAGTGAAATTATTACGGTAATGTAGGGGTCAGAGAAAGCATCATGAACCTCTTCCAGTAACATTCAGTACACGCGAAACTAACTGCACCCCACGGCCGAGCTGCTTTTTGTTAACTTCGTCACAAAACCTGGCGCCACGAGGGTGCTTGAAATGTAGTCCGAAAAGTAGTGAAATTATTAAGGTAAGTTTGGGGGTCCGAGAAAGCATCACGAACCTCCCCCGGTAACAATCAGTACACGCGAAACTAACTGTATTACACGGCCGAGCTGCTTTTGGTTAACTTCGTCACAAAAGCTGGCGCCGCGAGGGTGCTTGAAATGTAGTCCAAAAAGTAGTGAAATTATTACGGTAGTGTTGGGGATCAGAGAAAGCGTCACGAACCTCTCGCGGTAACATTTAGTACACGCGAAAGTAACCGCATCACACGGCCGAGCTACTTTTGGTTAACTTCGTCACAAAACCTGGCGCCGCGAGGGTGCTTGAAATGTAGTACGAAAGGTAGTGAAATTATTCCGGTAATGTTGGGGGTCAGAGAAAGCGTCACGAACCTCTCCCGGTAACATTCAAACACGCGAAACTAACTGCATCACAGGGCCGAGCTGCTTTCGTTTAACTTCGTCACAGAACCTGGCGCCGCGAGGGCGCTTGAAATGTAGTCCGAAAAGTAGTCAAATAATTACGGTAATGTTGGGGGACAGAGAAAGTGTCGCGGACCTCTCCCGGTAACATTTAGTACACGCGAAACTAACTGCATCCCAAGGCCGTGCTGCTTTTGTTTAACTCATTCACAAAACCTGGCGCCGCGAGTGTGCTTGAAATGTAGTCCGAAAAGTAATGAAATCATTACTTCAATGCTGGGGGTCAGAGAAAGCATCACGAACCTCTCCCGGTAACATTCAGTACACGCGAAACTAATTGCATCACACGGCCGAGCTGCTTTTTTGTTATCTTCGTGACAAAACTGGCGCCCCGAGGGTGCTTCAAATGTAGTCCGAAAAGTAGTGAAATTATTACGGTAATGTTGGGGGACAGAGAAAGCGTCGCGGACCTCTCCCGGTAACATTTAATACACGCGAAACTAACTGCATCCCAAGGCCGAGCTGCTTTTGATTAACTTCGTCACAGAACCTGGCGCCGCGAGGGTGCTTGAAATGTAGTCCGAAAAGTAGTGAAATTATTACGGTAATGTTGGGAGTCATAGAAAGCGTGACGAACCTCTCTCGGTAACATTCAGTACACGCGAAACTAACTGCATCACACGGCCAAACTGCTTTTGGTAAACTTCGTCACAAAACCTGGCGCCGCGAGGGTGCTTGATTTATAGTCCGAAAATAGTGAAATTATTACGTTAATGTTGGGGGTCAGAGAAAGCGTCATGAACCTCTCCCGGTAACATTCAGTACACGCGAAACTAACTGCACCCCACGGCAGAGCTCCTTTTTGTTAACTTCGTCACAAAACCTGGCGTGACGAGGGTGCTTGAAATGTAGTCGGAAAAGTAGTGAAATTATTACGGTAATGTTGGGGGTCCGAGAAAGCGTCACGAACCTCTCCCGGTAACAATCAGTACACGCGAAACTAACATTTGTCACACGGCCGAGCTGCTTTTGGTTAACTTCATCACAAAACCTGGCGCCGCGAGGGTGCTTCAAATGTAGTCCGAAAAGTAATGAAATCATTTCTTTAATGCTGGGGGTCAGAGAAAGCATCACGAACCTCTTCCGGTAACATTTAGTACACGCGAAACTAACTGCATCACACGGCCGAGCTGCTTTTGATTAACTTCGTCACAGAACCTGGCGCCGCGAGGGTGCTTGAAATGTAGTCCGAAAAGTAGTGAAATTATTACGGTAATATTGGGGGTCAGAGAAAGCGCCACGGACCTGTTCCGGTAACATTCAGTACACGCGAAACTAATTGCATCCCACCGCCGAGCTGCTTTTGGTTAACTTCGTCACAAAACCAGGCGCCGCGAGGGTGCTTGAAATGTAGTCCGAAAAGTAGTGCAGTTATTACGGTAATGTTGAGGGTCAGAGAAAGCGTCACGAACCTCTCCCGGTAACACTCAGTACTCGCACAACTAATTGCATCACACGTCCGAGCTGCTTTTGGTTAACTTCGTCACAGAACTGCCGCCGCGAGGGTGCTTGAAATGTAGTACGAAAAGCAGTGAAATTATTACGGTAATGTTGGGGGACAGAGAAAGCGCCACGGACCTGTCCCGGTAACATTCATTACACGCGAAACGAACTGCATCCCACGGCTGAGCTGCTTTTGGTTAACTTCGTCACAAAACCTGGCGCCGCGAGGGTGCTTCAAATGTAGTCCGAAAAGTAATGAAATCATTTCTTTAATGCTGGGGGTCAGAGAAAGCATCACGAACCTCTCCCGGTAACATTTAGTACACGCGAAACTAACTGCATCCCACGGCCGAGCTGCTTTTGGTTAACTTCGTCACAAAACGTGGTGCGGCGAGGGTGCTTGAAATGTAGTCCGAAAAGTAATGAAATCATTACTTCAATGCTGGGGGTCACAGAAAGCATCACGAACCTCTTCCGGTAACATTCAGTACACGCGAAACTATTTGCATCCCACCGCCGAGCTGCTTTTGATTAACTTCGTCACAAAACCAGGCGACGCGAGGGTGCTTGAAATGTAGTCCGAAAAGTAGTGAAATTATTACGGTAATGTTGAGGGACAGAGAACGCGTCACGAACCTCTTCCGATAACATTTAGTACACGCGAAACTAACCGCATCACACGGCCGAGCTGCTTTTGGTTAACTTCGTCACAGAACCTGGCGCCGCGAGGGTGCTTGAAATGTAGTCCGAAAAGTAGTGAAATTATTACGGTAATTTTGGGGGTCAGAGAAAGCGCCACGGACCTGTCCCGGTAACATTCATTACACGCGAAACGAACTGCATCCCACGGCTGAGCTGCTTTTGGTTAACTTCGTCACAAACCTTGCGCCGCAAGGGTGCTTGAAATGTAGTCCGAAAAATAATGAAATCATTACTTTAATGCTGGGGTTCAGAGAAAGCGTCACGAACCACTCCCGGTAACATTCAGTACACGCGAAACTAACCGCATCCCACGGCCGAGCTGCTTTTGGTTAACTTCGTCACAAAACGTGGCGCCGCGAGGGTGCTTGAAATGTAGTCCAAAAAGTAGTGAAATTATTACGGTAGTGTTGGGGGTTAGAGAAAGCGTCACGAACCTCTCCCGGTAACATTCAGTACATGCACAACTAGTTGCATCACACGGCCGAGCTGCTTTTGGTTAACTTCGTCACAAAACTAGCGCCGCGAGGGTGCTTGAAATGTAGTCCGAAAAGTAGTGAAATTATTACGGTAATGTTGAGGGTCAGAGAAAGCGTCACGAACCTCTCCCGGTAACATTCAAACACGCGAAACTAACTGCATCCCAAGCCGAGCTGCTTTTGGTTAACGTCTTCACAAAACCTGGCGCCGCAAGGGTGCTTGAAATGTAGTCCGAAAAATATTGAAATCATTACTTCAATGCTGGGGGTCAGAGAAAGCATCACGAACCTCTCCCGGTAACATTAAGTACACGCGAAACTGATTGCATCCCACGGCCGAGCTGCTTTTGGTTAACTTCGTCACAAAACCTGGCGCCGCGAGGGTGCTTGAAATGTAGTCCGAAAATAGTGAAATTATTACGGTAATGTTGGGGGTCAGAAAAAGCGTCACGAACCTTTCCCGGTAACATTCAGTGCACGCACAACTAATTGCATCACACGGCCGAGCTGATTTTGGTTAACTTCGTCACAAGACATGGCGCCGCGAGGGATCTTTAAATGTAGTCCAAAAAGTAGTGAAATTATTACGGTAATGTTTGGGGTTAGAGTATGCGTCACGAAACTCTCCCGGTAACATTTAGTACACGCGAAACTAACTGCATCACACGGCGGAGCTGCTTTTGGTTAACTTCGTCGCAGAACCTGGCGCCGCGAGGGTGCTTGAAATGTAGTCCGAAAAGTAGTGAAATTATTACGGCAATTTTGGGGGTCAGAGAAAGCGTCACGAACCTCTCCCGGTAAGATTCCGTACACGCGAAACTAACTGCATCCCACGGCCGAGCTGCTTTTGGTTAACTTCTTCACAAAACATGGCGCCGCGAGGGTGCTTGAAATGTAGTCAGAAAAGTAATGAAATCATTACTTTAAAGCTGGGGGTCAGAGAAAGCGTCAGGAACCTCTACCGGTAACATTCAGTAGACGCGAAACTAATTGCATCCCACGGCCGAGCTGCTTTTGGTTAACTTCGTCACAAAACCTGGTGCCGAGAGGGTGCATGAAATGTAGTTCGAAAAGTAGTGAAATTATTACGGTAATGTTGGCGGTCAGAGAAAGCGTCACGAACCTCTCCCGGTAACATTCAGTACACGCAAAACTAATTGCATCACACGGCCGAGCTGCTTCTGGTTAACGTCGTCACAAAACTGGCGCCGCGAGGGTGCTTGAAATGCAGTCCGAAAAGTAGTGAAATTATTACGGTAATGTTGGGGGACAGAGAAAGCGCCACGAACCTCTCCCGGTAACATTCAGTACACGCGAAACTAACTGCATCCCACGGCCGAGCTGCTTTTGGTTAACTTCATGACAATAGTAGCGCCGCGATGGTGCTTGAAATGTAGTCCGAAAAGTAATGAAATCATTTCTTTAACGCTGGGGGTCAGAGAAAGCATCACAAACCTCTCCAGGTAACATTCAGTACACGCGAAACTAACTGCATCCCACGGCCGAGCTGCTTTTGGTTAACTTCGTCACGAAACCTGGCGCCGCGAGGGTGCTTGAAATGTAGTCCGAAGAGCGAAGAGTAATGAAATTATTACGGTAATGTTGGGGGACAGAGAAAGCGTGCCGAACCTCTCCCGGTAACATTCAGTGCACGCGAAACTAACCGCATCCCACGGCCGAGCTGCTTTTGGTTAACTTCGTCACAAAACCAGGCGCCGCGAGGGTGCTTGAAATGTAGTCCGAAAAGTAGTGCAGTTATTACGGTAATGTTGGGGGTCAGAGAAAGCGTCACGAACCTCTCCCGGTAACATTCAGTACACGCGAAACTAACTTCATCCCACGGCCGAGCTGCTTTTGGTTAACTTCGTCACAAAACGTGGCGCCGCGAGGGTGCTTGAAATGTAGTCCGAAAAGTAATGAAATCATTACTTCAATGATGGGGGTCACAGAAAGCATCACGAACCTCTCCCGGTAACATTCAGTACACGCGAAACTATTTGCATCCCACCGCCGAGCTGGTTTTGGTTAAGTTCGTCACAAAACCAGGCGCCGCGAGGGTGCTTGAAATGTAGTCCGAAAAGTAGTGAAATTATTACGGTAATGTTGAGGGACAGAGAAAGCGTCACGAACCTCTTCCGATAACATTTAGTACACGCGAAACTAACCGCATCACACGGCCGAGCTGCTTTTGATTAACTTCGTCACAGAACCTGGCGCCGCGAGGGTGCTTGAAATGTAGTCCGAAAAGTAGTGAAATTATTACGGTAATTCTGGGGGTAAGAGAAAGCGCCACGGACCTGTCCCGGTAACATTCATTACACGCGAAACGAACTGCATCCCACGGCTGAGCTGCTTTTGGTTAACTTCGTCACAAACCTAGCGCCGCAAGGGTGCTTGAAATGTAGTCCGAAAAATAATGAAATCATTACTTTAATGCTGGGGTTCAGAGAAAGCGTCACGAACCACTCCCGGTAACATTCAGTACACGCGAAACTAACCGCATCCCACGGCCGAGCTGCTTTTGGTTAACTTCGTCACAAAACGTGGCGCCGCGAGGGTGCTTGAAATGTAGTCCAAAAAGTAGTGAAATTATTACGGTAGTGTTGGGGGTCAGAGAAAGCGTCACGAACCTCTCCCGGTAACATTCAGTTCATGCACAACTAATTGCATCACACGGCCGAGCTGCTTTTGGTTAACTTCGTCACAAAACCTGGCGCCGCAAGGGTGCTTGAAATGTAGTCCTAAAAATATTGAAATCATTACTTCAATGCTGGGGGTCAGAGAAAGCATCACGAACCTCTCCCGGTAACATTCAGTACACGCGAAACTAATTGCATCCCACGGCCGAGCTGCTTTTGGTTAACTTCGTCACAAAACCTGGCGCCGCGAGGGTGCTTGAAATGTAGTCCGAAAATAGTGAAATTATTACGGTAATGTTGGGGGTCAGAAAAAGCGTCACGAACCTCTCCCGGTAACATTCAGTGCACGCACAACTAATTGCATCACACGGCCGAGCTGATTTTGGTTAACTTCGTCACAAGACATGGCGCCGCGAGGGATCTTTAAATGTAGTCCAAAAAGTAGTGAAATTATTACGGTAATGTTTGGGGTTAGAGTATGCGTCACGAAACTCTCCCGGTAACATTTAGTACACGCGAAACTAACTGCATCACACGGCGGAGCTGCTTTTGGTTAACTTCGTCGCAGAACCTGGCCCCGCGAGGGTGCTTGAAATGTAGTCCGAAAAGTAGTGAAATTATTACGGCAATTTTGGGGGTCAGAGAAAGCGTCACGAACCTCTCCCGGTAAGATTCCGTACACGCGAAACTAACTGCATCCCACGGCCGAGCTGCTTTTGGTTAACTTCGTCACAAAACATGGCGCCGCGAGGGTGCTTGAAATGTAGTCCGAAAAGTAATGAAATCATTACTTTAAAGCTGGGGGTCAGAGAAAGCGTCAGGAACCTCTACCGGTAACATTCAGTAGACGCGAAACTAATTGCATCCCACGGCCGAGCTGCTTTTGGTTAACTTCGTCACAAAACCTGGTGCCGAGAGGGTGCATGAAATGTAGTTCGAAAAGTAGTGAAATTATTACGGTAATGTTGGCGGTCAGAGAAAGCGTCACGAACCTCTCCCGGTTACATTCAGTACACGCAAAACTAATTGCATCACACGGCCGAGCTGCTTCTGGTTAACTTCGTCACAAAACTGGCGCCGCGAGGGTGCTTGAAATGCAGTCCGAAAAGTAGTGAAATTATTACGGTAATGTTGGGGGACAGAGAAAGCGCCACGAACCTCTCCCGGTAACATTCAGTACACGCGAAACTAACTGCATCCCACGGCCGAGCTGCTTTTGGTTAACTTCATGACAATAGTAGCGCCGCGATGGTGCTTGAAATGTAGTCCGAAAAGTAATAAAATCCTTTCTTTAACGCTGGGGGTCAAAGAAAGCATCACAAACCTCTCCAGGTAACATTCAGTACACGCGAAACTAACTGCATCCCACGGCCGAGCTGCTTTTGGTTAACTTCGTCACAAAACCTGGCGCCGCGAGGGTGCTTGAAATGTAGTCCGAAGAGTAATGAAATTATTACGGTAATGTTGGGGGACAGAGAAAGCGTCCCGAACCTCTCCCGGTAACATTCAGTGCACGCGAAACTAACCGCATCCCACGGCCGAGCTGCTTTTGGTTAACTTCGTCACAAAACGTGGCGCCGCGAGGGTGCTTGAAATGTAGTCCAAAAAGTAGTGAAATTATTACGGTAGTGTTGGGGGTCAGAGAAAGCGTCACGAACGTCTCCCGGTAACATTTAGTACACGCGAAACTAACCGCATCACACGGCCGAGCTGCTTTTGGTTAACTTCATCACGAAACCTGGCGCCGCGAGGGTGCTTGAAATGTAGTCCGAAAGGTAGTGAAATTATTCCGATTATGTTGGGGGTCAGAGAAACCGTCACGAACCTCTCCCGGTAACATTCAGTACATGCACAACTAATTGCATCACACGGCCGAGCTGCTTTTGGTTAACTTCGTCACAAAACTAGCGCCGCGAGGGTGCTTGAAATGTAGTCCGAAAAGTAGTGAAATTATTACGGTAATGTTGGGAGTCAGAGAATGCGTCACGAACCTCTCCCGGTAACATTTAGTACACACGAAACTAACTGCATCACACGGCGGAGCTGCTTTTGGTTAACTTCGTCGCAGAACCTGGCGCCCCGAGGGTGCTTGAAATGTAGTCCGAAAAGTAGTGACATTATTACGGCAATTTTGGGGGTCAGAGAAAGCGTCACGAACCTCTCCCGGTAACATTCAGTACACGCGAAACTAATTGCATCCCACGGCCGAGCTGCTTTTGGTTAACTTCGTCACAATACCTGGCGCCACGAGGGTGCTTGAAATGTAGTCCGAAAAGTAGTGAAATTATTACGGTAATGTTGGGGGACAGAGATAATAATAATATTTGGGGTTTTACGTGCCAAAACCACTTTCTGATTATGAGGCACGCCGTAGTGGAGGACTCCGGAAATTTTGACCACCTGGGGTTCTTTAACGTGCACCTAAATCTAAGCACACGGGTGTTTTCGCATTTCGCCCCTATCGAAATGCGGCCGCCGTGGCCGGGATACGATCCCACGACCTCGTGCTCAGCAGCCCAACACCATAGCCACTGAGCAACCACGGCGGGTAGGGGGACAGAGAAAGCATGGCGGACGTCTCCCGGTAACATTTAGTACACGCGAAACTAACTGCATCCCGCGGCCGAGCTGCTTTGGTTAACTTCCTGACAAAACTAGCGCCGCGAGGGTGCTTCAAATGTAGTCCGAAAAGTAGTGAAATAATTACGCTAATGTTGGGGGACAGAGAAAGCGTCACGAACCCCTCCGGTAACATTCAGTACACGCGAAACTAACTGCATCCCACGGCCGAGCTGCTTTTGGTTAACTTTATCACAGAACTGGCGCCGCGAGGGTGCTTCAAATATAGTCCGAAAAGTATTGAAATTATTACGGTAATGTTGGGGGTCAGAGAAAGCGTCACGAACCTCTCCCGGTAATTTTCAGTACACGCGAAACTAACTGCATCACACGGCCGAGCTGCTTTTGGTTAACTTCGTCACAAAAGCTGGCGCCGCGAGGGTGCTTGAAATGTAGTCCGAAATGTGAAATCATTACGGTAATGTTTGGGGTGAGAGAATGCGTCCCGAAACTCTCCCGGTAACATTTAGTACACGCGAAACTAACTGCATCACACGTCGGAGCTGCTTTTGGTTAACTTCGTCACAGAACCTGGCGCCGCGAGGGTGCTTGAAATGTAGTCCGAAAAGTAGTGAAATTATTACGGTAATTTTGGGGGTCAGAGAAAGCGTCACGAACCTCTCCCGGTAACATTCAGTACACGCGAAACTAACTGCATCCCACGGCTGAGCTGCTTTTGGTTAACTTCGTCACAAAACCTGGCGCCGCGAGGGTGCTTGAAATGTAGTCCGAAATGTTGTGAAATCATTACGGTAATGTTTGGGGTGAGAGTATGCGTCACGAAACTCTCCCGGTAACATTTAGTACACGCGAAACTAACTGCATCACACGTCGGAGCTGCTTTTGGTTAACTTCGCCACAGAACCTGGCGCCGCGAGGGTGCTTGAAATGTAGTCCGAAAAATAGTGAAATTATTACGGTAATTTTGGGGGTCAGAGAAAGCGTCACGAACCTCTCCCGGTAACATTCAGTACACGCGAAACTAATTGCATCCCAAGGCCGAGCTGCTTTTGGTTAACTTCGTCACAAATCCTGGCGCCGGGAGGGTGCTTGAAATGTAGTCCGAAAAGTAGCGAAATTATTACGGTAATGTTGGGGGTCAGAGAAAGCGTCACGAACCTCTCTCGGTTATATTCAGTACACGCAAAACTAATTGCATCACACGGCCGAGCTGCTTTTGGTTAACTTCGTCACAAAAGTGGCGCCACGAGGGTGCTTGAAATGCAGTTCGAAAAGTAGTGAAATTATTACGGTAATGTTGGGGGACAGAGAAAGGGTCACGAACCTCTCCCGGTAACATTCAGTACACGCGAAACTAAGTGCATCCCACGGCCGAGCTGCTTTTGGTTAACTTCATCACAAAACTGGCGCTGCGAGGGTGCTTGAAATGTAGTCCGAAAAGTGATGAAATCATTACTTTAATGCTGGGGGTCAGAGAAAGCGTCAGGAACCTCTCCCGGTAACATTCAGTACACGCGAAACTAACTGCATCCCACGGCCGAGCTGCTTTTGGTTAACTTCGTCACAAAACCTGGCGCCGCGAGGGTGCTTGAAATGTAGTCCGAAAAGTGATGAAATCATTACTTTAATGCTGGGGGTCAGAGAAAGCGTCAGGAACCTCTCCCGGTAACATTCAGTACACGCGAAACTAACTGCATCCCACGGCCGAGCTGCTTTTGGTTAACTTCGTCACAAAACCTGGCGCCGCGAGGGTGCGTGAAATGTAGTCCGAAAAGTAATGAAATCATTACTTTAAAGCTGGGGGTCAGAGAAAGCGTCACGAACCTCTCCCGGTAACATTCAGTACACGCGAAACTAATTGCATCCCATGGCCGAGCTGCTTTTGGTTAACTTCGTCACAATACCTGGCGCCACGAGGGTGCTTGAAATGTAGTCCGAAAAGTAGTGAAATTATTACGGTAATGTTGGGGGACAGAGAAAGCATGGCGGACGTCTCCCGGTAACAATTAGTACACGCGAAACTAACTACATCCCACGGCCGAGCTGCTTTGGTTAACTTCCTGACAAAACTAGCGCCGCGAGGGTGCTTCAAATGTAGTCCGAAAAGTAGTGAAATAATTACGGTAATGTTGGGGGACAAAGAAAGCGTCAGGAACCCCTCCGGTAACATGCAGTACACGCGAAACTAACCGCATCCCACGGCCGAGCTCCTTTTGCTTAACTTCGTCACAAAACGTGGCGCCGCGAGGGTGCTTGAAATGTAGTCCAAAAAGTAGTGAAATTATTACGGTAATGTTGGGGTACAGAGAAAGCGTCACGAACCTCTCCCAGTAACATTCAGTACACGCGAAACTAACTGCATCCCACGGCCGAGCTGCTTTGGTTAACTTTATCGCAGAACTGGCGCCGCAAGGGTGCTTGAAATGTAGTCCGAAAAATATTGAAATCATTACCTCAATGCTGGGGGTCAGAGAAAGCATCACGAAACTCTCCCGGTAACATTCAGTACACGCGAAACTAATTGCATCCCACGGCCGAGCTGCTTTTGGTTAACTTCGTCACAAAACCTGGCGCCGCGAGGGTGCTTGAAATGTAGTCCGAAAATAGTGAAATTATTACGGTAATGTTGGGGGTCAGAGAAAGCGTCACGAACCTCTCCCGGTAACATTCAGTGCACGCACAACTAATTGCATCACACGGCCGAGCTGATTTTGGTTAACTTCATCACAAGACATGGCGCCGCGAGGGATCTTTAAATGTAGTCCAAAAAGTAGTGAAATTATTACGGTAATGTTTGGGGTTAGAGTATGCGTCACGAAACTCTCCCGGTAACATTTAGTACACGCGAAACTAACTGCATCACACGGCGGAGCTGCTTTTGGTTAACTTCGTCGCAGAACCTGGCGCCGCGAGGGTGCTTGAAATGTAGTCCGAAAAGTAGTGAAATTATTACGGCAATTTTAGGGGTCAGAGAAAGCGTCACGAACCTCTCCCGGTAAGATTCCGTACACGCGAAACTAACTGCATCCCACGGCCGAGCTGCTTTTGGTTAACTTCGTCACAAAACATGGCGCCGCGAGGGTGCTTGAAATGTAGTCCGAAAAGTAATGAAATCATTACTTTAAAGCTGGGGGTCAGAGAAAGCGTCAGGAACCTCTACCGGTAACATTCAGTAGACGCGAAACTAATTGCATCCCACGGCCGAGCTGCTTTTGGTTAACTTCGTCACAAAACCTGGTGCCGCGAGGGTGCATGAAATGTAGTTCGAAAAGTAGTGAAATTATTACGGTAATGTTGGCGGTCAGAGAAAGCGTCACGAACCTCTCTCGGTAACATTCAGTACACGCAAAACTAATTGCATCACACGGCCGAGCTGCTTCGGGTTAACCTCGTCACAAAACTGGCGCCGCGAGGGTGCTTGAAATGCAGTCCGAAAAGTAGTGAAATTATTACGGTAATGTTGGGGGACAGAGAAAGCGCCACGAACCTCTCCCGGTAACATTCAGTACACGCGAAACTAACCGCATCCCACGGCCGAGCTGCTTTTGGTTAACTTCGTCACAAAACGTGGCGCCGCGAGGGTGCTTGAAATGTAGTCCAAAAAGTAGTGAAATTATTACGGCAGTGTTGGGGGTCAGAGAAAGCGTCACGAACGTCTCCCTGTAACATTTAGTACACGCGAAACTAACCGCATCACACGGCCGAGCTGCTTTTGGTTAACTTCGTCACAAAACCTGGCGCCGCGAGGGTGCTTGAAATGTAGTCCGAAAGATAGTAAAATTATTCCGATTATGTTGGGGGTCAGAGAAAGCGTCACGAACCTCTCCCGGTAACATTCAGTACATGCACAACTAATTGCATCACACGGCCGAGCTGCTTTTGGTTAACTTCGTCACAAAACTAGCGCCTCGAGGGTGCTTGAAATGTAGTCCGAAAAGTAGTGAAATTATTATGGTAATGTTGGGGGTCAGAGAATGCGTCACGAACCTCTCCCGGTAACATTTAGTACACGCGAAACTAACTGCATCACACGGCGGAGCTGCTTTTGGTTAACTTCGTCGCAGAACCTGGCGCCGCGAGGGTGCTTGAAATGTAGTCCGAAAAGTAGTGAAATTATTACGGCAATTTTGGGGGTCAGAGAAAGCGTCACGAACCTCTCCCGGTAACATTCCGTACACGCGAAGCTAACTGCATCCCACGGCCGAGCTGCTTTTGGTTAACTTCGTCACAAAACATGGCGCCGCGAGGGTGCTTGAAATGTAGTCCGAAAAGTAATGAAATCATTACTTTAAAGCTGGGGGTCAGAGAAAGCGTCAGGAACCTCTACCGGTAACATTCAGTAGACGCGAAACTAATTGCATCCCACGGCCGAGCTGCTTTTGGTTAACTTCGTCACAAAACCTGGTGCCGCGAGGGTGCATGAAATGTAGTTCGAAAAGTAGTGAAATTATTACGGTAATGTTGGCGGTCAGAGAAAGCGTCACGAACCTCTCTCGGTAACATTCAGTACACGCAAAACTAATTGCATCACACGGCCGAGCTGCTTCGGGTTAACCTCGTCACAAAACTAGCGCCTCGAGGGTGCTTGAAATGTAGTCCGAAAAGTAGTGAAATTATTATGGTAATGTTGGGGGTCAGAGAATGCGTCACGAACCTCTCCCGGTAACATTTAGTACACGCGAAACTAACTGCATCACACGGCGGAGCTGCTTTTGGTTAACTTCGTCGCAGAACCTGGCGCCGCGAGGGTGCTTGAAATGTAGTCCGAAAAGTAGTGAAATTATTACGGCAATTTTGGGGGTCAGAGAAAGCGTCACGAACCTCTCCCGGTAACATTCCGTACACGCGAAGCTAACTGCATCCCACGGCCGAGCTGCTTTTGGTTAACTTCGTCACAAAACCTGGCGCCGCGAGGGTGCGTGAAATGTAGTCCGAAATGTGAAATCATTACGGTAATGTTTGGGCTGAGAGAATGCGTCACGAAACTCTCCCGGTAACATTTAGTACACGCGAAACTAACTGCATCACACGTCGGAGCTGCTTTTGGTTAACTTCGTCACAGAACCTGGCGCCGCGAGGGTGCTTGAAATGTAGTCCGAAAAGTAGTGAAATTATTACGGTAATTTTGGGGGTCAGAGAAAGCGTCACGAACCTCTCCCGGAAACATTCAGTACACGCGAAACTAACTGCATCCCACGGCCGAGCTGCTTTTGGTTAACTTGGTCACAAAACCTGGCGCCGCGAGGGTGCTTGAAATGCAGTCCGAAATGTGAAATCATTACGGTAATGTTTGGGGTGAGAGTATGCGTCACGAAACTCTCCCGGTAACATTTAGTACACGCGAAACTAACTGCATCACACGTCGGAGCTGCTTTTGGTTAACTTCGCCACAGAACCTGGCGCCGCGAGGGTGCTTGAAATGTTGTCCGAAAAATAGTGAAATTATTACGGTAATTTTAAGGGTCAGAGAAAGCGTCACGAACCTCTCTCGGTTATATTCAGTACACGCAAAACTAATTGCATCAAACGGCCGAGCTGCTTTTGGTTAACTTCGTCACAAAAGTGGCGCCACGAGGGTGCTTGAAATGCAGTTCGAAAAGTAGTGAAATTATTACGGTAATGTTGGTGGACAGAGAAAGGGTCACGAACCTCTCCCGGTAACATTCAGTACACGCGAAACTAAGTGCATCCCACGGCCGAGCTGCTTTTGGTTAACTTCATCACAAAACTGGCGCCGCGAGGGTGCTTGAAATGTAGTCCGAAATGTTGTGAAATCATTACGGTAATGTTTGGGGTGAGAGTATGCGTCACGAAACTCTCCTGGTAACATTCAGTGCACGCACAACTAATTGCATCACACGGCCGAGCTGATTTTGGTTAACTTCGTCACAAGACATGGCGCCGCGAGGGATCTTTAAATGTAGTCCAAAAAGTAGTGAAAATATTACGGTAATGTTTGGGGTTAGAGTATGCGTCACGAAACTCTCCCGGTAACATTTAGTACACGCGAAACTAACTGCATCACACGGCGGAGCTGCTTTTGGTTAACTTCGTCGCAGAACCTGGCGCCGCGAGGGTGCTTGAAATGTAGTCCGAAAAGTAGTGAAATTATTACGGCAATTTTGGGGGTCAGAGAAAGCGTCACGAACCTCTCCCGGTAACATTCCGTACACGCGAAGCTAACTGCATCCCACGGCCGAGCTGCTTTTGGTTAACTTCGTCACAAAACATGGCGCCGCGAGGGTGCTTGAAATGTAGTCCGAAAAGTAATGAAATCATTACTTTAAAGCTGGGGGTCAGAGAAAGCGTCAGGAACCTCTACCGGTAACATTCAGTAGACGCGAAACTAATTGCATCCCACGGCCGAGCTGCTTTTGGTTAACTTCGTCACAAAACCTGGTGCCGCGAGGGTGCATGAAATGTAGTTCGAAAAGTAGTGAAATTATTACGGTAATGTTGGCGGTCAGAGAAAGCGTCACGAACCTCTCTCGGTAACATTCAGTACACGCAAAACTAATTGCATCACACGGCCGAGCTGCTTCGGGTTAACCTCGTCACAAAACTGGCGCCGCGAGGGTGCTTGAAATGCAGTCCGAAAAGTAGTGAAATTATTACGGTAATGTTGGGGGACAGAGAAAGCGCCACGAACCTCTCCCGGTAACATTCAGTACACGCGAAACTAACCGCATCCCACGGCCGAGCTGCTTTTGGTTAACTTCGTCACAAAACGTGGCGCCGCGAGGGTGCGTGAAATGTAGTCCGAAATGTGAAATCATTACGGTAATGTTTGGGCTGAGAGAATGCGTCACGAAACTCTCCCGGTAACATTTAGTACACGCGAAACTAACTGCATCACACGTCGGAGCTGCTTTTGGTTAACTTCGTCACAGAACCTGGCGCCGCGAGGGTGCTTGAAATGCAGTCCGAAAAGTTGTGAAATCATTACGGTAATGTTTGGGGTGAGAGTATGCGTCACGAAACTCTCCCGGTAACATTTAGTACACGCGAAACTAACTGCATCACACGTCGGAGCTGCTTTTGGTTAACTTCGCCACAGAACCTGGCGCCGCGAGGGTGCTTGAAATGTAGTCCGAAAAATAGTGAAATTATTACGGTAATTTTAAGGGTCAGAGAAAGCGTCACGAACCTCTCCCGGAAACATTCAGTACACGCGAAACTAACTGCATCCCACGGCCGAGCTGCTTTTGGTTAACTTCGCCACAAAACCTGGCGCCGCGAGGGTGCTTGAAATGCAGTCCGAAATGTTGTGAAATCATTACGGTAATGTTTGGGGTGAGAGTATGCGTCACGAAACTCTCCCGGTAACATTTAGTACACGCGAAACTAACTGCATCACACGTCGGAGCTGCTTTTGGTTAACTTCGCCACAGAACCTGGCGCCGCGAGGGTGCTTGAAATGTAGTCCGAAAAATAGTGAAATTATTACGGTAATTTTAAGGGTCAGAGAAAGCGTCACGAACCTCTCTCGGTTATATTCAGTACACGCAAAACTAATTGCATCAAACGGCCGAGCTGCTTTTGGTTAACTTCGTCACAAAAGTGGCGCCACGAGGGTGCTTGAAATGCAGTTCGAAAAGTAGTGAAATTATTACGGTAATGTTGGGGGACAGAGAAAGGGTCACGAACCTCTCCCGGTAACATTCAGTACACGCGAAACTAAGTGCATCCCACGGCCGAGCTGCTTTTGGTTAACTTCATCACAAAACTGGCGCCGCGAGGGTGCTTGAAATGTAGTCCGAAATGTTGTGAAATCATTACGGTAATGTTTGGGGTGAGAGTATGCGTCACGAAACTCTCCCGGTAACATTCAGTGCACGCACAACTAATAGCATCACACGGCCGAGCTGATTTTGGTTAACTTCGTCACAAGACATGGCGCCGCGAGGGATCTTTAAATGTAGTCCAAAAAGTAGTGAAAATATTACGGTAATGTTTGGGGTTAGAGTATGCGTCACGAAACTCTCCCGGTAACATTTAGTACACGCGAAACTAACTGCATCACACGGCGGAGCTGCTTTTGGTTAACTTCGTCGCAGAACCTGGCGCCGCGAGGGTGCTTGAAATGTAGTCCGAAAAGTAGTGAAATTATTACGGCAATTTTGGGGGTCAGAGAAAGCGTCACGAACCTCTCCCGGTAACATTCCGTACACGCGAAGCTAACTGCATCCCACGGCCGAGCTGCTTTTGGTTAACTTCGTCACAAAACATGGCGCCGCGAGGGTGCTTGAAATGTAGTCCGAAAAGTAATGAAATCATTACTTTAAAGCTGGGGGTCAGAGAAAGCGTCAGGAACCTCTACCGGTAACATTCAGTAGACGCGAAACTAATTGCATCCCACGGCCGAGCTGCTTTTGGTTAACTTCGTCACAAAACCTGGTGCCGCGAGGGTGCATGAAATGTAGTTCGAAAAGTAGTGAAATTATTACGGTAATGTTGGCGGTCAGAGAAAGCGTCACGAACCTCTCTCGGTAACATTCAGTACACGCAAAACTAATTGCATCACACGGCCGAGCTGCTTCGGGTTAACCTCGTCACAAAACTGGCGCCGCGAGGGTGCTTGAAATGCAGTCCGAAAAGTAGTGAAATTATTACGGTAATGTTGGGGGACAGAGAAAGCGCCACGAACCTCTCCCGGTAACATTCAGTACACGCGAAACTAACCGCATCCCACGGCCGAGCTGCTTTTGGTTAACTTCGTCACAAAACGTGGCGCCGCGAGGGTGCTTGAAATGTAGTCCAAAAAGTAGTGAAATTATTACGGCAGTGTTGGGGGTCAGAGAAAGCATCACGAACGTCTCCCGGTAACATTTAGTACACGCGAAACTAACCGCATCACACGGCCGAGCTGCTTTTGGTTAACTTCGTCACAAAACCTGGCGCCGCGAGGGTGCTTGAAATGTAGTCCGAAAGATAGTAAAATTATTCCGATTATGTTGGGGGTCAGAGAAAGCGTCACGAACCTCTCCCGGTAACATTCAGTACATGCACAGCTAATTGCATCACACGGCCGAGCTGCTTTTGGTTAACTTCGTCACAAAACTAGCGCCTCGAGGGTGCTTGAAATGTAGTCCGAAAAGTAGTGAAATTATTATGGTAATGTTGGGGGTCAGAGAATGCGTCACGAACCTCTCCCGGTAACATTTAGTACACGCGAAACTAACTGCATCACACGGCGGAGCTGCTTTTGGTTAACTTCGTCGCAGAACCTGGCGCCGCGAGGGTGCTTGAAATGTAGTCCGAAAAGTAGTGAAATTATTACGGCAATTTTGGGGGTCAGAGAAAGCGTCACGAACCTCTCCCGGTAACATTCCGTACACGCGAAGCTAACTGCATCCCACGGCCGAGCTGCTTTTGGTTAACTTCGTCACAGAACCTGGCGCCGCGAGGGTGCTTGAAATGTAGTCCGAAAAGTAGTGAAATTATTACGGTAATTTTGGGGGTCAGAGAAAGCGTCACGAACCTCTCCCGGAAACATTCAGTACACGCGAAACTAACTGCATCCCACGGCCAAGCTGCTTTTGGTTAACTTCGTCACAAAACCTGGCGCCGCGAGGGTGCTTGAAATGCAGTCCGAAATGTTGTGAAATCATTACGGTAATGTTTGGGGTGAGAGTATGCGTCACGAACCTCTCTCGGTTATATTCAGTACACGCAAAACTAATTGCATCAAACGGCCGAGCTGCTTTTGGTTAACTTCGTCACAAAAGTGGCGCCACGAGGGTGCTTGAAATGCAGTTCGAAAAGTAGTGAAATTATTACGGCAATGTTGGGGGACAGAGAAAGGGTCACGAACCTCTCCGGGTAACATTCACTACACGCGAAACTAAGTGCATCCCACGGCCGAGCTGCTTTTGGTTAACTTCATCACAAAACTGGCGCCGCGAGGGTGCTTGAAATGTAGTCCGAAATGTTGTGAAATCATTACGGTAATGTTTGGGGTGAGAGTATGCGTCACGAAACTCTCCCGGTAACATTCAGTGCACGCACAACTAATTGCATCACACGGCCGAGCTGATTTTGGTTAACTTCGTCACAAGACATGGCGCCGCGAGGGATCTTTAAATGTAGTCCAAAAAGTAGTGAAAATATTACGGTAATGTTTGGGGTTAGAGTATGCGTCACGAAACTCTCCCGGTAACATTTAGTACACGCGAAACTAACTGCATCACACGGCGGAGCTGCTTTTGGTTAACTTCGTCGCAGAACCTGGCGCCGCGAGGGTGCTTGAAATGTAGTCCGAAAAGTAGTGAAATTATTACGGCAATTTTAGGGGTCAGAGAAAGCGTCACGAACCTCTCCCGGTAAGATTCCGTACACGCGAAACTAACTGCATCCCACGGCCGAGCTGCTTTTGGTTAACTTCGTCACAAAACATGGCGCCGCGAGGGTGCTTGAAATGTAGTCCGAAAAGTAATGAAATCATTACTTTAAAGCTGGGGGTCAGAGAAAGCGTCAGGAACCTCTACCGGTAACATTCAGTAGACGCGAAACTAATTGCATCCCACGGCCGAGCTGCTTTTGGTTAACTTCGTCACAAAACCTGGTGCCGCGAGGGTGCATGAAAAGTAGTGAAATTATTACGGTAATGTTGGCGGTCAGAGAAAGCGTCACGAACCTCTCCCGGTAACATTCAGTACACGCAAAACTAATTGCCTCACACGGCCGAGCTGCTTCGGGTTAACCTCGTCACAAAACTGGCGCCGCGAGGGTGCTTGAAATGCAGTCCGAAAAGTAGTGAAATTATTACGGTAATGTTGGGGGACAGAGAAAGCGCCACGAACCTCTCCTGGTAACATTCAGTACACGCGAAACTAACCGCATCCCACGGCCGAGCTGCTTTTGGTTAACTTCGTCACAAAACGTGGCGCCGCGAGGGTGCTTGAAATGTAGTCCGAAAGATAGTAAAATTATTCCGATTATGTTGGGGGTCAGAGAAAGCGTCACGAACCTCTCCCGGTAACATTCAGTACATGCACAACTAATTGCATCAATCGGCCGAGCTGCTTTTGGTTAACTTCGTCACAATACTAGCGCCTCGAGGGTGCTTGAAATGTAGTCCGAAAAGTAGTGAAATTATTATGGTAATGTTGGGGGTCAGAGAATGCGTCACGCACCTCTCCCGGTAACATTCCGTACACGCGAAGCTAACTGCATCCCACGGCCGAGCTGCTTTTGGTTAACTTCGTCGCAGAACCTGGTGCCGCGAGGGTGCTTGAAATGTAGTCCGAAAAGTAGTGAAATTATTACGGCAATTTTGGGGGTCAGAGAAAGCATCACGCACCTCTCCCGGTAACATTCCGTACACGCGAAGCTAACTGCATCCCACGGCCGAGCTGCTTTTGGTTAACTTCGTCACAAAACGTGGCGCCGCGAGGGTGCTTGAAATGTAGTCCGAAAAGTAGTGAAATTATTACGGCAATTTTGGGGGACAGAGAAAGCGTCACGAACCTCTCCCGGTAACATTCCGTACACGCGAAACTAACCGCATCCCACGGCCGAGCTGCTTTTGGTTAACTTCGTCACAAAACGTGGCGCCGCGAGGGCGCTTGAAATGTAGTCCAAAAAGTAGTGAAATTATTACGGTAGTGTTGGGGGTCAGAGAAAGCGTCACGAACCTCTCCCGGTAACATTTAGTACACGCGAAACTAACCGCATCACACGGCCGAGCTGCTTTTGGTTAACTTCGTCACAAAACCTGGCGCCGCGAGGGTGCTTGAAATGTAGTCCAAAAAGTGATGAAATCATTACTTTAAAGCTGGGGGTCAGAGAAAGCGTCACGAACATCTCCCGGTAACATTCAGTACACGCGAAACTAATTGCATCCCATGGCCGAGCTGCTTTTGGTTAACTTCGTCAAAATACCTGGCGCCACGAGGGTGCTTGAAATGTAGTCCGAAAAGTAGTGAAGTTATCACGGTAATGTTGGGGGACAGAGAAAGCATGGCGGACGTCTCCCGGTAACATTTAGTACACGCGAAACTAACTGCATCCCACGGCCGAGCTGCTTTGGTTAACTTCCTGACAAAACTAGCGCCGCGAGGGTGCTTGAAATGTAGTCCGAAATGTGAAATCATTACGGTAATGTTTGGGGTGAGAGAATGCGTCACGAAACTCTCCCGGTACCACTTAGTACACGCGAAACTAACTGCATCACACGTCGGAGCTGCTTTTGGTTAACTTCGTCACAGAACCTGGCGCCGCGAGGGTGCTTGAAATGTAGTCCGAAAAGTAGTGAAATTATTACGGTAATTTTGGGGGTCAGAGAAAGCGTCACGAACCTCTCCCGGAAACATTCAGTACACGCGAAACTAACTGCATCCCACGGCCAAGCTGCTTTTGGTTAACTTCGTCACAAAACCTGGCGCCGCGAGGGTGCTTGAAATGCAGTCCGAAATGTTGTGAAATCATTACGGTAATGTTTGGGGTGAGAGTATGCGTCACGAAACTCTCCCGGTAACATTTAGTACACGCGAAACTAACTGCATCACACGTCGGAGCTGCTTTTGGTTAACTTCGCCACAGAACCTGGCGCCGCGAGGGTGCTTGAAATGTAGTCCGAAAAATAGTGAAATTATTACGGTAATTTTAAGGGTCAGAGAAAGCGTCACGAACCTCTCTCGGTTATATCAGTACACGCAAAACTAATTGCATCAAACGGCCGAGCTGCTTTAGGTTAACTTCGTCACAAAAGTGGCGCCACGAGGGTGCTTGAAATGCAGTTCGAAAAGTAGTGAAATTATTACGGTAATGTTGGGGGACAGAGAAAGGGTCACGAACCTCTCCCGGTAACATTCAGTACACGCGAAACTAAGTGCATCCCACGGCCGAGCTGCTTTTGGTTAACTTCATCACAAAACTGGCGCCGCGAGGGTGCTTGAAATGTAGTCCGAAATGTTGTGAAATCATTACGGTAATGTTTGGGGTGAGAGTATGCGTCACGAAACTCTCCCGGTAACATTCAGTGGACGCACAACTAATTGCATCACACGGCCGAGCTGATTTTGGTTAACTTCGTCACAAGACATGGCGCCGCGAGGGATCTTTAAATGTAGTCCAAAAAGTAGTGAAAATATTACGGTAATGTTTGGGGTTAGAGTATGCGTCACGAAACTCTCCCGGTAACATTTAGTACACGCGAAACTAACTGCATCACACGGCGGAGCTGCTTTTGGTTAACTTCGTCGCAGAACCTGGCGCCGCGAGGGTGCTTGAAATGTAGTCCGAAAAGTAGTGAAATTATTACGGCAATTTTAGGGGTCAGAGAAAGCGTCACGAACCTCTCCCGGTAAGATTCCGTACCCGCGAAACTAACTGCATCCCACGGCCGAGCTGCTTTTGGTTAACTTCGTCACAAAACATGGCGCCGCGAGGGTGCTTGAAATGTAGTCCGAAAAGTAATGAAATTATTACGGTAATGTTGGCGGTCAGAGAAAGCGTCACGAACCTCTCCCGGTAACATTCAGTACACGCAAAACTAATTGCCTCACACGGCCGAGCTGCTTCGGGTTAACCTCGTCACAAAACTGGCGCCGCGAGGGTGCTTGAAATGCAGTCCGAAAAGTAGTGAAATTATTACGGTAATGTTGGGGGACAGAGAAAGCGCCACGAACCTCTCCCGGTAACATTCAGTACACGCGAAACTAACCGCATCCCACGGCCGAGCTGCTTTTGGTTAACTTCGTCACAAAACGTGGCGCCGCGAGGGTGCATGAAATGTAGTTCGAAAAGTAGTGAAATTATTACGGTAATGTTGGCGGTCAGAGAAAGCGTCACGAACCTCTCCCGGTAACATTCAGTACACGCAAAACTAATTGCCTCACACGGCCGAGCTGCTTCGGGTTAACCTCGTCACAAAACTGGCGCCGCGAGGGTGCTTGAAATGCAGTCCGAAAAGTAGTGAAATTATTACGGTAATGTTGGGGGACAGAGAAAGCGCCACGAACCTCTCCCGGTAACATTCAGTAGACGCGAAACTAATTGCATCCCACGGCCGAGCTGCTTTTGGTTAACTTCGTCACAAAACCTGGTGCCGCGAGGGTGCATGAAATGTAGTTCGAAAAGTAGTGAAATTATTACGGTAATGTTGGCGGTCAGAGAAAGCGTCACGAACCTCTCCCGGTAACATTCAGTACACGCAAAACTAATTGCCTCACACGGCCGAGCTGCTTCGGGTTAACCTCGTCACAAAACTGGCGCCGCGAGGGTGCTTGAAATGCAGTCCGAAAAGTAGTGAAATTATTACGGTAATGTTGGGGGACAGAGAAAGCGCCACGAACCTCTCCCGGTAACATTCAGTACACGCGAAACTAACCGCATCCCACGGCCGAGCTGCTTTTGGTTAACTTCGTCACAAAACGTGGCGCCGCGAGGGTGCTTGAAATGTAGTCCGAAAGATAGTAAAATTATTCCGATTATGTTGGGGGTCAGAGAAAGCGTCACGAACCTCTCCCGGTAACATTCAGTACATGCACAACTAATTGCATCAATCGGCCGAGCTGCTTTTGGTTAACTTCGTCACAATACTAGCGCCTCGAGGGTGCTTGAAATGTAGTCCGAAAAGTAGTGAAATTATTATGGTAATGTTGGGGGTCAGAGAATGCGTCACGCACCTCTCCCGGTAACATTCCGTACACGCGAAGCTAACTGCATCCCACGGCCGAGCTGCTTTTGGTTAACTTCGTCGCAGAACCTGGCGCCGCGAGGGTGCTTGAAATGTAGTCCGAAAAGTAGTGAAATTATTACGGCAATTTTGGGGGTCAGAGAAAGCGTCACGCACCTCTCCCGGTAACATTCCGTACACGCGAAGCTAACTGCATCCCACGGCCGAGCTGCTTTTGGTTAACTTCGTCACAAAACGTGGCGCCGCGAGGGTGCTTGAAATGTAGTCCGAAAAGTAGTGAAATTATTACGGCAATTTTGGGGGACAGAGAAAGCGTCACGAACCTCTCCCGGTAACATTCCGTACACGCGAAACTAACCGCATCCCACGGCCGAGCTGCTTTTGGTTAACTTCGTCACAAAACGTGGCGCCGCGAGGGCGCTTGAAATGTAGTCCAAAAAGTAGTGAAATTATTACGGTAGTGTTGGGGGTCAGAGAAAGCGTCACGAACCTCTCCCGGTAACATTTAGTACACGCGAAACCAACCGCATCACACGGCCGAGCTGCTTTTGGTTAACTTCGTCACAAAACCTGGCGCCGCGAGGGTGCTTGAAATGTAGTCCAAAAAGTGATGAAATCATTACTTTAAAGCTGGGGGTCAGAGAAAGCGTCACGAACCTCTCCCGGTAACATTCAGTACACGCGAAACTAATTGCATCCCATGGCCGAGCTGCTTTTGGTTAACTTCGTCAAAATACCTGGCGCCACGAGGGTGCTTGAAATGTAGTCCGAAAAGTAGTGAAGTTATCACGGTAATGTTGGGGGACAGAGAAAGCATGGCGGACGTCTCCCGGTAACATTTACTACACGCGAAACTAACTGCATCCCACGGCCGAGCTGCTTTGGTTAACTTCCTGACAAAACTAGCTCCGTGAGGGTGCTTCAAATGTAGTCCGAAAAGAAGTGAAATAATTACGGTAATGTTGGGGGACAGAGAAAGCGTCACGAACCCCTCCGGTAACATTCAGTACACGCGAAACTAACCGCATCCCACGGCCGAGCTCCTTTTGGTTAACTTCGTCACAAAACGTGGCGCCGCGAGGGTGCTTGAAGTGTAGTTCAAAAAGTAGTGAAATTATTACGGTAATGTTGGGGTACAGAGAAAGCGTCACGAACCTCTCCCGGTAACATTCAGTGCACGCGAAACTAACTGCATCCCACGGCCGAGCTGCTTTTGGTTAACTTTATCACAGAACTGGCGACGCGAGGGTGCTTCAAATATAGTCCGAAAAGTATTGAAATTATTACGGTAATGTTGGGGGTCAGAGAAAGCGTCACGAACCTCTCCCGGTAATTTTCAGTACACGCGAAACTAACTGCATCACACGGCCGAGCTGCTTTTGGTTAACTTCGTCACAAAAGCTGGCGCCGCGAGGGTGCTTGAAATGTAGTCCGAAATGTGAAATCATTACGGTAATGTTTGGGGTGAGAGAATGCGTCACGAAACTCTCCCGGTACCACTTAGTACACGCGAAACTAACTGCATCACACGTCGGAGCTGCTTTTGGTTAACTTCGTCACAGAACCTGGCGCCGCGAGGGTGCTTGAAATGTAGTCCGAAAAGTAGTGAAATTATTACGGTAATTTTGGGGGTCAGAGAAAGCGTCACGAACCTCTCCCGGTAACATTCAGTACACGCGAAATTAACTGCATCCCACGGCCGAGCTGCTTTTGGTTAACTTCGTCACAAGACCTGGCGCCGCGAGGGTGCTTGAAATGTAGTCCGAAATGTTGTGAAATCATTACGGTAATGTTTGGGGTGAGAGTATGCGTCACGAAACTCTCCCGGTAACATTCAGTACACGCGAAACTAAGTGCATCCCACGGCCGAGCTGCTTTTGGTTAACTTCATCACAAAACTGGCGCCACGAGGGTGCTTGAAATGTAGTCCGAAATGTTGTGAAATCATTACGGTAATGTTTGGGGTGAGAGTATGCGTCACGAAACTCTCCCGGTAACATTCAGTACACGCGAAACTAACTGCATCCCACGGCCGAGCTGCTTTTCGTTAACTTCGTCACAAAACCTGGCGCCGCGAGGGTGCTTGAAATGTAGTCCGAAAAGTGATGAAATCATTACTTTAATGCTGGGGGTCAGAGAAAGCGTCACGATCCTCTCGCGGTAACATTCAGTACACGCGAAACTAATTGCATCCCACGGCCGAGCTGCTTTTGGTTAACTTCGTCACAAAAGTGGCGCCGCGAGGGTGCTTGAAATGCAGTTCGAAAAGTAGTGAAATTATTACGGTAATGTTGGGGGACAGAGAAAGCGTCAGGAACCTCTCCCGGTAACATTCAGTACACGCGAAACTAAGTGCATCCCACGGCCGAGCTGCTTTTGGTTAACTTCATCACAAAACTGGCGCCGCGAGGGTGCTTGAAATGTAGTCCGAAATGTTGTGAAATCATTACGGTAATGTTTGGGGTGAGAGTATGCGTCACGAAACTCTCCCGGTAACATTTAGTACACGCGAAACTAACTGCATCCCACGGCCGAGCTGCTTTTGGTTAACTTCGTCACAAAACCTGGCGCCGCGAGCGTGCTTGAAATGTAGTCCGAAAAGTGATGAAATCATTACTTTAATGCTGGGGGTCAGAGAAAGCGTCAGGAACCTCTCCCGGTAACATTCAGTACACGCGAAACTAACTGCATCCCACGGCCGAGCTGCTTTTGGTTAACTTCGTCACAAAACCTGGCGCCGCGAGGGTGCGTGAAATGTAGTCCGAAAAGTAATGAAATCATTACGGTAATGTTGGTGGACAGAGAAAGCATGGCGGACGTCTCCCGGTAACAATTAGTACACGCGAAACTAACTGCATCCCACGGCCGAGCTGCTTTGGTTAACTTCCTGACAAAACTAGCGCCGCGAGGGTGCTTCAAATGTAGTCCGAAAAGTAGTGAAATACTTACGGTAATGTTGGGGGACAGAGAAAGCGTCACGAACCCCTCCGGTAACATTCAGTACACGCGAAACTAACCGCATCCCACGACCGAGCTCCTTTTGGTTAACTTCGTCACAAAACGTGGCGCCGCGAGGGTGCTTGAAATGTAGTCCAAAAAGTAGTGAAATTATTACGGTAATGTTGGGGTACAGAGAAAGCGTCACGAACCTCTCCCGGTAACATTCAGTACACGCGAAACTAACTGCATCCCACGGCCGAGCTGCTTTTGGTTAACTTTATCACAGAACTGGCGCCGCGAGGGTGCTTCAAATATAGTCCGAAAAGTATTGAAATTATTACGGTAATGTTGGGGGTCAGAGAAAGCGTCACGAACCTCTCCCGGTAATTTTCTGTACACGCGAAACTAACTGCATCACACGTCGGAGCTGCTTTTGGTTAACTTCGTCACAGAACCTGGCGCCGCGAGGGTGCTTGAAATGTAGTCCGAAAAGTAGTGAAATTATTACGGTAATTTTGGGGGTCAGAGAAAGCGTCACGAACCTCTCCCAGTAACATTCAGTACACGCGAAACTAACTGCATCCCACGGCCGAGCTGCTTTTGGTTAACTTCGTCACAAAACCTGGCGCCGCGAGGGTGCTTGAAATGTAGTCCGAAATGTTGTGAAATCATTACGGTAATGTTTGGGGTGAGAGTATGCGTCACGAAACTCTCCCGGTAACATTTAGTACACGCGAAACTAACTGCATCACACGGCCGAGCTGCTTTTGGTTAACTTCGTCACAAAAGTGGCGCCACGAAGGTGCGTGAAATGCAGTTCGAAAAGTAGTGAAATTATTACGGTAATGTTGGGGGACAGAGAAAGGGTCACGAACCTCTCCCGGTAACATTCAGTACACGCGAAACTAAGTGCATCCCACGGCCGAGCTGCATTTGGTTAACTTCATCACAAAACTGGCGCCGCGAGGGTGCTTGAAATGTAGTCCGAAATGTTGTGAAATCATTACGGTAATGTTTGGGGTGCGAGTATGCGTCACAAAACTCTCCCGGTAACATTCAGTACACGCGAAACTAACTGCATCACACGGCCGAGCTGCTTTTGGTTAACTTCGTCACAAAACCTGGCGCCGCGAGGGTGCTTGAAATGTAGTCCGAAAAGTGATGAAATCATTACTTTAATGCTGGGGGTCAGAGAAAGCGTCACGATCCTCTCGCGGTAACATTCAGTACACGCGAAACTAATTGCATCCCACGGCCGAGCTGCTTTTGGTTAACTTCGTCACAAAAGTGGCGCCGCGAGGGTGCTTGAAATGCAGTTCGAAAAGTAGTGAAATTATTACGGTAATGTTGGGGGACAGAGAAAGCGTCAGGAACCTCTCCCGGTAACATTCAGTACACGCGAAACTAAGTGCATCCCACGGCCGAGCTGCTTTTGGTTAACTTCACCACAAAACTGGCGCCGCGGGGTGCTTAGAATGTAGTCCGAAAAGTAGTGAAATTATTACGGTAATGTTGGGGGACAGAGAAAGCGTCACGAACCTCTCCCGGTAACATTCGGTACACGCGAAACTAACCGCATCCCACGGCCGAGCTGCTTTTGGTTTACTTCGTCACAAAACGTGGCGCCGCGAGGGTGCTTGAAATGTAGTCCAAAAAGTAGTGAAATTATTACGGTAGTGTTGGGGGTCAGAGAAAGCGTCACGAACCTCTCCCGGTAACATTTAGTACACGCGAAACTAACCGCATCACACGGCCGAGCTGCTTTTGGTTAACTTCGTCACAAAACCTGGCGCCGCGAGGGTGCGTGAAATGTAGTCCGAAAAGTAATGAAATCATTACTTTAAAGCTGGGGGTCAGAGAAAGCGTCACGAACCTCTCCCGGTAACAATCAGTACACGCGAAACTAATATAATCCCACGGCCGAGCTGCTTTTGGTTAACTTCGTCACAATACCTGGCGCCACGAGGGTGCTTGTAATGTAGTCCGAAAAGTAGTGAAATTATTACGGTAATGTTGGGGGACAGAGAAAGCATGGCGGACGTCTCCCGGTAACAATTAATACACGCGAAACTAACTGCATCCCGCGGCCGAGCTGCTTTGGTTAACTTCCTGACAAAACTAGCGCCGCGAGGGTGCTTCAAATGTAGTCCGAAAAGTAGTGAAATACTTACGGTAATGTTGGGGGACAGAGAAAGCGTCACGAACCCCTCCGGTAACATTCAGTACACGCGAAACTAACCGCATCCCACGGCCGAGCTCCTTTTGGTTAACTTCGTCACAAAACGTGGCGCCGCGAGGGTGCTAGAAATGTAGTCCAAAAAGTAGTGAAATTATTACGGTAATGTTGGGGTACAGAGAAAGCGTCACGAACCTCTCCCGGTAACATTCAGTACACGCGAAACTAACTGCATCCCACGGCCGAGCTGCTTTTGGTTAACTTTATCACAGAACAGGCGCCGCGAGGGTGCTTCAAATATAGTCCGAAAAGTATTGAAATTATTACGGTAATGTTGTGGGTCAGAGAAAGCGTCACGAACCTCTCCCGGTAATTTTCAGTACACGCGAAACTAACTGCATCACACAGCCTAGCTGCTTTTGGTTAACTTCGTCACAAAACCTGGCGCCGCGAGGGTGCTTGAAATGTAGTCCGAAAAGTGATGAAATCATTACTTTAATGCTGGGGGTCAGAGAAAGCGTCACGATCCTCTCGCGGTAACATTCAGTACACGCGAAACTAATTGCATCCCACGGCCGAGCTGCTTTTGGTTAACTTCGTCACAAAAGTGGCGCCGCGAGGGTGCTTGAAATGCAGTTCGAAAAGTAGTGAAATTATTACGGTAATGTTGGGGGACAGAGAAAGCGTCAGGAACCTCTCCCGGTAACATTCAGTACACGCGAAACTAAGTGCATCCCACGGCCGAGCTGCTTTTGGTTAAATTCATCACAAAACTGGCGCCGCGAGGGTGCTTAGAATGTAGTCCGAAAAGTAGTGAAATTATTCCGGTAATGTTGGGGGTCAGAGAAAGCGTCACGAACCTCTCCCGGTAACATTCAGTACATGCACAACTAATTGCATCACACGGCCGAGCTGCTTTTGGTTAACTTCGTCACAAAACTGGCGCGCGAGGGTGCTTGAAATGCAGTCCGAAAAGTAGTGAACTTATTACGGTAATATTAGGGGTCAGAGAAAGCGTGACGAACCTCTCCCGGTAACATTCAAACACGCGAAACTAACTGCATCACAGGGCCGAGCTGTTTTCGTTAACTTCGTCACAAAACCTGGCGCCGCGAGGGTGCTTGAAATGTAGTCCAAAAATAGTGAAATTATTACGGTAATGTTGGGGGTCAGAGAAAGCGTCACGAACCTTTCCCGGTAACATTCAGTGCACGCACAACTAATTGCATCACACGGCCGAGCTGATTTTGGTTAACTTCGTCACAAGACGTGGCGCCGCGAGGGATCTTTAAATGTAGTCCAAAAAGTAGAGAAAATATTACGGTAATGTTTGGGGTCAGAGTATGCGTCACGAAACTCTCCCGGTAACATTTATTACACTCGAAACTAACTGCATCACACGGCGGAGCTGCTTTTGCTTAACTTCGTCGCAGAACCTGGCGCCGCGAGGGTGCTTGAAATGTAGTCCGAAAAGTAGTGAAATTATTACGGCAATTTTGGGGGTCAGAGAAAGCGTCACGAACCTCTCCCGGTAACATTCCGTACACGCGAAACTAACCGCATCCCACGGCCGAGCTGCTTTTGGTTAACTTCATCACAAAATGTAGCGCCGCGAGGGTGCTTGAAATGTAGTCCGAAATGTTGTGAAATCATTACGGTAATGTTTGGGGTGAGAGTATGCGTCACGAAACTCTCCCGGTAACATTTAGTACACGCGAAACTAACTGCATCACACGGCCGAGCTGCTTTTGGTTAACTTCGTCACAAAAGTGGCGCCACGAAGGTGCGTGAAATGCAGTTCGAAAAGTAGTGAAATTATTACGGTAATGTTGGGGGACAGAGAAAGGGTCACGAACCTCTCCCGGTAACATTCAGTACACGCGAAACTAAGTGCATCCCACGGCCGAGCTGCATTTGGTTAACTTCATCACAAAACTGGCGCCGCGAGGGTGCTTGAAATGTAGTCCGAAATGTTGTGAAATCATTACGGTAATGTTTGGGGTGCGAGTATGCGTCACAAAACTCTCCCGGTAACATTCAGTACACGCGAAACTAACTGCATCACACGGCCGAGCTGCTTTTGGTTAACTTCGTCACAAAACCTGGCGCCGCGAGGGTGCTTGAAATGTAGTCCGAAAAGTGATGAAATCATTACTTTAATGCTGGGGGTCAGAGAAAGCGTCACGATCCTCTCGCGGTAACATTCAGTACACGCGAAACTAATTGCATCCCACGGCCGAGCTGCTTTTGGTTAACTTCGTCACAAAAGTGGCGCCGCGAGGGTGCTTGAAATGCAGTTCGAAAAGTAGTGAAATTATTACGGTAATGTTGGGGGACAGAGAAAGCGTCAGGAACCTCTCCCGGTAACATTCAGTACACGCGAAACTAAGTGCATCCCACGGCCGAGCTGCTTTTGGTTAACTTCACCACAAAACTGGCGCCGCGGGGTGCTTAGAATGTAGTCCGAAAAGTAGTGAAATTATTACGGTAATGTTGGGGGACAGAGAAAGCGTCACGAACCTCTCCCGGTAACATTCGGTACACGCGAAACTAACCGCATCCCACGGCCGAGCTGCTTTTGGTTTACTTCGTCACAAAACGTGGCGCCGCGAGGGTGCTTGAAATGTAGTCCAAAAAGTAGTGAAATTATTACGGTAGTGTTGGGGGTCAGAGAAAGCGTCACGAACCTCTCCCGGTAACATTTAGTACACGCGAAACTAACCGCATCACACGGCCGAGCTGCTTTTGGTTAACTTCGTCACAAAACCTGGCGCCGCGAGGGTGCGTGAAATGTAGTCCGAAAAGTAATGAAATCATTACTTTAAAGCTGGGGGTCAGAGAAAGCGTCACGAACCTCTCCCGGTAACAATCAGTACACGCGAAACTAATATAATCCCACGGCCGAGCTGCTTTTGGTTAACTTCGTCACAATACCTGGCGCCACGAGGGTGCTTGTAATGTAGTCCGAAAAGTAGTGAAATTATTACGGTAATGTTGGGGGACAGAGAAAGCATGGCGGACGTCTCCCGGTAACAATTAATACACGCGAAACTAACTGCATCCCGCGGCCGAGCTGCTTTGGTTAACTTCCTGACAAAACTAGCGCCGCGAGGGTGCTTCAAATGTAGTCCGAAAAGTAGTGAAATACTTACGGTAATGTTGGGGGACAGAGAAAGCGTCACGAACCCCTCCGGTAACATTCAGTACACGCGAAACTAACCGCATCCCACGGCCGAGCTCCTTTTGGTTAACTTCGTCACAAAACGTGGCGCCGCGAGGGTGCTAGAAATGTAGTCCAAAAAGTAGTGAAATTATTACGGTAATGTTGGGGTACAGAGAAAGCGTCACGAACCTCTCCCGGTAACATTCAGTACACGCGAAACTAACTGCATCCCACGGCCGAGCTGCTTTTGGTTAACTTTATCACAGAACAGGCGCCGCGAGGGTGCTTCAAATATAGTCCGAAAAGTATTGAAATTATTACGGTAATGTTGTGGGTCAGAGAAAGCGTCACGAACCTCTCCCGGTAATTTTCAGTACACGCGAAACTAACTGCATCACACAGCCTAGCTGCTTTTGGTTAACTTCGTCACAAAACCTGGCGCCGCGAGGGTGCTTGAAATGTAGTCCGAAAAGTGATGAAATCATTACTTTAATGCTGGGGGTCAGAGAAAGCGTCACGATCCTCTCGCGGTAACATTCAGTACACGCGAAACTAATTGCATCCCACGGCCGAGCTGCTTTTGGTTAACTTCGTCACAAAAGTGGCGCCGCGAGGGTGCTTGAAATGCAGTTCGAAAAGTAGTGAAATTATTACGGTAATGTTGGGGGACAGAGAAAGCGTCAGGAACCTCTCCCGGTAACATTCAGTACACGCGAAACTAAGTGCATCCCACGGCCGAGCTGCTTTTGGTTAAATTCATCACAAAACTGGCGCCGCGAGGGTGCTTAGAATGTAGTCCGAAAAGTAGTGAAATTATTCCGGTAATGTTGGGGGTCAGAGAAAGCGTCACGAACCTCTCCCGGTAACATTCAGTACATGCACAACTAATTGCATCACACGGCCGAGCTGCTTTTGGTTAACTTCGTCACAAAACTGGCGCGCGAGGGTGCTTGAAATGCAGTCCGAAAAGTAGTGAACTTATTACGGTAATATTAGGGGTCAGAGAAAGCGTGACGAACCTCTCCCGGTAACATTCAAACACGCGAAACTAACTGCATCACAGGGCCGAGCTGTTTTCGTTAACTTCGTCACAAAACCTGGCGCCGCGAGGGTGCTTGAAATGTAGTCCAAAAATAGTGAAATTATTACGGTAATGTTGGGGGTCAGAGAAAGCGTCACGAACCTTTCCCGGTAACATTCAGTGCACGCACAACTAATTGCATCACACGGCCGAGCTGATTTTGGTTAACTTCGTCACAAGACGTGGCGCCGCGAGGGATCTTTAAATGTAGTCCAAAAAGTAGAGAAAATATTACGGTAATGTTTGGGGTCAGAGTATGCGTCACGAAACTCTCCCGGTAACATTTATTACACTCGAAACTAACTGCATCACACGGCGGAGCTGCTTTTGCTTAACTTCGTCGCAGAACCTGGCGCCGCGAGGGTGCTTGAAATGTAGTCCGAAAAGTAGTGAAATTATTACGGCAATTTTGGGGGTCAGAGAAAGCGTCACGAACCTCTCCCGGTAACATTCCGTACACGCGAAACTAACCGCATCCCACGGCCGAGCTGCTTTTGGTTAACTTCATCACAAAATGTAGCGCCGCGAGGGCGCTTGAAATGTAGTCCAAAAAGTAGTGAAATTTTTACGGTAGTGTTGGGGGTCAGAAAAGCGTCACGAACCTCTCCCGGTAACATTTAGTACACGCGAAACTAACCGCATCACACGGCCGAGCTGCTTTTGGTTAACTTCGTCACAAATCCTGGCGCCGGGAGGGTGCTTGAAATGTAGTCCGAAAAGTAGCGAAATTATTACGGTAATGTTGGGGGTCAGAGAAAGCGTCACGAACCTCTCTCGGTTATATTCAGTACACGCAAAACTAATTGCATCACACGGCCGAGCTGCTTTTGGTTAACTTCGTCACAAAAGTGGTGCCACGAGGGTGCTTGAAATGCAGTTCGAAAAGTAGTGAAATTATTACGGTAATGTTGGGGGACAGAGAAAGGGTCAAGAACCTCTCCCGCTAACATTCAGTACACGCGAAACAAAGTGCATCCCACGGCCGAGCTGCTTTTGGTTAACTTCATCACAAAACTGGCGCCGCGAGGGTGCTTAGAATGTAGTCCGAAAAGTAGTGAAATTAGTCCGATAAGGTTGGGGGTCAGAGAAAGCGTCACGAACCTCTCCCGGTAACATTCAGTACATGCACAACTAATTGCATCACACGGCCGAGCTGCTTTTGGTTAACTTCGTCACAAAACTGGCGCGCGAGGGTGCTTGAAATGCAGTCCGAAAAGTAGTGAACTTATTACGGTAATATTAGGGGTCAGAGAAAGCGTGACGAACCTCTCCCGGTAACATTCAAACACGCGAAACTAACTGCATCACAGGGCCGAGCTGTTTTCGTTAACTTCGTCACAAAACCTGGCGCCGCGAGGGTGCTTGAAATGTAGTCCAAAAATAGTGAAATTATTACGGTAATGTTGGGGGTCAGAGAAAGCGTCACGAACCTTTCCCGGTAACATTCAGTGCACGCACAACTAATTGCATCACACGGCCGAGCTGATTTTGGTTAACTTCGTCACAAGAGGTGGCGCCGCGAGGGATTTTTAATGTAGTCCAAAAAGTAGAGAAAATATTACGGTAATGTTTGGGGTCAGAGTATGCGTCACGAAACTCACCCGGTAACATTTATTACACGCGAAACTAACTGCATCACACGGCGGAGCTGCTTTTGGTTAACTTCGTCGCAGAACCTGGCGCCGCGAGGGTGCTTGAAATGTAGTCCGAAAAGTAGTGAAATTATTACGGCAATTTTGGGGGTCAGAGAAAGCGTCACGAACCTCTCCCGGTAACATTCCGTACACGCGAAACTAACCGCATCCCACGGCCGAGCTGCTTTTGGTTAACTTCGTCACAAAACGTGGCGCCGCGAGGGCGCTTGAAATGTAGTCCAAAAAGTAGTGAAATTATTACGGTAGTGTTGGGGGTCAGAGAAAGCGTCACGAACCTCTCCCGGTAACATTTAGTACACGCGAAACTAACCGCATCACACGGCCGAGCTGCTTTTGGTTAACTTCGTCACAAAACCTGGCGCCGCGAGGGTGCTTGAAATATAGTCCGAAAGGTAGTGAAATTATTCCGGTAATGTTGGGGGTCAGAGAAAGCGTCACGAACCTCTCCCGGTAACATTCAGTACATGCACAACTAATTGCATCACACGGCCGAGCTGCTTTTGGTTAACTTCGTCACAAAACCTGGCGCCGCGAGGGTGCTTGAAATGTAGTCCGAAATGTTGTGAAATCATTACGGTAATGTTTGGGGTTAGAGTATGCGTCACGAAACTCTCCCGGTAACATTTAGTACACGCGAAACTAACTGCATCACACGTCGGAGCTGCTTTTGGTTAACTTCGTCACAGAACCTGGCGCCGCGAGGGTGCTTGAAATGTAGTCCGAAAAGTAGTGAAATTATTACGGTAATTTTGGGGGTCAGAGGAAGCGTCACGAACCTCTCTCGGTTATATTCAGTACACGCAAAACTAATTGCATCACACGGCCGAGCTGCTTTTGGTTAACTTCGTCACAAAAGTGGCGCCACGAGGGTGCTTGAAATGCAGTTCGAAAAGTAGTGAAATTATTACGGTAATGTTGGGGGACAGAGAAAGGGTCACGAACCTCTCCCGCTAACATTCAGTACACGCGAAACTAAGTGCATCCCACGGCCGAGCTGCTTTTGGTTAACTTCATCACAAAACTGGCGCCGCGAGGGTGCTTGAAATGTAGTCCGAAATGTTGTGAAATCATTACGGTAATGTTTGGTGTGAGAGTATGCGTCACGAAACTCTCCCGGTAACATTCAGTACACGCGAAACTAACTGCATCCCACGGCCGAGCTGCTTTTGGTTAACTTCGTCACAAAACCTGGCGCCGCGAGGGTGCTTGAAATGTAGTCCGAAAAGTGATGAAATCATTACTTTAATGCTGGGGGTCAGAGAAAGCGTCAGGAACCTCTCCCGGTAACATTCAGTACACGCGAAACTAACTGCATCCCACGGCCGAGCCGCTTTTGGTTAACTTCGTCACAAAACCTGGCGCCGCGAGGGTGCGTGAAATGTAGTCAGAAAAAAAATGAAATCATTACTTTAAAGCTGGGGGTCAGAGAAAGCGTCACGAACCTCTCCCGGTAACATTCAGTACACGCAAAACTAATTGCATCCCACGGCCGAGCTGCTTTTGGTTAACTTCGTCACAATACCTGGCGCCACGACGGTGCTTGAAATGTAGTCCGAAAAGTAGTGAAGTTATTACGGTAATGTTGGGGGACAGAGAAAGCATGGCGGACGTCTCCCGGTAACATTTAGTACACGCGAAACTAACTGCATCCCACGGCCGGGCTGCTTTGGTTAACTTCCTGACAAAACTAGCGCCGTGAGGGTGCTTCAAATGTAGTCCGAAAAGTAGTGAAATAATTACGGTAATGTTGGGGGACAGAGAAAGCGTCACGAACCCCTCCGGTAACATTCAGTACACGCGAAACTAACCGCATCCCACGGCCGAGCTCCTTTTGGTTAACTTCGTCACAAAACGTGGCGCCGCGAGGGTGCTTGAAACGTAGTTCAAAAAGTAGTGAAATTATTACGGTAATGTTGGGGTACAGAGAAAGCGTCACGAACCTCTCCCGGTAACATTCAGTACACGCGAAACTAACTGCATCCCACGGCCGAGCTGCTTTTGGTTAACTTTATCACAGAACTGGCGCCGCGAGGGTGCTTCAAATATAGTCTGAAAAGTATTGAAATTATTACGGTAATGTTGGGGGTCAGAGAAAGCGTCACGAACCTCTCCCGGTAATTTTCAGTACACGCGAAACTAACTGCATCACACGGCCGAGCTGCTTTTGGTTAACTTCGTCACAGAACCTGGCGCCGCGAGGGTGCTTGAAATGTAGTCCGAAAAGTAGTGAAATTATTACGCTAATTTTGGGGGTCAGAGAAAGCGTCACGAACCTCTCCCGGTAACATTCAGTACACGCGAAACTAAGTGCATCCCACGGCCGAGCTGCTTTTGGTTAACTTCGTCACAAAACCTGGTGCCGCGAGGGTGCTTGAAATGTAGTCCGAAAAGTGATGAAATCATTACTTTAATGCTGGGGGTCAGAGAAAGCCTCACGATCCTCTCGCGGTAACATTCAGTACACGCGAAACTAATTGCATCCCACGGCCGAGCTTCTTTTGGTTAACTTCGTCACAAAAGTGGCGCCGCGAGGGTGCTTGAAATGCGGTTCGAAAAGTAGTGAAATTATTACGGTAATGTTGGGGGACAGAGAAAGCGTCAGGAACCTCTCTCGGTAACATTCAGTACACGCGAAACTAAGTGCATCCCACGGCCGAGCTGCTTTTGGTTAACTTCATCACAAAACTGGCGCCGCGAGGGTGCTTGAAATGTAGTCCGAAATGTTGTGAAATCATTACGGTAATGTTTGGGATGAGAGTATGCGTCACGAAACTCTCCCGGTAACATTTAGTACACGCGAAACTAACTGCATCCCACGGCCGAGCTGCTTTTGGTTAACTTCGTCACAAAACCTGGCGCCGCGAGGGTGCTTGAAATGTAGTCCGAAAAGTGATGAAATCATTACTTTAATGCTGGGGGTCAGAGAAAGCGTCAGGAACCTCTCCCGGTAACATTCAGTACACGCGAAACTAACTGCATCCCACGGCCGAGCTGCTTTTGGTTAACTTCGTCACAAAACCTGGCGCCGCGAGGGTGCGTGAAATGTAGTCCGAAAAGTAATGAAATCATTACTTTAAAGCTGGGGGTCAGAGAAAGCGTCACGAACCTCTCCCGGTAACAATCAGTACACGCGAAACTAATATAATCCCACGGCCGAGCTGCTTTTGGTTAACTTCGTCACAATACCTGGCGCCACGAGGGTGCTTGAAATGTAGTCCGAAAAGTAGTGAATATATTACGGTAATGTTGGGGGACAGAGAAAGCATGGCGGACGTCTCCCGGTAACAATTAGTACACGCGAAACTAACTGCATCCCACGGCCGAGCTGCTTTCGTTAACTTCCTGACAAAACTAGCGCCGCGAGGGTGCTTCAAATGTAGTCCGAAAAGTAGTGAAATACTTACGGTAATGTTGGGGGACAGAGAAAGCGTCACGAACCCCTCCGGTAACATTCAGTACACGCGAAACTAACCGCATCCCACGGCCGAGCTCCTTTTGGTTAACTTCGTCACAAAACGTGGCGCCGCGAGGGTGCTTGAAATGTAGCCCAAAAAGTAGTGAAATTATTACGGTAATGTTGGGGTACAGAGAAAGCGTCACGAACCTCTCCCGGTAACATCCAGTACACGCGAAACTAACTGCATCCCACGGCCGAGCTGCTTTTGGTTAACTTTATCACAGAACTGGCGCCGCGAGGGTGCTTCAAATATAGTCCGAAAAGTATTGAAATTATTACGGTAATGTTGGGGGTCAGAGAAAGCGTCACGAACCTCTCCCGGTAATTTTCAGTACACGCGAAACTAACTGCATCACACGTCGGAGCTGCTTTTGGTTAACTTCGTCACAGAACCTGGCGCCGCGAGGGTGCTTGAAATGTAGTCCGAAAAGTAGTGAAATTATTACGCTAATTTTGGGGGTCAGAGAAAGCGTCACGAACCTCTCCCGGTAACGTTCAGTACACGCGAAACTAACTGCATCCCACGGCCGAGCTGCTTTTGGTTAACTTCGTCACAAAACCTGGCGCCGCGAGGGTGCTTGAAATGTAGTCCGAAAAGTGATGAAATCATTATTTTAATGCTGGGGGTCAGAGAAAGCGTCACGATCCTCTCGCGGTAACATTCAGTACACGCGAAACTAATTGCATCCCACGGCCGAGCTGCATTTGGTTAACTTCGTCACAAAAGTGGCGCCGCGAGGGTGCTTGATATGCAGTTCGAAAAGTAGTGAAATTATTACGGTAATGTTGGGGGACAGAGAAAGCGTCACGAACATCTCCCGGTAACATTCGGTACACGCGAAACTAACCGCATCCCACGGCCGAGCTGCTTTTGGTTTACTTCGTCACAAAACGTGGCGCCGCGAGGGTGCTTGAAATGTAGTCCAAAAAGTAGTGAAATTATTACGGTAATGTTGGGGGTCAGAGAAAGCGTCACGAACCTCTCCCGGTAACATTCAGTACATGCACAACTAATTGCATCACACGGCCGAGCTGCTTTTGGTTAACTTCGGCACAAAACTGGCGCGCGAGGGTGCTTGAAATGCAGTCCGAAAAGCAGTGAACTTATTACGGTAATATTAGGGGTCAGAGAAAGCGTGACGAACCTCTCCCGGTAACATTCAAACACGCGAAACTAACTGCATCACAGGGCCGAGCTGTTTTCGTTAACTTCGTCACAAAACCTGGCGCCGCGAGGGTGCTTGAAATGTAGTCCAAAAATAGTGAAATTATTACGGTAATGTTGGGGGTCAGAGAAAGCGTCACGAACCTTTCCCGGTAACATTCAGTGCACGCACAACTAATTGCATCACACGGCCGAGCTGATTTTGGTTAACTTCGTCACAAGACGTGGCGCCGCGAGGAATCTTTAAATGTAGTCCAAAAAGTAGAGAAAATATTACGGTAATGTTTGGGGTCAGAGTATGCGTCACGAAACTCTCCCGGTAACATTTATTACACGCGAAACTAACTGCATCACACGGCGGAGCTGCTTTTGGTTAACTTCGTCGCAGAAACTGGCGCCGCGAGGGTGCTTGAAATGTAGTCCGAAAAGTAGTGAAATTATTACGGCAATTTTGGGGGTCAGAGAAAGCGTCACGAACCTCTCCCGGTAACATTCCGTACACGCGAAACTAACCGCATCCCACGGCCGAGCTGCTTTTGGTTAACTTCGTCACAAAACGTGGCGCCGGGAGGGCGCTTGAAATGTAGTCCAAAAAGTAGTGAAATTATTACGGTAGTGTTGGGGGTCAGAGAAAGCGTCACGAACGTCTCCCGGTAACATTTAGTACACGCGAAACTAACCAAATCACACGGCCGAGCTGCTTTTGGTTAACTTCGTCACAAAACCTGGCGCCGCGAGGGTGCTTGAAATGTAGTCCGAAAAGTAATGAAATTATTACTTTAAAGCTGGGGGTCAGAGAAAGCGTCAGGAACCTCTCCCGGTAACATTCAGTACACGCGAAACTAATTGCATCCCACGGCCGAGCTGCTTTTGGTTAACTTAGTCGCAGAACCTGGCGCCGCGAGGGTGCTTGAAATGTAGTCCGAAAAGTAGTGAAATTATTACGGCAATTTTGGGGGTCAGAGAAAGCGTCAGGAACCTCTCCCGGTAACATTCCGTACACGCGAAACTAACCGCATCCCACGGCCGAGCTGCTTTTGGTTAACTTCGTCACAAAACGTGGCGCCGCGAGGGTGCTTGAAATGTAGTCCAAAAAGTAGTGAAATTATTACGGTAGTGTTGGGGGTCAGAGAAAGCGTCACGAACGTCTCCCGGTAACATTTAGTACACGCGAAACTAACCGCATCACACGGCCGAGCTGCTTTTGGTTAACTTCGTCACAAAACCTGGCGCCGCGAGGGTGCTTGAAATGTAGTCCGAAAGGTAGTGAAATTATTCCGATTATGTTGGGGGTCAGAGAAAGCGTCACGAACCTCTCCCGGTAACATTCAGTACATGCACAACTAATTGCATCACACGGCCGAGCTGCTTTTGGTTAACTTCGTCACAAATCTAGCGCCGCGAGGGTGCTTGAAATGTAGTCCGAAAAGCAGTGAAATTATTACGGTAATGTTGGGGGTCAGAGAATGCGTCACGAACCTCTCCCGGTAACATTTAGTACAGGCGAAACTAACCGCATCACACGGCGGAGCTGCTTTTGGTTAACTTCGTCGCAGAACCTGGCGCCGCGAGGGTGCTTGAAATGTAGTCCGAAAAGTAGTGAAATTATTACGGCAATTTTGGGGGTCTGAGAAAGTGTCACGAACCTCTCCCGGTAACATTCCGTACACGCGAAGCTAACTGCATCCCACGGCCGAGCTGCTTTTGGTTAACTTCGTCACAAAACCTGGCGCCGCGAGCGTGCGTGAAATGTAGTCCGAAAAGTAATGAAATCATTACTTTAAAGCTGGGGGTCAGAGAAAGCGTCACGAACCTCTCCCGGTAACATTCAGTACACGCGAAACTAATTGCATCCCACGGCCGAGCTGCTTTTGGTTAACTTCGTCACAATACCTGGCGCCACGAGGGTGCTTGAAATGTAGTCCGAAAAGTAGTGAAATTATTACGGTAATGTTGGGGGACAGAGAAAGCATGGCGGACGTCTGCCGGTAACATTTAGTACACGCGAAACTATCTGCATCCCACGGCCGAGCTGCTTTTGGTTAACTTCCTGACAAAACTAGCGCCGCGAGGGTGCTTCAAATGTAGTCCGAAAAGTAGTGAAATAATTACGGTAATGTTGGGGGACAGAGAAAGCGTCACGAACCCCTCCGGTAACATTCAGTACACGCGAAACTAACCGCATCCCACGGCCGAGCTCCTTTTGGTTAACTTCGTCACAAAACGTGGCGCCGCGAGGGTGCTTGAAATGTAGTCCAAAATGTAGTGAAATTATTACGGTAATGTTGGGGTACAGAGAAAGCGTCACGAACCTCTCCCGGTAACATTCAGTACACGCGAAACTAACTGCATCCCACGGCCGAGCTGCTTTTGGTTAACTTTATCACAGAACTGGCGCCGCGAGGGTGCTTCAAATATAGTCCGAAAAGTATTGAAATTATTACGGTATTGTTGGGGGTCAGAGAAAGCGTCACGAACCTCTCCCGGTAATTTTCAGTACACGCGAAACTAACTGCATCACACGGCGGAGCTGCTTTTGGTTAACTTCGTCACAAAAGCTGCGCCGCGAGGGTGCTTGAAATGTAGTCCGAAATGTGAAATAATTACGGTAATGTTTGGGGTGAGAGAATGCGTCACGAAACTCTCCCGGTAACATTTAGTACACGCGAAACTAACTGCATCACACGTCGGAGCTGCTTTTGGTTAACTTCGTCACAGAACCTGGCGCCGCGAGGGTGCTTGAAATGTAGTCCGAAAAGTAGTGAAATTATTACGGTAATTTTGGGGGTCAGAGAAAGCGTCACGAACCTCTCCCGGTAACATTCAGTACACGAGAAATTAACTGCATCCCACGGCCGAGCTGCTTTTGGTTAACTTCGTCGCAGAACCTGGCGCCGCGAGGGTGCTTGAAATGTAGTCCGAAAAGTAGTGAAATTATTACGGCAATTTTGGGGGTCAGAGAAAGCGTCAGGAACCTCTCCCGGTAACATTCCGTACACGCGAAACTAACCGCATCCCACGGCCGAGCTGCTTTTGGTTAACTTCGTCACAAAACCTGGCGCCGCGAGGGTGCTTGAAATGTAGTCCGAAAGGTAGTGAAATTATTCCGATTATGTTGGGGGTCAGAGAAAGCGTCACGAACCTCTCCCGGTAACATTCAGTACATGCACAACTAATTGCATCACACGGCCGAGCTGCTTTTGGTTAACTTCATCACAAAACTAGCGCCGCGAGGGTGCTTGAAATGTAGTCCGAAAAGCAGTGAAATTATTACGGTAATGTTGGGGGTCAGAGAATGCGTCACGAACCTCTCCCGGTAAACTTTAGTACACGCGAAACTAACTGCATCACACGGCGGAGCTGCTTTTGGCTAACTTCGTCGCAGAACCTGGCGCCGCGAGGGTGCTTGAAATGTAGTCCGAAAAGTAGTGAAATTATTGCGGCAATTTTGGGGGTAAGAGAAAGTGTCACGAACCTCTCCCGGTAACATTCCGTACACGCGAAGCTAACTGCATCCCACGGCCGAGCTGCTTTTGGTTAACTTCGTCACAAAACCTGGCGCCGCGAGGGTGCGTGAAATGTAGTCCGAAAAGTAATGAAATCATTACTTTAAAGCTGGGGGTCAGAGAAAGCGTCACGAACCTCTCCCGGTAACATTCAGTACACGCGAAACTAATTGCATCCCATGGCCGAGCTGCTTTTGGTTAACTTCGTCACAATACCTGGCGCCACGAGGGTGCTTGAAATGTAGTCCGAAAAGTAGTGAAATTATTACGGTAATGTTGGGGGACAGAGATAACATGGTGGACGTCTGCCGGTAACATTTAGTACACGCGAAACTAACTGCATCCCACGGCCGAGCTGCTTTTGGTTAACTTCCGGACAAAACTAGCGCCGCGAGGGTGCTTCAAATGTAGTCCGAAAAGTAGTGAAATAATTACGGTAATGTTGGGGGACCGAGAAAGCGTCACGAACCCCTCCGGTAACATTCAGTACACGTGAAACTAACCGCATCCCACGGCCGAGCTCCTTTTGGTTAACTTCGTCACAAAACGTGGCGCCGCGAGGGTGCTTGAAATGTAGTCCAAAAAGTAGTGAAATTATTACGGAAATGTTGGGGTACAGAGAAAGCGTCACGAACCACTCCCGGTAACATTCAGTACACGCGAAACTAACTGCATCCCACGGCCGAGCTGCTTTTGGTTAACTTTATCACAGAACCGGCGCCGCGAGGGTGTTTCAAATATAGTCCGAAAAGTATTGAAATTATTACGGTAATGTTGGGGGTCAGAGAAAGCGTCACGAACCTCTCCCGGTAATTTTCAGTACACGCGAAACTAACTGCATCACACGGCGGAGCGGCTTTTGGTTAACTTCGTCACAAAAGCTGGCGCCGCGAGGGAGCTTGAAATGTAGTCCGAAATGTGAAATCATTACGGTAATGTTTGGGGTGAGAGAATGCGTCACGAAACTCTCCCGGTAACATTTAGTACACGCGAAACTAACTGCATCACACGTCGGAGCTGCTTTTGGTTAACTTCGTCGCAGAACCTGGCGCCGCGAGGGTGCTTGAAATGTAGTCCGAAAAGTAGTGAAATTATTACGGCAATTTTGGGGGTCAGAGAAAGCGTCAGGAACCTCTCCCGGTAACATTCCGTACACGCGAAACTAACCGCATCCCACGGCCGAGCTGCTTTTGGTTAACTTCGTCACAAAACCTGGCGCCGCGAGGGTGCTTGAAATGTAGTCCGAAAAGTAATGAAATTATTACTTTAAAGCTGGGGGTCAGAGAAAGCGTCAGGAACCTCTCCCGGTAACATTCAGTACACGCGAAACTAATTGCATCCCACGGCCGAGCTGCTTTTGGTTAACTTAGTCGCAGAACCTGGCGCCGCGAGGGTGCTTGAAATGTAGTCCGAAAAGTAGTGAAATTATTACGGCAATTTTGGGGGTCAGAGAAAGCGTCAGGAACCTCTCCCGGTAACATTCCGTACACGCGAAACTAACCGCATCCCACGGCCGAGCTGCTTTTGGTTAACTTCGTCACAAAACGTGGCGCCGCGAGGGTGCTTGAAATGTAGTCCAAAAAGTAGTGAAATTATTACGGTAGTGTTGGGGGTCAGAGAAAGCGTCACGAACGTCTCCCGGTAACATTTAGTACACGCGAAACTAACCGCATCACACGGCCGAGCTGCTTTTGGTTAACTTCGTCACAAAACCTGGCGCCGCGAGGGTGCTTGAAATGTAGTCCGAAAGGTAGTGAAATTATTCCGATTATGTTGGGGGTCAGAGAAAGCGTCACGAACCTCTCCCGGTAACATTCAGTACATGCACAACTAATTGCATCACACGGCCGAGCTGCTTTTGGTTAACTTCGTCACAAAACTAGCGCCGCGAGGGTGCTTGAAATGTAGTCCGAAAAGCAGTGAAATTATTACGGTAATGTTGGGGGTCAGAGAATGCGTCACGAACCTCTCCCGGTAACATTTAGTACAGGCGAAACTAACCGCATCACACGGCGGAGCTGCTTTTGGTTAACTTCGTCGCAGAACCTGGCGCCGCGAGGGTGCTTGAAATGTAGTCCGAAAAGTAGTGAAATTATTACGGCAATTTTGGGGGTCTGAGAAAGTGTCACGAACCTCTCCCGGTAACATTCCGTACACGCGAAGCTAACTGCATCCCACGGCCGAGCTGCTTTTGGTTAACTTCGTCACAAAACCTGGCGCCGCGAGGGTGCGTGAAATGTAGTCCGAAAAGTAATGAAATCATTACTTTAAAGCTGGGGGTCAGAGAAAGCGTCACGAACCTCTCCCGGTAACATTCAGTACACGCGAAACTAATTGCATCCCACGGCCGAGCTGCTTTTGGTTAACTTCGTCACAATACCTGGCGCCACGAGGGTGCTTGAAATGTAGTCCGAAAAGTAGTGAAATTATTACGGTAATGTTGGGGGACAGAGAAAGCATGGCGGACGTCTGCCGGTAACATTTAGTACACGCGAAACTATCTGCATCCCACGGCCGAGCTGCTTTTGGTTAACTTCCTGACAAAACTAGCGCCGCGAGGGTGCTTCAAATGTAGTCCGAAAAGTAGTGAAATAATTACGGTAATGTTGGGGGACAGAGAAAGCGTCACGAACCCCTCCGGTAACATTCAGTACACGCGAAACTAACCGCATCCCACGGCCGAGCTCCTTTTGGTTAACTTCGTCACAAAACGTGGCGCCGCGAGGGTGCTTGAAATGTAGTCCAAAATGTAGTGAAATTATTACGGTAATGTTGGGGTACAGAGAAAGCGTCACGAACCTCTCCCGGTAACATTCAGTACACGCGAAACTAACTGCATCCCACGGCCGAGCTGCTTTTGGTTAACTTTATCACAGAACTGGCGCCGCGAGGGTGCTTCAAATATAGTCCGAAAAGTATTGAAATTATTACGGTATTGTTGGGGGTCAGAGAAAGCGTCACGAACCTCTCCCGGTAATTTTCAGTACACGCGAAACTAACTGCATCACACGGCGGAGCTGCTTTTGGTTAACTTCGTCACAAAAGCTGGCGCCGCGAGGGTGCTTGAAATGTAGTCCGAAATGTGAAATAATTACGGTAATGTTTGGGGTGAGAGAATGCGTCACGAAACTCTCCCGGTAACATTTAGTACACGCGAAACTAACTGCATCACACGTCGGAGCTGCTTTTGGTTAACTTCGTCACAGAACCTGGCGCCGCGAGGGTGCTTGAAATGTAGTCCGAAAAGTAGTGAAATTATTACGGTAATTTTGGGGGTCAGAGAAAGCGTCACGAACCTCTCCCGGTAACATTCAGTACACGAGAAATTAACTGCATCCCACGGCCGAGCTGCTTTTGGTTAACTTCGTCGCAGAACCTGGCGCCGCGAGGGTGCTTGAAATGTAGTCCGAAAAGTAGTGAAATTATTACGGCAATTTTGATGGTCAGAGAAAGCGTCAGGAACCTCTCCCGGTAACATTCCGTACACGCGAAACTAACCGCATCCCACGGCCGAGCTGCTTTTGGTTAACTTCGTCACAAAACCTGGCGCCGCGAGGGTGCTTGAAATGTAGTCCGAAAGGTAGTGAAATTATTCCGATTATGTTGGGGGTCAGAGAAAGCGTCACGAACCTCTCCCGGTAACATTCAGTACATGCACAACTAATTGCATCACACGGCCGAGCTGCTTTTGGTTAACTTCATCACAAAACTAGCGCCGCGAGGGTGCTTGAAATGTAGTCCGAAAAGCAGTGAAATTATTACGGTAATGTTGGGGGTCAGAGAATGCGTCACGAACCTCTCCCGGTAACATTTAGTACACGCGAAACTAACTGCATCACACGGCGGAGCTGCTTTTGGCTAACTTCGTCGCAGAACCTGGCGCCGCGAGGGTGCTTGAAATGTCGTCCGAAAAGTAGTGAAATTATTGCGGCAATTTTGGGGGTAAGAGAAATTGTCACGAACCTCTCCCGGTAACATTCCGTACACGCGAAGCTAACTGCATCCCACGGCCGAGCTGCTTTTGGTTAACTTCGTCACAAAACCTGGCGCCGCGAGGGTGCGTGAAATGTAGTCCGAAAAGTAATGAAATCATTACTTTAAAGCTGGGGGTCAGAGAAAGCGTCACGAACCTCTCCCGGTAACATTCAGTACACGCGAAACTAATTGCATCCCATGGCCGAGCTGCTTTTGGTTAACTTCGTCACAATACCTGGCGCCACGAGGGTGCTTGAAATGTAGTCCGAAAAGTAGTGAAATTATTACGGTAATGTTGGGGGACAGAGATAACATGGTGGACGTCTGCCGGTAACATTTAGTACACGCGAAACTAACTGCATCCCACGGCCGAGCTGCTTTTGGTTAACTTCCGGACAAAACTAGCGCCGCGAGGGTGCTTCAAATGTAGTCCGAAAAGTAGTGAAATAATTACGGTAATGTTGGGGGACCGAGAAAGCGTCACGAACCCCTCCGGTAACATTCAGTACACGTGAAACTAACCGCATCCCACGGCCGAGCTCCTTTTGGTTAACTTCGTCACAAAACGTGGCGCCGCGAGGGTGCTTGAAATGTAGTCCAAAAAGTAGTGAAATTATTACGGAAATGTTGGGGTACAGAGAAAGCGTCACGAACCACTCCCGGTAACATTCAGTACACGCGAAACTAACTGCATCCCACGGCCGAGCTGCTTTTGGTTAACTTTATCACAGAACCGGCGCCGCGAGGGTGTTTCAAATATAGTCCGAAAAGTATTGAAATTATTACGGTAATGTTGGGGGTCAGAGAAAGCGTCACGAACCTCTCCCGGTAATTTTCAGTACACGCGAAACTAACTGCATCACACGGCGGAGCGGCTTTTGGTTAACTTCGTCACAAAAGCTGGCGCCGCGAGGGAGCTTGAAATGTAGTCCGAAATGTGAAATCATTACGGTAATGTTTGGGGTGAGAGAATGCGTCACGAAACTCTCCCGGTAACATTTAGTACACGCGAAACTAACTGCATCACACGTCGGAGCTGCTTTTGGTTAACTTCGTCACAGAACCTGGCGCCGCGAGGGTGCTTGAAATGTAGTCCGAAAAGTAGTGAAATTATTACGGTAATTTTGGGGGTCAGAGAAAGCGTCACGAACCTCTCCCGGCAACAATCAGTACACGCGAAACTAACTGCATCCCACGGCGGAGCTGCTTTTGGTTAACTTCGTCACAAAACCTGGCGCCGCGAGGGTGCTTGAAATGTAGTCCGAAATGTTGTGAAATCATTACGGTAATGTTTGGGGTGAGAGTATGCGTCACGAAACTGTCCCGATAACATTTAGTACACGCGAAACTAACTGCATCCCAAGGCCGAGCTGCTTTTGGTTAACTTCGTCACAAAACCTGGCGCCGCGAGGGTGCTTGAAATGTAGTCCGAAAAGTGATGAAATCATTACTTTAATGCTGGGGGTCAGAGAAAGCGTCACGATCCTCTCGCGGTAACATTCAGTACACGCGAAACTAATTGGATCCCACGGCCGAGCTGCTTTTGGTTAACTTCGTCACAAAAGTGGCGCCGCGAGGGTGCTTGAAATGCAGTTCGAAAAGTAGTGAAATTATTACGGTAATGTTGGGGGACAGAGAAAGCGTCAGGATCCTCTCCCGGTAACATTCAGTACACGCGAAACTAAGTGCATCCCACGGCCGAGCTGCTTTTGGTTAACTTCATCACAAAACTGGCGCCGCGAGGGTGCTTAGAATGTAGTCCAAAAAGTAGTGAAATTATTACGGTAATGTTGGGGGACAGAGAAAGCGTCAGGAACCTCTCCCGGTAACATTCAGTACACGCGAAACTAAGTGCATCCCACGGCCGAGCTGCTTTTGGTTGACTTCATCACAAAACTGGCGCCGCGAGGGTGCTTAGAATGTAGTCCAAAAAGTAGTGAAATTATTATGGTAATGTTGGGGGACAGAGAAAGCTTCACGAACCTCTCCCGGAAACATTCGGTACACGCGAAACTAACCGCATCCCACGGCCGAGCTGCTTTTGGTTAACTTCGTCACAAAACGTGGCGCCGCGAGGGTGCTTGAAATGTAGTCCGAAAAGTAGTGAAATTATTACGGCAATTTTGGGGGTCAGAGAAAGCGTCACGAACCTCTCCCGGTAACATTCCGTACACGCGAAACTAACCGCATCCCACGGCCGAGCTTCTTTTGGTTAACTTCGTCACAAAACGTGGCGCCGCGAGGGCGCTTGAAATGTAGTCCAAAAAGTAGTGAAATTATTACGGTAGTGTTGGGGGTCAGAGAAAGCGTCACGAACCTCTCCCGGTAACATTTAGTACACGCGAAACTAACCGCATCACACGGCCGAGCTGCTTTTGGTTAACTTCGTCACAAAACCTGGCGCCGCGAGGGTGCTTGAAATATAGTCCGAAAGGTAGTGAAATTATTCCGGTAATGTTGGGGGTCAGAGAAAGCGTCACGAACCTCTCCCGGTAACATTCAGTACATGCATAACTAATTGCATCACACGGCCGAGCTGCTTTTGGTTAACTTCGTCACAAAACCTGGCGCCGCGAGGGTGCTTGAAATGTAGTCCGAAATATTGTGAAATCATTACGGTAATGTTTGGGGTGAGAGTATGCGTCACGAAACTCTCCCGGTAACATTTAGTACACGCGAAACTAACTGCATCACACGTCGGAGCTGCTTTTGGTTAACTTCGTCACAGAACCTGGCGCCGCGAGGGTGCTTGAAATGTAGTCCGAAAAGTAGTGAAATTATTACGGTAACTTTGGGGGTCAGAGAAAGCGTCACGAACCTCTCCCGGTAACATTCAGTACACGCGAAACTAATTGCATCCCACGGCCGAGCTGCTTTTGGTTAACTTAGCGAAATTATTACGGTAATGTTGGGGGTCAGAGAAAGCGTCACGAACCTCTCTCGGTTATATTCAGTACACGCAAAACTAATTGCATCACACGGCCGAGCTGCTTTTGGTTAACTTCGTCACAAAAGTGGCGCCGCGAGGGTGTTTGAAATGTAGTCCGAAAAGTAGTGAAATTATTACGGTAATGTTGGGGGTCAGAGAAAGCGTCACGAACCTCTCCCGGTAACATTCAGTACACGCGAAACTAACTGCATCCCACGGCCGAGCTGCTTTTGGTTAACTTCATCACAAAACTGGCGCCGCGAGAGTGCTTAGAATGTAGTCCGAAAAGTAGTGAAATTATTACGGTAATGTTGGGGGACAGAGAAAGCGTCACGAACCTCTCCCGGTAACATTCGGTACACGCGAAACTAACCGCATCCCACGGCCGAGCTGCTTTTGGTTAACTTCGTCACAAAACGTGGCGCCGCGAGGGTGCTTGAAATGTAGTCCAAAAAGTATTGAAATTATTACGGTAGTGTTGGGGGTCAGAGAAAGCGTCGCGAACCTCTCCCGGTAACATTTAGTACACGCGAAACTAACCGCATCACACGGCCGAGCTGCTTTTGGTTAACTTCGTCACAAAACCTGGCGCCGCGAGGGTGCTTGAAATATAGTCCGAAAGGTAGTGAAATTATTCCGGTAATGTTGGGGGTCAGAGAAAGCGTCACGAACCTCTCCCGGTAACATTCAGTACATGCAAAACTAATTGCATCACACGGCCGAGCTGCTTTTGGTTAACTTCGTCACAAAACTGGCGCGCGAGGGTGCTTGAAATGTAGTCCGAAAAGTAGTGAACTTATTACGGTAATATTAGGGGTCAGAGAAAGCGTCACGAACCTCTCCCGGTAACATTCAAACACGCGAAACTAACTGCATCACAGGGCCGAGCTGTTTTCGTTAACTTCGTCACAAAACCTGGCGCCGCGAGGGTGCTTGAAATGTAGTCCAAAAATAGTGAAATAATTACGATAATGTTGGGGGTCAGAGAAAGCGTCACGAACCTTTCCCGGTAACATTCAGTGCACGCACAACTAATTGCATCACACGGCCGAGCTGATTTTGGTTAACTTCGTCACAAGACGTGGCGCCGCGAGGGATCTTTAAATGTAGTCCAAAAAGTAGTGAAAATATTACGGTAATGTTTGGGGTCAGAGTATGCGTCACGAAACTCTCCCGGTAACATTTATTACACGCGAAACTAACTGCATCACACGGGGGAGCTGCTTTTGGTTAACTTCGTCCCAGAACCTGGCGCCGCGAGGGTGCTTGAAATGTAGTCCGAAAAGTAGTGAAATTATTACGGCAATTTTGGGGGTCAGAGAAAGCGTCACGAACCTCTCCCGGTAACATTCAGTACACGCGAAACTAACCGCATCCCACGGCCGAGCTGCTTTTGGTTAACTTCGTCACAAAACGTGGCGCCGCGAGGGCGCTTGAAATGTAGTCCAAAAAGTAGTGAAATTATTACGGTAGTGTTGGGGGTCAGAGAAAGCGTCACGAACCTCTCCCGGTAACATTTAGTACACGCGAAACTAACCGCATCACACGGCCGAGCTGCTTTTGGTTAACTTCGTCACAAAACCTGGCGCAGCGAGGGTGCTTGAAATATAGTCCGAAAGGTAGTGAAATTATTCCGGTAATGTTGGGGGTCAGAGAAAGCGTCACGAACCTCTCCCGGTAACATTCAGTACATGCATAACTAATTGCATCACACGGCCGAGCTGCTTTTGGTTAACTTCGTCACAAAACCTGGCGCCGCGAGGGTGCTTGAAATGTAGTCCGAAATATTGTGAAATCATTACGGTAATGTTTGGGGTGAGAGTATGCGTCACGAAACTCTCCCGGTAACATTTAGTACACGCGAAACTAACTGCATCACACGTCGGAGCTGCTTTTGGTTAACTTCGTCACAGAACCTGGCGCCGCGAGGGTGCTTGAAATGTAGTCCGAAAAGTAGTGAAATTATTACGGTAACTTTGGGGGTCAGAGAAAGCGTCACGAACCTCTCCCGGTAACATTCAGTACACGCGAAACTAATTGCATCCCACGGCCGAGCTGCTTTTGGTTAACTTAGCGAAATTATTACGGTAATGTTGGGGGTCAGAGAAAGCGTCACGAACCTCTCTCGGTTATATTCAGTACACGCAAAACTAATTGCATCACACGGCCGAGCTGCTTTTGGTTAACTTCGTCACAAAAGTGGCGCCGCGAGGGTGTTTGAAATGTAGTCCGAAAAGTAGTGAAATTATTACGGTAATGTTGGGGGTCAGAGAAAGCGTCACGAACCTCTCCCGGTAACATTCAGTACACGCGAAACTAACTGCATCCCACGGCCGAGCTGCTTTTGGTTAACTTCATCACAAAACTGGCGCCGCGAGAGTGCTTAGAATGTAGTCCGAAAAGTAGTGAAATTATTACGGTAATGTTGGGGGACAGAGAAAGCGTCACGAACCTCTCCCGGTAACATTCGGTACACGCGAAACTAACCGCATCCCACGGCCGAGCTGCTTTTGGTTAACTTCGTCACAAAACGTGGCGCCGCGAGGGTGCTTGAAATGTAGTCCAAAAAGTATTGAAATTATTACGGTAGTGTTGGGGGTCAGAGAAAGCGTCGCGAACCTCTCCCGGTAACATTTAGTACACGCGAAACTAACCGCATCACACGGCCGAGCTGCTTTTGGTTAACTTCGTCACAAAACCTGGCGCCGCGAGGGTGCTTGAAATATAGTCCGAAAGGTAGTGAAATTATTCCGGTAATGTTGGGGGTCAGAGAAAGCGTCACGAACCTCTCCCGGTAACATTCAGTACATGCAAAACTAATTGCATCACACGGCCGAGCTGCTTTTGGTTAACTTCGTCACAAAACTGGCGCGCGAGGGTGCTTGAAATGTAGTCCGAAAAGTAGTGAACTTATTACGGTAATATTAGGGGTCAGAGAAAGCGTCACGAACCTCTCCCGGTAACATTCAAACACGCGAAACTAACTGCATCACAGGGCCGAGCTGTTTTCGTTAACTTCGTCACAAAACCTGGCGCCGCGAGGGTGCTTGAAATGTAGTCCAAAAATAGTGAAATAATTACGATAATGTTGGGGGTCAGAGAAAGCGTCACGAACCTTTCCCGGTAACATTCAGTGCACGCACAACTAATTGCATCACACGGCCGAGCTGATTTTGGTTAACTTCGTCACAAGACGTGGCGCCGCGAGGGATCTTTAAATGTAGTCCAAAAAGTAGTGAAAATATTACGGTAATGTTTGGGGTCAGAGTATGCGTCACGAAACTCTCCCGGTAACATTTATTACACGCGAAACTAACTGCATCACACGGGGGAGCTGCTTTTGGTTAACTTCGTCCCAGAACCTGGCGCCGCGAGGGTGCTTGAAATGTAGTCCGAAAAGTAGTGAAATTATTACGGCAATTTTGGGGGTCAGAGAAAGCGTCACGAACCTCTCCCGGTAACATTCAGTACACGCGAAACTAACCGCATCCCACGGCCGAGCTGCTTTTGGTTAACTTCGTCACAAAACGTGGCGCCGCGAGGGCGCTTGAAATGTAGTCCAAAAAGTAGTGAAATTATTACGGTAGTGTTGGGGGTCAGAGAAAGCGTCACGAACCTCTCCCGGTAACATTTAGTACACGCGAAACTAACCGCATCACACGGCCGAGCTGCTTTTGGTTAACTTCGTCACAAAACCTGGCGCAGCGAGGGTGCTTGAAATATAGTACGAAAGGTAGTGAACTTATTACGGTAATATTAGGGGTCAGAGAAAGCGTCACGAACCTCTCCCGGTAACATTCAAACACGCGAAACTAACTGCATCACAGGGCCGAGCTGTTTTCGTTAACTTCGTCACAAAACCTGGCGCCACGAGGGTGCTTGAAATGTAGTCCAAAAATAGTGAAATTATTACGGTAATGTTGGGGGTCAGAGAAAGCGTCACGAACCTTTCCCGGTAACATTCAGTGCACGCACAACTAATTGCATCACACGGCCGAGCTGATTTTGGTTAACTACCTCACAAGACGTGGCGCCGCGAGGGATCTTTAAATGTAGTCCAAAAAGTAGTGAAAATATTACGGTAATGTTTGGGGTCAGAGTACGCGTCACGAAACTCTCCCGGTAACATTTAGTACACGCGAAACTAACTGCATCCCACGGCCGAGCTGCTTTTGGTTAACTTCGTCAGAAAACCTGGCGCCGCGAGGGTGCTTGAAATGTAGTCGGAAAAGTAATGAAATCATTACACTAAAGCTGGGGGTCAGAGAAAGCGTCACGAACCTCTCCCGGTAACATTCCGGACACGCGAAACTAATTGCATCCCACGGCCGAGCTGCTTTTGGTTAAGTTCGTCACAAAACCTGGCGCCGCGAGGGCGCTTGAAATGTAGTCCGAAAAGTAGTGAAATTATTACGGTAATGTTGGGGGTCAGAGAAAGCGTCACGAACCTCTCCCGGTAACATTCAGTACACGCAAAACTAATTGCATCACACGGCCGAGCTGCTTTTGGTTAACTTCGTCACAAAACTGGCGCCGCGAGGGTGCTTGAAATGCAGTCCGAAAAGTAGTGAAATTATTACGGTAATGTTGGGGGACAGAGAAAGCGTCACGAACCTCTCCCGGTAACATTCAGTACAGGCGAAACTAACTGCATCCCACGGCCGAGCTGCTTTTGGTTAACTTCATGACAAAACTAGCGCCGCGAGGGTGCTTCAAATGTAGTCCGAAAAGTAGTGAAATAATTACGGTAATGTTGGGGGACAGAGAAAGCGTCACGAACCCCTCCCGGTAACATTCAGTACACGCGGAACTAACCGCATCCCACGGCCGAGCTCCTTTTGGTTAACTTCGTCACAAAACGTGGCGCCGCGAGGGTGCTTGAAACGTAGTCCAAAAAGTTGTGAAATTATTACGGTAATGTTGGGGGACAGAGAAAGCGTCACGAACCTCTCCCGGTAACATTCACTACACGCGAAACTAACTGCATCCCACGGCCGAGGTGCTTTTGGTTAACTTGATCACAGAACTGGCGCCGCGAGGGTGCTTGAAATATAGTCCGAAAAGTATTGAAATTATTACGGTAATGTTGGGGGTCAGAGAAAGCGTCACGAACCTCTCCGGGTAATATTCAGTACACGCGAAACTAAATGCATCACACGGCCGAGCTGCTTTTGGTTAACTTCGTCACAAAACCTGGCGCCACGAGGGTGCTTGAAATGTAGTCCGAAAAGTAGTGAAATTATTACGGTAATGTTGGGGGTCAGAGAAAGCGTCACGAACCTCTCCCGGTAACATTCAGTACACGCGAAACTAACTGCATCCCACGGCAGAGCTGCTTTTGGTTAACTTCATCACAAAACTGGCGCCGCGAGGGTGCTTCAAATGTAATCCGAAAAGTAGTGAAATTGTTACGGTAATGTTGAGGGACAGAGAAAGCGTCACTAACCTTTCCCGGTAACATTCAGTACACGCGAAACTAACTGCATCCCACGGCAGAGCTGCTTTTGGTTAACTTCATCACAAAACTGGCGCCGCGAGGGTGCTTCAAATGTAATCCGTAAAGTAGTGAAATTGTTACGGTAATGTTTGGGGTGAGAGTATGCGTCACGAACCTCTCCCGGTAACATTCAGTACACGCGAAACTAATTGCATCCCACCGCCGAGCTGCTTTTGGCTAATTTCGTTACAGAACCTGGCGCCGCGAGGCTACTTGAAATGTAGTCCGAAAAGTAATGAAATTATTACTTTAATGCTGGGGGTCAGAGAAAGCGTCACGAACCTCTCCCGGTAACATTCAGTACACGCGAAACTAACTGCATCCCACGGCCGAGCTGCTTTTGAATAACTTCATCACAGAACCTGGCGCCGCGAGGGTGCTTGAAATGTAGTCCGAAAAGTAATGAAATTATTCCGGTAATGTTGGGGGTCAGAGAAAGCGTCACGAACCTCTCCCGGTAACATTCAGTACATGCAAAACTAATTGCATCACACGGCCGAGCTGCTTTTGGTTAACTTCGTCACAAAACTGGCGCGCGAGGGTGCTTGAAATGTAGTCCGAAAAGTAGTGAACTTATTACGGTAATATTAGGGGTCAGAGAAAGCGTCACGAACCTCTCCCGGTAACATTCAAACACGCGAAACTAACTGCATCACAGGGCCGAGCTGTTTTCGTTAACTTCGTCACAAAACCTGGCGCCGCGAGGGTGCTTGAAATGTAGTCCAAAAATAGTGAAATTATTACGGTAATGTTGGGGGTCAGAGAAAGCGTCACGAACCTTTCCCGGTAACATTCAGTGCACGCACAACTAATTGCATCACACGGCCGAGCTGCTTTTGGTTAACTTCGTCACAAAACTAGCGCCGCGAGGGTGCTTGAAATGTAGTCCGAAAAGCAGTGAAATTATTACGGTAATGTTGGGGGTCAGAGAATGCGTCACGAACCTCTCCCGGTAACATTTAGTACAGGCGAAACTAACCGCATCACACGGCGGAGCTGCTTTTGGTTAACTTCGTCGCAGAACCTGGCGCCGCGAGGGTGCTTGAAATGTAGTCCGAAAAGTAGTGAAATTATTACGGCAATTTTGGGGGTCTGAGAAAGTGTCACGAACCTCTCCCGGTAACATTCCGTACACGCGAAGCTAACTGCATCCCACGGCCGAGCTGCTTTTGGTTAACTTCGTCACAAAACCTGGCGCCGCGAGGGTGCGTGAAATGTAGTCCGAAAAGTAATGAAATCATTACTTTAAAGCTGGGGGTCAGAGAAAGCGTCACGAACCTCTCCCGGTAACATTCAGTACACGCGAAACTAATTGCATCCCACGGCCGAGCTGCTTTTGGTTAACTTCGTCACAATACCTGGCGCCACGAGGGTGCTTGAAATGTAGTCCGAAAAGTAGTGAAATTATTACGGTAATGTTGGGGGACAGAGAAAGCATGGCGGACGTCTGCCGGTAACATTTAGTACACGCGAAACTATCTGCATCCCACGGCCGAGCTGCTTTTGGTTAACTTCCTGACAAAACTAGCGCCGCGAGGGTGCTTCAAATGTAGTCCGAAAAGTAGTGAAATAATTACGGTAATGTTGGGGGACAGAGAAAGCGTCACGAACCCCTCCGGTAACATTCAGTACACGCGAAACTAACCGCATCCCACGGCCGAGCTCCTTTTGGTTAACTTCGTCACAAAACGTGGCGCCGCGAGGGTGCTTGAAATGTAGTCCAAAATGTAGTGAAATTATTACGGTAATGTTGGGGTACAGAGAAAGCGTCACGAACCTCTCCCGGTAACATTCAGTACACGCGAAACTAACTGCATCCCACGGCCGAGCTGCTTTTGGTTAACTTTATCACAGAACTGGCGCCGCGAGGGTGCTTCAAATATAGTCCGAAAAGTATTGAAATTATTACGGTATTGTTGGGGGTCAGAGAAAGCGTCACGAACCTCTCCCGGTAATTTTCAGTACACGCGAAACTAACTGCATCACACGGCGGAGCTGCTTTTGGTTAACTTCGTCACAAAAGCTGGCGCCGCGAGGGTGCTTGAAATGTAGTCCGAAATGTGAAATAATTACGGTAATGTTTGGGGTGAGAGAATGCGTCACGAAACTCTCCCGGTAACATTTAGTACACGCGAAACTAACTGCATCACACGTCGGAGCTGCTTTTGGTTAACTTCGTCACAGAACCTGGCGCCGCGAGGGTGCTTGAAATGTAGTCCGAAAAGTAGTGAAATTATTACGGTAATTTTGGGGGTCAGAGAAAGCGTCACGAACCTCTCCCGGTAACATTCAGTACACGAGAAATTAACTGCATCCCACGGCCGAGCTGCTTTTGGTTAACTTCGTCGCAGAACCTGGCGCCGCGAGGGTGCTTGAAATGTAGTCCGAAAAGTAGTGAAATTATTACGGCAATTTTGGGGGTCAGAGAAAGCGTCAGGAACCTCTCCCGGTAACATTCCGTACACGCGAAACTAACCGCATCCCACGGCCGAGCTGCTTTTGGTTAACTTCGTCACAAAACCTGGCGCCGCGAGGGTGCTTGAAATGTAGTCCGAAAGGTAGTGAAATTATTCCGATTATGTTGGGGGTCAGAGAAAGCGTCACGAACCTCTCCCGGTAACATTCAGTACATGCACAACTAATTGCATCACACGGCCGAGCTGCTTTTGGTTAACTTCATCACAAAACTAGCGCCGCGAGGGTGCTTGAAATGTAGTCCGAAAAGCAGTGAAATTATTACGGTAATGTTGGGGGTCAGAGAATGCGTCACGAACCTCTCCCGGTAACATTTAGTACACGCGAAACTAACTGCATCACACGGCGGAGCTGCTTTTGGCTAACTTCGTCGCAGAACCTGGCGCCGCGAGGGTGCTTGAAATGTAGTCCGAAAAGTAGTGAAATTATTGCGGCAATTTTGGGGGTAAGAGAAAGTGTCACGAACCTCTCCCGGTAACATTCCGTACACGCGAAGCTAACTGCATCCCACGGCCGAGCTGCTTTTGGTTAACTTCGTCACAAAACCTGGCGCCGCGAGGGTGCGTGAAATGTAGTCCGAAAAGTAATGAAATCATTACTTTAAAGCTGGGGGTCAGAGAAAGCGTCACGAACCTCTCCCGGTAACATTCAGTACACGCGAAACTAATTGCATCCCATGGCCGAGCTGCTTTTGGTTAACTTCGTCACAATACCTGGCGCCACGAGGGTGCTTGAAATGTAGTCCGAAAAGTAGTGAAATTATTACGGTAATGTTGGGGGACAGAGATAACATGGTGGACGTCTGCCGGTAACATTTAGTACACGCGAAACTAACTGCATCCCACGGCCGAGCTGCTTTTGGTTAACTTCCGGACAAAACTAGCGCCGCGAGGGTGCTTCAAATGTAGTCCGAAAAGTAGTGAAATAATTACGGTAATGTTGGGGGACCGAGAAAGCGTCACGAACCCCTCCGGTAACATTCAGTACACGTGAAACTAACCGCATCCCACGGCCGAGCTCCTTTTGGTTAACTTCGTCACAAAACGTGGCGCCGCGAGGGTGCTTGAAATATAGTCCAAAAAGTAGTGAAATTATTACGGAAATGTTGGGGTACAGAGAAAGCGTCACGAACCACTCCCGGTAACATTCAGTACACGCGAAACTAACTGCATCCCATGGCCGAGCTGCTTTTGGTTAACTTTATCACAGAACCGGCGCCGCGAGGGTGTTTCAAATATAGTCCGAAAAGTATTGAAATTATTACGGTAATGTTGGGGGTCAGAGAAAGCGTCACGAACCTCTCCCGGTAATTTTCAGTACACGCGAAACTAACTGCATCACACGGCGGAGCGGCTTTTGGTTAACTTCGTCACAAAAGCTGGCGCCGCGAGGGAGCTTGAAATGTAGTCCGAAATGTGAAATCATTACGGTAATGTTTGGGGTGAGAGAATGCGTCACGAAACTCTCCCGGTAACATTTAGTACACGCGAAACTAACTGCATCACACGTCGGAGCTGCTTTTGGTTAACTTCGTCACAGAACCTGGCGCCGCGAGGGTGCTTGAAATGTAGTCCGAAAAGTAGTGAAATTATTACGGTAATTTTGGGGGTCAGAGAAAGCGTCACGAACCTCTCCCGGCAACAATCAGTACACGCGAAACTAACTGCATCCCACGGCCGAGCTGCTTTTGGTTAACTTCGTCACAAAACCTGGCGCCGCGAGGGTGCTTGAAATGTAGTCCGAAATGTTGTGAAATCATTACGGTAATGTTTGGGGTGAGAGTATGCGTCACGAAACTGTCCCGATAACATTTAGTACACGCGAAACTAACTGCATCCCAAGGCCGAGCTGCTTTTGGTTAACTTCGTCACAAAACCTGGCGCCGCGAGGGTGCTTGAAATGTAGTCCGAAAAGTGATGAAATCATTACTTTAATGCTGGGGGTCAGAGAAAGCGTCACGATCCTCTCGCGGTAACATTCAGTACACGCGAAACTAATTGGATCCCACGGCCGAGCTGCTTTTGGTTAACTTCGTCACAAAAGTGGCGCCGCGAGGGTGCTTGAAATGCAGTTCGAAAAGTAGTGAAATTATTACGGTAATGTTGGGGGACAGAGAAAGCGTCAGGAACCTCTCCCGGTAACATTCAGTACACGCGAAACTAAGTGCATCCCACGGCCGAGCTGCTTTTGGTTAACTTCATCACAAAACTGGCGCCGCGAGGGTGCTTAGAATGTAGTCCAAAAAGTAGTGAAATTATTACGGTAATGTTGGGGGACAGAGAAAGCGTCAGGAACCTCTCCCGGTAACATTCAGTACACGCGAAACTAAGTGCATCCCACGGCCGAGCTGCTTTTGGTTGACTTCATCACAAAACTGGCGCCGCGAGGGTGCTTAGAATGTAGTCCAAAAAGTAGTGAAATTATTATGGTAATGTTGGGGGACAGAGAAAGCTTCACGAACCTCTCCCGGAAACATTCGGTACACGCGAAACTAACCGCATCCCACGGCCGAGCTGCTTTTGGTTAACTTCGTCACAAAACGTGGCGCCGCGAGGGTGCTTGAAATGTAGTCCGAAAAGTAGTGAAATTATTACGGCAATTTTGGGGGTCAGAGAAAGCGTCACGAACCTCTCCCGGTAACATTCCGTACACGCGAAACTAACCGCATCCCACGGCCGAGCTTCTTTTGGTTAACTTCGTCACAAAACGTGGCGCCGCGAGGGCGCTTGAAATGTAGTCCAAAAAGTAGTGAAATTATTACGGTAGTGTTGGGGGTCAGAGAAAGCGTCACGAACCTCTCCCGGTAACATTTAGTACACGCGAAACTAACCGCATCACACGGCCGAGCTGCTTTTGGTTAACTTCGTCACAAAACCTGGCGCCGCGAGGGTGCTTGAAATATAGTCCGAAAGGTAGTGAAATTATTCCGGTAATGTTGGGGGTCAGAGAAAGCGTCACGAACCTCTCCCGGTAACATTCAGTACATGCATAACTAATTGCATCACACGGCCGAGCTGCTTTTGGTTAACTTCGTCACAAAACCTGGCGCCGCGAGGGTGCTTGAAATGTAGTCCGAAATATTGTGAAATCATTACGGTAATGTTTGGGGTGAGAGTATGCGTCACGAAACTCTCCCGGTAACATTTAGTACACGCGAAACTAACTGCATCACACGTCGGAGCTGCTTTTGGTTAACTTCGTCACAGAACCTGGCGCCGCGAGGGTGCTTGAAATGTAGTCCGAAAAGTAGTGAAATTATTACGGTAACTTTGGGGGTCAGAGAAAGCGTCACGAACCTCTCCCGGTAACATTCAGTACACGCGAAACTAATTGCATCCCACGGCCGAGCTGCTTTTGGTTAACTTAGCGAAATTATTACGGTAATGTTGGGGGTCAGAGAAAGCGTCACGAACCTCTCTCGGTTATATTCAGTACACGCAAAACTAATTGCATCACACGGCCGAGCTGCTTTTGGTTAACTTCGTCACAAAAGTGGCGCCGCGAGGGTGTTTGAAATGTAGTCCGAAAAGTAGTGAAATTATTACGGTAATGTTGGGGGTCAGAGAAAGCGTCACGAACCTCTCCCGGTAACATTCAGTACACGCGAAACTAACTGCATCCCACGGCCGAGCTGCTTTTGGTTAACTTCATCACAAAACTGGCGCCGCGAGAGTGCTTAGAATGTAGTCCGAAAAGTAGTGAAATTATTACGGTAATGTTGGGGGACAGAGAAAGCGTCACGAACCTCTCCCGGTAACATTCGGTACACGCGAAACTAACCGCATCCCACGGCCGAGCTGCTTTTGGTTAACTTCGTCACAAAACGTGGCGCCGCGAGGGTGCTTGAAATGTAGTCCAAAAAGTATTGAAATTATTACGGTAGTGTTGGGGGTCAGAGAAAGCGTCGCGAACCTCTCCCGGTAACATTTAGTACACGCGAAACTAACCGCATCACACGGCCGAGCTGCTTTTGGTTAACTTCGTCACAAAACCTGGCGCCGCGAGGGTGCTTGAAATATAGTCCGAAAGGTAGTGAAATTATTCCGGTAATGTTGGGGGTTAGAGAAAGCGTCACGAACCTCTCCCGGTAACATTCAGTACATGCAAAACTAATTGCATCACACGGCCGAGCTGCTTTTGGTTAACTTCGTCACAAAACTGGCGCGCGAGGGTGCTTGAAATGTAGTCCGAAAAGTAGTGAACTTATTACGGTAATATTAGGGGTCAGAGAAAGCGTCACGAACCTCTCCCGGTAACATTCAAACACGCGAAACTAACTGCATCACAGGGCCGAGCTGTTTTCGTTAACTTCGTCACAAAACCTGGCGCCGCGAGGGTGCTTGAAATGTAGTCCAAAAATAGTGAAATAATTACGATAATGTTGGGGGTCAGAGAAAGCGTCACGAACCTTTCCCGGTAACATTCAGTGCACGCACAACTAATTGCATCACACGGCCGAGCTGATTTTGGTTAACTTCGTCACAAGACGTGGCGCCGCGAGGGATCTTTAAATGTAGTCCAAAAAGTAGTGAAAATATTACGGTAATGTTTGGGGTCAGAGTATGCGTCACGAAACTCTCCCGGTAACATTTATTACACGCGAAACTAACTGCATCACACGGGGGAGCTGCTTTTGGTTAACTTCGTCCCAGAACCTGGCGCCGCGAGGGTGCTTGAAATGTAGTCCGAAAAGTAGTGAAATTATTACGGCAATTTTGGGGGTCAGAGAAAGCGTCACGAACCTCTCCCGGTAACATTCAGTACACGCGAAACTAACCGCATCCCACGGCCGAGCTGCTTTTGGTTAACTTCGTCACAAAACGTGGCGCCGCGAGGGCGCTTGAAATGTAGTCCAAAAAGTAGTGAAATTATTACGGTAGTGTTGGGGGTCAGAGAAGGCGTCACGAACCTCTCCCGGTAACATTTAGTACACGCGAAACTAACCGCATCACACGGCCGAGCTGCTTTTGGTTAACTTCGTCACAAAACCTGGCGCAGCGAGGGTGCTTGAAATATAGTACGAAAGGTAGTGAACTTATTACGGTAATATTAGGGGTCAGAGAAAGCGTCACGAACCTCTCCCGGTAACATTCAAACACGCGAAACTAACTGCATCACAGGGCCGAGCTGTTTTCGTTAACTTCGTCACAAAACCTGGCGCCACGAGGGTGCTTGAAATGTAGTCCAAAAATAGTGAAATTATTACGGTAATGTTGGGGGTCAGAGAAAGCGTCACGAACCTTTCCCGGTAACATTCAGTGCACGCACAACTAATTGCATCACACGGCCGAGCTGATTTTGGTTAACTTCGTCACAAGACGTGGCGCCGCGAGGGATCTTTAAATGTAGTCCAAAAAGTAGTGAAAATATTACGGTAATGTTTGGGGTCAGAGTACGCGTCACGAAACTCTCCCGGTAACATTTAGTACACGCGAAACTAACTGCATCCCACGGCCGAGCTGCTTTTGGTTAACTTCGTCAGAAAACCTGGCGCCGCGAGGGTGCTTGAAATGTAGTCGGAAAAGTAATGAAATCATTACACTAAAGCTGGGGGTCAGAGAAAGCGTCACGAACCTCTCCCGGTAACATTCCGGACACGCGAAACTAATTGCATCCCACGGCCGAGCTGCTTTTGGTTAAGTTCGTCACAAAACCTGGCGCCGCGAGGGCGCTTGAAATGTAGTCCGAAAAGTAGTGAAATTATTACGGTAATGTTGGGGGTCAGAGAAAGCGTCACGAACCTCTCCCGGTAACATTCAGTACACGCAAAACTAATTGCATCACACGGCCGAGCTGCTTTTGGTTAACTTCGTCACAAAACTGGCGCCGCGAGGGTGCTTGAAATGCAGTCCGAAAAGTAGTGAAATTATTACGGTAATGTTGGGGGACAGAGAAAGCGTCACGAACCTCTCCCGGTAACATTCAGTACAGGCGAAACTAACTGCATCCCACGGCCGAGCTGCTTTTGGTTAACTTCATGACAAAACTAGCGCCGCGAGGGTGCTTCAAATGTAGTCCGAAAAGTAGTGAAATAATTACGGTAATGTTGGGGGACAGAGAAAGCGTCACGAACCCCTCCCGGTAACATTCAGTACACGCGAAACTAACCGCATCCCACGGCCGAGCTCCTTTTGGTTAACTTCGTCACAAAACGTGGCGCCGCGAGGGTGCTTGAAACGTAGTCCAAAAAGTTGTGAAATTATTACGGTAATGTTGGGGGACAGAGAAAGCGTCACGAACCTCTCCCGGTAACATTCAGTACACGCGAAACTAACTGCATCCCACGGCCGAGGTGCTTTTGGTTAACTTGATCACAGAACTGGCGCCGCGAGGGTGCTTGAAATATAGTCCGAAAAGTATTGAAATTATTACGGTACTGTTGGGGGTCTGAGAAAGCGTCACGAACCTCTCCCGGTAATATTCAGTACACGCGAAACTAAATGCATCACACGGCCGAGCTGCTTTTGGTTAACTTCGTCACAAAACCTGGCGCCACGAGGGTGCTTGAAATGTAGTCCGAAAAGTAGTGAAATTATTACGGTAATGTTGGGGGTCAGAGAAAGCGTCACGAACCTCTCCCGGTAACATTCAGTACACGCGAAACTAACTGCATCCCACGGCAGAGCTGCTTTTGGTTAACTTCATCACAAAACTGGCGCCGCGAGGGTGCTTCAAATGTAATCCGAAAAGTAGTGAAATTGTTACGGTAATGTTGAGGGACAGAGAAAGCGTCACTAACCTTTCCCGGTAACATTCAGTACACGCGAAACTAACTGCATCCCACGGCAGAGCTGCTTTTGGTTAACTTCATCACAAAACTGGCGCCGCGAGGGTGCTTCAAATGTAATCCGTAAAGTAGTGAAATTGTTACGGTAATGTTTGGGGTGAGAGTATGCGTCACGAACCTCTCCCGGTAACATTCAGTACACGCGAAACTAATTGCATCCCACCGCCGAGCTGCTTTTGGCTAATTTCGTTACAGAACCTGGCGCCGCGAGGCTACTTGAAATGTAGTCCGAAAAGTAATGAAATTATTACTTTAATGCTGGGGGTCAGAGAAAGCGTCACGAACCTCTCCCGGTAACATTCAGTACACGCGAAACTAACTGCATCCCACGGCCGAGCTGCTTTTGAATAACTTATCACAGAACCTGGCGCCGCGAGGGTGCTTGAAATGTAGTCCGAAAAGTAATGAAATTATTCCGGTAATGTTGGGGGTCAGAGAAAGCGTCACGAACCTCTCCCGGTAACATTCAGTACATGCAAAACTAATTGCATCACACGGCCGAGCTGCTTTTGGTTAACTTCGTCACAAAACTGGCGCGCGAGGGTGCTTGAAATGTAGTCCCAAAAGTAGTGAACTTATTACGGTAATATTAGGGGTCAGAGAAAGCGTCACGAACCTCTCCCGGTAACATTCAAACACGCGAAACTAACTGCATCACAGGGCCGAGCTGTTTTCGTTAACTTCGTCACAAAACCTGGCGCCGCGAGGGTGCTTGAAATGTAGTCCAAAAATAGTGAAATTATTACGGTAATGTTGGGGGTCAGAGAAAGCGTCACGAACCTTTCCCGGTAACATTCAGTGCACGCACAACTAATTGCATCACACGGCCGAGCTGATTTTGGTTAACTTCGTCACAAGACGTGGCGCCGCGAGGGATCTTTAAATGTAGTCCAAAAAGTAGTGAAAATATTACGGTAATGTTTGGGGTCAGAGTATGCGTCACGAAACTCTCCCGGTAACATTTATTACACGCGAAACTAACTGCATCACACGGGGGAGCTGCTTTTGGTTAACTTCGTCCCAGAACCTGGCGCCGCGAGGGTGCTTGAAATGTAGTCCGAAAAGTAGTGAAATTATTACGGCAATTTTGGGGGTCAGAGAAAGCGTCACGAACCTCTCCCGGTAACATTCAGTACACGCGAAACTAACCGCATCCCACGGCCGAGCTGCTTTTGGTTAACTTCGTCACAAAACGTGGCGCCGCGAGGGCGCTTGAAATGTAGTCCAAAAAGTAGTGAAATTATTACGGTAGTGTTGGGGGTCAGAGAAAGCGTCACGAACCTCTCCCGGTAACATTTAGTACACGCGAAACTAACCGCATCACACGGCCGAGTTGCTTTTGGTTAACTTCGTCACAAAACCTGGCGCCGCGAGGGTGCTTGAAATATAGTACGAAAGGTAGTGAACTTATTACGGTAATATTAGGGGTCAGAGAAAGCGTCACGAACCTCTCCCGGTAACATTCAAACACGCGAAACTAACTGCATCACACGGCCGAGCTGTTTTCGTTAACTTCGTCACAAAACCTGGCGCCACGAGGGTGCTTGAAATGTAGTCCAAAAATAGTGAAATTATTACGGTAATGTTGGGGGTCAGAGAAAGCGTCACGAACCTTTCCCGGTAACATTCAGTGCACGCACAACTAATTGCATCACACGGCCGAGCTGATTTTGGTTAACTTCGTCACAAGACGTGGCGCCGCGAGGGATCTTTAAATGTAGTCCAAAAAGTAGTGAAAATATTACGGTAATGTTTGGTGTCAGAGTACGCGTCACGAAACTCTCCCGGTAACATTTAGTACACGCGAAACTAACTGCATCCCACGGCCGAGCTGCTTTTGGTTAACTTCGTCAGAAAACCTGGCGCCGCGAGGGTGCTTGAAATGTAGTCCGAAAAGTAATGAAATCATTACACTAAAGCTGGGGGTCAGAGAAAGCGTCACGAACCTCTCCCGGTAACATTCCGGACACGCGAAACTAATTGCATCCCACGGCCGAGCTGCTTTTGGTTAAGTTCGTCACAAAACCTGGCGCCGCGAGGGCGCTTGAAATGTAGTCCGAAAAGTAGTGAAATTATTACGGTAATGTTGGGGGTCAGAGAAAGCGTCACGAACCTCTCCCGGTAACATTCAGTACACGCAAAACTAATTGCATCACACGGCCGAGCTGCTTTTGGTTAACTTCGTCACAAAACTGGCGCCGCGAGGGTGCTTGAAATGCAGTCCGAAAAGTAGTGAAATTATTACGGTAATGTTGGGGGAAAGAGAAAGCGTCACGAACCTCTCCCGGTAAATTCAGTACACGCGAAACTAACTGCATCCCACGGCCGAGCTGCTTTTGGTTAACTTCATGACAAAACTAGCGCCGCGAGGGTGCTTCAAATGTAGTCCGAAAAGTAGTGAAATAATTACGGTAATGTTGGGGGACAGAGAAAGCGTCACGAACCCCTCCCGGTAACATTCAGTACACGCGAAACTAACCGCATCCCACGGCCGAGCTCCTTTTGGTTAACTTCGTCACAAAACGTGGCGCCGCGAGGGTGCTTGAAACGTAGTCCAAAAAGTTGTGAAATTATTACGGTAATGTTGGGGGACAGAGAAAGCGTCATGAACCTCTCCCGGTAACATTCAGTACACGCGAAACTAACTGCATCCCACAGCCGAGGTGCTTTTGGTTAACTTGATCACAGAACTGGCGCCGCGAGGGTGCTTGAAATATAGTCCGAAAAGTATTGAAATTATTACGGTAATGTTGGGGGTCAGAGAAACCGTCACGAACCTCTCCCGGTAATATTCAGTACACGCGAAACTAAATGCATCACACGGCCGAGCTGCTTTTGGTTAACTTCGTCACAAAACCTGGCGCCACGAGGGTGCTTGAAATGTAGTCCGAAAAGTAGTGAAATTATTACGGTAATGTTGGGGGTCAGAGAAAGCGTCACGAACCTCTCCCGGTAACATTCAGTACACGCGAAACTAACTGCATCCCACGGCCGAGCTGCTTTTGAATAACTTCGTCACAGAACCTGGCGCCGCGAGGGTGCTTGAAATGTAGTCCGAAAAGTAATGAAATCATTACTTTAATGCTGGGGGTCAGAGAAAGCGTCACGAACCTCTCCCGGTAACATTCAGTACACGCGAAACTAACTGCATCCCAAGGCCGAGCTGCTTTTGGTTAACTTCTTCACAAAACGTGGCGCCGCGAGCGTGCTTGAAATGTAGTCCAAGAAGTAGTGAATATATTACGGTAATGTTGGGGGTCAGAGAAAGCGTCACGAACCTCTGCCGGTAACATTTAGTACACGCGAAACTAACCGCATCACACGGCCGAGCTGCTTTTGGCTAACTTCGTCACAGAACGTGGCGCCGCGAGGCTGCTTGAAATGTAGTCCGAAAATTAATGAAATTATTACGGTAATGTTGGGGGTCAGAGAAAGCATCACGAACCTCTCCCGGTAAGACTTATTACACGCGAAACTAACCGCATCCCACGGCCGAGCGGCTTTTGGTTATCTTCGTCACAGAACCTGGCGCCGAGGGTGCTTGAAATGTAGTACGAAAAGTAATGAAATTATTACTTTAATGCTGGGGGTCAGAGAAATTGTCACGAACCTTTCCCGGTAACATTCAGTACACGCGAAACTAACTGCATCCCACGGCCGAGCTGCTTTTTGTTAACTTCGTCACAAAACCTGGCGCCACGAGGGTGCTTGAAATGTAGTCCGAAAAGTAGTGAAATTATTAAGGTAAGTTTGGGGGTCCGAGAAAGCATCACGAACCTCTCCCGGTAACAATCAGTACACGCGAAACTAACCGCATCCCACGGCCGAGCTGCTTTTGGTTAACTTCGTCACAAAACGTGGCGCCGCGAGGGTGCTTGAAATGTAGTCCAAAAAGTAGTGAAATTATTACGGTAGTGTTGGGGGTCAGAGAAAGCGTCACGAACCTCTATCGGTAACATTCAGTACACGCGAAACTAACTGCATCCCAAGGCCGAGCTGCTTTTGGTTAACTTCGTCACAAAACGTGGCGCCGCGAGCGTGCTTGAAATGTAGTCCAAAAAGTAGTGAATATATTACGGTAATGCTGGGGGACAGAGAAAGCGTCACGAACCTGTCCCGGTAACATTCAATACACGCGAAACTAACTGCATCCCACGGCCGAGCTGCTTTTGATTAACTTCATCACAGAACCTCGCGCCGCGAGGGCGCTTGAAATGTAGTCAGAAAAGTAGTGAAATTATTACGGTAATTTTGGGGGTCAGAGAAAGCGTCACGGACCTCTCCCGGTAACAATCAGTACACGCGAAACTAACCGCATCCCACGGCCGAGCTGCTTTTGGTTAACTTCGTCACAAAACGTGGCGCCGCGAGGGTGCTTGAAATGTAGTCCAAAAAGTAGTGAAATTATTACGGTAGTGTTGGGGGTCAGAGAAAGCGTCACGAACCTCTATCGGTAACATTCAGTACACGCGAAACTAACCGCATCCCACGGCCGAGCTGCTTTTGATTAACTTCATCACAGAACCTCGCGCCGCGAGGGCGCTTGAAATGTAGTCAGAAAAGTAGTGAAATTATTACGGTAATTTTGGGGGTCAGAGAAAGCGTCACGGACCTCTCCCGGTAACATTCATTACACGCGAAACTAACTGCATCCCACGGCTCAGCTGCTTTTTGTTAACTTCATCTCAAACCAGGCACCGCGAGGGTGCTTGAAATGTAGTCCGAAAAGTAATGAAATCATTACTTTAATGCAGGAGGTCAGAGAGAGCGTCACGAACCTCTCCCGGTAACATTCAGTACACGCGAAACTAATTGCATCCCACCGCCGAGCTGCTTTGAGTTAACTTCGTCACAAAACCAGGCGCAGCGAGGGTGCTTGAAATGTAGTCAGAAAAGTAGTGAAATTAGTACGGTAATGTTGGGGGACAGAGAAAGCGTCGCGGACCTTTCCCGGTAACATTTAGTACTCGCGAAACTAACTGCATCCCATGGCCGAGCTGCTTTTGGTTAACTTCTTCACAAAACCTGGCGCCGCCAGGATGCTTGAAATGTAGTCCGAAAAGTAATGAAATCATTACTTTAATGCTGGGGGTCAGAGAAAGCGTCACGAACCTCTCCCGGTAACATTCAGTACACGCGAAACTAACTGCATCCCAAGGCCGAGCTGCTTTTGGTTAACTTCTTCACAAAACGTGGCGCCGCGAGCGTGCTTGAAATGTAGTCCAAGAAGTAGTGAATATATTACGGTAATGTTGGGGGTCAGAGAAAGCGTCACGAACCTCTGCCGGTAACATTTAGTACACGCGAAACTAACCGCATCACACGGCCGAGCTGCTTTTGGCTAACTTCGTCACAGAACGTGGCGCCGCGAGGCTGCTTGAAATGTAGTCCGAAAATTAATGAAATTATTACGGTAATGTTGGGGGTCAGAGAAAGCATCACGAACCTCTCCCGGTAAGACTTATTACACGCGAAACTAACCGCATCCCACGGCCGAGCGGCTTTTGGTTATCTTCGTCACAGAACCTGGCGCCGAGGGTGCTTGAAATGTAGTACGAAAAGTAATGAAATTATTACTTTAATGCTGGGGGTCAGAGAAATTGTCACGAACCTTTCCCGGTAACATTCAGTACACGCGAAACTAACTGCATCCCACGGCCGAGCTGCTTTTTGTTAACTTCGTCACAAAACCTGGCGCCACGAGGGTGCTTGAAATGTAGTCCGAAAATTAATGAAATTATTACGGTAATGTTGGGGGTCAGAGAAAGCATCACGAACCTCTCCCGGTAAGACTTATTACACGCGAAACTAACCGCATCCCACGGCCGAGCGGCTTTTGGTTATCTTCGTCACAGAACCTGGCGCCGAGGGTGCTTGAAATGTAGTACGAAAAGTAATGAAATTATTACTTTAATGCTGGGGGTCAGAGAAATTGTCACGAACCTTTCCCGGTAACATTCAGTACACGCGAAACTAACTGCATCCCACGGCCGAGCTGCTTTTTGTTAACTTCGTCACAAAACCTGGCGCCACGAGGGTGCTTGAAATGTAGTCCGAAAAGTAGTGAAATTATTAAGGTAAGTTTGGGGGTCCGAGAAAGCATCACGAACCTCTCCCGGTAACAATCAGTACACGCGAAACTAACCGCATCCCACGGCCGAGCTGCTTTTGGTTAACTTCGTCACAAAACGTGGCGCCGCGAGGGTGCTTGAAATGTAGTCCAAAAAGTAGTGAAATTATTACGGTAGTGTTGGGGGTCAGAGAAAGCGTCACGAACCTCTATCGGTAACATTCAGTACACGCGAAACTAACCGCATCCCACGGCCGAGCTCCTTTCGGTTAACTTCGTCACAAAACGTGGCGCCGCGAGGGTGCTTGAAATGTAGTCCAAAAAGTAATGAAATTATTACGGTAATGTTGGGGGACAGAGAAAGCGTCACGAACCTGTCCCGGTAACATTCAATACACGCGAAACTAACTGCATCCCACGGCCGAGCTGCTTTTGATTAACTTCATCACAGAACCTCGCGCCGCGAGGGCGCTTGAAATGTAGTCAGAAAAGTAGTGAAATTATTACGGTAATTTTGGGGGTCAGAGAAAGCGTCACGGACCTCTCCCGGTAACATTCATTACACGCGAAACTAACTGCATCCCACGGCTCAGCTGCTTTTTGTTAACTTCATCTCAAACCAGGCACCGCGAGGGTGCTTGAAATGTAGTCCGAAAAGTAATGAAATCATTACTTTAATGCAGGAGGTCAGAGAGAGCGTCACGAACCTCTCCCGGTAACATTCAGTACACGCGAAACTAATTGCATCCCACCGCCGAGCTGCTTTGAGTTAACTTCGTCACAAAACCAGGCGCAGCGAGGGTGCTTGAAATGTAGTCAGAAAAGTAGTGAAATTAGTACGGTAATGTTGGGGGACAGAGAAAGCGTCGCGGACCTTTCCCGGTAACATTTAGTACTCGCGAAACTAACTGCATCCCATGGCCGAGCTGCTTTTGGTTAACTTCTTCACAAAACCTGGCGCCGCCAGGATGCTTGAAATGTAGTCCGGAAAGTAATGAAATAATTTCTTTAATGCTGGGGGTCAGAGAAAGCATCACGAACCTCTCCCGGTAACATTCAGTACCCTCGAAACTAATGGCATCCCATGGCCGAGCTGCTTTTGGTTAACTTCGTCACAAAACTGGCGCCGCGAGGGTGCTTGAAATGTAGTCCGAAAAGTAATGAAATTATTACGGTAATGTTGAGGGACAGAGAAAGCGTCACGAACTTCTCCCGGTAACATTTAGTACACGCGAAACTAACTGTATCCCACGGCCGAGCTGCTTTTGGTTAACGTCTTCACAAAACCTGGCGCCGCGAGGGTGCTTGAAATGCAGTTCGAAAAGTAGTGAAATTATTACGGTAATCTTGGGGGACAGAGAAAGCGTCAGGAACCTCTCCCGGTAACATTCAGTACACGGGAAACTAAGTGCATCCCACGGCCGAGCTGCTTTTCGTTAACTTCATCACAAAACTGGCGCCGCGAGGGTGCTTCGAATGTAGACCGAAAAGTAGTGAAATTATTACGGTAATGTTGGGAGACAGAGAAAGCGTCACGAACCTCTCCCGGTAACATTCAGTACACGCGAAACTAACCGCATCCCACGGCCGAGCTGCTTTTGGTTAACTTCGTCACAAAACGTGGCGCCGCGAGGGTGCTTGAAATGTAATCCGAAAAGTAGTGAAATTATTACGGTAATGTTGGGGGTCAGAGAATGCGTCACGAACCTCTCCCGGTAACATTTAGTACACGCGAAACTACTGCATCACACGGCGGAGCTGCTTTTGGTTAACTTCGTCGCAGAACCTGGCGCCGCGAGGTTCCTTGAAATGTAGTCCGAAAAGTAGTGAAATTATTACGGCAATTTTGGGGGTCAGAGAAAGCGTCACGAACCTCTCCCGGTAACATTCCGTTCACGCGAAGCTAACTGCATCCCACGGCCGAGCTGCTTTTGGTTAACTTCGTCACAATACCTGGCGCCGCGAGGGTGCTTGAAATGTAGTCCGAAAAGTAGTGAAATTATTACGGTAATGTTGGGGGACAGAAAAAGCATGGCAGACGTCTCCCGGTAACATTTAGTACACGCGAAACTAACTGCATCCCACGGCCGAGCTGCTTTTAGTTAACTTCGTCACAAAACCTGGCGCCGCGAGGGTGCGTGAAATGTAGTCCGAAAAGTAATGAAATCATTACTTTAAAGCTGGGGGTCAGAGAAAGCGTCACGAACCTCTCCCGGTAACATTCAGTACACGCGAAACTAATTGCATCCCACGGCCGAGCTGCTTTTGGTTAACTTCGTCACAATACTTGGCGCCTCGAGGGTGCTTGAAATGTAGTCCGAAAAGTAGTGAAATTATTACAGTAATGTTAGGGGACAGAGAAAGCATGGCGGACGTCTCCCGGTAACATTTAGTCACGCGAAACTAACTGCATCCCACGGCCGAGCTGCTTCTGGTTAACTTCCTGACAAAACTAGCGCCGCGAGGGTGCTTCAAATGTAGTCCGAAAAGTAGTGAAATAATTACGGTAATGTTGGGGGACAGAGAAAGCGTCACGAACCCCTCCGGTAACATTCAGTACACGCGAAACTAACCGCATCCCACGGCCGATATCCTTTTGGTTAACTTCGTCACAAAACGTGGTGCCGCGAGGGTGCTTGAAATGTAGTCCAAAAAGTAGTGAAATTATTACGGTAATGTTAGGGGACAGAGAAAGCGTCACGAACCTCTCCCGCTAACATTCATTACACGCGAAACTAAGTGCATCCCACGGCCGAGCTGCTTTTGGTTAACTTCGTCACAAAACCTGGCGCCGCGAGGGTGCTTGAAATGTAGTCCAAAAAGTGATGAAATCATTACGGTAATGTTTGGGGTGAGAGTATGCGTCACGAAACTCTCCCGGTAACATATAGTACACGCGAAACTAACTGCATCACACGTCGGAGCTGCTTTTGGTTAACTTCGTCACAAAAGTGGCGCCGCGAGGGTGCTTGAAATATAGTCCGAAAGGTAATGAAATTATTCCGGTAATGTTGGGGGTCAGAGAAAGCGCCACGAACATCTCCCGGTAACATTCAGTACATGCACAACTAATTGCGTCACACGGCCGAGCTGCTTTTGGTTAACTTCGTCACAAGACGTGGCGCCGCGAGGGATCTTTAAATGTAGTCCAAAAAGTAGTGAAAATATTACGGTAATGTTTGGGGTCAGAGTATACGTCACGAACCTCTCCCGGTAACATTCCGTATATGCGAAACTAACTGCATCCCACGGCCGAGCTGCTTTTGGTTAACTTCGTCAGAAAACCTGGCGCCGCGAGGGTGCTTGAAATGTAGTCCGAAAAGTAATGAAATCATTACTTTAAAGCTGGGGGTCAGAGAAAGCGTCACGAACCTCTCCCGGTAACATTCAGTACACGCGAAACTAATTGCATCCCACGGCCGAGCTGCTTTTGGTTAACTTCGTCACAAAACCTGGCGCCGCGAGGGCGCTTGAAATGTAGTCCGAAAACTAGTGAAATTATTACGGTAATCTTGGGGGTCAGAGAAAGCGTCACGAACCTCTCCCGGTAACATTCAGTACACGCGAAACTAACTGCATCCCACGGCCGAGCTGCTTTTGGTTAACTTCGTCACAAAACCTGGCGCCGCGAGGGTGCTTGAAATGTAGTCCGAAAAGAAGCGAAATTATTACGGTAATGTTGAGGGTCAGAGAAATTGTCACGAACCTCTCTCGGTTACATTCAGTACACGCAAAACAAATTGTATCACACGGCCGAGCTGCTTTTGGTTAACTTCGTCACAAAAGTGGCGCCGCGAGGGTGCTCGAAATGCAGTTCGAAAAGTAGTGAAATTATTACGGTAATGTTGGGGGACAGAGAAAGCGTCACGAACCTCTCCCGGTAACATTCAGTACACGTGAAACTAAGTGCATCCCACGGCCGAGCTGCTTTTGGTTAACTTCATCACAACACTGGCGCCGCGAGGGTGCTTCGAATGTAGTCCGAAAAGTAGTGAAATTATGGTAATGTTGGGGGACAGAGAAAGCGTCACGAACCTCTCCCGGTAACATTCAGTACACGCGAAACTAACCGCATCCCACGGCCGAGCTGCTTTTGGTTAATTTCGTCACAAAACCTGGCGCCGCGAGGGTGTTTGAAATGTAGTCCGAAAAGTAGTGAAATTATTACGGTAATTTTGGGGGTCAGAGAAAGCGTCACGAACCTCTCCCGGTAACATTCAGTACATGCACAACTAATTGCATCACACGGCCGAGCTGTTTTCGTTAACTTCGTCACAAAACTGGCGCCGCGAGGGTGCTTGAAATGTAGTCCGAAAAGTAGTGAAATTATTACGGTAATGTTGGGGGTCAGAGAAAGCGTCACGAACCTCTCCCGGTAACATTTAGTACACGCGAAACTAACTGCATCCCACGGCCGAGCTGCTTTTGGTTAACTTCTTCACAAAACCTGGCGCCGCGAGGGCGCTTCAAATGTAGTCCGAAAAATAATGAAATCATTACTTCAATGCTGGGGGACCGAGAAAGCATCACGAACCTCTCCCGGTAACATTCAGTACACGCGAAAACTAATTGCATCCCACGGCCGAGTTGCTTTTGGTTAACTTCGTCACAAAACCTGGCGCCAGGAGGGTGCTTGAAATGTAGTCCGAAAAGTAGTTAAAATATTACGGTAATGTTGGGGGTCAGAGAAAGCGTCACGAACCTCTCCCGGTAACATTTAGTACACGTGAAACTAAGTGCATCCCACGGCCGAGCTGCTTTTGGTTAACTTCATCACAACACTGGCGCCGCGAGGGTGCTTCGAATGTAGTCCGAAAAGTAGGGAAATTATGGTAATGTTGGGGCACAGAGAAAGCGTCACGAACCTCTCCCGGTAACATTCAGTACACGCGAAACTAACCGCATCCCACGGCCGAGCTGCTTTTGGTTAACTTCGTCAAAAAACTTGGCGCGGCGAGGGTGCTTGAAATATAGTCCAAAAAGTAGTGAAATTTTTACGGTAGTGTTGGGGGTCAGAGAAAGCGTCACGAACCTCTCCCGGTAACATTTAGTATACGCGAAACTAACCGCATCACACGGCCGAGCTGCTTTTGGTTAATTTCGTCACAAAACCTGGCGCCGCGAGGGTGCTTGAAATGTAGTCCGAAAAGTAGTGAAATTATTACGGTAATTTTGGGGGTCAGAGAAAGCGTCACGAACCTCTCCCTGTAACATTCAGTACATGCACAACTAATTGCGTCACACGGCCGAGCTGTTTTCGTTAACTTCGTCACAAAACTGGCGCCGCGAGGGTGCTTGAAATGCAGTCCGAAAAGTAGTGAAATTATTACGGTAATGTTGGGGGTCAGAGAAAGCGTCACGAACCTCTCCCGGTAACATATAGTACACGCGAAACTAACTGCATCCCACGGCCGAGCTGCTTTTGGTTAACTTCGTCACAAAAGTGGCGCCGCGAGGGTGCTCGAAATGCAGTTCGAAAAGTAGTGAAATTATTACGGTAATGTTGGGGGTCAGAGAAAGCGTGACGAACCTCTCTCGGTAACATTCAGTACACGCGAAACTAACTGCATCACACGGCCGAGCTGCTTTTGGTAAACTTCGTCACAAAACCTGGCGCCGTGAGAGTGCATGAAATATAGTCCGAAAATAGTGAAATTATTACGGTAATGTAGGGGTCAGAGAAAGCATCATGAACCTCTTCCAGTAACATTCAGTACACGCGAAACTAACTGCATCCCACGGCCGAGCTGCTTTTAGAGCGCAGCTCTTTGGCGTCCGTTCCTGGGTTTCGCGTCGGCGTCGTCGTCGGCCTCGTAACCAGCTCCGCCCCCCTTTCATCCCCCCCCCCGCTAGCAGCGACCGACTGATACCGCTGGATGCCGCTGACGCCACTAGAGAGTCAAGATAACGTGACTGCATAGAACACCGTCGCCGCCATGCAGAAAGAGCAGGAAAGGGTCCCCCCCCCTGTTCTTGTGTGGCGGATAGGGTGCTCTTCAGTTGCCGACGCGCCGGTTATTCGTTGTCCCTGAAACCAACTCCGCAGCTGGGGTTGACTCACTATCGGCGTCAGCGGCATCAGTCAGTCGCTGCTATCTCTTCCCTCCTCCCTTTATCGTGTTGTCCGCTTGCTGCGCGCGCTTCTGCCCCCATCGTTTGCCGCTTGGTGTACACGCCGCCCCCCTCCCCCTCTTCCTGCGAGTCTCCGGTTGTCAAAGCGTCGGCTCGAACTTAATTCCTTTCTTCGCTCCTCCTCCAATGCAACCCCTGTGCGGTGGCAATCAGAGAGCCAGATCGGTGGCGGCGGATCTGTATATGTGCACCGCCCGAGCCGAAATTGCCGCTGCCGTTCGCCCTGTGCGGTGGCAATCAGAGAGCCATATCGGTGGCGGCTTGACATAAAGACAAACAGCAATTTCCTAACACTTATGCGGCAGAACATCCCGTTCCTCTCGCTCGTAACGCGTCCCACGGCTGTGACAACCTCGCGAGGCACTTGTATAGATCTCGTCTTTGAGAATCAAGCATTGGTGTACCAAGTCGAACATATATCAGTCTATTTCTCCGACCACAAAGCTTCCTTCATGACTGTCAAGAACTGTTAGTGGAGTCTTTGTTAAAGGAATACGTGTGAAAAATAAAAAAAAAATTCTGTGATAGCGCATACATGTGTTGCTCGATTTCTTTGCCTCAATCTATCGAAAAGGTGAAACAGCTTATTTGCTGCGCTCAAATTTCGCATTAGGACGTAACGTAATCGTCGGCAATTTTTTTGTTAACTTCGTCACAAAACCTGGCGCCACGAGGGTGCTTGAAATGTAGTCCGAAAAGTAGTGAAATTATTACGGTAATTTTGGGGGTCAGAGAAAGCGTCACGAACCTCTCCCGGTAACATTCAGTACATGCACAACTAATTGCATCACACGGCCGAGCTGTTTTCGTTAACTTCGTCACAAAACTGGCGCCGCGAGGGTGCTTGAAATGTAGTCCGAAAAGTAGTGAAATTATTACGGTAATGTTGGGGGTCAGAGAAAGCGTCACGAACCTCTCCCGGTAACATTTAGTACACGCGAAACTAACTGCATCCCACGGCCGAGCTGCTTTTGGTTAACTTCTTCACAAAACCTGGCGCCGCGAGGGCGCTTCAAATGTAGTCCGAAAAATAATGAAATCATTACTTCAATGCTGGGGGACCGAGAAAGCATCACGAACCTCTCCCGGTAACATTCAGTACACGCGAAAACTAATTGCATCCCACGGCCGAGTTGCTTTTGGTTAACTTCGTCACAAAACCTGGCGCCAGGAGGGTGCTTGAAATGTAGTCCGAAAAGTAGTTAAAATATTACGGTAATGTTGGGGGTCAGAGAAAGCGTCACGAACCTCTCCCGGTAACATTTAGTACACGTGAAACTAAGTGCATCCCACGGCCGAGCTGCTTTTGGTTAACTTCATCACAACACTGGCGCCGCGAGGGTGCTTCGAATGTAGTCCGAAAAGTAGGGAAATTATGGTAATGTTGGGGCACAGAGAAAGCGTCACGAACCTCTCCCGGTAACATTCAGTACACGCGAAACTAACCGCATCCCACGGCCGAGCTGCTTTTGGTTAACTTCGTCAAAAAACTTGGCGCGGCGAGGGTGCTTGAAATATAGTCCAAAAAGTAGTGAAATTTTTACGGTAGTGTTGGGGGTCAGAGAAAGCGTCACGAACCTCTCCCGGTAACATTTAGTATACGCGAAACTAACCGCATCACACGGCCGAGCTGCTTTTGGTTAATTTCGTCACAAAACCTGGCGCCGCGAGGGTGCTTGAAATGTAGTCCGAAAAGTAGTGAAATTATTACGGTAATTTTGGGGGTCAGAGAAAGCGTCACGAACCTCTCCCTGTAACATTCAGTACATGCACAACTAATTGCGTCACACGGCCGAGCTGTTTTCGTTAACTTCGTCACAAAACTGGCGCCGCGAGGGTGCTTGAAATGCAGTCCGAAAAGTAGTGAAATTATTACGGTAATGTTGGGGGTCAGAGAAAGCGTCACGAACCTCTCCCGGTAACATATAGTACACGCGAAACTAACTGCATCCCACGGCCGAGCTGCTTTTGGTTAACTTCGTCACAAAAGCGGCGCCGCGAGGGTGCTCGAAATGCAGTTCGAAAAGTAGTGAAATTATTACGGTAATGTTGGGGGTCAGAGAAAGCGTGACGAACCTCTCTCGGTAACATTCAGTACACGCGAAACTAACTGCATCACACGGCCGAGCTGCTTTTGGTAAACTTCGTCACAAAACCTGGCGCCGTGAGAGTGCATGAAATATAGTCCGAAAATAGTGAAATTATTACGGTAATGTAGGGGTCAGAGAAAGCATCATGAACCTCTTCCAGTAACATTCAGTACACGCGAAACTAACTGCATCCCACGGCCGAGCTGCTTTTAGAGCGCAGCTCTTTGGCGTCCGTTCCTGGGTTTCGCGTCGGCGTCGTCGTCGGCCTCGTAACCAGCTCCGCCCCCCTTTCATCCCCCCACCGCTAGCAGCGACCGACTGATACCGCTGGATGCCGCTGACGCCACTAGAGAGTCAAGATAACGTGACTGCATAGAACACCGTCGCCGCCATGCAGAAAGAGCAGGAAAGGGTCCCCCCCCCTGTTCTTGTGTGGCGGATAGGGTGCTCTTCAGTTGCCGACGCGCCGGTTATTCGTTGTCCCTGAAACCAACTCCGCAGCTGGGGTTGACTCACTATCGGCGTCAGCGGCATCAGTCAGTCGCTGCTATCTCTTCCCTCCTCCCTTTATCGTGTTGTCCGCTTGCTGCGCGCGCTTCTGCCCCCATCGTTTGCCGCTTGGTGTACACGCCGCCCCCCTCCCCCTCTTCCTGCGAGTCTCCGGTTGTCAAAGCGTCGGCTCGAACTTAATTCCTTTCTTCGCTCCTCCTCCAATGCAACCCCTGTGCGGTGGCAATCAGAGAGCCAGATCGGTGGCGGCGGATCTGTATATGTGCACCGCCCGAGCCGAAATTGCCGCTGCCGTTCGCCCTGTGCGGTGGCAATCAGAGAGCCAGATCGGTGGCGGCTTGACATAAAGACAAACAGCAATTTCCTAACACTTATGCGGCAGAACATCCCGTTCCTCTCGCTCGTAACGCGTCCCACGGCTGTGACAACCTCGCGAGGCACTTGTATAGATCTCGTCTTTGAGAATCAAGCATTGGTGTACCAAGTCGAACATATATCAGTCTATTTCTCCGACCACAAAGCTTCCTTCATGACTGTCAAGAACTGTTAGTGGAGTCTTTGTTAAAGGAATACGTGTGAAAAATAAAAAAAAAATTCTGTGATAGCGCATACATGTGTTGCTCGATTTCTTTGCCTCAATCTATCGAAAAGGTGAAACAGCTTATTTGCTGCGCTCAAATTTCGCATTAGGACGTAACGTAATCGTCGGCAATTTTTTTGTTAACTTCGTCACAAAACCTGGCGCCACGAGGGTGCTTGAAATGTAGTCCGAAAAGTAGTGAAATTATTAAGGTAAGTTTGGGGGTCCGAGAAAGCATCACGAACCTCTCCCGGTAACAATCAGTACACGCGAAACTAACTGTATTACACGGCCGAGCTGCTTTTGGTTAACTTCGTCACAACAGCTGGCACCGCGAGGGTGCTTGAAATGTAGTCCAAAAAGTAGTGAAATTATTACGGTAGTGTTGGGGATCAGAGAAAGCGTCACGAACCTCTCCCGGTAACATTCAGTACATGCACAACTAATTGCATCACACGGCCGAGCTGCTTTTGGTTAACTTCATCACAACACTGGCGCCGCGAGGGTGCTTCGAATGTAGTCCGAAAAGTAGTGAAATTATGGTAATGTTGGGGGACAGAGAAAGCATCACGAACCTCTCCCGGTAACATTCAGTACACGCGAAACTAACCGCATCCCACGGCCGAGCTGCTTTTGGTTAACTTCGTCAAAAAACTTGGCGCCGCTAGGGTGCTTGAAATGTAGTCCAAAAAGTAGTGAAATTTTTACGGTAGTGTTGGGGGTCAGAGAAAGCGTCACGAACCTCTCCCGGTAACATTTAGTATACGCGAAACTAACCGCATCACACGGCCGAGCTGCTTTTGGTTAATTTCGTCACAAAACCTGGCGCCGCGAGGGTGCTTGAAATGTAGTCCGAAAAGTAGCGAAATTATTACGGTAATTTTGGGGGTCAGAGAAAGCGTCACGAACCTCTCCCGGTAACATTCAGTACATGCACAACTAATTCCATCACACGGCCGAGCTGTTTTCGTTAACTTCGTCACAAAACTGGCGCCGCGAGGGTGCTTGAAATGCAGTCCGAAAAGTAGTGAAATTATTACGGTAATGTTGGGGGTCAGAGAAAGCGTCACGAACCTCTCTCGGTTACATTCAGTACACGCAAAACTAATTGTATCACACGGCCGAGCTGCTTTTGGTTAACTTCGTCACAAAAGTGGCGCCGCGAGGGTGCTCGAAATGCAGTTCGAAAAGTAGTGAAATTATTACGGTAATGTTGGGGGACAGAGAAAGCGTCACGAACCTCTCCCGGTAACATTCAGTACACGTGAAACTAAGTGCATCCCACGGCCGAGCTGCTTTTGGTTAACTTCATCACAACACTGGCGCCGCGAGGGTGCTTCGAATGTAGTCCGAAAAGTAGTGAAATTAAGGTAATGTTGGGGGACAGAGAAAGCGTCACGAACCTCTCCCGGTAACATTCAGTACACGCGAAACTAACCGCATCCCACAGCCGAGCTGCTTTTGGTTAACTTCGTCAAAAAACGTGGCGCCGCGAGGGTGCTTGAAATGTAGTCCAAAAAGTTGTGAAATTTTTACGGTAGTGTTGGGGGTCAGAGAAAGCGTCACGAACCTCTCCCGGTAACATTTAGTAAACGCGAAACTAACCGCATCACACGGCCGAGCTGCTTTTGGTTAATTTCGTCACAAAACCTGGCGCCGCGAGGGTGCTTGAAATGTATTCCGAAAAGTAGTGAAATTATTACGGTAATTTTGGGGGTCAGAGAAAGCGTCACGAACCTATCCCGGTAACATTCAGTACATGCACAACTAATTGCATCACACGGCCGAGCTGTTTTCGTTAACTTCGTCACAAAACTGGCGCCGCGAGGGTGCTTGAAATGTAGTCCGAAAAGTAGTGAAATTATTACGGTAATGTTGGGGGTCAGAGAAAGCGTCACGAACCTCTCCCGGTAACATTAGTACATGCGAAACTAACTGCATCCCACGGCCGAGCTGCTTTTGGTTAACTTCTTCACAAAACCTGGCGCCAGGAGGGTGCTTGAAATGTAGTCCGAAAAGTAGGGAAATTATTACGGTTATGTTGGGGGTCAGAGAAAGCGTCACGAACCTCTCCCGGTAACATTCAGTACACGCGAAACTAACTGCATCCCAAGGCAGAGCTGCTTTTGGTTAACTTCATCACAAAACTGGCGCCGCGAGGGTGCTTCAAATGTAATCCGAAAAGTAGTGAAATTGTTACGGTAATGTTGAGGGACAGAGAAAGCGTCACGAACCTCTCCCGGTAACATTCAGTACACGCGAAACTAACTGCATCCCACGGCAGAGCTGCTTTTGGTTAACTTCATCACAAAACTGGCGCCGCGAGGGTGCTTCAAATGTAATCCGAAAAGTAGTGAAATTGTTACGGTAATGTTTGGGGTGAGAGTATGCGTCACGAACCTCTCCCGGTAACATTTAGTACACGCGAAACTAACCGCATCACACGGCCGAGCTGCTTTTGGCTAATTTCGTCACAGAACCTGGCGCCGCGAGGCTACTTGAAATGTAGTCCGAAAAGTAATGAATTTATTACTTTAATGCTGGGGGTCAGAGAAAGCGTCACGAACCTCTCCCGATAACATTCAGTACACGCGAAACTAACTGCATCCCACGGCCGAGCTGCTTTTGATTAACTTCGTCACAGAACCTGGCGCCGCGAGGGTGCTTGAAATGTAGTCCGAAAAGTAATGAAATCATTACTTTAATGCTTGGGGTCAGAGAAAGCGTCACGAACCTCTCCCGGTAACATTCAGTACACGCGAAACTAACTGCATCCCAAGGCCGAGCTGCTTGTGGTTAACTTCGTCACAAAACGTGGCGCCGCGAGCGTGCTTGAAATGTAGTCCAAAAAGTAGTGAATATATTACGGTAATGTTGGGGGTCAGAGAAAGCGTCACGAACCTCTGGCGGTAACATTTAGTACACGCGAAACTAACCGCATCACACGGCCGTGCTGCTTTTGGCTAACTTCGTCACAGAACGTGGCGCCGCGAGGCTGCTTGAAATGCAATCCGAAAAGTAATAAAATTATTACGGTAATGTTGGGGGTCAGAGAAAGCATCGCGAACCTCTCCCGGTAACACTTATTACACGCGAAACTAACCGCATCCCACGGCCGAGCGGCTTTTGGTTATCTTCGTCACAGAACCTGGCGCCGAGGGTGCTTGAAATGTAGTACGAAAAGTAATGAAATTATTACTTTAATGCTGGGGGTCAGAGAAATCGTCACGAACCTTTCCCGGTAACATTCAGTACACGCGAAACTAACTGCATCCCACGACCGAGCTACTTTTGGTTAACTTCGTCACAAAACGTGGCACCGCGAGGGCGCTTGAAATGTAGTCCGAAAAGTAGTGAAATTATTACGGTAATGTTGGAGGTCAGAGAAAGCGTGACGAACCTCTCTCGGTAACATTCAGTACACGCGAAACTAACTGCATCACACGGCCGAGCTGCTTTTGGTAAACTTCGTCACAAAACCTGGCGCCGTGAGAGTGCTTGAAATATAGTCCGAAAATAGTGAAATTATTACGGTAATGTAGGGGTCAGAGAAAGCATCATGAACCTCTTCCAGTAACATTCAGTACACGCGAAACTAACTGCACCCCACGGCCGAGCTGCTTTTAGAGCGCAGCTCTTTGGCGTCCGTTCCTGGGTTTCGCGTCCGCGTCGTCGTCGGCCTCGTAACCAAGTCCGCCCCCCTTTCATCCCCCCAGCGCTAGCAGCGACCGACTGATACCGCTGGATGCCGCTGACGCCACTAGAGAGTGAAGATAACGTGACTGCATAGAACACCGTCGCCGCCATGCAGAAAGAGGAGGAAAGGGTCCCCCCCCCCTGTTCTTGTGTGGCGGATAGGGTGCTCTTCAGTTGCCGAAGCGCCGGTTATTCGTTGTCCCTGAAACCAACTCCGCAGCTGGGGTTGACTCACTATCGGCGTCAGCGGCATCAGTCAGTCGCTGCTATCTCTTCCCTCCTCCCTTTATCGTGTTGTCCGCTTGCTGCGCGCGCTTCTGCCCCCACCGTTTGCCGCTTGGTGTACACGCCGCCCCCCTCCCCCTCTTCCTGCGAGTCTCCGGTTGTCAAAGCGCCGGCTCGAACTTAATTCCTTTCTTCGCTCCTCCTCCAATGCAACCCCTGTGCGGTGGCAATCAGAGAGCCAAATCGGTGGCGGCGGATCTGTATATGTGCACCGCCCGAGCCGAAATTGCCGCTGCCGTTCGCCCTGTGCGGTGGCAATCAGAGAGCCAGATCGGTGGCGGCTTGACATAAAGACAAACAGCAATTTCCTAACACTTATGCGGCAGAACATCCCGTTCCTCTCGCTCGTAACGCGTCCCACGGCTGTGACAACCTCGCGAGGCACTTGTATAGATCTCGTCTTTGAGAATCAAGCATTGGTGTACCAAGTCGAACATATATCAGTCTATTTCTCCGACCACAAAGCTTCCTTCATGACTGTCAAGAACTGTTAGTGGAGTCTTTGTTAAAGGAATACGTGTGAAAAATGAAAAAAAATTCTGTGATAGCGCATACATGTGTTGCTCGATTTCTTTGCCTCAATCTATCGAAAAGGTGAAACAGCTTATTTGCTGCGCTCAAATTTCGCATTAGGAAGTAACGTAATCGTCGGCAATTTTTTTGTTAACTTCGTCACAAAACCTGGCGCCACGAGGGTGCTTGAAATGTAGTCCGAAAAGTAGTGAAATTATTACGGTAATTTTGGGGGTCAGAGGGAGCGTCACGAACCTCTCCCGGTAACATTCAGTACATGCACAACTAATTGCATCACACGGCCGAGCTGTTTTCGTTAACTTCGTCACAAAACTGGCGCCGCGAGGGTGCTTGAAATGCAGTCCGAAAAGTAGTGAAATTATTACGGTAATGTCGGGGGTCAGAGAAAGCGTCACGAACCTCTCCCGGTAACATTTAGTACACGCGAAACTAACTGCATCCCACGGCCGAGCTGCTTTTCGTTAACTTCTTCACAAAACCTGGAGCCGCGAGGGCGCTTCAAATGTAGTCCGAAAAATAACGAAATCATTACTTCAATGCTGGGGGTCCGAGAAAGCATCACGAACCTCTCCCGGTAACATTCAGTACACGCGAAAACTAATTGCATCCCACGGCCGAGCTGCTTTTGGTTAACTTCGTCACAAAACCTGGCGCTACGAGGGTGCTTGAAATGTAGTCCGAAAATAGTGAAATTATTACGGTAATGTTAGAGGTCAGAGAAAGCGTCACGAACCTCTCCCGGTAACATTCAGTACACGCGAAACTAACTGCATCCCACGGCAGAGCTGCTTTTGGTTAACTTCATCATAAAACTGGCGCCGCGAGGGTGCTTCAAATGTAATCCGAAAAGTAGTGAAATTGTTACGGTAATGTTGAGGGACAGAGAAAGCGTCACGAACCTCTCCCGGTAACATTCAGTACACGCGAAACTAACTGCATCCCACGGCAGAGCTGCTTTTGGTTAACTTCATCACAAAACTGGCGCCGCGAGGGTGCTTCAAATGTAATCCGAAAAGTAATGAAATTGTTACGGTAATGTTTGGGGTGAGAGTATGCGTCACGAACCTCTCCCGGTAACATTTAGTACACGCGAAACTAACTGCATCCCACGGCCGAGCTGCTTTTGATTAACTTCGTCACAGAACCTGGCGCCGCGAGGGTGCTTGAAATGTAGTCCGAAAAGTAATGAAATCATTACTTTAATGCTGGGGGTCAGAGAAAGCGTCATGAACCTCTCCCGGTAACATTCAGTACACGCGAAACTAAATGCATCCCAAGGCCGAGCTGCTTATGGTTAACTTCGTCACAAAACGTGGCGCCGCGAGCTTGCTTGAAATGTAGTCCAAAAAGTAGTGAATATATTACGGTAATTTTGGGGGTCAGAGGGAGCGTCACGAACCTCTCCCGGTAACATTCAGTACATGCACAACTAATTGCATCACACGGCCGAGCTGTTTTCGTTAACTTCGTCACAAAACTGGCGCCGCGAGGGTGCTTGAAATGCAGTCCGAAAAGTAGTGAAATTATTACGGTAATGTCGGGGGTCAGAGAAAGCGTCACGAACCTCTCCCGGTAACATTTAGTACACGCGAAACTAACTGCATCCCACGGCCGAGCTGCTTTTCGTTAACTTCTTCACAAAACCTGGAGCCGCGAGGGCGCTTCAAATGTAGTCCGAAAAATAACGAAATCATTACTTCAATGCTGGGGGTCCGAGAAAGCATCACGAACCTCTCCCGGTAACATTCAGTACACGCGAAAACTAATTGCATCCCACGGCCGAGCTGCTTTTGGTTAACTTCGTCACAAAACCTGGCGCTACGAGGGTGCTTGAAATGTAGTCCGAAAATAGTGAAATTATTACGGTAATGTTAGAGGTCAGAGAAAGCGTCACGAACCTCTCCCGGTAACATTCAGTACACGCGAAACTAACTGCATCCCACGGCAGAGCTGCTTTTGGTTAACTTCATCATAAAACTGGCGCCGCGAGGGTGCTTCAAATGTAATCCGAAAAGTAGTGAAATTGTTACGGTAATGTTGAGGGACAGAGAAAGCGTCACGAACCTCTCCCGGTAACATTCAGTACACGCGAAACTAACTGCATCCCACGGCAGAGCTGCTTTTGGTTAACTTCATCACAAAACTGGCGCCGCGAGGGTGCTTCAAATGTAATCCGAAAAGTAATGAAATTGTTACGGTAATGTTTGGGGTGAGAGTATGCGTCACGAACCTCTCCCGGTAACATTTAGTACACGCGAAACTAACTGCATCCCACGGCCGAGCTGCTTTTGATTAACTTCGTCACAGAACCTGGCGCCGCGAGGGTGCTTGAAATGTAGTCCGAAAAGTAATGAAATCATTACTTTAATGCTGGGGGTCAGAGAAAGCGTCATGAACCTCTCCCGGTAACATTCAGTACACGCGAAACTAAATGCATCCCAAGGCCGAGCTGCTTATGGTTAACTTCGTCACAAAACGTGGCGCCGCGAGCTTGCTTGAAATGTAGTCCAAAAAGTAGTGAATATATTACGGTAATGTTGGGGGTCAGAGAAAGCGTCACGAACCTCTGCCGGTAACATTTAGTACACGCGAAACTAACCGCATCACACGGCCGAGCGGCTTTTGGTTATCTTCGTCACAGAACCTGGCGCCGAGGGTGCTTGAAATGTAGTACGAAAAGTAATGAAATTATTACTTTAATGCTGGGGGTCAGAGAAATCGTCACGTACCTTTCCCGGTAACATTCAGTACACGCGAAACTAACTGCATCCCACGACCGAGCTACTTTTGGTTAACTTCGTCACAAAACGTAGCACCGCGAGGGTGCTTGAAATGTAGTCCGAAAAGTAGTGAAATTATTACGGTAATGTTGGGGGTCAGAGAAAGCGTGACGAACCTCTCTCGGCAACATTCAGTACACGCGAAACTAACTGCATCACACGGCCGAGCTGCTTTTGGTAAACTTCGTCACAAAACCTGGCGCCGTGAGTGCTTGAGATATAGTCCGAAAATAGTGAAATTATTAGGGTAAGTTTGGGGGTCTGAGAAAGCATCACGAACCTCTCCCTGTAACAATCAGTACACGCGAAACTAACTGTATTACACGGCCGAGCTGCTTTTGGTTAACTTCGTCACAAAAGCTGGCGCCGCGAGGGTGCTTGAAATGTAGTCCAAAAAGTAGTGAAATTATTACGGTAGTGTTGGGGATCAGAGAAAGCGTCACGAACCTCTCCCGGTAACATTTAGTACACGCGAAAGTAACCGCATCACACGGCCGAGCTACTTTTGGTTAACTTCGTCACAAAACCTGGCGCCGCGAGGGTGCTTGAAATGTAGTCCGAAAGGTAGTGAAATTATTCCGGTAATGTTGGGGGTCAGAGAAAGCGTCACGAACCTCTCCCGATAACATTCAAACACGCGAAACTAACTGCATCACAGGGCCGAGCTTCTTTCGTTTAAATTCGTCACAGAACCTGGCGCCGCGAGGGCGCTTGAAATGTAGTCCAAAAAGTAGTGAAATAATTACGGTAATGTTGGGGGACAGAGAAAGCGTCGCGGACCTCTCCCGGTAACATTTAGTACACGCGAAACTAACTGCATCCCAAGGCCGTGCTGCTTTTGGTTAACTCATTCACAAAACCTGGCGCCGCGAGGGTGCTTGAAATGTAGTCCGAAAAGTAATGAAATCATTACTTTAATGCTGGGGGTCAGAGAAAGCGTCACGAACCTCTCCCGGTAACATTCAGTACACGCGAAACTAAATGCATCCCAAGGCCGAGCTGCTTATGGTTAACTTCGTCACAAAACGTGGCGCCGCGAGCGTGCTTGAAATGTAGTCCAAAAAGTAGTGAATATATTACGGTAATGTTGGGGGTCAGAGAAAGCGTCACGAACCTCTGCCGGTAACATTTAGTACACGCGAAACTAACCGCATCACACGGCCGAGCTGCTTTTGGCTAACTTCGTCACAGAACGGGGCGCCGCGAGGCTGCTTGAAATGCAGTCCGAAAAGTAATGAAATTATTACGGTAATGTTGGGGGTCAGAGAAAGCATCACGAACCTCTCCCGGTAACACTTATTACACGCGAAACTAACCGCATCCCACGGCCGAGCGGCTTTTGGTTATCTTCGTCACAGAACCTGGCGCCGAGGGTGCTTGAAATGTAGTACGAAAAGTAATGAAATTATTACTTTAATGCTGGGGGTCAGAGAAATCGTCACGTACCTTTCCCGGTAACATTCAGTACACGCGAAACTAACTGCATCCCACGACCGAGCTACTTTTGGTTAACTTCGTCACAAAACGTAGCACCGCGAGGGTGCTTGAAATGTAGTCCGAAAAGTAGTGAAATTATTACGGTAATGTTGGGGGTCAGAGAAAGCGTGACGAACCTCTCTCGGTAACATTCTGTACACGCGAAACTAACTGCATCACGCGGCCGAGCTGCTTTTGGTAAACTTCGTCACAAAACCTAGCGCCGTGAATTCTTTGAAATATAGTCCGAAAATAGTGAAATTATTACGGTAACGTAGGGGTCAGAGAAAGCATCATGAACCTCTTCCAGTAACATTCAGTACACGCGAAACTAACTGCACCCCACGGCCGAGCTGCTTTTTGTTAACTTCGTCACAAAACCTGGCGCCACGAGGGTGCTTGAAATGTAGTCCGAAAAGTAGTGAAATTATTAAGGTAAGTTTGGGGGTCCGAGAAAGCATCACGAACCTCTCCCGGTAACAATCAGTACACGCGAAACTAACTGTATTACACGGCCGAGCTGCTTTTGGTTAACTTCGTCACAAAAGCTGGCGCCGCGAGGGTGCTTGAAATGTAGTGCAAAAAGTAGTGAAATTATTACGGTAGTGTTGGGGATCAGAGAAAGCGTCACGAACCTCTCCCGGTAACATTTAGTACACGCGAAAGTAACCGCATCACACGGCCGAGCTACTTTTGGTTAACTTCGTCACAAAACCTGGCGCCGCGAGGCTGCTTGAAATGTAGTCCGAAAGGTAGTGAAATTATTCCGGTAATGTTGGGGGTCAGAGAAAGCGTCACGAACCTCTCCCGGTAACATTCAAACACGCGAAACTAACTGCATCACAGGGCCGAGCTGCTTTCGTTTAACTTCGTCACAGAACCTGGCGCCGCGAGGGCGCTTGAAATGTAGTCCAAAAAGTAGTGAAATAATTACGGTAATGTTGGGGGACAGAGAAAGCGTCGCGGACCTCTCCCGGTAACATTTAATACACGCGAAACTAACTGCATCCCAAGGCCGAGCTGCTTTTGATTAACTTCGTCACAGAACCTGGCGCCGCGAGGGTGCTTGAAATGTAGTCCGAAAAGTAGTGAAATTATTACGGTAATGTTGGGAGTCAGAGAAAGCGTGACGAACCTCCCTCGGTAACATTCAGTACACGCGAAACTAACTGCATCACACGGCCGAGCTGCTTTTGGTAAACTTCGTCACAAAACCTGGCGCCGCGAGGGTGCTTGAAATATAGTCCGAAAATAGTGAAATTATTACGGTAATGTTGGGGGTCCGAGAAAGCGTCACGAACCTCTCCCGGTAACAATCAGTACACGCGAAACTAACATTTGTCACACGGCCGAGCTGCTTTTGGTTAACTTCGTCACAAAACCTGGCGCCGCGAGGGTGCTTCAAATGTAGTCCGAAAAGTAATGAAATCATTTCTTTAATGCTGGGGGTCAGAGAAAGCATCACGAACCTCTCCCGGTAACATTTAGTACACGCGAAACTAACTGCATCACACGGCGGAGCTGCTTTTGGTTAACTTCGTCACAAAACTGGCGCCGCGAGGGTGCTTGAAATGCAGTCCGAAAAGTAGTGAAATTATTACTGTAATTTTGGGGGACAGAGAAAGCGTCACGAACCTCTCCCGGTAACATTCAGTACACGCAAAACTAACTGCATCACAAGGCCAAGCTGCTTTTGGTTAACTTCGTCACAGAACCTGGCGCCGCGAGGCTGCTTGAAATGAAGTCCGAAAAGTAATGAAATTATTACATTATAGCTGGGGGTCAGAGAAAGCGTCACGAACCTCTCCCGGTAACATTCAGTACACGCGAAACTAACTGCATCCCACGGCCGAGCTACTTTTGATAAACTTCGTCACAGAACCTGGCGCCGCGAGTGTGCTTGAAATGTAGTCCGAAAAGTAATGAATTCATTACTTCAATGCTGGGGGTCAGAGAAAGCATCACGAACCTCTCCCGGTAACATTCAGTACACGCGAAATTAATTGCATCCCACCGCCGAGCTGCTTTTGGTTAACTTCGTCACAAAACCAGGCGCCGCGAGGGTGCTTGAAATGTAGTCGGAAAAGTAGTGAAATTCTTACGGTAATGTTGAGGGACAGAGAAAGCGTCACGAACCTCTTCCGGTAACATTTAGTACACGCGAAACTAACCGCATCACACGGCCGAGCTGCTTATGATTAACTTCGTCACAGAACCTGGCGCCGCGAGGGTGCTTGAAATGTAGTCCGAAAAGTAGTGAAATTATTACGGTAATATTGGGGGTCAGAGAAAGCGCCACGGACCTGTCCCGGTAACATTCAGTACACGCGAAACTAATTGCATCCCACCGCCGAGCTGCTTTTGGTTAACTTCGTCACAAAACCAGGCGCCGCGAGGGTGCTTGAAATGTAGTCCGAAAAGTAGTGCAGTTATTACGGTAATGTTGGGGGTCAGAGAAAGCGTCACGAACCTCTCCCGGTAACATTCAGTACTCGCACAACTAATTGCATCACACGTCCGAGCTGCTTTTGGTTAACTTCGTCACAGAACTACCGCCGCGAGGGTGCTTGAAATGTAGTACGAAAAGCAGTGAAATTATTACGGTAATGTTGGGGGACAGAGAAAGCGTCACGAACCTCTCCCGGTAACATTCAGTACACGCGAAACTATTTGCATCCCACCGCCGAGCTGCTTTTGGTTAACTTCGTCACAAAACCAGCCGCCGCGAGGGTGCTTGAAATGTAGTCCGAAAAGTAGTGAAATTAATACGGTAATGTTGAGGGACAGAGAAAGCGTCACGAACCTCTTCCGATAACATTTAGTACACGCGAAACTAACCGCATCACACGGCCGAGCTGCTTTTGATTAACTTCGTCACAGAACCTGGCTCCGCGAGGGTGCTTGAAATGTAGTCCGAAAAGTAGTGAAATTATTACGGTAATTTTGGGGGTCAGAAAAAGCGCCACGGACCTGTCCCGGTAACATTCATTACACACGAAACGAACTGCATCCCAAGGCTGAGCTGCTTTTGGTTAACTTCGTCACAAACCTAGCGCCGCAAGGGTGCTTGAAATGTAGTCCGAAAAATAATGAAATCATTACTTTAATGCTGGGGTTCAGAGAAAGCGTCACGAACCACTCCCGGTAACATACAGTACACGCGAAACTAACCGCATCCCACGGCCGAGCTGCTTTTGGTTAACTTCGTCACAAAACGTGGCGCCGCGAGGGTGCTTGAAATGTAGTCCAAAAAGTGGTGAAATTATTACGGTAGTGTTGGGGGTCAGAGAAAGCGTCACGAACCTCTCCCGGTAACATTCAGTACATGCACAACTAATTGCATCACACGGCCGAGCTGCTTTTGGTTAACTTCGTCACAAAACTAGCACCGCGAGGGTGCTTGAAATGTAGTCCGAAAAGTAGTGAAATTATTACGGTAATGTTGGGGGTCAGAGAAAGCGTCACGAACCTCTCCCGGTAACATTCAAACACGCGAAACTAACTGCATCCCGAGCCGAGCTGCTTTTGGTTAACTTCGTCACAAAAGCTGGCGCCGTGAGGGTGCTTGAAATGTAGTCCGAAATGTGAAATCATTACGGTAATGTTTGGGGTGAGAGAATGCGTCACGAAACTCTCCCGGTAACATTTAGTACACGCGAAACTAACTGCATCACACGTCGGAGCTGCTTTTGGTTAACTTCGTCACAGAACCTGGCGCCGCGAGGGTACTTGAAATGTAGTCCGAAAAGTAGTGAAATTATTACGGTAATTTTGGGGGTCAGAGAAAGCGTCACGAACCTCTCCCGGTAACATTCAGTACACGCGAAACTAACTGCATCCCACGGCCGAGCTGCTTTTGGTTAACTTCCTCACAAAACCTGGCGCCGCGAGGGTGCTTGAAATGTAGTCCGAAATGTTGTGAAATCATTACGGTAATGTTTGGGGTGAGAGTATGCGTCACGAAACTCTCCCGGTAACATTTAGTACACGCGAAACTAACTGCATCACACGTCGGAGCTGCTTTTGGTTAACTTCGCCACAGAACCTGGCGCCGCGAGGGTGCTTGAAATGTAGTCCGAAAAATTGTGAAATTATTACGGTAATTTTGGGGGTCAGAGAAAGCGTCACGAACCTCTCCCGGTAACATTCAGTACACGCGAAACTAATTGCATCCCACGGCCGAGCTGCTTTTGGTTAACTTCGTCACAAATCCTGGCGCCGGGAGGGTGCTTGAAATGTAGTCCGAAAAGTAGCGAAATTATTACGGTAATGTTGGGGGTCAGAGAAAGCGTCACGAACCTCTCTCGGTTATATTCAGTACACGCAAAACTAATTGCATCACACGGCCGAGCTGCTTTTGGTTAACTTCGTCACAAAAGTGGCGCCATGAGGGTGCTTGAAATGCAGTTCGAAAAGTAGTGAAATTATTACGGTAATGTTGGGGGACAGAGAAAGGGTCACGAACCTCTCCCGGTAACATTCAGTACACGCGAAACTAAGTGCATCCCACGGCCGAGCTGCTTTTGGTTAACTTCATCACAAAACTGGCGCCGCGAGGGTGCTTGAAATGTAGTCCGAAATGTTGTGAAATCATTACGGTAATGTTTGGGGTGAGAGTATGCGTCACGAAACTCTCCCGGTAACATTCAGTACACGCGAAACTAACTGCATCCCACGGCCGAGCTGCTTTTGGTTAACTTCGTCACAAAACCTGGCGCCGCGAGGGTGCTTGAAATGTAGTCCGAAAAGTGATGAAATCATTACTTTAATGCTGGGGGTCAGAGAAAGCGTCAGGAACCTCTCCCGGTAACATTCAGTACACGCGAAACTAACTGCATCCCACGGCCGAGCTGCTTTTGGTTAACTTCGTCACAAAACCTGGCGCCGCGAGGGTGCGTCAAATGTAGTCCGAAAAGTAATGAAATCATTACTTTAAAGCTGGGAGTCAGAGAAAGCGTCTCCAACCTCTCCCGGTAACATTCAGTACACGCGAAACTAATTGCATCCCACGGCCGAGCTGCTTTTGGTTAACTTCGTCACAATACCTGGCGCCACGAGGGTGCTTGAAATGTAGTCCGAAAAGTAGTGAAATTATTACGGTAATGATGGGGGACAGAGAAAGCATGGCGGACGTCTCCCGGTAACAATTAGTACACGCGAAACTAACTGCATCCCACGGCCGAGCTGCTTTGGTTAACTTCCTGACAAAACTAGCGCCGCGAGGGTGCTTCAAATTTAGTCCGAAAAGTAGTGAAATAATAACGGTAATGTTGGGGGACAGAGAAAGCGTCACGAACCCCTCCGGTAACATTCAGTACACGCGAAACTAACCGCATCCCACGGCCGAGCTCCTTTTGGTTAACTTCGTCACAAAACGTGGCGCCGCGAGGGTGCTTGAAATGTAGTCCAAAATGTAGTGAAATTATTACGGTAATGTTGGGGTACAGAGAAAGCGTCACGAACCTCTCCCAGTAACATTCAGTACACGCGAAACTAACTGCATCCCACGGCCGAGCTGCTTTTGGTTAACTTTATCACAGAACTGGTGCCGCGAGGGTGCTTCAAATATAGTCCTAAATGTATTGAAATTATTACGGTAATGTTTGGGGTGAGAGAATGCGTCACGAACCTCCCCCGGTAATTTTCAGTACACGCGAAACTAACTGCATCACACGGCCGAGCTGCTTTTGGTTAACTTCGTCACAAAAGTGGCGCCGCGAGGGTGCTTGAAATGCAGTTCGAAAAGTAGTGAAATTATTACGGTAATGTTGGGGGACAGAGAAAGCGTCAGGAACCTCTCCCGGTAACATTCAGTACACGCGAAACTAAGTGCATCCCACGGCCGAGCTGCTTTTGGTTAACTTCATCACAAAACTGGCGCCGCGAGGGTGCTTAGAATGTAGTCCGAAAAGTAGTGAAATTATTACGGTAATGTTGGGGGACAGAGAAAGCGTCACGAACCTCTCCCGGTAACATTCGGTACACGCGAAACTAACCGCATCCAACGGCCGAGCTGCTTTTGGTTTACTTCGTCACAAAACGTGGCGCCGCGAGGGTGCTTGAAATGTAGTCCAAAAAGTAGTGAAATTATTACGGTAGTGTTGGGGGTCAGAGAAAGCGTCACGAACCTCTCCCGGTAACATTTAGTACACGCGAAACTAACCGCAGTACACGGCCGAGCTGCTTTTGGTTAACTTCGTCACAACACCTGGCGCCGCGAGGGTGCTTGAAATATAGTCCGAAAGATAGTGAAATTATTCCGGTAATGTTGGGGGTCAGAGAAAGCGTCACGAACCTCTCCCGGTAACATTCAGTACATGCACAACTAATTGCATCACACGGCCGAGCTGCTTTTGGTTAACTTCGTCACAAAACTGGCGCGCGAGGGTGCTTGAAATGCAGTCCGAAAAGTAGTGAACTTATTACGGTAATATTAGGGGTCAGAGAAAGCGTGACGAACCTCTCCCGGTAACATTCAAACACGCGAAACTAACTGCATCACAAGGCCGAGCTGTTTTCGTTAACTTCGTCACAAAACCTGGCGCCGCGAGGGTGCTTGAAATGTAGTCCAAAAATAGTGAAATAATTACGGTAATGTTGGGGGTCAGAGAAAGCGTCACGAACCTTTCCCGGTAACATTCAGTGCACGCACAACTAATTGCATCACACGGCCGAGCTGATTTTGGTTAACTTCGTCACAAGACGTGGCGCCGCGAGGGATCTTTATATGTAGTCCACAAAGTAGAGAAAATATTACGGTAATGTTTGGGGTCAGAGTATGCGTCACGAAACTCTCCCGGTAACATTTATTACACGCGAAACTAACTGCATCACACGGCGGAGCTGCTTTTGGTTAACTTCGTCGCAGAACCTGGCGCCGCGAGGGTGCTTGAAATGTAGTCCGAAAAGTAGTGAAATTATTACGGCAATTTTGGGGGTCAGAGAAAGCGTCACGAACCTCTCCCGGTAACATTCCGTACACGCGAAACTAACCGCATCCCACGGCCGAGCTGCTTTTGGTTAACTTCGTCACAAAACGTGGCGCCGCGAGGGCGCTTGAAATGTAGTCCAAAAAGTAGTGAAATTATTACGGTAGTGTTGGGGGTCAGAGAAAGCGTCACGAACCTCTCCCGGTAACATTTAGTACACGCGAAACTAACCGCATCACACGGCCGAGCTGCTTTTGGTTAACTTCGTCACAAAACCTGGCGCCGCGAGGGTGCTTGAAATGTACTCCGAAATGTTGTGAAATCATTACGGTAATGTTTCGGGTTAGAGTATGCGTCACGAAACTCTCCCGTTAACATTTAGTACACGCGAAACTAACTGCATCACACGTCGGAGCTGCTTTTGGTTAACTTCGTCACAGAACCTGGCGCCGCGAGGGTGCTTGAAATGTAGTCCGAAAAGTAGTGAAATTATTTCGGTAATTTTGGGGGTCAGAGAAAGCGTCACGAACCTCTCCCGGTAACATTCAGTACAAGCGAAACTAATTGCATCCCACGGCCGAGCTGCTTTTGGTTAACTTCGTCACAATACCTGGCGCCACGAGGGTGCTTGAAATGTAGTCCGAAAAGTAGTGAAATTATTACGGTAATGTTGGGGGACAGAGAAAGCATGGCGGACGTCTCCCGGTAACATTTAATACACGCGAAACTAACTGCATCCCACGGCCGAGCTACTTTGGTTAACTTCCTGACAAAACTAGCGCCGCGAGGGTGCTTCAAATGTAGTCCGAAAAGTGTTGAAATAATTACGGTAATGTTGGGGGACAGAGAAAGCGTCACGAACCCCTCCGGTAACATTCAGTACACGCGAAACTAACCGCATCCCACGGCCGAGCTGCTTTTGGTTAACTTTATCACAGAACTGCCGCCGCGAGGGTGCTTCAAATATAGTCCGAAAAGTATTGAAATTATTACGGTAATGTTGGGGGTCAGAGAAAGCGTCACGAACCTCTCCCGGTAATTTTCAGTACACGCGAAACTAACTGCATCACACGGCCGAGCTGCTTTTGGTTAACTTCGTCACGAAAGCTGGCGCCGCGAGGGTGCTTGAAATGTAGTCCGAAATGTGAAATCATTACGGTAATGTTTGGGGTGAGAGAATGCGTCACGAAACTCTCCCGGTAACATTTAGTACACGCGAAACTAACTGCATCACACGTCGGAGCTGCTTTTGGTTAACTTCGTCACAGAACCTGGCGCCGCGAGGGTGCTTGAAATGTAGTCCGAAAAGTAGTGAAATTATTACGGTAATTTAGGGGGTCAGAGAAAGCGTCACGAACCTCTCCCGGTAACATTCAGTACACGCGAAACTAACTGCATCCCACGGCCGAGCTGCTTTTGGTTAACTTCGTCACAAAACCTGGCGCCGCGAGGGTGCTTGATATGTAGTCCGAAATGTTGTGAAATCATTACGGTAATGTTTGGGGTGAGAGTATGCGTCACGAAACTCTCCCGGTAACATTTAGTACACGCGAAACAAACTGCATCACACGTCGGAGCTGCTTTTGGTTAACTTCGTCACAGAACCTGGCGCCGCGAGGGTGCTTGAAATGTAGTCTGAAAAATAGTGAAATTATTACGGTAATTTTGGGGGTCAGAGAAAGCGTCACTAACCTCTCCCGGTAACATTCAGTACACGCGAAACTAATTGCATCCCACGGCCGAGCTGCTTTTGGTTAACTCCGTCACAAATCCTGGCGCCGGGAGGGTGCTTGAAATGTAGTCCAAAAAGTAGCGAAATTATTACGGTAATGTTGGGGGTCAGAGAAAGCGTCAAGAACCTCTCTCGGTTATATTCAGTACACGCAAAACTAATTGCATCACACGGCCGAGCTGCTTTTGGTTAACTTTATCACAGAACTGGCGCCGCGAGGGTGCTTCAAATATAGTCCGAAAAGTATTGAAATTATTACGGTAATGTTGGGGGTCAGAGAAAGCGTCACGAACCTCTCCCGGTAACATTCAGTACATGCACAACTAATTGCATCACACGGCCGAGCTGCTTTTGGTTAACTTCGTTACAAAACCTGGCGCCGCGAGGGTGCTTGAAATGTAGTCCGAAATGTTGTGAAATCATTACGGTAATGTTTGGGGTTAGAGTATGCGTCACGAAACCCTCCCGGTAACATTTAGTACACGCGAAACTAACTGCATCACACGTCGGAGCTGCTTTTGGTTAACTTCGTCACAGAACCTGGCGCCGCGAGGGTGCTTGAAATGTAGTCCGAAAAGTAGTGAAATTATTACTGTAATTTTGGGGGTCAGAGAAAGCGTCACGAACCTCTCCCGGTAACATTCAGTACACGCGAAACTAATTGCATCCCACGGCCGAGCTGCTTTTGGTTAACTTTATCACAGAACTGGCGCCGCGAGGGTGCTTCAAATATAGTCCGAAAAGTATTGAAATTATTACGGTAATGTTGGGGGTCAGAGAAAGCGTCACGAACGTCTCCGGGTAATTTTCAGTACACGCGAAACTAACTGCATCACACGGCCGAGCTGCTTTTGGTTAACTTCTTCACAAAAGCTGGCGCCGCGAAGGTGCTTGAAATGTAGTCCGAAATGTGAAATCATTACGGTAATGTTTGGGGTGAGAGAATGCGTCACGAAACTCTCCCGGTAACATTTAGTACACGCGAAACTAACTGCATCACACGTCGGAGCTGCTTTTGGTTAACTTCGTCACAGAACCTGGCGCCGCGAGGGTGCGTGAAATGTAGTCCGAAAAGTAATGAAATCATTACTTTAAAGCTGGGGGTCAGAGAAAGCGTCACGAACCTCTCCCGGTAACATTCAGTACACGCGAAACTAATATCATCCCACGGCCGAGCTGCTTTTGGTTAACTTCGTCACAGAACCTGGCGCCGCGAGGGTGCTTGAAATGTAGTTCGAAAAGTAGTGAAATTATTACGGTAATTTTGGGGGTCAGAGAAAGCGTCACGAACCTGTCCCGGTAACATTCAGTACACGCGAAACTAATTGCATCCCACGGCCGAGCTGCTTTTGGTTAACTTTATCACAGAACTGGCGCCGCGAGGGTGCTTGAAATGTAGTCCGAAATGTGAAATCATTACGGTAATGTTTGGGGTGAGAGAATGCGTCACGAAACTCTCCCGGTAACATTTAGTACTCGCGAAACTAACTGCATCACACGTCGGAGCTGCTTTTGGTTAACTTCGTCACAGAAGCTGGCGCCGCGAGGGTGCTTGAAGTGTAGTCCGAAATGTTGTGAAATCATTACGGTAATGTTTGGGGTGAGAGTATGCGTCACGAAACTCTCCCGGTAACATTTAGTACACGCGAAACTGACTGCATCACACGGCCGAGCTGCTTTTGGTTAACTTCGTCACAAAAGTGGCGCCACGAGGGTGCGTGAAATGCAGTTCGAAAAGTAGTGAAATTATTACGGTAATGTTGGGGGACAGAGAAAGGGTCACGAACCTCTCCCGGTAACATTCAGTACACGCGAAACTAAGTGCATCCCACGGCCGAGCTGCTTTTGGTTAACTTCATCACAAAACTGGCACCGCGAGGGTGCTTGAAATGTAGTCCGAAATGTTGTGAAATCATTACGGTAATGTTTGGGGTGAGAGTATGCGTCACGAAACTCTCCCGGTAACATTTATTACACGCGAAACTAACTGCATCACACGGCGGAGCTGCTTTTGGTTAACTTCGTCGCAGAACCTGGCGCCGCGAGGGTGCTTGAAATGTAGTCCGAAAAGTAGTGAAATTATTACGGCAATTTTGGGGGTCAGAGAAAGCGTCACGAACCTCTCCCGGTAACATTTAGTACACGCGAAACTAACCGCATCACACGGCCGAGCTGCTTTTGGTTAACTTCGTCACAAAACCTGGCGCCGCGAGGGTGCTTGAAATGTAGTCCAAAAAGTAGTGAAATTATTACGGTAGTGTTGGGGGTCAGAGAAAGCGTCACGAACCTCTCCCGGTAACATTTAGTACACGCGAAACTAACCGCATCACACGGCCGAGCTGCTTTTGGTTAACTTCGTCACAAAACCTGGCGCCGCGAGGGTGCTTGAAATGTACTCCGAAATGTTGTGAAATCATTACGGTAATGTTTCGGGTTAGAGTATGCGTCACGAAACTCTCCCGTTAACATTTAGTACACGCGAAACTAACTGCATCACACGTCGGAGCTGCTTTTGGTTAACTTCGTCACAGAACCTGGCGCCGCGAGGGTGCTTGAAATGTAGTCCGAAAAGTAGTGAAATTATTTCGGTAATTTTGGGGGTCAGAGAAAGCGTCACGAACCTCTCCCGGTAACATTCAGTACAAGCGAAACTAATTGCATCCCACGGCCGAGCTGCTTTTGGTTAACTTCGTCACAATACCTGGCGCCACGAGGGTGCTTGAAATGTAGTCCGAAAAGTAGTGAAATTATTACGGTAATGTTGGGGGACAGAGAAAGCATGGCGGACGTCTCCCGGTAACATTTAATACACGCGAAACTAACTGCATCCCACGGCCGAGCTACTTTGGTTAACTTCCTGACAAAACTAGCGCCGCGAGGGTGCTTCAAATGTAGTCCGAAAAGTGTTGAAATAATTACGGTAATGTTGGGGGACAGAGAAAGCGTCACGAACCCCTCCGGTAACATTCAGTACACGCGAAACTAACCGCATCCCACGGCCGAGCTGCTTTTGGTTAACTTCGTCACAAAACGTGGCGCCGCGAGGGTGCTTGAAATGTAGTTCAAAAAGTAGTGAAATTATTACGGTAATGTTGGGGTACAGAGAAAGCGTCACGAACCTCTCCCGGTAACATTCAGTACACGCGAAACTAACTGCATCCCACGGCCGAGCTGCTTTTGGTTAACTTTATCACAGAACTGCCGCCGCGAGGGTGCTTCAAATATAGTCCGAAAAGTATTGAAATTATTACGGTAATGTTGGGGGTCAGAGAAAGCGTCACGAACCTCTCCCGGTAATTTTCAGTACACGCGAAACTAACTGCATCACACGGCCGAGCTGCTTTTGGTTAACTTCGTCACGAAAGCTGGCGCCGCGAGGGTGCTTGAAATGTAGTCCGAAATGTGAAATCATTACGGTAATGTTTGGGGTGAGAGAATGCGTCACGAAACTCTCCCGGTAACATTTAGTACACGCGAAACTAACTGCATCACACGTCGGAGCTGCTTTTGGTTAACTTCGTCACAGAACCTGGCGCCGCGAGGGTGCTTGAAATGTAGTCCGAAAAGTAGTGAAATTATTACGGTAATTTAGGGGGTCAGAGAAAGCGTCACGAACCTCTCCCGGTAACATTCAGTACACGCGAAACTAACTGCATCCCACGGCCGAGCTGCTTTTGGTTAACTTCGTCACAAAACCTGGCGCCGCGAGGGTGCTTGATATGTAGTCCGAAATGTTGTGAAATCATTACGGTAATGTTTGGGGTGAGAGTATGCGTCACGAAACTCTCCCGGTAACATTTAGTACACGCGAAACAAACTGCATCACACGTCGGAGCTGCTTTTGGTTAACTTCGTCACAGAACCTGGCGCCGCGAGGGTGCTTGAAATGTAGTCTGAAAAATAGTGAAATTATTACGGTAATTTTGGGGGTCAGAGAAAGCGTCACTAACCTCTCCCGGTAACATTCAGTACACGCGAAACTAATTGCATCCCACGGCCGAGCTGCTTTTGGTTAACTCCGTCACAAATCCTGGCGCCGGGAGGGTGCTTGAAATGTAGTCCAAAAAGTAGCGAAATTATTACGGTAATGTTGGGGGTCAGAGAAAGCGTCAAGAACCTCTCTCGGTTATATTCAGTACACGCAAAACTAATTGCATCACACGGCCGAGCTGCTTTTGGTTAACTTTATCACAGAACTGGCGCCGCGAGGGTGCTTCAAATATAGTCCGAAAAGTATTGAAATTATTACGGTAATGTTGGGGGTCAGAGAAAGCGTCACGAACCTCTCCCGGTAACATTCAGTACATGCACAACTAATTGCATCACACGGCCGAGCTGCTTTTGGTTAACTTCGTTACAAAACCTGGCGCCGCGAGGGTGCTTGAAATGTAGTCCGAAATGTTGTGAAATCATTACGGTAATGTTTGGGGTTAGAGTATGCGTCACGAAACCCTCCCGGTAACATTTAGTACACGCGAAACTAACTGCATCACACGTCGGAGCTGCTTTTGGTTAACTTCGTCACAGAACCTGGCGCCGCGAGGGTGCTTGAAATGTAGTCCGAAAAGTAGTGAAATTATTACTGTAATTTTGGGGGTCAGAGAAAGCGTCACGAACCTCTCCCGGTAACATTCAGTACACGCGAAACTAATTGCATCCCACGGCCGAGCTGCTTTTGGTTAACTTTATCACAGAACTGGCGCCGCGAGGGTGCTTCAAATATAGTCCGAAAAGTATTGAAATTATTACGGTAATGTTGGGGGTCAGAGAAAGCGTCACGAACGTCTCCGGGTAATTTTCAGTACACGCGAAACTAACTGCATCACACGGCCGAGCTGCTTTTGGTTAACTTCTTCACAAAAGCTGGCGCCGCGAAGGTGCTTGAAATGTAGTCCGAAATGTGAAATCATTACGGTAATGTTTGGGGTGAGAGAATGCGTCACGAAACTCTCCCGGTAACATTTAGTACACGCGAAACTAACTGCATCACACGTCGGAGCTGCTTTTGGTTAACTTCGTCACAGAACCTGGCGCCGCGAGGGTGCGTGAAATGTAGTCCGAAAAGTAATGAAATCATTACTTTAAAGCTGGGGGTCAGAGAAAGCGTCACGAACCTCTCCCGGTAACATTCAGTACACGCGAAACTAATATCATCCCACGGCCGAGCTGCTTTTGGTTAACTTCGTCACAGAACCTGGCGCCGCGAGGGTGCTTGAAATGTAGTTCGAAAAGTAGTGAAATTATTACGGTAATTTTGGGGGTCAGAGAAAGCGTCACGAACCTGTCCCGGTAACATTCAGTACACGCGAAACTAATTGCATCCCACGGCCGAGCTGCTTTTGGTTAACTTTATCACAGAACTGGCGCCGCGAGGGTGCTTGAAATGTAGTCCGAAATGTGAAATCATTACGGTAATGTTTGGGGTGAGAGAATGCGTCACGAAACTCTCCCGGTAACATTTAGTACTCGCGAAACTAACTGCATCACACGTCGGAGCTGCTTTTGGTTAACTTCGTCACAGAAGCTGGCGCCGCGAGGGTGCTTGAAGTGTAGTCCGAAATGTTGTGAAATCATTACGGTAATGTTTGGGGTGAGAGTATGCGTCACGAAACTCTCCCGGTAACATTTAGTACACGCGAAACTGACTGCATCACACGGCCGAGCTGCTTTTGGTTAACTTCGTCACAAAAGTGGCGCCACGAGGGTGCGTGAAATGCAGTTCGAAAAGTAGTGAAATTATTACGGTAATGTTGGGGGACAGAGAAAGGGTCACGAACCTCTCCCGGTAACATTCAGTACACGCGAAACTAAGTGCATCCCACGGCCGAGCTGCTTTTGGTTAACTTCATCACAAAACTGGCACCGCGAGGGTGCTTGAAATGTAGTCCGAAATGTTGTGAAATCATTACGGTAATGTTTGGGGTGAGAGTATGCGTCACGAAACTCTCCCGGTAACATTTATTACACGCGAAACTAACTGCATCACACGGCGGAGCTGCTTTTGGTTAACTTCGTCGCAGAACCTGGCGCCGCGAGGGTGCTTGAAATGTAGTCCGAAAAGTAGTGAAATTATTACGGCAATTTTGGGGGTCAGAGAAAGCGTCACGAACCTCTCCCGGTAACATTTAGTACACGCGAAACTAACCGCATCACACGGCCGAGCTGCTTTTGGTTAACTTCGTCACAAAACCTGGCGCCGCGAGGGTGCTTGAAATATAGTCCGAAAGGTAGTGAAATTATTCCGGTAATGTTGGGGGTCAGAGAAAGCGTCACGAACCTCTCCCGGTAACATTCAGTACATGCACAACTAATTGCATCACACGGCCGAGCTGCTTTTGGTTAACTTCGTCACAAAACCTGGCGCCGCGAGGGTGCTTCAAATGTAGTCCGAAATGTTGTGAAATCATTACGGTAATGTTTGGGGTGAGAGTATGCGTCACGAAACTCTCCCGGTAACATTTATTACACGCGAAACTAACTGCATCACACGGCGGAGCTGCTTTTGGTTAACTTCGTCGCAGAACCTGGCGCCGCGAGGGTGCTTGAAATGTAGTCCGAAAAGTAGTGAAATTATTACGGCAATTTTGGGGGTCAGAGAAAGCGTCACGAACCTCTCCCGGTAACATTCAGTACACGCGAAACTAATTGCATCCCACGGCCGAGCTGCTTTTGGTTAACTTCGTCACAAATCCTGGCGCCGGGAGGGTGCTTGAAATGTAGTCCGAAAAGTAGCGAAATTATTACGGTAATGTTGGGGGTCAGAGAAAGCGTCACGAACCTCTCTCGGTTATATTCAGTACACGCAAAACTAATTGCATCACACGGCCGAGCTGCTCTTGGTTAACTTCGTCACAAAAGTGGCGCCACGAGGGTGCTTGAAATGCAGTTCGAAAAGTAGTGAAATTATTACGGTAATGTTGGGGGACAGAGAAAGCGTCACTAACCTCTCCCGGTAACATTCAGTGCACGCGAAACTAAGTGCATCGCACGGCCGAGCTGCTTTTGGTTAACTTCATCACAAAACTGGCGCCGCGAGGGTGCTTGAAATGTAGTCCGAAATGTTGTGAAATCATTACGGTAATTTTTGGTGTGAGAGTATGCGTCACGAAACTCTCCCGGTAACATTCAGTACACGCGAAACTAACTGCATCCCACGGCCGAGCTGCTTTTGGTTAACTTCGCCACAAAACCTGGCGCCGCGAGGGTGCGTGAAATGTAGTCCGAAAAGTAATGAAATCATTACTTTAAAGCTGGGGGTCAGAGAAAGCGTCACGAACCTCTCCCGGTAACATTCAGTACACGCGAAACTAATTGCATCTTACGGCCGAGCTGCTTTTGGTTAACTTCGTCACAATACCTGGCGCCACGAGGGTGCTTGAAATGTAGTCCGAAAAGTAGTGAAATTATTACGGTAATGTTGGGGGACAGAGAAAGCATGGCGGACGTCTCCCGGTAACCTTTAGTACACGCGAAACTAACTGCATCCCACGGCCGAGCTGCTTTGGTTAACTTCCTGACAAAACTAGCGCCGCGAGGGTGCTTCAAATGTAGTCCGAAAAGTAGCGAAATAATTACGGTAATGTTGGGGGACAGAGAAAGCGTCACGAACCCCTCCGGTAACATTCAGTACACGCGAAACTAACCGCATCCCACGGCCGAGCTCCTTTTGGTTAACTTCGTCACAAAACGTGGCGCCGCGAGGGTGCTTGAAATGTACTTCAAAAAGTAGTGAAATTATTACGGTAATGTTGGGGGTCAGAGAAAGCGTCACGAACCTCTCCCGGTAATTTTCAGTACACGCGAAACTAACTGCATCACACGGCCGAGCTGCTTTTGGTTAACTTCGTCACAAAAGCTGGCGCCGCGAGGGTGCTTGAAATGTAGTCCGAAATGTGAAATCATTACGGTAATGTTTGGGGTGAGAGAATGCGTCACGAAACTCTCCCGGTAACATTTAGTACACGCGAAACTAACTGCATCACACGTCGGAGCTGCTTTTGGTTAACTTCGTCACAGAACCTGGCGCCGCGAGGGTGCTTGAAATGTAGTCCGAAAAGTAGTGAAATTATTACGGTAATTTTGGGGGTCAGAGAAAGCGTCACTAACCTCTCTCGGTAACATTCAGTACACGCGAAACTAATTGCATCCCACGGCCGAGCTGCTTTTTGTTAACTTCGTCACAAATCCTGGCGCCGGGAGGGTGCTTGAAATGTAGTCCGAAAAGTAGCGAAATTATTACGGTAATTTTGGGGGTCAGAGAAAGCGTCACGAACCTCTCCCGGTAACATTCAGTACACGCGAAACTAAGTGCATCCCACGGCCGAGCTGCTTTTGGTTAACTTCATCACAAAACTGGCGCCACGAGGGTGCGTGAAATGCAGTTCGAAAAGTAGTGAAATTATTACGGTAATGTTGGGGGACAGAGAAAGGGTCACGAACCTCTCCCGGTAACATTCAGTACACGCGAAACTAAGTGCATCCCACGGCCGAGCTGCTTTTGGTTAACTTCATCACAAAACTGGCACCGCGAGGGTGCTTGAAATGTAGTCCGAAATGTTGTGAAATCATTACGGTAATGTTTGGGGTGAGAGTATGCGTCACGAAACTCTCCCGGTAACATTTATTACACGCGAAACTAACTGCATCACACGGCGGAGCTGCTTTTGGTTAACTTCGTCGCAGAACCTGGCGCCGCGAGGGTGCTTGAAATGTAGTCCGTAAAGTAGTGAAATTATTACGGCAATTTTGGGGGTCAGAGAAAGCGTCACGAACCTCTCCCGGTAACATTTAGTACACGCGAAACTAACCGCATCACACGGCCGAGCTGCTTTTGGTTAACTTCGTCACAAAACCTGGCGCCGCGAGGGTGCTTGAAATATAGTCCGAAAGGTAGTGAAATTATTCCGGTAATGTTGGGGGTCAGAGAAAGCGTCACGAACCTCTCCCGGTAACATTCAGTACATGCACAACTAATTGCATCACACGGCCGAGCTGCTTTTGGTTAACTTCGTCACAAAACCTGGCGCCGCGAGGGTGCTTCAAATGTAGTCCGAAATGTTGTGAAATCATTACGGTAATGTTTGGGGTGAGAGTATGCGTCACGAAACTCTCCCGGTAACATTTATTACACGCGAAACTAACTGCATCACACGGCGGAGCTGCTTTTGGTTAACTTCGTCGCAGAACCTGGCGCCGCGAGGGTGCTTGAAATGTAGTCCGAAAAGTAGTGAAATTATTACGGCAATTTTGGGGGTCAGAGAAAGCGTCACGAACCTCTCCCGGTAACATTCAGTACACGCGAAACTAATTGCATCCCACGGCCGAGCTGCTTTTGGTTAACTTCGTCACAAATCCTGGCGCCGGGAGGGTGCTTGAAATGTAGTCCGAAAAGTAGCGAAATTATTACGGTAATGTTGGGGGTCAGAGAAAGCGTCACGAACCTCTCTCGGTTATATTCAGTACACGCAAAACTAATTGCATCACACGGCCGAGCTGCTCTTGGTTAACTTCGTCACAAAAGTGGCGCCACGAGGGTGCTTGAAATGCAGTTCGAAAAGTAGTGAAATTATTACGGTAATGTTGGGGGACAGAGAAAGCGTCACTAACCTCTCCCGGTAACATTCAGTGCACGCGAAACTAAGTGCATCGCACGGCCGAGCTGCTTTTGGTTAACTTCATCACAAAACTGGCGCCGCGAGGGTGCTTGAAATGTAGTCCGAAATGTTGTGAAATCATTACGGTAATTTTTGGTGTGAGAGTATGCGTCACGAACCCCTCCGGTAACATTCAGTACACGCGAAACTAACCGCATCCCACGGCCGAGCTCCTTTTGGTTAACTTCGTCAAAAAACGTGGCGCCGCGAGGGTGCTTGAAATGTACTTCAAAAAGTAGTGAAATTATTACGGTAATGTTGGGGGTCAGAGAAAGCGTCACGAACCTCTCCCGGTAATTTTCAGTACACGCGAAACTAACTGCATCACACGGCCGAGCTGCTTTTGGTTAACTTCGTCACAAAAGCTGGCGCCGCGACGGTGCTTGAAATGTAGTCCGAAATGTGAAATCATTACGGTAATGTTTGGGGTGAGAGAATGCGTCACGAAACTCTCCCGGTAACATTTAGTACACGCGAAACTAACTGCATCACACGTCGGAGCTGCTTTTGGTTAACTTCGTCACAGAACCTGGCGCCGCGAGGGTGCTTGAAATGTAGTCCGAAAAGTAGTGAAATTATTACGGTAATTTTGGGGGTCAGAGAAAGCGTCACTAACCTCTCTCGGTAACATTCAGTACACGCGAAACTAATTGCATCCCACGGCCGAGCTGCTTTTTGTTAACTTCGTCACAAATCCTGGCGCCGGGAGGGTGCTTGAAATGTAGTCCGAAAAGTAGCGAAATTATTACGGTAATTTTGGGGGTCAGAGAAAGCGTCACGAACCTCTCCCGGTAACATTCAGTACACGCGAAACTAAGTGCATCCCACGGCCGAGCTGCTTTTGGTTCACTTCATCACAAAACTGGCGCCGCGAGGGTGCTTGAAATGTAGTCCGAAATGTTGTGAAATCATTACGGTAATGTTTGGGGTGAGAGTATGCGTCACGAAACTCTCCCGGTAACATTCAGTACACGCGAAACTAACTGCATCCCACGGCCGAGCTGCTTTTGGTTAACTTCGTCACAAAACCTGGCGCCGCGAGGGTGCTTGAAATGTAGTCCGAAAAGTGATGAAATCATTATTTTAATGCTGGGGGTCAGAGAAAGCGTCACGATCCTCTCGCGGTAACATTCAGTACACGCGAAACTAATTGCATCCCACGGCCGAGCTGCTTTTGGTTAACTTCGTCACAAAAGTGGCGCCGCGAGGGTGCTTGAAATACAGTTCGAAAAGTAGTGAAATTATTACGGTAATGTTGGGGGACAGAGAAAGCGTCAGGAACCTCTCCCGGTAACATTCAGTACACGCGAAACTAAGTGCATCCCACGGCCGAGCTGCTTTTGGTTAACTTCATCACAAAACTGGCGCCGCGAGGGTGCTTAGAATGTAGTCCGAAAAGTAGTGAAATTATTACGGTAATGTTGGGGGACAGAGAAAGCGTCACGAACCTCTCCCGGTAACATTCGGTACACGCGAAACTAACCGCATCACACGGCCGAGCTGCTTTTGGTTAACTTCGTCACAAAACCTGGCGCCGCGAGGGTGCTTGAAATGTAGTCCAAAAATAGTGAAATTATTACGGTAATGTTGGGGGTCAGAGAAAGCGTCACGAACCTTTCCCGGTAACATTCAGTGCACGCACAACTAATTGCATCACACGGCCGAGCTGATTTTGGTTAACTTCGTCACAAGACGTGGCGCCGCGAGGGATCTTTAAATGTAGTCCAAAAAGTAGAGAAAATATTACGGTAATGTTTGGGGTCAGAGTATGCGTCACGAAACTCTCCCGGTAACATTTATTACACGCGAAACTAACTGCATCACACGGCGGAGCTGCTTTTGGTTAACTTCGTCGCAGAACCTGGCGCCGCGAGGGTGCTTGAAATGTAGTCCGAAAAGTAGTGAAATTATTACGGCAATTTTGGGGGTCAGAGAAAGCGTCACGAACCTCTCCCGGTAACATTCCGTACACGCGAAACTAACCGCATCCCTCGGCCGAGCTGCTTTTGGTTAACTTCATGACAATAGTAGCGCCGCGATGGTGCTTGAAATGTAGTCCGAAAAGTAATGAAATCATTTCTTTAACGCTGGGGGTCAGAGAAAGGATCACAATCCTCTCCAGGTAACATTCAGTGCACGCACAACTAATTGCATCACACGGCCGAGCTGATTTTGGTTAACTTCGTCACAAGACGTGGCGCCGCGAGGGATCTTTAAATGTAGTCCAAAAAGTAGAGAAAATATTACGGTAATGTTTGGGGTCAGAGTATGCGTCACGAAACTCTCCCGGTAACATTTAGTACACGCGAAACTAACTGCATCCCACGGCCGAGCTGCTTTTGGTTAACTTCGTCACAGAACTTGGCGCCGCGAGGGTGCTTGAAATGTAGTCCGAAAAGTATAGAAATTATTCCGGTAATGTTGGGGGTCAGAGAAAGCGTCACGAACCTCTCCCGGTAACATTCAGTACATGCACAACTAATTGCATCACACGGCCGAGCTGCTTTTGGTTAACTTCGTCACAAAACTGGGGCGCGAGGGTTCTTGAAATGCAGTCCGAAAAGTAGTGAACTTATCACGGTAATATTAGGGGTCAGAGAAAGCGTGACGAACCTCTCCCGGTAACATTCAAACACGCGAAACTAACTGCATCACAGGGCCGAGCTGTTTTCGTTAACTTCGTCACAGAACCTGGCGCCGCGAGGGTGCTTGAAATGTAGTCCGAAAAGTAGTGAAATTATTCCGGTAATGTTGGGGGTCAGAGAAAGCATCACAAACCTCTCCAGGTAACATTCAGTACACGCGAAACTAACTGCATCCCACGGCCGAGCTGCTTTCGGTTAACTTCGTCACAAAACCTGGCGCCGCGAGGATGCTTGAAATGTAGTCCGAAGAGTAATGAAATTATTACGGTAATGTTGGGGGACAGAGAAAGCGTCACGAACCTCTCCCGGTAACATTCCGTACACGAGAAACTAACCGCATCCCTCGGCCGAGCTGCTTTTGGTTAACTTCATGACAATAGTAGCGCCGCGATGGTGCTTGAAATGTAGTCCGAAAAGTAATAAAATCATTTCTTTAACGCTGGGGGTCAGAGAAAGCATCACAAACCTCACCAGGTAACATTCAGTACACGCGAAACTAACTGCATCCCACGACCGAGCTGCTTTTGGTTAACTTCGTCACAAAACCTGGCGCCGCGAGGGTGCTTGAAATGTAGTCCGAAGAGTAATGAAATTATTACGGTAATGTTGGGGGACAGAGAAAGCGTCCCGAACCTTTCCCGGTAACATTCAGTGCACGCACAACTAATTGCATCCCACGGCCGAGCTGCTTTTGGTTAACTTCGTCACAAAACCTGGCGCCGCGAGGGTGCTTGAAATGTAGTCCGAAGAGTAATGAAATTATTACGGTAATGTTGGGGGACAGAGAAAGCGTCCCGAACCTCTCCCGGTAACATTTAGTGCACGGGAAACTAACCGCATCCCACGGCCGAGCTGCTTATGGTTAACTTCGTCACAAAACGTGGCGCCGCGAGGGTGCTTGAAATGTAGTCCAAAAAGTAGCGAAATTATTCCGATTATGTTGGGGGTCAGAGAAAGCGTCACGAACCTCTCCCGGTAACATTCAGTACATGCACAACTAATTGCATCACACGGCCCAGCTGCTTTTGGTTAACTTCGTCACAAAACTAGCCCCGCGAGGGTGCTTGAAATGTAGTCCGAAAAGCAGTGAAATTATTACGGTAATGTTGGGGGTCAGAGAATGCGTCACGAACCTCTCCCGGTAACATTTAGTACACGCGAAACTAACTGCATCACAAGGCGGAGCTGCTTTTGGTTAACTTCGTCGCAGAACCTGGCGCCGCGAGGGTGCTTGAAATGTAGTCCGAAAAGTAGTGAAATTATTACGGCAATTTTGGGGGTCAGAGAAAGTGTCACGAACCTCTCCCGGTAACATTCCGTACACGCGAAGCTAACTGCATCCCACGGCCGAGCTGCTTTTGGTTAACTTCCTGACAAAACTAGCGCCGCGAGGGTGCTTCAAATGTAGTCCGAAAAGTAGTGAAATAATTACGGCAATGTTGGGGGACAGAGAAAGCATCACGAACCCCTCCGGTAACATACAGTACACGCGAAACTAACCGCATCCCACGGCCGAGCTCCTTTTCTTTAACTTCGTCACAAAACGTGGCGCCACGAGGGTGCTTGAAATGTAGTCCAAAAAGTAGTGAAATTATTACGGTAATGTTGGGGTACAGAGAAAGCGTCACGAACCTCTCCCGGTAACATTCAGTACACGCGAAACTAACTGCATCCCACGGCCGAGCTGCTTTTGGTTAACTTTATCACAGAACTGGCGCCGCGAGGGTGCTTCAAATATATTCCGAAAAGTATTGAAATTATTACGGTAATGTTGGGGGTCAGAGAAAGCGTCACGAACCTCTCCCGGTAATTTTCAGTACAAGCGAAGCTAACTGCATCACACGGCGGAGCTGCTTTTGGTTAACTTCGTCACAAAAGCTGGCGCCGCGAGGGTGCTTGAAATGTAGTCCGAAATGTGAAATCATTACGGTAATGTTTGGGGTGAGAGAATGCGTCACGAAACTCTCCCGGTAACATTTAGTACACGCGAAACTAACTGCATCACACGTCGGAGCTGCTTTTGGTTAACTTCGTCACAGAACCTGGCGCCGCGAGGGTGCTTGAAATGTAGTCCGAAAAGTAGTGAAATTATTATGGTAATTTTGGGGGTCAGAGAAAGCGTCACGAACCTCTCCCGGTAACATTCAGTACACGCGAAACTAACTGCATCCCACGGCCGAGCTGCTTTTGGTTAACTTCGTCACAAAACCTGGCGCCGCGAGGGTGCTTGAAATGTAGTCCGAAATGTTGTGAAATCATTACGGTAATGTTTGGGGTGAGAGTATGCGTCACGAAACTGTCCCGGTAACATTTAGTACACGCGAAACTAACTGCATCACACGTCGGAGCTGCTTTTGGTTAACTTCGTCACAGAACCTGGCGCCGCGAGGGTGCTTGAAATGTAGTCCGAAAAGTAGTGAAATTATTACGGTAATTTTGGGGGTCAGAGAAAGCGTCACGAACCTCTCCCGGTAACATTCAGTACACGCGAAACTAATTGCATCCCACGGCCGAGCTGCTTTTGGTTAACTTCGTCACAAATCCTGGCGCCGGGAGGGTGCTTGAAATATAGTCCGAAAAGTAGCGAAATTATTACGGTAATGTTGGGGGTCAGAGAAAGCGTCACGAACCTCTCTCGGTTATATTCAGTACACGCAAAACTAATTGCATCACACGGCCGAGCTGCTTTTGGTTAACTTCGTCACAAAAGTGGCGCCACGAGGGTGCTTGAAATGCCGTTAGAAAAGTAGTGAAATTATTACGGTAATGTTGGGGGACAGAGAAAGGGTCACGAACCTCTCCCGGTAACATTCAGTACACGCGAAACTAAGTGCATCCCACGGCCGAGCTGCTTTTGATTAACTTCATGACAAAACTGGCGCCGCGAGGGTGCTTGAAATGTAGTCCGAAATGTTGTGAAATTATTACAGTAATGTTTGGGGTGAGAGTATGCGTCACGAAACTCTCCCGGTAACATTCAGTACACGCGAAACTAACTGCATCCCACGGCCGAGCTGTTTTTGGTTAACTTCGTCACAAGACCTGGCACCGCGAGGGTGCTTGAAATGTAGCCCGAAAAGTGATGAAATCATTACTTTAATGCTGGGGGTCAGAGAAAGCGTCACGATCCTCTCGCGGTAACATTCAGTACACGCGAAACTAATTGCATCCCACGGCCGAGCTGCTTTTGGTTAACTTCGTCACAAAAGTGGCGCCGCGAGGGTGCTTGAAATGCAGTTCGAAAAGTAGTGAAATTATTACGGTAATGTTGGGGGACAGAGAAAGCGTCAGGACACTCTCCCGGTAACATTCAGTACACGCGAAACTAAGTGCATCCCACGGCCGAGCTGCTTTTGGTTAACTTCATCACAAAACGTGGCGCCGCGAGGGTGCTTGAAATGTAGTCCAAAAAGTAGTGAAATTATTACGGTAATGTTGGGGTACAGAGAAAGCGTCACGAACCTCTCCCGGTAACATTCAGTACACGCGAAACTAACTGCATCCCACGGCCGAGCTGCTTTTGGTTAACTTTATCACAGAACTGGCGCCGCGAGGGTGCTTCAAATATAGTCCGAAAAGTATTGAAATTATTACGGTAGTGTTGGGGGTCAGAGAAAGCGTCACGAACCTCTCCCGGTAATTTTCAGTACACGCGAAACTAACTGCATCACACGGCGGAGCTGCTTTGGTTAACTTCGTCACAAAAGCTGGCGCCGCGAGGGTGCTTGAAATGAAGTCCGAAATGTGAAATCATTACGGTAATGTTTGGGGTGAGAGAATGCGTCACGAAACTCTCCCGGTAACATTTAGTACACGCGAAACTAACTGCATCACACGTCGGAGCTGCTTTTGGTTAACTTCGTCACAGAACCTGGCGCCGCGAGGGTGCTTGAAATGTAGTCCTAAAAGTAGTGAAATTATTACGGTAATTTTGGGGGTCAGAGAAAGCGTCACGAACCTCTCCCGGTAACATTCGGTACACGCGAAACTAACCGCATCCCACGGCCGAGCTGCTTTTGGTTAACTTCGTCACAAAACGTGGCGCCGCGAGGGTGCTTGAAATGTAGTCCAAAAAGTAGTGAAATTATTACGGTAGTGTTGGGGGTCAGAGAAAGCGTCACGAACCTCTCCCGGTAACATTTAGTACACGCGAAACCAACCGCATCACACGGCCGAGCTGCTTTTGGTTAACTTCGTCACAAAACCTGGCGCCGCGAGGGTGCTTGAAATATAGTCCAGAAGGTTGCGAAATTATTCCGGTAATGTTGGGGGTCAGAGAAAGCGTCACGAACCTCTCCCGGTAACATTCAGTACATGCACAACTAATTGCATCACACGGCCGAGCTGCTTTTGGTTAATTTCGTCACAAAACTGGCGCGCGAGGGTGCTTGAAATGTAGTCCGAAAAGTAGTGAACTTACTACGGTAATATTAGGGGTCAGAGAAAGCGTCACGAACCTCTCCCGGTAACATTCAAACACGCGAAACTAACTGGATCACAGGGCCGAGCTGTTTTCGTTAACTTCGTCACAAAACCTGGCGCCGCGAGGGTGCTTGAAATGTAGTCCAAAAATAGTGAAATTATTACGGTAATGTTGGGGGTCAGAGAAAGCGTCACGAACCTTTCCCGGTAACATTCAGTGCACGCACAACTAATTGCATCACACGGCCGAGCTGATTTTGGTTAACTTCGTCACAAGACGTGGCGCCGCGAGGAATCTTTAAATGTAGTCCAAAAATTAGTGAAAATATTACGGTAATGTTTGGGGTCAGAGTATGCGTCACGAAACTCTCCCGGTAACATTTATTACACGCGAAACTAACTGCATCACACGGCGGAGCTGCTTTTGGTTAACTTCGTCGCAGAACCTGGCGCCGCGAGGGTGCTTGAAATGTAGTCCGAAAAGTAGTGAAATTATTACGGCAATTTTGGGGGTCAGAGAAAGCGTCACGAACGTCTCCCGGTAACATTTAGTACACGCGAAACTAACCGCATCACACGGCCGAGCTGCTTTTGGTTAACTTCGTCACAAAACCTGGCGCCGCGAGGGTGCTTGAAATGTAGTCCGAAAGGTAGTGAAATTATTCCGATTATGTGGGGGGTCAGAGAAAGCGTCACGAACCTCTCCCGGTAACATTCAGTACATGCACAACTAATTGCATCACACGGCCGAGCTGCTTTTGGCTAACTTCGTCACAAAACTAGCGCCGCGAGGGTGCTTGAAATGTAGTCCGAAAAGCAGTGAAATTATTACGGTAATGTTGGGGGTCAGAGAATGCGTCACGAACCTCTCCCGGTAACATTTAGTACACGCGAAACTAACTGCATCACACGGCGGAGCTGCTTTTGGTTAACTTCGTCGCAGAACCTGGCGCCGCGAGGGTGCTTGAAATGTAGTCCGAAAAGTTGTGAAATTATTACGGCAATTTTGGGGGTCAGAGAAAGTGTCACGAACCTCTCCCGGTAACATTCCGTACACGCGAAGCTAACTGCATCCCACGGCCGAGCTGCTTTTGGTCAACTTCGTCACAAAACCTGGCGCCGCGAGGGTGCGTGAAATGTAGTCCGAAAAGTAATGAAATCATTACTTTAAAGCTGGGGCTCAGAGAAAGCGTCACGAACCTCTCCCGGTAACATTCAGTACACGCGAAACTAATTGCATACCACGGCCGAGCTGCTTTTGGTTAACTTCGTCACAATACCTGGCGCCACGAGGGTGCTTGAAATGTAGTCCGAAAAGTAGTGAAATTATTACGGTAATGTTGGGGGACAGAGAAAGCATGGCGGACGTCTCCCGGTAACATTTAGTACACGCGAAACTAACTGCATCCCACGGCCGAGCTGCTTTTGGTTAACTTCCTGACAAAACTAGCGCCGCGAGGGTGCTTCAAATGTAGTCCGAAAAGTAGTGAAATAATTACGGTAATGTTGGGGGACAGAGAAAGCGTCACGAACCCCTCCGGTAACATTCAGTACACGCGAAACTAACCGCATCCCACGGCCGAGCTCCTTTTGGTTAACTTCGTCACAAAACGTGGCGCCGCGAGGGTGCTTGAAATGTAGTCCAAAAAGTAGTGAAATTATTACGGTAATGTTGGGGTACAGAGAAAGCGTCACGAACCTCTCCCGGTAACATTCAGTACACGTGAAACTAACTGCATCCCACGGCCGAGCTGCTTTTGGTTAACTTTATCACAGAACTGGCGCCGCGAGGGTGCTTCAAATATAGTCCGAAAAGTATTGAAATTATTACGGTAATGTTGGGGGTCAGAGAAAGCGTCACGAACCTCTCCCGGTAATTTTCAGTACACGCGAAACTAACTGCATCACACGGCGGAGCTGCTTTTGGTTAACTTCGTCACAAAAGCTGGCGCCACGAGGGTGCTTGAAATGTAGTCCGAAAAGTAGTGAAATTATTAAGGTAAGTTTGGGGGTCCGAGAAAGCATCACGAACCTCTCCCGGTAACAATCAGTACACGCGAAACTAACTGTATTACATGGCCGAGCTACTTTTGGTTAACTTCGTCACAAACGCTGGCACCGCGAGGGTGCTTGAAATGTAGTCCAAAAAGTAGTGAAATTATTACGGTAGTGTTGGGGATTAGAGAAAGCGTCACGAACCTCTCCCGGTAACATTCAGTACATGCACAACTAATTGCATCACACGGCCGAGCTGTTTTCGTTGACTTCGTCACAAAACTGGCGCCGCGAGGGTGCTTGAAATGTAGTCCGAAAAGTAGTGAAATTATTACGGTAATGTTGGGGGTCAGAGAAAGCGTCACGAACCTCTCCCGGTAACATTTAGTACACGTGAAACTAAGTGCATCCCACGGCCGAGCTGCTTTTGGTTAACTTCATCACAACACTGGCGCCGCGAGGGTGCTTCGAATGTAGTCCGAAAAGTAGTGAAATTATGGTAATGTTGGGGGACAGAGAAAGCGTCACGAACCTCTCCCGGTAACATTCAGTACACGCGAAACTAACCGCATCCGACGGCCGAGCTGCTTTTGGTTAACTTCGTCAAAAAACTTGGCGCCGCGAGGGTGCTTGAAATGTAGTCCAAAAAGTAGTGAAATTTTTACGGTAGTGTTGGGGGTCAGAGAAAGCGTCACGAACCTCTCCCGGTAACATTTATTATACGCGAAACTAACCGCATCACACGGCCGAGCTGCTTTTGGTTAATTTCGTCACAAAACCTGGCGCCGCGAGGGTGCTTGAAATGTAGTCCGAAAAGTAGTAAAATTATTAGGGTAATTTTGGGGGTCAGAGAAAGCGTCACGAACCACTCCCGGTAACATTCAGTACATGCACAACTAATTGCATCACACGGCCGAGCTGTTTTCGTTAACTTCGTCACAAAACTGGCGCCGCGAGGGTGCTTGAAATGCAGTCCGAAAAGTAGTGAAATTATTACGGTAATGGTGGGGGTCACAGAAAGCGTCACGAACCTCTCCCGGTAACATTTAGTACACGCGAAACTAACTGCATCCCACGGCCGAGCTGCTTTTGGTTAACTTCGTCACAAAAGTGGCGCCGCGAGGGTGCTCGAAATGCAGTTCGAAAAGTAGTGAAATTATTACGGTAATGTTGGGGGTCAGAGAAAGCGTGACGAACCTCTCTCGGTAACATTCAGTACACGCGAAACTAACTGCATCACACGGCCGAGCTGCTTTTGGTAAACTTCGTCACAAAACCTGGCGCCGTGAGAGTGCTTGAAATATAGTCCGAAAATAGTGAAATTATTACGGTAATGTAGGGGTCAGAGAAAGCATCATGAACCTCTTCCAGTAACATTCAGTACACGCGAAACTAACTGCACCCCACGGCCGAGCTGCTTTTAGAGCGCAGCTCTTTGGCGTCCGTTCCTGGGTTTCGCGTCGGCGTCGTCGTCGGCCTCGTAACCAGCTCCGCCCCCCTTTCATCCCCCCAGCGCTAGCAGCGACCGACTGATACCGCTGGATGCCGCTGACGCCACTAGAGAGTCAAGATAACGTGACTGCATAGAACACCGTCGCCGCCATGCAGAAAGAGGAGGAAAGGGTCCCCCCCCCTGTTCTTGTGTGGCGGATAGGGTGCTCTTCAGTTGCCGACGCGCCGGTTATTCGTTGTCCCTGAAACCAACGCCGCAGCTGGGGTTGACTCACTATCGGCGTCAGCGGCATCAGTCAGTCGCTGCTATCTCTTCCCTCCTCCCTTTATCGTGTTGTCCGCTTGCTGCGCGCGCTTCTGCCCCCATCGTTTGCCGCTTGGTGTACACGCCGCCCCCCTCCCCCCCTTCCTGCGAGTCTCCGGTTGTCAAAGCGCCGGCTCGAACTTAATTCCTTTCTTCGCTCCTCCTCCAATGCAACCCCTGTGCGGTGGCAATCAGAGAGCCAGATCGGTGGCGGCGGATCTGTATATGTGCACCGCCCGAGCCGAAATTGCCGCTGCCGTTCGCCCTGTGCGGTGGCAATCAGAGAGCCAGATCGGTGGTGGCTTGACATAAAGACAAACAGCAATTTCCTAACACTTATGCGGCAGAACATCCCGTTCCTCTCGCTCGTAACGCGTCCCACGGCTGTGACAACCTCGCGAGGCACTTGTATAGATCTCGTCTTTGAGAATCAAGCATTGGTGTACCAAGTCGAACATATATCAGTCTATTTCTCCGACCACAAAGCTTCCTTCATGACTGTCAAGAACTGTTAGTGGAGTCTTTGTTAAAGGAATACGTGTGAAAAATAAAAAAAAAATTCTGTGATAGCGCATACATGTGTTGCTCGATTTCTTTGCCTCAATCTATCGAAAAGGTGAAACAGCTTATTTGCTGCGCTCAAATTTCGCATTAGGAAGTAACGTAATCGTCGGCAATTTTTTTGTTAACTTCGTCACAAAACCTGGCGCCACGAGGGTGCTTGAAATGTAGTCCGAAAAGTAGTGAAATTATTAAGGTAAGTTTGGGGGTCCGAGAAAGCATCACGAACCTCTCCCGGTAACAATCAGTACACGCGAAACTAACTGTATTACACGGCCGAGCTGCTTTTGGTTAACTTCGTCACAAAAGCTGGCACCGCGAGGGTGCTTGAAATGTAGTCCAAAAAGTAGTGAAATTATTACGGTAGTGTTGGGGATCAGAGAAAGCGTCACGAACCTCTCCCGGTAACATTCAGTACATGCACAACTAATTGCATCACACGGCCGAGCTGTTTTCGTTGACTTCGTCACAAAACTGGCGCCGCGAGGGTGCTTGAAATGTAGTCCGAAAAGTAGTGAAATTATTACGGTAATGTTGGGGGTCAGAGAAAGCGTCACGAACTTCTCCCGGTAACATTTAGTACACGTGAAACTGAGTGCATCCCACGGCCGAGCTGCTTTTGGTTAACTTCATCACAACACTGGCGCCGCGAGGGTGCTTCGAATGTAGTCCGAAAAGTAGTGAAATTATGGTAATGTTGGGGGACAGAGAAAGCGTCACGAACCTCTCCCGGTAACATTCAGTACACGCGAAACTAACCGCATCCCACGGCCGAGCTGCTTTTGGTTAACTTCGTCAAAAAACTTCGCGCCGCGAGGGTGCTTGAAATGTAGTCCAAAAAGTAGTGAAATTTTTACGGTAGTGTTGGGGGTCAGAGAAAGCGTCACGAACCTCTCCCGGTAACATTTAGTATACGCGAAACTAACCGCATCACACGGCCGAGCTGCTTTTGGTTAATTTCGTCACAAAACCTGGCGCCGCGAGGGTGCTTGAAATGTAGTCCGAAAAGTAGTAAAATTATTACAGTAATTTTGGGGGTCAGAGAAAGCGTCACGAACCTCTCCCGGTAACATTCAGTACATGCACAACTAATTGCATCACACGGCCGAGCTGTTTTCGTTAACTTCGTCACAAAACTGGCGCCGCGAGGGTGCTTGAAATGCAGTCCGAAAAGTAGTGAAATTATTACGGTAATGTTTGGGGTCAGAGAAAGCGTCACGAACCTCTCTCGGTTACATTCAGTACACGCAAAACTAATTGTATCACACGGCCGAGCTGCTTTTGGTTAACTTCGTCACAAAAGTGGCGCCGCGAGGGTGCTCGAAATGCAGTTCGAAAAGTAGTGAAATTATTACGGTAATGTTGGGGGACAGAGAAAGCGTCACGAACCTCTCCCGGTAACATTCAGTACACGTGAAACTTAGTGCATCCCACGGCCGAGCTGCTTTTGGTTAACTTCATCACAACACTGGCGCCGCGAGGGTGCTTGAAATGTAGTCCGAAAAGTAGTGAAATTATTACGGTAATGTTGGGGGTCAGAGAAAGCGTCACGAACCTCTCCCGGTAACATTCAGTACACGCGAAACTAACTGCATCCCACGGCAGAGCTGCTTTTGGTTAACTTCATCACAAAACTGGCGCCACGAGGGTGCTTCAAATGTAATCCGAAAAGTAGTGAAATTGTTACGGTAATGTTGGGGGTCAGAGAAAGCATCGCGAACCTCTCCCGGTAACACTTATTACACGCGAAACTAACCGCATCCCACGGCCGAGCGGCTTTTGGTTATCTTCGTCACAGAACCTGGCGCTGAGGGTGCTTGAAATGTAGTACGAAAAGTAATGAAATTATTACTTTAATGCTGGGGGTCAGAGAAATCGTCACGAACCTTTCCCGGTAACATGCAGTACACGCGAAACTAACTGCATCCCACGACCGAGCTACTTTTGGTTAACTTCGTCACAAAACGTGGCACCGCGAGGGTGCTTGAAATGTAGTCCGAAAAGTAGTGAAATTATTACGGTAATGTTGGGGGTCAGAGAAAGCGTGACGAACCTCTCTCGGTAACATTCAGTACACGCGAAACTAACTGCATCACACGGCCGAGCTGCTTTTGGTAAACTTCGTCACAAAACCTGGCGCCGTGAGGGTGCTTGAAATATAGTCCGAAAATAGTGAAATTATTACGGTAATGTAGGGGTCAGAGAAAGCATCATGAACCTCTTCCAGTAACATTCAGTACACGCGAAACTAACTGCACCCCGCGGCCGAGCTGCTTTTAGAGCGCAGCTCTTTGGCGTCCGTTCCTGGGTTTCGCGTCGGCGTCGTCGTCGGCCTCATAACCAGCTCCGCCCCCCTTTCATCCCCCCAGCGCTAGCAGCGACCGACTGAAACCGCTGGATGCCGCTGACGCCACTAGAGAGTCAAGATAACGTGACTGCATAGAACACCGTCGCCGCCATGCAGAAAGAGGAGGAAAGGGTCCCCCCCCCCTGTTCTTGTATGGCGGATAGGGTGCTCTTCAGTTGCCGACGCGCCGGTTATTCGTTGTCCCTGAAACCAACTCCGCAGCTGGGGTTGACTCACTATCGGCGTCAGCGGCATCAATCAGTCGCTGCTATCTCTTCCCTCCTCCCTTTATCGTGTTGTCCGCTTGCTGCGCGCGCTTCTGCCCCCATCGTTTGCCGCTTGGTGTACACGCCGCCCCCCTCCCCCTCTTCCTGCGAGTCTCCGGTTGTCAAAGCGCCGGCTCGAACTTAATTCCTTTCTTCGCTCCTCCTCCAATGCAACCCCTGTGCGGTGGCAATCAGAGAGCCAGATCGGTGGCGGCGGATCTGTATATGTGCACCGCCCGAGCCGAAATTGCCGCTGCCGTTCGCCCTGTGCGGTGGCAATCAGAGAGCCAGATCGGTGGTGGCTTGACATAAAGACAAACAGCAATTTCCTAACACTTATGCGGCAGAATATCCCGTTCCTCTCGCTCGTAACGCGTCCCACGGCTGTGACAACCTCGCGAGGCACTTGTATAGATCTCGTCTTTGAGAATCAAGCATTGGTGTACCAAGTCGAACATATATCAGTCTATTTCTCCGACCACAAAGCTTCCTTCATGACTGTCAAGAACTGTTAGTGGAGTCTTTGTTAAAGGAATACGTGTGAAAAATAAAAAAAAATTCTGTGATAGCGCATACATGTGTTGCTCGATTTCTTTGCCTCAATCTATCGAAAAGGTGAAACAGCTTATTTGCTGCGCTCAAATTTCGCATTAGGAAGTAACGTAATCGTCCGCAATTTTTTTGTTAACTTCGTCACAAAACCTGGCGCCACGAGGGTGCTTGAAATGTAGTCCGAAAAGTAGTGAAATTATTAAGGTAAGTTTGGGGGTCCGAGAAAGCATCACGAACCTCTCCCGGTAACAATCAGTACACGCGAAACTAACTGTATTACATGGCCGAGCTGCTTTTGGTTAACTTCGTCACAAAACTGGCGCCGCGAGGGTGCTTGAAATGTAGTCCGAAAAGTAGTGAAATTATTACGGTAATGTTGGGGGTCAGAGCAAGCGTCACGAACCTCTCCCGGTAACATTTAGTACACGTGAAACTAAGTGCATCCCACGGCCGAGCTGCTTTTGGTTAACTTCATCACAACACTGGCGCCGCGAGGGTGCTTCGAATGTATTCCGAAAAGTAGTGAAATTATGGTAATGTTGGGGGACAGAGAAAGCGTCACGCACCTCTCCCGGTAACATTCAGTACACGCGAAACTAACCGCATCCCACGGCCGAGCTGCTTTTGGTTAACTTCGTCAAAAAACTTGGTGCCGCGAGGGTGCTTGAAATGTAGTCCAAAAAGTAGTGAAATTTTTACGGTAGTGTTGGGGGTCAGAGAAAGCGTCACGAACCTCTGCCGGTAACATTTAGTATACGCGAAACTAACCGCATCACACGGCCGAGCTGCTTTTGGTTAATTTCGTCACAAAACCTGGCGCCGCGAGGGTGCTTGAAATGTAGTCCGAAAAGTAGTGAAATTATTACGGTAATTTTGGGGGTCAGAGAAAGCGTCACGAACCTCTCCCGGTAACATTCAGTACATGCGCAACTAATTGCATCACACGGCCGAGCTGTTTTCGTTAACTTCGTCACAAAACTGGCGCCGCGAGGGTGCTTGAAATGCAGTCCGAAAAGTAGTGAAATTATTACGGTAATGTTGGGGGTCAGAGAAAGCGTCACGAACCTCTCCCGGTAACATTTAGTACACGCGAAACTAACTGCATCCCACGGCCGAGCTGCTTTTGGTTAACTTCTTCACAAAACCTGGAGCCGCGAGGGCGCTTCAAATGTAGTCCGAAAAATAACGAAATCATTACTTCAATGCTGGGGGTCCGAGAAAGCATCACCAACCTCTCCCGGTAACACTTATTACACGCGAAACTAACCGCATCCCACGGCGGAGCGGCTTTTGGTTATCTTCGTCACAGAACCTGGCGCCGAGGGTGCTTGAAATGTAGTACGAAAAGTAATGAAATTATTACTTTAATGCTGGGGGTCAGAGAAATCGTCACGAACCTTTCCCGGTAACATTCAGTACACGCGAAACTAACTGCATCCCACGACCGAGCTACTTTTGGTTAACTTCGTCACGAAACGTGGCACCGCGAGGGTGCTTGAAATGTAGTCCGAAAAGTAGTGAAATTATTACGGTAATGTTGGGGGTCAGAGAAAGCGTGACGAACCTTTCTCGGTAACATTCAGTACACGCGAAACTAACTGCATCACACGGCCGAGCTGCTTTTGGTAAACTTCGTCACAAAACCTGGCGCCGTGAGAGTGCTTGAAATATAGTCCGAAAATAGTGAAATTATTAGGGTAATGTAGGGGTCAGAGAAAGCATCATGAACCTCTTCCAGTAACATTCAGTACACGCGAAACTAACTGCACCCCACGGCCGAGCTGCTTTTTGTTAACTTCGTCACAAAACCTGGCGCCACGAGGGTGCTTGAAATGTAGTCCGAAATGTAGTGAAATTATTAAGGTAAGTTTGGGGGTCCGAGAAAGCATCACGAACCTCTCCCGGTAACAATCAGTACACGCGAAACTAACTGTATTACACGGCCGAGCTGCTTTTGGTTAACTTCGTCACAAAAGCTGGCGCCGCGAGGGTGCTTGAAATGTAGTCCAAAAAGTAGTGAAATTATTACGGTAGTGTTGGGGATCAGAGAAAGCGTCACGAACCTCTCCCGGCAAAATTTAGTACACGCGAAAGTAACCGCATCACAAGGCCGAGCTACTTTTGGTTAACTTCGTCACAAAACCTGGCGCAGCGAGGGTGCTTGAAATGTAGTACGAAAGGTAGTGAAATTATTCCGGTAATGTTGGGGGTCAGAGAAAGCGTCACGAACCTCTCCCGGTAACATTCAAACACACGAAACTAACTGCATCGCAGGGCCGAGCTGCTTTCGTTTAACTTCGTCACAGAACCTGGCGCCGCGAGGGCGCTTGAAATGTAGTCCGAAAAGTAGTGAAATAATTACGGTAATGTTGGGGGACAGAGAAAGCGTCGCGGACCTCTCCCGGTAACATTTAGTACACGCGAAACTAACTGCATCCCAAGGCCGTGCTGCTTTTGGTTAACTCATTCACAAAACCTGGCGCCGCGAGGGTACTTGAAATGTAGTCCGAAAAGTAATGAAATCATTAATTTAATGCTGGGGGTCAGAGAAAGCATCACGAACCTCTCCCGGTAACATTAGGTACACGCGAAACTAACTGCATCCCACGACCGAGCCACTTTTGGTTAACTTCGTCACAAAACGTGGCACCGCGAGGGTGCTTGAAATGTAGTCCGAAAAGTAGTGAAATTATTACGGTAATGTTGGGGGTCAGAGAAAGCGTGACGAACCTCTCTCGGTAACATTCAGTACACGCGAAACTAACTGCATCACACGGCCGAGCTGCTTTTGGTAAACTTCGTCACAAAACCTGGCGCCGTGAGAGTGCTTGAAATATAGTCCGAAAATAGTGAAATTATTACGGTAATGTAGGGGTCAGAGAAAGCATCATGAACCTCTTCCAGTAACATTCAGTACACGCGAAACTAACTGCACCCCACGGCCGAGCTGCTTTTTGTTAACTTCGTCACAAAACCTGGCGCCACGAGGGTGCTTGAAATGTAGTCCGAAAAGTAGTGAAATTATTAAGGTAAGTTTGGGGGTCCGAGAAAGCATCACGAACCTCTCCCGGTAACAATCAGTACACGCGAAACTCACTGTATAACACGGCCGAGCTGCTTTTGGTTAACTTCGTCACAAAAGCTGGCGCCGCGAGGGTGCTTGAAATGTAGTCCAAAAAGTAGTGAAATTATTACGGTAGTGTTGGGGATCAGAGAAAGCGTCACGAACCTCTCGCGGTAACATTTAGTACACGCGAAAGTAACCGCATCACACGGCCGAGCTACTTTTGGTTAACTTCGTCACAGAACCTGGCGCCGCGAGGGCGCTTGAAATGTAGTCCGAAAAGTAGTGAAATAATTACGGTAATGTTGGGGGACAGAGAAAGCGTCGCGGATTTCTCCCGGTAACATTTAGTACACGCGAAACTAACTGCATCCCAAGGCCGTGCTGCTTTTGGTTAACTCATTCACAAAACCTGGCGCCGCGAGTGTGCTTGAAATGTAGTCCGAAAAGTAATGAAATCATTACTTCAATGCTGGGGGTCAGAAAAAGCATCACGAACCTCTCCCGGTAACATTCAGTACACGCGAAACTAATTGCATCACACGGCCGAGCTGCTTTTTGTTATCTTCGTGACAAAACTGGCGCCCCGAGGGTGCTTCAAATGTAGTCCGAAAAGTAGTGAAATTATTACGGTAATGTTGGGGGACAGAGAAAGCGTCGCGGACCTCTCCCGGTAACATTTAATACACGCGAAACTAACTGCATCCCAAGGCCGAGCTGCTTTTGATTAACTTCGTCACAGAACCTGGCGCCGCGAGGGTGCTTGAAATGTATTCCGAAAAGTAGTGAAATTATTACGGTAATGTTGGGAGTCATAGAAAGCGTGACGAACCTCTCTCGGTAACATTCAGTACACGCGAAACTAACTGCATCACACGGCCGAGCTGTTTTGGTTAACTTCGTCACAAAACTGGCGCCCCGAGGGTGCTTGAAATGTAGTCCGAAAAGTAGTGAAATTATTACGGTAATGTTGGGGGTCAGAGAAAGCGTCACGAACCTCTCCCGGTAACATTTAGTACACGCGAAACTAACTGCATCCCACGGCCGAGCTGCTTTTGGTTAACTTCTTCACAAAACCTGGCGCCGCGAGGGCGCTTCAAATGTAGTCCGAAAAATAATGAAATCATTACTTCAATGCTGCGGGACCGAGAAAGCATCACGAACTTCTCCCGGTAACATTCAGTACACGCGAAAACTAATTGCATCCCACGGCCGAGCTGCTTTTGGTTAACTTCGTCACAAAACCTGGCGCCAGGAGGGTGCTTGAAATGTAGTCCGAAAAGTAGTGAAATTATTACGGTAATGTTGGGGGTCAGAGAAAGCGTCACGAACCTCTCCCGGTAACATTCAGTACACGCGAAACTAACTGCATCACACGGCGGAGCTGCTTTTGGTTAACTTCGTCACAAAACTGGCGCCGCGAGGGTGCTTGAAATGCAGTCCGAAAAGTAGTGAAATTATTACTGTAATGTTGGGGGACAGAGAAAGCGTCACGAACCTCTCCCGGTAACATTCAGTACACGCAAAACTAACTGCGTCACAAGGCCAAGCTGCTTTTGGTTAACTTCGTCACAGAACCTGGCGCCGCGAGGCTGCTTGAAATGAAGTCCGAAAAGTAATGAAATTATTACTTTATAGCTGGGGGTCAGAGAAAGCGTCACGAACCTCTCCCGGTAACATTCAGTACACGCGAAACTAACTGCATCCCACGGCCGAGCTACTTTTGATAAACTTCGTCACAGAACCTGGCGCCGCGAGTGTGCTTGAAATGTAGTCCGAAAAGTAATGAATTCATTACTTCAATGCTGGGGGTCAGAGAAAGCATCACGAACCTCTCCCGGTAACATTCAGTACACGCGAAATTAATTGCATCCCACCGCCGAGCTGCTTTTGGTTAACTTCGTCACAAAACCAGGCGCCGCGAGGGTGCTTGAAATGTAGTCCTAAAAGTAGTGAAATTATTACGGTAATGTTGAGGGACAGAGAAAGCGTCACGAACCTCTTCCGGTAACATTTAGTACACGCGAAACTAACTGCATCACACGGCCGAGCTGCTTTTGATTAACTTCGTCACAGAACCTGGCGCCGCGAGGGTGCTTGAAATGTAGTCCGAAAAGTAGTGAAATTATTACGGTAATATTGGGGGTCAGAGAAAGCGCCACGGACCTGTCCCGGTAACATTCAGTACACGCGAAACTAATTGCATCCCACCGCCGAGCTGCTTTTGGTTAACTTCGTCACAAAACCAGGCGCCGCGAGGGTGCTTGAAATGTAGTCCGAAAAGTAGTGCAGTTATTACGGTAATGTTGAGGGTCAGAGAAAGCGTCACGAACCTCTCCCGGTAACACTCAGTACTCGCACAACTAATTGCATCACACGTCCGAGCTGCTTTTGGTTAACTTCGTCACAGAACTGCCGCCGCGAGGGTGCTTGAAATGTAGTACGAAAAGCAGTGAAATTATTACGGTAATGTTGGGGGACAGAGAAAGCGTCACGAACCTCTCCCGGTAACATTCAGTACACGCGAAACTAACTTCATCCCACGGCCGAGCTGCTTTTGGTTAAATTCGTCACAAAACGTGGCGCCGCGAGGGTGCTTGAAATGTAGTCCGAAAAGTAATGAAATCATTACTTCAATGCTGGGGGTCACAGAAAGCATCACGAACCTCTTCCGGTAACATTCAGTACACGCGAAACTATTTGCATCCCACCGCCGAGCTGCTTTTGGTTAACTTCGTCACAAAACCAGGCGACGCGAGGGTGCTTGAAATGTAGTTCGAAAAGTAGTGAAATTATAACGGTAATGTTGAGGGACAGAGAAAGCGTCACGAACCTCTTCCGATAACATTTAGTACACGCGAAACTAACCGCATCACACGGCCGAGCTGCTTTTGATTAACTTCGTCACAGAACCTGGCGCCGCGAGGGTGCTTGAAATGTAGTCCGAAAAGTGGTGAAATTATTACGGTAATTTTGGGGGTCAGAGAAAGCGCCACGGACCTGTCCCGGTAACATTCATTACACGCGAAACGAACTGCATCCCACGGCTGAGCTGCTTTTGGTTAACTTCGTCACAAACCTTGCGCCGCAAGGGTGCTTGAAATGTAGTCCAAAAAGTAGTGAAATTATTACGGTAGTGTTGGGGGTTAGAGAAAGCGTCACGAACCTCTCCCGGTAACATTCAGTACATGCACAACTAATTGCATCACACGGCCGAGCTGCTTTTGGTTAACTTCGTCACAAAACTAGCGCCGCGAGGGTGCTTGAAATGTAGTCCGAAAAGTAGTGAAATTATTACGGTAATGTTGGGGGTCAGAGAAAGCGTCACGAACCACTCCCGGTAACATTCAGTACACGCGAAACTAACCGCATCCCACGGCCGAGCTGCTTTTGGTTAACTTCGTCACAAAACCTGGCGCCGCGAGGGTGCTTGAAATGTAGTACGAAAGGTAGTGAAATTATTCCGGTAATGTTGGGGGTCAGAGAAAGCGTCACGAACCTCTCCCGGTAACATTCAAACACGCGAAACTAACTGCATCACAGGGCCGAGCTGCTTTCGTTTAACTTCGTCAAAAAACTTGGTGCCGCGAGGGTGCTTGAAATGTAGTCCAAAAAGTAGTGAAATTATTACGGTAATGTTGGGGGTCAGAGAAAGCGTGACGAACCTCTCTCGGTAACATTCAGTACACGCGAAACTAACTGCATCACACGGCCGAGCTCCTTTTGGTAAACTTCGTCACAAAACCTGGCGCCGTGAGAGTGCTTGAAATATAGTCCGAAAATAGTGAAATTATTACGGTAATGTAGGGGTCAGAGAAAGCATCATGAACCTCTTCCAGTAACATTCAGTACACGCGAAACTAACTGCACCCCACGGCCGAGCTGCTTTTAGAGCGCAGCTCTTTGGCGTCCGTTCCTGGGTTTCGCGTCGGCGTCGTCGTCGGCCTCGTAACCAGCTCCGCCCCCCTTTCATCCCCCCAGCGCTAGCAGCGACCGACTGATACCGCTGGATGCCGCTGACGCCACTAGAGAGTCAAGATAACGTGACTGCATAGAACACCGTCGCCGCCATGCAGAAAGAGGAGGAAAGGGTCCCCCCCCCTGTTCTTGTGTGGCGGATAGGGTGCTCTTCAGTTGCCGACGCGCCGGTTATTCGTTGTCCCTGAAACCAACTCCGCAGCTGGGGTTGACTCACTATCGGCGTCAGCGGCATCAGTCAGTCGCAGCTATCTCTTCCCTCCTCCCTTTATCGTGTTGTTCGCTTGCTGCGCGCGCTTCTGCCCCCATCGTTTGCCGCTTGGTGTACACGCCGCCCCCCTTCCCCTCTTCCTGCGAGTCTCCGGTTCTCAAAGCGCCGGCTCGAACTTAATTCCTTTCTGCGCTCCTCCTCCAATGCAACCCCTGTGCGGTGGCAATCAGAGAGCCAGATCGGTGGCGGCGGATCTGTATATGTGCACCGCCCGAGCCGAAATTGCCGCTGCCGTTCGCCCTGTGCGGTGGCAATCAGAGAGCCAGATCGGTGGCGGCTTGACATAAAGACAAACAGCAATTTCCTAACACTTATGCGGCAGAACATCCCGTTCCTCTCGCTCGTAACGCGTCCCACGGCTGTGACAACCTCGCGAGGCACTTGTATAGATCTCGTCTTTGAGAATCAAGCATTGGTGTACCAAGTCGAACATATATCAGTCTATTTCTCCGACCACAAAGCTTCCTTCATGACTGTCAAGAACTGTTAGTGGAGTCTTTGTTAAAGGAATACGTGTGAAAAATAAAAAAAATTCTGTGATAGCGCATACATGTGTTGCTCGATTTCTTTGCCTCAATCTATGGAAAAGGTGAAACAGCTTATTTGCTGCGCTCAAATTTCGCATTAGGAAGTAACGTAATCGTCGGCAATTTTTTTGTTAACTTCGTCACAAAACCTGGCGCCACGAGGGTGCTTGAAATGTAGTCCGAAAAGTAGTGAAATTATTAAGGTAAGTTTGGGGGTCCGAGAAAGCATCACGAACCTCTCCCGGTAACAATCAGTATACGCGAAACTAACTGTATTACATGGCCGAGCTGCTTTTGGTTAACTTCGTCACAAACGCTGGCACCGCGAGGGTGCTTGAAATGTAGTCCAAAAAGTAGTGAAATTATTACGGTAGTGTTGGGGATTAGAGAAAGCGTCACGAACCTCTCCCGGTAACATTCAGTACATGCACAACTAATTGCATCACACGGCCGAGCTGTTTTCGTTGACTTCGTCACAAAACTGGCGCCGCGAGGGTGCTTGAAATGTAGTCCGAAAAGTAGTGAAATTATTACGGTAATGTTGGGGGTCAGAGAAAGCGTCACGAACCTCTCCCGGTAACATTTAGTACACGTGAAACTAAGTGCATCCCACGGCCGAGCTGCTTTTGGTTAACTTCATCACAACACTGGCGCCGCGAGGGTGCTTCGAATGTAGTCCGAAAAGTAGTGAAATTATGGTAATGTTGGGGGACAGAGAAAGCGTCACGAACCTCTCCCGGTAACATTCAGTACACGCGAAACTAACCGCATCCGACGGCCGAGCTGCTTTTGGTTAACTTCGTCAAAAAACTTGGCGCCGCGAGGGTGCTTGAAATGTAGTCCAAAAAGTAGTGAAATTTTTACGGTAGTGTTGGGGGTCAGAGAAAGCGTCACGAACCTCTCCCGGTAACATTTATTATACGCGAAACTAACCGCATCACACGGCCGAGCTGCTTTTGGTTAATTTCGTCACAAAACCTGGCGCCGCGAGGCTGCTTGAAATGTAGTCCGAAAAGTAGTAAAATTATTAGGGTAATTTTGGGGGTCAGAGAAAGCGTCACGAACCACTCCCGGTAACATTCAGTACATGCACAACTAATTGCATCACACGGCCGAGCTGTTTTCGTTAACTTCGTCACAAAACTGGCGCCGCGAGGGTGCTTGAAATGCAGTCCGAAAAGTAGTGAAATTATTACGGTAATGGTGGGGGTCACAGAAAGCGTCACGAACCTCTCCCGGTAACATTTAGTACACGCGAAACTAACTGCATCCCACGGCCGAGCTGCTTTTGGTTAACTTCGTCACAAAAGTGGCGCCGCGAGGGTGCTCGAAATGCAGTTCGAAAAGTAGTGAAATTATTACGGTAATGTTGGGGGTCAGAGAAAGCGTGACGAACCTCTCTCGGTAACATTCAGTACACGCGAAACTAACTGCATCACACGGCCGAGCTGCTTTTGGTAAACTTCGTCAGAAAACCTGGCGCCGTGAGAGTGCTTGAAATATAGTCCGAAAATAGTGAAATTATTACGGTAATGTAGGGGTCAGAGAAAGCATCATGAACCTCTTCCAGTAACATTCAGTACACGCGAAACTAACTGCACCCCACGGCCGAGCTGCTTTTAGAGCGCAGCTCTTTGGCGTCCGTTCCTGGGTTTCGCGTCGGCGTCGTCGTCGGCCTCGTAACCAGCTCCGCCCCACTTTCATCCCCCCAGCGCTAGCAGCGACCGACTGATACCGCTGGATGCCGCTGACGCCACTAGAGAGTCAAGATAACGTGACTGCATAGAACACCGTCGCCGCCATGCAGAAAGAGGAGGAAAGGGTCCCCCCCCCTGTTCTTGTGTGGCGGATAGGGTGCTCTTCAGTTGCCGCCGCGCCGGTTATTCGTTGTCCCTGAAACCAACGCCGCAGCTGGGGTTGACTCACTATCGGCGTCAGCGGCATCAGTCAGTCGCTGCTATCTCTTCCCTCCTCCCTTTATCGTGTTGTCCGCTTGCTGCGCGCGCTTCTGCCCCCATCGTTTGCCGCTTGGTGTACACGCCGCCCCCCTCCCCCCCTTCCTGCGAGTCTCCGGTTGTCAAAGCGCCGGCTCGAACTTAATTCCTTTCTTCGCTCCTCCTCCAATGCAACCCCTGTGCGGTGGCAATCAGAGAGCCAGATCGGTGGCGGCGGATCTGTATATGTGCACCGCCCGAGCCGAAATTGCCGCTGCCGTTCGCCCTGTGCGGTGGCAATCAGAGAGCCAGATCGGTGGTGGCTTGACATAAAGACAAACAGCAATTTCCTAACACTTATGCGGCAGAACATCCCGTTCCTCTCGCTCGTAACGCGTCCCACGGCTGTGACAACCTCGCGAGGCACTTGTATAGATCTCGTCTTTGAGAATCAAGCATTGGTGTACCAAGTCGAACATATATCAGTCTATTTCTCCGACCACAAAGCTTCCTTCATGACTGTCAAGAACTGTTAGTGGAGTCTTTGTTAAAGGAATACGTGTGAAAAATAAAAAAAAAATTCTGTGATAGCGCATACATGTGTTGCTCGATTTCTTTGCCTCAATCTATCGAAAAGGTGAAACAGCTTATTTGCTGCGCTCAAATTTCGCATTAGGAAGTAACGTAATCGTCGGCAATTTTTTTGTTAACTTCGTCACAAAACCTGGCGCCACGAGGGTGCTTGAAATGTAGTCCGAAAAGTAGTGAAATTATTAAGGTAAGTTTGGGGGTCCGAGAAAGCATCACGAACCTCTCCCGGTAACAATCAGTACACGCGAAACTAACTGTATTACACGGCCGAGCTGCTTTTGGTTAACTTCGTCACAAAAGCTGGCACCGCGAGGGTGCTTGAAATGTAGTCCAAAAAGTAGTGAAATTATTACGGTAGTGTTGGGGATCAGAGAAAGCGTCACGAACCTCTCCCGGTAACATTCAGTACATGCACAACTAATTGCATCACACGGCCGAGCTGTTTTCGTTGACTTCGTCACAAAGCTGGCGCCGCGAGGGTGCTTGAAATGTAGTCCGAAAAGTAGTGAAATTATTACGGTAATGTTGGGGGTCAGAGAAAGCGTCACGAACTTCTCCCGGTAACATTTAGTACACGTGAAACTAAGTGCATCCCACGGCCGAGCTGCTTTTGGTTAACTTCATCACAACACTGGCGCCGCGAGGGTGCTTCGAATGTAGTCCGAAAAGTAGTGAAATTATGGTAATGTTGGGGGACAGAGAAAGCGTCACGAACCTCTCCCGGTAACATTCAGTACACGCGAAACTAACCGCATCCCACGGCCGAGCTGCTTTTGGTTAACTTCGTCAAAAAACTTCGCGCCGCGAGGGTGCTTGAAATGTAGTCCAAAAAGTAGTGAAATTTTTACGGTAGTGTTGGGGGTCAGAGAAAGCGTCACGAACCTCTCCCGGTAACATTTAGTATACGCGAAACTAACCGCATCACACGGCCGAGCTGCTTTTGGTTAATTTCGTCACAAAACCTGGCGCCGCGAGGGTGCTTGAAATGTAGTCCGAAAAGTAGTAAAATTATTACGGTAATTTTGGGGGTCAGAGAAAGCGTCACGAACCTCTCCCGGTAACATTCAGTACATGCACAACTAATTGCATCACACGGCCGAGCTGTTTTCGTTAACTTCGTCACAAAACTGGCGCCGCGAGGGTGCTTGAAATGCAGTCCGAAAAGTAGTGAAATTATTACGGTAATGTTTGGGGTCAGAGAAAGCGTCACGAACCTCTCTCGGTTACATTCAGTACACGCAAAACTAATTGTATCACACGGCCGAGCTGCTTTTGGTTAACTTCGTCACAAAAGTGGCGCCGCGAGGGTGCTCGAAATGCAGTTCGAAAAGTAGTGAAATTATTACGGTAATGTTGGGGGACAGAGAAAGCGTCACGAACCTCTCCCGGTAACATTCAGTACACGTGAAACTTAGTGCATCCCACGGCCGAGCTGCTTTTGGTTAACTTCATCACAACACTGGCGCCGCGAGGGTGCTTGAAATGTAGTCCGAAAAGTAGTGAAATTATTACGGTAATGTTGGGGGTCAGAGAAAGCGTCACGAACCTCTCCCGGTAACATTCAGTACACGCGAAACTAACTGCATCCCACGGCAGAGCTGCTTTTGGTTAACTTCATCACAAAACTGGCGCCACGAGGGTGCTTCAAATGTAATCCGAAAAGTAGTGAAATTGTTACGGTAATGTTGGGGGTCAGAGAAAGCATCGCGAACCTCTCCCGGTAACACTTATTACACGCGAAACTAACCGCATCCCACGGCCGAGCGGCTTTTGGTTATCTTCGTCACAGAACCTGGCGCTGAGGGTGCTTGAAATGTAGTACGAAAAGTAATGAAATTATTACTTTAATGCTGGGGGTCAGAGAAATCGTCACGAACCTTTCCCGGTAACATGCAGTACACGCGAAACTAACTGCATCCCACGACCGAGCTACTTTTGGTTAACTTCGTCACAAAACGTGGCACCGCGAGGGTGCTTGAAATGTAGTCCGAAAAGTAGTGAAATTATTACGGTAATGTTGGGGGTCAGAGAAAGCGTGACGAACCTCTCTCGGTAACATTCAGTACACGCGAAACTAACTGCATCACACGGGCGAGCTGCTTTTGGTAAACTTCGTCACAAAACCTGGCGCCGTGAGGGTGCTTGAAATATAGTCCGAAAATAGTGAAATTATTACGGTAATGTAGGGGTCAGAGAAAGCATCATGAACCTCTTCCAGTAACATTCAGTACACGCGAAACTAACTGCACCCCGCGGCCGAGCTGCTTTTAGAGCGCAGCTCTTTGGCGTCCGTTCCTGGGTTTCGCGTCGGCGTCGTCGTCGGCCTCGTAACCAGCTCCGCCCCCCTTTCATCCCCCCAGCGCTAGCAGCGACCGACTGAAACCGCTGGATGCCGCTGACGCCACTAGAGAGTCAAGATAACGTGACTGCATAGAACACCGTCGCCGCCATGCAGAAAGAGGAGGAAAGGGTCCCCCCCCCTGTTCTTGTATGGCGGATAGGGTGCTCTTCAGTTGCCGACGCGCCGGTTATTCGTTGTCCCTGAAACCAACTCCGCAGCTGGGGTTGACTCACTATCGGCGTCAGCGGCATCAATCAGTCGCTGCTATCTCTTCCCTCCTCCCTTTATCGTGTTGTCCGCTTGCTGCGCGCGCTTCTGCCCCCATCGTTTGCCGCTTGGTGTACACGCCGCCCCCCTCCCCCTCTTCCTGCGAGTCTCCGGTTGTCAAAGCGCCGGCTCGAACTTAATTCCTTTCTTCGCTCCTCCTCCAATGCAACCCCTGTGCGGTGGCAATCAGAGAGCCAGATCGGTGGCGGCGGATCTGTATATGTGCACCGCCCGAGCCGAAATTGCCGCTGCCGTTCGCCCTGTGCGGTGGCAATCAGAGAGCCAGATCGGTGGTGGCTTGACATAAAGACAAACAGCAATTTCCTAACACTTATGCGGCAGAATATCCCGTTCCTCTCGCTCGTAACGCGTCCCACGGCTGTGACAACCTCGCGAGGCACTTGTATAGATCTCGTCTTTGAGAATCAAGCATTGGTGTACCAAGTCGAACATATATCAGTCTATTTCTCCGACCACAAAGCTTCCTTCATGACTGTCAAGAACTGTTAGTGGAGTCTTTGTTACAGGAATACGTGTGAAAAATAAAAAAAAATTCTGTGATAGCGCATACATGTGTTGCTCGATTTCTTTGCCTCAATCTATCGAAAAGGTGAAACAGCTTATTTGCTGCGCTCAAATTTCGCATTAGGAAGTAACGTAATCGTCGGCAATTTTTTTGTTAACTTCGTCACAAAACCTGGCGCCACGAGGGTGCTTGAAATGTAGTCCGAAAAGTAGTGAAATTATTAAGGTAAGTTTGGGGGTCCGAGAAAGCATCACGAACCTCTCCCGGTAACAATCAGTACACGCGAAACTAACTGTATTACATGGCCGAGCTGCTTTTGGTTAACTTCGTCACAAAACTGGCGCCGCGAGGGTGCTTGAAATGTAGTCCGAAAAGTAGTGAAATTATTACGGTAATGTTGGGGGTCTGAGCAAGCGTCACGAACCTCTCCCGGTAACATTTAGTACACGTGAAACTAAGTGCATCCCACGGCCGAGCTGCTTTTGGTTAACTTCATCACAACACTGGCGCCGCGAGGGTACTTCGAATGTATTCCAAAAAGTAGTGAAATTATGGTAATGTTGGGGGACAGAGAAAGCGTCACGCACCTCTCCCGGTAACATTCAGTACATGCGAAACTAACCGCATCCCACGGCCGAGCTGCTTTTGGTTAACTTCGTCAAAAAACTTGGTGCCGCGAGGGTGCTTGAAATGTAGTCCAAAAAGTAGTGAAATTTTTACGGTAGTGTTGGGGGTCAGAGAAAGCGTCACGAACCTCTGCCGGTAACATTTAGTATACGCGAAACTAACCGCATCACACGGCCGAGCTGCTTTTGGTTAATTTCGTCACAAAACCTGGCGCCGCGAGGGTGCTTGAAATGTAGTCCGAAAAGTAGTGAAATTATTACGGTAATTTTGGGGGTCAGAGAAAGCGTCACGAACCTCTCCCGGTAACATTCAGTACATGCGCAACTAATTGCATCACACGGCCGAGCTGTTTTCGTTAACTTCGTCACAAAACTGGCGCCGCGAGGGTGCTTGAAATGCAGTCCGAAAAGTAGTGAAATTATTACGGTAATGTTGGGGGTCAGAGAAAGCGTCACGAACCTCTCCCGGTAACATTTAGTACACGCGAAACTAACTGCATCCCACGGCCGAGCTGCTTTTGGTTAACTTCTTCACAAAACCTGGAGCCGCGAGGGCGCTTCAAATGTAGTCCGAAAAATAACGAAATCATTACTTCAATGCTGGGGGTCCGAGAAAGCATCACCAACCTCTCCCGGTAACATTCAGTACACGCGAAAACTAATTGCATCCCACGGCCGAGCTGCTTTTGGTTAACTTCGTCACAAAACCTGGCGCCACGAGGGTGCTTGAAATGTAGTCCGAAAAGTAGTGAAATTATTACGGTAATGTTGGGGGTCAGAGAAAGCGTCACGAACCTCTCCCGGTAACATTCAGTACACGCGAAACTAACTGCATCCCACGGCAGAGCTGCTTTTGGTTAGCTTCATCACAAAACTGGCGCCGCGAGGGTGCTTCACATGTAATCCGAAAGGTAGTGAAATTGTTACGGTAATGTTGAGGGACAGAGAAAGCGTCACGAACCTCTCCCGGTAACATTCAGTACAGGCGAAACTAACTGCATCCCAAGGCCGAGCTGCTTATGGTTAACTTCGTCACAAAACGTGGCGCCGCGAGCGTGCTTGAAATGTAGTCCAAAAAGTAGTGAATATATTACGGTAATGTTGGGGGTCAGAGAAAGCGTCACGAACCTCTGCCGGTAACATTTAGTACACGCGAAACTAACCGCATCACACGGCCGAGCTGCTTTTGGCTAACTTCGTCACAGAACGTGGCGCCGCGAGGCTGCTTGAAATGCAGTCCGAAAAGTAATGAAATTATTACGGTAATGTTGGGGGTCAGAGAAAGCATCACGAACCTCTCCCGGTAACACTTATTACACGCGAAACTAACCGCATCCCACGGCGGAGCGGCTTTTGGTTATCTTCGTCACAGAACCTGGCGCCGAGGGTGCTTGAAATGTAGTACGAAAAGTAATGAAATTATTACTTTAATGCTGGGGGTCAGAGAAATCGTCACGAACCTTTCCCGGTAACATTCAGTACACGCGAAACTAACTGCATCCCACGACCGAGCTACTTTTGGTTAACTTCGTCACGAAACGTGGCACCGCGAGGGTGCTTGAAATGTAGTCCGAAAAGTAGTGAAATTATTACGGTAATGTTGGGGGTCAGAGAAAGCGTGACGAACCTTTCTCGGTAACATTCAGTACACGCGAAACTAACTGCATCACACGGCCGAGCTGCTTTTGGTAAACTTCGTCACAAAACCTGGCGCCGTGAGAGTGCTTGAAATATAGTCCGAAAATAGTGAAATTATTAGGGTAATGTAGGGGTCAGAGAAAGCATCATGAACCTCTTCCAGTAACATTCAGTACACGCGAAACTAACTGCACCCCACGGCCGAGCTGCTTTTTGTTAACTTCGTCACAAAACCTGGCGCCACGAGGGTGCTTGAAATGTAGTCCGAAATGTAGTGAAATTATTAAGGTAAGTTTGGGGGTCCGAGAAAGCATCACGAACCTCTCCCGGTAACAATCAGTACACGCGAAACTAACTGTATTACACGGCCGAGCTGCTTTTGGTTAACTTCGTCACAAAACTGGCGCCGCGAGGGTGCTTGAAATGTAGTCCGAAAAGTAGTGAAATTATTACGGTAATGTTGGGGGTCAGAGCAAGCGTCACGAACCTCTCCCGGTAACATTTAGTACACGTGAAACTAAGTGCATCCCACGGCCGAGCTGCTTTTGGTTAACTTCATCACAACACTGGCGCCGCGAGGGTGCTTCGAATGTATTCCAAAAAGTAGTGAAATTATGGTAATGTTGGGGGACAGAGAAAGCGTCACGCACCTCTCCCGGTAACATTCAGTACATGCGAAACTAACCGCATCCCACGGCCGAGCTGCTTTTGGTTAACTTCGTCAAAAAACTTGGTGCCGCGAGGGTGCTTGAAATGTAGTCCAAAAAGTAGTGAAATTTTTACGGTAGTGTTGGGGGTCAGAGAAAGCGTCACGAACCTCTGCCGGTAACATTTAGTATACGCGAAACTAACCGCATCACACGGCCGAGCTGCTTTTGGTTAATTTCGTCACAAAACCTGGCGCCGCGAGGGTGCTTGAAATGTAGTCCGAAAAGTAGTGAAATTATTACGGTAATTTTGGGGGTCAGAGAAAGCGTCACGAACCTCTCCCGGTAACATTCAGTACATGCGCAACTAATTGCATCACACGGCCGAGCTGTTTTCGTTAACTTCGTCACAAAACTGGCGCCGCGAGGGTGCTTGAAATGCAGTCCGAAAAGTAGTGAAATTATTACGGTAATGTTGGGGGTCAGAGAAAGCGTCACGAACCTCTCCCGGTAACATTTAGTACACGCGAAACTAACTGCATCCCACGGCCGAGCTGCTTTTGGTTAACTTCTTCACAAAACCTGGAGCCGCGAGGGCGCTTCAAATGTAGTCCGAAAAATAACGAAATCATTACTTCAATGCTGGGGGTCCGAGAAAGCATCACCAACCTCTCCCGGTAACATTCAGTACACGCGAAAACTAATTGCATCCCACGGCCGAGCTGCTTTTGGTTAACTTCGTCACAAAACCTGGCGCCACGAGGGTGCTTGAAATGTAGTCCGAAAAGTAGTGAAATTATTACGGTAATGTTGGGGGTCAGAGAAAGCGTCACGAACCTCTCCCGGTAACATTCAGTACACGCGAAACTAACTGCATCCCACGGCAGAGCTGCTTTTGGTTAGCTTCATCACAAAACTGGCGCCGCGAGGGTGCTTCACATGTAATCCGAAAGGTAGTGAAATTGTTACGGTAATGTTGAGGGACAGAGAAAGCGTCACGAACCTCTCCCGGTAACATTCAGTACAGGCGAAACTAACTGCATCCCAAGGCCGAGCTGCTTATGGTTAACTTCGTCACAAAACGTGGCGCCGCGAGCGTGCTTGAAATGTAGTCCAAAAAGTAGTGAATATATTACGGTAATGTTGGGGGTCAGAGAAAGCGTCACGAACCTCTGCCGGTAACATTTAGTACACGCGAAACTAACCGCATCACACGGCCGAGCTGCTTTTGGCTAACTTCGTCACAGAACGTGGCGCCGCGAGGCTGCTTGAAATGCAGTCCGAAAAGTAATGAAATTATTACGGTAATGTTGGGGGTCAGAGAAAGCATCACGAACCTCTCCCGGTAACACTTATTACACGCGAAACTAACCGCATCCCACGGCGGAGCGGCTTTTGGTTATCTTCGTCACAGAACCTGGCGCCGAGGGTGCTTGAAATGTAGTACGAAAAGTAATGAAATTATTACTTTAATGCTGGGGGTCAGAGAAATCGTCACGAACCTTTCCCGGTAACATTCAGTACACGCGAAACTAACTGCATCCCATGACCGAGCTACTTTTGGTTAACTTCGTCACGAAACGTGGCACCGCGAGGGTGCTTGAAATGTAGTCCGAAAAGTAGTGAAATTATTACGGTAATGTTGGGGGTCAGAGAAAGCGTGACGAACCTTTCTCGGTAACATTCAGTACACGCGAAACTAACTGCATCACACGGCCGAGCTGCTTTTGGTAAACTTCGTCACAAAACCTGGCGCCGTGAGAGTGCTTGAAATATAGTCCGAAAATAGTGAAATTATTAGGGTAATGTAGGGGTCAGAGAAAGCATCATGAACCTCTTCCAGTAACATTCAGTACACGCGAAACTAACTGCACCCCACGGCCGAGCTGCTTTTTGTTAACTTCGTCACAAAACCTGGCGCCACGAGGGTGCTTGAAATGTAGTCCGAAATGTAGTGAAATTATTAAGGTAAGTTTGGGGGTCCGAGAAAGCATCACGAACCTCTCCCGGTAACAATCAGTACACGCGAAACTAACTGTATTACACGGCCGAGCTGCTTTTGGTTAACTTCGTCACAAAAGCTGGCGCCGCGAGGGTGCTTGAAATGTAGTCCAAAAAGTAGTGAAATTATTACGGTAGTGTTGGGGATCAGAGAAAGCGTCACGAACCTCTCCCGGTAACATTTAGTACACGCGAAAGTAACCGCATCACACGGCCGAGCTACTTTTGGTTAACTTCGTCACAAAACCTGGCGCAGCGAGGGTGCTTGAAATGTAGTACGAAAGGTAGTGAAATTATTCCGGTAATGTTGGGGGTCAGAGAAAGCGTCACGAACCTCTCCCGGTAACATTCAAACACACGAAACTAACTGCATCGCAGGGCCGAGCTGCTTTCGTTTAACTTCGTCACAGAACCTGGCGCCGCGAGGGCGCTTGAAATGTAGTCCGAAAAGTAGTGAAATAATTACGGTAATGTTGGGGGACAGAGAAAGCGTCGCGGACCTCTCCCGGTAACATTTAGTACACGCGAAACTAACTGCATCCCAAGGCCGTGCTGCTTTTGGTTAACTCATTCACAAAACCTGGCGCCGCGAGGGTACTTGAAATGTAGTCCGAAAAGTAATGAAATCATTACTTCAATGCTGGGGGTCAGAGAAAGCATCACGAACCTCTCCCGGTAACATTAGGTACACGCGAAACTAACTGCATCCCACGACCGAGCCACTTTTGGTTAACTTCGTCACAAAACGTGGCACCGCGAGGGTGCTTGAAATGTAGTCCGAAAAGTAGTGAAATTATTACGGTAATGTTGGGGGTCAGAGAAAGCGTGACGAACCTCTCTCGGTAACATTCAGTACACGCGAAACTAACTGCATCACACGGCCGAGCTGCTTTTGGTAAACTTCGTCACAAAACCTGGCGCCGTGAGAGTGCTTGAAATATAGTCCGAAAATAGTGAAATTATTACGGTAATGTAGGGGTCAGAGAAAGCATCATGAACCTCTTCCAGTAACATTCAGTACACGCGAAACTAACTGCACCCCACGGCCGAGCTGCTTTTTGTTAACTTCGTCACAAAACCTGGCGCCACGAGGGTGCTTGAAATGTAGTCCGAAAAGTAGTGAAATTATTAAGGTAAGTTTGGGGGTCCGAGAAAGCATCACGAACCTCTCCCGGTAACAATCAGTACACGCGAAACTCACTGTATAACACGGCCGAGCTGCTTTTGGTTAACTTCGTCACAAAAGCTGGCGCCGCGAGGGTGCTTGAAATGTAGTCCAAAAAGTAGTGAAATTATTACGGTAGTGTTGGGGATCAGAGAAAGCGTCACGAACCTCTCGCGGTAACATTTAGTACACGCGAAAGTAACCGCATCACACGGCCGAGCTACTTTTGGTTAACTTCGTCACAAAACCTGGCGCCGCGAGGGTGCTTGAAATGTAGTACGAAAGGTAGTGAAATTATTCCGGTAATGTTGGGGGTCAGAGAAAGCGTCACGAACCTCTCCCGGTAACATTCAAACACGCGAAACTAACTGCATCACAGGGCCGAGCTGCTTTCGTTTAACTTCGTCACAGAACCTGGCGCCGCGAGGGCGCTTGAAATGTAGTCCGAAAAGTAGTGAAATAATTACGGTAATGTTGGGGGACAGAGAAAGCGTCGCGGACCTCTCCCGGTAACATTTAGTACACGCGAAACTAACTGCATCCCAAGGCCGTGCTGCTTTTGGTTAACTCATTCACAAAACCTGGCGCCGCGAGTGTGCTTGAAATGTAGTCCGAAAAGTAATGAAATCATTACTTCAATGCTGGGGGTCAGAAAAAGCATCACGAACCTCTCCCGGTAACATTCAGTACACGCGAAACTAATTGCATCACACGGCCGAGCTGCTTTTTGTTATCTTCGTGACAAAACTGGCGCCCCGAGGGTGCTTCAAATGTAGTCCGAAAAGTAGTGAAATTATTACAGTAATGTTGGGGGACAGAGAAAGCGTCGCGGACCTCTCCCGGTAACATTTAATACACGCGAAACTAACTGCATCCCAAGGCCGAGCTGCTTTTGATTAACTTCGTCACAGAACCTGGCGCCGCGAGGGTGCTTGAAATGTATTCCGAAAAGTAGTGAAATTATTACGGTAATGTTGGGAGTCATAGAAAGCGTGACGAACCTCTCTCGGTAACATTCAGTACACGCGAAACTAACTGCATCACACGGCCGAGCTGTTTTGGTTAACTTCGTCACAAAACTGGCGCCGCGAGGGTGCTTGAAATGTAGTCCGAAAAGTAGTGAAATTATTACGGTAATGTTGGGGGTCAGAGAAAGCGTCACGAACCTCTCCCGGTAACATTTAGTACACGCGAAACTAACTGCATCCCACGGCCGAGCTGCTTTTGGTTAACTTCTTCACAAAACCTGGCGCCGCGAGGGCGCTTCAAATGTAGTCCGAAAAATAATGAAATCATTACTTCAATGCTGCGGGACCGAGAAAGCGTCACGAACCTCTCCCGGTAACATTCAGTACACGCGAAACTAACTGCATCACACGGCGGAGCTGCTTTTGGTTAACTTCGTCACAAAACTGGCGCCGCGAGGGTGCTTGAAATGCAGTCCGAAAAGTAGTGAAATTAATACTGTAATGTTGGGGGACAGAGAAAGCGTCACGAACCTCTCCCGGTAACATTCAGTACACGCAAAACTAACTGCGTCACAAGGCCAAGCTGCTTTTGGTTAACTTCGTCACAGAACCTGGCGCCGCGAGGCTGCTTGAAATGAAGTCCGAAAAGTAATGAAATTATTACTTTATAGCTGGGGGTCAGAGAAAGCGTCACGAACCTCTCCCGGTAACATTCAGTACACGCGAAACTAACTGCATCCCACGGCCGAGCTACTTTTGATAAACTTCGTCACAGAACCTGGCGCCGCGAGTGTGCTTGAAATGTAGTCCGAAAAGTAATGAATTCATTACTTCAATGCTGGGGGTCAGAGAAAGCATCACGAACCTCTCCCGGTAACATTCAGTACACGCGAAATTAATTGCATCCCACCGCCGAGCTGCTTTTGGTTAACTTCGTCACAAAACCAGGCGCCGCGAGGGTGCTTGAAATGTAGTCCGAAAAGTAGTGAAATTATTACGGTAATGTTGAGGGACAGAGAAAGCGTCACGAACCTCTTCCGGTAACATTTAGTACACGCGAAACTAACTGCATCACACGGCCGAGCTGCTTTTGATTAACTTCGTCACAGAACCTGGCGCCGCGAGGGTGCTTGAAATGTAGTCCGAAAAGTAGTGAAATTATTACGGTAATGTTGGGGGTCAGAGAAAGCGTCACGAACCTCTCCCGGTAACATTTAGTACACGCGAAACTAACTGCATCCCACGGCCGAGCTGCTTTTGGTTAACTTCTTCACAAAACCTGGCGCCGCGAGGGCGCTTCAAATGTAGTCCGAAAAATAATGAAATCATTACTTCAATGCTGCGGGACCGAGAAAGCATCACGAACTTCTCCCGGTAACATTCAGTACACGCGAAAACTAATTGCATCCCACGGCCGAGCTGCTTTTGGTTAACTTGGTCACAAAACCTGGCGCCAGGAGGGTGCTTGAAATGTAGTCCGAAAAGTAGTGAAATTATTACGGTAATGTTGGGGGTCAGAGAAAGCGTCACGAACCTCTCCCGGTAACATTCAGTACACGCGAAACTAACTGCATCACACGGCGGAGCTGCTTTTGGTTAACTTCGTCACAAAACTGGCGCCGCGAGGGTGCTTGAAATGCAGTCCGAAAAGTAGTGAAATTATTACTGTAATGTTGGGGGACAGAGAAAGCGTCACGAACCTCTCCCGGTAACATTCAGTACACGCAAAACTAACTGCGTCACAAGGCCAAGCTGCTTTTGGTTAACTTCGTCACAGAACCTGGCGCCGCGAGGCTGCTTGAAATGAAGTCCGAAAAGTAATGAAATTATTACTTTATAGCTGGGGGTCAGAGAAAGCGTCACGAACCTCTCCCGGTAACATTCAGTACACGCGAAACTAACTGCATCCCACGGCCGAGCTACTTTTGATAAACTTCGTCACAGAACCTGGCGCCGCGAGTGTGCTTGAAATGTAGTCCGAAAAGTAATGAATTCATTACTTCAATGCTGGGGGTCAGAGAAAGCATCACGAACCTCTCCCGGTAACATTCAGTACACGCGAAATTAATTGCATCCCACCGCCGAGCTGCTTTTGGTTAACTTCGTCACAAAACCAGGCGCCGCGAGGGTGCTTGAAATGTAGTCCGAAAAGTAGTGAAATTATTACGGTAATGTTGAGGGACAGAGAAAGCGTCACGAACCTCTTCCGGTAACATTTAGTACACGCGAAACTAACTGCATCACACGGCCGAGCTGCTTTTGATTAACTTCGTCACAGAACCTGGCGCCGCGAGGGTGCTTGAAATGTAGTCCGAAAAGTAGTGAAATTATTACGGTAATATTGGGGGTCAGAGAAAGCGCCACGGACCTGTCCCGGTAACATTCAGTACACGCGAAACTAATTGCATCCCACCGCCGAGCTGCTTTTGGTTAACTTCGTCACAAAACCAGGCGCCGCGAGGGTGCTTGAAATGTAGTCCGAAAAGTAGTGCAGTTATTACGGTAATGTTGAGGGTCAGAGAAAGCGTCACGAACCTCTCCCGGTAACACTCAGTACTCGCACAACTAATTGCATCACACGTCCGAGCTGCTTTTGGTTAACTTCGTCACAGAACTGCCGCCGCGAGGGTGCTTGAAATGTAGTACGAAAAGCAGTGAAATTATTACGGTAATGTTGGGGGACAGAGAAAGCGTCACGAACCTCTCCCGGTAACATTCAGTACACGCGAAACTAACTTCATCCCACGGCCGAGCTGCTTTTGGTTAAATTCGTCACAAAACGTGGCGCCGCGAGGGTGCTTGAAATGTAGTCCGAAAAGTAGTGAAATTATTACGGTAATTTTGGGGGTCAGAGAAAGCGCCACGGACCTGTCCCGGTAACATTCATTACACGCGAAACGAACTGCATCCCACGGCTGAGCTGCTTTTGGTTAACTTCGTCACAAACCTTGCGCCGCAAGGGTGCTTGAAATGTAGTCCAAAAAGTAGTGAAATTATTACGGTAATGTTGGGGGTCAGAAAAAGCGTCACGAACCTTTCCCGGTAACATTCAGTGCACGCACAACTAATTGCATCACACGGCCGAGCTGATTTTGGTTAACTTCGTCACAAGACATGGCGCCGCGAGGGATCTTTAAATGTAGTCCAAAAAGTAGTGAAATTATTACGGTAATGTTTGGGGTTAGAGTATGCGTCACGAAACTCTCCCGGTAACATTTAGTACACGCGAAACTAACTGCATCACACGGCGGAGCTGCTTTTGGTTAACTTCGTCGCAGAACCTGGCGCCGCGAGGGTGCTTGAAATGTAGTCCGAAAAGTAGTGAAATTATTACGGCAATTTTGGGAGTCAGAGAAAGCGTCACGAACCTCTCCCGGTAAGATTCCGTACACGCGAAACTAACTGCATCCCACGGCCGAGCTGCTTTTGGTTAACTTCGTCACAAAACATGGCGCCGCGAGGGTGCTTGAAATGTAGTCCGAAAAGTAATGAAATCATTACTTTAAAGCTGGGGGTCAGAGAAAGCGTCAGGAACCTCTACCGGTAACATTCAGTAGACGCGAAACTAATTGCATCCCACGGCCGAGCTGCTTTTGGTTAACTTCGTCACAAAACCTGGTGCCGAGAGGGTGCATGAAATGTAGTTCGAAAAGTAGTGAAATTATTACGGTAATGTTGGCGGTCAGAGAAAGCGTCACGAACCTCTCCCGGTAACATTCAGTACACGCAAAACTAATTGCATCACACGGCCGAGCTGCTTCTGGTTAACTTCGTCACAAAACTGGCGCCGCGAGGGTGCTTGAAATGCAGTCCGAAAAGTAGTGAAATTATTACGGTAATGTTGGGGGACAGAGAAAGCGCCACGAACCTCTCCCGGTAACATTCAGTACACGCGAAACTAACTGCATCCCACGGCCGAGCTGCTTTTGGTTAACTTCATGACAATAGTAGCGCCGCGATGGTGCTTGAAATGTAGTCCGAAAAGTAATGAAATCATTTCTTTAACGCTGGGGGTCAGAGAAAGCATCACAAACCTCTCCAGGTAACATTCAGTACACGCGAAACTAACTGCATCCCACGGCCGAGCTGCTTTTGGTTAACTTCGTCACGAAACCTGGCGCCGCGAGGGTGCTTGAAATGTAGTCCGAAGAGTAATGAAATTATTACGGTAATGTTGGGGGACAGAGAAAGCGTCCCGAACCTCTCCCGGTAACATTCAGTGCACGCGAAACTAACCGCATCCCACGGCCGAGCTGCTTTTGGTTAACTTCGTCACCGAACTGCCGCCGCGAGGGTGCTTGAAATGTAGTCCGAAAAGTAATGAAATCATTACTTCAATGCTGGGGGTCACAGAAAGCATCACGAACCTCTCCCGGTAACATTCAGTACACGCGAAACTATTTGCATCCCACCGCCGAGCTGCTTTTGGTTAACTTCGTCACAAAACCTGGCGCCGCGAGGGTGCTTGAAATGTAGTCCGAAAAGTAGTGAAATTATTACGGTAATGTTGAGGGACAGAGAAAGCGTCACGAACCTCCCCCGGTAACATTCAGTACACGCAAAACTAATTGCATCACACGGCCGAGCTGCTTCTGGTTAACTTCGTCACAAAACTGGCGCCGCGAGGGTGTTTGAAATGCAGTCCGAAAAGTAGTGAAATTATTACGGTAATGTTGGGGGACAGAGAAAGCGCCACGAACCTCTCCAGGTAACATTCAGTACACGCGAAACTAACTGCATCCCACGGCCGAGCTGCTTTTGGTTAACTTCGTCACGAAACCTGGCGCCGCGAGGGTGCTTGAAATGTAGTCCGAAGAGTAATGAAATTATTACGGTAATGTTGGGGGACAGAGAAAGCGTCCCGAACCTCTCCCGGTAACATTCAGTGCACGCGAAACTAACCGCATCCCACGGCCGAGCTGCTTTTGGTTAACTTCGTCACAAAACCAGGCGCCGCGAGGGTGCTTGAAATGTAGTCCGAAAAGTAGTGCAGTTATTACGGTAATGTTGGGGGTCAGAGAAAGCGTCACGAACCTCTCCCGGTAACATTCAGTACTCGCACAACTAATTGCATCACACGTCCGAGCTGCTTTTGCTTAACTTCGTCACCGAACTGCCGCCGCGAGGGTGCTTGAAATGTAGTCCGAAAAGTAATGAAATCATTACTTCAATGCTGGGGGTCAGAGAAAGCGCCACGGATCTGTCCCGGTAACATTCATTACACGCGAAACGAACTGCATCCCACAGCTGAGCTGCTTTTGGTTAACTTCGTCACAAAACCTGGCGCCGTGAGGGTGCTTGAAATATAGTCCGAAAATAGTGAAATTATTACGGTAATGTAGGGGTCAGAGAAAGCATCATGAACCTCTTCCAGTAACATTCAGTACACGCGAAACTAACTGCACCCCGCGGCCGAGCTGCTTTTAGAGCGCAGCTCTTTGGCGTCCGTTCCTGGGTTTCGCGTCGGCGTCGTCGTCGGCCTCGTAACCAGCTCCGCCCCCCTTTCATCCCCCCAGCGCTAGCAGCGACCGACTGATACCGCTGGATGCCGCTGACGCCACTAGAGAGTCAAGATAACGTGACTGCATAGAACACCGTCGCCGCCATCCAGAAAGAGGAGGAAAGGGTCCCCCCCCCTGTTCTTGTGTGGCGGATAGGGTGCTCTTCAGTTGCCGACGCGCCGGTTATTCGTTGTCCCTGAAACCAACTCCGCAGCTGGGGTTGACTCACTATCGGCGTCAGCGGCATCAGTCAGTCGCTGCTATCTCTTCCCTCCTCCCTTTATCGTGTTGTCCGCTTGCTGCGCGCGCTTCTGCCCCCATCGTTTGCCGCTTGGTGTACACGCCGCCCCCCTCCCCCTCTTCCTGCGAGTCTCCGGTTGTCAAAGCGCCGGCTCGAACTTAATTCCTTTCTTCGCTCCTCCTCCAATGCAACCCCTGTGCGGTGGCAATCAGAGAGCCAGATCGGTGGCGGCGGATCTGTATATGTGCACCGCCCGAGCCGAAATTGCCGCTGCCGTTCGCCCTGTGCGGTGGCAATCAGAGAGCCAGATCGGTGGCGGCTTGACATAAAGACAAACAGCAATTTCCTAACACATATGCGGCAGAACATCCCGTTCCTCTCGCTCGTAACGCGTCCCACGGCTGTGACAACCTCGCGAGGCACTTGTATAGATCTCGTCTTTGAGAATCAAGCATTGGTGCACCAAGTCGAACATATATCAGTCTATTTCCCCGACCACGAAGCTTCCTTCATGACTATCAAGAACTGTTAGTGGAGTCTTTGTTAAACGAATACGTGTGAAAAATAAAAAAAAAATTCTGTGATAGCGCATACATGTGTTGCTCGATTTCTTTGCCTCAATCTATCGAAAAGGTGAAACAGCTTATTTGCTGCGCTCAAATTTCGCATTAGGAAGTAACGTAATCGTCGGCAATTTTTTTGTTAACTTCGTCACAAAACCTGGCGCCACGAGGGTGCTTGAAATGTAGTCCGAAAAGTGGTGAAATTATTAAGGTAAGTTTGGGGGTCCGAGAAAGCATCACGAACCTCTCCCGGTAACAATCAGTACACGCGAAACTAACTGTATTACACGGCCAAGCTGCTTTTGGTTAACTTCGTCACAAAAGCTGGCACCGCGAGGGTGCTTGAAATGTAGTCCAAAAAGTACTGAAATTATTACGGTAGTGTTGGGGATCAGAGAAAGCGTCACGAACCTCTCCCAGTAACATTCAGTACATGCACAACTAATTGCATCACACGGCCGAGCTGTTTTCGTTGACTTCGTCACAAAACTGGCGCCGCGAGGGTGCTTGAAATATAGCCCGAAAAGTAGTGAAATTATTACGGTAATGTTGGGGGTCAGAGAAAGCGTCACGAACCTCTCCCGGTAACATTTAGTACACGTGAAACTAAGTGCATCCCACGGCCGAGCTGCTTTTGGTTAACTTCATCACAACACTGGCGCCGCGAGGGTGCTTCGAATGTATTCCGAAAAGTAGTGAAATTATGGTAATGTTGGGGGACAGAGAAAGCGTCACGCACCTCTCCCGGTAACATTCAGTACACGCGAAACTAACCGCATCCCACGGCCGAGCTGCTTTTGGTTAACTTCATCACAACACTGGCGCCGCGAGGGTGCTTCGAATGTATTCCGAAAAGTAGTGAAATTATGGTAATGTTGGGGGACAGAGAAAGCGTCACGCACCTCTCCCGGTAACATTCAGTACACGCGAAACTAACCGCATCCCACGGCCGAGCTGCTTTTGGTTAACTTCGTCAAAAAACTTGGCGCCGCGAGGGTGCTTGAAATGTAGTCCAAAAAGTAGTGAAATTTTTACGGTAGTGTTGGGGGTCAGAGAAAGCGCCACGAACCTCTCCCGGTAACATTTAGTATACGCGAAACTAACCGCATCACACGGCCGAGCTGCTTTTGGTTAATTTCGTCACAAAACCTGGCGCCGCGAGGGTGCTTGAAATGTAGTCCGAAAAGTAGTGAAATTATTACGGTAATTTTGGGGGTCAGAGAAAGCGTCACGAACCTCTCCCGGTAACATTCAGTACATGCACAACTAATTGCATCACACGGCCGAGCTGTTTTCGTTAACTTCGTCACAAAACTGGCGCCGCGAGGGTGCTTGAAATGCAGTCCGAAAAGTAGTGAAATTATTACGGTAATGTTGGGGGTCAGAGAAAGCGTCACGAACCTCTCGCGGTAACATTTAGTACACGCGAAACTAACTGCATCCCACGGCCGAGCTGCTTTTGGTTAACTTCTTCACAAAACCTGGAGCCGCGAGGGCGCTTCAAATGTAGTCCGCAAAATAACGAAATCATTACTTCAATGCTGGGGGTCCGAGAAAGCATCACCAACCTCTCCCGGTAACATTCAGTACACGCGAAAACTAATTGCATCCCACGGCCGAGCTGCTTTTGGTTAACTTCGTCACAAAACCTGGCGCCACGAGGGTGCTTGAAATGTAGTCCGAAAAGTAGTGAAATTATTACGGTAATGTTGGGGGTCAGAGAAAGCGTCACGAACCTCTCCCGGTAACATTCAGTACACGCGAAACTAACTGCATCCCACGGCAGAGCTGCTTTTGGTTAGCTTCATCACAAAACTGGCGCCGCGAGGGTGCTTCAAATGTAATCCGAAAGGTAGTGAAATTGTTACGGTAATGTTGAGGGACAGAGAAAGCGTCACGAACCTCTCCCGGTAACATTCAGTACACGCGAAACTAACTGCATCCCAAGGCCGAGCTGCTTATGGTTAACTTCGTCACAAAACGTGGGGCCGCGAGCGTGCTTGAAATGTAGTCCAAAAAGTAGTGAATATATTACGGTAATGTTGGGGGTCAGAGAAAGCGTCACGAACCTCTGCCGGTAACATTTAGTACACGCGAAACTAACCGCATCACACGGCCGAGCTGCTTTTGGCTAACTTCGTCACAGAACGTGGCGCTGCGAGGCTGCTTGAAATGCAGTCCGAAAAGTAATGAAATTATTACGGTAATGTTGGGGGTCAGAGAAAGCATCGCGAACCTCTCCCGGTAACACTTATTACACGCGAAACTAACCGCATCCCACGGCGGAGCGGCTTTTGGTTATCTTCGTCACAGAACCTGGCGCCGAGGGTGCTTGAAATGTAGTACGAAAAGTAATGAAATTATTACTTTAATGCTGGGGGTCAGAGAAATCGTCACGAACCTTTCCCGGTAACATTCAGTACACGCGAAACTAACCGCATCCCACGGCCGAGCTGCTTTTGGTTAACTTCGTCAAAAAACTTGGCGCCGCGAGGGTGCTTGAAAAGTAGTCCAAAAAGTAGTGAAATTTTTACGGTAGTGTTGGGGGTCAGAGAAAGCGCCACGAACCTCTCCCGGTAACATTTAGTATACGCGAAACTAACCGCATCACACGGCCGAGCTGCTTTTGGTTAATTTCGTCACAAAACCTGGCGCCGCGAGGGTGCTTGAAATGTAGTCCGAAAAGTAGTGAAATTATTACGGTAATTTTGGGGGTCAGAGAAAGCGTCACGAACCTCTCCCGGTAACATTCAGTACATGCACAACTAATTGCATCACACGGCCGAGCTGTTTTCGTTAACTTCGTCACAAAACTGGCGCCGCGAGGGTGCTTGAAATGCAGTCCGAAAAGTAGTGAAATTATTACGGTAATGTTGGGGGTCAGAGAAAGCGTCACGAACCTCTCGCGGTAACATTTAGTACACGCGAAACTAACTGCATCCCACGGCCGAGCTGCTTTTGGTTAACTTCTTCACAAAACCTGGAGCCGCGAGGGCGCTTCAAATGTAGTCCGCAAAATAACGAAATCATTACTTCAATGCTGGGGGTCCGAGAAAGCATCACCAACCTCTCCCGGTAACATTCAGTACACGCGAAAACTAATTGCATCCCACGGCCGAGCTGCTTTTGGTTAACTTCGTCACAAAACCTGGCGCCACGAGGGTGCTTGAAATGTAGTCCGAAAAGTAGTGAAATTATTACGGTAATGTTGGGGGTCAGAGAAAGCGTCACGAACCTCTCCCGGTAACATTCAGTACACGCGAAACTAACTGCATCCCACGGCAGAGCTGCTTTTGGTTAGCTTCATCACAAAACTGGCGCCGCGAGGGTGCTTCAAATGTAATCCGAAAGGTAGTGAAATTGTTACGGTAATGTTGAGGGACAGAGAAAGCGTCACGAACCTCTCCCGGTAACATTCAGTACACGCGAAACTAACTGCATCCCAAGGCCGAGCTGCTTATGGTTAACTTCGTCACAAAACGTGGGGCCGCGAGCGTGCTTGAAATGTAGTCCAAAAAGTAGTGAATATATTACGGTAATGTTGGGGGTCAGAGAAAGCGTCACGAACCTCTGCCGGTAACATTTAGTACACGCGAAACTAACCGCATCACACGGCCGAGCTGCTTTTGGCTAACTTCGTCACAGAACGTGGCGCCGCGAGGCTGCTTGAAATGCAGTCCGAAAAGTAATGAAATTATTACGGTAATGTTGGGGGTCAGAGAAAGCATCGCGAACCTCTCCCGGTAACACTTATTACACGCGAAACTAACCGCATCCCACGGCGGAGCGGCTTTTGGTTATCTTCGTCACAGAACCTGGCGCCGAGGGTGCTTGAAATGTAGTACGAAAAGTAATGAAATTATTACTTTAATGCTGGGGGTCAGAGAAATCGTCACGAACCTTTCCCGGTAACATTCAGTACACGCGAAACTAACTGCATCCCACGACCGAGCTACTTTTGGTTAACTTCGTCACGAAACGTGGCACCGCGAGGGTGCTTGAAATGTAGTCCGAAAAGTAGTGAAATTATTACGGTAATGTTGGGGGTCAGAGAAAGCGTGACGAACCTTTCTCGGTAACATTCAGTACACGCGAAACTAACTGCATCACACGGCCGAGCTGCTTTTGGTAAACTTCGTCACAAAACCTGGCGCCGTGAGAGTGCTTGAAATATAGTCCGAAAATAGTGAAATTATTACGGTAATGCAGGGGTCAGAGAAAGCATCATGAACCTCTTCCAGTAATATTCAGTACACGCGAAACTAACTGCACCCCACGGCCGAGCTGCTTTTTGTTAACTTCGTCACAAAAGCTGGCGCCGCGAGGGTGCTTGAAATGTAGTCCAAAAAGTAGTGAAATTATTACGGTAGTGTTGGAGATCAGAGAAAGCGTCACGAACCTCTCCCGGTAACATTTAGTACACGCGAAAGTAACCGCATCACACGGCCGAGCTACTTTTGGTTAACTTCGTCACAAAACCTGGCGCAGCGAGGGTGCTTGAAATGTAGTACGAAAGGTAGTGAAATTATTCCGGTAATGTTGGGGGTCAGAGAAAGCGTCACGAACCTCTCCCGGTAACATTCAAACACGCGAAACTAACTGCATCACAGGGCCGAGCTGCTTTCGTTTAACTTCGTCACAGAACCTGGCGCCGCGAGGGCGCTTGAAATGTAGTCCGAAAAGTAGTGAAATAATTACGGTAATGTTGGGGGACAGAGAAAGCGTCGCGGACCTCTCCCGGTAACATTTAGTACACGCGAAACTAACTGCATCCCAAGGCCGTGCTGCTTTTGGTTAACACATTCACAAAACCTGGCGCCGCGAGGGTGCTTGAAATGTAGTCCGAAAAGTAATGAAATCATTACTTCAATGCTGGGGGTCAGAGAAAGCATCACGAACCTCTCCCGGTAACATTCAGTACACGCGAAACTAACTGCATCCCACGACCGAGCTACTTTTGGTTAACTTCGTCACAAAACGTGGCACCGCGAGGGTGCTTGAAATGTAGTCCGAAAAGTAGTGAAATTATTACGGTAATGTTGGGGGTCAGAGAAAGCGTGACGAACCTCTCTCGGTAACATTCAGTACACGCGAAACTAACTGCATCCCACGGCAGAGCTGCTTTTGGTTAGCTTCATCACAAAACTGGCGCCGCGAGGGTGCTTCAAATGTAATCCGAAAGGTAGTGAAATTGTTACGGTAATGTTGAGGGACAGAGAAAGCGTCACGAACCTCTCCCGGTAACATTCAGTACACGCGAAACTAACTGCATCCCAAGGCCGAGCTGCTTATGGTTAACTTCGTCACAAAACGTGGGGCCGCGAGCGTGCTTGAAATGTAGTCCAAAAAGTAGTGAATATATTACGGTAATGTTGGGGGTCAGAGAAAGCGTCACGAACCTCTGCCGGTAACATTTAGTACACGCGAAACTAACCGCATCACACGGCCGAGCTGCTTTTGGCTAACTTCGTCACAGAACGTGGCGCCGCGAGGCTGCTTGAAATGCAGTCCGAAAAGTAATGAAATTATTACGGTAATGTTGGGGGTCAGAGAAAGCATCGCGAACCTCTCCCGGTAACACTTATTACACGCGAAACTAACCGCATCCCACGGCGGAGCGGCTTTTGGTTATCTTCGTCACAGAACCTGGCGCCGAGGGTGCTTGAAATGTAGTACGAAAAGTAATGAAATTATTACTTTAATGCTGGGGGTCAGAGAAATCGTCACGAACCTTTCCCGGTAACATTCAGTACACGCGAAACTAACTGCATCCCACGACCGAGCTACTTTTGGTTAACTTCGTCACGAAACGTGGCACCGCGAGGGTGCTTGAAATGTAGTCCGAAAAGTAGTGAAATTATTACGGTAATGTTGGGGGTCAGAGAAAGCGTGACGAACCTTTCTCGGTAACATTCAGTACACGCGAAACTAACTGCATCACACGGCCGAGCTGCTTTTGGTAAACTTCGTCACAAAACCTGGCGCCGTGAGAGTGCTTGAAATATAGTCCGAAAATAGTGAAATTATTACGGTAATGCAGGGGTCAGAGAAAGCATCATGAACCTCTTCCAGTAATATTCAGTACACGCGAAACTAACTGCACCCCACGGCCGAGCTGCTTTTTGTTAACTTCGTCACAAAAGCTGGCGCCGCGAGGGTGCTTGAAATGTAGTCCAAAAAGTAGTGAAATTATTACGGTAGTGTTGGAGATCAGAGAAAGCGTCACGAACCTCTCCCGGTAACATTTAGTACACGCGAAAGTAACCGCATCACACGGCCGAGCTACTTTTGGTTAACTTCGTCACAAAACCTGGCGCAGCGAGGGTGCTTGAAATGTAGTACGAAAGGTAGTGAAATTATTCCGGTAATGTTGGGGGTCAGAGAAAGCGTCACGAACCTCTCCCGGTAACATTCAAACACGCGAAACTAACTGCATCACAGGGCCGAGCTGCTTTCGTTTAACTTCGTCACAGAACCTGGCGCCGCGAGGGCGCTTGAAATGTAGTCCGAAAAGTAGTGAAATAATTACGGTAATGTTGGGGGACAGAGAAAGCGTCGCGGACCTCTCCCGGTAACATTTAGTACACGCGAAACTAACTGCATCCCAAGGCCGTGCTGCTTTTGGTTAACACATTCACAAAACCTGGCGCCGCGAGGGTGCTTGAAATGTAGTCCGAAAAGTAATGAAATCATTACTTCAATGCTGGGGGTCAGAGAAAGCATCACGAACCTCTCCCGGTAACATTCAGTACACGCGAAACTAACTGCATCCCACGACCGAGCTACTTTTGGTTAACTTCGTCACAAAACGTGGCACCGCGAGGGTGCTTGAAATGTAGTCCGAAAAGTAGTGAAATTATTACGGTAATGTTGGGGGTCAGAGAAAGCGTGACGAACCTCTCTCGGTAACATTCAGTACACGCGAAACTAACTGCATCACACGGCCGAGCTGCTTTTGGTAAACTTCGTCACAAAACCTGGCGCCGTGAGAGTGCTTGAAATATAGTCCGAAAATAGTGAAATTATTACGGTAATGTAGGGGTCAGAGAAAGCATCATGAACCTCTTCCAGTAACATTCAGTACACGCGAAACTAACTGCACCCCACGGCCGAGCTGCTTTTTGTTAACTTCGTCACAAAACCTGGCGCCACGAGGGTGCTTGAAATGTAGTCCGAAAAGTAGTGAAATTATTAAGGTAAGTTTGGGGGTCCGAGAAAGCATCACGAACCTCCCCCGGTAACAATCAGTACACGCGAAACTAACTGTATTACACGGCCGAGCTGCTTTTGGTTAACTTCGTCACAAAAGCTGGCGCCGCGAGGGTGCTTGAAATGTAGTCCAAAAAGTAGTGAAATTATTACGGTAGTGTTGGGGATCAGAGAAAGCGTCACGAACCTCTCGCGGTAACATTTAGTACACGCGAAAGTAACCGCATCACACGGCCGAGCTACTTTTGGTTAACTTCGTCACAAAACCTGGCGCCGCGAGGGTGCTTGAAATGTAGTACGAAAGGTAGTGAAATTATTCCGGTAATGTTGGGGGTCAGAGAAAGCGTCACGAACCTCTCCCGGTAACATTCAAACACGCGAAACTAACTGCATCACAGGGCCGAGCTGCTTTCGTTTAACTTCGTCACAGAACCTGGCGCCGCGAGGGCGCTTGAAATGTAGTCCGAAAAGTAGTGAAATAATTACGGTAATGTTGGGGGACAGAGAAAGTGTCGCGGACCTCTCCCGGTAACATTTAGTACACGCGAAACTAACTGCATCCCAAGGCCGTGCTGCTTTTGTTTAACTCATTCACAAAACCTGGCGCCGCGAGTGTGCTTGAAATGTAGTCCGAAAAGTAATGAAATCATTACTTCAATGCTGGGGGTCAGAGAAAGCATCACGAACCTCTCCCGGTAACATTCAGTACACGCGAAACTAATTGCATCACACGGCCGAGCTGCTTTTTTGTTATCTTCGTGACGAAACTGGCGCCCCGAGGGTGCTTCAAATGTAGTCCGAAAAGTAGTGAAATTATTACGGTAATGTTGGGGGACAGAGAAAGCGTCGCGGACCTCTCCCGGTAACATTTAATACACGCGAAACTAACTGCATCCCACGGCAGAGCTGCTTTTGGTTAACTTCATCACAAAACTGGCGCCGCGAGGGTGCTTCAAATGTAATCCGAAAAGTAGTGAAATTGTTACGGTAATGTTGAGGGACAGAGAAAGCGTCACTAACCTTTCCCGGTAACATTCAGTACACGCGAAACTAACTGCATCCCACGGCCGAGCTGCTTTTGGTTAACTTCGTCACAAAACTAGCGCCGCGAGGGTGCTTGAAATGTAGTCCGAAAAGTAGTGAAATTATTACGGTAATGTTGAGGGTCAGAGAAAGCGTCACGAACCTCTCCCGGTAACATTCAAACACGCGAAACTAACTGCATCCCAAGCCGAGCTGCTTTTGGTTAACGTCTTCACAAAACCTGGCGCCGCAAGGGTGCTTGAAATGTAGTCCGAAAAATATTGAAATCATTACTTCAATGCTGGGGGTCAGAGAAAGCATCACGAACCTCTCCCGCTAACATTAAGTACACGCGAAACTGATTGCATCCCACGGCCGAGCTGCTTTTGGTTAACTTCGTCACAAAACCTGGCGCCGCGAGGGTGCTTGAAATGTAGTCCGAAAATAGTGAAATTATTACGGTAATGTTGGGGGTCAGAAAAAGCGTCACGAACCTTTCCCGGTAACATTCAGTACACGCGAAACTAACTGCATCCCACGGCAGAGCTGCTTTTGGTTAACTTCATCACAAAACTGGCGCCGCGAGGGTGCTTCAAATGTAATCCGAAAAGTAATGAAATCATTTCTTTAATGCTGGGGGTCAGAGAAAGCATCACGAACCTCTTCCGGTAACATTTAGTACACGCGAAACTAACTGCATCACACGGCCGAGCTGCTTTTGATTAACTTCGTCACAGAACATGGCGCCGCGAGGGTGCTTGAAATGTAGTCCGAAAAGTAGTGAAATTATTACGGTAATATTGGGGGTCAGAGAAAGCGCCACGGACCTGTCCCGGTAACATTCAGTACACGCGAAACTAATTGCATCCCACCGCCGAGCTGCTTTTGGTTAACTTCGTCACAAAACCAGGCGCCGCGAGGGTGCTTGAAATGTAGTCCGAAAAGTAGTGCAGTTATTACGGTAATGTTGAGGGTCAGAGAAAGCGTCACGAACCTCTCCCGGTAACACTCAGTACTCGCACAACTAATTGCATCACACGTCCGAGCTGCTTTTGGTTAACTTCGTCACAGAACTGCCGCCGCGAGGGTGCTTGAAATGTAGTACGAAAAGCAGTGAAATTATTACGGTAATGTTGGGGGACAGAGAAAGCGTCACGAACCTCTCCCGGTAACATTCAGTACACGCGAAACTAACTTCATCCCACGGCCGAGCTGCTTTTGGTTAACTTCGTCACAAAACGTGGCGCGTCGAGGGTGCTTGAAATGTAGTCCGAAAAGTAATGAAATCATTACTTCAATGCTGGGGGTCACAGAAAGCATCACGAACCTCTTCCGGTAACATTCAGTACACGCGAAACTATTTGCATCCCACCGCCGAGCTGCTTTTGATTAACTTCGTCACAAAACCAGGCGACGCGAGGGTGCTTGAAATGTAGTCCGAAAAGTAGTGAAATTATTACGGTAATGTTGAGGGACAGAGAACGCGTCACGAACCTCTTCCGATAACATTTAGTACACGCGAAACTAACCGCATCACACGGCCGAGCTGCTTTTGATTAACTTCGTCACAGAACCTGGCGCCGCGAGGGTGCTTGAAATGTAGTCCGAAAAGTAGTGAAATTATTACGGTAATTTTGGGGGTCAGAGAAAGCGCCACGGACCTGTCCCGGTAACATTCATTACACGCGAAACGAACTGCATCCCACGGCTGAGCTGCTTTTGGTTAACTTCGTCACAAACCTTGCGCCGCAAGGGTGCTTGAAATGTAGTCCGAAAAATAATGAAATCATTACTTTAATGCTGGGGTTCAGAGAAAGCGTCACGAACCACTCCCGGTAACATTCAGTACACGCGAAACTAACCGCATCCCACGGCCGAGCTGCTTTTGGTTAACTTCGTCACAAAACGTGGCGCCGCGAGGGTGCTTGAAATGTAGTCCAAAAAGTAGTGAAATTATTACGGTAGTGTTGGGGGTTAGAGAAAGCGTCACGAACCTCTCCCGGTAACATTCAGTACATGCACAACTAGTTGCATCACACGGCCGAGCTGCTTTTGGTTAACTTCGTCACAAAACTAGCGCCGCGAGGGTGCTTGAAATGTAGTCCGAAAAGTAGTGAAATTATTACGGTAATGTTGAGGGTCAGAGAAAGCGTCACGAACCTCTCCCGGTAACATTCAAACACGCGAAACTAACTGCATCCCAAGCCGAGCTGCTTTTGGTTAACGTCTTCACAAAACCTGGCGCCGCAAGGGTGCTTGAAATGTAGTCCGAAAAATATTGAAATCATTACTTCAATGCTGGGGGTCAGAGAAAGCATCACGAACCTCTCCCGCTAACATTAAGTACACGCGAAACTGATTGCATCCCACGGCCGAGCTGCTTTTGGTTAACTTCGTCACAAAACCTGGCGCCGCGAGGGTGCTTGAAATGTAGTCCGAAAATAGTGAAATTATTACGGTAATGTTGGGGGTCAGAAAAAGCGTCACGAACCTTTCCCGGTAACATTCAGTGCACGCACAACTAATTGCATCACACGGCCGAGCTGATTTTGGTTAACTTCGTCACAAGACATGGCGCCGCGAGGGATCTTTAAATGTAGTCCAAAAAGTAGTGAAATTATTACGGTAATGTTTGGGGTTAGAGTATGCGTCACGAAACTCTCCCGGTAACATTTAGTACACGCGAAACTAACTGCATCACACGGCGGAGCTGCTTTTGGTTAACTTCGTCGCAGAACCTGGCGCCGCGAGGGTGCTTGAAATGTAGTCCGAAAAGTAGTGAAATTATTACGGCAATTTTGGGGGTCAGAGAAAGCGTCACGAACCTCTCCCGGTAAGATTCCGTACACGCGAAACTAACTGCATCCCACGGCCGAGCTGCTTTTGGTTAACTTCGTCACAAAACATGGCGCCGCGAGGGTGCTTGAAATGTAGTCCGAAAAGTAATGAAATCATTACTTTAAAGCTGGGGGTCAGAGAAAGCGTCAGGAACCTCTACCGGTAACATTCAGTAGACGCGAAACTAATTGCATCCCACGGCCGAGCTGCTTTTGGTTAACTTCGTCACAAAACCTGGTGCCGAGAGGGTGCATGAAATGTAGTTCGAAAAGTAGTGAAATTATTACGGTAATGTTGGCGGTCAGAGAAAGCGTCACGAACCTCTCCCGGTAACATTCAGTACACGCAAAACTAATTGCATCACACGGCCGAGCTGCTTCTGGTTAACTTCGTCACAAAACTGGCGCCGCGAGGGTGCTTGAAATGCAGTCCGAAAAGTAGTGAAATTATTACGGTAATGTTGGGGGACAGAGAAAGCGCCACGAACCTCTCCCGGTAACATTCAGTACACGCGAAACTAACTGCATCCCACGGCCGAGCTGCTTTTGGTTAACTTCATGACAATAGTAGCGCCGCGATGGTGCTTGAAATGTAGTCCGAAAAGTAATGAAATCATTTCTTTAACGCTGGGGGTCAGAGAAAGCATCACAAACCTCTCCAGGTAACATTCAGTACACGCGAAACTAACTGCATCCCACGGCCGAGCTGCTTTTGGTTAACTTCGTCACGAAACCTGGCGCCGCGAGGGTGCTTGAAATGTAGTCCGAAGAGCGAAGAGTAATGAAATTATTACGGTAATGTTGGGGGACAGAGAAAGCGTGCCGAACCTCTAACGGTAACATTCAGTGCACGCGAAACTAACCGCATCCCACGGCCGAGCTGCTTTTGGTTAACTTCGTCACAAAACCAGGCGCCGCGAGGGTGCTTGAAATGTAGTCCGAAAAGTAGTGCAGTTATTACGGTAATGTTGGGGGTCAGAGAAAGCGTCACGAACCTCTCCCGGTAACATTCAGTACACGCGAAACTAACTTCATCCCACGGCCGAGCTGCTTTTGGTTAACTTCGTCACAAAACGTGGCGCCGCGAGGGTGCTTGAAATGTAGTCCGAAAAGTAATGAAATCATTACTTCAATGATGGGGGTCACAGAAAGCATCACGAACCTCTCCCGGTAACATTCAGTACACGCGAAACTATTTGCATCCCACCGCCGAGCTGGTTTTGGTTAAGTTCGTCACAAAACCAGGCGCCGCGAGGGTGCTGGAAATGTAGTCCGAAAAGTAGTGAAATTATTACGGTAATGTTGAGGGACAGAGAAAGCGTCACGAACCTCTTCCGATAACATTTAGTACACGCGAAACTAACCGCATCACACGGCCGAGCTGCTTTTGATTAACTTCGTCACAGAACCTGGCGCCGCGAGGGTGCTTGAAATGTAGTCCGAAAAGTAGTGAAATTATTACGGTAATTTTGGGGGTAAGAGAAAGCGCCACGGACCTGTCCCGGTAACATTCATTACACGCGAAACGAACTGCATCCCACGGCTGAGCTGCTTTTGGTTAACTTCGTCACAAACCTAGCGCCGCAAGGGTGCTTGAAATGTAGTCCGAAAAATAATGAAATCATTACTTTAATGCTGGGGGTCAGAGAAAGCATCACGAACCTCTCCCGGTAACATTCAGTACACGCGAAACTAATTGCATCCCACGGCCGAGCTGCTTTTGGTTAACTTCGTCACAAAACCTGGCGCCGCGAGGGTGCTTGAAATGTAGTCCGAAAATAGTGAAATTATTACGGTAATGTTGGGGGTCAGAAAAAGCGTCACGAACCTCTCCCGGTAACATTCAGTGCACGCACAACTAATTGCATCACACGGCCGAGCTGATTTTGGTTAACTTCGTCACAAGACATGGCGCCGCGAGGGATCTTTAAATGTAGTCCAAAAAGTAGTGAAATTATTACGGTAATGTTTGGGGTTAGAGTATGCGTCACGAAACTCTCCCGGTAACATTTAGTACACGCGAAACTAACTGCATCACACGGCGGAGCTGCTTTTGGTTAACTTCGTCGCAGAACCTGGCGCCGCAAGGGTGCTTGAAATGTAGTCCTAAAAATATTGAAATCATTACTTCAATGCTGGGGGTCAGAGAAAGCATCACGAACCTCTCCCGGTAACATTCAGTACACGCGAAACTAATTGCATCCCACGGCCGAGCTGCTTTTGGTTAACTTCGTCACAAAACCTGGCGCCGCGAGGGTGCTTGAAATGTAGTCCGAAAATAGTGAAATTATTACGGTAATGTTGGGGGTCAGAAAAAGCGTCACGAACCTCTCCCGGTAACATTCAGTGCACGCACAACTAATTGCATCACACGGCCGAGCTGATTTTGGTTAACTTCGTCACAAGACATGGCGCCGCGAGGGATCTTTAAATGTAGTCCAAAAAGTAGTGAAATTATTACGGTAATGTTTGGGGTTAGAGTATGCGTCACGAAACTCTCCCGGTAACATTTAGTACACGCGAAACTAACTGCATCACACGGCGGAGCTGCTTTTGGTTAACTTCGTCGCAGAACCTGGCCCCGCGAGGGTGCTTGAAATGTAGTCCGAAAAGTAGTGAAATTATTACGGCAATTTTGGGGGTCAGAGAAAGCGTCACGAACCTCTCCCGGTAAGATTCCGTACACGCGAAACTAACTGCATCCCACGGCCGAGCTGCTTTTGGTTAACTTCGTCACAAAACATGGCGCCGCGAGGGTGCTTGAAATGTAGTCCGAAAAGTAATGAAATCATTACTTTAAAGCTGGGGGTCAGAGAAAGCGTCAGGAACCTCTACCGGTAACATTCAGTAGACGCGAAACTAATTGCATCCCACGGCCGAGCTGCTTTTGGTTAACTTCGTCACAAAACCTGGTGCCGAGAGGGTGCATGAAATGTAGTTCGAAAAGTAGTGAAATTATTACGGTAATGTTGGCGGTCAGAGAAAGCGTCACGAACCTCTCCCGGTTACATTCAGTACACGCAAAACTAATTGCATCACACGGCCGAGCTGCTTCTGGTTAACTTCGTCACAAAACTGGCGCCGCGAGGGTGCTTGAAATGCAGTCCGAAAAGTAGTGAAATTATTACGGTAATGTTGGGGGACAGAGAAAGCGCCACGAACCTCTCCCGGTAACATTCAGTACACGCGAAACTAACTGCATCCCACGGCCGAGCTGCTTTTGGTTAACTTCATGACAATAGTAGCGCCGCGATGGTGCTTGAAATGTAGTCCGAAAAGTAATAAAATCCTTTCTTTAACGCTGGGGGTCAAAGAAAGCATCACAAACCTCTCCAGGTAACATTCAGTACACGCGAAACTAACTGCATCCCACGGCCGAGCTGCTTTTGGTTAACTTCGTCACAAAACCTGGCGCCGCGAGGGTGCTTGAAATGTAGTCCGAAGAGTAATGAAATTATTACGGTAATGTTGGGGGACAGAGAAAGCGTCCCGAACCTCTCCCGGTAACATTCAGTGCACGCGAAACTAACCGCATCCCACGGCCGAGCTGCTTTTGGTTAACTTCGTCACAAAACGTGGCGCCGCGAGGGTGCTTGAAATGTAGTCCAAAAAGTAGTGAAATTATTACGGTAGTGTTGGGGGTCAGAGAAAGCGTCACGAACGTCTCCCGGTAACATTTAGTACACGCGAAACTAACCGCATCACACGGCCGAGCTGCTTTTGGTTAACTTCATCACGAAACCTGGCGCCGCGAGGGTGCTTGAAATGTAGTCCGAAAGGTAGTGAAATTATTCCGATTATGTTGGGGGTCAGAGAAACGGTCACGAACCTCTCCCGGTAACATTCAGTACATGCACAACTAATTGCATCACACGGCCGAGCTGCTTTTGGTTAACTTCGTCACAAAACTAGCGCCGCGAGGGTGCTTGAAATGTAGTCCGAAAAGTAGTGAAATTATTACGGTAATGTTGGGAGTCAGAGAATGCGTCACGAACCTCTCCCGGTAACATTTAGTACACACGAAACTAACTGCATCACACGGCGGAGCTGCTTTTGGTTAACTTCGTCGCAGAACCTGGCGCCCCGAGGGTGCTTGAAATGTAGTCCGAAAAGTAGTGAAATTATTACGGCAATTTTGGGGGTCAGAGAAAGCGTCACGAACCTCTCCCGGTAACATTCAGTACACGCGAAACTAATTGCATCCCACGGCCGAGCTGCTTTTGGTTAACTTCGTCACAATACCTGGCGCCACGAGGGTGCTTGAAATGTAGTCCGAAAAGTAGTGAAATTATTACGGTAATGTTGGGGGACAGAGATAATAATAATATTTGGGGTTTTACGTGCCAAAACCACTTTCTGATTATGAGGCACGCCGTAGTGGAGGACTCCGGAAATTTTGACCACCTGGGGTTCTTTAACGTGCACCTAAATCTAAGCACACGGGTGTTTTCGCATTTCGCCCCTATCGAAATGCGGCCGCCGTGGCCGGGATACGATCCCACGACCTCGTGCTCAGCAGCCCAACACCATAGCCACTGAGCAACCACGGCGGGTAGGGGGACAGAGAAAGCATGGCGGACGTCTCCCGGTAACATTTAGTACACGCGAAACTAACTGCATCCCGCGGCCGAGCTGCTTTGGTTAACTTCCTGACAAAACTAGCGCCGCGAGGGTGCTTCAAATGTAGTCCGAAAAGTAGTGAAATAATTACGCTAATGTTGGGGGACAGAGAAAGCGTCACGAACCCCTCCGGTAACATTCAGTACACGCGAAACTAACTGCATCCCACGGCCGAGCTGCTTTTGGTTAACTTTATCACAGAACTGGCGCCGCGAGGCTGCTTCAAATATAGTCCGAAAAGTATTGAAATTATTACGGTAATGTTGGGGGTCAGAGAAAGCGTCACGAACCTCTCCCGGTAATTTTCAGTACACGCGAAACTAACTGCATCACACGGCCGAGCTGCTTTTGGTTAACTTCGTCACAAAAGCTGGCGCCGCGAGGGTGCTTGAAATGTAGTCCGAAATGTGAAATCATTACGGTAATGTTTGGGGTGAGAGAATGCGTCACGAAACTCTCCCGGTAACATTTAGTACACGCGAAACTAACTGCATCACACGTCGGAGCTGCTTTTGGTTAACTTCGTCACAGAACCTGGCGCCGCGATGGTGCTTGAAATGTAGTCCGAAAAGTAGTGAAATTATTACGGTAATTTTGGGGGTCAGAGAAAGCGTCACGAACCTCTCCCGGTAACATTCAGTACACGCGAAACTAACTGCATCCCACGGCTGAGCTGCTTTTGGTTAACTTCGTCACAAAACCTGGCGCCGCGAGGGTGCTTGAAATGTAGTCCGAAATGTTGTGAAATCATTACGGTAATGTTTGGGGTGAGAGTATGCGTCACGAAACTCTCCCGGTAACATTTAGTACACGCGAAACTAACTGCATCACACGTCGGAGCTGCTTTTGGTTAACTTCGCCACAGAACCTGGCGCCGCGAGGGTGCTTGAAATGTAGTCCGAAAAATAGTGAAATTATTACGGTAATTTTGGGGGTCAGAGAAAGCGTCACGAACCTCTCCCGGTAACATTCAGTACACGCGAAACTAATTGCATCCCAAGGCCGAGCTGCTTTTGGTTAACTTCGTCACAAATCCTGGCGCCGGGAGGGTGCTTGAAATGTAGTCCGAAAAGTAGCGAAATTATTACGGTAATGTTGGGGGTCAGAGAAAGCGTCACGAACCTCTCTCGGTTATATTCAGTACACGCAAAACTAATTGCATCACACGGCCGAGCTGCTTTTGGTTAACTTCGTCACAAAAGTGGCGCCACGAGGGTGCTTGAAATGCAGTTCGAAAAGTAGTGAAATTATTACGGTAATGTTGGGGGACAGAGAAAGGGTCACGAACCTCTCCCGGTAACATTCAGTACACGCGAAACTAAGTGCATCCCACGGCCGAGCTGCTTTTGGTTAACTTCATCACAAAACTGGCGCTGCGAGGGTGCTTGAAATGTAGTCCGAAAAGTGATGAAATCATTACTTTAATGCTGGGGGTCAGAGAAAGCGTCAGGAACCTCTCCCGGTAACATTCAGTACACGCGAAACTAACTGCATCCCACGGCCGAGCTGCTTTTGGTTAACTTCGTCACAAAACCTGGCGCCGCGAGGGTGCTTGAAATGTAGTCCGAAAAGTGATGAAATCATTACTTTAATGCTGGGGGTCAGAGAAAGCGTCAGGAACCTCTCCCGGTAACATTCAGTACACGCGAAACTAACTGCATCCCACGGCCGAGCTGCTTTTGGTTAACTTCGTCACAAAACCTGGCGCCGCGAGGGTGCGTGAAATGTAGTCCGAAAAGTAATGAAATCATTACTTTAAAGCTGGGGGTCAGAGAAAGCGTCACGAACCTCTCCCGGTAACATTCAGTACACGCGAAACTAATTGCATCCCATGGCCGAGCTGCTTTTGGTTAACTTCGTCACAATACCTGGCGCCACGAGGGTGCTTGAAATGTAGTCCGAAAAGTAGTGAAATTATTACGGTAATGTTGGGGGACAGAGAAAGCATGGCGGACGTCTCCCGGTAACAATTAGTACACGCGAAACTAACTACATCCCACGGCCGAGCTGCTTTGGTTAACTTCCTGACAAAACTAGCGCCGCGAGGGTGCTTCAAATGTAGTCCGATAAGTAGTGAAATAATTACGGTAATGTTGGGGGACAAAGAAAGCGTCAGGAACCCCTCCGGTAACATGCAGTACACGCGAAACTAACCGCATCCCACGGCCGAGCTCCTTTTGCTTAACTTCGTCACAAAACGTGGCGCCGCGAGGGTGCTTGAAATGTAGTCCAAAAAGTAGTGAAATTATTACGGTAATGTTGGGGTACAGAGAAAGCGTCACGAACCTCTCCCAGTAACATTCAGTACACGCGAAACTAACTGCATCCCACGGCCGAGCTGCTTTGGTTAACTTTATCGCCGAACTGGCGCCGCAAGGGTGCTTGAAATGTAGTCCGAAAAATATTGAAATCATTACTTCAATGCTGGGGGTCAGAGAAAGCATCACGAAACTCTCCCGGTAACATTCAGTACACGCGAAACTAATTGCATCCCACGGCCGAGCTGCTTTTGGTTAACTTCGTCACAAAACCTGGCGCCGCGAGGGTGCTTGAAATGTAGTCCGAAAATAGTGAAATTATTACGGTAATGTTGGGGGTCAGAGAAAGCGTCACGAACCTCTCCCGGTAACATTCAGTGCACGCACAACTAATTGCATCACACGGCCGAGCTGATTTTGGTTAACTTCATCACAAGACATGGCGCCGCGAGGGATCTTTAAATGTAGTCCAAAAAGTAGTGAAATTATTACGGTAATGTTTGGGGTTAGAGTATGCGTCACGAAACTCTCCCGGTAACATTTAGTACACGCGAAACTAACTGCATCACACGGCGGAGCTGCTTTTGGTTAACTTCGTCGCAGAACCTGGCGCCGCGAGGGTGCTTGAAATGTAGTCCGAAAAGTAGTGAAATTATTACGGCAATTTTAGGGGTCAGAGAAAGCGTCACGAACCTCTCCCGGTAAGATTCCGTACACGCGAAACTAACTGCATCCCACGGCCGAGCTGCTTTTGGTTAACTTCGTCACAAAACATGGCGCCGCGAGGGTGCTTGAAATGTAGTCCGAAAAGTAATGAAATCATTACTTTAAAGCTGGGGGTCAGAGAAAGCGTCAGGAACCTCAACCGGTAACATTCAGTAGACGCGAAACTAATTGCATCCCACGGCCGAGCTGCTTTTGGTTAACTTCGTCACAAAACCTGGTGCCGCGAGGGTGCATGAAATGTAGTTCGAAAAGTAGTGAAATTATTACGGTAATGTTGGCGGTCAGAGAAAGCGTCACGAACCTCTCTCGGTAACATTCAGTACACGCAAAACTAATTGCATCACACGGCCGAGCTGCTTCGGGTTAACCTCGTCACAAAACTGCCGCCGCGAGGGTGCTTGAAATGCAGTCCGAAAAGTAGTGAAATTATTACGGTAATGTTGGGGGACAGAGAAAGCGCCACGAACCTCTCCCGGTAACATTCAGTACACGCGAAACTAACCGCATCCCACGGCCGAGCTGCTCTTGGTTAACTTCGTCACAAAACGTGGCGCCGCGAGGGTGCTTGAAATGTAGTCCAAAAAGTAGTGAAATTATTACGGCAGTGTTGGGGGTCAGAGAAAGCGTCACGAACGTCTCCCGGTAACATTTAGTACACGCGAAACTAACCGCATCACACGGCCGAGCTGCTTTTGGTTAACTTCGTCACAAAACCTGGCGCCGCGAGGGTGCTTGAAATGTAGTCCGAAAGATAGTAAAATTATTCCGATTATGTTGGGGGTCAGAGAAAGCGTCACGAACCTCTCCCGGTAACATTCAGTACATGCACAACTAATTGCATCACACGGCCGAGCTGCTTTTGGTTAACTTCGTCACAAAACTAGCGCCTCGAGGGTGCTTGAAATGTAGTCCGAAAAGTAGTGAAATCATTATGGTAATGTTGGGGGTCAGAGAATGCGTCACGAACCTCTCCCGGTAACATTTAGTACACGCGAAACTAACTGCATCACACGGCGGAGCTGCTTTTGGTTAACTTCGTCGCAGAACCTGGCGCCGCGAGGGTGCTTGAAATGTAGTCCGAAAAGTAGTGAAATTATTACGGCAATTTTGGGGGTCAGAGAAAGCGTCACGGACCTCTCCCGGTAACATTCCGTACACGCGAAGCTAACTGCATCCCACGGCCGAGCTGCTTTTGGTTAACTTCGTCACAAAACATGGCGCCGCGAGGGTGCTTGAAATGTAGTCCGAAAAGTAATGAAATCATTACTTTAAAGCTGGGGGTCAGAGAAAGCGTCACGAACCTCTACCGGTAACATTCAGTAGACGCGAAACTAATTGCATCCCACGGCCGAGCTGCTTTTGGTTTACTTCGTCACAAAACCTGGTGCCGCGAGGGTGCATGAAATGTAGTTCGAAAAGTAGTGAAATTATTACGGTAATGTTGGCGGTCAGAGAAAGCGTCACGAACCTCTCTCGGTAACATTCAGTACACGCAAAACTAATTGCATCACACGGCCGAGCTGCTTCGGGTTAACCTCGTCACAAAACTGGCGCCGCGAGGGTGCTTGAAATGCAGTCCGAAAAGTAGTGAAATTATTACGGTAATGTTGGGGGACAGAGAAAGCGCCACGAACCTCTCCCGGTAACATTCAGTACACGCGAAACTAACCGCATCCCACGGCCGAGCTGCTTTTGGTTAACTTCGTCACAAAACGTGGCGCCGCGAGGGTGCTTGAAATGTAGTCCAAAAAGTAGTGAAATTATTACGGCAGTGTTGGGGGTCAGAGAAAGCGTCACGAACGTCTCCCGGTAACATTTAGTACACGCGAAACTAACCGCATCACACGGCCGAGCTGCTTTTGGTTAACTTCGTCACAAAACCTGGCGCCGCGAGGGTGCTTGAAATGTAGTCCGAAAGATAGTAAAATTATTCCGATTATATTGGGGGTCAGAGAAAGCGTCACGAACCTCTCCCGGTAACATTGAGTACATGCACAACTAATTGCATCACACGGCCGAGCTGCTTTTGGTTAACTTCGTCACAAAACTAGCGCCTCGAGGGTGCTTGAAATGTAGTCCGAAAAGTAGTGAAATTATTATGGTAATGTTGGGGGTCAGAGAATGCGTCACGAACCTCTCCCGGTAACATTTAGTACACGCGAAACTAACTGCATCACACGGCGGAGCTGCTTTTGGTTAACTTCGTCGCAGAACCTGGCGCCGCGAGGGTGCTTGAAATGTAGTCCGAAAAGTAGTGAAATTATTACGGCAATTTTGGGGGTCAGAGAAAGCGTCACGAACCTCTCCCGGTAACATTCCGTACACGCGAAGCTAACTGCATCCCACGGCCGAGCTGCTTTTGGTTAACTTCGTCACAAAACCTGGCGCCGCGAGGGTGCGTGAAATGTAGTCCGAAATGTGAAATCATTACGGTAATGTTTGGGCTGAGAGAATGCGTCACGAAACTCTCCCGGTAACATTTAGTACACGCGAAACTAACTGCATCACACGTCGGAGCTGCTTTTGGTTAACTTCGTCACAGAACCTGGCGCCGCGAGGGTGCTTGAAATGTAGTCCGAAAAGTAGTGAAATTATTACGGTAATTTTGGGGGTCAGAGAAAGCGTCACGAACCTCTCCCGGAAACATTCAGTACACGCGAAACTAACTGCATCCCACGGCCGAGCTGCTTTTGGTTAACTTGGTCACAAAACCTGGCGCCGCGAGGGTGCTTGAAATGCAGTCCGAAATGTTGTGAAATCATTACGGTAATGTTTGGGGTGAGAGTATGCGTCACGAAACTCTCCCGGTAACATTTAGTACACGCGAAACTAACTGCATCACACGTCGGAGCTGCTTTTGGTTAACTTCGCCACAGAACCTGGCGCCGCGAGGGTGCTTGAAATGTAGTCCGAAAAATAGTGAAATTATTACGGTAATTTTAAGGGTCAGAGAAAGCGTCACGAACCTCTCTCGGTTATATTCAGTACACGCAAAACTAATTGCATCAAACGGCCGAGCTGCTTTTGGTTAACTTCGTCACAAAAGTGGCGCCACGAGGGTGCTTGAAATGCAGTTCGAAAAGTAGTGAAATTATTACGGTAATGTTGGGGGACAGAGAAAGGGTCACGAACCTCTCCCGGTAACATTCAGTACACGCGAAACTAAGTGCATCCCACGGCCGAGCTGCTTTTGGTTAACTTCATCACAAAACTGGCGCCGCGAGGGTGCTTGAAATGTAGTCCGAAATGTTGTGAAATCATTACGGTAATGTTTGGGGTGAGAGTATGCGTCACGAAACTCTCCCGGTAACATTCAGTGCACGCACAACTAATTGCATCACACGGCCGAGCTGATTTTGGTTAACTTCGTCACAAGACATGGCGCCGCGAGGGATCTTTAAATGTAGTCCAAAAAGTAGTGAAAATATTACGGTAATGTTTGGGGTTAGAGTATGCGTCACGAAACTCTCCCGGTAACATTTAGTACACGCGAAACTAACTGCATCACACGGCGGAGCTGCTTTTGGTTAACTTCGTCGCAGAACCTGGCGCCGCGAGGGTGCTTGAAATGTAGTCCGAAAAGTAGTGAAATTATTACGGCAATTTTGGGGGTCAGAGAAAGCGTCACGAACCTCTCCCGGTAACATTCCGTACACGCGAAGCTAACTGCATCCCACGGCCGAGCTGCTTTTGGTTAACTTCGTCACAAAACATGGCGCCGCGAGGGTGCTTGAAATGTAGTCCGAAAAGTAATGAAATCATTACTTTAAAGCTGGGGGTCAGAGAAAGCGTCAGGAACCTCTACCGGTAACATTCAGTAGACGCGAAACTAATTGCATCCCACGGCCGAGCTGCTTTTGGTTAACTTCGTCACAAAACCTGGTGCCGCGAGGGTGCATGAAATGTAGTTCGAAAAGTAGTGAAATTATTACGGTAATGTTGGCGGTCAGAGAAAGCGTCACGAACCTCTCTCGGTAACATTCAGTACACGCAAAACTAATTGCATCACACGGCCGAGCTGCTTCGGGTTAACCTCGTCACAAAACTGGCGCCGCGAGGGTGCTTGAAATGCAGTCCGAAAAGTAGTGAAATTATTACGGTAATGTTGGGGGACAGAGAAAGCGCCACGAACCTCTCCCGGTAACATTCACTACACGCGAAACTAACCGCATCCCACGGCCGAGCTGCTTTTGGTTAACTTCGTCACAAAACGTGGCGCCGCGAGGGTGCTTGAAATGTAGTCCAAAAAGTAGTGAAATTATTACGGCAGTGTTGGGGGTCAGAGAAAGCATCACGAACGTCTCCCGGTAACATTTAGTACACGCGAAACTAACCGCATCACACGGCCGAGCTGCTTTTGGTTAACTTCGTCACAAAACCTGGCGCCGCGAGGGTGCTTGAAATGTAGTCCGAAAGATAGTAAAATTATTCCGATTATGTTGGGGGTCAGAGAAAGCGTCACGAACCTCTCCCGGTAACATTCAGTACATGCACAGCTAATTGCATCACACGGCCGAGCTGCTTTTGGTTAACTTCGTCACAAAACTAGCGCCTCGAGGGTGCTTGAAATGTAGTCCGAAAAGTAGTGAAATTATTATGGTAATGTTGAGGGTCAGAGAATGCGTCACGAACCTCTCCCGGTAACATTTAGTACACGCGAAACTAACTGCATCACACGGCGGAGCTGCTTTTGGTTAACTTCGTCGCAGAACCTGGCGCCGCGAGGGTGCTTGAAATGTAGTCCGAAAAGTAGTGAAATTATTACGGCAATTTTGGGGGTCAGAGAAAGCGTCACGAACCTCTCCCGGTAACATTCCGTACACGCGAAGCTAACTGCATCCCACGGCCGAGCTGCTTTTGGTTAACTTCGTCACAGAACCTGGCGCCGCGAGGGTGCTTGAAATGTAGTCCGAAAAGTAGTGAAATTATTACGGTAATTTTGGGGGTCAGAGAAAGCGTCACGAACCTCTCCCGGAAACATTCAGTACACGCGAAACTAACTGCATCCCACGGCCAAGCTGCTTTTGGTTAACTTCGTCACAAAACCTGGCGCCGCGAGGGTGCTTGAAATGCAGTCCGAAATGTTGTGAAATCATTACGGTAATGTTTGGGGTGAGAGTATGCGTCACGAAACTCTCCCGGTAACATTTAGTACACGCGAAACTAACTGCATCACACGTCGGAGCTGCTTTTGGTTAACTTCGCCACAGAACCTGGCGCCGCGAGGGTGCTTGAAATGTAGTCCGAAAAATAGTGAAATTATTACGGTAATTTTAAGGGTCAGAGAAAGCGTCACGAACCTCTCTCGGTTATATTCAGTACACGCAAAACTAATTGCATCAAACGGCCGAGCTGCTTTTGGTTAACTTCGTCACAAAAGTGGCGCCACGAGGGTGCTTGAAATGCAGTTCGAAAAGTAGTGAAATTATTACGGCAATGTTGGGGGACAGAGAAAGGGTCACGAACCTCTCCGGGTAACATTCACTACACGCGAAACTAAGTGCATCCCACGGCCGAGCTGCTTTTGGTTAACTTCATCACAAAACTGGCGCCGCGAGGGTGCTTGAAATGTAGTCCGAAATGTTGTGAAATCATTACGGTAATGTTTGGGGTGAGAGTATGCGTCACGAAACTCTCCCGGTAACATTCAGTGCACGCACAACTAATTGCATCACACGGCCGAGCTGATTTTGGTTAACTTCGTCACAAGACATGGCGCCGCGAGGGATCTTTAAATGTAGTCCAAAAAGTAGTGAAAATATTACGGTAATGTTTGGGGTTAGAGTATGCGTCACGAACCTCTCCCGGTAAGATTCCGTACACGCGAAACTAACTGCATCCCACGGCCGAGCTGCTTTTGGTTAACTTCGTCACAAAACATGGCGCCGCGAGGGTGCTTGAAATGTAGTCCGAAAAGTAATGAAATCATTACTTTAAAGCTGGGGGTCAGAGAAAGCGTCAGGAACCTCTACCGGTAACATTCAGTAGACGCGAAACTAATTGCATCCCACGGCCGAGCTGCTTTTGGTTAACTTCGTCACAAAACCTGGTGCCGCGAGGGTGCATGAAAAGTAGTGAAATTATTACGGTAATGTTGGCGGTCAGAGAAAGCGTCACGAACCTCTCCCGGTAACATTCAGTACACGCAAAACTAATTGCCTCACACGGCCGAGCTGCTTCGGGTTAACCTCGTCACAAAACTGGCGCCGCGAGGGTGCTTGAAATGCAGTCCGAAAAGTAGTGAAATTATTACGGTAATGTTGGGGGACAGAGAAAGCGCCACGAACCTCTCCTGGTAAGATTCAGTACACGCGAAACTAACCGCATCCCACGGCCGAGCTGCTTTTGGTTAACTTCGTCACAAAACGTGGCGCCGCGAGGGTGCTTGAAATGTAGTCCGAAAGATAGTAAAATTATTCCGATTATGTTGGGGGTCAGAGAAAGCGTCACGAACCTCTCCCGGTAACATTCAGTACATGCACAACTAATTGCATCAATCGGCCGAGCTGCTTTTGGTTAACTTCGTCACAATACTAGCGCCTCGAGGGTGCTTGAAATGTAGTCCGAAAAGTAGTGAAATTATTATGGTAATGTTGGGGGTCAGAGAATGCGTCACGCACCTCTCCCGGTAACATTCCGTACACGCGAAGCTAACTGCATCCCACGGCCGAGCTGCTTTTGGTTAACTTCGTCGCAGAACCTGGCGCCGCGAGGGTGCTTGAAATGTAGTCCGAAAAGTAGTGAAATTATTACGGCAATTTTGGGGGTCAGAGAAAGCGTCACGCACCTCTCCCGGTAACATTCCGTACACGCGAAGCTAACTGCATCCCACGGCCGAGCTGCTTTTGGTTAACTTCGTCACAAAACGTGGCGCCGCGAGGGTGCTTGAAATGTAGTCCGAAAAGTAGTGAAATTATTACGGCAATTTTGGGGGACAGAGAAAGCGTCACGAACCTCTCCCGGTAACATTCCGTACACGCGAAACTAACCGCATCCCACGGCCGAGCTGCTTTTGGTTAACTTCGTCACAAAACGTGGCGCCGCGAGGGCGCTTGAAATGTAGTCCAAAAAGTAGTGAAATTATTACGGTAGTGTTGGGGGTCAGAGAAAGCGTCACGAACCTCTCCCGGTAACATTTAGTACACGCGAAACTAACCGCATCACACGGCCGAGCTGCTTTTGGTTAACTTCGTCACAAAACCTGGCGCCGCGAGGGTGCTTGAAATGTAGTCCAAAAAGTGATGAAATCATTACTTTAAAGCTGGGGGTCAGAGAAAGCGTCACGAACCTCTCCCGGTAACATTCAGTACACGCGAAACTAATTGCATCCCATGGCCGAGCTGCTTTTGGTTAACTTCGTCAAAATACCTGGCGCCACGAGGGTGCTTGAAATGTAGTCCGAAAAGTAGTGAAGTTATCACGGTAATGTTGGGGGACAGAGAAAGCATGGCGGACGTCTCCCGGTAACATTTAGTACACGCGAAACTAACTGCATCCCACGGCCGAGCTGCTTTGGTTAACTTCCTGACAAAACTAGCTCCGTGAGGGTGCTTCAAATGTAGTCCGAAAAGAAGTGAAATAATTACGGTAATGTTGGGGGACAGAGAAAGCGTCACGAACCCCTCCGGTAACATTCAGTACACGCGAAACTAACCGCATCCCACGGCCGAGCTCCTTTTGGTTAACTTCGTCACAAAACGTGGCGCCGCGAGGGTGCTTGAAGTGTAGTTCAAAAAGTAGTGAAATTATTACGGTAATGTTGGGGTACAGAGAAAGCGTCACGAACCTCTCCCGGTAACATTCAGTGCACGCGAAACTAACTGCATCCCACGGCCGAGCTGCTTTTGGTTAACTTTATCACAGAACTGGCGCCGCGAGGGTGCTTCAAATATAGTCCGAAAAGTATTGAAATTATTACGGTAATGTTGGGGGTCAGAGAAAGCGTCACGAACCTCTCCCGGTAATTTTCAGTACACGCGAAACTAACTGCATCACACGGCCGAGCTGCTTTTGGTTAACTTCGTCACAAAAGCTGGCGCCGCGAGGGTGCTTGAAATGTAGTCCGAAATGTGAAATCATTACGGTAATGTTTGGGGTGAGAGAATGCGTCACGAAACTCTCCCGGTACCACTTAGTACACGCGAAACTAACTGCATCACACGTCGGAGCTGCTTTTGGTTAACTTCGTCACAGAACCTGGCGCCGCGAGGGTGCTTGAAATGTAGTCCGAAAAGTAGTGAAATTATTACGGTAATTTTGGGGGTCAGAGAAAGCGTCACGAACCTCTCCCGGTAACATTCAGTACACGCGAAATTAACTGCATCCCACGGCCGAGCTGCTTTTGGTTAACTTCGTCACAAGACCAGGCGCCGCGAGGGTGCTTGAAATGTAGTCCGAAATGTTGTGAAATCATTACGGTAATGTTTGGGGTGAGAGTATGCGTCACGAAACTCTCCCGGTAACATTCAGTACACGCGAAACTAAGTGCATCCCACGGCCGAGCTGCTTTTGGTTAACTTCATCACAAAACTGGCGCCACGAGGGTGCTTGAAATGTAGTCCGAAATGTTGTGAAATCATTACGGTAATGTTTGGGGTGAGAGTATGCGTCACGAAACTCTCCCGGTAACATTCAGTACACGCGAAACTAACTGCATCCCACGGCCGAGCTGCTTTTCGTTAACTTCGTCACAAAACCTGGCGCCGCGAGGGTGCTTGAAATGTAGTCCGAAAAGTGATGAAATCATTACTTTAATGCTGGGGGTCAGAGAAAGCGTCACGATCCTCTCGCGGTAACATTCAGTACACGCGAAACTAATTGCATCCCACGGCCGAGCTGCTTTTGGTTAACTTCGTCACAAAAGTGGCGCCGCGAGGGTGCTTGAAATGCAGTTCGAAAAGTAGTGAAATTATTACGGTAATGTTGGGGGACAGAGAAAGCGTCAGGAACCTCTCCCGGTAACATTCAGTACACGCGAAACTAAGTGCATCCCACGGCCGAGCTGCTTTTGGTTAACTTCATCACAAAACTGGCGCCGCGAGGGTGCTTGAAATGTAGTCCGAAATGTTGTGAAATCATTACGGTAATGTTTGGGGTGAGAGTATGCGTCACGAAACTCTCCCGGTAACATTTAGTACACGCGAAACTAACTGCATCCCACGGCCGAGCTGCTTTTGGTTAACTTCGTCACAAAACCTGGCGCCGCGAGCGTGCTTGAAATGTAGTCCGAAAAGTGATGAAATCATTACTTTAATGCTGGGGGTCAGAGAAAGCGTCAGGAACCTCTCCCGGTAACATTCAGTACACGCGAAACTAACTGCATCCCACGGCCGAGCTGCTTTTGGTTAACTTCGTCACAAAACCTGGCGCCGCGAGGGTGCGTGAAATGTAGTCCGAAAAGTAATGAAATCATTACTTTAAAGCTGGGGGTCAGAGAAAGCGTCACGAACCTCTCCCGGTAACATTCAGTACACGCGAAACTAATATAATCCCACGGCCGAGCTGCTTTTGGTTAACTTCGTCACAATACCTGGCGCCACGAGGGTGCTTGAAATGTAGTCCGAAAAGTAGTGAAATTATTACGGTAATGTTGGGGGACAGAGAAAGCATGGCGGACGTCTCCCGGTAACAATTAGTACACGCGAAACTAACTGCATCCCACGGCCGAGCTGCTTTGGTTAACTTCCTGACAAAACTAGCGCCGCGAGGGTGCTTCAAATGTAGTCCGAAAAGTAGTGAAATACTTACGGTAATGTTGGGGGACAGAGAAAGCGTCACGAACCCCTCCGGTAACATTCAGTACACGCGAAACTAACCGCATCCCACGACCGAGCTCCTTTTGGTTAACTTCGTCACAAAACGTGGCGCCGCGAGGGTGCTTGAAATGTAGTCCAAAAAGTAGTGAAATTATTACGGTAATGTTGGGGTACAGAGAAAGCGTCACGAACCTCTCCCGGTAACATTCAGTACACGCGAAACTAACTGCATCCCACGGCCGAGCTGCTTTTGGTTAACTTTATCACAGAACTGGCGCCGCGAGGGTGCTTCAAATATAGTCCGAAAAGTATTGAAATTATTACGGTAATGTTGGGGGTCAGAGAAAGCGTCACGAACCTCTCCCGGTAATTTTCAGTACACGCGAAACTAACTGCATCACACGTCGGAGCTGCTTTTGGTTAACTTCGTCACAGAACCTGGCGCCGCGAGGGTGCTTGAAATGTAGTCCGAAAAGTAGTGAAATTATTACGGTAATTTTGGGGGTCAGAGAAAGCGTCACAAACCTCTCCCAGTAACATTCAGTACACGCGAAACTAACTGCATCCCACGGCCGAGCTGCTTTTGGTTAACTTCGTCACAAAACCTGGCGCCGCGAGGGTGCTTGAAATGTAGTCCGAAATGTTGTGAAATCATTACGGTAATGTTTGGGGTGAGAGTATGCGTCACGAAACTCTCCCGGTAACATTTAGTACACGCGAAACTAACTGCATCACACGGCCGAGCTGCTTTTGGTTAACTTCGTCACAAAAGTGGCGCCACGAAGGTGCGTGAAATGCAGTTCGAAAAGTAGTGAAATTATTACGGTAATGTTGGGGGACAGAGATAGGGTCACGAACCTCTCCCGGTAACATTCAGTACACGCGAAACTAAGTGCATCCCACGGCCGAGCTGCATTTGGTTAACTTCATCACAAAACTGGCGCCGCGAGGGTGCTTGAAATGTAGTCCGAAATGTTGTGAAATTATTACGGTAATGTTGGGGGACAGAGAAAGCGTCACGAACCTCTCCCGGTAACATTCGGTACACGCGAAACTAACCGCATCCCACGGCCGAGCTGCTTTTGGTTTACTTCGTCACAAAACGTGGCGCCGCGAGGGTGCTTGAAATGTAGTCCAAATAGTAGTGAAATTATTACGGTAGTGTTGGGGGTCAGAGAAAGCGTCACGAACCTCTCCCGGTAACATTTAGTACACGCGAAACTAACCGCATCACACGGCCGAGCTGCTTTTGGTTAACTTCGTCACAAAACCTGGCGCCGCGAGGGTGCTTGAAATGTAGTCCGAAAAGTGATGAAATCATTACTTTAATGCTGGGGGTCAGAGAAAGCGTCACGATCCTCTCGCGGTAACATTCAGTAAACGCGAAACTAATTGCATCCCACGGCCGAGCTGCTTTTGGTTAACTTCGTCACAAAAGTGGCGCCGCGAGGGTGCTTGAAATGCAGTTCGAAAAGTAGTGAAATTATTACGGTAATGTTGGGGGACAGAGAAAGCGTCAGGAACCTCTCCCGGTAACATTCAGTACACGCGAAACTAAGTGCATCCCACGGCCGAGCTGCTTTTGGTTAACTTCACCACAAAACTGGCGCCGCGGGGTGCTTAGAATGTAGTCCGAAAAGTAGTGAAATTATTACGGTAATGTTGGGGGACAGAGAAAGCGTCACGAACCTCTCCCGGTAACATTCGGTACACGCGAAACTAACCGCATCCCACGGCCGAGCTGCTTTTGGTTTACTTCGTCACAAAACGTGGCGCCGCGAGGGTGCTTGAAATGTAGTCCAAAAAGTAGTGAAATTATTACGGTAGTGTTGGGGGTCAGAGAAAGCGTCACGAACCTCTCCCGGTAACATTTAGTACACGCGAAACTAACCGCATCACACGGCCGAGCTGCTTTTGGTTAACTTCGTCACAAAACCTGGCGCCGCGAGGGTGCGTGAAATGTAGTCCGAAAAGTAATGAAATCATTACTTTAAAGCTGGGGGTCAGAGAAAGCGTCACGAACCTCTCCCGGTAACAATCAGTACACGCGAAACTAATATAATCCCACGGCCGAGCTGCTTTTGGTTAACTTCGTCACAATACCTGGCGCCACGAGGGTGCTTGTAATGTAGTCCGAAAAGTAGTGAAATTATTACGGTAATGTTGGGGGACAGAGAAAGCATGGCGGACGTCTCCCGGTAACAATTAATACACGCGAAACTAACTGCATCCCACGGCCGAGCTGCTTTGGTTAACTTCCTGACAAAACTAGCGCCGCGAGGGTGCTTCAAATGTAGTCCGAAAAGTAGTGAAATACTTACGGTAATGTTGGGGGACAGAGAAAGCGTCACGAACCCCTCCGGTAACATTCAGTACACGCGAAACTAACCGCATCCCACGGCCGAGCTCCTTTTGGTTAACTTCGTCACAAAACGTGGCGCCGCGAGGGTGCTAGAAATGTAGTCCAAAAAGTAGTGAAATTATTACGGTAATGTTGGGGTACAGAGAAAGCGTCACGAACCTCTCCCGGTAACATTCAGTACACGCGAAACTAACTGCATCCCACGGCCGAGCTGCTTTTGGTTAACTTTATCACAGAACTGGCGCCGCGAGGGTGCTTCAAATATAGTCCGAAAAGTATTGAAATTATTACGGTAATGTTGGGGGTCAGAGAAAGCGTCACGAACCTCTCCCGGTAATTTTCAGTACACGCGAAACTAACTGCATCACACAGCCTAGCTGCTTTTGGTTAACTTCGTCACAAAACCTGGCGCCGCGAGGGTGCTTGAAATGTAGTCCGAAAAGTGATGAAATCATTACTTTAATGCTGGGGGTCAGAGAAAGCGTCACGATCCTCTCGCGGTAACATTCAGTACACGCGAAACTAATTGCATCCCACGGCCGAGCTGCTTTTGGTTAACTTCGTCACAAAAGTGGCGCCGCGAGGGTGCTTGAAATGCAGTTCGAAAAGCAGTGAAATTATTACGGTAATGTTGGGGGACAGAGAAAGCGTCAGGAACCTCTCCCGGTAACATTCAGTACACGCGAAACTAAGTGCATCCCACGGTCGAGCTGCTTTTGGTTAAATTCATCACAAAACTGGCGCCGCGAGGGTGCTTAGAATGTAGTCCGAAAAGTAGTGAAATTATTCCGGTAATGTTGGGGGTCAGAGAAAGCGTCACGAACCTTTCCCGGTAACATTCAGTGCACGCACAACTAATTGCATCACACGGCCGAGCTGATTTTGGTTAACTTCGTCACAAGACGTGGCGCCGCGAGGGATCTTTAAATGTAGTCCAAAAAGTAGAGAAAATATTACGGTAATGTTTGGGGTCAGAGTATGCGTCACGAAACTCTCCCGGTAACATTTATTACACTCGAAACTAACTGCATCACACGGCGGAGCTGCTTTTGCTTAACTTCGTCGCAGAACCTGGCGCCGCGAGGGTGCTTGAAATGTAGTCCGAAAAGTAGTGAAATTATTACGGCAATTTTGGGGGTCAGAGAAAGCGTCACGAACCTCTCCCGGTAACATTCCGTACACGCGAAACTAACCGCATCCCACGGCCGAGCTGCTTTTGGTTAACTTCATCACAAAATGTAGCGCCGCGAGGGCGCTTGAAATGTAGTCCAAAAAGTAGTTAAATTTTTACGGTAGTGTTGGGGGTCAGAAAAGCGTCACGAACCTCTCCCGGTAACATTTAGTACACGCGAAACTAACCGCATCACACGGCCGAGCTGCTTTTGGTTAACTTCGTCACAAAACCTGGCGCCGCGAGGGTGCTTGAAATATAGTCCGAAAGGTAGTGAAATTATTCCGGTAATGTTGGGGGTCAGAGAAAGCGTCACAAACCTCTCCCGGTAACATTCAGTACATGCACAACTAATTGCATCACACGGCCGAGCTGCTTTTGGTTAACTTCGTCACAAAACCTGGCGCCGCGAGGGTGCTTGAAATGTAGTCCGAAATGTTGTGAAATCATTACGGTAATGTTTGGGGTTAGAGTATGCGTCACGAAACTCTCCCGATAACATTTAGTACACGCGAAACTAACTGCATCACACGTCGGAGCTGCTTTTGGTTAACTTCGTCACAGAACCTGGCGCCGCGAGGGTGCTTGAAATGTAGTCCGAAAAGTAGTGAAATTATTACGGTAATTTTGGGGGTCAGAGGAAGCGTCACGAACCTCTCCCGGTAACATTCAATACACGCGAAACTAATTGCATCCCACGGCAGAGCAGCTTTTGGTTAACTTCGTCACAAATCCTGGCGCCGGGAGGGTGCTTGAAATGTAGTCCGAAAAGTAGCGAAATTATTACGGTAATGTTGGGGGTCAGAGAAAGCGTCACGAACCTCTCTCGGTTATATTCAGTACACGCAAAACTAATTGCATCACACGGCCGAGCTGCTTTTGGTTAACTTCGTCACAAAAGTGGTGCCACGAGGGTGCTTGAAATGCAGTTCGAAAAGTAGTGAAATTATTACGGTAATGTTGGGGGACAGAGAAAGGGTCAAGAACCTCTCCCGCTAACATTCAGTACACGCGAAACAAAGTGCATCCCACGGCCGAGCTGCTTTTGGTTAACTTCATCACAAAACTGGCGCCGCGAGGGTGCTTAGAATGTAGTCCGAAAAGTAGTGAAATTAGTCCGATAAGGTTGGGGGTCAGAGAAAGCGTCACGAACCTCTCCCGGTAACATTCAGTACATGCACAACTAATTGCATCACACGGCCGAGCTGCTTTTGGTTAACTTCGTCACAAAACTGGCGCGCGAGGGTGCTTGAAATGCAGTCCGAAAAGTAGTGAACTTATTACGGTAATATTAGGGGTCAGAGAAAGCGTGACGAACCTCTCCCGGTAACATTCAAACACGCGAAACTAACTGCATCACAGGGCCGAGCTGTTTTCGTTAACTTCGTCACAAAACCTGGCGCCGCGAGGGTGCTTGAAATGTAGTCCAAAAATAGTGAAATTATTACGGTAATGTTGGGGGTCAGAGAAAGCGTCACGAACCTTTCCCGGTAACATTCAGTGCACGCACAACTAATTGCATCACACGGCCGAGCTGATTTTGGTTAACTTCGTCACAAGAGGTGGCGCCGCGAGGGATTTTTAATGTAGTCCAAAAAGTAGAGAAAATATTACGGTAATGTTTGGGGTCAGAGTATGCGTCACGAAACTCACCCGGTAACATTTATTACACGCGAAACTAACTGCATCACACGGCGGAGCTGCTTTTGGTTAACTTCGTCGCAGAACCTGGCGCCGCGAGGGTGCTTGAAATGTAGTCCGAAAAGTAGTGAAATTATTACGGCAATTTTGGGGGTCAGAGAAAGCGTCACGAACCTCTCCCGGTAACATTCCGTACACGCGAAACTAACCGCATCCCACGGCCGAGCTGCTTTTGGTTAACTTCGTCACAAAACGTGGCGCCGCGAGGGCGCTTGAAATGTAGTCCAAAAAGTAGTGAAATTATTACGGTAGTGTTGGGGGTCAGAGAAAGCGTCACGAACCTCTCCCGGTAACATTTAGTACACGCGAAACTAACCGCATCACACGGCCGAGCTGCTTTTGGTTAACTTCGTCACAAAACCTGGCGCCGCGAGGGTGCTTGAAATATAGTCCGAAAGGTAGTGAAATTATTCCGGTAATGTTGGGGGTCAGAGAAAGCGTCACGAACCTCTCCCGGTAACATTCAGTACATGCACAACTAATTGCATCACACGGCCGAGCTGCTTTTGGTTAACTTCGTCACAAAACCTGGCGCCGCGAGGGTGCTTGAAATGTAGTCCGAAATGTTGTGAAATCATTACGGTAATGTTTGGGGTTAGAGTATGCGTCACGAAACTCTCCCGGTAACCTATAGTACACGCGAAACTAACTGCATCACACGTCGGAGCTGCTTTTGGTTAACTTCGTCACAGAACCTGGCGCTGCGAGGGTGCTTGAAATGTAGTCCGAAAAGTAGTGAAATTATTACGGTAATTTTGGGGGTCAGAGGAAGCGTCACGAACCTCTCTCGGTTATATTCAGTACACGCAAAACTAATTGCATCACACGGCCGAGCTGCTTTTGGTTAACTTCGTCACAAAAGTGGCGCCACGAGGGTGCTTGAAATGCAGTTCGAAAAGTAGTGAAATTATTACGGTAATGTTGGGGGACAGAGAAAGGGTCACGAACCTCTCCCGCTAACATTCAGTACACGCGAAACTAAGTGCATCCCACGGCCGAGCTGCTTTTGGTTAACTTCATCACAAAACTGGCGCCGCGAGGGTGCTTGAAATGTAGTCCGAAATGTTGTGAAATCATTACGGTAATGTTTGGTGTGAGAGTATGCGTCACGAAACTCTCCCGGTAACATTCAGTACACGCGAAACTAACTGCATCCCACGGCCGAGCTGCTTTTGGTTAACTTCGTCACAAAACCTGGCGCCGCGAGGGTGCTTGAAATGTAGTCCGAAAAGTGATGAAATCATTACTTTAATGCTGGGGGTCAGAGAAAGCGTCAGGAACCTCTCCCGGTAACATTCAGTACACGCGAAACTAACTGCATCCCACGGCCGAGCCGCTTTTGGTTAACTTCGTCACAAAACCTGGCGCCGCGAGGGTGCGTGAAATGTAGTCCGAAAAAAAATGAAATCATTACTTTAAAGCTGGGGGTCAGAGAAAGCGTCACGAACCTCTCCCGGTAACATTCAGTACACGCAAAACTAATTGCATCCCACGGCCGAGCTGCTTTTGGTTAACTTCGTCACAATACCTGGCGCCACGACGGTGCTTGAAATGTAGTCCGAAAAGTAGTGAAGTTATTACGGTAATGTTGGGGGACAGAGAAAGCATGGCGGACGTCTCCCGGTAACATTTAGTACACGCGAAACTAACTGCATCCCACGGCCGGGCTGCTTTGGTTAACTTCCTGACAAAACTAGCGCCGTGAGGGTGCTTCAAATGTAGTCCGAAAAGTAGTGAAATAATTACGGTAATGTTGGGGGACAGAGAAAGCGTCACGAACCCCTCCGGTAACATTCAGTACACGCGAAACTAACCGCATCCCACGGCCGAGCTCCTTTTGGTTAACTTCGTCACAAAACGTGGCGCCGCGAGGGTGCTTGAAACGTAGTTCAAAAAGTAGTGAAATTATTACGGTAATGTTGGGGTACAGAGAAAGCGTCACGAACCTCTCCCGGTAACATTCAGTACACGCGAAACTAACTGCATCCCACGGCCGAGCTGCTTTTGGTTAACTTTATCACAGAACTGGCGCCGCGAGGGTGCTTCAAATATAGTCTGAAAAGTATTGAAATTATTACGGTAATGTTGGGGGTCAGAGAAAGCGTCACGAACCTCTCCCGGTAATTTTCAGTACACGCGAAACTAACTGCATCACACGGCCGAGCTGCTTTTGGTTAACTTCGTCACAAAAGCTGGCGCCGCGAGGGTGCTTGAAATGTAGTCCGAAATGTGAAATCATTACGGTAATGTTTGGGGTGAGAGAATGCGTCACGAAACTCTCCCGGTAACATTCAGTACACGCGAAACGAACTGCATCCCACGGCCGAGCTTCTTTTGGTTAACTTCGTCACAAGACCTGGCGCCGCGAGGGTGCTTGAAATGTAGTCCGAAATGTTGTGAAATCATTACGGTAATGTTTGGGGTGAGAGTATGCGTCACGAAACTCTCCCGGTAACATTCAGTACACGCGAAACTAAGTGCATCCCACGGCCGAGCTGCTTTTGGTTAACTTCGTCACAAAACCTGGTGCCGCGAGGGTGCTTGAAATGTAGTCCGAAAAGTGATGAAATCATTACTTTAATGCTGGGGGTCAGAGAAAGCCTCACGATCCTCTCGCGGTAACATTCAGTACACGCGAAACTAATTGCATCCCACGGCCGAGCTTCTTTTGGTTAACTTCGTCACAAAAGTGGCGCCGCGAGGGTGCTTGAAATGCGGTTCGAAAAGTAGTGAAATTATTACGGTAATGTTGGGGGACAGAGAAAGCGTCAGGAACCTCTCTCGGTAACATTCAGTACACGCGAAACTAAGTGCATCCCACGGCCGAGCTGCTTTTGGTTAACTTCATCACAAAACTGGCGCCGCGAGGGTGCTTGAAATGTAGTCCGAAATGTTGTGAAATCATTACGGTAATGTTTGGGATGAGAGTATGCGTCACGAAACTCTCCCGGTAACATTTAGTACACGCGAAACTAACTGCATCCCACGGCCGAGCTGCTTTTGGTTAACTTCGTAACAAAACCTGGCGCCGCGAGGGTGCTTGAAATGTAGTCCGAAAAGTGATGAAATCATTACTTTAATGCTGGGGGTCAGAGAAAGCGTCAGGAACCTCTCCCGGTAACATTCAGTACACGCGAAACTAACTGCATCCCACGGCCGAGCTGCTTTTGGTTAACTTCGTCACAAAACCTGGCGCCGCGAGGGTGCGTGAAATGTAGTCCGAAAAGTAATGAAATCATTACTTTAAAGCTGGGGGTCAGAGAAAGCGTCACGAACCTCTCCCGGTAACAATCAGTACACGCGAAACTAATATAATCCCACGGCCGAGCTGCTTTTGGTTAACTTCGTCACAATACCTGGCGCCACGAGGGTGCTTGAAATGTAGTCCGAAAAGTAGTGAATATATTACGGTAATGTTGGGGGACAGAGAAAGCATGGCGGACGTCTCCCGGTAACAATTAGTACACGCCAAACTAACTGCATCCCACGGCCGAGCTGCTTTGGTTAACTTCCTGACAAAACTAGCGCCGCGAGGGTGCTTCAAATGTAGTCCGAAAAGTAGTGAAATACTTACGGTAATGTTGGGGGACAGAGAAAGCGTCACGAACCCCTCCGGTAACATTCAGTACACGCGAAACTAACCGCATCCCACGGCCGAGCTCCTTTTGGTTAACTTCGTCACAAAACGTGGCGCCGCGAGGGTGCTTGAAATGTAGTCCAAAAAGTAGTGAAATTATTACGGTAATGTTGGGGTACAGAGAAAGCGTCACGAACCTCTCCCGGTAACATCCAGTACACGCGAAACTAACTGCATCCCACGGCCGAGCTGCTTTTGGTTAACTTTATCACAGAACTGGCGCCACGAGGGTGCTTCAAATATAGTCCGAAAAGTATTGAAATTATTACGGTAATGTTGGGGGTCAGAGAAAGCGTCACGAACCTCTCCCGGTAATTTTCAGTACACGCGAAACTAACTGCATCACACGTCGGAGCTGCTTTTGGTTAACTTCGTCACAGAACCTGGCGCCGCGAGGGTGCTTGAAATGTAGTCCGAAAAGTAGTGAAATTATTACGCTAATTTTGGGGGTCAGAGAAAGCGTCACGAACCTCTCCCGGTAACGTTCAGTACACGCGAAACTAACTGCATCCCACGGCCGAGCTGCTTTTGGTTAACTTCGTCACAAAACCTGGCGCCGCGAGGGTGCTTGAAATGTAGTCCGAAAAGTGATGAAATCATTATTTTAATGCTGGGGGTCAGAGAAAGCGTCACGATCCTCTCGCGGTAACATTCAGTACACGCGAAACTAATTGCATCCCACGGCCGAGCTGCATTTGGTTAACTTCGTCACAAAAGTGGCGCCGCGAGGGTGCTTGATATGCAGTTCGAAAAGTAGTGAAATTATTACGGTAATGTTGGGGGACAGAGAAAGCGTCAGGAACCGCTCCCGGTAACATTCAGTACACGCGAAACTAAGTGCATTCCACGGCCGAGCTCCTTTTGGTTAACTTCATCACAAAACTGGCGCCGCGGGGTGCTTAGAATGTAGTCCGAAAAGTAGTGAAATTATTACGGTAATGTTGGGGGACAGAGAAAGCGTCACGAACATCTCCCGGTAACATTCGGTACACGCGAAACTAACCGCATCCCACGGCCGAGCTGCTTTTGGTTTACTTCGTCACAAAACGTGGCGCCGCGAGGGTGCTTGAAATGTAGTCCAAAAAGTAGTGAAATTATTACGGTAGTGTTGGGGGTCAGAGAAAGCGTTACGAACCTCCCCCGGTAACATTTAGTACACGCGAAACTAACCGCATCACACGGCCGAGCTGCTTTTGGTTAACTTCGTCACAAAACCTGGCGCCGCGAGGGTGCTTGAAATATAGTCCGAAAGGTAGTGAAATTATTCCGGTAATGTTGGGGGTCAGAGAAAGCGTCACGAACCTCTCCCGGTAACATTCAGTACATGCACAACTAATTGCATCACACGGCCGAGCTGCTTTTGGTTAACTTCGGCACAAAACTGGCGCGCGAGGGTGCTTGAAATGCAGTCCGAAAAGCAGTGAACTTATTACGGTAATATTAGGGGTCAGAGAAAGCGTGACGAACCTCTCCCGGTAACATTCAAACACGCGAAACTAACTGCATCACAGGGCCGAGCTGTTTTCGTTAACTTCGTCACAAAACCTGGCGCCGCGAGGGTGCTTGAAATGTAGTCCAAAAATAGTGAAATTATTACGGTAATGTTGGGGGTCAGAGAAAGCGTCACGAACCTTTCCCGGTAACATTCAGTGCACGCACAACTAATTGCATCACACGGCCGAGCTGATTTTGGTTAACTTCGTCACAAGACGTGGCGCCGCGAGGAATCTTTAAATGTAGTCCAAAAAGTAGAGAAAATATTACGGTAATGTTTGGGGTCAGAGTATGTGTCACGAAACTCTCCCGGTAACATTTATTACACGCGAAACTAACTGCATCACACGGCGGAGCTGCTTTTGGTTAACTTCGTCGCAGAAACTGGCGCCGCGAGGGTGCTTGAAATGTAGTCCGAAAAGTAGTGAAATTATTACGGCAATTTTGGGGGTCAGAGAAAGCGTCACGAACCTCTCCCGGTAACATTCCGTACACGCGAAACTAACCGCATCCCACGGCCGAGCTGCTTTTGGTTAACTTCGTCACAAAACGTGGCGCCGCGAGGGCGCTTGAAATGTAGTCCAAAAAGTAGTGAAATTATTACGGTAGTGTTGGGGGTCAGAGAAAGCGTCACGAACGTCTCCCGGTAACATTTAGTACACGCGAAACTAACCAAATCACACGGCCGAGCTGCTTTTGGTTAACTTCGTCACAAAACCTGGCGCCGCGAGGGTGCTTGAAATGTAGTCCGAAAAGTAATGAAATTATTACTTTAAAGCTGGGGGTCAGAGAAAGCGTCAGGAACCTCTCCCGGTAACATTCAGTACACGCGAAACTAATTGCATCCCACGGCCGAGCTGCTTTTGGTTAACTTAGTCGCAGAACCTGGCGCCGCGAGGGTGCTTGAAATGTAGTCCGAAAAGTAGTGAAATTATTACGGCAATTTTGGGGGTCAGAGAAAGCGTCAGGAACCTCTCCCGGTAACATTCCGTACACGCGAAACTAACCGCATCCCACGGCCGAGCTGCTTTTGGTTAACTTCGTCACAAAACGTGGCGCCGCGAGGGTGCTTGAAATGTAGTCCAAAAAGTAGTGAAATTATTACGGTAGTGTTGGGGGTCAGAGAAAGCGTCACGAACGTCTCCCGGTAACATTTAGTACACGCGAAACTAACCGCATCACACGGCCGAGCTGCTTTTTGTTAACTTCGTCACAAAACCTGGCGCCGCGAGGGTGCTTGAAATGTAGTCCGAAAGGTAGTGAAATTATTCCGATTATGTTGGGGGTCAGAGAAAGCGTCACGAACCTCTCCCGGTAACATTCAGTACATGCACAACTAATTGCATCACACGGCCGAGCTGCTTTTGGTTAACTTCGTCACAAAACTAGCGCCGCGAGGGTGCTTGAAATGTAGTCCGAAAAGCAGTGAAATTATTACGGTAATGTTGGGGGTCAGAGAATGCGTCACGAACCTCTCCCGGTAACATTTAGTACAGGCGAAACTAACTGCATCACACGGCGGAGCTGCTTTTGGTTAACTTCGTCGCAGAACCTGGCGCCGCGAGGGTGCTTGAAATGTAGTCCGAAAAGTAGTGAAATTATTACGGCAATTTTGGGGGTCTGAGAAAGTGTCACGAACCTCTCCCGGTAACATTCCGTACACGCGAAGCTAACTGCATCCCACGGCCGAGCTGCTTTTGGTTAACTTCGTCACAAAACCTGGCGCCGCGAGGGTGCGTGAAATGTAGTCCGAAAAGTAATGAAATCATTACTTTAAAGCTGGGGGTCAGAGAAAGCGTCACGAACCTCTCCCGGTAACATTCAGTACACGCGAAACTAATTGCATCCCACGGCCGAGCTGCTTTTGGTTAACTTCGTCACAATACCTGGCGCCACGAGGGTGCTTGAAATGTAGTCCGAAAAGTAGTGAAATTATTACGGTAATGTTGGGGGACAGAGAAAGCATGGCGGACGTCTGCCGGTAACATTTAGTACACGCGAAACTATCTGCATCCCACGGCCGAGCTGCGTTTGGTTAACTTCCTGACAAAACTAGCGCCGCGAGGGTGCTTCAAATGTAGTCCGAAAAGTAGTGAAATAATTACGGTAATGTTGGGGGACAGAGAAAGCGTCACGAACCCCTCCGGTAACATTCAGTACACGCGAAACTAACCGCATCCCACGGCCGAGCTCCTTTTGGTTAACTTCGTCACAAAACGTGGCGCCGCGAGGGTGCTTGAAATGTAGTCCAAAATGTAGTGAAATTATTACGGTAATGTTGGGGTACAGAGAAAGCGTCACGAACCTCTCCCGGTAACATTCAGTACACGCGAAACTAACTGCATCCTACGGCCGAGCTGCTTTTGGTTAACTTTATCACAGAACTGGCGCCGCGAGGGTGCTTCAAATATAGTCCGAAAAGTATTGAAATTATTACGGTATTGTTGGGGGTCAGAGAAAGCGTCACGAACCTCTCCCGGTAATTTTCAGTACACGCGAAACTAACTGCATCACACGGCGGAGCTGCTTTTGGTTAACTTCGTCACAAAAGCTGGCGCCGCGAGGGTGCTTGAAATGTAGTCCGAAATGTGAAATAATTACGGTAATGTTTGGGGTGAGAGAATGCGTCACGAAACTCTCCCGGTAACATTTAGTACACGCGAAACTAACTGCATCACACGTCGGAGCTGCTTTTGGTTAACTTCGTCACAGAACCTGGCACCGCGAGGGTGCTTGAAATGTAGTCCGAAAAGTAGTGAAATTATTACGGTAATTTTGGGGGTCAGAGAAAGCGTCACGAACCTCTCCCGGTAACATTCAGTACACGAGAAATTAACTGCATCCCACGGCCGAGCTGCTTTTGGTTAACTTCGTCGCAGAACCTGGCGCCGCGAGGGTGCTTGAAATGTAGTCCGAAAAGTAGTGAAATTATTACGGCAATTTTGGGGGTCAGAGAAAGCGTCAGGAACCTCTCCCGGTAACATTCCGTACACGCGAAACTAACCGCATCCCACGGCCGAGCTGCTTTTGGTTAACTTCGTCACAAAACCTGGCGCCGCGAGGGTGCTTGAAATGTAGTCCGAAAGGTAGTGAAATTATTCCGATTATGTTGGGGGTCAGAGAAAGCGTCACGAACCTCTCCCGGTAACATTCAGTACATGCACAACTAATTGCATCACACGGCCGAGCTGCTTTTGGTTAACTTCATCACAAAACTAGCGCCGCGAGGGTGCTTGAAATGTAGTCCGAAAAGCAGTGAAATTATTACGGTAATGTTGGGGGTCAGAGAATGCGTCACGAACCTCTCCCGGTAACATTTAGTACACGCGAAACTAACTGCATCACACGGCGGAGCTGCTTTTGGCTAACTTCGTCGCAGAACCTGGCGCCGCGAGGGTGCTTGAAATGTAGTCCGAAAAGTAGTGAAATTATTGCGGCAATTTTGGGGGTAAGAGAAAGTGTCACGAACCTCTCCCGGTAACATTCCGTACACGCGAAGCTAACTGCATCCCACGGCCGAGCTGCTTTTGGTTAACTTCGTCACAAAACCTGGCGCCGCGAGGGTGCGTGAAATGTAGTCCGAAAAGTAATGAAATCATTACTTTAAAGCTGGGGGTCAGAGAAAGCGTCACGAACCTCTCCCGGTAACATTCAGTACACGCGAAACTAATTGCATCCCATGGCCGAGCTGCTTTTGGTTAACTTCGTCACAATACCTGGCGCCACGAGGGTGCTTGAAATGTAGTCCGAAAAGTAGTGAAATTATTACAGTAATGTTGGGGGACAGAGATAACATGGTGGACGTCTGCCGGTAACATTTAGTACACGCGAAACTAACTGCATCCCACGGCCGAGCTGCTTTTGGTTAACTTCCGGACAAAACTAGCGCCGCGAGGGTGCTTCAAATGTAGTCCGAAAAGTAGTGAAATAATTACGGTAATGTTGGGGGACCGAGAAAGCGTCACGAACCCCTCCGGTAACATTCAGTACACGTGAAACTAACCGCATCCCACGGCCGAGCTCCTTTTGGTTAACTTCGTCACAAAACGTGGCGCCGCGAGGGTGCTTGAAATGTAGTCCAAAAAGTAGTGAAATTATTACGGAAATGTTGGGGTACAGAGAAAGCGTCAAGAACCACTCCCGGTAACATTCAGTACACGCGAAACTAACTGCATCCCACGGCCGAGCTGCTTTTGGTTAACTTTATCACAGAACCGGCGCCGCGAGGGTGTTTCAAATATAGTCCGAAAAGTATTGAAATTATTACGGTAATGTTGGGGGTCAGAGAAAGCGTCACGAACCTCTCCCGGTAATTTTCAGTGCACGCGAAACTAACTGCATCACACGGCGGAGCGGCTTTTGGTTAACTTCGTCACAAAAGCTGGCGCCGCGAGGGAGCTTGAAATGTAGTCCGAAATGTGAAATCATTACGGTAATGTTTGGGGTGAGAGAATGCGTCACGAAACTCTCCCGGTAACATTTAGTACACGCGAAACTAACTGCATCACACGTCGGAGCTGCTTTTGGTTAACTTCGTCACAGAACCTGGCGCCGCGAGGGTGCTTGAAATGTAGTCCGAAAAGTAGTGAAATTATTACGGTAATTTTGGGGGTCAGAGAAAGCGTCACGAACCTCTCCCGGCAACAATCAGTACACGCGAAACTAACTGCATCCCACGGCCGAGCTGCTTTTGGTTAACTTCGTCACAAAACCTGGCGCCGCGAGGGTGCTTGAAATGTAGTCCGAAATGTTGTGAAATCATTACGGTAATGTTTGGGGTGAGAGTATGCGTCACGAAACTGTCCCGATAACATTTAGTACACGCGAAACTAACTGCATCCCAAGGCCGAGCTGCTTTTGGTTAACTTCGTCACAAAACCTGGCGCCGCGAGGGTGCTTGAAATGTAGTCCGAAAAGTGATGAAATCATTACTTTAATGCTGGGGGTCAGAGAAAGCGTCACGATCCTCTCGCGGTAACATTCAGTACACGCGAAACTAATTGGATCCCACGGCCGAGCTGCTTTTGGTTAACTTCGTCACAAAAGTGGCGCCGCGAGGGTGCTTGAAATGCAGTTCGAAAAGTAGTGAAATTATTACGGTAATGTTGGGGGACAGAGAAAGCGTCAGGAACCTCTCCCGGTAACATTCAGTACACGCGAAACTAAGTGCATCCCACGGCCGAGCTGCTTTTGGTTAACTTCATCACAAAACTGGCGCCGCGAGGGTGCTTAGAATGTAGTCCAAAAAGTAGTGAAATTATTACGGTAATGTTGGGGGACAGAGAAAGCGTCAGGAACCTCTCCCGGTAACATTCAGTACACGCGAAACTAAGTGCATCCCACGGCCGAGCTGCTTTTGGTTGACTTCATCACAAAACTGGCGCCGCGAGGGTGCTTAGAATGTAGTCCAAAAAGTAGTGAAATTATTATGGTAATGTTGGGGGACAGAGAAAGCTTCACGAACCTCTCCCGGAAACATTCGGTACACGCGAAACTAACCGCATCCCACGGCCGAGCTGCTTTTGGTTAACTTCGTCACAAAACGTGGCGCCGCGAGGGTGCTTGAAATGTAGTCCGAAAAGTAGTGAAATTATTACGGCAATTTTGGGGGTCAGAGAAAGCGTCACGAACCTCTCCCGGTAACATTCCGTACACGCGAAACTAACCGCATCCCACGGCCGAGCTTCTTTTGGTTAACTTCGTCACAAAACGTGGCGCCGCGAGGGCGCTTGAAATGTAGTCCAAAAAGTAGTGAAATTATTACGGTAGTGTTGGGGGTCAGAGAAAGCGTCACGAACCTCTCCCGGTAACATTTAGTACACGCGAAACTAACCGCATCACACGGCCGAGCTGCTTTTGGTTAACTTCGTCACAAAACCTGGCGCCGCGAGGGTGCTTGAAATATAGTCCGAAAGGTAGTGAAATTATTCCGGTAATGTTGGGGGTCAGAGAAAGCGTCACGAACCTCTCCCGGTAACATTCAGTACATGCATAACTAATTGCATCACACGGCCGAGCTGCTTTTGGTTAACTTCGTCACAAAACCTGGCGCCGCGAGGGTGCTTGAAATGTAGTCCGAAATATTGTGAAATCATTACGGTAATGTTTGGGGTGAGAGTATGCGTCACGAAACTCTCCCGGTAACATTTAGTACACGCGAAACTAACTGCATCACACGTCGGAGCTGCTTTTGGTTAACTTCGTCACAGAACCTGGCGCCGCGAGGGTGCTTGAAATGTAGTCCGAAAAGTAGTGAAATTATTACGGTAACTTTGGGGGTCAGAGAAAGCGTCACGAACCTCTCCCGGTAACATTCAGTACACGCGAAACTAATTGCATCCCACGGCCGAGCTGCTTTTGGTTAACTTAGCGAAATTATTACGGTAATGTTGGGGGTCAGAGAAAGCGTCACGAACCTCTCTCGGTTATATTCAGTACACGCAAAACTAATTGCATCACACGGCCGAGCTGCTTTTGGTTAACTTCGTCACAAAAGTGGCGCCGCGAGGGTGTTTGAAATGTAGTCCGAAAAGTAGTGAAATTATTACGGTAATGTTGGGGGTCAGAGAAAGCGTCACGAACCTCTCCCGGTAACATTCAGTACACGCGAAACTAACTGCATCCCACGGCCGAGCTGCTTTTGGTTAACTTCATCACAAAACTGGCGCCGCGAGAGTGCTTAGAATGTAGTCCGAAAAGTAGTGAAATTATTACGGTAATGTTGGGGGACAGAGAAAGCGTCACGAACCTCTCCCGGTAACATTCGGTACACGCGAAACTAACCGCATCCCACGGCCGAGCTGCTTTTGGTTAACTTCGTCACAAAACGTGGCGCCGCGAGGGTGCTTGAAATGTAGTCCAAAAAGTATTGAAATTATTACGGTAGTGTTGGGGGTCAGAGAAAGCGTCGCGAACCTCTCCCGGTAACATTTAGTACACGCGAAACTAACCGCATCACACGGCCGAGCTGCTTTTGGTTAACTTCGTCACAAAACTGGCGCGCGAGGGTGCTTGAACTGTAGTCCGAAAAGTAGTGAACTTATTACGGTAATATTAGGGGTCAGAGAAAGCGTCACGAACCTCTCGCGGTAACATTCAGTACACGCGAAACTAATTGCATCCCACGGCCGAGCTGCTTTTGGTTAACTTCGTAACAAAACCTGGCGCCGCGAGGGTGCTTGAAATGTAGTCCGAAAAGTGATGAAATCATTACTTTAATGCTGGGGGTCAGAGAAAGCGTCAGGAACCTCTCCCGGTAACATTCAGTACACGCGAAACTAACTGCATCCCACGGCCGAGCTGCTTTTGGTTAACTTCGTCACAAAACCTGGCGCCGCGAGGGTGCGTGAAATGTAGTCCGAAAAGTAATGAAATCATTACTTTAAAGCTGGGGGTCAGAGAAAGCGTCACGAACCTCTCCCGGTAACAATCAGTACACGCGAAACTAATATAATCCCACGGCCGAGCTGCTTTTGGTTAACTTCGTCACAATACCTGGCGCCACGAGGGTGCTTGAAATGTAGTCCGAAAAGTAGTGAATATATTACGGTAATGTTGGGGGACAGAGAAAGCATGGCGGACGTCTCCCGGTAACAATTAGTACACGCCAAACTAACTGCATCCCACGGCCGAGCTGCTTTGGTTAACTTCCTGACAAAACTAGCGCCGCGAGGGTGCTTCAAATGTAGTCCGAAAAGTAGTGAAATACTTACGGTAATGTTGGGGGACAGAGAAAGCGTCACGAACCCCTCCGGTAACATTCAGTACACGCGAAACTAACCGCATCCCACGGCCGAGCTCCTTTTGGTTAACTTCGTCACAAAACGTGGCGCCGCGAGGGTGCTTGAAATGTAGTCCAAAAAGTAGTGAAATTATTACGGTAATGTTGGGGTACAGAGAAAGCGTCACGAACCTCTCCCGGTAACATCCAGTACACGCGAAACTAACTGCATCCCACGGCCGAGCTGCTTTTGGTTAACTTTATCACAGAACTGGCGCCGCGAGGGTGCTTCAAATATAGTCCGAAAAGTATTGAAATTATTACGGTAATGTTGGGGGTCAGAGAAAGCGTCACGAACCTCTCCCGGTAATTTTCAGTACACGCGAAACTAACTGCATCACACGTCGGAGCTGCTTTTGGTTAACTTCGTCACAGAACCTGGCGCCGCGAGGGTGCTTGAAATGTAGTCCGAAAAGTAGTGAAATTATTACGCTAATTTTGGGGGTCAGAGAAAGCGTCACGAACCTCTCCCGGTAACGTTCAGTACACGCGAAACTAACTGCATCCCACGGCCGAGCTGCTTTTGGTTAACTTCGTCACAAAACCTGGCGCCGCGAGGGTGCTTGAAATGTAGTCCGAAAAGTGATGAAATCATTATTTTAATGCTGGGGGTCAGAGAAAGCGTCACGATCCTCTCGCGGTAACATTCAGTACACGCGAAACTAATTGCATCCCGCGGCCGAGCTGCATTTGGTTAACTTCGTCACAAAAGTGGCGCCGCGAGGGTGCTTGATATGCAGTTCGAAAAGTAGTGAAATTATTACGGTAATGTTGGGGGACAGAGAAAGCGTCAGGAACCGCTCCCGGTAACATTCAGTACACGCGAAACTAAGTGCATTCCACGGCCGAGCTCCTTTTGGTTAACTTCATCACAAAACTGGCGCCGCGGGGTGCTTAGAATGTAGTCCGAAAAGTAGTGAAATTATTACGGTAATGTTGGGGGACAGAGAAAGCGTCACGAACATCTCCCGGTAACATTCGGTACACGCGAAACTAACCGCATCCCACGGCCGAGCTGCTTTTGGTTTACTTCGTCACAAAACGTGGCGCCGCGAGGGTGCTTGAAATGTAGTCCAAAAAGTAGTGAAATTATTACGGTAGTGTTGGGGGTCAGAGAAAGCGTTACGAACCTCCCCCGGTAACATTTAGTACACGCGAAACTAACCGCATCACACGGCCGAGCTGCTTTTGGTTAACTTCGTCACAAAACCTGGCGCCGCGAGGGTGCTTGAAATATAGTCCGAAAGGTAGTGAAATTATTCCGGTAATGTTGGGGGTCAGAGAAAGCGTCACGAACCTCTCCCGGTAACATTCAGTACATGCACAACTAATTGCATCACACGGCCGAGCTGCTTTTGGTTAACTTCGGCACAAAACTGGCGCGCGAGGGTGCTTGAAATGCAGTCCGAAAAGCAGTGAACTTATTACGGTAATATTAGGGGTCAGAGAAAGCGTGACGAACCTCTCCCGGTAACATTCAAACACGCGAAACTAACTGCATCACAGGGCCGAGCTGTTTTCGTTAACTTCGTCACAAAACCTGGCGCCGCGAGGGTGCTTGAAATGTAGTCCAAAAATAGTGAAATTATTACGGTAATGTTGGGGGTCAGAGAAAGCGTCACGAACCTTTCCCGGTAACATTCAGTGCACGCACAACTAATTGCATCACACGGCCGAGCTGATTTTGGTTAACTTCGTCACAAGACGTGGCGCCGCGAGGAATCTTTAAATGTAGTCCAAAAAGTAGAGAAAATATTACGGTAATGTTTGGGGTCAGAGTATGTGTCACGAAACTCTCCCGGTAACATTTATTACACGCGAAACTAACTGCATCACACGGCGGAGCTGCTTTTGGTTAACTTCGTCGCAGAAACTGGCGCCGCGAGGGTGCTTGAAATGTAGTCCGAAAAGTAGTGAAATTATTACGGCAATTTTGGGGGTCAGAGAAAGCGTCACGAACCTCTCCCGGTAACATTCCGTACACGCGAAACTAACCGCATCCCACGGCCGAGCTGCTTTTGGTTAACTTCGTCACAAAACGTGGCGCCGCGAGGGCGCTTGAAATGTAGTCCAAAAAGTAGTGAAATTATTACGGTAGTGTTGGGGGTCAGAGAAAGCGTCACGAACGTCTCCCGGTAACATTTAGTACACGCGAAACTAACCAAATCACACGGCCGAGCTGCTTTTGGTTAACTTCGTCACAAAACCTGGCGCCGCGAGGGTGCTTGAAATGTAGTCCGAAAAGTAATGAAATTATTACTTTAAAGCTGGGGGTCAGAGAAAGCGTCAGGAACCTCTCCCGGTAACATTCAGTACACGCGAAACTAATTGCATCCCACGGCCGAGCTGCTTTTGGTTAACTTAGTCGCAGAACCTGGCGCCGCGAGGGTGCTTGAAATGTAGTCCGAAAAGTAGTGAAATTATTACGGCAATTTTGGGGGTCAGAGAAAGCGTCAGGAACCTCTCCCGGTAACATTCCGTACACGCGAAACTAACCGCATCCCACGGCCGAGCTGCTTTTGGTTAACTTCGTCACAAAACGTGGCGCCGCGAGGGTGCTTGAAATGTAGTCCAAAAAGTAGTGAAATTATTACGGTAGTGTTGGGGGTCAGAGAAAGCGTCACGAACGTCTCCCGGTAACATTTAGTACACGCGAAACTAACCGCATCACACGGCCGAGCTGCTTTTTGTTAACTTCGTCACAAAACCTGGCGCCGCGAGGGTGCTTGAAATGTAGTCCGAAAGGTAGTGAAATTATTCCGATTATGTTGGGGGTCAGAGAAAGCGTCACGAACCTCTCCCGGTAACATTCAGTACATGCACAACTAATTGCATCACACGGCCGAGCTGCTTTTGGTTAACTTCGTCACAAAACTAGCGCCGCGAGGGTGCTTGAAATGTAGTCCGAAAAGCAGTGAAATTATTACGGTAATGTTGGGGGTCAGAGAATGCGTCACGAACCTCTCCCGGTAACATTTAGTACAGGCGAAACTAACTGCATCACACGGCGGAGCTGCTTTTGGTTAACTTCGTCGCAGAACCTGGCGCCGCGAGGGTGCTTGAAATGTAGTCCGAAAAGTAGTGAAATTATTACGGCAATTTTGGGGGTCTGAGAAAGTGTCACGAACCTCTCCCGGTAACATTCCGTACACGCGAAGCTAACTGCATCCCACGGCCGAGCTGCTTTTGGTTAACTTCGTCACAAAACCTGGCGCCGCGAGGGTGCGTGAAATGTAGTCCGAAAAGTAATGAAATCATTACTTTAAAGCTGGGGGTCAGAGAAAGCGTCACGAACCTCTCCCGGTAACATTCAGTACACGCGAAACTAATTGCATCCCACGGCCGAGCTGCTTTTGGTTAACTTCGTCACAATACCTGGCGCCACGAGGGTGCTTGAAATGTAGTCCGAAAAGTAGTGAAATTATTACGGTAATGTTGGGGGACAGAGAAAGCATGGCGGACGTCTGCCGGTAACATTTAGTACACGCGAAACTATCTGCATCCCACGGCCGAGCTGCTTTTGGTTAACTTCCTGACAAAACTAGCGCCGCGAGGGTGCTTCAAATGTAGTCCGAAAAGTAGTGAAATAATTACGGTAATGTTGGGGGACAGAGAAAGCGTCACGAACCCCTCCGGTAACATTCAGTACACGCGAAACTAACCGCATCCCACGGCCGAGCTCCTTTTGGTTAACTTCGTCACAAAACGTGGCGCCGCGAGGGTGCTTGAAATGTAGTCCAAAATGTAGTGAAATTATTACGGTAATGTTGGGGTACAGAGAAAGCGTCACGAACCTCTCCCGGTAACATTCAGTACACGCGAAACTAACTGCATCCTACGGCCGAGCTGCTTTTGGTTAACTTTATCACAGAACTGGCGCCGCGAGGGTGCTTCAAATATAGTCCGAAAAGTATTGAAATTATTACGGTATTGTTGGGGGTCAGAGAAAGCGTCACGAACCTCTCCCGGTAATTTTCAGTACACGCGAAACTAACTGCATCACACGGCGGAGCTGCTTTTGGTTAACTTCGTCACAAAAGCTGGCGCCGCGAGGGTGCTTGAAATGTAGTCCGAAATGTGAAATAATTACGGTAATGTTTGGGGTGAGAGAATGCGTCACGAAACTCTCCCGGTAACATTTAGTACACGCGAAACTAACTGCATCACACGTCGGAGCTGCTTTTGGTTAACTTCGTCACAGAACCTGGCACCGCGAGGGTGCTTGAAATGTAGTCCGAAAAGTAGTGAAATTATTACGGTAATTTTGGGGGTCAGAGAAAGCGTCACGAACCTCTCCCGGTAACATTCAGTACACGAGAAATTAACTGCATCCCACGGCCGAGCTGCTTTTGGTTAACTTCGTCGCAGAACCTGGCGCCGCGAGGGTGCTTGAAATGTAGTCCGAAAAGTAGTGAAATTATTACGGCAATTTTGGGGGTCAGAGAAAGCGTCAGGAACCTCTCCCGGTAACATTCCGTACACGCGAAACTAACCGCATCCCACGGCCGAGCTGCTTTTGGTTAACTTCGTCACAAAACCTGGCGCCGCGAGGGTGCTTGAAATGTAGTCCGAAAGGTAGTGAAATTATTCCGATTATGTTGGGGGTCAGAGAAAGCGTCACGAACCTCTCCCGGTAACATTCAGTACATGCACAACTAATTGCATCACACGGCCGAGCTGCTTTTGGTTAACTTCATCACAAAACTAGCGCCGCGAGGGTGCTTGAAATGTAGTCCGAAAAGCTGTGAAATTATTACGGTAATGTTGGGGGTCAGAGAATGCGTCACGAACCTCTCCCGGTAACATTTAGTACACGCGAAACTAACTGCATCACACGGCGGAGCTGCTTTTGGCTAACTTCGTCGCAGAACCTGGCGCCGCGAGGGTGCTTGAAATGTAGTCCGAAAAGTAGTGAAATTATTGCGGCAATTTTGGGGGTAAGAGAAAGTGTCACGAACCTCTCCCGGTAACATTCCGTACACGCGAAGCTAACTGCATCCCACGGCCGAGCTGCTTTTGGTTAACTTCGTCACAAAACCTGGCGCCGCGAGGGTGCGTGAAATGTAGTCCGAAAAGTAATGAAATCATTACTTTAAAGCTGGGGGTCAGAGAAAGCGTCACGAACCTCTCCCGGTAACATTCAGTACACGCGAAACTAATTGCATCCCATGGCCGAGCTGCTTTTGGTTAACTTCGTCACAATACCTGGCGCCACGAGGGTGCTTGAAATGTAGTCCGAAAAGTAGTGAAATTATTACGGTAATGTTGGGGGACAGAGATAACATGGTGGACGTCTGCCGGTAACATTTAGTACACGCGAAACTAACTGCATCCCACGGCCGAGCTGCTTTTGGTTAACTTCCGGACAAAACTAGCGCCGCGAGGGTGCTTCAAATGTAGTCCGAAAAGTAGTGAAATAATTACGGTAATGTTGGGGGACCGAGAAAGCGTCACGAACCCCTCCGGTAACATTCAGTACACGTGAAACTAACCGCATCCCACGGCCGAGCTCCTTTTGGTTAACTTCGTCACAAAACGTGGCGCCGCGAGGGTGCTTGAAATGTAGTCCAAAAAGTAGTGAAATTATTACGGAAATGTTGGGGTACAGAGAAAGCGTCACGAACCACTCCCGGTAACATTCAGTACACGCGAAACTAATTGCATCCCACGGCCGAGCTGCTTTTGGTTAACTTTATCACAGAACCGGCGCCGCGAGGGTGTTTCAAATATAGTCCGAAAAGTATTGAAATTATTACGGTAATGTTGGGGGTCAGAGAAAGCGTCACGAACCTCTCCCGGTAATTTTCAGTACACGCGAAACTAACTGCATCACACGGCGGAGCGGCTTTTGGTTAACTTCGTCACAAAAGCTGGCGCCGCGAGGGAGCTTGAAATGTAGTCCGAAATGTGAAATCATTACGGTAATGTTTGGGGTGAGAGAATGCGTCACGAAACTCTCCCGGTAACATTTAGTACACGCGAAACTAACTGCATCACACGTCGGAGCTGCTTTTGGTTAACTTCGTCACAGAACCTGGCGCCGCGAGGGTGCTTGAAATGTAGTCCGAAAAGTAGTGAAATTATTACGGTAATTTTGGGGGTCAGAGAAAGCGTCACGAACCTCTCCCGGCAACAATCAGTACACGCGAAACTAACTGCATCCCACGGCCGAGCTGCTTTTGGTTAACTTCGTCACAAAACCTGGCGCCGCGAGGGTGCTTGAAATGTAGTCCGAAATGTTGTGAAATCATTACGGTAATGTTTGGGGTGAGAGTATGCGTCACGAAACTGTCCCGATAACATTTAGTACACGCGAAACTAACTGCATCCCAAGGCCGAGCTGCTTTTGGTTAACTTCGTCACAAAACCTGGCGCCGCGAGGGTGCTTGAAATGTAGTCCGAAAAGTGATGAAATCATTACTTTAATGCTGGGGGTCAGAGAAAGCGTCACGATCCTCTCGCGGTAACATTCAGTACACGCGAAACTAATTGGATCCCACGGCCGAGCTGCTTTTGGTTAACTTCGTCACAAAAGTGGCGCCGCGAGGGTGCTTGAAATGCAGTTCGAAAAGTAGTGAAATTATTACGGTAATGTTGGGGGACAGAGAAAGCGTCAGGAACCTCTCCCGGTAACATTCAGTACACGCGAAACTAAGTGCATCCCACGGCCGAGCTGCTTTTGGTTAACTTCATCACAAAACTGGCGCCGCGAGGGTGCTTAGAATGTAGTCCAAAAAGTAGTGAAATTATTACGGTAATGTTGGGGGACAGAGAAAGCGTCAGGAACCTCTCCCGGTAACATTCAGTACACGCGAAACTAAGTGCATCCCACGGCCGAGCTGCTTTTGGTTGACTTCATCACAAAACTGGCGCCGCGAGGGTGCTTAGAATGTAGTCCAAAAAGTAGTGAAATTATTATGGTAATGTTGGGGGACAGAGAAAGCTTCACGAACCTCTCCCGGAAACATTCGGTACACGCGAAACTAACCGCATCCCACGGCCGAGCTGCTTTTGGTTAACTTCGTCACAAAACGTGGCGCCGCGAGGGTGCTTGAAATGTAGTCCGAAAAGTAGTGAAATTATTACGGCAATTTTGGGGGTCAGAGAAAGCGTCACGAACCTCTCCCGGTAACATTCCGTACACGCGAAACTAACCGCATCCCACGGCCGAGCTTCTTTTGGTTAACTTCGTCACAAAACGTGGCGCCGCGAGGGCGCTTGAAATGTAGTCCAAAAAGTAGTGAAATTATTACGGTAGTGTTGGGGGTCAGAGAAAGCGTCACGAACCTCTCCCGGTAACATTTAGTACACGCGAAACTAACCGCATCACACGGCCGAGCTGCTTTTGGTTAACTTCGTCACAAAACCTGGCGCCGCGAGGGTGCTTGAAATATAGTCCGAAAGGTAGTGAAATTATTCCGGTAATGTTGGGGGTCAGAGAAAGCGTCACGAACCTCTCCCGGTAACATTCAGTACATGCATAACTAATTGCATCACACGGCCGAGCTGCTTTTGGTTAACTTCGTCACAAAACCTGGCGCCGCGAGGGTGCTTGAAATGTAGTCCGAAATATTGTGAAATCATTACGGTAATGTTTGGGGTGAGAGTATGCGTCACGAAACTCTCCCGGTAACATTTAGTACACGCGAAACTAACTGCATCACACGGCGGAGCTGCTTTTGGCTAACTTCGTCGCAGAACCTGGCGCCGCGAGGGTGCTTGAAATGTAGTCCGAAAAGTAGTGAAATTATTGCGGCAATTTTGGGGGACAGAGAAAGCGTCAGGAACCTCTCCCGGTAACATTCAGTACACGCGAAACTAAGTGCATCCCACGGCCGAGCTGCTTTTGGTTAACTTCATCACAAAACTGGCGCCGCGAGGGTGCTTAGAATGTAGTCCAAAAAGTAGTGAAATTATTACGGTAATGTTGGGGGACAGAGAAAGCGTCAGGAACCTCTCCCGGTAACATTCAGTACACGCGAAACTAAGTGCATCCCACGGCCGAGCTGCTTTTGGTTGACTTCATCACAAAACTGGCGCCGCGAGGGTGCTTAGAATGTAGTCCAAAAAGTAGTGAAATTATTATGGTAATGTTGGGGGACAGAGAAAGCTTCACGAACCTCTCCCGGAAACATTCGGTACACGCGAAACTAACCGCATCCCACGGCCGAGCTGCTTTTGGTTAACTTCGTCACAAAACGTGGCGCCGCGAGGGTGCTTGAAATGTAGTCCGAAAAGTAGTGAAATTATTACGGCAATTTTGGGGGTCAGAGAAAGCGTCACGAACCTCTCCCGGTAACATTCCGTACACGCGAAACTAACCGCATCCCACGGCCGAGCTTCTTTTGGTTAACTTCGTCACAAAACGTGGCGCCGCGAGGGCGCTTGAAATGTAGTCCAAAAAGTAGTGAAATTATTACGGTAGTGTTGGGGGTCAGAGAAAGCGTCACGAACCTCTCCCGGTAACATTTAGTACACGCGAAACTAACCGCATCACACGGCCGAGCTGCTTTTGGTTAACTTCGTCACAAAACCTGGCGCCGCGAGGGTGCTTGAAATATAGTCCGAAAGGTAGTGAAATTATTCCGGTAATGTTGGGGGTCAGAGAAAGCGTCACGAACCTCTCCCGGTAACATTCAGTACATGCATAACTAATTGCATCACACGGCCGAGCTGCTTTTGGTTAACTTCGTCACAAAACCTGGCGCCGCGAGGGTGCTTGAAATGTAGTCCGAAATATTGTGAAATCATTACGGTAATGTTTGGGGTGAGAGTATGCGTCACGAAACTCTCCCGGTAACATTTAGTACACGCGAAACTAACTGCATCACACGTCGGAGCTGCTTTTGGTTAACTTCGTCACAGAACCTGGCGCCGCGAGGGTGCTTGAAATGTAGTCCGAAAAGTAGTGAAATTATTACGGTAACTTTGGGGGTCAGAGAAAGCGTCACGAACCTCTCCCGGTAACATTCAGTACACGCGAAACTAATTGCATCCCACGGCCGAGCTGCTTTTGGTTAACTTAGCGAAATTATTACGGTAATGTTGGGGGTCAGAGAAAGCGTCACGAACCTCTCTCGGTTATATTCAGTACACGCAAAACTAATTGCATCACACGGCCGAGCTGCTTTTGGTTAACTTCGTCACAAAAGTGGCGCCGCGAGGGTGTTTGAAATGTAGTCCGAAAAGTAGTGAAATTATTACGGTAATGTTGGGGGTCAGAGAAAGCGTCACGAACCTCTCCCGGTAACATTCAGTACACGCGAAACTAACTGCATCCCACGGCCGAGCTGCTTTTGGTTAACTTCATCACAAAACTGGCGCCGCGAGAGTGCTTAGAATGTAGTCCGAAAAGTAGTGAAATTATTACGGTAATGTTGGGGGACAGAGAAAGCGTCACGAACCTCTCCCGGTAACATTCGGTACACGCGAAACTAACCGCATCCCACGGCCGAGCTGCTTTTGGTTAACTTCGTCACAAAACGTGGCGCCGCGAGGGTGCTTGAAATGTAGTCCAAAAAGTATTGAAATTATTACGGTAGTGTTGGGGGTCAGAGAAAGCGTCGCGAACCTCTCCCGGTAACATTTAGTACACGCGAAACTAACCGCATCACACGGCCGAGCTGCTTTTGGTTAACTTCGTCACAAAACTGGCGCGCGAGGGTGCTTGAACTGTAGTCCGAAAAGTAGTGAACTTATTACGGTAATATTAGGGGTCAGAGAAAGCGTCACGAACCTCTCCCGGTAACATTCAAACACGCGAAACTAACTGCATCACAGGGCCGAGCTGTTTTCGTTAACTTCGTCACAAAACCTGGCGCCGCGAGGGTGCTTGAAATGTAGTCCAAAAATAGTGAAATAATTACGATAATGTTGGGGGTCAGAGAAAGCGTCACGAACCTTTCCCGGTAACATTCAGTGCACGCACAACTAATTGCATCACACGGCCGAGCTGATTTTGGTTAACTTCGTCACAAGACGTGGCGCCGCGAGGGATCTTTAAATGTAGTCCAAAAAGTAGTGAAAATATTACGGTAATGTTTGGGGTCAGAGTATGCGTCACGAAACTCTCCCGGTAACATTTATTACACGCGAAACTAACTGCATCACACGGGGGAGCTGCTTTTGGTTAACTTCGTCCCAGAACCTGGCGCCGCGAGGGTGCTTGAAATGTAGTCCGAAAAGTAGTGAAATTATTACGGCAATTTTGGGGGTCAGAGAAAGCGTCACGAACCTCTCCCGGTAACATTCAGTACACGCGAAACTAACCGCATCCCACGGCCGAGCTGCTTTTGGTTAACTTCGTCACAAAACGTGGCGCCGCGAGGGCGCTTGAAATGTAGTCCAAAAAGTAGTGAAATTATTACGGTAGTGTTGGGGGTCAGAGAAAGCGTCACGAACCTCTCCCGGTAACATTTAGTACACGCGAAACTAACCGCATCACACGGCCGAGCTGCTTTTGGTTAACTTCGTCACAAAACCTGGCGCAGCGAGGGTGCTTGAAATATAGTACGAAAGGTAGTGAACTTATTACGGTAATATTAGGGGTCAGAGAAAGCGTCACGAACCTCTCCCGGTAACATTCAAACACGCGAAACTAACTGCATCACAGGGCCGAGCTGTTTTCGTTAACTTCGTCACAAAACCTGGCGCCACGAGGGTGCTTGAAATGTAGTCCAAAAATAGTGAAATTATTACGGCAATTTTGGGGGTCAGAGAAAGCGTCACGAACCTCTCCCGGTAACATTCCGTACACGCGAAACTAACCGCATCCCACGGCCGAGCTTCTTTTGGTTAACTTCGTCACAAAACGTGGCGCCGCGAGGGCGCTTGAAATGTAGTCCAAAAAGTAGTGAAATTATTACGGTAGTGTTGGGGGTCAGAGAAAGCGTCACGAACCTCTCCCGGTAACATTTAGTACACGCGAAACTAACCGCATCACACGGCCGAGCTGCTTTTGGTTAACTTCGTCACAAAACCTGGCGCCGCGAGGGTGCTTGAAATATAGTCCGAAAGGTAGTGAAATTATTCCGGTAATGTTGGGGGTCAGAGAAAGCGTCACGAACCTCTCCCGGTAACATTCAGTACATGCATAACTAATTGCATCACACGGCCGAGCTGCTTTTGGTTAACTTCGTCACAAAACCTGGCGCCGCGAGGGTGCTTGAAATGTAGTCCGAAATATTGTGAAATCATTACGGTAATGTTTGGGGTGAGAGTATGCGTCACGAAACTCTCCCGGTAACATTTAGTACACGCGAAACTAACTGCATCACACGTCGGAGCTGCTTTTGGTTAACTTCGTCACAGAACCTGGCGCCGCGAGGGTGCTTGAAATGTAGTCCGAAAAGTAGTGAAATTATTACGGTAACTTTGGGGGTCAGAGAAAGCGTCACGAACCTCTCCCGGTAACATTCAGTACACGCGAAACTAATTCCATCCCACGGCCGAGCTGCTTTTGGTTAACTTAGCGAAATTATTACGGTAATGTTGGGGGTCAGAGAAAGCGTCACGAACCTCTCTCGGTTATATTCAGTACACGCAAAACTAATTGCATCACACGGCCGAGCTGCTTTTGGTTAACTTCGTCACAAAAGTGGCGCCGCGAGGGTGTTTGAAATGTAGTCCGAAAAGTAGTGAAATTATTACGGTAATGTTGGGGGTCAGAGAAAGCGTCACGAACCTCTCCCGGTAACATTCAGTACACGCGAAACTAACTGCATCCCACGGCCGAGCTGCTTTTGGTTAACTTCATCACAAAACTGGCGCCGCGAGAGTGCTTAGAATGTAGTCCGAAAAGTAGTGAAATTATTACGGTAATGTTGGGGGACAAAGAAAGCGTCACGAACCTCTCCCGGTAACATTCGGTACACGCGAAACTAACCGCATCCCACGGCCGAGCTGCTTTTGGTTAACTTCGTCACAAAACGTGGCGCCGCGAGGGTGCTTGAAATGTAGTCCAAAAAGTATTGAAATTATTACGGTAGTGTTGGGGGTCAGAGAAAGCGTCGCGAACCTCTCCCGGTAACATTTAGTACACGCGAAACTAACCGCATCACACGGCCGAGCTGCTTTTGGTTAACTTCGTCACAAAACTGGCGCGCGAGGGTGCTTTAACTGTAGTCCGAAAAGTAGTGAACTTATTACGGTAATATTAGGGGTCAGAGAAAGCGTCACGAACCTCTCCCGGTAACATTCAAACACGCGAAACTAACTGCATCACAGGGCCGAGCTGTTTTCGTTAACTTCGTCACAAAACCTGGCGCCGCGAGGGTGCTTGAAATGTAGTCCAAAAATAGTGAAATAATTACGATAATGTTGGGGGTCAGAGAAAGCGTCACGAACCTTTCCCGGTAACATTCAGTGCACGCACAACTAATTGCATCACACGGCCGAGCTGATTTTGGTTAACTTCGTCACAAGACGTGGCGCCGCGAGGGATCTTTAAATGTAGTCCAAAAAGTAGTGAAAATATTACGGTAATGTTTGGGGTCAGAGTACAAGTCACGAAACTCTCCCGGTAACATTTAGTACACGCGAAACTAACTGCATCCCACGGCCGAGCTGCTTTTGGTTAACTTCGTCAGAAAACCTGGCGCCGCGAGGGTGCTTGAAATGTAGTCGGAAAAGGAATGAAATCATTACACTAAAGCTGGGGGTCAGAGAAAGCGTCACGAACCTCTCCCGGTAACATTCCGGACACGCGAAACTAATTGCATCCCACGGCCGAGCTGCTTTTGGTTAAGTTCGTCACAAAACCTGGCGCCGCGAGGGCGCTTGAAATGTAGTCCGAAAAGTAGTGAAATTATTACGGTAATGTTGGGGGTCAGAGAAAGCGTCACGAACCTCTCCCGGTAACATTCAGTACACGCAAAACTAATTGCATCACACGGCCGAGCTGCTTTTGGTTAACTTCGTCACAAAACTGGCGCCGCGAGGGTGCTTGAAATGCAGTCCGAAAAGTAGTGAAATTATTACGGTAATGTTGGGGGACAGAGAAAGCGTCACGAACCTCTCCCGGTAACATTCAGTACAGGCGAAACTAACTGCATCCCACGGCCGAGCTGCTTTTGGTTAACTTCATGACAAAACTAGCGCCGCGAGGGTGCTTCAAATGTAGTCCGAAAAGTAGTGAAATAATTACGGTAATGTTGGGGGACAGAGAAAGCGTCACGAACCCCTCCCGGTAACATTCAGTACACGCGAAACTAACCGCATCCCACGGCCGAGCTCCTTTTGGTTAACTTCGTCACAAAACGTGGCGCCGCGAGGGTGCTTGAAACGTAGTCCAAAAAGTTGTGAAATTATTACAGTAATGTTGGGGGACAGAGAAAGCGTCACGAACCTCTCCCGGTAACATTCAGTACACGCGAAACTAACTGCATCCCACGGCCGAGGTGCTTTTGGTTAACTTGATCACAGAACTGGCGCCGCGAGGGTGCTTGAAATATAGTCCGAAAAGTATTGAAATTATTACGGTAATGTTGGGGGTCAGAGAAAGCGTCACGAACCTCTCCCGGTAATATTCAGTACACGCGAAACTAAATGCATCACACGGCCGAGCTGCTTTTGGTTAACTTCGTCACAAAACCTGGCGCCACGAGGGTGCTTGAAATGTAGTCCGAAAAGTAGTGAAATTATTACGGCAATTTTGGGGGTCAGAGAAAGCGTCACGAACCTCTCCCGGTAACATTCAGTACACGCGAAACTAACCGCATCCCACGGCCGAGCTGCTTTTGGTTAACTTCGTCACAAAACGTGGCGCCGCGAGGGCGCTTGAAATGTAGTCCAAAAAGTAGTGAAATTATTACGGTAGTGTTGGGGGTCAGAGAAAGCGTCACGAACCTCTCCCGGTAACATTTAGTACACGCGAAACTAACCGCATCACACGGCCGAGCTGCTTTTGGTTAACTTCGTCACAAAACCTGGCGCAGCGAGGGTGCTTGAAATATAGTACGAAAGGTAGTGAACTTATTACGGTAATATTAGGGGTCAGAGAAAGCGTCACGAACCTCTCCCGGTAACATTCAAACACGCGAAACTAACTGCATCACAGGGCCGAGCTGTTTTCGTTAACTTCGTCACAAAACCTGGCGCCACGAGGGTGCTTGAAATGTAGTCCAAAAATAGTGAAATTATTACGGTAATGTTGGGGGTCAGAGAAAGCGTCACGAACCTTTCCCGGTAACATTCAGTGCACGCACAACTAATTGCATCACACGGCCGAGCTGATTTTGGTTAACTTCGTCACAAGACGTGGCGCCGCGAGGGATCTTTAAATGTAGTCCAAAAAGTAGTGAAAATATTACGGTAATGTTTGGGGTCAGAGTACGCGTCACGAAACTCTCCCGGTAACATTTAGTACACGCGAAACTAACTGCATCCCACGGCCGAGCTGCTTTTGGTTAACTTCGTCAGAAAACCTGGCGCCGCGAGGGTGCTTGAAATGTAGTCGGAAAAGTAATGAAATCATTACACTAAAGCTGGGGGTCAGAGAAAGCGTCACGAACCTCTCCCGGTAACATTCCGGACACGCGAAACTAATTGCATCCCATGGCCGAGCTGCTTTTGGTTAAGTTCGTCACAAAACCTGGCGCCGCGAAAGCGCTTGAAATGTAGTCCGAAAAGTAGTGAAATTATTACGGTAATGTTGGGGGTCAGAGAAAGCGTCACGAACCTCTCCCGGTAACATTCAGTACACGCAAAACTAATTGCATCACACGGCCGAGCTGCTTTTGGTTAACTTCGTCACAAAACTGGCGCCGCGAGGGTGCTTGAAATGCAGTCCGAAAAGTAGTGAAATTATTACGGTAATGTTGGGGGACAGAGAAAGCGTCACGAACCTCTCCCGGTAACATTCAGTACAGGCGAAACTAACTGCATCCCACGGCCGAGCTGCTTTTGGTTAACTTCATGACAAAACTAGCGCCGCGAGGGTGCTTCAAATGTAGTCCGAAAAGTAGTGAAATAATTACGGTAATGTTGGGGGACAGAGAAAGCGTCACGAACCCCTCCCGGTAACATTCAGTACACGCGAAACTAACCGCATCCCACGGCCGAGCTCCTTTTGGTTAACTTCGTCACAAAACGTGGCGCCGCGAGGGTGCTTGAAACGTAGTCCAAAAAGTTGTGAAATTATCACGGTAATGTTGGGGGACAGAGAAAGCGTCACGAACCTCTCCCGGTAACATTCAGTACACGCGAAACTAACTGCATCCCACGGCCGAGGTGCTTTTGGTTAACTTGATCACAGAACTGGCGCCGCGAGGGTGCTTGAAATATAGTCCGAAAAGTATTGAAATTATTACGGTAATGTTGGGGGTCAGAGAAAGCGTCACGAACCTCTCCCGGTAATATTCAGTACACGCGAAACTAAATGCATCACACGGCCGAGCTGCTTTTGGTTAACTTCGTCACAAAACCTGGCGCCACGAGGGTGCTTGAAATGTAGTCCGAAAAGTAGTGAAATTATTACGGTAATGTTGGGGGTCAGAGAAAGCGTCACGAACCTCTCCCGGTAACATTCAGTACACGCGAAACTAACTGCATCCCACGGCAGAGCTGCTTTTGGTTAACTTCATCACAAAACTGGCGCCGCGAGGGTGCTTCAAATGTAATCCGAAAAGTAGTGAAATTGTTACGGTAATGTTGAGGGACAGAGAAAGCGTCACTAACCTTTCCCGGTAACATTCAGTACACGCGAAACTAACTGCATCCCACGGCAGAGCTGCTTTTGGTTAACTTCATCACAAAACTGGCGCCGCGAGGGTGCTTCAAATGTAATCCGTAAAGTAGTGAAATTGTTACGGTAATGTTTGGGGTGAGAGTATGCGTCACGAACCTCTCCCGGTAACATTCAGTACACGCGAAACTAATTGCATCCCACCGCCGAGCTGCTTTTGGCTAATTTCGTTACAGAACCTGGCGCCGCGAGGCTACTTGAAATGTAGTCCGAAAAGTAATGAAATTATTACTTTAATGCTGGGGGTCAGAGAAAGCGTCACGAACCTCTCCCGGTAACATTCAGTACACGCGAAACTAACTGCATCCCACGGCCGAGCTGCTTTTGAATAACTTCATCACAGAACCTGGCGCCGCGAGGGTGCTTGAAATGTAGTCCGAAAAGTAATGAAATTATTCCGGTAATGTTGGGGGTCAGAGAAAGCGTCACGAACCTCTCCCGGTAACATTCAGTACATGCAAAACTAATTGCATCACACGGCCGAGCTGCTTTTGGTTAACTTCGTCACAAAACTGGCGCGCGAGGGTGCTTGAAATGTAGTCCGAAAAGTAGTGAACTTATTACGGTAATATTAGGGGTCAGAGAAAGCGTCACGAACCTCTCCCGGTAACATTCAAACACGCGAAACTAACTGCATCACAGGGCCGAGCTGTTTTCGTTAACTTCGTCACAAAACCTGGCGCCGCGAGGGTGCTTGAAATGTAGTCCAAAAATAGTGAAATTATTACGGTAATGTTGGGGGTCAGAGAAAGCGTCACGAACCTTTCCCGGTAACATTCAATGCACGCACAACTAATTGCATCACACGGCCGAGCTGATTTTGGTTAACTTCGTCACAAGACGTGGCGCCGCGAGGGATCTTTAAATGTAGTCCAAAAAGTAGTGAAAATATTACGGTAATGTTTGGGGTCAGAGTATGCGTCACGAAACTCTCCCGGTAACATTTATTACACGCGAAACTAACTGCATCACACGGGGGAGCTGCTTTTGGTTAACTTCGTCCCAGAACCTGGCGCCGCGAGGGTGCTTGAAATGTAGTCCGAAAAGTAGTGAAATTATTACGGCAATTTTGGGGGTCAGAGAAAGCGTCACGAACCTCTCCCGGTAACATTCAGTACACGCGAAACTAACCGCATCCCACGGCCGAGCTGCTTTTGGTTAACTTCGTCACAAAACGTGGCGCCGCGAGGGCGCTTGAAATGTAGTCCAAAAAGTAGTGAAATTATTACGGTAGTGTTGGGGGTCAGAGAAAGCGTCACGAACCTCTCCCGGTAACATTTAGTACACGCGAAACTAACCGAATCACACGGCCGAGTTGCTTTTGGTTAACTTCGTCACAAAACCTGGCGCCGCGAGGGTGCTTGAAATATAGTACGAAAGGTAGTGAACTTATTACGGTAATATTAGGGGTCAGAGAAAGCGTCACGAACCTCTCCCGGTAACATTCAAACACGCGAAACTAACTGCATCACAGGGCCGAGCTGTTTTCGTTAACTTCGTCACAAAACCTGGCGCCACGAGGGTGCTTGAAATGTAGTCCAAAAATAGTGAAATTATTACGGTAATGTTGGGGGTCAGAGAAAGCGTCACGAACCTTTCCCGGTAACATTCAGTGCACGCACAACTAATTGCATCACACGGCCGAGCTGATTTTGGTTAACTTCGTCACAAGACGTGGCGCCGCGAGGGATCTTTAAATGTAGTCCAAAAAGTAGTGAAAATATTACGGTAATGTTTGGTGTCAGAGTACGCGTCACGAAACTCTCCCGGTAACATTTAGTACACGCGAAACTAACTGCATCCCACGGCCGAGCTGCTTTTGGTTAACTTCGTCAGAAAACCTGGCGCCGCGAGGGTGCTTGAAATGTAGTCCGAAAAGTAATGAAATCATTACACTAAAGCTGGGGGTCAGAGAAAGCGTCACGAACCTCTCCCGGTAACATTCCGGACACGCGAAACTAATTGCATCCCACGGCCGAGCTGCTTTTGGTTAAGTTCGTCACAAAACCTGGCGCCGCGAGGGCGCTTGAAATGTAGTCCGAAAAGTAGTGAAATTATTACGGTAATGTTGGGGGTCAGAGAAAGCGTCACGAACCTCTCCCGGTAACATTCAGTACACGCAAAACTAATTGCATCACACGGCCGAGCTGCTTTTGGTTAACTTCGTCACAAAACTGGCGCCGCGAGGGTGCTTGAAATGCAGTCCGAAAAGTAGTGAAATTATTACGGTAATGTTGGGGGAAAGAGAAAGCGTCACGAACCTCTCCCGGTAACATTCAGTACACGCGAAACTAACTGCATCCCACGGCCGAGCTCCTTTTGGTTAACTTCGTCACAAAACGTGGCGCCGCGAGGGTGCTTGAAACGTAGTCCAAAAAGTTGTGAAATTATTACGGTAATGTTGGGGGACAGAGAAAGCGTCATGAACCTCTCCCGGTAACATTCAGTACACGCGAAACTAACTGCATCCCACAGCCGAGGTGCTTTTGGTTAACTTGATCACAGAACTGGCGCCGCGAGGGTGCTTGAAATATAGTCCGAAAAGTATTGAAATTATTACGGTAATGTTGGGGGTCAGAGAAAGCGTCACGAACCTCTCCCGGTAATATTCAGTACACGCGAAACTAAATGCATCACACGGCCGAGCTGCTTTTGGTTAACTTCGTCACAAAACCTGGCGCCACGAGGGTGCTTGAAATGTAGTCCGAAAAGTAGTGAAATTATTACGGTAATGTTGGGGGTCAGAGAAAGCGTCACGAACCTCTCCCGGTAACATTCAGTACACGCGAAACTAACTGCATCCCACGGCAGAGCTGCTTTTGGTTAACTTCATCACAAAACTGGCGCCGCGAGGGTGCTTCAAATGTAATCCGAAAAGTAGTGAAATTGTTACGGTAATGTTGAGGGACAGAGAAAGCGTCACTAACCTTTCCCGGTAACATTCAGTACACGCGAAACTAACTGCATCCCACGGCAGAGCTGCTTTTGGTTAACTTTATCACAAAACTGCGCCGCGAGGGTGCTTCAAATGTAATCGTAAAGTAGTGAAATTGTTACGGTAATGTTTGGGGTGAGAGTATGCGTCACGAACCTCTCCCGGTAACATTCAGTACACGCGAAACTAACTGCATCCCACGGCCGAGCTGCTTTTGAATAACTTCGTCACAGAACCTGGCGCCGCGAGGGTGCTTGAAATGTAGTCGAAAAGTAATGAAATCATTACTTTAATGCTGGGGGTCAGAGAAAGCGTCACGAACCTCTCCCGGTAACATCCAGTACACGCGAAACTAACTGCATCCCAAGGCCGAGCTGCTTTTGGTTAACTTCTTCACAAAACGTGGCGCCGCGGGGCGTGCTTGAAATGTAGTCCAAAAAGTAGTGAATATATTACGGTAATGTTGGGGGTCAGAGAAAGCGTCACGAACCTCTGCCGGTAACATTTAGTACACGCGAAACTAACCGCATCACACGGCCGAGCTGCTTTTGGCTAACTTCGTCACAGAACGTGGCGCCGCGAGGCTGCTTGAAATGTAGTCCGAAAATTAATGAAATTATTACGGTAATGTTGGGGGTCAGAGAAAGCATCACGAACCTCTCCCGGTAAGACTTATTACACGCGAAACTAACCGCATCCCACGGCCGAGCGGCTTTTGGTTATCTTCGTCACAGAACCTGGCGCCGAGGGTGCTTGAAATGTAGTACGAAAAGTAATGAAATTATTACTTTAATGCTGGGGGTCAGAGAAAGCGTCACGAACCTCTCCCGGTAACATTCAGTACACGCGAAACTAACTGCATCCCACGGCCGAGCTGCTTTTGAATAACTTCGTCACAGAACCTGGCGCCGCGAGGGTGCTTGAAATGTAGTCCGAAAAGTAATGAAATCATTACTTTAATGCTGGGGGTCAGAGAAAGCGTCACGAACCTCTCCCGGTAACATCCAGTACACGCGAAACTAACTGCATCCCAAGGCCGAGCTGCTTTTGGTTAACTTCTTCACAAAACGTGGCGCCGCGGGCGTGCTTGAAATGTAGTCCAAAAAGTAGTGAATATATTACGGTAATGTTGGGGGTCAGAGAAAGCGTCACGAACCTCTATCGGTAACATTCAGTACACGCGAAACTAACTGCATCCCAAGGCCGAGCTGCTTTTGGTTAACTTCGTCACAAAACGTGGCGCCACGAGGGTGCTTGAAATGTAGTCCGAAAAGTAGTGAAATTATTAAGGTAAGTTTGGGGGTCCGAGAAAGCATCACGAACCTCTCCCGGTAACAATCAGTACACGCGAAACTAACCGCATCCCACGGCCGAGCTGCTTTTGGTTAACTTCGTCACAAAACGTGGCGCCGCGAGGGTGCTTGAAATGTAGTCCAAAAAGTAGTGAAATTATTACGGTAGTGTTGGGGGTCAGAGAAAGCGTCACGAACCTCTATCGGTAACATTCAGTACACGCGAAACTAACTGCATCCCAAGGCCGAGCTGCTTTTGGTTAACTTCGTCACAAAACGTGGCGCCGCGAGCGTGCTTGAAATGTAGTCCAAAAAGTAGTGAATATATTACGGTAATGCTGGGGGTCAGAGAAAGCGTCACGAACGTCTCCCGGTAACATTCAGTACACGCGAAACTAACCGCATCCCACGGCCGAGCTCCTTTCGGTTAACTTCATCTCAAACCAGGCACCGCGAGGGTGCTTGAAATGTAGTCCGAAAAGTAATGAAATCATTACTTTAATGCAGGAGGTCAGAGAGAGCGTCACGAACCTCTCCCGGTAACATTCAGTACACGCGAAACTAATTGCATCCCACCGCCGAGCTGCTTTGAGTTAACTTCGTCACAAAACCAGGCGCAGCGAGGGTGCTTGAAATGTAGTCAGAAAAGTAGTGAAATTAGTACGGTAATGTTGGGGGACAGAGAAAGCGTCGCGGACCTTTCCCGGTAACATTTAGTACTCGCGAAACTAACTGCATCCCATGGCCGAGCTGCTTTTGGTTAACTTCTTCACAAAACCTGGCGCCGCCAGGATGCTTGAAATGTAGTCCGGAAAGTAATGAAATAATTTCTTTAATGCTGGGGGTCAGAGAAAGCATCACGAACCTCTCCCGGTAACATTCAGTACCCTCGAAACTAATTGCATCCCACGGCCGAGCTGCTTTTGGTTAACTTCGTCACAAAACTGGCGCCGCGAGGGTGCTTGAAATGTAGTCCGAAAAGTAATAAAATTATTACGGTAATGTTGAGGGACAGAGAAAGCGTCACGAACTTCTCCCGGTAACATTTAGTACACGCGAAACTAACTGTATCCAACGGCCCAGCTGCTTTTGGTTAACGTCTTCACAAAACCTGGCGCCGCGAGGGTGCTTGAAATGCAGTTCGAAAAGTAGTGAAATTATTACGGTAATCTTGGGGGACAGAGAAAGCGTCAGGAACCTCTCCCGGTAACATTCAGTACACGGGAAACTAAGTGCATCCCACGGCCGAGCTGCTTTTCGTTAACTTCATCACAAAACTGGCGCCGCGAGGGTGCTTCGAATGTAGACCGAAAAGTAGTGAAATTATTACGGTAATGTTGGGAGACAGAGAAAGCGTCACGAACCTCTCCCGGTAACATTCAGTACACGCGAAACTAACCGCATCCCACGGCCGAGCTGCTTTTGGTTAACTTCGTCACAAAACGTGGCGCCGCGAGGGTGCTTGAAATGTAGTCAGAAAAGTAGTGAAATTAGTACGGTAATGTTGGGGGACAGAGAAAGCGTCGCGGACCTTTCCCGGTAACATTTAGTACTCGCGAAACTAACTGCATCCCATGGCCGAGCTGCTTTTGGTTAACTTCTTCACAAAACCTGGCGCCGCCAGGATGCTTGAAATGTAGTCCGGAAAGTAATGAAATAATTTCTTTAATGCTGGGGGTCAGAGAAAGCATCACGAACCTCTCCCGGTAACATTCAGTACCCTCGAAACTAATTGCATCCCATGGCCGAGCTGCTTTTGGTTAACTTCGTCACAAAACTGGCGCCGCGAGGGTGCTTGAAATGTAGTCCGAAAAGTAATAAAATTATTACGGTAATGTTGAGGGACAGAGAAAGCGTCACGAACTTCTCCCGGTAACATTTAGTACACGCGAAACTAACTGTATCCAACGGCCCAGCTGCTTTTGGTTAACGTCTTCACAAAACCTGGCGCCGCGAGGGTGCTTGAAATGCAGTTCGAAAAGTAGTGAAATTATTACGGTAATCTTGGGGGACAGAGAAAGCGTCAGGAACCTCTCCCGGTAACATTCAGTACACGGGAAACTAAGTGCATCCCACGGCCGAGCTGCTTTTCGTTAACTTCATCACAAAACTGGCGCCGCGAGGGTGCTTCGAATGTAGACCGAAAAGTAGTGAAATTATTACGGTAATGTTGGGAGACAGAGAAAGCGTCACGAACCTCTCCCGGTAACATTCAGTACACGCGAAACTAACCGCATCCCACGGCCGAGCTGCTTTTGGTTAACTTCGTCACAAAACGTGGCGCCGCGAGGGTGCTTGAAATGTAATCCGAAAAGTAGTGAAATTATTACGGTAATGTTGGGGGTCAGAGAATGCGTCACGAACCTCTCCCGGTAACATTTAGTACACGCGAAACTACTGCATCACACGGCGGAGCTGCTTTTGGTTAACTTCGTCGCAGAACCTGGCGCCGCGAGGTTCCTTGAAATGTAGTCCGAAAAGTAGTGAAATTATTACGGCAATTTTGGGGGTCAGAGAAAGCGTCACGAACCTCTCCCGGTAACATTCCGTTCACGCGAAGCTAACTGCATCCCACGGCCGAGCTGCTTTTGGTTAACTTCGTCACAATACCTGGCGCCGCGAGGGTGCTTGAAATGTAGTCCGAAAAGTAGTGAAATTATTACGGTAATGTTGGGGGACAGAAAAAGCATGGCAGACGTCTCCCGGTAACATTTAGTACACGCGAAACTAACTGCATCCCACGGCCGAGCTGCTTTTAGTTAACTTCGTCACAAAACCTGGCGCCGCGAGGGTGCGTGAAATGTAGTCCGAAAAGTAATGAAATCATTACTTTAAAGCTGGGGGTCAGAGAAAGCGTCACGAACCTCTCCCGGTAACATTCAGTACACGCGAAACTAATTGCATCCCACGGCCGAGCTGCTTTTGGTTAACTTCGTCACAATACTTGGCGCCTCGAGGGTGCTTGAAATGTAGTCCGAAAAGTAGTGAAATTATTACAGTAATGTTGGGGGACAGAGAAAGCATGGCGGACGTCTCCCGGTAACATTTAGTCACGCGAAACTAACTGCATCCCACGGCCGAGCTGCTTCTGGTTAACTTCCTGGCAAAACTAGCACCGCGAGGGTGCTTCAAATGTAGTCCGAAAAGTAGTGAAATAATTACGGTAATGTTGGGGGACAGAGAAAGCGTCACGAACCCCTCCGGTAACATTCAGTACACGCGAAACTAACCGCATCCCACGGCCGATATCCTTTTGGTTAACTTCGTCACAAAACGTGGTGCCGCGAGGGTGCTTGAAATGTAGTCCAAAAAGTAGTGAAATTATTACGGTAATGTTGGGGTACAGAGAAAGCGTCACGAACCTCTCCCGGTAACATTCAGTATACGCGAAACTAACTGCATCCCACGGCCGAGCTGCTTTTGGTTAACTTTATGACAGAACTGGCGCCGCGAGGGTGCTTCAAATATAGTCCGAAAAGTATTGAAATTATTACGGTAATGTTGGGGGTCAGAGAAAGCGTCACGAACCTCTCCCGGTAATTTTCAGTAGACGCGAAACTAACTGCATCACACGGCCGAGCTGCTTTTGGTTAACTTCGTCACAAAAGTGGCGCCACGAGGGTGCTTGAAATGCAGTTCCAAAAGTAGTGAAATTATTACAGTAATGTTAGGGGACAGAGAAAGCGTCACGAACCTCTCCCGGTAACATTCATTACACGCGAAACTAAGTGCATCCCACGGCCGAGCTGCTTTTGGTTAACTTCGTCACAAAACCTGGCGCCGCGAGGGTGCTTGAAATGTAGTCCAAAAAGTGATGAAATCATTACGGTAATGTTTGGGGTGAGAGTATGCGTCACGAAACTCTCCCGGTAACATATAGTACACGCGAAACTAACTGCATCACACGTCGGAGCTGCTTTTGGTTAACTTCGTCACAAAAGTGGCGCCGCGAGGGTGCTTGAAATGCAAATCGAAAAGTAGTGAAATTATTACGTTAATGTTGGGGGACAGAGAAAGCGTCAGGAACCTCTACCGGTAACATTCAGTACACGCGAAACCAAGTGAATCCCACGGCCGAGCTGCTTTTGGTTAACTTCATCACAACACTGGCGCCGCGAGGGTGCTTCGAATGTAGTCCGAAAAGTAGTGAAATTATTACGGTAATGTTGGGGGGCAGAGAAAGCGTCACGAACCTCTCCTGGTAACATTTCGTACACGCGAAACTAACCGCATCACACGGCCGAGCTGCTTTTGGTTAACTTCGTCACAAAACCTGGCGCCGCGAGGGCGCTTGAAATATAGTCCGAAAGGTAATGAAATTATTCCGGTAATGTTGGGGGTCAGAGAAAGCGTCACGAACATCTCCCGGTAACATTCAGTACATGCACAACTAATTGCGTCACACGGCCGAGCTGCTTTTGGTTAACTTCGTCACAAGACGTGGCGCCGCGAGGGATCTTTAAATGTAGTCCAAAAAGTAGTGAAAATATTACGGTAATGTTTGGGGTCAGAGTATACGTCACGAACCTCTCCCGGTAACATTCCGTACACGCGAAACTAACTGCATCCCACGGCCGAGCTGCTTTTGGTTAACTTCGTCAGAAAACCTGGCGCCGCGAGGGTGCTTGAAATGTAGTCCGAAAAGTAATGAAATCATTACTTTAAAGCTGGGGGTCAGAGAAAGCGTCACGAACCTCTCCCGGTAACATTCAGTACACGCGAAACTAATTGCATCCCACGGCCGAGCTGCTTTTGGTTAACTTCGTCACAAAACCTGGCGCCGCGAGGGCGCTTGAAATGTAGTCCGAAAACTAGTGAAATTATTACGGTAATCTTGGGGGTCAGAGAAAGCGTCACGAACCTCTCCCGGTAACATTCAGTACACGCGAAACTAACTGCATCCCACGGCCGAGCTGCTTTTGGTTAACTTCGTCACAAAACCTGGCGCCGCGAGGGTGCTTGAAATGTAGTCCGAAAAGTAGCGAAATTATTACGGTAATGTTGAGGGTCAGAGAAATTGTCACGAACCTCTCTCGGTTACATTCAGTACACGCAAAACAAATTGTATCACACGGCCGAGCTGCTTTTGGTTAACTTCGTCACAAAAGTGGCGCCGCGAGGGTGCTCGAAATGCAGTTCGAAAAGTAGTGAAATTATTACGGTAATGTTGGGGGACAGAGAAAGCGTCACGAACCTCTCCCGGTAACATTCAGTACACGTGAAACTAAGTGCATCCCACGGCCGAGCTGCTTTTGGTTAACTTCATCACAACACTGGCGCCGCGAGGGTGCTTCGAATGTAGTCCGAAAAGTAGTGAAATTATGGTAATGTTGGGGGACAGAGAAAGCGTCACGAACCTCTCCCGGTAACACTCAGTACACGCGAAACTAACCGCATCCCACGGCCGAGCTGCTTTTGGTTAATTTCGTCACAAAACCTGGCGCCGCGAGGGTGCTTGAAATGTAGTCCGAAAAGTAGTGAAATTATTACGGTAATTTTGGGGGTCAGAGAAAGCGTCACGAACCTCTCCCGGTAACATTCAGTACATGCACAACTAATTGCATCACACGGCCGAGCTGTTTTCGTTAACTTCGTCACAAAACTGGCGCCGCGAGGGTGCTTGAAATGTAGTCCGAAAAGTAGTGAAATTATTACGGTAATGTTGGGGGTCAGAGAAAGCGTCACGAACCTCTCCCGGTAACATTTAGTACACGCGAAACTAACTGCATCCCACGGCCGAGCTGCTTTTGGTTAACTTCTTCACAAAACCTGGCGCCGCGAGGGCGCTTCAAATGTAGTCCGAAAAATAATGAAATCATTACTTCAATGCTGGGGGACCGAGAAAGCATCACGAACCTCTCCCGGTAACATTCAGTACACGCGAAAACTAATTGCATCCCACGGCCGAGTTGCTTTTGGTTAACTTCGTCACAAAACCTGGCGCCAGGAGGGTGCTTGAAATGTAGTCCGAAAAGTAGTGAAATTATTACGGTAATGTTGGGGGTCAGAGAAAGCGTCACGAACCTCTCCCGGTAACATTCAATACACGCGAAACTAACTGCATCCCAGGGCAGAGATGCTTTTGGTTAACTTCAACACAAAACTGGCGCCGCGAGGGTGCTTCAAATGTAATCCGAAAAGTAATGAAATAGATACGGTAATGTTGGGGGTCAGAGAAAGCATCGCGAACCTCTCCCGGTAACACTTATTACACGCGAAACTAACCGCATCCCACGGCCGAGCGGCTTTTGGTTATCGTCGTCACAGAACCTGGCGCCGAGGGTGCTTGAAATGTAGTACGAAAAGTAATGAAATTATTACTTTAATGCTGGGGGTCAGAGAAATCGTCACGAACCTTTCACGGTAACATTCAGTACACGCGAAACTAACTGCATCCCACGACCGAGCTACTTTTGGTTAACTTCGTCACAAAACGTGGCACCGCGAGGGTGCTTGAAATGTAGTCCGAAAAGTAGTGAAATTATTACGGTAATGTTGGGGGTCAGAGAAAGCGTGACGAACCTCTCTCGGTAACATTCAGTACACGCGAAACTAACTGCATCACACGGCCGAGCTGCATTTGGTAAACTTCGTCACAAAACCTGGCGCCGTGAGAGTGCTTGAAATATAGTCCGAAAATAGTGAAATTATTACGGTAATGTAGGGGTCAGAGAAAGCGTCATGAACCTCTTCCAGTAACATTCAGTACACGCGAAACTAACTGCACCCCACGGCCGAGCTGCTTTTAGAGCGCAGCTCTTTGGCGTCCGTTCCTGGGTTTCGCGTCGGCGTCGTCGTCGGCCTCGTAACCAGCTCCGCCCCCCTTTCATCCCCCCAGCGCTAGCAGCGACCGACTGATACCGCTGGATGTCGCTGACGCCACTAGAGAGTCAAGATAACGTGACTGCATAGAACACCGTCGCCGCCATGCAGAAAGAGGAGGAAAGGGTCCCCCCCCCTGTTCTTGTGTGGCGGATAGGGTGCTCTTCAGTTGCCGACGCGCCGGTTATTCGTTGTCCCTGAAACCAACTCCGCAGCTAGGGTTGACTCACTATCGGCGTCAGCGGCATCAGTCAGTCGCTGCTATCTTTTCCCTCCTCCCTTTATCGTGTTGTCCGCTTGCTGCGCGCGCTTCTGCCCCCATCGTTTGCCGCTTGGTGTACACGCCGCCCCCCTCCCCCTCTTCCTGCGAGTCTCCGGTTGTCAAAGCGTCGGCTCGAACTTAATTCCTTTCTTCGCTCCTCCTCCAATGCAACCCCTGTGCGGTGGCAATCAGAGAGCCAGATCGGTGGCGGCGGATCTGTATATGTGCACCGCCCGAGCCGAAATTGCCGCTGCCGTTCGCCCTGTGCGGTGGCAATCAGAGAGCCAGATCGGTGGCGGCTTGACATAAAGACAAACAGCAATTTCCTAACACTTATGCGGCAGAACATCCCGTTCCTCTCGCTCGTAACGCGTCCCACGGCTGTGACAACCTCGCGAGGTACTTGTATAGATCTCGTCTTTGAGAATCAAGCATTGGTGTACCAAGTCGAACATATATCAGTCTATTTCTCCGACCACAAAGCTTCCTTCATGACTGTCAAGAACTGTTAGTGGAGTCTTTGTTAAAGGAATACGTGTGAAAAATAAAAAAAAAATTCTGTGATAGCGCATACATGTGTTGCTCGATTTCTTTGCCTCAATCTATCGAAAAGGTGAAACAGCTTATTTGCTGCGCTCAAATTTCGCATTAGGAAGTAACGTAATCGTCGGCAATTTTTTTGTTAACTTCGTCACAAAACCTGGCGCCACGAGGGTGCTTGAAATGTAGTCCGAAAAGTAGTGAAATTATTAAGGTAAGTTTGGGGGTCCGAGAAAGCATCACGAACCTCTCCCGGTAACAATCAGTACACGCGAAACTAACTGTATTACACGGCCGAGCTGCTTTTGGTTAACTTCGTCACAAAAGCTGGCACCGCGAGGGTGCTTGAAATGTAGTCCAAAAAGTAGTGAAATTATTACGGTAGTGTTGGGGATCAGAGAAAGCGTCACGAACATCTCCCGGTAACATTCAGTACATGCACAACTAATTGCATCACACGGCCGAGCTGTTTTCGTTGACTTCGTCACAAAACTGGCGCCGCGAGGGTGCTTGAAATGTAGTCCGAAAAGTAGTGAAATTATTACGGTAATGTTGGGGGTCACAGAAAGCGTCACGAACCTCTCCCGGTAACATTTAGTACACGTGAAACTAAGTGCATCCCACGGCCGAGCTGCTTTTGGTTAACTTCATCACAACACTGGCGCCGCGAGGGTGCTTCGAATGTAGTCCGAAAAGTAGGGAAATTATGGTAATGTTGGGGCACAGAGAAAGCGTCACGAACCTCTCCCGGTAACATTCAGTACACGCGAAACTAACCGCATCCCACGGCCGAGCTGCTTTTGGTTAACTTCGTCAAAAAACTTGGCGCCGCGAGGGTGCTTGAAATATAGTCCAAAAAGTAGTGAAATTTTTACGGTAGTGTTGGGGGTCAGAGAAAGCGTCACGAACCTCTCCCGGTAACATTTAGTATACGCGAAACTAACCGCATCACACGGCCGAGCTGCTTTTGGTTAATTTCGTCACAAAACCTGGCGCCGCGAGGATGCTTGAAATGTAGTCCGAAAAGTAGTGAAATTATTACGGTAATTTTGGGGGTCAGAGAAAGCGTCACGAACCTCTCCCTGTAACATTCAGTACATGCACAACTAATTGCGTCACACGGCCGAGCTGTTTTCGTTAACTTCGTCACAAAACTGGCGCCGCGAGGGTGCTTGAAATGCAGTCCGAAAAGTAGTGAAATTATTACGGTAATGTTGGGGGTCAGAGAAAGCGTCACGAACCTCTCCCGGTAACATATAGTACACGCGAAACTAACTGCATCCCACGGCCGAGCTGCTTTTGGTTAACTTCGTCACAAAAGTGGCGCCGCGAGGGTGCTCGAAATGCAGTTCGAAAAGTAGTGAAATTATTACGGTAATGTTGGGGGTCAGAGAAAGCGTGACGAACCTCTCTCGGTAACATTCAGTACACGCGAAACTAACTGCATCACACGGCCGAGCTGCTTTTGGTAAACTTCGTCACAAAACCTGGCGCCGTGAGAGTGCATGAAATATAGTCCGAAAATAGTGAAATTATTACGGTAATGTAGGGGTCAGAGAAAGCATCATGAACCTCTTCCAGTAACATTCAGTACACGCGAAACTAACTGCATCCCACGGCCGAGCTGCTTTTAGAGCGCAGCTCTTTGGCGTCCGTTCCTGGGTTTCGCGTCGGCGTCGTCGTCGGCCTCGTAACCAGCTCCGCCCCCCTTTCATCCCCCCACCGCTAGCAGCGACCGACTGATACCGCTGGATGCCGCTGACGCCACTAGAGAGTCAAGATAACGTGACTGCATAGAACACCGTCGCCGCCATGCAGAAAGAGCAGGAAAGGGTCCCCCCCCCTGTTCTTGTGTGGCGGATAGGGTGCTCTTCAGTTGCCGACGCGCCGGTTATTCGTTGTCCCTGAAACCAACTCCGCAGCTGGGGTTGACTCACTATCGGCGTCAGCGGCATCAGTCAGTCGCTGCTATCTCTTCCCTCCTCCCTTTATCGTGTTGTCCGCTTGCTGCGCGCGCTTCTGCCCCCATCGTTTGCCGCTTGGTGTACACGCCGCCCCCCTCCCCCTCTTCCTGCGAGTCTCCGGTTGTCAAAGCGTCGGCTCGAACTTAATTCCTGTCTTCGCTCCTCCTCCAATGCAAGCCCTGTGCGGTGGCAATCAGAGAGCCAGATCGGTGGCGGCGGATCTGTATATGTGCACCGCCCGAGCCGAAATTGCCGCTGCCGTTCGCCCTGTGCGGTGGCAATCAGAGAGCCAGATCGGTGGCGGCTTGACATAAAGACAAACAGCAATTTCCTAACACTTATGGGGCAGAACATCCCGTTCCTCTCGCTCGTAACGCGTCCCACGGCTGTGACAACCTCGCGAGGCACTTGTATAGATCTCGTCTTTGAGAATCAAGCATTGGTGTACCAAGTCGAACATATATCAGTCTATTTCTCCGACCACAAAGCTTCCTTCATGACTGTCAAGAACTGTTAGTGGAGTCTTTGTTAAAGGAATACGTGTGAAAAATAAAAAAAAATTCTGTGATAGCGCATACATGTGTTGCTCGATTTCTTTGCCTCAATCTATCGAAAAGGTGAAACAGCTTATTTGCTGCGCTCAAATTTCGCATTAGGACGTAACGTAATCGTCGGCAATTTTTTTGTTAACTTCGTCACAAAACCTGGCGCCACGAGGGTGCTTGAAATGTAGTCCGAAAAGTAGTGAAATTATTAAGGTAAGTTTGGGGGTCCGAGAAAGCATCACGAACCTCTCCCGGTAACAATCAGTACACGCGAAACTAACTGTATTACACGGCCGAGCTGCTTTTGGTTAACTTCGTCACAACAGCTGGCACCGCGAGGGTGCTTGAAATGTAGTCCAAAAAGTAGTGAAATTATGACGGTAGTGTTGGGGATCAGAGAAAGCGTCACGAACCTCTCCCGGTAACATTCAGTACATGCACAACTAATTGCATCACACGGCCGAGCTGCTTTTGGTTAACTTCATCACAACACTGGCGCCGCGAGGGTGCTTCGAATGTAGTCCGAAAAGTAGTGAAATTATGGTAATGTTGGGGGACAGAGAAAGCATCACGAACCTCTCCCGGTAACATTCAGTACACGCGAAACTAACCGCATCCCACGGCCGAGCTGCTTTTGGTTAACTTCGTCAAAAAACTTGGCGCCGCTAGGGTGCTTGAAATGTAGTCCAAAAAGTAGTGAAATTTTTACGGTAGTGTTGGGGGTCAGAGAAAGCGTCACGAACCTCTCCCGGTAACATTTAGTATACGCGAAACTAACCGCATCACACGGCCGAGCTGCTTTTGGTTAATTTCGTCACAAAACCTGGCGCCGCGAGGGTGCTTGAAATGTAGTCCGAAAAGTAGCGAAATTATTACGGTAATTTTGGGGGTCAGAGAAAGCGTCACGAACCTCTCCCGGTAACATTCAGTACATGCACAACTAATTCCATCACACGGCCGAGCTGTTTTCGTTAACTTCGTCACAAAACTGGCGCCGCGAGGGTGCTTGAAATGCAGTCCGAAAAGTAGTGAAATTATTACGGTAATGTTGGGGGTCAGAGAAAGCGTCACGAACCTCTCTCGGTTACATTCAGTACACGCAAAACTAATTGTATCACACGGCCGAGCTGCTTTTGGTTAACTTCGTCACAAAAGTGGCGCCGCGAGGGTGCTCGAAATGCAGTTCGAAAAGTAGTGAAATTATTACGGTAATGTTGGGGGACAGAGAAAGCGTCACGAACCTCTCCCGGTAACATTCAGTACACGTGAAACTAAGTGCATCCCACGGCCGAGCTGCTTTTGGTTAACTTCATCACAACACTGGCGCCGCGAGGGTGCTTCGAATGTAGTCCGAAAAGTAGTGAAATTAAGGTAATGTTGGGGGACAGAGAAAGCGTCACGAACCTCTCCCGGTAACATTCAGTACACGCGAAACTAACCGCATCCCACAGCCGAGCTGCTTTTGGTTAACTTCGTCAAAAAACGTGGCGCCGCGAGGGTGCTTGAAATGTAGTCCAAAAAGTAGTGAAATTTTTACGGTAGTGTTGGGGGTCAGAGAAAGCGTCACGAACCTCTCCCGGTAACATTTAGTAAACGCGAAACTAACCGCATCACACGGCCGAGCTGCTTTTGGTTAATTTCGTCACAAAACCTGGCGCCGCGAGGGTGCTTGAAATGTATTCCGAAAAGTAGTGAAATTATTACGGTAATTTTGGGGGTCAGAGAAAGCGTCACGAACCTATCCCGGTAACATTCAGTACATGCACAACTAATTGCATCACACGGCCGAGCTGTTTTCATTAACTTCGTCACAAAACTGGCGCCGCGAGGGTGCTTGAAATGTAGTCCGAAAAGTAGTGAAATTATTACGGTAATGTTGGGGGTCAGAGAAAGCGTCACGAACCTCTCCCGGTAACATTAGTACATGCGAAACTAACTGCATCCCACGGCCGAGCTGCTTTTGGTTAACTTCTTCACAAAACCTGGCGCCAGGAGGGTGCTTGAAATGTAGTCCGAAAAGTAGTGAAATTATTACGGTTATGTTGGGGGTCAGAGAAAGCGTCACGAACCTCTCCCGGTAACATTCAGTACACGCGAAACTAACTGCATCCCACGGCAGAGCTGCTTTTGGTTAACTTCATCACAAAACTGGCGCCGCGAGGGTGCTTCAAATGTAATCCGAAAAGTAGTGAAATTGTTACGGTAATGTTTGGGGTGAGAGTATGCGTCACGAACCTCTCCCGGTAACATTTAGTACACGCGAAACTAACCGCATCACACGGCCGAGCTGCTTTTGGCTAATTTCGTCACAGAACCTGGCGCCGCGAGGCTACTTGAAATGTAGTCCGAAAAGTAATGAATTTATTACTTTAATGCTGGGGGTCAGAGAAAGCGTCACGAACCTCTCCCGATAACATTCAGTACACGCGAAACTAACTGCATCCCACGGCCGAGCTGCTTTTGATTAACTTCGTCACAGAACCTGGCGCCGCGAGGGTGCTTGAAATGTAGTCCGAAAAGTAATGAAATCATTACTTTAATGCTTGGGGTCAGAGAAAGCGTCACGAACCTCTCCCGGTAACATTCAGTACACGCGAAACTAACTGCATCCCAAGGCCGAGCTGCTTGTGGTTAACTTCGTCACAAAACGTGGCGCCGCGAGCGTGCTTGAAATGTAGTCCAAAAAGTAGTGAATATATTACGGTAATGTTGGGGGTCAGAGAAAGCGTCACGAACCTCTGGCGGTAACATTTAGTACACGCGAAACTAACCGCATCACACGGCCGTGCTGCTTTTGGCTAACTTCGTCACAGAACGTGGCGCCGCGAGGCTGCTTGAAATGCAATCCGAAAAGTAATAAAATTATTACGGTAATGTTGGGGGTCAGAGAAAGCATCGCGAACCTCTCCCGGTAACACTTATTACACGCGAAACTAACCGCATCCCACGGCCGAGCGGCTTTTGGTTATCTTCGTCACAGAACCTGGCGCCGAGGGTGCTTGAAATGTAGTACGAAAACTAATGAAATTATTACTTTAATGCTGGGGGTCAGAGAAATCGTCACGAACCTTTCCCGGTAACATTCAGTGCACGCGAAACTAACTGCATCCCACGACCGAGCTACTTTTGGTTAACTTCGTCACAAAACGTGGCACCGCGAGGGCGCTTGAAATGTAGTCCGAAAAGTAGTGAAATTATTACGGTAATGTTGGAGGTCAGAGAAAGCGTGACGAACCTCTCTCGGTAACATTCAGTACACGCGAAACTAACTGCATCACACGGCCGAGCTGCTTTTGGTAAACTTCGTCACAAAACCTGGCGCCGTGAGAGTGCTTGAAATATAGTCCGAAAATAGTGAAATTATTACGGTAATGTAGGGGTCAGAGAAAGCATCATGAACCTCTTCCAGTAACATTCAGTACACGCGAAACTAACTGCACCCCACGGCCGAGCTGCTTTTAGAGCGCAGCTCTTTGGCGTCCGTTCCTGGGTTTCGCGTCCGCGTCGTCGTCGGCCTCGTAACCAAGTCCGCCCCCCTTTCATCCCCCCAGCGCTAGCAGCGACCGACTGATACCGCTGGATGCCGCTGACGCCACTAGAGAGTGAAGATAACGTGACTGCATAGAACACCGTCGCCGCCATGCAGAAAGAGGAGGAAAGGGTCCCCCCCCCTGTTCTTGTGTGGCGGATAGGGTGCTCTTCAGTTGCCGAAGCGCCGGTTATTCGTTGTCCCTGAAACCAACTCCGCAGCTGGGGTTGACTCACTATCGGCGTCAGCGGCATCAGTCAGTCGCTGCTATCTCTTCCCTCCTCCCTTTATCGTGTTGTCCGCTTGCTGCGCGCGCTTCTGCCCCCACCGTTTGCCGCTTGGTGTACACGCCGCCCCCCTCCCCCTCTTCCTGCGAGTCTCCGGTTGTCAAAGCGCCGGCTCGAACTTAATTCCTTTCTTCGCTCCTCCTCCAATGCAACCCCTGTGCGGTGGCAATCAGAGAGCCAAATCGGTGGCGGCGGATCTGTATATGTGCACCGCCCGAGCCGAAATTGCCGCTGCCGTTCGCCCTGTGCGGTGGCAATCAGAGAGCCAGATCGGTGGCGGCTTGACATAAAGACAAACAGCAATTTCCTAACACTTATGCGGCAGAACATCCCGTTCCTCTCGCTCGTAACGCGTCCCACGGCTGTGACAACCTCGCGAGGCACTTGTATAGATCTCGTCTTTGAGAATCAAGCATTGGTGTACCAAGTCGAACATATATCAGTCTATTTCTCCGACCACAAAGCTTCCTTCATGACTGTCAAGAACTGTTAGTGGAGTCTTTGTTAAAGGAATACGTGTGAAAAATGAAAAAAAATTCTGTGATAGCGCATACATGTGTTGCTCGATTTCTTTGCCTCAATCTATCGAAAAGGTGAAACAGCTTATTTGCTGCGCTCAAATTTCGCATTAGGAAGTAACGTAATCGTCGGCAATTTTTTTGTTAACTTCGTCACAAAACCTGGCGCCACGAGGGTGCTTGAAATGTAGTCCGAAAAGTAGTCAAATTATTAAGGTAAGTTTGGGGGTCCAAGAAAGCATCACGAACCTCTCCCGGTAACAATCAGTATACGCGAAACTAACTGTATTACATGGCCGAGCTGCTTTTGGTTAACTTCGTCACAAACGCTGGCACCGCGAGGGTGCTTGAAATGTAGTCCAAAAAGTAGTGAAATTATTACGGTCGTGTTGGGGATCAGAGAAAGCGTCACGAACCTCTCCCGGTAACATTCAGTACATGCACAACTAATTGCATCACACGGCCGAGCTGTTTTCGTTGACTTCGTCACAAAACTGGCGCCGCGAGGGTGCTTGAAATGTAGTCCGAAAAGTAGTGAAATTATTACGGTAATGTTGGGGGTCAGAGAAAGCGTCACGAACCTCTCCCGGTAACATTTAGTACACGTGAAACTAAGTGAATCCCACGGCCGAGCTGCTTTTGGTTAACTTCATCACAACACTGGCGCCGCGAGGGTGCTTCGAATGTAGTCCGAAAAGTAGTGAAATTATGGTAATGTTGGAGGACAGAGAAAGCGTCACGAACCTCTCCCGGTAACATTCAGTACACGCGAAACTAACCGCATCCCACGGCCGAGCTGCTTTTGGTTAACTTCGTCAAAAAACTTGGCGCCGCGAGGGTGCTTGAAATGTAGTCCAAAAAGTAGTGAAATTTTTACGGTAGTGTTGGGGGTCAGAGAAAGCGTCACGAACCTCTCCCGGTAACATTTAGTATACGCGAAACTAACCGCATCACACGGCCGAGCTGCTTTTGGTTAATTTCGTCACAAAACCTGGCGCCGCGAGGGTGCTTGAAATGTAGTCCGAAAAGTAGTGAAATTATTACGGTAATTTTGGGGGTCAGAGGGAGCGTCACGAACCTCTCCCGGTAACATTCAGTACATGCACAACTAATTGCATCACACGGCCGAGCTGTTTTCGTTAACTTCGTCACAAAACTGGCGCCGCGAGGGTGCTTGAAATGCAGTCCGAAAAGTAGTGAAATTATTACGGTAATGTCGGGGGTCAGAGAAAGCGTCACGAACCTCTCCCGGTAACATTTAGTACACGCGAAACTAACTGCATCCCACGGCCGAGCTGCTTTTCGTTAACTTCTTCACAAAACCTGGAGCCGCGAGGGCGCTTCAAATGTAGTCCGAAAAATAACGAAATCATTACTTCAATGCTGGGGGTCCGAGAAAGCATCACGAACCTCTCCCGGTAACATTCAGTACACGCGAAAACTAATTGCATCCCACGGCCGAGCTGCTTTTGGTTAACTTCGTCACAAAACCTGGCGCTACGAGGGTGCTTGAAATGTAGTCCGAAAATAGTGAAATTATTACGGTAATGTTAGAGGTCAGAGAAAGCGTCACGAACCTCTCCCGGTAACATTCAGTACACGCGAAACTAACTGCATCCCACGGCAGAGCTGCTTTTGGTTAACTTCATCACAAAACTGGCGCCGCGAGGGTGCTTCAAATGTAATCCGAAAAGTAATGAAATTGTTACGGTAATGTTTGGGGTGAGAGTATGCGTCACGAACCTCTCCCGGTAACATTTAGTACACGCGAAACTAACTGCATCCCACGGCCGAGCTGCTTTTGATTAACTTCGTCACAGAACCTGGCGCCGCGAGGGTGCTTGAAATGTAGTCCGAAAAGTAATGAAATCATTACTTTAATGCTGGGGGTCAGAGAAAGCGTCATGAACCTCTCCCGGTAACATTCAGTACACGCGAAACTAAATGCATCCCAAGGCCGAGCTGCTTATGGTTAACTTCGTCACAAAACGTGGCGCCGCGAGCGTGCTTGAAATGTAGTCCAAAAAGTAGTGAATATATTACGGTAATGTTGGGGGTCAGAGAAAGCGTCACGAACCTCTGCCGGTAACATTTAGTACACGCGAAACTAACCGCATCACACGGCCGAGCGGCTTTTGGTTATCTTCGTCACAGAACCTGGCGCCGAGGGTGCTTGAAATGTAGTACGAAAAGTAATGAAATTATTACTTTAATGCTGGGGGTCAGAGAAATCGTCACGTACCTTTCCCGGTAACATTCAGTACACGCGAAACTAACTGCATCCCACGACCGAGCTACTTTTGGTTAACTTCGTCACAAAACGTAGCACCGCGAGGGTGCTTGAAATGTAGTCCGAAAAGTAGTGAAATTATTACGGTAATGTTGGGGGTCAGAGAAAGCGTGACGAACCTCTCTCGGCAACATTCAGTACACGCGAAACTAACTGCATCACACGGCCGAGCTGCTTTTGGTAAACTTCGTCACAAAACCTGGCGCCGTGAGTGCTTGAGATATAGTCCGAAAATAGTGAAATTATTAGGGTAAGTTTGGGGGTCTGAGAAAGCATCACGAACCTCTCCCGGTAACAATCAGTACACGCGAAACTAACTGTATTACACGGCCGAGCTGCTTTTGGTTAACTTCGTCACAAAAGCTGGCGCCGCGAGGGTGCTTGAAATGTAGTCCAAAAAGTAGTGAAATTATTACGGTAGTGTTGGGGATCAGAGAAAGCGTCACGAACCTCTCCCGGTAACATTTAGTACACGCGAAAGTAACCGCATCACACGGCCGAGCTACTTTTGGTTAACTTCGTCACAAAACCTGGCGCCGCGAGGGTGCTTGAAATGTAGTCCGAAAGGTAGTGAAATTATTCCGGTAATGTTGGGGGTCAGAGAAAGCGTCACGAACCTCTCCCGATAACATTCAAACACGCGAAACTAACTGCATCACAGGGCCGAGCTTCTTTCGTTTAAATTCGTCACAGAACCTGGCGCCGCGAGGGCGCTTGAAATGTAGTCCAAAAAGTAGTGAAATAATTACGGTAATGTTGGGGGACAGAGAAAGCGTCGCGGACCTCTCCCGGTAACATTTAGTACACGCGAAACTAACTGCATCCCAAGGCCGTGCTGCTTTTGGTTAACTCATTCACAAAACCTGGCGCCGCGAGGGTGCTTGAAATGTAGTCCGAAAAGTAATGAAATCATTACTTTAATGCTGGGGGTCAGAGAAAGCGTCACGAACCTCTCCCGGTAACATTCAGTACACGCAAAACTAATTGCATCACACGGCCGAGCTGCGTTTGGTTAACTTCGTCACAAAACCTGGCGCCGCGAGGGTGCTTGAAATATAGTCCGAAAATAGTGTAATTATTACGGTAATGCTGGAGGTCAGAGAAAGCGTCATGAACCTCTCCCGGTAACATTCAGTACACGCGAAACTAACTGCACCCCACGGCAGAGCTCCTTTTTGTTAACTTCGTCACAAAACCTGGCGCCACGAGGGTGCTTGAAAAGTAGTCGGAAAAGTAGTGAAATTATTACGGTAATGTTGGGGGTCCGAGAAAGCGTCACGAACCTCTCCCGGTAACAATCAGTACACGCGAAACTAACATTTGTCACACGGCCGAGCTGCTTTTGGTTAACTTCGTCACAAAACCTGGCGCCGCGAGGGTGCTTCAAATGTAGTCCGAAAAGTAATGAAATCATTTCTTTAATGCTGGGGGTCAGAGAAAGCATCACGAACCTCTCCCGGTAACATTTAGTACACGCGAAACTAACTGCATCCCACGACCGAGCTACTTTTGGTTAACTTCGTCACAAAACGTAGCACCGCGAGGGTGCTTGAAATGTAGTCCGAAAAGTAGTGAAATTATTACGGTAATGTTGGGGGTCAGAGAAAGCGTGACGAACCTCTCTCGGAAACATTCTGTACACGCGAAACTAACTGCATCACACGGCCGAGCTGCTTTTGGTAAACTTCGTCACAAAACCTAGCGCCGTGAATTCTTTGAAATATAGTCCGAAAATAGTGAAATTATTACGGTAATGTAGGGGTCAGAGAAAGCATCATGAACCTCTTCCAGTAACATTCAGTACACGCGAAACTAACTGCACCCCACGGCCGAGCTGCTTTTTGTTAACTTCGTCACAAAACCTGGCGCCACGAGGGTGCTTGAAATGTAGTCCGAAAAGTAGTGAAATTATTAAGGTAAGTTTGGGGGTCCGAGAAAGCATCACGAACCTCTCCCGGTAACAATCAGTACACGCGAAACTAACTGTATTACACGGCCGAGCTGCTTTTGGTTAACTTCGTCACAAAAGCTGGCGCCGCGAGGGTGCTTGAAATGTAGTGCAAAAAGTAGTGAAATTATTACGGTAGTGTTGGGGATCAGAGAAAGCGTCACGAACCTCTCCCGGTAACATTTAGTACACGCGAAAGTAACCGCATCACACGGCCGAGCTACTTTTGGTTAACTTCGTCACAAAACCTGGCGCCGCGAGGCTGCTTGAAATGTAGTCCGAAAGGTAGTGAAATTATTCCGGTAATGTTGGGGGTCAGAGAAAGCGTCACGAACCTCTCCCGGTAACATTCAAACACGCGAAACTAACTGCATCACAGGGCCGAGCTGCTTTCGTTTAACTTCGTCACAGAACCTGGCGCCGCGAGGGCGCTTGAAATGTAGTCCAAAAAGTAGTGAAATAATTACGGTAATGTTGGGGGACAGAGAAAGCGTGACGAACCTCCCTCGGTAACATTCAGTACACGCGAAACTAACTGCATCACACGGCCGAGCTGCTTTTGGTAAACTTCGTCACAAAACCTGGCGCCGCGAGGGTGCTTGAAATATAGTCCGAAAATAGTGTAATTATTACGGTAATGCTGGAGGTCAGAGAAAGCGTCATGAACCTCTCCCGGTAACATTCAGTACACGCGAAACTAACTGCACCCCACGGCAGAGCTCCTTTTTGTTAACTTCGTCACAAAACCTGGCGCCACGAGGGTGCTTGAAAAGTAGTCGGAAAAGTAATGAAATCATTTCTTTAATGCTGGGGGTCAGAGAAAGCATCACGAACCTCTCCCGGTAACATTTAGTACACGCGAAACTAACTGCATCACACGGCGGAGCTGCTTTTGGTTAACTTCGTCACAAAACTGGCGCCGCGAGGGTGCTTGAAATGCAGTACGAAAAGTAGTGAAATTATTACTGTAATTTTGGGGGACAGAGAAAGCGTCACGAACCTCTCCCGGTAACATTCAGTACACGCAAAACTAACTGCATCACAAGGCCAAGCTGCTTTTGGTTAACTTCGTCACAGAACCTGGCGCCGCGAGGCTGCTTGAAATGAAGTCCGAAAAGTAATGAAATTATTACATTATAGCTGGGGGTCAGAGAAAGCGTCACGAACCTCTCCCGGTAACATTCAGTACACGCGAAACTAACTGCATCCCACGGCCGAGCTACTTTTGATAAACTTCGTCACAGAACCTGGCGCCGCGAGTGTGCTTGAAATGTAGTCCGAAAAGTAATGAATTCATTACTTCAATGCTGGGGGTCAGAGAAAGCATCACGAACCTCTCCCGGTAACATTCAGTACACGCGAAATTAATTGCATCCCACCGCCGAGCTGCTTTTGGTTAACTTCGTCACAAAACCAGGCGCCGCGAGGGTGCTTGAAATGTAGTCGGAAAAGTAGTGAAATTCTTACGGTAATGTTGAGGGACAGAGAAAGCGTCACGAACCTCTTCCGGTAACATTTAGTACACGCGAAACTAACCGCATCACACGGCCGAGCTGCTTATGATTAACTTCGTCACAGAACCTGGCGCCGCGAGGGTGCTTGAAATGTAGTCCGAAAAGTAGTGAAATTATTACGGTAATATTGGGGGTCAGAGAAAGCGCCACGGACCTGTCCCGGTAACATTCAGTACACGCGAAACTAATTGCATCCCACCGCCGAGCTGCTTTTGGTTAACTTCGTCACAAAACCAGGCGCCGCGAGGGTGCTTGAAATGTAGCCCGAAAAGTAGTGCAGTTATTACGGTAATGTTGGGGGTCAGAGAAAGCGTCACGAACCTCTCCCGGTAACATTCAGTACTCGCACAACTAATTGCATCACACGTCCGAGCTGCTTTTGGTTAACTTCGTCACAGAACTACCGCCGCGAGGGTGCTTGAAATGTAGTACGAAAAGCAGTGAAATTATTACGGTAATTTTGGGGGACAGAGAAAGCGTCACGAACCTCTCCCGGTAACATTCAGTACACGCGAAACTATTTGCATCCCACCGCCGAGCTGCTTTTGGTTAACTTCGTCACAAAACCAGGCGCCGCGAGGGTGCTTGAAATGTAGTCCGAAAAGTAGTGAAATTAATACGGTAATGTTGAGGGACAGAGAAAGCGTCACGAACCTCTTCCGATAACATTTAGTACACGCGAAACTAACCGTCACACGGCCGAGCTGCTTTTGATTAACTTCGTCACAGAACCTGGCTCCGCGAGGGTGCTTGAAATGTAGTCCGAAAAGTAGTGAAATTATTACGGTAATTTTGGGGGTCAGAAAAAGCGCCACGGACCTGTCCCGGTAACATTCATTACACACGAAACGAACTGCATCCCAAGGCTGAGCTGCCTTTGGTTAACTTCGTCACAAACCTAGCGCCGCAAGGGTGCTTGAAATGTAGTCCGAAAAATAATGAAATCGTTACTTTAATGCTGGGGTTCAGAGAAAGCGTCACGAACCACTCCCGGTAACATACAGTACACGCGAAACTAACCGCATCCCACGGCCGAGCTGCTTTTGGTTAACTTCGTCACAAAACGTGACGCCGCGAGGGTGCTTGAAATGTAGTCCAAAAAGTGGTGAAATTATTACGGTAGTGTTGGGGGTCAGAGAAAGCGTCACGAACCTCTCCCGGTAACATTCAGTACATGCACAACTAATTGCATCACACGGCCGAGCTGCTTTTGGTTAACTTCGTCACAAAACTAGCACCGCGAGGGTGCTTGAAATGTAGTCCGAAAAGTAGTGAAATTATTACGGTAATGTTGGGGGTCAGAGAAAGCGTCACGAACCTCTCCCGGTAACATTCAAACACGCGAAACTAACTGCATCCCGAGCCGAGCTGCTTTTGGTTAACTTCGTCACAAAAGCTGGCGCCGTGAGGGTGCTTGAAATGTAGTCCGAAATGTGAAATTATTACGGTAATTTTGGGGGTCAGAGAAAGCGTCACGAACCTCTCCCGGTAACATTCAGTACACGCGAAACTAACTGCATCCCACGGCCGAGCTGCTTTTGGTTAACTTCCTCACAAAACCTGGCGCCGCGAGGGTGCTTGAAATGTAGTCCGAAATGTTGTGAAATCATTACGGTAATGTTTGGGGTGAGAGTATGCGTCACGAAACTCTCCCGGTAACATTTAGTACACGCGAAACTAACTGCATCACACGTCGGAGCTGCTTTTGGTTAACTTCGCCACAGAACCTGGCGCCGCGAGGGTGCTTGAAATGTAGTCCGAAAAATTGTGAAATTATTACGGTAATTTTGGGGGTCAGAGAAAGCGTCACGAACCTCTCCCGGTAACATTCAGTACACGCGAAACTAATTGCATCCCACGGCCGAGCTGCTTTTGGTTAACATCGTCACAAATCCTGGCGCCGGGAGGGTGCTTGAAATGTAGTCCGAAAAGTAGCGAAATTATTACGGTAATGTTGGGGGTCAGAGAAAGCGTCACGAACCTCTCTCGGTTATATTCAGTACACGCAAAACTAACTGCATCACACGGCCGAGCTGCTTTTGGTTAACTTCGTCACAAAAGTGGCGCCATGAGGGTGCTTGAAATGCAGTTCGAAAAGTAGTGAAATTATTACGGTAATGTTGGGGGACAGAGAAAGGGTCACGAACCTCTCCCGGTAACATTCAGTACACGCGAAACTAAGTGCATCCCACGGCCGAGCTGCTTTTGGTTAACTTCATCACAAAACTGGCGCCGCGAGGGTGCTTGAAATGTAGTCCGAAATGTTGTGAAATCATTACGGTAATGTTTGGGGTGAGAGTATGCGTCACGAAACTCTCCCGGTAACATTCAGTACACGCGAAACTAACTGCATCCCACGGCCGAGCTGCTTTTGGTTAACTTCGTCACAAAACCTGGCGCCGCGAGGGTGCTTGAAATGTAGTCCGAAAAGTGATGAAATCATTACTTTAATGCTGGGGGTCAGAGAAAGCGTCAGGAACCTCTCCCGGTAACATTCAGTACACGCGAAACTAACTGCATCCCACGGCCGAGCTGCTTTTGGTTAACTTCGTCACAAAACCTGGCGCCGCGAGGGTGCGTGAAATGTAGTCCGAAAAGTAATGAAATCATTACTTTAAAGCTGGGAGTCAGAGAAAGCGTCTCGAACCTCTCCCGGTAACATTCAGTACACGCGAAACTAATTGCATCCCACGGCCGAGCTGCTTTTGGTTAACTTCGTCACAATACCTGGCGCCACGAGGGTGCTTGAAATGTAGTCCGAAAAGTAGTGAAATTATTACGGTAATGATGGGGGACAGAGAAAGCATGGCGGACGTCTCCCGGTAACAATTAGTACACGCGAAACTAACTGCATCCCACGGCCGAGCTGCTTTGGTTAACTTCCTGACAAAACTAGCGCCGCGAGGGTGCTTCAAATTTAGTCCGAAAAGTAGTGAAATAATAACGGTAATGTTCGGGGACAGAGAAAGCGTCACGAACCCCTCCGGTAACATTCAGTACACGCGAAACTAACCGCATCCCACGGCCGAGCTCCTTTTGGTTAACTTCGTCACAAAACGTGGCGCCGCGAGGGTGCTTGAAATGTAGTCCAAAATGTAGTGAAATTATTACGGTAATGTTGGGGTACAGAGAAAGCGTCACGAACCTCTCCCAGTAACATTCAGTACACGCGAAACTAACTGCATCCCACGGCCGAGCTGCTTTTGGTTAACTTTATCACAGAACTGGCGCCGCGAGGGTGCTTCAAATATAGTCCTAAAAGTATTGAAATTATTACGGTAATGTTTGGGGTGAGAGAATGCGTCACGAACCTCCCCCGGTAATTTTCAGTACACGCGAAACTAACTGCATCACACGGCCGAGCTGCTTTTGGTTAACTTCGTCACAAAAGTGGCGCCGCGAGGGTGCTTGAAATGCAGTTCGAAAAGTAGTGAAATTATTACGGTAATGTTGGGGGACAGAGAAAGCGTCAGGAACCTCTCCCGGTAACATTCAGTACACGCGAAACTAAGTGCATCCCACGGCCGAGCTGCTTTTGGTTAACTTCATCACAAAACTGGCGCCGCGAGGGTGCTTAGAATGTAGTCCGAAAAGTAGTGAAATTATTACGGTAATGTTGGGGGACAGAGAAAGCGTCACGAACCTCTCCCGGTAACATTCGGTACACGCGAAACTAACCGCATCCAACGGCCGAGCTGCTTTTGGTTTACTTCGTCACAAAACGTGGCGCCGCGAGGGTGCTTGAAATGTAGTCCAAAAAGTAGTGAAATTATTACGGTAGTGTTGGGGGTCAGAGAAAGCGTCACGAACCTCTCCCGGTAACATTTAGTACACGCGAAACTAACCGCAGTACACGGCCGAGCTGCTTTTGGTTAACTTCGTCACAACACCTGGCGCCGCGAGGGTGCTTGAAATATAGTCCGAAAGATAGTGAAATTATTCCGGTAATGTTGGGGGTCAGAGAAAGCGTCACGAACCTCTCCCGGTAACATTCAGTACATGCACAACTAATTGCATCACACGGCCGAGCTGCTCTTGGTTAACTTCGTCACAAAACTGGCGCGCGAGGGTGCTTGAAATGCAGTCCGAAAAGTAGTGAACTTATTACGGTAATATTAGGGGTCAGAGAAAGCGTGACGAACCTCTCCCGGTAACATTCAAACACGCGAAACTAACTGCATCACAGGGCCGAGCTGTTTTCGTTAACTTCGTCACAAAACCTGGCGCCGCGAGGGTGCTTGAAATGTAGTCCAAAAATAGTGAAATAATTACGGTAATGTTGGGGGCCAGAGAAAGCGTCACGAACCTTTCCCGGTAACATTCAGTGCACGCACAACTAATTGCATCACACGGCCGAGCTGATTTTGGTTAACTTCGTCACAAGACGTGGCGCCGCGAGGGATCTTTATATATAGTCCACAAAGTAGAGAAAATATTACGGTAATGTTTGGGGTCAGAGTATGCGTCACGAAACTCTCCCGGTAACATTTATTACACGCGAAACTAACTGCATCACACGGCGGAGCTGCTTTTGGTTAACTTCGTCGCAGAACCTGGCGCCGCGAGGGTGCTTGAAATGTAGTCCGAAAAGTAGTGAAATTATTACGGCAATTTTGGGGGTCAGAGAAAGCGTCACGAACCTCTCCCGGTAACATTCCGTACACGCGAAACTAACCGCATCCCACGGCCGAGCTGCTTTTGGTTAACTTCGTCACAAAACGTGGCGCCGCGAGGGCGCTTGAAATGTAGTCCAAAAAGTAGTGAAATTATTACGGTAGTGTTGGGGGTCAGAGAAAGCGTCACGAACCTCTCCCGGTAACATTTAGTACACGCGAAACTAACCGCATCACACGGCCGAGCTGCTTTTGGTTAACTTCGTCACAAAACCTGGCGCCGCGAGGGTGCTTGAAATGTACTCCGAAATGTTGTGAAATCATTACGGTAATGTTTCGGGTTAGAGTATGCGTCACGAAACTCTCCCGTTAACATTTAGTACACGCGAAACTAACTGCATCACACGTCGGAGCTGCTTTTGGTTAACTTCGTCACAGAACCTGGCGCCGCGAGGGTGCTTGAAATGTAGTCCGAAAAGTAGTGAAATTATTTCGGTAATTTTGGGGGTCAGAGAAAGCGTCACGAACCTCTCCCGGTAACATTCAGTACAAGCGAAACTAATTGCATCCCACGGCCGAGCTGCTTTTGGTTAACTTCGTCACAATACCTGGCGCCACGAGGGTGCTTGAAATGTAGTCCGAAAAGTAGTGAAATTATTACGGTAATGTTGGGGGACAGAGAAAGCATGGCGGACGTCTCCCGGTAACATTTAATACACGCGAAACTAACTGCATCCCACGGCCGAGCTACTTTGGTTAACTTCCTGACAAAACTAGCGCCGCGAGGGTGCTTCAAATGTAGTCCGAAAAGTGTTGAAATAATTACGGTAATGTTGGGGGACAGAGAAAGCGTCACGAACCCCTCCGGTAACATTCAGTACACGCGAAACTAACCGCATCCCACGGCCGAGCTGCTTTTGGTTAACTTCGTCACAAAACGTGGCGCCGCGAGGGTGCTTGAAATGTAGTTCAAAAAGTAGTGAAATTATTACGGTAATGTTGGGGTACAGAGAAAGCGTCACGAACCTCTCCCGGTAACATTCAGTACACGCGAAACTAACTGCATCCCACGGCCGAGCTGCTTTTGGTTAACTTTATCACAGAACTGCCGCCGCGAGGGTGCTTCAAATATAGTCCGAAAAGTATTGAAATTATTACGGTAATGTTGGGGGTCAGAGAAAGCGTCACGAACCTCTCCCGGTAATTTTCAGTACACGCGAAACTAACTGCATCACACGGCCGAGCTGCTTTTGGTTAACTTCGTCACGAAAGCTGGCGCCGCGAGGGTGCTTGAAATGTAGTCCGAAATGTGAAATCATTACGGTAATGTTTGGGGTGAGAGAATGCGTCACGAAACTCTCCCGGTAACATTTAGTACACGCGAAACTGACTGCATCACACGGCCGAGCTGCTTTTGGTTAACTTCGTCACAAAAGTGGCGCCACGAGGGTGCGTGAAATGCAGTTCGAAAAGTAGTGAAATTATTACGGTAATGTTGGGGGACAGAGAAAGGGTCACGAACCTCTCCCGGTAACATTCAGTACACGCGAAACTAAGTGCATCCCACGGCCGAGCTGCTTTTGGTTAACTTCATCACAAAACTGGCACCGCGAGGGTGCTTGAAATGTAGTCCGAAATGTTGTGAAATCATTACGGTAATGTTTGGGGTGACAGTATGCGTCACGAAACTCTCCCGGTAACATTTATTACACGCGAAACTAACTGCATCACACGGCGGAGCTGCTTTTGGTTAACTTCGTCGCAGAACCTGGCGCCGCGAGGGTGCTTGAAATGTAGTCCGAAAAGTAGTGAAATTATTACGGCAATTTTGGGGGTCAGAGAAAGCGTCACGAACCTCTCCCGGTAACATTTAGTACACGCGAAACTAACCGCATCACACGGCCGAGCTGCTTTTGGTTAACTACGTCACAAAACCTGGCGCCGCGAGGGTGCTTGAAATATAGTCCGAAAGGTAGTGAAATTATTCCGGTAATGTTGGGGGTCAGAGAAAGCGTCACGAACCTCTCCCGGTAACATTCAGTACATGCACAACTAATTGCATCACACGGCCGAGCTGCTTTTGGTTAACTTCGTCACAAAACCTGGCGCCGCGAGGGTGCTTCAAATGTAGTCCGAAATGTTGTGAAATCATTACGGTAATGTTTGGGGTGAGAGTATGCGTCAGGAAACTCTCCCGGTAACATTTATTACACGCGAAACTAACTGCATCACACGGCGGAGCTGCTTTTGGTTAACTTCGTCGCAGAACCTGGCGCCGCGAGGGTGCTTGAAATGTAGTCCGAAAAGTAGTGAAATTATTACGGCAATTTTGGGGGTCAGAGAAAGCGTCACGAACCTCTCCCGGTAACATTCAGTACACGCGAAACTAATTGCATCCCACGGCCGAGCTGCTTTTGGTTAACTTCGTCACAAATCCTGGCGCCGGGAGGGTGCTTGAAATGTAGTCCGAAAAGTAGCGAAATTATTACGGTAATGTTGGGGGTCAGAGAAAGCGTCACGAACCTCTCTCGGTTATATTCAGTACACGCAAAACTAATTGCATCACACGGCCGAGCTGCTCTTGGTTAACTTCGTCACAAAAGTGGCGCCACGAGGGTGCTTGAAATGCAGTTCGAAAAGTAGTGAAATTATTACGGTAATGTTGGGGGACAGAGAAAGCGTCACTAACCTCTCCCGGTAACATTCAGTGCACGCGAAACTAAGTGCATCGCACGGCCGAGCTGCTTTTGGTTAACTTCATCACAAAACTGGCGCCGCGAGGGTGCTTGAAATGTAGTCCGAAATGTTGTGAAATCATTACGGTAATTTTTGGTGTGAGAGTATGCGTCACGAAACTCTCCCGGTAACATTCAGTACACGCGAAACTAACTGCATCCCACGGCCGAGCTGCTTTTGGTTAACTTCGTCACAAAACCTGGCGCCGCGAGGGTGCGTGAAATGTAGTCCGAAAAGTAATGAAATCATTACTTTAAAGCTGGGGGTCAGAGAAAGCGTCACGAACCTCTCCCGGTAACATTCAGTACACGCGAAACTAATTGCATCTTACGGCCGAGCTGCTTTTGGTTAACTTCGTCACAATACCTGGCGCCACGAGGGTGCTTGAAATGTAGTCCGAAAAGTAGTGACATTATTACGGTAATGTTGGGGGACAGAGAAAGCATGGCGGACGTCTCCCGGTAACCTTTAGTACACGCGAAACTAACTGCATCCCACGGCCGAGCTGCTTTGGTTAACTTCCTGACAAAACTAGCGCCGCGAGGGTGCTTCAAATGTAGTCCGAAAAGTAGCGAAATAATTACGGTAATGTTGGGGGACAGAGAAAGCGTCACGAACCCCTCCGGTAACATTCAGTACACGCGAAACTAACCGCATCCCACGGCCGAGCTCCTTTTGGTTAACTTCGTCACAAAACGTGGCGCCGCGAGGGTGCTTGAAATGTACTTCAAAAAGTAGTGAAATTATTACGGTAATGTTGGGGGTCAGAGAAAGCGTCACTAACCTCTCCCGGTAATTTTCAGTACACGCGAAACTAACTGCATCACACGGCCGAGCTGCTTTTGGTTAACTTCGTCACAAAAGCTGGCGCCGCGAGGGTGCTTGAAATGTAGTCCGAAATGTGAAATCATTACGGTAATGTTTGGGGTGAGAGAATGCGTCACGAAACTCTCCCGGTAACATTTAGTACACGCGAAACTAACTGCATCACACGTCGGAGCTGCTTTTGGTTAACTTCGTCACAGAACCTGGCGCCGCGAGGGTGCTTGAAATGTAGTCCGAAAAGTAGTGAAATTATTACGGTAATTTTGGGGGTCAGAGAAAGCGTCACTAACCTCTCTCGGTAACATTCAGTACACGCGAAACTAATTGCATCCCACGGCCGAGCTGCTTTTTGTTAACTTCGTCACAAATCCTGGCGCCGGGAGGGTGCTTGAAATGTAGTCCGAAAAGTAGCGAAATTATTACGGTAATTTTGGGGGTCAGAGAAAGCGTCACGAACCTCTCCCGGTAACATTCAGTACACGCGAAACTAAGTGCATCCCACGGCCGAGCTGCTTTTGGTTAACTTCATCACAAAACTGGCGCCACGAGGGTGCGTGAAATGCAGTTCGAAAAGTAGTGAAATTATTACGGTAATGTTGGGGGACAGAGAAAGGGTCACGAACCTCTCCCGGTAACATTCAGTACACGCGAAACTAAGTGCATCCCACGGCCGAGCTGCTTTTGGTTAACTTCATCACAAAACTGGCACCGCGAGGGTGCTTGAAATGTAGTCCGAAATGTTGTGAAATCATTACGGTAATGTTTGGGGTGAGAGTATGCGTCACGAAACTCTCCCGGTAACTTTATTACACGCGAAACTAACTGCATCACACGGCGGAGCTGCTTTTGGTTAACTTCGTCGCAGAACCTGGCGCCGCGAGGGTGCTTGAAATGTAGTCCGAAAAGTAGTGAAATTATTACGGCAATTTTGGGGGTCAGAGAAAGCGTCACGAACCTCTCCCGGTAACATTTAGTACACGCGAAACTAACCGCATCACACGGCCGAGCTGCTTTTGGTTAACTTCGTCACAAAACCTGGCGCCGCGAGGGTGCTTGAAATATAGTCCGAAAGGTAGTGAAATTATTCCGGTAATGTTGGGGGTCAGAGAAAGCGTCACGAACCTCTCCCGGTAACATTCAGTACATGCACAACTAATTGCATCACACGGCCGAGCTGCTTTTGGTTAACTTCGTCACAAAACCTGGCGCCGCGAGGGTGCTTCAAATGTAGTCCGAAATGTTGTGAAATCATTACGGTAATGTTTGGGGTGAGAGTATGCGTCACGAAACTCTCCCGGTAACATTTATTACACGCGAAACTAACTGCATCACACGGCGGAGCTGCTTTTGGTTAACTTCGTCGCAGAACCTGGCGCCGCGAGGGTGCTTGAAATGTAGTCCGAAAAGTAGTGAAATTATTACGGCAATTTTGGGGGTCAGAGAAAGCGTCACGAACCTCTCCCGGTAACATTCAGTACACGCGAAACTAATTGCATCCCACGGCCGAGCTGCTTTTGGTTAACTTCGTCACAAATCCTGGCCCCGGGAGGGTGCTTGAAATGTAGTCCGAAAAGTAGCGAAATTATTACGGTAATGTTGGGGGTCAGAGAAAGCGTCACGAACCTCTCTCGGTTATATTCAGTACACGCAAAACTAATTGCATCACACGGCCGAGCTGCTCTTGGTTAACTTCGTCACAAAAGTGGCGCCACGAGGGTGCTTGAAATGCAGTTCGAAAAGTAGTGAAATTATTACGGTAATGTTGGGGGACAGAGAAAGCGTCACTAACCTCTCCCGGTAACATTCAGTGCACGCGAAACTAAGTGCATCGCACGGCCGAGCTGCTTTTGGTTAACTTCATCAGAAAACTGGCGCCGCGAGGGTGCTTGAAATGTAGTCCGAAATGTTGTGAAATCATTACGGTAATTTTTGGTGTGAGAGTATGCGTCACGAAACTCTCCCGGTAACATTCAGTACACGCGAAACTAACTGCATCCCACGGCCGAGCTGCTTTTGGTTAACTTCGTCACAAAACCTGGCGCCGCGAGGGTGCGTGAAATGTAGTCCGAAAAGTAATGAAATCATTACTTTAAAGCTGGGGGTCAGAGAAAGCGTCACGAACCTCTCCCGGTAACATTCAGTACACGCGAAACTAATTGCATCTTACGGCCGAGCTGCTTTTGGTTAACTTCGTCAGAATACCTGGCGCCACGAGGGTGCTTGAAATGTAGTCCGAAAAGTAGTGAAATTATTACGGTAATGTTGGGGGACAGAGAAAGCATGGCGGACGTCTCCCGGTAACCTTTAGTACACGCGAAACTAACTGCATCCCACGGCCGAGCTGCTTTGGTTAACTTCCTGACAAAACTAGCGCCGCGAGGGTGCTTCAAATGTAGTCCGAAAAGTAGCGAAATAATTACGGTAATGTTGGGGGACAGAGAAAGCGTCACGAACCCCTCCGGTAACATTCAGTACACGCGAAACTAACCGCATCCCACGGCCGAGCTCCTTTTGGTTAACTTCGTCACAAAACGTGGCGCCGCGAGGGTGCTTGAAATGTACTTCAAAAAGTAGTGAAATTATTACGGTAATGTTGGGGGTCAGAGAAAGCGTCACGAACCTCTCCCGGTAATTTTCAGTACACGCGAAACTAACTGCATCACACGGCCGAGCTGCTTTTGGTTAACTTCGTCACAAAAGCTGGCGCCGCGAGGGTGCTTGAAATGTAGTCCGAAATGTGAAATCATTACGGTAATGTTTGGGGTGAGAGAATGCGTCACGAAACTCTCCCGGTAACATTTAGTACACGCGAAACTAACTGCATCACACGTCGGAGCTGCTTTTGGTTAACTTCGTCACAGAACCTGGCGCCGCGAGGGTGCTTGAAATGTAGTCCGAAAAGTAGTGAAATTAATACGGTAATTTTGGGGGTCAGAGAAAGCGTCACTAACCTCTCTCGGTAACATTCAGTACACGCGAAACTAATTGCATCCCACGGCCGAGCTGCTTTTTGTTAACTTCGTCACAAATCCTGGCGCCGGGAGGGTGCTTGAAATGTAGTCCGAAAAGTAGCGAAATTATTACGGTAATTTTGGGGGTCAGAGAAAGCGTCACGAACCTCTCCCGGTAACATTCAGTACACGCGAAACTAAGTGCATCCCACGGCCGAGCTGCTTTTGGTTAACTTCATCACAAAACTGGCGCCACGAGGGTGCGTGAAATGCAGTTCGAAAAGTAGTGAAATTATTACGGTAATGTTGGGGGACAGAGAAAGGGTCACGAACCTCTCCCGGTAACATTCAGTACACGCGAAACTAAGTGCATCCCACGGCCGAGCTGCTTTTGGTTAACTTCATCACAAAACTGGCACCGCGAGGGTGCTTGAAATGTAGTCCGAAATGTTGTGAAATCATTACGGTAATGTTTGGGGTGAGAGTATGCGTCACGAAACTCTCCCGGTAACATTTATTACACGCGAAACTAACTGCATCACACGGCGGAGCTGCTTTTGGTTAACTTCGTCGCAGAACCTGGCGCCGCGAGGGTGCTTGAAATGTAGTCCGAAAAGTAGTGAAATTATTACGGCAATTTTGGGGGTCAGAGAAAGCGTCACGAACCTCTCCCGGTAACATTTAGTACACGCGAAACTAACCGCATCACACGGCCGAGCTGCTTTTGGTTAACTTCGTCACAAAACCTGGCGCCGCGAGGGTGCTTGAAATATAGTCCGAAAGGTAGTGAAATTATTCCGGTAATGTTGGGGGTCAGAGAAAGCGTCACGAACCTCTCCCGGTAACATTCAGTACATGCACAACTAATTGCATCACACGGCCGAGCTGCTTTTGGTTAACTTCGTCACAAAACCTGGCGCCGCGAGGGTGCTTCAAATGTAGTCCGAAATGTTGTGAAATCATTACGGTAATGTTTGGGGTGAGAGTATGCGTCACGAAACTCTCCCGGTAACATTTATTACACGCGAAACTAACTGCATCACACGGCGGAGCTGCTTTTGGTTAACTTCGTCGCAGAACCTGGCGCCGCGAGGGTGCTTGAAATGTAGTCCGAAAAGTAGTGAAATTATTACGGCAATTTTGGGGGTCAGAGAAAGCGTCACGAACCTCTCCCGGTAACATTCAGTACACGCGAAACTAATTGCATCCCACGGCCGAGCTGCTTTTGGTTAACTTCGTCACAAATCCTGGCGCCGGGAGGGTGCTTGAAATGTAGTCCGAAAAGTAGCGAAATTATTACGGTAATGTTGGGGGTCAGAGAAAGCGTCACGAACCTCTCTCGGTTATATTCAGTACACGCAAAACTAATTGCATCACACGGCCGAGCTGCTCTTGGTTAACTTCGTCACAAAAGTGGCGCCACGAGGGTGCTTGAAATGCAGTTCGAAAAGTAGTGAAATTATTACGGTAATGTTGGGGGACAGAGAAAGCGTCACTAACCTCTCCCGGTAACATTCAGTGCACGCGAAACTAAGTGCATCGCACGGCCGAGCTGCTTTTGGTTAACTTCATCACAAAACTGGCGCCGCGAGGGTGCTTGAAATGTAGTCCGAAATGTTGTGAAATCATTACGGTAATTTTTGGTGTGAGAGTATGCGTCACGAAACTCTCCCGGTAACATTCAGTACACGCGAAACTAACTGCATCCCACGGCCGAGCTGCTTTTGGTTAACTTCGTCACAAAACCTGGCGCCGCGAGGGTGCGTGAAATGTAGTCCGAAAAGTAATGAAATCATTACTTTAAAGCTGGGGGTCAGAGAAAGCGTCACGAACCTCTCCCGGTAACATTCAGTACACGCGAAACTAATTGCATCTTACGGCCGAGCTGCTTTTGGTTAACTTCGTCACAATACCTGGCGCCACGAGGGTGCTTGAAATGTAGTCCGAAAAGTAGTGAAATTATTACGGTAATGTTGGGGGACAGAGAAAGCATGGCGGACGTCTCCCGGTAACCTTTAGTACACGCGAAACTAACTGCATCCCACGGCCGAGCTGCTTTGGTTAACTTCCTGACAAAACTAGCGCCGCGAGGGTGCTTCAAATGTAGTCCGTAAAGTAGCGAAATAATTACGGTAATGTTGGGGGACAGAGAAAGCGTCACGAACCCCTCCGGTAACATTCAGTACACGCGAAACTAACCGCATCCCACGGCCGAGCTCCTTTTGGTTAACTTCGTCACAAAACGTGGCGCCGCGAGGGTGCTTGAAATGTACTTCAAAAAGTAGTGAAATTATTACGGTAATGTTGGGGGTCAGAGAAAGCGTCACGAACCTCTCCCGGTAATTTTCAGTACACGCGAAACTAACTGCATCACACGGCCGAGCTGCTTTTGGTTAACTTCGTCACAAAAGCTGGCGCCGCGAGGGTGCTTGAAATGTAGTCCGAAATGTGAAATCATTACGGTAATGTTTGGGGTGAGAGAATGCGTCACGAAACTCTCCCGGTAACATTTAGTACACGCGAAACTAACTGCATCACACGTCGGAGCTGCTTTTGGTTAACTTCGTCACAGAACCTGGCGCCGCGAGGGTGCATGAAATGTAGTCCGAAAAGTAGTGAAATTATTACGGTAATTTTGGGGGTCAGAGAAAGCGTCACTAACCTCTCTCGGTAACATTCAGTACACGCGAAACTAATTGCATCCCACGGCCGAGCTGCTTTTTGTTAACTTCGTCACAAATCCTGGCGCCGGGAGGGTGCTTGAAATGTAGTCCGAAAAGTAGCGAAATTATTACGGTAATTTTGGGGGTCAGAGAAAGCGTCACGAACCTCTCCCGGTAACATTCAGTACACGCGAAACTAAGTGCATCCCACGGCCGAGCTGCTTTTGGTTAACTTCATCACAAAACTGGCGCCGCGAGGGTGCTTGAAATGTAGTCCGAAATGTTGTGAAATCATTACGGTAATGTTTGGGGTGAGAGTATGCGTCACGAAACTCTCCCGGTAACATTCAGTACACGCGAAACTAACTGCATCCCACGGCCGAGCTGCTTTTGGTTAACTTCGTCACAAAACCTGGCGCCGCGAGGGTGCTTGAAATGTAGTCCGAAAAGTGAAGAAATCATTATTTTAATGCTGGGGGTCAGAGAAAGCGTCACGATCCTCTCGCGGTAACATTCAGTACACGCGAAACTAATTGCATCCCACGGCCGAGCTGCTTTTGGTTAACTTCGTCACAAAAGTGGCGCCGCGAGGGTGCTTGAAATACAGTTCGAAAAGTAGTGAAATTATTACGGTAATGTTGGGGGACAGAGAAAGCGTCAGGAACCTCTCCCGGTAACCTTTAGTACACGCGAAACTAACTGCATCCCACGGCCGAGCTGCTTTGGTTAACTTCCTGACAAAACTAGCGCCGCGAGGGTGCTTCAAATGTAGTCCGTAAAGTAGCGAAATAATTACGGTAATGTTGGGGGACAGAGAAAGCGTCACGAACCCCTCCGGTAACATTCAGTACACGCGAAACTAACCGCATCCCACGGCCGAGCTCCTTTTGGTTAACTTCGTCACAAAACGTGGCGCCGCGAGGGTGCTTGAAATGTACTTCAAAAAGTAGTGAAATTATTACGGTAATGTTGGGGGTCAGAGAAAGCGTCACGAACCTCTCCCGGTAATTTTCAGTACACGCGAAACTAACTGCATCACACGGCCGAGCTGCTTTTGGTTAACTTCGTCACAAAAGCTGGCGCCGCGAGGGTGCTTGAAATGTAGTCCGAAATGTGAAATCATTACGGTAATGTTTGGGGTGAGAGAATGCGTCACGAAACTCTCCCGGTAACATTTAGTACACGCGAAACTAACTGCATCACACGTCGGAGCTGCTTTTGGTTAACTTCGTCACAGAACCTGGCGCCGCGAGGGTGCATGAAATGTAGTCCGAAAAGTAGTGAAATTATTACGGTAATTTTGGGGGTCAGAGAAAGCGTCACTAACCTCTCTCGGTAACATTCAGTACACGCGAAACTAATTGCATCCCACGGCCGAGCTGCTTTTTGTTAACTTCGTCACAAATCCTGGCGCCGGGAGGGTGCTTGAAATGTAGTCCGAAAAGTAGCGAAATTATTACGGTAATTTTGGGGGTCAGAGAAAGCGTCACGAACCTCTCCCGGTAACATTCAGTACACGCGAAACTAAGTGCATCCCACGGCCGAGCTGCTTTTGGTTAACTTCATCACAAAACTGGCGCCGCGAGGGTGCTTGAAATGTAGTCCGAAATGTTGTGAAATCATTACGGTAATGTTTGGGGTGAGAGTATGCGTCACGAAACTCTCCCGGTAACATTCAGTACACGCGAAACTAACTGCATCCCACGGCCGAGCTGCTTTTGGTTAACTTCGTCACAAAACCTGGCGCCGCGAGGGTGCTTGAAATGTAGTCCGAAAAGTGAAGAAATCATTATTTTAATGCTGGGGGTCAGAGAAAGCGTCACGATCCTCTCGCGGTAACATTCAGTACACGCGAAACTAATTGCATCCCACGGCCGAGCTGCTTTTGGTTAACTTCGTCACAAAAGTGGCGCCGCGAGGGTGCTTGAAATACAGTTCGAAAAGTAGTGAAATTATTACGGTAATGTTGGGGGACAGAGAAAGCGTCAGGAACCTCTCCCGGTAACATTCAGTACACGCGAAACTAAGTGCATCCCACGGCCGAGCTGCTTTTGGTTAACTTCATCACAAAACTGGCGCCGCGAGGGTGCTTAGAATGTAGTCCGAAAAGTAGTGAAATTATTACGGTAATGTTGGGGGACAGAGAAAGCGTCACGAACCTCTCCCGGTAACATTCGGTACACGCGAAACTAACCGCATCACACGGCCGAGCTGCTTTTGGTTAACTTCGTCACAAAACCTGGCGCCGCGAGGGTGCTTGAAATGTAGTCCAAAAATAGTGAAATTATTACGGTAATGTTGGGGGTCAGAGAAAGCGTCACGAACCTTTCCCGGTAACATTCAGTGCACGCACAACTAATTGCATCACACGGCCGAGCTGATTTTGGTTAACTTCGTCACAAGACGTGGCGCCGCGAGGGATCTTTAAATGTAGTCCAAAAAGTAGAGAAAATATTACGGTAATGTTTGGGGTCAGAGTATGCGTCACGAAACTCTCCCGGTAACATTTATTACACGCGAAACTAACTGCATCACACGGCGGAGCTGCTTTTGGTTAACTTCGTCGCAGAACCTGGCGCCGCGAGGGTGCTTGAAATGTAGTCCGAAAAGTAGTGAAATTATTACGGCAATTTTGGGGGTCAGAGAAAGCGTCACGAACCTCTCCCGGTAACATTCCGTACACGCGAAACTAACCGCATCCCTCGGCCGAGCTGCTTTTGGTTAACTTCATGACAATAGTAGCGCCGCGATGGTGCTTGAAATGTAGTCCGAAAAGTAATGAAATCATTTCTTTAACGCTGCGGGTCAGAGAAAGGATCACAATCCTCTCCAGGTAACATTCAGTGCACGCACAACTAATTGCATCACACGGCCGAGCTGATTTTGGTTAACTTCGTCACAAGACGTGGCGCCGCGAGGGATCTTTAAATGTAGTCCAAAAAGTAGAGAAAATATTACGGTAATGTTTGGGGTCAGAGTATGCGTCACGAAACTCTCCCGGTAACATTTAGTACACGCGAAACTAACTGCATCCCACGGCCGAGCTGCTTTTGCTTAACTTCGTCACAGAACTTGGCGCCGCGAGGGTGCTTGAAATGTAGTCCGAAAAGTAGTGAAATTATTCCGGTAATGTTGGGGGTCAGAGAAAGCGTCACGAACCTCTCCCGGTAACATTCAGTACATGCACAACTAATTGCATCACACGGCCGAGCTGCTTTTGGTTAACTTCGTCACAAAACTGGGGCGCGAGGGTTCTTGAAATGCAGTCCGAAAAGTAGTGAACTTATTACGGTAATATTAGGGGTCAGAGAAAGCGTGACGAACCTCTCCCGATAACATTCAAACACGCGAAACTAACTGCATCACAGGGCCGAGCTGTTTTCGTTAACTTCGGCACAGAACCTGGCGCCGCGAGGGTGCTTGAAATGTAGTCCGAAAAGTAGTGAAATTATTCCGGTAAAGTTGGGGGTCAGAGAAAGCATCACAAACCACTCCAGGTAACATTCAGTACACGCGAAACTAACTGCATCCCACGGCCGAGCTGCTTTCGGTTAACTTCGTCACAAAACCTGGCGCCGCGAGGATGCTTGAAATGTAGTCCGAAGAGTAATGAAATTATTACGGTAATGTTGGGGGACAGAGAAAGCGTCACGAACCTCTCCCGGTAACATTCCGTACACGAGAAACTAACCGCATCCCTCGGCCGAGCTGCTTTTGGTTAACTTCATGACAATAGTAGCGCCGCGATGGTGCTTGAAATGTAGTCCGAAAAGTAATGAAATCATTTCTTTAACGCTGGGGGTCAGAGAAAGCATCACAAACCTCACCAGGTAACATTCAGTACACGCGAAACTAACTGCATCCCACGACCGAGCTGCTTTTGGTTAACTTCGTCACAAAACCTGGCGCCGCGAGGGTGCTTGAAATGTAGTCCGAAGAGTAATGAAATTATTACGGTAATGTTGGGGGACAGAGAAAGCGTCCCGAACCTTTCCCGGTAACATTCAGTGCACGCACAACTAATTGCATCCCACGGCCGAGCTGCTTTTGGTTAACTTCTTCACAAAACCTGGCGCCGCGAGGGTGCTTGAAATGTAGTCCGAAGAGTAATGAAATTATTACGGTAATGTTGGGGGACAGAGAAAGCGTCCCGAACCTCTCCCGGTAACATTTAGTGCACGGGAAACTAACCGCATCCCACGGCCGAGCTGCTTATGGTTAACTTCGTCACAAAACGTGGCGCCGCGAGGGTGCTTGAAATGTAGTCCAAAAAGTAGTGAAATTATTCCGATTAAGTTGGGGGTCAGAGAAAGCGTCACGAACCTCTCCCGGTAACATTCAGTACATGCACAACTAATTGCATCACACGGCCCAGCTGCTTTTGGTTAACTTCGTCACAAAACTAGCGCCGCGAGGGTGCTTGAAATGTAGTCCGAAAAGCAGTGAAATTATTACGGTAATGTTGGGGGTCAGAGAATGCGTCACGAACCTCTCCCGGTAACATTTAGTACACGCGAAACTAACTGCATCACAAGGCGGAGCTGCTTTTGGTTAACTTCGTCGCAGAACCTGGCGCCGCGAGGGTGCTTGAAATGTAGTCCGAAAAGTAGTGAAATTATTACGGCAATTTTGGGGGTCAGAGAAAGTGTCACGAACCTCTCCCGGTAACATTCCGTACACGCGAAGCTAACTGCATCCCACGGCCGAGCTGCTTTTGGTTAACTTCCTGACAAAACTAGCGCCGCGAGGGTGCTTCAAATGTAGTCCGAAAAGTAGTGAAATAATTACGGCAATGTTGGGGGACAGAGAAAGCATCACGAACCCCTCCGGTAACATACAGTACACGCGAAACTAACCGCATCCCACGGCCGAGCTCCTTTTGGTTAACTTCGTCACAAAACGTGGCGCCACGAGGGTGCTTGAAATGTAGTCCAAAAAGTAGTGAAATTATTACGGTAATGTTGGGGTACAGAGAAAGCGTCACGAACCCCTCCCGGTAACATTCAGTACACGCGAAACTAACTGCATCCCACGGCCGAGCTGCTTTTGGTTAACTTTATCACAGAACTGGCGCCGCGAGGGTGCTTCAAATATATTCCGAAAAGTATTGAAATTATTACGGTAATGTTGGGGGTCAGAGAAAGCGTCACGAACCTCTCCCGGTAATTTTCAGTACAAGCGAAGCTAACTGCATCACACGGCGGAGCTGCTTTTGGTTAACTTCGTCACAAAAGCTGGCGCCGCGAGGGTGCTTGAAATGTAGTCCGAAATGTGAAATCATTACGGTAATGTTTGGGGTGAGAGAATGCGTCACGAAACTCTCCCGGTAACATTTAGTACACGCGAAACTAACTGCATCACACGTCGGAGCTGCTTTTGGTTAACTTCGTCACAGAACCTGGCGCCGCGAGGGTGCTTGAAATGTAGTCCGAAAAGTAGTGAAATTATTATGGTAATTTTGGGGGTCAGAGAAAGCGTCACGAACCTCTCCCGGTAACATTCAGTACACGCGAAACTAACTGCATCCCACGGCCGAGCTGCTTTTGGTTAACTTCGTCACAAAACCTGGCGCCGCGAGGGTGCTTGAAATGTAGTCCGAAATGTTGTGAAATCATTACGGTAATGTTTGGGGTGAGAGTATGCGTCACGAAACTGTCCCGGTAACATTTAGTACACGCGAAACTAACTGCATCACACGTCGGAGCTGCTTTTGGTTAACTTCGTCACAGAACCTGGCGCCGCGAGGGTGCTTGAAATGTAGTCCGAAAAGTAGTGAAATTATTACGGTAATTTTGGGGGTCAGAGAAAGCGTCACGAACCTCTCCCGGTAACATTCAGTACACGCGAAACTAATTGCATCCCACGGCCGAGCTGCTTTTGGTTAACTTCGTCACAAATCCTGGCGCCGGGAGGGTGCTTGAAATATAGTCCGAAAAGTAGCGAAATTATTACGGTAATGTTGGGGGTCAGAGAAAGCGTCACGAACCTCTCTCGGTTATATTCAGTACACGCAAAACTAATTGCATCACACGGCCGAGCTGCTTTTGGTTAACTTCGTCACAAAAGTGGCGCCACGAGGGTGCTTGAAATGCCGTTAGAAAAGTAGTGAAATTATTACGGTAATGTTGGGGGACAGAGAAAGGGTCACGAACCTCTCCCGGTAACATTCAGTACACGCGAAACTAAGTGCATCCCACGGCCGAGCTGCTTTTGATTAACTTCATGACAAAACTGGCGCCGCGAGGGTGCTTGAAATGTAGTCCGAAATGTTGTGAAATCATTACAGTAATGTTTGGGGTGAGAGTATGCGTCACGAAACTCTCCCGGTAACATTCAGTACACGCGAAACTAACTGCATCCCACGGCCGAGCTGTTTTTGGTTAACTTCGTCACAAGACCTGGCACCGCGAGGGTGCTTGAAATGTAGCCCGAAAAGTGATGAAATCATTACTTTAATGCTGGGGGTCAGAGAAAGCGTCACGATCCTCTCGCGGTAACATTCAGTACACGCGAAACTAATTGCATCCCACGGCCGAGCTGCTTTTGGTTAACTTCGTCACAAAAGTGGCGCCGCGAGGGTGCTTGAAATGCAGTTCGAAAAGTAGTGAAATTATTACGGTAATGTTGGGGGACAGACAAAGCGTCAGGACACTCTCCCGGTAACATTCAGTACACGCGAAACTAAGTGCATCCCACGGCCGAGCTGCTTTTGGTTAACTTCATCACAAAACGTGGCGCCGCGAGGGTGCTTGAAATGTAGTCCAAAAAGTAGTGAAATTATTACGGTAATGTTGGGGTACAGAGAAAGCGTCACGAACCTCTCCCGGTAACATTCAGTACACGCGAAACTAACTGCATCCCACGGCCGAGCTGCTTTTGGTTAACTTTATCACAGAACTGGCGCCGCGAGGGTGCTTCAAATATAGTCCGAAAAGTATTGAAATTATTACGGTAGTGTTGGGGGTCAGAGAAAGCGTCACGAACCTCTCCCGGTAATTTTCAGTACACGCGAAACTAACTGCATCACACGGCGGAGCTGCTTTGGTTAACTTCGTCACAAAAGCTGGCGCCGCGAGGGTGCTTGAAATGAAGTCCGAAATGTGAAATCATTACGGTAATGTTTGGGGTGAGAGAATGCGTCACGAAACTCTCCCGGTAACATTTAGTACACGCGAAACTAACTGCATCACACGTCGGAGCTGCTTTTGGTTAACTTCGTCACAGAACCTGGCGCCGCGAGGGTGCTTGAAATGTAGTCCTAAAAGTAGTGAAATTATTACGGTAATTTTGGGGGTCAGAGAAAGCGTCACGAACCTCTCCCGGTAACATTCGGTACACGCGAAACTAACCGCATCCCACGGCCGAGCTGCTTTTGGTTAACTTCGTCACAAAACGTGGCGCCGCGAGGGTGCTTGAAATGTAGTCCAAAAAGTAGTGAAATTATTACGGTAGTGTTGGGGGTCAGAGAAAGCGTCACGAACCTCTCCCGGTAACATTTAGTACACGCGAAACCAACCGCATCACACGGCCGAGCTGCTTTTGGTTACCTTCGTCACAAAACCTGGCGCCGCGAGGGTGCTTGAAATATAGTCCGGAAGGTTGCGAAATTATTCCGGTAATGTTGGGGGTCAGAGAAAGCGTCACGAACCTCTCCCGGTAACATTCAGTACATGCACAACTAATTGCATCACACGGCCGAGCTGCTTTTGGTTAATTTCGTCACAAAACTGGCGCGCGAGGGTGCTTGAAATGTAGTCCGAAAAGTAGTGAACTTACTACGGTAATATTAGGGGTCAGAGAAAGCGTCACGAACCTCTCCCGGTAACATTCAAACACGCGAAACTAACTGGATCACAGGGCCGAGCTGTTTTCGTTAACTTCGTCACAAAACCTGGCGCCGCGAGGGTGCTTGAAATGTAGTCCAAAAATAGTGAAATTATTACGGTAATGTTGGGGGTCAGAGAAAGCGTCACGAACCTTTCCCGGTAACATTCAGTGCACGCACAACTAATTGCATCACACGGCCGAGCTGATTTTGGTTAACTTCGTCACAAGACGTGGCGCCGCGAGGAATCTTTAAATGTAGTCCAAAAAGTAGTGAAAATATTACGGTAATGTTTGGGGTCAGAGTATGCGTCACGAAACTCTCCCGGTAACATTTATTACACGCGAAACTAACTGCATCACACGGCGGAGCTGCTTTTGGTTAACTTCGTCGCAGAACCTGGCGCCGCGAGGGTGCTTGAAATGTAGTCCGAAAAGTAGTGAAATTATTACGGCAATTTTGGGGGTCAGAGAAAGCGTCACGAACGTCTCCCGGTAACATTTAGTACACGCGAAACTAACCGCATCACACGGCCGAGCTGCTTTTGGTTAACTTTATCACAGAACTGGCGCCGCGAGGGTGTTTCGAATATAGTCCGAAAAGTATTGAAATTATTACGGTAATGTTGGGGGTCAGAGAAAGCGTCACGAACCTCTCCCGGTAATTTTCAGTACACGCGAAACTAACTGCATCACACGGCGGAGCTGCTTTTGGTTAACTTCGTCACAAAAGCTGGCGCCGCGAGGGAGCTTGAAATGTAGTCCGAAATGTGAAATCATTACGGTAATGTTTGGGGTGAGAGAATGCGTCACGAAACTCTCCCGGTAACATTTAGTACACGCGAAACTAACTGCATCACACGTCGGAGCTGCTTTTGGTTAACTTCGTCGCAGAACCTGGCGCCGCGAGGGTGCTTGAAATGTAGTCCGAAAAGTTGTGAAATTATTACGGCAATTTTGGGGGTCAGAGAAAGTGTCACGAACCTCTCCCGGTAACATTCCGTACACGCGAAGCTAACTGCATCCCACGGCCGAGCTGCTTTTGGTCAACTTCGTCACAAAACCTGGCGCCGCGAGGGTGCGTGAAATGTAGTCCGAAAAGTAATGAAATCATTACTTTAAAGCTGGGGCTCAGAGAAAGCGTCACGAACCTCTCCCGGTAACATTCAGTACACGCGAAACTAATTGCATCCCACGGCCGAGCTGCTTTTGGTTAACTTCGTCACAATACCTGGCGCCACGAGGGTGCTTGAAATGTAGTCCGAAAAGTAGTGAAATTATTACGGTAATGTTGGGGGACAGAGAAAGCATGGCGGACGTCTCCCGGTAACATTTAGTACACGCGAAACTAACTGCATCCCACGGCCGAGCTGCTTTTGGTTAACTTCCTGACAAAACTAGCGCCGCGAGGGTGCTTCAAATGTAGTCCGAAAAGTAGTGAAATAATTACGGTAATGTTGGGGGACAGAGAAAGCGTCACGAACCCCTCCGGTAACATTCAGTACACGCGAAACTAACCGCATCCCACGGCCGAGCTCCTTTTGGTTAACTTCGTCACAAAACGTGGCGCCGCGAGGGTGCTTGAAATGTAGTCCAAAAAGTAGTGAAATTATTACGGTAATGTTGGGGTACAGAGAAAGCGTCACGAACCTCTCCCGGTAACATTCAGTACACGTGAAACTAACTGCATCCCACGGCCGAGCTGCTTTTCGTTAACTTTATCACAGAACTGGCGCCGCGAGGGTGCTTCAAATATAGTCCGAAAAGTATTGAAATTATTACGGTAATGTTGGGGGTCAGAGAAAGCGTCACGAACCTCTCCCGGTAATTTTCAGTACACGCGAAACTAACTGCATCACACGGCGGAGCTGCTTTTGGTTAACTTCGTCACAAAAGCTGGCGCCGCGAGGGTGCTTGAAATGTAGTCCGAAATGTGAAATCATTACGGTAATGTTTGGGGTGAGAGAATGCGTCACGAAACTCTCCCGGTAACATTTAGTACACGCGAAACTAACTGCATCACACGTCGGAGCTGCTTTTGGTTAACTTCGTCACAGAACCTGGCGCCGCGAGGGTGCTTGAAATGTAGTCCGAAAAGTAGTGAAATTATTACGGTAATTTTGGGGGTCAGAGAAAGCGTCACGAACCTCTCCCGGTAACATTCAGTACACGCGAAACTAATTGCATCCCACGGCCGAGCTGCTTTTGGTTAACTTCGTCACAAAAGTGGCGCCGCGAGGGTGCTTGAAATGCAGTTCGAAAAGTAGTGAAATTATTACGGTAATGTTGGGGGACAGAGAAAGCGTCAGGAACCTCTCCCGGTAACATTCAGTACACGCGAAACTAAGTGCATCCCACGGCCGAGCTGCTTTTGGTTAACTTCATCACAAAACTGGCGCCGCGAGGGTGCTTAGATTGTAGTCCGAAAAGTAGTGAAATTATTACGGTAATGTTGGGGGACAGAGAAAGCGTCACGAACCTCTCCCGGTAACATTCGGTACACGCGAAACTAACCGCATCCCACGGCCGAGCTGCTTTTGGTTAACTTCGTCACAAAACGTGGCGCCGCGAGGGTGCTTGAAATGTTGTCCAAAAAGTAGTGAAATTATTACGGTAGTGTTGGGGGTCAGAGAAAGCGTCACGAACCTCTCCCGGTAACATTTAGTACACGCGAAACTAACCGCAACACACGGCCGAGCTGCTTTTGGTTAACTTCGTCACAAAACCTGGCGCCGCGAGGGTGCTTGAAATATAGTCCGAAAGGTAGTGAAATTATTCCGGTAATGTTGGGGGTCAGAGAAAGCGTCACGAACCTCTCCCGGTAACATTCAGTACATGCACAACTAATTGCATCACACGGCCGAGCTGCTTTTGGTTAATTTCGTCACAAAACTGGCGCGCGAGGGTGCTTGAAATGTAGTCCGAAAAGTAGTGAACTTATTACGGTAATATTAGGGGTCAGAGAAAGCGTCACGAACCTCTCCCGGTAACATTCAAACACGCGAAACTAACTGGATCACAGGGCCGAGCTGTTTTCGTTAACTTCGTCACAAAACCTGGCGCCGCGAGGGTGCTTGAAATGTAGTCCAAAAATAGTGAAATTATTACGGTAATGTTGGGGGTCAGAGAAAGCGTCACGAACCTTTCCCGGTAACATTCAGTGCACGCACAACTAATTGCATCACACGGCCGAGCTGATTTTGGTTAACTTCGTCCCAAGACGTGGCGCCGCGAGGGATCTTTAAATGTAGTCGAAAAAGTAGTGAAAATATTACGGTAATGTTTGGGGTAAGAGTATGCGTCACGAAACTCTCCCGGTAACATTTATTACGCGCGAAACTAACTGCATCACACGGCGGAGCTGCTTTTGGTTAACTTCGTCGCAGAACCTGGCGCCGCGAGGGTGCTTGAAATGTAGTCCGAAAAGTAGTGAAATTATTACGGCAATTTTGGGGGTCAGAGAAAGCGTCACGAACCTCTCCCGGTAACATTCCGTACACGCGAAACTAACCGCATCACACGGCCGAGCTGCTTTTGGTTAACTTCGTCACAAAACCTGGCGCCGCGAGGGTGCTTGAAATGTAGTCCGAAAGGTAGTGAAATTATTCCGATTATGTCGGGGGTCAGAGAAAGCGTCACGAACCTCTCCCGGTAACATTCAGTACATGCACAACTAATTGCATCACACGGCCGAGCTGCTTTTGGTTAACTTCGTCACAAAACTAGCGCCGCGAGGGTGCTTGAAATGTAGTCCGAAAAGCAGTGAAATTATTACGGTAATGTTGGGGGTCAGAGAATGCGTCACGAACCTCTCCCGGTACCATTTAGTACACGCGAAACTAACTGCATCACACGGCGGAGCTGCTTTTGGTTAACTTCGTCGCAGAACCTGGCGCCGCGAGGGTGCTTGAAATGTAGTCCGAAAAGTAGTGAAATTATTACGGCAATTTTGGGGGTCAGAGAAAGTGTCACGAGCCTCTCCCGGTAACATTCCGTACACGCGAAGCTAACAGCGTCCCACGGCCGAGCTGCTTTTGGTTAACTTCGTCACAAAACCTGGCGCCGCGAGGGTGCGTGAAATGTAGTCCGAAAAGTAATGAAATCATTACTTTAAAGCTGGGGGTCGGAGAAAGCGTCACGAACCTCTCCCGGTAACATTCAGTACACGCGAAACTAATTGCATCCCACGGCCGAGCTGCTTTTGGTTAACTTCGTCACAATACCTGGCGCCACGAGGGTGCTTGATATGTAGTCCGAAAAGTAGTGAAATTATTACGGTAATGTTGGGGGACAGAGAAAGCATGGCGGACGTCTCCCGGTAACATTTAGTGCACGCGAAACTAACTGCATCGCACGGCCGAGCTCCTTTTGGTTAACATCGTCACAAAACGTGGCGCCGCGAGGGTGCTTGAAATGTAGTCCAAAAAGTAGTAAATTATTACGGTAATGTTGGGGTACAGAGAAAGCGTCACGAACCACTCCCGGTAACATTCAGTACACGCGAAACTAACTGCATCCCACGGCCGAGCTGCTTTTGGTTAACTTTATCACAGAACTGGCGCCGCGAGGGTGTTTCGAATATAGTCCGAAAAGTATTGAAATTATTACGGTAATGTTGGGGGTCAGAGAAAGCGTCACGAACCTCTCCCGGTAATTTTCAGTACACGCGAAACTAACTGCATCACACGGCGGAGCTGCTTTTGGTTAACTTCGTCACAAAAGCTGGCGCCGCGAGGGAGCTTGAAATGTAGTCCGAAATGTGAAATCATTACGGTAATGTTTGGGGTGAGAGAATGCGTCACGAAACTCTCCCGGTAACATTTAGTACACGCGAAACTAACTGCATCACACGTCGGAGCTGCTTTTGGTTAACTTCGTCACAGAACCTGGCGCCGCAAGGGTGCTTGAAATGTAGTCCGAAAAGTAGTGAAATTATTACGGTAATTTTGGGGGTCAGAGAAAGCGTCACGAACCTCTCCCGGTAACATTCAGTACACGCGAAACTAAGTGCATCACACGGCCGAGCTGCTTTTGGTTAACTTCATCACAAAACTGGCGCCGCGAGGGTGCTTAGAATGTAGTCCGAAAAGTAGTGAAATTATTACGGTAATGTTGGGGGACAGAGAAAGCGTCACGAACCTCTCCCGGTAACATTCGGTACACGCGAAACTAACCGCATCCCACGGCCGAGCTGCTTTTGGTTAACTTCGTCACAAAACGTGGCGCCGCGAGGGTGCTTGAAATGTAGTCCAAAAAGTAGTGAAATTATTACGGTAGTGTTGGGGGTCAGAGAAAGCGTCACGAACCTCTCCCGGTAACATTTAGTACACGCGAAACTAACCGCATCACACGGCCGAGCTGCTTTTGGTTAACTTCGTCACAAAACCTGGCGCCGCGAGGGTGTTTGAAATATAGTCTGAAATGTAGTGAAATTATTCCGGTAATGTTGGGGGTCAGAGAAAGCGTCACGAACCTCTCCCGGAAACATTCAGTACATGCACAACTAATTGCATCACACGGCCGAGCTGCTTTTGGTTAATTTCGTCACAAAACTGGCGCGCGAGGGTGCTTGAAATGTAGTCCGAAAAGTAGTGAACTTATTACGGTAATATTAGGGGTCAGAGAAAGCGTCACGAACCTCTCCCGGTAACATTCAAACACGCGAAACTAACTGGATCACAGGGCCGAGCTGTTTTCGTTAACCTCGCCACAAAACCTGGCGCTGCGAGGTTGCTTGAAATGTAGTCCAAAAATAGTGAAATTATTACGGTAATGTTGGGGGTCAGAGAAAGCGTCACGAACCTTTCCCGGTAACATTCAGTGCACGCACAACTAATTGCATCACACGGCCGAGCTGATTTTGGTTAACTTCGTCACAAGACGTGGCGCCGCGAGGGATCTTTAAATGTAGTCCAAAAAGTAGTGAAAATATTACGGTAATGTTTGGGGTCAGAGTATGCGTCACGAAACTCTCCCGGTAACATTTATTACTCGCGAAACTAACTGCATCACACGGCGGAGCTGCTTTTGGTTAACTTCGTCGTAGAACCTGGCGCCGCGAGGGGGCTTGAAATGTAGTCCGAAAAGTAGTGAAATTATTACGGCAATTTTGGGGGTCAGAGAAAGCGTCACGAACCTCTCCCGGTAACATTCCGTACACGCGAAACTAACCGCATCCCACGGCCGAGCTGCTTTTGGTTAACTTCGTCACAAAACGTGGCGCCGCGAGGGTGCTTGAAATGTAGTCCAAAAAGTAGTGAAATTATTACGGTAGTGTTGGGGGTCAGAGAAACCGTCACGAACGTCTCCCGGTAACATTTAGTACACGCGAAACTAACCGCATCACACGGCCGAGCTGCTTTTGGTTAACTTCGTCACAAAACTAGCGCCGCGAGGGTGCTTGAAATGTAGTCCGAAAAGCAGTGAAATTATTACGGTAATGTTGGGGGTCAGAGAATGCGTCACGAACCTCTCCCGGTAACATTTAGTACACGCGAAACTAACTGCATCACACGGCGGAGCTGCTTTTGGTTAACTTCGTCGCAGAACCTAGCGCCGCGAGGGTGCTTGAAATGTAGTCCGAAAAGTAGTGAAATTATTACGGCAATTTTGGGGGTCAGAGAAAGTGTCACGAGCCTCTCCCGGTAACATTCCGTACACGCGAAGCTAACAGCGTCCCACGGCCGAGCTGCTTTTGGTTAACTTCGACACAAAACCTGGCGCCGCGAGGGTGCGTGAAATGTAGTCCGAAAAGTAATGAAATCATTACTTTAAAGCTGGGGGTCAGAGAAAGCGTCACGAACCTCTCCCGGTAACATTCAGTACACGCGAAACTAATTGCATCCCACGGCCGAGCTGCTTTTGGTTAACTTCGTCACAATACCTGGCGCCACGAGGGTGCTTGATATGTAGTCCGAAAAGTAGTGAAATTATTACGGTAATGTTGGGGGACAGAGAAAGCATGGCGGACGTCTCCCGGTAACATTCAGTACACGCGAAACTAACTGCATCCCACGGCCGAGCTGCTTTTGGTTAACTTTATCACAGAACTGGCGCCGCGAGGGTGTTTCGAATATATTCCGAAAAGTATTGAAATTATTACGGTAATGTTGGGGGTCAGAGAAAGCGTCACGAACCTCTCCCGGTAATTTTCAGTACACGCGAAACTAACTGCATCACACGGCGGAGCTGCTTTTGGTTAACTTCGTCACAAAAGCTGGCGCCGCGAGGGAGCTTGAAATGTAGTCCGAAATGTGAAATCATTACGGTAATGTTTGGGGTGAGAGAATGCGTCACGAAACTCTCCCGGTAACATTTAGTACACGCGAAACTAACTGCATCACACGTCGGAGCTGCTTTTGGTTAACTTCGTCACAGAACCTGGCGCCGCAAGGGTGCTTGAAATGTAGTCCGAAAAGTAGTGAAATTATTACGGTAATTTTGGGGGTCAGAGAAAGCGTCACGAACCTCTCCCGGTAACATTCAGTACACGCGAAACTAAGTGCATCCCACGGCCGAGCTGCTTTTGGTTAACTTCATCACAAAACTGGCGCCGCGAGGGTGCTTAGAATGTAGTCCGAAAAGTAGTGAAATTATTACGGTAATGTTGGGGGACAGAGAAAGCGTCACGAACCTCTCCCGGTAACATTCGGTACACGCGAAACTAACCGCATCCCACGGCCGAGCTGCTTTTGGTTAACTTCATCACAAAACGTGGCGCCGCGAGGGTGCTTGAAATGTAGTCCAAAAAGTAGTGAAATTATTACGGTAGTGTTGGGGGTCAGAGAAAGCGTCACGAACCTCTCCCGGTAACATTTAGTACACGCGAAACTAACCGCATCACACGGCCGAGCTGCTTTTGGTTAATTTCGTCACAAAACTGGCGCGCGAGGGTGCTTGAAATGTAGTCCGAAAAGTAGTGAACTTATTACGGTAATATTAGGGGTCAGAGAAAGCGTCACGAACCTCTCCCGGTAACATTCAAACACGCGAAACTAACTGGATCACAGGGCCGAGCTGTTTTCGTTAACTTCGCCACAAAACCTGGCGCCGCGAGGTTGCTTGAAATGTAGTCCAAAAATAGTGAAATTATTACGGTAATGTTGGGGGTCAGAGAAAGCGTCACGAACCTTTCCCGGTAACATTCAGTGCACGCACAACTAATTGCATCACACGGCCGAGCTGATTTTGGTTAACTTCGTCACAAGACGTGGCGCCGCGAGGGATCTTTAAATGTAGTCCAAAAAGTAGTGAAAATATTACGGTAATGTTTGGGGTCAGAGTATGCGTCACGAAACTCTCCCGGTAACATTTATTACTCGCGAAACTAACTGCATCACACGGCGGAGCTGCTTTTGGTTAACTTCGTCGTAGAACCTGGCGCCGCGAGGGTGCTTGAAATGTAGTCCGAAAAGTAGTGAAATTATTACGGCAATTTTGGGGGTCAGAGAAAGCGTCACGAACCTCTCCCGGTAACATTCCGTACACGCGAAACTAACCGCATCCCACGGCCGAGCTGCTTTTGGTTAACTTCGTCACAAAACGTGGCGCCGCGAGGGTGCTTGAAATGTAGTCCAAAAAGTAGTGAAATTATTACGGTAGTGTTGGGGGTCAGAGAAACCGTCACGAACCTTTCCCGGTAACATTCCGTACACGCGAAACTAACCGCATCCCACGGCCGAGCTGCTTTTGGTTAACTTCGTCACAAAACTAGCGCCGCGAGGGTGCTTGAAATGTAGTCCGAAAAGCAGTGAAATTATTACGGTAATGTTGGGGGTCAGAGAATGCGTCACGAACCTCTCCCGGTAACATTTAGTACACGCGAAACTAACTGCATCACACGGCGGAGCTGCTTTTGGTTAACTTCGTCGCAGAACCTGGCGCCGCGAGGGTACTTGAAATGTAGTCCGAAAAGTAGTGAAATTATTACGGCAATTTTGGGGGTCAGAGAAAGTGTCACGAACCTCTCCCGGTAACATTCCGTACACGCGAAGCTAACTGCATCCCACGGCCGAGCTGCTTTTGGTTAACTTCGTCACAAAACCTGGCGCCGCGAGGGTGCGTGAAATGTAGTCCGAAAAGTAATGAAATCATTACTTTAAAGCTGGGGGTCAGAGAAAGCGTCACGAACCTCTCCCGGTAACATTCAGTACACGCGAAACTAATTGCATCCCACGGCCGAGCTGCTTTTGGTTAACTTCGTCACAATACCTGGCACCACGAGGGTGCTTGAAATGTAGTCCGAAAAGTAGTGAAATTATTACGGTAATGTTGGGTGACAGAGAAAGCATGGCGGACGTCTCCCGGTAACATTTAGTGCACGCGAAACTAACTGCATCCCACGGCCGAGCTGCTTTTGGTTAACTTACTGACAAAACTAGCGCCGCGAGGGTGCTTCAAATGTAGTCCGAAAAGTAGTGAAATAATTACGGTAATGTTGGGGGACCGAGAAAGCGTCACGAACCCCTCCGGTAACATTCAGTACACGCGAAACTAACCGCATCCCACGGCCGAGCTCCTTTTGGTTAACATCGTCGCCAAACGTAGCGCCGCGAGGGTGCTTGAAATGTAGTCCAAAAAGTAGTGAAATTATTACGGTAATGTTGGGGTACAGAGAAAGCGTCACGAACCACTCCCGGTAACATTCAGTACACGCGAAACTAACTGCATCCCACGGCCGAGCTGCTTTTGGTTAACTTTATCACAGAACTGGCGCCGCGAGGGTGTTTCAAATATAGTCCGAAAAGTATTGAAATTATTACGGTAATGTTGGGGGTCAGAGAAAGCGTCACGAACCTCTCCCGGTAATTTTCAGTACACGCGAAACTAACTGCATCACACGGCGGAGCTGCTTTTGGTTAACTTCGTCACAAAAGCTGGCGCCGCGAGGGTGCTTGAAATATAGTCCGAAAGGTAGTGAAATTATTCCGGTAATGTTGGGGGTCAGAGAAAGCGTCACGAACCTCTCCCGGTAACATTCAGTACATGCACACCTAAATGCATCACACGGCCGAGCTGCTTTTGGTTAATTTCGTCACAAAACTGGCGCGCGAGGGTGCTTGAAATGTAGTCCAAAAAGTAGTGAAAATATTACGGTAATGTTTGGGGTCAGAGTATGCGTCACGAAACTCTCCCGGTAACATTTATTACACGCGAAACTAACTGCATCACACGGCCGAGCTGCTTTTGGTTAACTTCGTCACAAAACCTGGCGCCGCGAGGGTGCTTGAAATGTAGTCCGAAATGTTGTGAAATCATTACGGTAATGTTTGGGGTGAGAGTATGCGTCACGAACCTCTCCCGGTAACATTCAGTACACGCGAAACTAATTGCATCCCACGGCCGAGCTGCTTTTGGTTAACTTCGTCACAAATCCTGGCGCCGGGAGGGTGCTTGAAATGTAGTACGAAAAGTAGCGAAATTATTACGGTAATGTTGGGGGTCAGAGAAAGCGTCACGAACCTCTCTCGGTTATATTCAATACACGCAAAACTAATTGCATCACACGGCCGAGCTGCTTTTGGTTAACTTCGTCACAAAAGTGGCGCCACGAGGGTGCTTGAAATGCAGTTCGAAAAGTAGTGAAATTATTACGGTAATGTTGGGGGACAGAGAAAGGGTCACGAACCTCTCCCGGCAATATTTAGTACACGCGAAACTAACTGCATCCCAAGGCCGAGCTGCTTTTGGTTAACTTCCTGACAAAACTAGCCCCGCGAGGGTGCTTCAAATGTAGTCCGAAAAGTAGTGAAATAATTACGGTAATGTTGGGGGACAGAGAAAGCGTCACGAACCCCTAAGTAACATTCAGTACACGCGAAACTAACCGCATCCCACGGCCGAGCTCCTTTTGGTTAACTTCGTCACAAAACGTGGCGCCGCGAGGGTGCTTGAAATGTAGTCCAAAAAGTAGTGAAATTATTACGGTAGTGTTGGGGGTCAGAGAAAGCGTCACGAACCTCTCCCGGTAACATTTAGTACACGCGAAACTAACCGCATCACACGGCCGAGCTGCTTTTGGTTAACTTCGTCACAAAACCTGGCGCCGCGAGGGTGCTTGAAATATAGTCCGAAAGGTAGCGAAATTATTGCGGTAATGTTGGGGGTCAGAGAAAGCGTCACGAACCTCTCCCGGTAATTTTCAGTACACGCGAAACTAACTGCATCACACGGCGGAGCTGCTTTTGGTTAACTTCGTCACAAAAGCTGGCGCCGCGAGGGTGCTTGAAATGTAGTCCGAAATCTGAAATCATTACGGTAATGTTTGGGGTGAGAGAATGCGTCACGAAACTCTCCCGGTAACATTTAGTACACGCGAAACTAACTGCATCACACGTCGGAGCTGCTTTTGGTTAACTTCGTCACAGAACCTGGCGCCGCGAGGGTGCTTGAAATGTAGTCCGAAAAGTGATGAAATCATTACTTTAATGCTGGGGGTCAGAGAAAGCGTCACGAACCTCTCCCGGTAACATTTAGTACACGCGAAACTAACCGCATCACACGGCCGAGCTGCTTTTGGTTAACTTCGTCACAAAACCTGGCGCCGCGAGGGTGCTTGAAATATAGTCCGAAAGGTAGTGAAATTATTCCGGTAATGTTGGGGGTCAGAGTATGCGTCACGAAACTCTCCCGGTAACATTTATTACACGCGAAACTAACTGCATCACACGGCGGAGCTGCTTTTGGTTAACTTCGTCGCAGAACCTGGCGCCGCGAGGGTGCTTGAAATGTAGTCCGAAAAGCAGTGAAATTATTACGGTAATGTTGGGGGTCAGAGAATGCGTCACGAACCTCTCCCGGTAACATTTAGTACACGCGAAACTAACTGCATCACACGGCGGAGCTGCTTTTGGTTAACTTCGTCGCAGAACCTGGCGCCGCGAGGGTGCTTGAAATGTAGTCCGAAAAGTAGTGAAATTATTACGGCAATTTTGGGGGTCAGAGAAAGTGTCACGAACCTCTCCCGGTAACATTCCGTACACGCGAAGCTAACTGCATCCCACGGCCGAACTGCTTTTGGTTAACTTCGTCACAAAACCTGGCGCCGCGAGGGTGCGTGAAATGTAGTCCGAAAAGTAATGAAATCATTACTTTAAAGCTGGGGGTCAGAGAAAGCGTCACGAACCTCTCCCGGTAACATTCAGTACACGCGAAACTAATTGCATCCCACGGCCGAGCTGCTTTTGGTTAACTTCGTCACAATACCTGGCGCCACGAGGGTGCTTGAAATGTAGTCCGAAAAGTAGTGAAATTATTACGGTAATGTTGGGGGACAGAGAAAGCATGGCGGACGTCTCCTGGTAACATTTAGTGCACGCGAAACTAACTGCATCCCACGGCCGAGCTGCTTTTGGTTAACTTCCTGACAAAACTAGCGCCGCGAGGGTGCTTCAAATGTAGTCCGAAAAGTAGTGAAATAATTACGGTAATGTTGGGGGTCCGAGAAAGCGTCACGAACCCCTCCGGTAACATTCAGTACACGCGAAACTAACCGCATCCCACGGCCGAGCTCCTTTTGGTTAACATCGTCACAAAACGTGGCGCCGCGAGGGTGCTTGAAATGTAGTCCAAAAAGTAGTGAAATTATTACGGTAATGTTGGGGTACAGAGAAAGCGTCACGAACCACTCCCGGTAACATTCAGTACACGCGAAACTAACTGCATCCCACGGCCGAGCTGCTTTTGGTTAACTTTATCACAGAACTGGCGCCGCGAGGGTGTTTCAAATATAGTCCGAAAAGTATTGAAATTATTACGGTAATGTTGGGGGTCAGAGAAAGCGTCACGAACCTCTCCCGGTAATTTTCAGTACACGCGAAACTAACTGCATCACACGGCGGAGCTGCTTTTGGTTAACTTCGTCACAAAAGCTGGCGCCGCGAGGGAGCTTGAAATGTAGTCCGAAATGTGAAATCATTACGGTAATGTTTGGGGTGAGAGAATGCGTCACGAAACTCTCCCGGTAACATTTAGTACACGCGAAACTAACTGCATCACACGTCGGAGCTGCTTTTGGTTAACTTTGTCACAGAACCTGGCGCCGCGAGGGTGCTTGAAATGTAGTCCGAAAAGTAGTGAAATTATTACGGTAATTTTGGTGGTCAGAGAAAGCGTCACGAACCTCTCCCGGTAACATTCAGTACACGCGAAACTAACTGCATCCCACGGCCGAGCTGCTATTGGTTAACTTCGTCACAAAACCTGGCGCCGCGAGGGTGCTTGAAATGTAGTCCGAAATGTTGTGAAATCATTACGGTAATGTTTGGGGTGAGAGTATGCGTCACCAACCTCTCCCGGTAACATTCAGTACACGCGAAACTAATTGCATCCCATGGCCGAGCTGCTTTTGGTTAACTTCGTCACAAATCCTGGCGCCGGGAGGGTGCTTGAAATGTAGTCCGAAAAGTAGCGAAATTATTACGGTAATGTTGGGGGTCAGAGAAAGGGTCACGAACCTCTCTCGGTTATATTCAGTACACGCAAAACTAATTGCATCACACGGCCGAGCTGCTTTTGGTTAACTTCGTCACAAAAGTGGCGCCACGAGGGTGCTTGAAATGCAGTTCGAAAAGTAGTGAAATTATTACGGTAATGTTGGGGGACAGAGAAAGGGTCACGAACCTCTCCCGGTAACATTCAGTACACGCGAAACTAAGTGCATCCCACGGCCGAGCTGCTTTTGGTTAACTTCATCACAAAACTGGCGCCGCGAAGGTGCTTGAAATGTAGTCCGAAATGTTGTGAAATCATTACAATAATGTTTGGGGTGAGAGTATGCGTCACGAAACTCTCCCGGTAACATTCAGTACACGCGAAACTAACTGCATCCCACGGCCGAGCTGCTTTTGGTTAACTTCGTCACAAAACCTGGCGCCGCGAGGGTGCTTGAAATGTAGTCCGAAAAGTGATGAAATCATTACTTTAATGCTGGGGGTCAGAGAAAGCGTCACGATCCTCTCGCGGTAACATTCAGTACACGCGAAACTAATTGCATCCCACGGCCGAGCTGCTTTTGGTTAACTTCGTCACAAAAGTGGCGCCGCGGGGGTGCTTGAAATGCAGTTCGAAAAGTAGTGAAATTATTACGGTAATGTTGGGGGACAGAGAAAGCGTCAGGAACCTCTCCCGGTAACATTCAGTACACGCGAAACTAAGTGCATCCCACGGCCGAGCTGCTTTTGGTTAACTTCATCACAAAACTGGCGCCGCGAGGGTGCTTAGAATGTAGTCCGAAAAGTAGTGAAATTATTACGGTAATGTTGGGGGACAGAGAAAGCGTCACGAACCTCTCCCGGTAACATTCGGTACACGCGAAACTAACCGCATCCCACGGCCGAGCTGCTTTTGGTTAACTTCGTCACAAAACGTGGCGCTGCGAGGGTGCTTGAAATGTAGTCCAAAAAGTAGTGAAATTATTACGGTAGTGTTGGGGGTCAGAGAAAGCGTCACGAACCTCTCCCGGTAACATTTAGTACACGCGAAACTAACCGCATCACACGGCCGAGCTGCTTTTGGTTAACTTCGTCACAAAACCTGGCGCCGCGAGGGTGCTTGAAATATAGTCCGAAAGGTAGTGAAATTATTCCGGTAATGTTGGGGGTCAGAGAAAGCGTCACGAACCTCTCCCGATATTATTCAGTACATGCACAACTAATTGCATCACACGGCCGAGCTGCTTTTGGTTAATTTCGTCACAAAACTGGCGCGCCAGGGTGCTTGAAATGTAGTCCGAAAAGTAGTGAACTTATTACGGTAATATTAGGGGTCAGAGAAAGCGTCGCGAACCTCTCCCGGTAACATTCAAACACGCAAAACTAACTGGATGACACGGCGGAGCTGCTTTTGGTTAACTTCGTCGCAGAACCTGCCGCCGCGAGGGTGCTTGAAATGTAGTCCGAAAAGTAGTGAAATTATTACGGCAATTTTGGGGGTCAGAGAAAGCGTCACGAACCTCTCCCGGTAACATTCCGTACACGCGAAACTAACCGCATCCCACGGCCGAGCTTCTTTTGGTTAACTTCGTCACAAAACGTGGCGCCGCGAGGGTGCTGGAAATGTAGTCCAAAAAGTAGTGAAATTATTACGGTAGTGTTGGGGGTCAGAGAAAGCGTCACGAACCTCTCCCGGTAACATTTAGTACATGCGAAACTAACCGCATCACACGGCCGAGCTGCTTTTGGTTAACTTCGTCACAAAACCTGGCGCCGCGAGGGTGCTTGAAATGTAGTCCGAAATGTGAAATCATTACGGTAATGTTTGGGGTGAGAGTATGCGTCACGAAACTCTCCCGGTAACATTTAGTACACGCAAAACTAATTGCATCACACGGCCGAGCTGCTTTTGGTTAACTTCGTCACAAAACTGGCGCCGCGAGGGTGCTTAGAATGTAGTCCGAAAAGTAGTGAAATTATTACGGTAATGTTGGGGGACAGAGAAAGCGTCACGAACCTCTCCCGGTAACATTCGGTACACGCGAAACTAACCGCATCCCACGGCCGAGCTGCTTTTGGTTAACTTCGTCACAAAACGTGGCGCCGCGAGGGTGCTTGAAATGTAGTCCAAAAAGTAGTGAAATTATTACGGTAATGTTGGGGTACAGAGAAAGCGTCACGAACCACTCCCGGTAACATTCAGTACACGCGAAACTAACTGCATCCCATGGCCGAGCTGCTTTTGGTTAACTTTATCACAGAACTGGCGCCGCGAGGGTGTTTCAAATATAGTCCGAAAAGTATTGAAATTATTACGGTAATGTTGGGGGTCAGAGAAAGCGTCACGAACCTCTCCCGGTAATTTTCAGTATACGCGAAACTAACTGCATCACACGGCGGAGCTGCTTTTGGTTAACTTCGTCACAAAAGCTGGCGCCGCGAGGGAGCTTGAAATGTAGTCCGAAATGTGAAATCATTACGGCAATGTTTGGGGTGAGAGAATGCTTCACGAAACTCTCCCGGTAACATTTAGTACACGCGAAACTAACTGCATCACACGTCGGAGCTGCTTTTGGTTAACTTCGTCACAGAACCTGGCGCCGCGAGGGTGCTTGAAATGTAGTCCGAAAAGTAGTCAAATTATTACGGTAATTTTGGTGGTCAGAGAAAGCGTCACGAACCTCTCCCGGTAACATTCAGTACACGCGAAACTAACTGCATCCCACGGCCGAGCTGCTTTTGGTTAACTTCGTCACAAAACCTGGCGCCGCGAGGGTGCTTGAAATGTAGTCCGAAATGTTGTGAAATCATTACGGTATTGTTTGGGGTGAGAGTATGCGTCACGAACCTCTCCCGGTAACATTCAGTACACGCGAAACTAATTGCATCCCACGGCCGAGCTGCTTTTGGTTAACTTCGTCACAAATCCTGGCGCCGGTAGGGTGCTTGAAATGTAGTCCGAAAAGTAGCGAAATTATTACGGTAATGTTGGGGGTCAGAGAAAGGGTCACGAACCTCTCTCGGTTATATTCAGTACACGCAAAACTAATTGCATCACACGGCCGAGCTGCTTTTGGTTAACTTCGTCACAAAAGTGGCGCCACGAGGGTGCTTGAAATGCAGTTCGAAAAGTAGTGAAATTTTTACGGTAATGTTGGGGGACAGAGAAAGGGTCGCGAACCTCTCCCGGTAACATTCAGTACACGGGAAACTAAGTGCATCCCACGGCCGAGCTGCTTTTGGTTAACTTCATCACAAAACTGGCGCCGCGAAGGTGCTTGAAATGTAGTCCGAAATGTTGTGAAATCATTACAATAATGTTTGGGGTGAGAGTATGCGTCACGAAACTCTCCCGGTAACATTCAGTACATGCGAAACTAACTGCATCCCACGGCCGAGCTGCTTTTGGTTAACTTCGTCACAAAACCTGGCGCCGCGAGGGTGCTTGAAATGTAGTCCGAAAAGTGATGAAATCATTACTTTAATGCTGGGGGTCAGAGAAAGCGTCACGATCCTCTCGCGGTAACATTCAGTACACGCGAAACTAATTGCATCCCACGGCCGAGCTGCTTTTGGTTAACTTCGTCACAAAAGTGGCGCCGCGAGGGTGCTTGAAATGCAGTTCGAAAAGTAGTGAAATTATTACGGTAATGTTGGGGGACAGAGAAAGCGTCAGGAACCTCTCCCGGTAACATTCAGTACACGCGAAACTAAGTGCATCCCACGGCCGAGCTGCTTTTGGTTAACTTCATCACAAAACTGGCGCCGCGAGGGTGCTTAGAATGTAGTCCGAAAAGTAGTGAAATTATTACGGTAGTGTTGGGGGTCAGAGAAAGCGTCACGAACCTCTCCCGGTAACATTTAGTACACGCGAAACTAACCGCATCACACGGCCGAGCTGCTTTTGTTAACTTCGTCACAAAACCTGGCGCCGCGAGTGTGCTTGAAATATAGTCCGAAAGGTAGTGAAATTATTCCGGTAATGTTGGGGGTCAGAGAAAGCGTCACGAACCTCTCCCGATAACATTCAGTACATGCACAACTAATTGCATCACACGGCCGAGCTGCTTTTGGTTAATTTCGTCACAAAACTGGAGCTGATTTTGGTTAACTTCGTCACAAGACGTGGCGCCGCGAGGGATCTTTAAATGTAGTCCAAAAAGTAGTGAAAATATTACGGTAATGTTTGGGGTCAGAGTATGCGTCACGAAACTCTCCCGGTAACATTTATTACACGCGAAAATAACTGCATCACACGGCGGAGCTGCTTTTGGTTAACTTCGTCTCAGAACCTGCCGCCGCGAGGGTGCTTGAAATGTAGTCCGAAAAGTAGTGAAATTATTACGGCAATTTTGGGGGTCAGAGAAAGCGTCACGAACCTCTCCCGGTAACATTCCGTACACGCGAAACTAACCGCATCCCACGGCCGAGCTTCTTTTGGTTAACTTCGTCACAAAACGTGGCGCCGCGAGGGCGCTTGAAATGTAGTCCAAAAAGTAGTGAAATTATTACGGTAGTGTTGGGGGTCAGAGAAAGCGTCACGAACCTCTCCCGGTAACATTTAGTACATGCGAAACTAACCGCATCACACGGCCGAGCTGCTTTTGGTTAACTTCGTAACAAAACCTGGCGACGCGAGGGTGCTTGAAATATAGTCCGAAAGGTAGTGAAAATATTCCGGTAATGTTGGGGGTCAGAGAAAGCGTCACGAACCTCTCCCGGTAACATTCAGTACATGCACAACTAATTGCATCACACGGCCGAGCTGCTTTTGGTTAACTTCGCCACAAAACCTGGCGCCGCGAGGGTGCTTGAAATGTAGTCCGAAATGTTGTGAAATCATTACGGTAATGTTTGGGGTGAGAGTATGCGTCACGAAACTCTCCCGGTAACATTTAGTACACGCAAAACTAATTGCACCACACGGCCGAGCTGCTTTTGGTTAACTTCGTCACAAAAGTGGCGCCGCGAGGGTGTTTGAAATGTAGTCCGAAAAGTAGTGAAATTATTACGGTAATGTTGGGGGTCAGAGGAAGCGTCACGAACCTCTCCCGGTAACATTCAGTACACGCGAAACTAACTGCATCCCACGGCCGAGCTGCTTTTGGTTAACTTCATCACAAAACTGGCGCCGCGAGGGTGCTTGGAATGTAGTCCGAAAAGTAGTGAAATTATTACGGTAATGTTGGGGGACAGAGAAAGCGTCACGAACCTCTCCCGGTAACATTCGGTACACGCGAAACTAACCGCATCCCACGGCCGAGCTGCTTTTGGTTAACTTCGTCACAAAACCTGGCGCCGCGAGGGTGCTTGAAATGTAGTCCGAAAAGTGATGAAATCATTACTTTAATGCTGGGGGTCAGAGAAAGCGTCACGATCCTCTCGCGGTAACATTCAGTACACGCGAAACTAATTGCATCCCACGGCCGAGCTGCTTTTGGTTAACTTCGTCACAAAAGTGGCGCCGCGGGGGTGCTTGAAATGCAGTTCGAAAAGTAGTGAAATTATTACGGTAATGTTGGGGGACAGAGAAAGCGTCAGGAACCTCTCCCGGTAACATTCAGTACACGCGAAACTAAGTGCATCCCACGGCCGAGCTGCTTTTGGTTAACTTCATCACAAAACTGGCGCCGCGAGGGTGCTTAGAATGTAGTCCGAAAAGTAGTGAAATTATTACGGTAATGTTGGGGGACAGAGAAAGCGTCACGAACCTCTCCCGGTAACATTCGGTACACGCGAAACTAACCGCATCCCACGGCCGAGCTGCTTTTGGTTAACTTCGTCACAAAACGTGGCGCTGCGAGGGTGCTTGAAATGTAGTCCAAAAAGTAGTGAAATTATTACGGTAGTGTTGGGGGTCAGAGAAAGCGTCACGAACCTCTCCCGGTAACATTTAGTACACGCGAAACTAACCGCATCACACGGCCGAGCTGCTTTTGGTTAACTTCGTCACAAAACCTGGCGCCGCGAGGGTGCTTGAAATATAGTCCGAAAGGTAGTGAAATTATTCCGGTAATGTTGGGGGTCAGAGAAAGCGTCACGAACCTCTCCCGATAACATTCAGTACATGCACAACTAATTGCATCACATGGCCGAGCTGCTTTTGGTTAATTTCGTCACAAAACTGGCGCGCCAGGGTGCTTGAAATGTAGTCCGAAAAGTAGTGAACTTATTACGGTAATATTAGGGGTCAGAGAAAGCGTCACGAACCTCTCCCGGTAACATTCAAACACGCAAAACTAACTGGATGACACGGCGGAGCTGCTTTTGGTTAACTTCGTCGCAGAACCTGCCGCCGCGAGGGTGCTTGAAATGTAGTCCGAAAAGTAGTGAAATTATTACGGCAATTTTGGGGGTCAGAGAAAGCGTCACGAACCTCTCCCGGTAACATTCCGTACACGCGAAACTAACCGCATCCCACGGCCGAGCTTCTTTTGGTTAACTTCGTCACAAAACGTGGCGCCGCGAGGGTGCTGGAAATGTAGTCCAAAAAGTAGTGAAATTATTACGGTAGTTTTGGGGGTCAGAGAAAGCGTCACGAACCTCTCCCGGTAACATTTAGTACATGCGAAACTAACCGCATCACACGGCCGAGCTGCTTTTGGTTAACTTCGTCACAAAACCTGGCGCCGCGAGGGTGCTTGAAATGTAGTCCGAAATGTGAAATCATTACGGTAATGTTTGGGGTGAGAGTATGCGTCACGAAACTCTCCCGGTAACATTTAGTACACGCAAAACTAATTGCATCACACGGCCGAGCTGCTTTTGGTTAACTTCGTCACAAAACTGGCGCCGCGAGGGTGCTTAGAATGTAGTCCGAAAAGTAGTGAAATTATTACGGTAATGTTGGGGGACAGAGAAAGCGTCACGAACCTCTCCCGGTAACATTCGGTACACGCGAAACTAACCGCATCCCACGGCCGAGCTGCTTTTGGTTAACTTCGTCACAAAACGTGGCGCCGCGAGGGTGCTTGAAATGTAGTCCAAAAAGTAGTGAAATTATTACGGTAGTGTTGGGGGTCAGAGAAAGCGTCACGAACCCCTCCGGTAACATTCAGTACACGCGAAACTAACCGCATCCCACGGCCGAGCTCCTTTTGGTTAACATCGTCACAAAACGTGGCGCCGCGAGGGTGCTTGAAATGTAGTCCAAAAAGTAGTGAAATTATTACGGTAATGTTGGGGTACAGAGAAAGCGTCACGAACCACTCCCGGTAACATTCAGTACACGCGAAACTAACTGCATCCCATGGCCGAGCTGCTTTTGGTTAACTTTATCACAGAACTGGCGCCGCGAGGGTGTTTCAAATATAGTCCGAAAAGTATTGAAATTATTACGGTAATGTTGGGGGTCAGAGAAAGCGTCACGAACCTCTCCCGGTAATTTTCAGTATACGCGAAACTAACTGCATCACACGGCGGAGCTGCTTTTGGTTAACTTCGTCACAAAAGCTGGCGCCGCGAGGGAGCTTGAAATGTAGTCCGAAATGTGAAATCATTACGGCAATGTTTGGGGTGAGAGAATGCTTCACGAAACTCTCCCGGTAACATTTAGTACACGCGAAACTAACTGCATCACACGTCGGAGCTGCTTTTGGTTAACTTCGTCACAGAACCTGGCGCCGCGAGGGTGCTTGAAATGTAGTCCGAAAAGTAGTCAAATTATTACGGTAATTTTGGTGGTCAGAGAAAGCGTCACGAACCTCTCCCGGTAACATTCAGTACACGCGAAACTAACTGCATCCCACGGCCGAGCTGCTTTTGGTTAACTTCGTCACAAAACCTGGCGCCGCGAGGGTGCTTGAAATGTAGTCCGAAATGTTGTGAAATCATTACGGTATTGTTTGGGGTGAGAGTATGCGTCACGAACCTCTCCCGGTAACATTCAGTACACGCGAAACTAATTGCATCCCACGGCCGAGCTGCTTTTGGTTAACTTCGTCACAAATCCTGGCGCCGGTAGGGTGCTTGAAATGTAGTCCGAAAAGTAGCGAAATTATTACGGTAATGTTGGGGGTCAGAGAAAGGGTCACGAACCTCTCTCGGTTATATTCAGTACACGCAAAACTAATTGCATCACACGGCCGAGCTGCTTTTGGTTAACTTCGTCACAAAAGTGGCGCCACGAGGGTGCTTGAAATGCAGTTCGAAAAGTAGTGAAATTTTTACGGTAATGTTGGGGGACAGAGAAAGGGTCACGAACCTCTCCCGGTAACATTCAGTACACGGGAAACTAAGTGCATCCCACGGCCGAGCTGCTTTTGGTTAACTTCATCACAAAACTGGCGCCGCGAAGGTGCTTGAAATGTAGTCCGAAATGTTGTGAAATCATTACAATAATGTTTGGGGTGAGAGTATGCGTCACGAAACTCTCCCGGTAACATTCAGTACATGCGAAACTAACTGCATCCCACGGCCGAGCTGCTTTTGGTTAACTTCGTCACAAAACCTGGCGCCGCGAGGGTGCTTGAAATGTAGTCCGAAAAGTGATGAAATCATTACTTTAATGCTGGGGGTCAGAGAAAGCGTCACGATCCTCTCGCGGTAACATTCAGTACACGCGAAACTAATTGCATCCCACGGCCGAGCTGCTTTTGGTTAACTTCGTCACAAAAGTGGCGCCGCGAGGGTGCTTGAAATGCAGTTCGAAAAGTAGTGAAATTATTACGGTAATGTTGGGGGACAGAGAAAGCGTCAGGAACCTCTCCCGGTAACATTCAGTACACGCGAAACTAAGTGCATCCCACGGCCGAGCTGCTTTTGGTTAACTTCATCACAAAACTGGCGCCGCGAGGGTGCTTAGAATGTAGTCCGAAAAGTAGTGAAATTATTACGGTAGTGTTGGGGGTCAGAGAAAGCGTCACGAACCTCTCCCGGTAACATTTAGTACACGCGAAACTAACCGCATCACACGGCCGAGCTGCTTTTGTTAACTTCGTCACAAAACCTGGCGCCGCGAGTGTGCTTGAAATATAGTCCGAAAGGTAGTGAAATTATTCCGGTAATGTTGGGGGTCAGAGAAAGCGTCACGAACCTCTCCCGATAACATTCAGTACATGCACAACTAATTGCATCACACGGCCGAGCTGCTTTTGGTTAATTTCGTCACAAAACTGGAGCTGATTTTGGTTAACTTCGTCACAAGACGTGGCGCCGCGAGGGATCTTTAAATGTAGTCCAAAAAGTAGTGAAAATATTACGGTAATGTTTGGGGTCAGAGTATGCGTCACGAAACTCTCCCGGTAACATTTATTACACGCGAAAATAACTGCATCACACGGCGGAGCTGCTTTTGGTTAACTTCGTCTCAGAACCTGCCGCCGCGAGGGTGCTTGAAATGTAGTCCGAAAAGTAGTGAAATTATTACGGCAATTTTGGGGGTCAGAGAAAGCGTCATGAACCTCTCCCGGTAACATTCCGTACACGCGAAACTAACCGCATCCCACGGCCGAGCTTCTTTTGGTTAACTTCGTCACAAAACGTGGCGCCGCGAGGGCGCTTGAAATGTAGTCCAAAAAGTAGTGAAATTATTACGGTAGTGTTGGGGGTCAGAGAAAGCGTCACGAACCTCTCCCGGTAACATTTAGTACATGCGAAACTAACCGCATCACACGGCCGAGCTGCTTTTGGTTAACTTCGTAACAAAACCTGGCGACGCGAGGGTGCTTGAAATATAGTCCGAAAGGTAGTGAAAATATTCCGGTAATGTTGGGGGTCAGAGAAAGCGTCACGAACCTCTCCCGGTAACATTCAGTACATGCACAACTAATTGCATCACACGGCCGAGCTGCTTTTGGTTAACTTCGCCACAAAACCTGGCGCCGCGAGGGTGCTTGAAATGTAGTCCGAAATGTTGTGAAATCATTACGGTAATGTTTGGGGTGAGAGTATGCGTCACGAAACTCTCCCGGTAACATTTAGTACACGCAAAACTAATTGCATCACACGGCCGAGCTGCTTTTGGTTAACTTCGTCACAAAAGTGGCGCCGCGAGGGTGTTTGAAATGTAGTCCGAAAAGTAGTGAAATTATTACGGTAATGTTGGGGGTCAGAGGAAGCGTCACGAACCTCTCCCGGTAACATTCAGTACACGCGAAACTAACTGCATCCCACGGCCGAGCTGCTTTTGGTTAACTTCATCACAAAACTGGCGCCGCGAGGGTGCTTGGAATGTAGTCCGAAAAGTAGTGAAATTATTACGGTAATGTTGGGGGACAGAGAAAGCGTCACGAACCTCTCCCGGTAACATTCGGTACACGCGAAACTAACCGCATCCCACGGCCGAGCTGCTTTTGGTTAACTTCGTCACAAAACGTGGCGCCGCGAGGGTGCTTGAAATGTAGTCCAAAAAGTAGTGAAATTATTACGGTAGTGTTGGGGGTCAGAGAAAGCGTCACGAACCTCTCCCGGTAACATTTAGTACACGCGAAACTAACCGCATCACACGGCCGAGCTGCTTTTGGTTAACTTCGTCACAAAACCTGGCGCCGCGAGGGTGCTTGAAATATAGTCCGAAAGGTAGTGAAATTATTCCGGTAATGTTGGGGGTCAGAGAAAGCGTCACGAACCTCTCCCGGTAACATTCAAACACGCGAAACTAACTGCATCACAGGGCCGAGCTGTTTTCGTTAACTTCATCACAAAACCTGGCGCCGCAAGGGTGCTTGAAATGTAGCCCAAAAATAGTGAAATTATTACGGTAATGTTGGGGGTCAGAGAAAGCGTCACGAACCTTTCCCGGTAACATTCAGTGTACGCACAACTAATTGCATCACACGGCCGAGCTGATTTTGGTTAACTTCGTCACAAGACGTGGCGCCGCGAGGGATCTTTCAATGTAGTCCAAAAAGTTGTGAAAATATTACGGTAATGTTTGGGGTCAGAGTATGCGTCACGAAACTCTCCCGGTAACATTTATTACACGCGAAACTAACTGCATCACACGGCGGAGCTGCTTTTGGTTAACTTCGTCGCAGAACCTGGCGCCGCGAGGGTGCTTGAAATGTAGTCCGAAAAGTAGTTAAAATATTACGGCAATTTTGGGGGTCAGAGAAAGCGTCACGAACCTCTCCCGGTAACATTCCGTACACGCGAAACTAACCGCATCCCACGGCCGAGCTGCTTTTGGTTAACTTCGTCACAAAACGTGGCGCCGCGAGGGCGCTTGAAATGTAGTCCAAAAAGTAGTGAAATTATTACGGTAGTGTTGGGGGTCAGAGAAAGCGTCACGAACCTCTCCCGGTAACATTTAGTACACGCGAAACTAACCGCATCACACGGCCGAGCTGCTTTTGGTTAACTTCGTCACAAAACCTGGCGCCGCGAGGGTGCTTGAAATATAGTCCGAAAGGTAGTGAAATTATTCCGGTAATGTTGGGGGTCAGAGAAAGCATCACGAACCTCTCCCGGTAACATTCAGTACATGCACAACTAATTGCATCACACGGCCGAGCTGCTTTTGGTTAACTTCGTCACAAAACTTGCGCGCGAGGGTGCTTGAAATGTAGTCCGAAAAGTAGTGAACTTATTACGGTAATATTAGGGGTCAGAGAAAGCGTCACGAACCTCTCCCGGTAACATTCAAACACGCGAAACTAACTGCATCACAGGGCCGAGCTGTTTTCGTTAACTTCTTCACAAAACCTGGCGCCACGAGGGTGCTTGAAATGTAGTCCAAAAATAGTGAAATTATTACGGTAATGTTGGGGGTCAGAGAAAGCGTCACGAACCTTTCCCGGTAACATTCAGTGCACGCACAAATAATTGCATCACACGGCCGAGATGATTTTGGTTAACTTCGTCACAAAAGCTGGCGCCGCGAGTGTGCTTGAAATGTAGTCCAAAATGTTGTGAAATCATTACGGTAATGTTTGGGGTGAGAGTATGCGTCACGAAACTCTCCCGGTAACATTTAGTACATGCGAAACTAACTGCATCACACGTCGGAGCTGCTTTTGGTTAACTTCGTCACAAAACCTGGCGCCGCGAGGGTGCTTGAAATGTAGTCCGAAAAGTAATGAAATCATTACTTTAATGCTGGGGGTCAGAGAAAGCGTCACGATACTCTCGTGGTAATATTCAGTACACGTGAAACTAATTGCATCCCACGGTCGAGCTGCTTTTGGTTAACTTCGTCACAAAACCTGGCGCCGCGAGGGTGCTTGAAATGTAGTCCGAAAAGTAGCGAAATTATTACGGTAATGTTGGGGGTAGGAGAAATTGTCACGAACCTCTCTCGGTTACATACAGTACACGCAAAACTAATTGCATCACACGGCCGAGCTGCTTTTGGTTATCTTCGTCACAAAAGTGGCGCCGCGAGGGTGCTCGAAATGCAGTTCGAAACGTAGTGAAATTATTACGGTAGTGTTGGGGGTCAGAGAAAGCGTCACGATCCTCTCCCGGTAACATTTAGTATACGCGAAACTAATTGCATCACACGGCCGAGCTGTTTTCGTTAACTTCGTCACAAAACTGGCGCCGCGAGGGTGCTTGAAATGTAGTCCGAAAAGTGGTGAAATTATTACGGTAATGTTGGGGGTCAGAGAAAGCTTCAGGAACCTCTCCCGGTAACATTTAGTACACGCGAAAACTAATGGCATCCCACGGCCGAGCTGCTTTTGGTTAACTTCGTCACAAAACCTGGCGCCACGAGGGTGCTTGAAATGTAGTCCGAAAAGTAGTGAAATTATTACGGTAATGTTGGGGGTCAGAGAAAGCGTCACGAACCTCTCCCGGTAACATTCAGTACAGGCGAAACTAACTGCATCCCACGGCAGAGCTGCTTTTGGTTAACTTCATCACAAAACTGGCGCCGCGAGGGTGCTTCAAATGTAATCCGAAAAGTAGTGAAATTGTTACGGTAATGTTGAGGGACAGAGAAAGCGTCACTAACCTCTCCCGGTAACATTCAGTACACGCGAAACTAACTGCATCCCACGGCAGAGCTGCTTTTGGTTAACTTCATCACAAAACTGGCGCCGCGAGGGTGCTTCAAATGTAATCCGAAAAGTAGTGAAATTGTTACGGTAATGTTTGGGGTGAGAGTATGCGTCACGAACCTCTCCCGGTAACATTTAGTACACCCGAAACTAACCGCATCACACGGCCGAGCTGCTTTTGGCTAATTTCGTTACAGAACCTGGCGCCGCGAGGCTACTTGAAATGTAGTCCGAAAAGTAATGAAATTATTACTTCAATGCTGGGGGTCAGAGAAAGCGTCACGAACCTCTCCCGGTAACATTCAGTACACGCGAAACTAACTGCATCCCACGGCCGAGCTGCTTTTGAATAACTTCGTCACAGAATCTGGCGCCGCGAGGGTGCTTGAAATGTAGTCCGAAAAGTAGTGAACTTCTTACGGTAATGTTGGGGGTCAGAGAAAGCGTGACGAACCTCTCTCGGTAACATTCAGTACACGCGAAACTAACTGCATCACACGGCCGAGCTGCTTTTGGTAAACTTCGTCACAAAACCTGGCGCCGTGAGAGTGCTTGAAATATAGTCCGAAAATAGTGAAATTATTACGGTAATGTTGGGGGTCAGAGAAAGCATCATGAACCTCTTCCAGTAACATTCAGTACACGCGAAACTAACTGCACCCCACGGCCGAGCTGCTTTTTGTTAACTTCGTCACAAAACCTGGCGCCACGAGGGTGCTTGAAATGTAGTCCGAAAAGTAGTGAAATTATTAAGGTAAGTTTGGGGGTCCGAGAAAGCATCACGAACCTCTCCCGGTAACAATCAGTACACGCGAAACTAAGTGTATTACACGGCCGAGCTGCTTTTGGTTAACTTCATCACAAAACTGGCGCCGTGAGGGTGCTTCGAATGTAGTCCGAAAAGTAATGAAATCATTACTTTAATGCTGGGGGTCAGAGAAAGCGTCACGAACCTCTCCCGGTAACATTCAGTACACGCGAAACTAACTGCATCCCAAGGCCGAGCTGCTTTTGGCTAACTTCGTCACAAAACGTGGCGCCGCGAGCGTGCTTGAAATGTAGTCCAAAAAGTAGTGAATATATTACGGTAATGTTGGGGGTCAGAGAAAGCGTCACGAACCTCTGCCGGTAACATTTAGTACACGCGAAACTAACCGCATCACACGGCCGAGCTGCTTTTGGCTAACTTCGTCACAGAACGTGGCGCCGCGAGGCTGCTTGAAATGTAGTCCGAAAATTAATGAAATTATTACGGTAATGTTGGGGGTCAGAGAAAGCATCACGAACCTCTCCCGGTAACACTTATTACACGCGAAACTAACCGCATCCCACGGCCGAGCGGCTTTTGGTTATCTTCGTCACAGAACCTGGCGCCGAGGGTGCTTGAAATGTAGTACGAAAAGTAATGAAATTATTACTTTAATGCTGGGGGTCAGAGAAATTGTCACGAACCTTTCCCGGTAACATTCAGTACACGCGAAACTAAGTGTATTACACGGCCGAGCTGCTTTTGGTTAACTTCATCACAAAACTGGCGCCGCGAGGGTGCTTCGAATGTAGTCCGAAAAGTAATGAAATCATTACTTTAATGCTGGGGGTCAGAGAAAGCGTCACGAACCTCTCCCGGTAACATTCAGTACACGCGAAACTAACTGCATCCCAAGGCCGAGCTGCTTTTGGTTAACTTCGTCACAAAACGTGGCACCGCGAGGGTGCTTGAAATGTAGTCCAAAAAGTAGTGAAATTATTACGGTAATGTTGGGGGTCAGAGAAAGCGTGACGAACCTCTCTCGGTAACATTCAGTACACGCGAAACTAACTGCATCACACGGCCGAGCTGCTTTTGGTAAACTTCGTCACAAAACCTGGCGCCGTGAGAGTGCTTGAAATATAGTCCGAAAATAGTGAAATTATTACGGTAATGTTGGGGGTCAGAGAAAGCATCATGAACCTCTTCCAGTAACATTCAGTACACGCGAAACTAACTGCACCCCACGGCCGAGCTGCTTTTTTTAACTTCGTCACAAAACCTGGCGCCACGAGGGTGCTTGAAATGTAGTCCGAAAAGTAGTGAAATTATTAAGGTAAGTTTGGGGGTCCGAGAAAGCATCACGAACCTCTCCCGGTAACAATCAGTACACGCGAAACTAACTGCATCACACGGCGGGGCTGCTTTTGGTTAACTTCGTCGCAGAACCTGGCGCCGCGAGGGTGCTTGAAATGTAGTACGAAAAGTAATGAAATTATTACTTTAATGTTGGGGGTCAGAGAAAGCGTGACGAACCTCTCTCGGTAACATTCAGTACACGCGAAACTAACTGCATCACACGGCCGAGCTGCTTTTGGTAAACTTCGTCACAAAACCTGGCGCCGTGAGAGTGCTTGAAGTATAGTCCAAAAATAGTGAAATTATTACGGTAATGTTGGGGGTCAGAGAAAGCATCATGAACCTCGTCCAGTAACATTCAGTACACGCGAAACTAACTGCACCCCACGGCCGAGCAGCTTTTTGTTAACTTCGTCACAAAACCTGGCGCCACGAGGGTGCTTGAAATGTAGTCCGAAAAGTAGTGAAATTATTAGGGTAAGTTTGGGGGTCCGAGAAAGCATCACGAACCTCTCCCGGTAACAATCAGTACACGCGAAACTAACTGCATCACACGGCGGGGCTGCTTTTGGTTAACTTCGTCGCAGAACCTGGCGCCGCGAGGGTGCTTGAAATGTAGTCCGAAAAGTAGTGAAATTATTGCGGCAATTTTGCGGGTCAGAGAAAGCGTCACGAACCTCTCCCGGTAACATTCCGTACACGCGAAACTAACTGCATCACAGGGCCGAGCTGTTTTCGTTAACTTCGTCACAAAACCTTGCGCCGCGAGGGTGCTTAAAATCTAGTCCAAAAAGTTGTGAAATTATTACGGTAATGTTGGGGGTCAGAGAAAGCGTCACGAACCTTTCCCGGTAACATTCGATGCACGCACAACTAATTGCATCACACGGCCGAGCTGATTTTGGTTAACTTCGTCACAAGGCGTGGCGCCGCGAGGGATCTTCAAATGTAGTCCAAAAAGTAGTGAAAATATTACGGTAATGTTTGGGGTCAGAGTACGCGTCACGAAACTCTCCCGGTAACATTTAGTACACGCGAAACTAACTGCATCCCACGGCCGAGCTGCTTTTGGTTAACTTCGTCAGAAAACCTGGCGCCGCGAGGGTGCTTGAAATGTAGTACGAAAAGTAATGAAATTATTACCTTAATGTTGGGGGTCAGAGAAAGCGTCACGAACCTCTCCCTGTAACATCCAGTACACACGAAACTAACTGCACCCCACGGCCGAGCTGCTTTTTGTTAACTTCGTCACAAAACCTGGCGGCATGAGGGTGCTTGAAATGTAGTCCGAAAAGTAGTGAAATTACTACGGTAATGTTGGGGGTCCGAGAAAGCGTCACGAACCTCTCCCGGTAACAATCAGTACACGCGAAACTAACTGTATCACACGGCCGAGCTGCTTTTGGTTAACTTCGTCACAAAAGCTGGCGCCGCGAGGGTGCTTGAAATGTAGTCCAAAAAGTTGTGAAATTATTACGGTAATGTTGGGGGTGAGAGAAAGCGTCATGAACCTGTCCCGGTAACATTCAGTACACGCAAAACTAAATGCATCACACGGCCAAGCTGCTTTTGGTTAACTTCGTCACATAACCTGGCGCCGCGAGGGTGCTTGAAATGTAGTCCGAAAGGTAGTGTAATTATTACGGTAATGTTGGGTTTCAGAGAAAGCGTCAAGAACCTCTCCCGGTAACATTCAGTACAGGCGAAACTAACTGCATCCCACGGCCGAGCTGCTTTTGGTTAACTTCGTCACAAAACCTGGCGCCGCGAGGGTGCTTGAAATGTAGTGCGAAAAGTAGTGAAATTATTACGGTAATTTTGGGGGTTAGAGGAAGCGTCACGAACCTCTCCCGGTAACATTCAGTACACGCGAAACTAACTGCATCCCACCGCCGAGCTGCTTTTGGTTAACTTCGTCACAAAACCAGGCGCCGCGAGGGTGCTTGAAATGTAGTCCGAAAAGAAGTGAAATTATTACGGTAATGTTGGGGGTCAGAGAAAGCGTCACGAACCTCTCCCGGTAACATTCAGTACACGCACAACTAATTGGATCACACGGCCGAGCTGCTTTGTTTAACTTCGACACAAAACTGGCGCCGCGAGGGTGCTCGAAATGTATTACAAAAAGTGAAATTATTACGGTAATGTTGGGGGTCAGAGAAAGCGTCACGAACCTCTCCCAGTAACTTTCAAACACGCGAAACTAACTGTATCACACGGCCGAGCTGCTTTTGGTTAACTTCGTCACAGAACTGGCGCCGCGAGGGTGCTTGAAATGTAGTCCGAAAAGTAGTGAAATTATTACGGTAATGTTGGGGGACAGAGAAAGCGTCACGAACCTCTGCCGGTAACATTTAGTACACACGAAACTGACTGCATCCCATGACCGAGCTGCTTTTGGTTAACTTCGTCCTAGAACCTGGCGCCGCGAGGGTGCTTGAAATGTAGTCCGAAAAGAAGTGAAATTATTACGGTAATGTTGGGGGTCAGAGAAAGCGTCACGGTAGCATTCAGTACACGCACAACTAATTGGATCACACGGCCGAGCTGCTTTTGGTTAACTTCGTCACAAAACCTGGCGCCGCGAGGGTGCTTGAAATGTAGTACGAAAAGTAATGAAATTATTACCTTAATGTTGGGGGTCAGAGAAAGCGTCACGAACCTCTCCCGGTAACAGTCAGTACACGCGAAACTAACTGCATCCCACGGCGGAGCTGCTTTTGGTTAACTTCGTCACAAAACGTGGCGCCGCGAGGGTGCTTGAAATGTAGTCCAAAAAGTAGTGAAATTATTACGGTAATGTTGGGGGTCAGCGAAAGCGTTACGAACCTCTTTCGGTAACATTCAGTACACGCGAAACTAACTGCATCACACGGCCGAGCTGCTTTTGGTAAACTTCGTCACTAAACCTGGCGCCGCGAGCGTGCTTGAAATATAGTCCGAAAATAGTGAAATTATTACGGTAATGTTGTGGGTCAGAGAAAGCGTCATGAACCTCTCCCGGTAACATCCAGTACACACGAAACTAACTGCACCCCACGGCCGAGCTGCTTTTTGTTAACTTCGTCACAAAACCTGGCGGCATGAGGGTGCTTGAAATGTAGTCCGAAAAGTAGTGAAATTACTACGGTAATGTTGGGGGTCCGAGAAAGCGTCACGAACCTCTCCCGGTAACAATCAGTACACGCGAAACTAACTGTATCACACGGCCGAGCTGCTTTTGGTTAACTTCGTCACAAAAGCTGGCGCCGCGAGGGTGCTTGAAATGTAGTCCGAAAAGTTGTGAAATTATTACGGCAATGTTGGGGGTGAGAGAAAGCGTCATGAACCTCTCCCGGTAACATTCAGAACACGCAAAACTAAATGCATCACACGGCCAAGCTGCTTTTGGTTAACTTCGTCACATAACCTGGCGCCGCGAGGGTGCTTGAAATGTAGTCCGAAAGGTAGTGTAGTTATTACGGTAATGTTGGGTTTCAGAGAATGCGTCAAGAACCTCTCCCGGTAACATTCAGTACAGGCGAAACTAACTGCATCCCACGGCCGAGCTGCTTTTGGTTAACTTCGTCACAAAACCTGGCGCCGCGAGGGTGCTTGAAATGTAGTGCGAAAAGTAGTGAAATTATTACGGTAATTTTGGGGGTTAGAGAAAGCGTCACGAACCTCTCCCGGTAACATCCAGTACACACGAAACTAACTGCACCCCACGGCCGAGCTGCTTTTTGTTAACTTCGTCACAAAACCAGGCGCCGCGAGGGTGCTTGAAATGTAGTCCGAAAAGAAGTGAAATTATTACGGTAATTTTGGGGGTCAGAGAAAGCGTCACGAACCTCTCCCGGTAACATTCAGTACACGCACAACTAATTGGATCACACGGCCGAGCTGCTTTGGTTAACTTCGACACAAAACTGGCGCCGCGAGGGTGCTTGAAATGTATTACAAAAAGTGAAATTATTACGGTAATGTTGGGGGTCAGAGAAAGCGTCACGAACCTCTCCCAGTAACATTCAAACACGCGAAACTAACTGTATCACACGGCCGAGCTGCTTTTGGTTAACTTCGTCACAAAACTGGCGCCGCGAGGGTGCTTGAAATGTAGTCCGAAAAGTAGTGAAATTATTACGGTAATGTTGGGGGACAGAGAAAGCGTCACGAACCTCTGCCGGTAACATTTAGTACACACGAAACTGACTGCATCCCATGACCGAGCTGCTTTTGGTTAACTTCGTCCTAGAACCTGGCGCCGCGAGGGTGCTTGAAATGTAGTCCGAAAAGTAGTGAAATTATTACGGTAATTTTGGGGGTCAGACAAAGCGTCACGATCCTTTCCCGGTAACATTCAGTACACGCGAAACTAACTGCATCCCACGGCTGAGCTGCTTTTGGTTAACTTCGTCACAAAACCTGGCGCCGCGAGGGTGCTTGAAATGTAGTGCGAAAAGTAATGAAATCATTACTTTAATGCTGAGGGTCAGAGAAAGCGTCACGAACCTCTCCCGGTAACATTCAGTACACCCGAAACTAATTGCATCCCACCGCCGAGCTGCTTTTGGTTAACTTCGTCACAAAACCAGGCGCCGCGAGGGTGCTTGAAATGTAGTCCGAAAAGTAGTGAAACTATCACGGCAATGTTGGGGGTCATACAAAGCGTCACGAACCTCTCCCGGTAACATTCAGTAGACGCACAACTAATTGCATCACACGGCCGAGCTGCTTTTGGTTAACATCGTCACAAAACTGGCGCCGCGAGGGTGCTTGAAATGTAGTCCGAAAAGTAATGAAATTAATACGCTAATGTTGGGGGTCAGAGAAAGCGTCACGAACCTCTCCCGGTAACATTCAGTACACGCGAAACTAACTGCATCCCACGGCCGAGCTGCTTTTGGTTAACTTCTTCACAAAACCTGGCGCCGCGAGGGTGCTTGAAATGTAGTCCGAAAAGTAGTGAAATTATTACGGTAATTTTGGGGGTTAGAGAAAGCGTCACGAACCTCTCCCGGTAACATTCAGTACACGCGAAACTAACTGCATCCCACCGCCGAGCTGCTTTTGGTTAACTTCGTCACAAAACCAGGCGCCGCGAGGGTGCTTGAAATGTAGTCCGAAAAGAAGTGAAATTATTACGGTAATGTTGGGGGTCAGAGAAAGCGTCACGGTAACATTCAGTACACGCACAACTACTTGGATCACACGGCCGAGCTGCTTTTGGTTAACTTCGACACAAAACTGGCGCCGCGAGGGTGCTTGAAATGTATTCCAAAAAGTGAAATTATTACGGTAATGTTGGGGGTAAGACAAAGCGTCACGATCCTTTCCCGGTAACATTCAGTACACGCGAAACTAACTGCATCCCACCGCCGAGCTGCTTTTGGTTAACTTCGTCACAAAACCAGGCGCCGCGAGGGTGCTTGAAATGTAGTCCGAAAAGAAGTGAAATTATTACGGTAATGTTGGGGGTCAGAGAAAGCGTCACGGTAGCATTCAGTACACGCACAACTAATTGGATCACATGGCCGAGCTGCTTTTGGTTAACTTCGTCACAAAACCTGGCGCCGCGAGGGTGCTTGAAATGTAGTACGAAAAGTAATGAAATTATTGCCTTAATGTTGGGGGTCAGAGAAAGCGTCAAGAACCTCTCCCGGTAACAGTCAGTACACGCGAAACTAACTGCATCCCACGGCGGAGCTGCTTTTGGTTAACTTCGACACAAAACTGGCGCCGCGAGGGTGCTTGAAATGTATTACAAAAAGTGAAATTATTACGGTAATGTTGGGGGTCAGAGAAAGCGTCACGAACCTCTCCCAGTAACATTCAAACACGCGAAACTAACTGTATCACACGGCCGAGCTGCTTTTGGTTAACTTCGTCACAAAACTGGCGCCGCGAGGGTGCTTGAAATGTAGTCCGAAAAGTAGTGAAATTATTACGGTAATGTTGGGGGACAGAGAAAGCGTCACGAACCTCTGCCGGTAACATTTAGTACACACGAAACTGACTGCATCCCATGACCGAGCTGCTTTTGGTTATCTTCGTCCTAGAACCTGGCGCCGCGAGGGTGCTTGAAATGTAGTCCGAAAAGTAGTGAAATTATTACGGTAATTTTGGGGGTCAGACAAAGCGTCACGATCCTTTCCCGGTAACATTCAGTACACGCGAAACTAACTGCATCCCACGGCTGAGCTGCTTTTGGTTAACTTCGTCACAAAACCTGGCGCCGCGAGGGTGCTTGAAATGTAGTCCGAAAAGTAATGAAATCATTACTTTAATGCTGAGGGTCAGAGAAAGCGTCACGAACCTCTCCCGGTAACATTCAGTACACCCGAAACTAATTGCATCCCACCGCCGAGCTGCTTTTGGTTAACTTCGTCACAAAATCAGGCGCCGCGAGGGTGCTTGAAATGTAGTCCGAAAAGTAGTGAAACTATCACGGTAATGTTGGGGGTCATACAAAGCGTCACGAACCTCTCCCGGTAACATTCAGTGGACGCACAACTAATTGCATCACACGGCCGAGCTGCTTTTGGTTAACTTCGTCACAAAACTGGCGCCGCGAGGGTGCTTGAAATGTAGTCCGAAAAGTAATGAAATTAATACGCTAATGTTGGGGGTCAGAGAAAGCGTCACGAACCTCTCCCGGTAACATTCAGTACACGCGAAACTAACTGCATCCCACGGCCGAGCTGCTTTTGGTTAACTTCTTCACAAAACCTGGCGCCGCGAGGGTGCTTGAAATGTAGTCCGAAAAGTAGTGAAATTATTACATTAATATTGGGGGTGAGAGAAAGCGTGACGAACCTCTCTCGGTAACATTCAGTACACGCGAAACTAACTGCATCACACGGCCGAGCTGCTTTTGGTAAACTTCGTCACAAAACCTGGCGCCACGAAGGTGCTTGAAATATAGTCCGAAAATAGTGAAATTATTACGGTAATGTTGGGGTCAGAGAAAGCGTCATGAACCTCTCCCGGTAACATTCAGTATACGCGAAACTAACTGCATCCCACGGCCGAACTGCTTTCGGTTAACTTCGTCACAAAGCCTGGCGCAGCGAGGGTGCCTCAAATGTAGCCTACAAATTAACGAAATTAATCACGGTAATGTTGGGGGCCAGAGAAAGCGTCGTGAACTTAACCCAGTAGCATTCAGTACATGCAAAATTAACAGCGTCACACGAAATGCGTCACAAACCAGGGTGCTGCGTCCATGTGCGAAAATTATCGAAATAAGTTACAATAACGTCAGGGCCCAAGAAAGCGTCGCAAACATCTCCTAGTACGAGTGATAAACTCAATTGAACTGCGCCAGTACAGCCTAGCTGTTTTTAGTAACTGATTTAGAAGTCTTGGTTTCATGCCTTAAGCCAGCTTGGAAGGTGTCTGGGACTGTCAAACAAAACTTTTCACCATGCCATAGTCCTGTTGTGCAGTGGTTTTGTGTAAAAGTGCAAAATGAACGCAAGAATGCACTTGGAGCCCAACAAACCAGACTATATCCACACACAAAAAAATCATGGCTATCCGGTATTCGAGCGATGTAATCATGCAATGGCTAGGCAAAGCACATTTTTATAGATGATAGTAGCCACATTCTAAAAATTGGTTAACTGCATTTAGCAGCGAAAAATCTCACCACACCACAGGTCACTGCCTGTTTTGAACTAAATGTTATTGTAAGTGTCCTCTTGGCAAAACGGCGTTCAACGCCGTATCGGATGCTGCTGTTTATGTCACGCCGCGTGGCGCCATCTCTCAAACCGGCGCAAACCCACGTCGCGGAGCTCACGGAGTACTCGAGTTGAACAGGCAAGCCTGCCTGAGTGCCAAGATATGACAATCAAGTGTACGGTGCCCTGAATCTGCCTTTTGAACGTTGTCTATTTTAAATGACAAATAGAACTTAAGGGTACTAGACTACTAAAGCTAAAGTGTGAGTGATATTGTCAACAAACATTAGGAAGAACTCGGAAGCAATATTTTTGTAACTTGTTTGGCCCGTGACTAACATCTGTAACGCGGTCCTGTACAAGAGGTTGGGGGTCAGAAACCGTATTTTTTGTTTTTACTGGTTGCCAGGATCTGTCGTTTTGCCGCCAGAACCAAGGTTCTATGTGCCTGCGCGCGGGCTGTAGGCAGGGTTGTTGCCACATTGCCACCACCGAAGCAGAAGTTTTTCAACATGAGGTCGCCACCGGGAACGTCGGTGTAAGAAGCTATCAACGCCTCGGAGCCCCAGTAAACGAAATCTAAAGCGTGCAACACCTTGCTGCTTTTAAGTCAGCGTCAGCTCGGCAGCTGCATTTCGGACAACGAAGTAGCCGCATGTCTGAAGACCTATGGAACCGCGCTGAGAATCCATAACCGATGTACAGAGACAGGCCTAGCATACTTAAAGGCATAAGGTATTGAAAATAGAAGTGAGGTATGACAACACACCTCCCTAATTTCGTCCGATTGAGTGAGCATTCAGCCATGTTCGAATACCGTGGTGTCCGTCGACAGTGCCGTCGCTGCAACAAGGAAGGGTACTACAAGGCAGAGTGCCAGACTCCTTTCTGCAGATGGTGTGGTATTTTCGGCCACCCGGAAGAGACCTGCTCGCTGGCGTGTCGCCGTTATGGTGGCGCTCATGCTAGCGTTTATTGCAGTGCCAGGAAGTCATGCAGTATGGCTGCAATGGAAGTGGACGACTTTCCGTTGCTTGGACAGGCCCCAGAGGCCACGAAGGCCGTGAGGTTGATGCTCCTCAGAGCAAACAGCCGCACGCAATAAAGAGGCTGCAACAGCAGTGTACAGGAAGAGCATTGTTCTCCAACTAGAGAAGACCCCCACACGGGGCGCAGAACGGCAAGGCACGTAGAACAACCAGATGTGAAGCGCAGACAATGCAAGCACTGAGACGTCGAGGCAGCACGGTAACGGGTAATAAGCAGACGGCGCCGGAGCTGCACAAGGAGGCGGCCAAAGCGGCTGGGAGGGAGAGCAATACGGCGATGACGGAAGCACGCCGCGCCAGCACGGGGGGCTGCAGCTGGAGTCCGAGCTGACGCGTGGCCCGAAGGGGAAGCAAACAATGTAGCAGAATGCGGCCGACAAGAAACAAAGCCAGAACGGTGACGACCGGCGAGAAGTCATACTCCCAAGTTTTGAACCACGCAGCGGTTTGAAGGCAAGGCCAAACCACGAACTGGGGAATGAAGGAGGCATACAAAACCGGGAGAAGCTCTTCTGAACGCACTTTAATGCACAGCAGCAGTCACCAGTTTTGTCAGTGGCCCACGCTACCCCAAAGAGCGGCCGGACCAGTAAGACGAACGTGGCGCCCGACGGGGCTCTGAAACAACATCAGGCGGGAAAGACCACTGGTCCGTCGAATTGTCGTCTGACGAATCAAGTAAGCACGTTTTCGACGAGGCTGTATCAGAGTCGCCATGACACAAATGCGGCTATGACCCAAGTCAACGTGGTTTGCGCTAGGCGCAGAGCCGGGTGACGGACAACGAAGGCCGCGTCTAGCGGCCCGAAACACTTGGCCAGGCAAACAGCTTGCCACCCTCATACTCATAGGGAAGCAGAACTAACCGCGCGCCCCGCCGCACGAAGAAACCAAAGCGAGGCCAAAGTAATGAACGAGAGGCAGGCTGGTCAGCAGAGACAGAATGGGAGAACTTAACGCTTGGGCAACGTGGAAATGTTCCAGAGGCATCGATCCGATGGACCAGGCACGTACCCAGGATTTCTTTTCGGGGGGGCCCACCACCGCCATCATCATCATCATCATCATCATCATCATCATCATCATCATCATCATCATCACGTTTTATGTCCACTGCAGGACGAAGGCCTCTCCCTGCGATCTCCAATTACTTCTGTCCTGCGCCAACCGATTCGAACGAGCGCCCGCGAATTTCCTAATTTCATCACTCCACCTAGTGTTTTGTCGTCCTCAATGCGTTTTCCTTCTCTTGGTATCCAATCTGTAACCCTAATGTTCCAACGGTTATCTAACCGGCGCATTACATGAACTGCCCAGCTACATTTTTTCCGCTTGATGTCAATTAGAATATCGTCTATACCCGTTTTCTCTCTGATCCAAACCGCTCTCTTTCTCTCTCTTAACGTTATGCCTAGCAATCTTCGTTCGATCGCTCTTTGCGCGGTCCTTAACTTGCTCTCAAGTCTCTGCCCCATATGTCAGCACTGGCAAAATGCACTGATTGCATGCACACCTTACTTTTCAGTAATAATGGTAAGCTTCCGGTCAGGAGCTGGCAATGTCTGCCGTATGCGATCCAACTTATTTTTATTCTTCTGTGAATTTCCTTCTCATGATCAGCGTTCCCTGTGATTAAATGACCTAGGCAAACGTACTCCTCAACAGTTTCTAGTGGCCGACTGGTGATCCTGATCTCTTGTTCCTTTGCCCGGCTATTTATCATTATCTTCATCTTCTACATATTAATATTCAACCCCACTCTTACACACTCACTGTTAAGGTCTCCAATCATTTGTTGTAACTCGTCTGCATTGTTCTTAAATAGAACAATGTCATCGGCAAACCGAAGGTTGCTGAGATATTTGCCGTCGATCTTTACTCCTAAGCTTTCCCAGTTTAATAGCTTGAATTCTTCTAAGCACGCAGTGAATAGCTTTGGAGAAATTGTGTCTCCCTGTCTGACCCCTTTCTCTATAGGCATCTCTCTGCTTTTCTTGTGTAGAATTAAGGTAGATGTAGAACCTCTGTAGATATTCTTACGCGAAGGACGAGTCAGTAAGACGAGAAACTATTTACATATTGTATTTACAACAACGGTTGCATCGAAGACCGGTCAGATTCACAGCGCGAGCCTAGTTCGTTCTTCCTCCTCTTTTCTGGAGTGATGGCGCCCACGCACCTCGTTCAAACAAACAAACACCACACGTATGTAGCAATATTTTCCAAGCTTTTTACGTAAGCGTTCTGTACTCCTTGAATACGTAGTGCCTCTATGACTGCTGGTATCTCTACTGAATCAAATGCATTTTAGTAATCTATATAAGCCACATAGAGAGGCTTATTGGACTCTCCAGATTTCACGATAACCTGATTGATGACATGGATGTGATCTATTGTAAGGTATCTCTTCCTGAAGCCAGCCTGTTCCCTTGGTTGGTAAAATCGAGTGTTGCCCTTATTCTATTGGAGATTATTTTGGTAAATATTTTATATAGTACTGGGAGCAAGCTAATGGTCCTATAATTTTTCAATTCTTTAACGTGTCCTTTTTTTGTGGATTAGTATGATGTCTGCATTCTTCCAGTTTTTTGGCACCCTTGCAGTCGATAGACACTTCGTATAAAGAGCCGCCAGTTTTCCAAGCATTATGTCGCCCCCATCTTTGATTAAATCGACTGTTATTCCACCTTCTCCTCCCGCTCTTCATCGTTTCATGTCTTGCAGGGCCCTTCTGACCTCATTGCTAGTTATAGGAGCGTTTCTGTATCCTTTTCATTACTGTTTCTAAGTGCGGTATCGTGAGTCCTCTGGGTAGTATATACAGGTCAGCTTAGAATTCTTCCGCTGCTTTTACTATATCTTCGAGATTATTGATGGTATTATCCTTCTTATCTTTTAGTGCATGCATCATGGTTTGTCCTATGCCAGGTTTTTTTTTTTTACTGATTTCAGGCTGCGTTCAGTTTTACGGCTTCTTCAGTCTTTCTCATGTTATAGTTTCGAATATCAGTTATTTTCGCCTTGTTGATCAGTTTTGACAGTTCCGCGAATTGCGTAGCGCTGTGCGGCCGCCAGTCCCATACAACCGCGTAGAGCGCAGGATGCGATTCTAGACGTACTGCGCTCACCGCGAAAGGTTAGAAAAACACCCACATAAGCACAGCAGCTTTTGCCTCACGTAGCCACAGAGTGGCTACGTGAGGCGGTTCGATAACTGTAGAAGCGTCATTCAAAACAAGTAATTGTTCTCCATTTCCGGCGGCTTTTCTCTGCTTCCTTTCTAAATAAAAAGATCCTGCTCCCTAAAAATTCTCATAAACAACGTTTAACTTTTTTATTATTCGCTTTTGCTTGGAGTTTGGTTGTTGCCTTGGCTCTCTCCCTTAGTAGATCGCTTAATTTCTCAACTCCTTGCGATTTTTGTTTCCAGTTCCCAATGTGGCACGAAAAGTGCTATAGAATTAGAGAAAGACAGACGAGGTAACGGGCGACAGTCATCTTCTTTATGGGTTTAAGGGTTATTGCAGGGTTTCATGATGGATGCTCTTTCACAGTATTTTATTTCCCACCTTATCTAACCCATATCACGTGTATATGGTTCCGGGCATCTGCCAGCGTCGCGGCGAGCCGTAACTCAAGGAAATAATGAAGCAAAGGGAAACGTTAAACGCATTTGGCGTTTTCTCCGGCCGCAACTCGTTCCATGAGAGTACAGACCAGCTGAGTAACAGCCGCATCCCTCTCCTGGTGCCAGGATCAGCCTAAACAAAGAAGGTTGAACTAACAAAAGCAACAGCTATGCGCGTGACGATTGACTAGATGGTGACAACTGAATGCATCTCGAGTTAATCGCGCGGGTGCGGAATCTGAGATAACTGTCCTTCACATTACATGAGATGCTGATAACTACCGCCATCTAAAAGGAGTGAAAAAAGGCAGCATAATGCTGACAGATGAACAGCTGCCAAGTCTCAACATTGATCTGGCGGCGCTTTAGGAATGTGTGAGGAGTGGTGGCGTGGGTGGGGAGGGGGGGGGGGTCGGGCCCCCCCGGGTCTCCCCCTGGGTACGTGCCTGCAATGGACTACAGTGACTTTTATTAGGTATATGAGCGATAGCCCGATTCATGCTTTTCATTTGCCTCTGGTTGTGCAACTCCCCCCGGCTTTTTGCTACTTTTTCTGCAATGAGGCTCACAGAGAAGGTTCCCCATGCAGTTTGGTAGCGTACTTCCCGTGCTAAGCAAGCGCATTCTTCCTTTTTTTTCCTTCTAAGTAGCAGATCGTATGAAAAGGCATGTGGCCTGCATATTACTATTGATTCAAATGCAGCAGGCTGGGTAAAACTTGGGATGGCGATGCAAGGGAAGATGTTGGTTCTGGCAGTCAGTGTTCTCTTCTTCTTGAAGAAGGCCCAACACTGGAAATGGCTGAGCGTAGTGAGCAGCTGCTAAGACACGCACGGAGTTGTCTACTATCTCGACTAGTCACCTTCATGTGGCTCACATGTAGAGAACATGGCCACCACGCGGTTGTAGACTGCCAGGGGAGAAAGCCTGTGTTCGTTTTCCTTTTTTTTTATCGGGATACGAGTTGCACGGGGCGGCAGAACAGGCGCAGAACGCTTTCTGCTGTGATGTAAAAATTTGTCGGGATTTTCAAACGTTCTTTGACTGAAACTGGGTAAAATTACCGGTTGTGATGGCGTCTTATTTTCTGCTTAGGAAGACAGTACAAATGGTGCTCCACTCCATATTTTTTTTGTCGTCGTCGTGCCGTAACAACCTGCGGCAACACGACGCGTGCAGAGCGCTGCTTCTTCTGGCGCACAACCTTTCCGGCTCCTAAAGTGGTATTCAACCCAAGATGAATTATATCGGATTACTGGTTATGATGGCCGACCATTTTTTATCTAAGATAACTCTACAAATGCTTTCGTTTACGCAGCTCAGCAGTTGGCCCCCAGACATATGCTCCACATCGTCGTATGGAGATTAATGGAGTAAACTAGTTACAAGTATTCATTTTCTGATGTGCACACGTCATAACAAGTCTGTGTTCCGGTAGTCGAACAGAGTTCTTCCCTCTTGAAGCAGGCGTAGTGGTTGCAATAGGTGAGCGTAGTAAGCACCTTCTCACACCGGCACGAGGTTGCTCGCTACTGCTGTTGCTTATAACCGCACAATACGCGCTGTTTCTTCTGTTTCGTTTCCTGCTTTCTTTGATTGTTCTTCGTGTGAAAGTGAATTAAGTCGGATCACCGGCTATGTTGATATGCTACTTTCTGTTTGAGATTAGTGTGCAAACGAGTTCCACCTTTTCTTTTTTTTAGTTGATCGACAGGTCGTTTGTAGCAAGTCACTTGCTCAGGCCTAAGCTCAGCATGGTTACTTAGAGGGAGATGCAGTACACGGGGTAGATGCATTTGTTTCTTATGTGTTTACACCAGTAGAAGTTTGTTCCGGCAGACGCATAGTGCTTACTTTCTTTAGCAGCGTAGCATATGGAACAACTGGTTCAGTGAACAGCCGCTCAAACTAGCATGAGGTCATTTGCAACTTTTCGCTGCTGGTCGATAATTGCTTCATCTGTGGAGTACCTTCTAAGAATGTACATTGTAACAATGTATGTGCGTGTTTCCTTACGCAACAGGTATGTTGCCATATTCTGTCAAGTCAAATGTTTACATTTCCTTTTTAGTAAAACGTACCCAAACTTGTAATCATGGGCACGAACACTTCATGTGGTAGGGTAACGTTATCCTCAGAGCATAACAACCAACAAGTGAAAACCGCCTATGCTTGGCAACATAGCTCAAACAATAAGAGCAACCGTGATATGCTTACAGTTAAAATCACAACAGGCAATTGGTTTCTAATGAATCGCTACATTTCTATATCACACACGGAACGTTTTCTTTTATCATTATTGTTGGCTTTTCGAAAGCCGTTGTCTGTGTTTCTCATGCTAAATTTTCACTTAAACGATATAATAAATTTGGAGTTGGTGCTGTCGCCGAATGGAATGCATATCTTTCAAGCCGTTATCAGCTTGTCCAATATGATGAATACACTTCCCGCACCGCTTCTTTATAGTCATCACAACAGACACAACTTGTGTTGTGTCTGTTGTTCCATGCGCTTTGTCATGGTTTTTATGCCGTTTTAATTATTTATAAATTACATGAGAGATGTGGTTCATGTGAACGTTAGCCTATTCGCCGATGACTGCCTGTTATGCAAGCAAAAATGAGGATATTAGCCGATGATTGCACGGTACACAAGGAAATGAAAGGCCGAAGTGACCACACCTTTAATCATTTCGCGCATGAAAGCAACTGTGTGTTGTCGAGATTGGCAGGTGATGGTCAATGCCGACCACACAGTTTTGCTGCCGATACCGAAAAAGGGAAAAATTTCCCTTCACATTTAATACTGTTACCCTTTAAAATGTGAGTGAGCATCAATAATTAGGAACTCTAATATCGTCCGATGTCGGCGAGGTCACTCCTGTGCAGCACGCAGCGAAGAGAGGTTTGAATAAGCAACCTTCCCATAAGCGAGCCCTCGGTGACACCTCTGCCGAAACAAAGCATCTAGCCTACGTTACTCTTATCAAGCCAGTTTTGGAAAACGTGAATATAAGATGGTAATGCTGTGTGGAAGAATAACATTCGTGCTTTGAAAAGTGTGGAACGGGAGGTCGTAAAGGTTCTCTTTTGTCAGCATGAGCGAACTTCTGTCCACTTATACTGACTTATGGGTCTGTCCACTTATACCGTCGTCTGTACGCGACGGAGATCTTCCGCCTTGTCGGTATGCCTCAATTTCTGCTAGAGCGCAGCTACAGCGATTGATATTTCTCTCTACGTTGTTGCATGGCTGTTTCAAGGTAAATAGCACTGCAATTGTAGACTTTACTCGGACAAGTGCGTGATAAACACGACTGAGCACACCAAGAACAACTTGCCATAATAAATCAGCTCTCATTTATTCTGAAATCAAGAAATACAGATGTTTATAGCGCACAGGCTAAAAGCGCGAAGATTCGCCTTGACGGGACCTGTACTCCATAAGGTACAGATACTAGTTACAAACTTGTACGTAAGGCTTTCTAGTATGTACTCTTCCTTATTTTTCAGTCGGAAATTAAATGGAGGCAACTAAATCTATTTGCGGTGGCCCACACGACTTAGAAAAGGCTTTTGAAAGAAATTGAAAAGTATGTATTGCCTGTACTGCAGACATAGCGGTGACTACGTTGAGCGTGTTTTTTCTTGTGTTTTCATACTTGCACCGCAGTGCGCGTTTTATCATATAGGCTTTGTACTGAAGCCCGTTCTTGTGAAAATTCCTGCATGTGATCTACAGTGTCTCGAAATAAATGAAATAAATATCAGTAAATCTTATGCTTACCAAAACTGGCGTGATAACCTGCGGCTCTTTTCCGATAACAGCGGGAGTGGCCAATAATTCCACTGTTGTCCTCGCTCGCAAGAGATCGCCGAATTAAAAGAGATGCATCTTTTTTTAATTAATAGATTCCACGTGGGTGCAACGTAATTTTACTACTTGTAAATGTATGTGTCAATAAAACGGCCTGCCGAAGGGTTTAATTTTTGTGGAAGCTGAAATTTATGATACATGGAACAGCTTTCGCCTTCGAAGAGTTCTCGACCCAATAAAGGTCTTTTGTCCTTTTCCCAATTCTTGGCTACTCGCAGTTCGAAATTTGGCATCCTTAGCCTCCTGCGATCAGACGTGTGCAGTGCAGAAGGCCAGGTTCTTGCGTATGTCCGCCTTGAGCACCTTGCCGGTGTCGGTGTGGGGCAAAGAGGGAGGAAAGTAGACGCCCCCGTAGAGCTGCTTGTGCTTGGCCAGGTTATCTGCGAAGTGGGAGGAATTGACAAGCTTCCTTGTCGCGTGCTTGATATGCTAGTCAATGCATTGAAAATGGAATGTGAAAGGCACTATTAAATAGCTGAATAAATAGTGATTCAGTGCAGTTACCGCAATGGCCTAGACAGCGGCCGCCTCAATCCGGTAGGTTTTAAATGGGCTCCTATCATAAACTACGGGGAGCTAAAGTTCTGTCAAGTCCTTAATTGGTAAATCAACACTATCCTTGACCTCACAAACAGAGAGAAAAGAAGAAGACGTTATGCAAGGACGCCAACCAGGTTCGCTGCCCTACACTGCGGATGAAAATGTTCGCGGAAACAAAACAAATGAGGAAACAGGGCTTGGTCTCTAGATTACTTCTCATTGAGTTATGCGCTCAACAGTGGCAATCACAAAAATGTTAACAGTGAACAAAAGCCTGCGTTTTGTCGATAAAACCTGCACACTTCATTGTCGTCTGTTGTCGCACGTGGCAGTCACATTCACTCCACTGCAAGATTGTTTCCTTCGCTTAGGCAAGCTATTATGCTTTGTTTTTTTTACGCATCTGGAGGAGACATTATGGAATTTTCAAGGTGTTCTTGCGGTAGGATACTTTGAAGGCTGTGCACAATTACGCAGAACAAAATTATTGATTGGCCAGACAAGGATTAAGGCACGCTTCTTGTGCTCTGTACCAGGCCTGTTGCCTTCCCGGGCGTTTATAAATTCCGGGAAAGTATTATCTATTGTGTATTACGTTCACACGAAATACAAAGCATCAATCACCTATTTAAAAAAATTTGACCAAAATAAAAAAATATATTGTGGGAAGCTTACAAACACATTGCAACGAAAACACTTCGTGTTCTTGTAGCAGCTGCGATAATGTTATCTCTACATAACCACGAAGAAAATGCTCTTTTCCAATATGATCTAGAGAGGGTAGTGAGATGGCTCCAGAAATTGCTCCGTTCCCAAGCCATTCATAGCGTACCTGAAATGTCGATCATTCAGCTGATCAAAATGTAGATTCCAAAACGTCAAAGCAATCAGGAGGCAGAGAAAATTTCCTGCAACTGTCTACAATGGGAGGTCTATTCGATTGCCTAATAAAAAATTCCGCAGGCTAGCAAAGTCACACTCCTTGAGTCACACCAAAGTGCTGCAGTTTTCACTGATCCGCGTTACTCAAGACTGAGAAGGCGCATACTATGACAATAATAAAAAAACAGCACCACTTTGACAAAATAAAGAATCCAAGAACAGAGCAGACATCACATGAATGGCTATTCCAGAAAACGTCGTCCAAGATTTCAGAGTCTCAGGAGCAGAGCATTCTTGCAGCACTTTTTCAGCCCCGATTCAGAAGGGTTGCCGTTGTGGTCTATGCCAAAGACATTCAAATGCTGAAAATGCAATGCGATTCTGCGCAAAAAAGTGCAAAGAACGTTTTGTTCTTCTTTTGTCAGTAGTACCGTTCTAAGAAAAACTGCGCTGGTAGTTTAAATAAACAAAAAAAATCAGCCGTAGGCCTTATAATTTACCCTGGCAAGTCAGTTTGAGGTTAGGGACCTGACCTTGCTATTATTTTGTGGCTCAGTTTACGCGACTACAACATAGCGCAGGACGAGTTCACACCTGCTGCATCGGCCAATAACCGGAAACGAGGCATGCAGGTGGGTTCCGCGACGAGGGGATGCGGGAAACACTCACGCGTGGAGAGAAAACGGATTAGTGGCTCGAATATTCGAGGGACACCGACTTCAGACCTTCAACACATTCCCTCCTTGACTAGCGTTGAAGCTACCACAGGACAAAGGGAAAGAAAATTGACAGATCCGCATTACTGTCGGCCTACTGTGTCTTTTTTGAAGAAATATTGTGTGGCGCATTTGGTCCGTATCTATTGCCACCATAAAAATTTCAATAGAGCAATTATATGGTAAGCATTTCTTATCTTGTCAGTTGAGGGGTTAAATGAACATTTTGCTGGGTGGGCAATCCATACTTGCTAGTTTAAAAAAAGCGCGCACTTCCCGCGAAGGCTACACGATGACAGGAGAAAGGCCCTGCGTAGAGTGGAGAGAAAAGCTCGATTGCATGTACAGGGTTTCACATCTAGAACAGCTGTACAAAGAATTGAGAGGCTTGACCTTGCGCTGACCGTACTGCCCAAGTACTCTTCGATTGTTCTGTGCCATTCGCCTTGGCTGCGAAAGGGAGAACAGCACTGCCAGTGAGTACAACGGCGGGTCTTGTGCGGGAATGCAGGTGCTTATTCATGTTTTGGAAAAGATTTTGGCTTGCAAGGAAACCAAAACGAGGATCCTTAGTAAAAGAACACAACGCTGTACTTGATTTATCCTCACGTATTAAAAGTGGGATACAGCTGTCTGATTAATGAGAGTTTGCGATGACATCAGCGTCACCGAAAGGACTGCGTGCACCAATTATGCTCGCGTGCAGAAGACGTCCATAGCAAGAACGTTCGTCGATGTTGTCTTGCTCCCACGTAATTGATTTACTTGTTGCACGTGTACTTAACAGCTACGCAACACAAACACATTTAATTGGAGGCGTATAGTTGGCGATTTGGTACTTCCGCATCAGTGTACACCAGTATAAGCCCGGGCACACCTTGGATGCGGACTTTTGCTTCTCCTTATTTATATTTTTGAAAAAGCGAATACGGTGTGGAATTCTGTTTATACAAGATGCACGATCTGAATGCCGTATATAAAGGCGATGTTAATTGAAATTCGGCCGTTTATCGAAAACTATGAGTGAAATAAATTTCAAACTTGGTACCTGTGTGTTCTAAAATACCAATAAATTACTGATCTAAATTATGTGTTTTGTTTATCGCTTGATGTATTTTTTTCATTGCGCACAGAATTAGAAGACTTGTACGCTGCTTATAGGCATACTTCTAAACAATTAAATTCTGTTCAACAGAGGTACTGCTCTTTGGATCATATTATGTATAAATAATAAATAAGTAATAGCAATTAAACCTTTTCGGATCCTGCTCCATGTAGAAATTCCTTTAACCAAATTTTTCATTGGTGTTAAGGGGCAGCGCTGTTGTTGCTTAGTGACTATTAACAATTGTAATACGTAGTGCCAGATTTCAATGCAGTAATCAACCATAGGAACACCTGCTCGTGTGCGAGAGGTACTGGGTTCGAATGCCGGTACCACCGAGGATGCACTGGTCTCTTCAAATACGTAGAAATGTCCCCGACCTGGAGCTCGGCTACTCATGAAAGTACTGAACTCAAAAGGGAGCCCTTTAAAGATTTAAAAAGGAGCCTTGCGGTCCCATGCCGCAAGCTTTCCAGCAGATGGGTGTCCACCTGATGGAAAAACTAACACTCCAGTAATGCCACTACGGCCCGACGCAGGAATTACGTAAATAGATAAATAAAATAAAGTACGCGATCAAATTGCACGCGATTTCATCGGGAAATGTTAGGCTCGATGGAGACATGTGTCTTTCGAACATCTCAGCTACGTCCGATAGAAACGGCAGTCTCTCCATCGCACACGCTATTGCCATGCGGAGCCGAACTCGCCCTGCACGAGCTGTTTCTCAAAGTACCTGTCTGAGCTGCTGAACAACACAGTTGCGCGGTCCCTCCGATTTCTCATCTCATCCCATCGGCGACGCCCAGCATTTCATTCACGAGCGGCTGTGCATCCAGGTTCCAAGCTGTTCGCTGTGTGTTACGCTGCTCTGCTGCGCTCATCGGTGCTGATTGTTGCCACCCGGACCTACTCTACTTCGCGTTTATGCGTGCCTATGAGTTCTAAAGTACGCCTCACTGCGTATCGAAGAGGTTCGTGTTTCACTCTAGGCTCATCTGAGCCTACCCTGTTTCTCCACTCAACAGACCACGTCGACTCTGCAAAGTTTATGGCAGCGTCTCCCATCGACGAAACCGGTCACTGCGCTCATAGACATTCCACAACTATCCTTGAGAGGCGTAGTGTCTTCTTCGTAGAGGGGTGGCGCAATGCGCAACTCAATTGAGTGGTGAAAGACAGCGTCGAAAATAATTTTGGAATGCGGTCTTGTCTCCCGCATTTATTACACACTTCAACGCCTTTTTGTTTCCACTTGCGCTTACGCATGTATTTATTCACCCTCTGCCCCACGTCACCTTTATATCCTGATCCATCGAAAAATAGAGCGACCAAACCTCGCTAAAGAGTGGTTAAGCGGTAAGAAACTCTCTCAGACACTATGCACACAATTAGGTACATTGAGAACTCGCACATTTTCCCCGAGCGTGTTACAGATGGTCGGAGGAAAACCATCTGCTAGGGATAATTTTTTTCCCAATTGGCTGGAACGTTCTGCTACAGATAATTCCAGCCAAACTGGTCACTGTTCTTCTTGCAACTGTGGTGTGTTCTAAGCCAAATAGGTAATACGGCTAAATATAATGTGGAAAATATTCAGGACAACAGCACCTGGTTCAGCGTTGTCAGATGAGCTACCTTTCTCATTTTTTCCCTCTGTTTCCGGAGTATTTTGCTGCTCTAAAAGGAGACTAAAGATAAAAATTAATTTCTTCTGCATCACTAAATGACTCTCGCGCAATAGCACTCTCCTACCACAATAAGACGCCTGGTGTAGGACAATCCAATGAAGAAGCTTCCCGCACTGGCTCGCCATGACGTGGCGGTGTTCTAACAGGGCTAGCCCGATTCATTATCCAGCGGTAGAGACTGTGTTCTAAATGAGCCAGTTACTGACCGTGGTGAATTTCGGGCGCTTTAGTTTTCTAACAAGAAAAAAATGCTTTGAAAGTAGTGACGTCAGAATAGCGTGCTGGCGTTGGGGATTTGGCGTGAAATTCAAAAACTAAAACAATGACCTTCATTTTTCCTATTACTTCGACCTGTTACTTCGAAATTAGAGATAACAGAGATTTCAGAGAACACTTTATCCGTCTAAACTGACTTAGTGTTTCGCGTTAGTGTCGCTATAAAAATTCCCGCTGATACGATCATGCAAGTGCTTTAAGATCAAATTACAACACGCACTCACCGGGCGTTCCTCCGGCGTCGAAACTTGTGTATGGCCAGAAATATGTGCACAGGGTCATGCTGTACGCACTGGGTAAGCTCTGCCCCATGCAACACGGAAGACTTAGCAGTGCTCCACTCGGCCAGCTATAGTATAGTTAACGGCTCATGTATATATATGCAAAGTTGGTTGCGCTGCCTTCCTTTTTCCTGAATTTATGAGAATAACCGGAACGAAGGAAACAAGCAATGTGTGGGCTAGTTTCGTGAGAAAATACACCAAGAAACGTCTTGGGCGTCTATTAAAGTGTCCACGAGGAGGAGGAGGAGGAGGAGGAGGAGGAGGAGGAGGAGGAGGAGGATGGTGCCTGAGTCAAGTGTGTTTGTGACGCGGATGAAGAGAATGTGCAAGAGGTAGGATTTACATGTCTCTCGCGTGAAAAATTGTGAAACTTTCAATGTAAGACATTACCTTTTTCCTTGCTCTTGCCCTTCCCGTACCTCCAACCCCAACAGCAACAAAAAACACTGAGCTTGGTGAACAGCCCGAAAGCCTCCTGAATGCTGATAACACTCCAATGCCGCAAACGTTTCCCGGTACTTGCCTGCGTTCATCTCAAAAATAATTTTTTTAAAGCTGCAAACACCCTACAGCGTTTGACGAGAAGAGGTACACGAGAACTTCCGAAGGAGGGAAGAAGGATTAAGCCATGACCATACGCTCGTGATTCCCCATGAAGGAATGGCTGCTCAGAGCCGCCTAACTGAGCGCTGCAGAACCGGATCGAGCAGGCACCGCGCTTCCTATTTTACAGTTTCTACGGTTGAGATGCAGCGCCTCATACTGTGACCACCACGAACAATTGTATACATTTGTGTCATAGCTGTAAAATGCAGACAATGGCGTTTCTCTTTTGTTCCTTACTCATTTGGCTTCATTATGTCCTGCTTAGGTGGCTTTGAGACATTATGTTTTTTTCTCCTGAAATATTGAGCGGCGTCAGAAAGGGTAAAAGAAAGCTCACAACGAAGGTGCTTTGCGTTTTATAGACATAAAATAAACAGTACTAACATATTGCCATGATTGTTAGTGAAGGCGCCCTGCTTGGGCTGGATATTTCGAAGACAGACGGAGCCGAATCAGACTATTTGTCGGCACTCATTACCTTTCAAGCTATTGCACGTAGGAATGATTTCTCCACCGACTGTAATTCAGCTGGGAACTGACCGGACACTATCTTTTTGATGTCGTCTTCGGTGACCTTGCCCTTCTGGTTTTCGTGGAGAATGACGAAAGCGGCGGCCACCTCTCCGTACTCGGAATGCGGTAGTCCTAGAACGCTCACTTCAGCCACGGCCGGGCACTGGCTCAAAATCAGGTTTTCCAGCTCGGCTGGAACCACTTGGTTGTCCATGCATTTTATTAGCTCCTTCAGTCGCTCCAAAAAGTAGAGCCGGCCGTTGTCATTGTAGTACCCCATGTCTCCTGCACGAAAAGCACAGACTGCGACTTATTATGTGCTAATAATGTCGATTTATATTTTATTTCAGAACAATGCAGGTTATACGCGGCCATTTTCACCATTAATTTAGCAAATGTGTGTTAGTGCTTGTGTTTACGTCATGTTGATGTTTACTGTAATATTCAGAGGACGCAAGGGAGGTCTATGCTTTGTGCTGCTAGTTCATCTGCTACTTGCTGGAAAAAAGCTGCGGCACAACGCCGTCCTCTACTCGTCCTATCACTACCACAAGTGACTGCTCCAATTTTCTCCGGCATTGCGACTTCCTTCACCTTACTCTATGCACCCGCTCTTTTCGTATCCACTCAGGGTTAGAAAGAAATCCATTTGTGGAATCCTGAATTGTCCGATCTTAACACAAAATACCAGCATTGTTGGTTTATACCGTGAACACATGCTCAGTGTAAAACGCAACCCAGAAGCCTTGAACAGCAGGCATAGCTAGGGCCCAGCGATCCGACAACTGCGCAGAAAGTCTTGTTGAGTGGTCCGTATGACGAGCAGTGGCTTTTCTGTGGCACGCAACACACCTATGTCCTTTGCTCTTATCGACGCTGGTGAAATTCGCAAGCATGGAAAATGCGCCTTGCCAGACGAAGCGATCTATACTTGCAGTTGTGGCGATAGTTTGTCGCCACATGACCCCCGGTGGAGTATAGAGACTCCAGGGTCCGTGTAACGTGTGTATATATATATATATATATATATATATATATATATATATATATATATATATATATATATATATATATATATATATATATATATATATATATATATATATATATATATATATATCATGGCGGAAAGGTGCAGCGGTCGGCCTGATTGATGTGCCTCTAGGCTGCTGCTCCACGCTGGGGAAAGGCTTTCGGGAATAAGAGAGATAATACGTGCAGAGGAAATAGGGTGGTGGTATGGTGAATATGAGGAGGGCCGCACAGCGTACAGTTTCTATGCAACACGTACGTGTATATTTAAAAGCACAACACAGTCATCTTCGCGGGCAGAGGTTGCTGCAGTATAGCTACTAGACTGTCTATAGCCTTCATAATTTTTGCCGCTGTTAGCGACAGCAGCATATTTAAACCACACAGTAGTAGTTGCAGGGAGTCGATTATTTGTCGCAGCATCGCTTTGATGAGTAGAGTTCGATGGTGATATCTGAGTGCACTGTCCTTGGTCGTGCTGACCGACTAAGGCCCGTGTGTGCGGTGGCAAGCGCGGCATACATTCGATTCCAAGCTTGCGCGGCTGGCTTGGAGCAATGGTTTGGAGAGATATATCGATGCCGATTCAACTACTTTCTGCTGGACCTGCGGAATCGGAGCAAAGGAGCTCTCATTTGGACCTACAGCTTATCCATGCCGACGACGCGTTCGTCTCCTCCGGTGTTGCAGTGACGCTGCCACCTCCTTGCGGGGCATACTTGTCTTGCTCATTTGGTTCAGTATTTCTTTCCCCATTTTCTGTTTAGGACAATCCATGGAATTGGCCTCTTGAGGTCTATCGCAATTCCAGCACTTCATTTCATTTACAGTGCATGAAAATGCATCATGGCTGCGACAAGTGACAGCGGAAGCATGCCATCTGGCCTGTGCCGACAGCGCTGATATGGCCTAGCTTTAAGCACTAGTGACATTGTAGTGGTCGGGGCACATAAGGACGCAACGGATGTCTCATGTAGCCCACCTTGAGATGATCAGGTAGCGTGTCTCCCTCGAAAAGAAGCTTGACGCTCGTGGAGCGACCGAAGCGGTGAAAATAGATAACTTTCACTGTTGAAGACAAGCTTTTGTAGCTCTTCGTCGCGGATGTCAATCGCGACATCGGAAATAACACCTGCCCTAGTGTGACCACTGTGCACGACGAACGATAGGCTTTCGATGTGTCCTAGTATGCGCATGGGTCTCAAATTTTCTAGGGCGGTCTGCGTCGCTACTTCTACTGTGACTACGTTTTTCTTACTGCTGAAACACACTTCCTTAATTCCTGGCGGGGTCACGTTACCAATGTAGGTGTTAAGAATCTGTCTGTGTACAGAATTTAAATTCTTAGAGACAACTAGAGGCATAAAATCAATCTCTAAGTCGGAGTAGGTGGTCCGTTGGGGCTCTGCTTATTCACGTCTTTGGTTGTCTTGTAGTATTTTCTCTTCAGTCGCTTGCCGTCCGCGACGGTGTAGTCATTGTCGGAGTCCATTAGCTCGCTGCTGGAGAAACACGAACCGGACATCTCCATGGCAACGTTGCAAACCTCAGAATCTATCCCTGCGAGACGCAGTGGAAGAGGCATGCTCGACGCGAGTGATGGCGTGACGTCTGTCATCGCCTTGGACGGCTTCTCGTCCAAGAAGCACAATTAAGCCTCCACTATGATAAAACTATCGCAGCAAGGCAAGAGGCGACGCTTGCTCAGATAACTTCGTCTTCGTACCGGTGAATGTTCGGTGGTAAGAACTGTAGTGTATGGTGAGGGCAGAAATGTAGAAGGTCGATGGCCTACTGGCCGGGCGCTGGCTGGTTTGTCTATGCTGGCTTCAGCCTCCCGATGGAGACGCGGAATTCCTATTTGATGCACAAGGTGAAAGCTTTCTCGTCGCCATTTATAGCACTGTCGGTGTAAGGTAGTTGGACAGAAGCCTGGATTGTTTCGTCAAGGAGAAAAGAGTGCGTACATGCTGCAAGATCCTTGAAAACGAAGGACGTCGGCTTGGAATGACGCGCTGCCAGCGACGAACGGAGAGTGGCCATATTGCCTTGGAGCCAGGCCATGAAATTCGAGAGATAGGAGGTGGCCGCGTCAGAGGACAACGAGAGAAATAATAAAGAAAGGGCGGTGGTACGCCTTAGATGAGTTGTTCAGGTACCGCTTGAATGTAGGGCTTGGAGTTGGTGCGTAGACCTAGGGCGGCGGCTGGGAGAGCCTCGAGCCCGGTTTAGTTGTGATGGCACGTGAAGGCTGCTTTGAATTGCCGACGAAGCAGTTCCGTCAACGCGTTGGCGTAAGAGTGCGAACTAGTGGTCCTCAATAACTCAACACACTTGGCTTTCCTTTGAAAGCTGAAGAGTTCGGATTAAAATTGCTCTCCTTGAACGGTCGTGACGCGGCGAGGGTTACCAAAACTGGATATCCAGCCCGTGAAGCAAGCAGACACGATGTCATCTGCGGTGATCATTGGGTCATCCGCCATCCGCCATCTATTAACTGTTGCAGTAGATGGCTCTGAGGCAGTAGCAATAACGTCCAGCTTGAGGAAATGACCCAATGATGTGCAGGTGAATGCGTTGGAAGAGTTCAGAAGGCTCGGAGAATTATCAGAGTGGTGAAATGACGTACCAGGTTATTTTGACACACTGACACTGAATACAGGTGCAAGCCTAAGTACGAGAGTCACGCTTTGTGGAAGTCCAAAAATACCGGTCAGCCAAGAGGCTTGTGGAAACACAGATACTAAGACGGATGAGATTGCGCAGCTGATTAAAGGCAGGTGAAGGTAACCGGCAGGACTTGCAAAAGAGGCAACGGAATGTGATGAGGGCACGTAGGGTCTAGGTCAACCAGTGGTAACCTAAGGACGTGTAGTTCACTCAGGGACGTCACTGGTCGTTCAGGGACGTGTAGTCCTTGTAGCTTGACTAAAGAGACACTCTTGAGCAGTTGCAGTAGTTCAGCGTCGTAAGTCTTAATTGGTTGCGGATATACGGAGGATTGAGTCCGGCACCTAATTTTCCTTCCCACTGGCATGCCGGATGTCGGTGGAAAACTTGCCAGTACATGACCGCTGGTTCTGCTTTATTGAAGGAAGTGTGTCGCGTCGTTGAGAGAAGGCTTGCAGTCCGCATAGATGATGAAACGCTGTGCTTCGAGGATGTGGTGAAAGTGTTGAATTGCCTTGCAGATGGCATGGTGTGCTCTTCAGTAGGCAGGCCAGTTCGCCTGCACCAGGGTTATAGTTGTGTCAGTGTGTCTGGCGATGGAAGGGGTTCTTTATTGGGTGGCGAGTTTGCTGGATAACTCCAAGTTGTCTCAGGTAGTTTTCATGCCCTCCGGAGGGCTGCTCCGATGGTAGTGCTGGATGTTTCCGTGAAGAGCCCCAAGAAAGCCTCTGGTATTGAATGAGACAGCAGAATGGCATCGCAGATCGGCTTTACAGTCCTTGAAAGCTTGCGTTAATGGTGGTATCCAGGTGATGGCTTGGTTACCTCGTAGACCGGCCAAGGTATCATGCAAGGGAACCTGATATGCGGATGATTTAAGCATTAAACACCTGCAGAAGTTAAGCATGCCAAAGAAATGGTTCGTATTCTGGGTGGCGTTGGCCTGAGGATAATGGTTTACAGCCTAGATGCGGTCAGGCAATGGTCGGGTCGTTTGTGCAGGCACTTGATTGCCCAGAAAGATGACGAAGGGTGCGACTAGTGTGGTACTCTGTACATTGATGAGTAGGCCGTGGTTAACAAGCTGGTAGGAAAGTAGGTACAGATGCTGATGGTTGTTCTTAGTGTTCCAAGAGATGACCAGGACGTCGTCAAGATCGATGAAGTAACTGGTCTGCGATCGAGGCCACGAACAACTTCATCGATGAAGTGTTGAAAGCTTTTCCTCGCGTTTTTAAGGTTGAAGTTGATAAAGGGAAACTCGAAACAAACCGAAGGGCTTGATGAAAGCAGTTTTCTGGAAGTAGTCCTGTTTGACAGGAAATGGCATATAGGCCTTGATCAGATCAAACAAGAGGAAGAAATGACAGCCCTATATGCGGTAGGCGAAGTAATGTGTGGGACGAATGGGGTAACGGAAATGGTGCGGGCGCATAGGCTACGATAATCTCCGTAGGGTCACCAGCACGCTGTAATTTTCGGTACCAGGAGCAGCCATGGTTCCTCGGAGTGGTGGGTGATTCAGTCCTTTAGCATAGCGGTGAGCAGGGCAGTAAGCCGGAGGGCACGCGGTGGTGCGAATGCAGCGAATAGTGTTCTGGTGCATTTCGTGACGAAGCCAGCTTGGACAAGTAAGGTCTGGACATCTTGCGAGACGGGTATGGAAAGGCGATAGACTTGAAATGGCGAGCACCTTAACGCTGTGCACATTGGTTGTTGTACTCGGGCCTGGTGAAGAGAGACCTGTTTTGGCGTGCGTAGGGGAGGCGGTCGTGGTGAATTTACGGTAGGAGGTTGTAGTACGCGAGGGATTGATTACCGTTGCTTGACTGGCTGATGAGGACAATGACAAAATTCCGAAGAAAGCTACAGTGTGCGCCTTTTAGTTGGATGTCCAGATGAAGCGGGCCTTAAACCTTGTTGGGGAATGGGTTTGCTACACTGATTTCAAAGGACCTAGATTGACAGTGAACGTAAAGGTAGCCCTGTGGAGAACAGCACACGTTGGAGCCTCAATCGACGTGGAACCGATGTGTGGTTATTTGGTCGGCCGCAACGATGCGCTGACTTGCAGGTTGGCAGCACGCGGCCGTGATTACGGGCTACAGGAGGCTTTCCTGATATCTAGTTGAGGAGTACGGTTTGAATTTGCGGGCTCTGTCTCCGAAGCTTCGATGGTAGCGCAGCAACTGGCGTCAGCGGGCTGCGATGAGTCGAGGTTGTGTTGGCTACTTTGAGGTAATAATTGGTGACATGACTGCGAGCGTCAAGACAGATTTTGTAGGACGGTGTCGAGCTGTTGGGTGATGTCGTTCATGCGGCAAACTAGCTCAAAGGTGCCAGGTGGTGCGTTGATGGCCTGGGTGGTAAGATATAGCGGCGAAAGGCAGAGACCAATGATGCGGTCGGGGATATCAGCGGCAGTGTCTACTGGAACGTTTGAACGTGTCGTTAAAGCCGTTGAAGCCACAACGTTCGAAGTAAGGGGTCATGAATGTGCCTGTTGCTGATGAGAGTGCGCATGTGGGGGATGAACTGCGACGACTTTCAGTCGCCGAGTTCTTCGCACTGCCGCAGTTTCCGTACCTTCTGGTCTTCCAATAGTGACAGCCAGCGGATGAGTTCAGCTCTGAGGTGCCGGTAAGCGGTGACCTCTAGTAGGTTGGCGAGGATGCTCCCGACTTCAGTAGCGTAGTGGCAGTCAGGGTGGCCGGCGACGGATATGTTGTGCGTCCAGTTGTAGAAGACGCGCGCGAGGAAGATCTAGGCGTCAACTTGCAGGATTCAGACTTTAGATGAGTCATCCGAAAATTGCGGCAGTTCCGCGGCGACAAGGCAGTCGGTCGGGCTGCTTTCGAGCAGAGCAGAGCACGCGGGGTGCTCTCTTCGCGCAAGAGATACTAGTGTTGATTGTGGATCAGCCATGGTGAGCCCGGTAGCTGCTCCTGGAGTCGTTGCACTAGCTGTTGTCAGGCGACGATGGCTTACTGATGGGCCATACAGGTGCAATTTTTGCGTTTTCCGGGCCACCAATGTGGGATCATGAAGCAGCGGTTCCCAACACAGAAGGCCAGCACATTCTGGTTTATTCCTTCACGAAATAACAACCGTAAAACATATTACAGCAGTATTGAAGCAGCAGTCGTAACTGCGGTTCGGTGGTCCACACGACGCAGACTGGCTCTTGCGTGGGATGCTGCCTACTTATATGTTTTGCTGTCATCCAGGCTGGTATCGTGCGCATGCGCGGAAAGTGGGCCTCGCCGTACGAAGGAATTTGTGCGGCGAGAGGGATGTCAGAGCTATGCGTGCAGCCATAATGTATCACCACACATCGAAGTTTGAAGTTTATTCTGATAAAAAGCATATGCAGTGTTGGGTATGATATTGGAGACATGGAGGTCCCATAGGGAAAACAATTGTGCGGGGACCTCCTTGTTGTTCTAATGTGGCTCTAGTGGAAACAGGGGCGCTAAAACGCAACGCTATTCCAAACTGTTACTATTCCATTTCTTCAGTCAGTACTCCACGATTGGCCAAAGTGTTTTGGGCGACCTCCACTTCGCTCTTCCTTCACCCGAGCTCATAAAAAGCATGAGAACTCCCATTTGCTTTGACGTGTACACATGGATTATGCAAGAATAAACTCAACAAGCAAAGTGATTATTTTCGATTCTATGCATTTATTGCCGTTATCCCACCGCTGTTAGTAAAATGGTTTCGGGCTACGCTAAATTTGCCGGTATGTATATCCATAAGCGCGCCGTTCCAAAGGCGATGCCAATAAATCATCATCATCATGTCGCCGACATCACACAACCGCGGGAATTCACCACGTCAAAGCAGCGACGTTTACGACTTAAAAACGCATTAGCATGCCCAACAGAACTTATCTTTTCTCTGAGTAGCCGAAAAGTGCCTAGTTACAAGAATAGACGGTTACTGCCCGCCGGTCATTCTGGCACTTTCTACTCGGAGCTGCCAGGAAGAATATATTTATTTAAGCATCGTACAATTTGCGAGGCAGGATAACGTTGTCGAGCCGTTTTGACACATTTTATGACTCTTATTCAGCTCTTATTCGCTGAGAATGCGATATAGCAGTATTCTTAGCCTTCCGTTACCCGTCACGGCAATTTTCGACCAGCCCGCGCAAGCTAAGCGAGGAAAGTGGGCCAATCACAGGCACCAGCCCCATCCCACTCATCTGGTTATCTACTGTCACTATAGTGTGCTAGAATGAAGGGAAATGTGCTTTTGCATGCGGAGAACGGGCACTTTGGGCGATTGCACCACGAGGCTGCAGCAGGCCTGGTGACATAAAGGGGAAGCCGAATGCTGCAATAAGGAAGCATGAGCACCTTGGGTCCACAATAAATATGAGGTGGTGCACAGAATCCGGAAAGGAGTTATAGTGATAGTGCATACGCTCTAAAATGCAATTCTCTGCTTAAAATCAGAGATCTTGTCGGGGTTGGAAGTTAACCAAAGATCGGTAAGCCCGTTGACATTGCGGGCCCATAGTAAAACCATAAACCAGGCAGTGGAGGGTGACATGGGTTGGACCACTTTTCAAGTCATACAAGTGAAGAGCAAAAGTAGCAGAAGTACCTGTACCTGAAAAGCGTAGACAGTGAACGGAGGAAATGGTCGAGAAAGTTGGTAACTAAGAACAGGGTAATTGAAAGTGTAAATAGACAACCAGGAGTTATCAAAAAGGAAGGGTCATAAACAGCTAGAGACAATGAATTGGATGAAAAGAATGGAAACAAATAAGACAACGGCTAATTACAAGAACGAGAATAAAGCAAATAGAAGGAAAAGTTGGTACAATAACACAAAGGGCAGTGTCCGCTATTTGGTACTCGAGATTGTTGCCTAAGGTCCAAGCCATACAAGAGAAAAGCTTCGAAGCAAGATGAGGCATATGTCTCCTGCAGAAATAATCGGGTGGGCCCCTCGGTCCATCCTAATGCAATGCGAACGAATTCGCCATGAGGCCCGTAGGTAACGTACCGCTTCAAGAAACGCTTGGATTTAAAGGGGACGGAAGCCTCAAATGGTCAGTCGAAATAAGCAAGAGGCGTATCTGTTAACAGATAACCCACCCCTCCCCAAGATGGTCGCCGCCCTTGAGAGCGGCATCCAGCAACTAGACCCCAAAGTGCGGGAACAGGTCAGACTGAAAGCAATCGGCATAATAACGTCCAATAACAACCGCAGAAGAAAGCGCAACTTATCTTCCGACGAAATAAGAGCAGTGAGAACACTGAAAGAAGATACAAGCATTGTAACCCTAACGGCGGACAAGGGGAACTCAACCGCTGTTTTGAACATAAAGGACTACGAGGAAAAGGCGTCCGCCCTATTTGACAGCCAAGATTACGAGAGACTAAAGAAGGACCCCACTACGAGAACCCAGTCTGTACTGAACAAGACGCTGATTGAAATATTCCGTAGCCATCCAAATTCTCGAAATCTCCACCTAAAATTAATGTGTAGGAACGGATCCGCCCCAGCTTTTTACGGCTTGCCAAAACTCCATAAACCCGGAATCCCCTTACGACCAATCGTAGACTTTCCGTGTTCCCCACTACGATCACTATCAACTTACTTGCATCAGATCATATCACCACTCACCGGAAGGACAGCATCGCACGTGCGCGACTCCGAGAATTTCATCAAACTCACATCAAAAGTACGTATCGAAGATGATGAATGTCTGGTCTCTTTGATGTAATCTCTCTGTTCACAAGAGTACCCATTAAGTTGGCTGTTTCCGCAACTAGGGATGCCCTGGAACGCGACGATATGCTCAGCGAGAGAACTCCTTTGAGGGTAGACGACATCTGCCGCCTTCTCGAACTGTGCCTGTCCAATACCTATTTCACCTTCCGAGGCAGCTACTACAAACAGGTTAAAGGAACTCCTATGGGGGCCTCAATTTCCGTTGCCATGGCTAACTGAACTATGGAGAGCATCGAGGAGAGAGCTTTAAATACTTTTTCCCCGAAACCAAAAATCTTCCTCAGGTACGTGGATGATTGTTTTTGCATCGTGAAGGGGAGCCAAGTAGAAAACTTGCAGAAACGCTTAAACTCCATAGACCCGGATATACGGTTCACATATGAGCGCGAACAGAACGGATCACTCCCATTCTTAGACGTACAAGTTGCACGAAAAGGCGGCATTCTAAAATTTTCAGTCTACCGAAAACCAACCCACACAGGCCGCTATCTTCATTTCCAATCCGACCATCCGGCAAACCACAAGCCGTCTGTTGTAAATTCTTTATTCAAACGAGCCGAAACTCATTCCTCATCGGAATCGGATCAAAAGAAAGAAAAGAGAACTGTTCTCAACGAACTTAAGAGGAACGGCTACACAGATGACTTCATTCGAAAAACAATCAGAAAGCAAAAAATTGCCGACGATTACGTTACTTCCTAATGCGAAATTTGAGCGCAGCAAATAAGCTGTTTCACCTTTTCGATAGATTGAGGCAAAGAAATCGAGCAACACATGTATTCGCTATCACAGAATTTTTTTTTATTTTTCACACGTATTCCTTTAACAAAGACAACACTAACAGTTCTTGACAGTCATGAAGGAAGCTTTGTGGTCGGAGAAATAGACTGATATATGTTCGACTTGGTACACCAATGCTTGATTCTCAAAGACGAGATCTATACAAGTGCCTCGCGAGGTTGTCACAGCCGTGGGACGCGTTACGAGCGAGAGGAACGGGATGTTCTGCCGCATAAGTGTTAGGAAATTGCTGTTTGTCTTTATGTCAAGCCACCACCGATCTGGCTCTCTGATTGCCACCGCACAGGGCGAACGGCAGCGGCAATTTCGGCTCGGGCGGTGCACATATACAGATCCGCCGCCACCGATCTGGCTCTCTGATTGCCACCGCACAGGGGTTGCATTGGAGGAGGAGCGAAGAAAGGAATTAAGTTCGAGCCGGCGCTTTGACAACCGGAGACTCGCAGGAAGGGGGGGAGGGGGGCGGCGTGTACACCAAGCGGCAAACGATGGGGGCAGAAGCGCGCGCAGCAAGCGGACAACACGATAAAGGGAGGAGGGAAGAGATAGCAGCGACTGACTGATGCCGCTGACGCCGATAGTGAGTCAACCCCAGCTGCGGCGTTGGTTTCAGGGACAACGAATAACCGGCGCGTCGGCAACTGAAGAGCACCCTATCCGCCACACAAGAACAGGGGGGGGGGGACCCTTTCCTCCTCTTTCTGCATGGCGGCGACGGTGTTCTATGCAGTCACGTTATCTTGACTCTCTAGTGGCGTCAGCGGCATCCAGCGGTATCAGTCGGTCGCTGCTAGCGCTGGGGGGATGAAAGGGGGGCGGAGCTGGTTACGAGGCCGACGACGACGCCGACGCGAAACCCAGGAACGGACGCCAAAGAGCTGCGCTCTAAAAAGAAGAAGCAAAATGCGGGACCTTCAGCCGTTGACTTCTCCCCAACCCCAGAAGCGAGTGTCCATCCCGTACGTCAGAGGTACCAGCGAAGCACTCAGCCGAACATTAAAAAAAGAAGGCCTGGAAGTGGCGCACAAACCAATAAACACTTTCAATATCCTCCTCCCGAAACCAAAAGATCGTCCACCTAAAGAAAAAAATTACCGACGATTACGTTACTTCCTAATGCGAAATTTGAGCGCAGCAAATAAGCTGTTTCACCTTTTCGATAGATTGAGGCAAAGAAATCGAGCAACACATGTATGCGCTATCACAGAATTTTTTTTTTATATTTCCCGTACTCCTGGATCATCTCGACGGCGGCGACGGTAAGCTTCTGCTTCGGCGGCACGCACGTCTGGATTCTGACGGCGACGGCGCTGGGCCTCTGCTCTGGCAGCTCGTTTAGCAGCAGCAGCAGCAGCAGCAGACGGAGGACTTCCATCGGTCGTCTTGCTCATGGCTCAGAAAGAACTGGCAGATAATTTCGCAGTGGCGAACGGCAGCGGCAATTTCGGCTCGGGCGGTGCACATATACAGATCCGCCGCCACCGATCTGGCTCTCTGATTGCCACCGCACAGGGCGAACGGCAGCGGCAATTTCGGCTCGGGCGGTGCACATATACAGATCCGCCGCCACCGATCTGGCTCTCTGATTGCCACCGCACAGGGGTTGCATTGGAGGAGGAGCGAAGAAAGGAATTAAGTTCGAGCCGGCGCTTTGACAACCGGAGACTCGCAGGAAGAGGGGGGAGGGGTGCGGCGTGTACACCCAGCGGCAAACGATGGGGGCAGAAGCGCGCGCAGCAAGCGGACAACACGATAAAGGGAGGAGGGAAGAGATAGCAGCGACTGACTGATGCCGCTGACGCCGATACAGGGGGGGGGACCCTTTCCTCCTCTTTCTGCATGGCGGCGACGGTGTTCTATGCAGTCACGTTATCTTGACTCTCTAGCGGCGTCAGCGGCATCCAGCGGTATCAGTCGGTCGCTGCTAGCGCTGGGGGGATGAAAGGGGGGCGGAGCTGGTTACGAGGCCGACGACGACGCGAAACCCAGGAACGGACGCCAAAGAGCTGCGCTCTAAAAGCTCAAGGCGTCAACTACAAACTCAGTTGTGCCGACTGTCCGGCGTCGTACATCGGGGAAACCAAAAATCTAAAGGAAAGGATCAGACAACACGAGAACGTCAGAACATTCAACCGTATTCGCAGCGCCGTCGCTGAACACTCTGAAGACGCCGACTACAAAATTGCGTTCCAGGAAACTAAAATCCTTCAAACAGAGACGAACTGGCGAAAGAGACTACTCCTGGAGTCATGGCACATTCAGAATACGGGGAATAACAAACCGCGAGAAGGGCAACCTACCCTTGGTGTATGTCCATGGCCTTGGCGACATGACGAAAAGAAGAAAAGGACGCACAGCCACGTAGACTCCCGCTTGTTTCACCAACACAAAAACGTCGGCGCAACCCTGTAACCTCCACCCCCCCCCCCCCGCCTCCCATCAAGGGCACCCTCGCGAGCACTCTCCCCAGCACCGGTCATCCCAGCACCACGGAAGCCGTCAACAACGCCCCCCCCCCTTTCCTTTTGTTTGCCCCCACCTTTCCGTCTGTGAAGCGTCTCCCCACCTCCCGTGCTCCCCCTTCCTTTCTTTGCAAAAGAAGCTTTAAAAGCGGCACACCCCCACCCCCGAAGAACAACCCCCTGAAGAAGGAGCCGAATGGGCTCCGAAACGTCGGGCTAATAAAATTCAGTTAATTGGTTGGAGTCAGTCTCAAGTCCTAATCAATTTCCCAACCAGACAGGCAATTCTGTCGAAATGTTTAGCTTCTAATCTCGTCCCTGCTTCTCTTCCACCAATATGCTAAACGTCTATTGCTTATCTCGACTGCTGACCGGTTGATGCTTCCGTCCACTTTAAACCCAGGCGCTTCTAGAAGGTGTACGTTAGCTACGGTTCTCACTGGGTGAATCGCATAGCATTCTATTAGGATGTGCTGAGTGGTCTCTGGATCTTCGCTGCAGCATACACATGCCTCATCTAGTTTTGAATATTTGCTCCGGTATGTTAGCGTTCTTATGCAACCAGCTCAAGCATCAAATTGCAAGGTACTGCCCTTTGTGTTATCGTACAGACTTTCCCTTCTAATTTCTCTCTTACCATTCTTGTAAATCTACACGGATCTTTTTGTTTTCATTCTTTGCATCGCATTCACTGTCTCTGTTTCTGTGATTTTCGTTTTGATGATTCCTGGTTGACTCTTAATTGCACGCGGGGCTAAAGACACTGCTGCACACGCCCCAATACTCTGGCACAATATATTTTCACTGCTCTAGCATGACCCCACGGAAATCCTCTGCCTTTCTCCGTGTTTCTCGCTTCTTTCCAGCCAATTGAATAAGCAAAACCGGCCAAGGTAGGCAATGCTATTCTATTCGAAAGCAAACGAATGTGACCTCCTATAAAAGAGTAGAGTGGCTGTTTAAACAAGGTTGCGGGTGACCCGCCCGATGCTTGCTTCGGTGGTTACGTTAATTTGGCGTCAAGAGATTGTAATAAAATCACATAATAATAGTATCATTTTAAAGGGCCCGAGGCCTCGTGTTGAAGCATGCCTTGTTTCTAAATAATAAGTACTTCAATGTATGTCTATGTCTTGCGTAAACTTCACTTGTAGCAATTCAAATATTTGTACTTACTGTAGTTTTTATTTCTATACCATGTGTTTCTTCTCTTTAGTACGCACTTTATCCCACTCGTAAAAAGTATAGGTCTCTCAGGAAATCACGAAATCTTTCCGTTCATCATCAGTACGTTCGCCGTCCCCTTCCGGCGCGATCCCACCACACCATCATGGCGCCGGAAAAAAGAAGACGCTGCAGTCGCCAAATGGTGGCGCCCTCAATAAAAGGGTATATGCCCGTCCTGAGCCCCCTCCAGACGCGGCATGCAAGACATCGACAGCAGCAGTTCAACAGTCACAGGAAGAAAGCGTTCTTTAAAACATCATCAATACTGGCGGCTGTCATGACGCTTATGAAATTAGAGATGATAGTAATGATGCAAGCAGGCAGGTGTATTCCGAAGACTCTGCATGGTACAAATGAGTGCGAGTAAATTATTAGGACTGATAAACACGAGATAATGTGTACGATGGCTGAAGGGTATACTTTACGTAAAAGGCACCGTCGAGAAAAATTTTGCCATGGGGCGACGTCTCGCAGGTCAAATGTTAATTTCAATGAAGAAAGTCTAGAAAGACGACAATTGTTAGAAAAAAATAAACTGAGTGCTGTGATTACGGACAACACCTAAAAGTTTCAGTAATTGTTTGTAAACTCCTAATTAAGATAGTGACTTTTATGTTTCGCCACTTCATACACTGAGCATGACCCCCATTTCCACCGTATATGAAGTAACTGTCGCCTGCGGTCCTTTTGTGACTCCGGGAAAAATCGCGAGCAGCGATAAAACTCTGGCACGCTTGAAGCTGCAGAATTTCCTACTAAGGCTAATACATAATAAAGGAAAAATCCGACATCCACCCGTTCATAGCAATTGCTACAAAGGAAACCCATAGGGGTTCCTCGAAAGAGAAGCCTCACAGTTGAAGAAAAGTTCATCCTGGTCCGGGATTCAAACCTGGGACCACCCGGAACCCGTATGGGTTTCCTTTGTAGCAATTGCTGCGAACGGGTGGATGTCTGATTTTCCCTTTAATAATTACGTCGCTCCACCTTGCGGGTTTCCGCATAACTACTACGTCAAAGACTAATACTGTGCAGAGCTAAGGAAAATAATTATTTATTTATATCATACATACTGCCAGTCCCGACGGGAATTTACAGGAAGGGCACATACATAACAAACCTGTTAAGTGCTAGTATAAGTAGAAAAAGAATAAGTCATATGCAGCATAATTCTGACTGTTACGAAGAAATTAGACAAAACCGAAAAAATTACGAGAAATCGCGAGCGTTAACAGAAAACTCGATCTCTTACTTAAACATTATAAGAAGCGAAACGCACGTGGTCAGAACAATCACAAAAACACAGTCTTGATAAACATGTTATACAAAAATGCAGGCGCCAATTATTTTTACAGCTCATCTGTTTGAGACAGGCAAATGGCTTTTAAGTAATAACAGGACATTATTTAAATTATTACAACCAGGCGTACATTTTGGCAGGCTATTCCAATGTCTGTTTACCTGAGCAAAAGATGAGTAGTTAAAGCAGTCGGCTTTGAATCGGTATTCCTGTACAGTGCGGGTACGTTTGTGGCGCGTGTGTCTAGTTTCCATGTTAGGCAGGTGCTTGGAACACTCAATGTTAGCCTGGTTGTGGAAAATTTCAGAAAGCATTTTCTGATGTACGAATTTAACGTGGCTCCGCAAGTTGAAAAGCCCGGCTTTACCAATTAATTGCGAAAGAGAATAAGATGAACGTTCCTTTTTTTAAATATGAACGTAAATGCGTGTAATTGAACGCCTTGTGGTTAAATAATTAATTTCCTTGAAGATGAGACTCAAAAGACGTGAGCGTATGAAAGTATTGGTCTAACAAAGGCCTTGTAGTCTAGCAGCTTTGTTTTGTGGGCTACTGAATGGAGACGTCGTTTAAGAAAGAACGAAAGAAAGAAATAGAGTTTTTTTAGTGTTGATGATGTTACATGATTTACCTGTACCTCGCATCTGAGTTCATTTGATATGAATGATCCAGGATGCTTGTACTCTTCAAAGGAAGTAGGTGTCATGATTGGTGTAATTAGGATATATTGTTACGTCCAAGCGCGTCAAAGGGACGCGGGGATCAAGAAGAGAGGGGAAGAGGAGAACGAAGACTGTGCAGCGGCCATTCCTGTTCTTCGTAGCCTGCCGTTCCTGCCCTCGCACGCCTAAATAAACCCCTTTTCCCCGTGCTTGTAACAAATTGGTGGACGGTGCGGGGTAAACCTCGTAATCACGGAGCCTACGCTGCTACAACTTCGCCGAAGCCGTCGACTTGCCGGACTTCCGCCACCCTCACCTGCCATGCCTGAATACGCCTGCCAGATTCCTGAAGGATCTGACGCGGCTTCAAGGCCAACACCTGGTGTTCCGTGGCAATACTACCGGGTGCCACTCACTTTCGGAGGAAAAGCCGGAGAAGATGTCGACGAGTGGCTCACGAACTACCGAAGGGTGAGCCGGTCTAACGGTTGGAACTCGACCGCACAGTTGTCCAATGTTGTGTTTTCCCTTACCGACACAGCGCTCGTCTGGTATGAGAATCACGAAGACACGCTCACTTCGTGGGAGCTTTTCGTCGAGGAGCTCAGAGCGTGTTTTGGGGACTCTAGCGCAAAAAAGAAACGCGCTGAACAGACGCTTTCGCAAAGAGCTCAGATTCCCGGCGAGACCTGTACGACTTATATCGAAGAAGTGCTGAAATTGTGTAAAATAGTCAACTCTCAGATGTCTGAAGATGACAAAGTGGGACATTTGTTGAAAGGAATAGCCGAAGACGTCTACAATTTTTTGATCGGCAAGGAAAGCTTGGACTCCGTGTCTGACGTCATTCGCCACTGCAGGACCTTTGAGACGTTGAAGATGCGACGGATAATACCGAAGTTTGGTCGCCTGGCTAATGTCACAACGGTGGCGAGTGTAGACCCGAGCTCGTGTGTTGACCTTCCATCCACTATACGGCAGATTGTTCGCGAAGAGTTGCTCCATCAGGAAGAGATGTACCGTTGCACACCCGGCATCACTGGCGCGTACTCACCACACGAGATGAGAAACACGGCCGTTTCGACCGCATGGCAACCCACGGTTCACTCAGCGACCATGGAGTATAGGTCTACCCCACAAACGAGAGGGACCATGAGCTATCAAGGTCATGACTACGGCCAACACCCACGCCGCACGCAGGCCTCCCGGCGGCCGATGCCTAGCCATGATGAATGTCACCCACCTGCTGTCTATGCAGTCGACAGCAACATGCACGACTACATGGAAGAACATCGCAATTCGAGGCATCTGCCGGTGTGTTTCCAATGCGGTGTCGCGGGCCACATAGCGAGGTTTTGCAATCGTCGCCCAACAACGTGGAATGGTCGATCCGGATTTTCAACAAGGCCCACACCTCCTACGAGGACAACTCAACAGCCGTACACCACCTCTTGGTCAGCTGGCGTCCCTCCTGGCAACGATTACTGGCAGAGAAGCTTCAGGAGCCGCTCGCCGGCATCTGACAGGAGTTTGACGCCACCGCCAACTTCTCGTGCACCGCGTTTACGTCAATCGCCATCGCCAGTGCGCCGCTCCTCCTCGCCTTCACAACCGGAAAACTAGCTAGCGCGGCCGATGGGGGTGAGGTCGCTCGACACGTGCTATCGACAGAAATGCCCCCCGCAGTTGCTATGATTAAGAACAAAGTGCATGTACTTGTGGATGGTGTTCCTACAATGGCTTTAGTGGATACCGGAGCAACTGTATCCGTAATGAGTCTCAGTTTTAAAGGTCGGTTGGGGCGTAAAGTTGTATTTCGGTGGGACCAGGCTGCAACGTTTTGTGGAGTGAGCGGCGAGTCGTTGCGCCCTGTTTGTGTGTGCACTGCTGACGTATCCTTGGCTGGCGGAATTTTCGCGACGGAGTTTGTAGTTATTCCCCGATCGACGCACGAAGTGATTTTGGGCATCGACTTTTTGCGACAGTGTGGTGCGACCGTCGATTGTCGCACGGGGGAAGTTTGCGTCGATGGCCATGTTTCGTCCGGGCTCTTAGAGGAGACTTGCCGTCAAGGTGAACTTTGTGTGTCTGCAGATACTGTTGTGCCTGCGTCCACCTCTGTGTGCGTTCCGGTTGTGTGTCGCGGTGAAGTTCCAGACAGTTTTGATGCCTCCGTAGAGCCAATGCATCTCAATTGTATGAAGAAGAACGTTTTTGTCCCTCATTGTGTGGTATCCATCGGCAACGGGCGTGCTGGCTTGTGGACGGCCAACTGCTCGGCAGAACCCATCCTGCTTCCAGACGGCTTGAAACTCGCCTACTTTACAGAATACACGTCTTCGTCCGTAGCCGTACTAACAGATCGGTCGTGTGAACCTGCTGACCTTCGCCACGTCTCAGACAAAAAGCTTCTGTCTATGATAAACAAGTCACTCAGCACAAGGGAGCGCCATACCTTGGTGGATACGCTTTCTAAGCATCTGTCAGTGTTTGACTTTGCGCAGCCGGACAAAGCGTTCTCGATCCCCGAGTCACGAACACGCCATACTATCGATACGGGATCTGCGCGCCCGATCAGGCAAAAGCCTTATCGCGTGTCGCCTAACGAGCGGAAGATAATCGGGGAACAAGTGAATGACATGATGAAAAATGGAATAATACAAGAGTCCTCGAGTCCTTGGGCAGCTCCGGTCATACTTGTCAGAAAGAAAGACGGTAACTGGAGATTTTGCGTCGATTATCGAAGATTAAACGCCGTGACTAAGGATGTCTACCCCCTGCCCCGGATTGATGATGCAATTGATTGCCTGCATTCGGCCTCTTATTTTTCTTCAGTGGACCTGCGCTCAGGATATTGGCAAATCCCGATACACCCGGCAGACAAGGAGAAAACAGCCTTCATAACCCCGGATGGATTATTCGAATTCAATGTGATGCCATTTGGGTTGTGCAACGCTCCAGCAACCTTTGAAAGGTTCATGGACACCATTCTACGTGGGTTAAAGTGGAACATCTGTATGTGCTATCTTGACGACGTTGTTATATTTGGGCGCACATTCAATGAGCACAATACGCGCCTGGATATTGTCCTCGACTGCATCAAAAACGCTGGCCTGGTTCTGAACTCCAAGAAATGTAACTTTGGTGACCGTCAAACACTTGTGCTGGGACATCTTGTTGACAAAGACGGTATCCGGCCTGATCCCCTCAAGACGGCAGCTGTCGAGGCATTCAGTGCACCGCAGTCAGTGAAGCAACTTCGTAGTTTTCTGGGTCTTTGCTCTTACTTTCGCCGATTTATTCCTGGTTTTGCTGACGTCGCTTATCCTCTGACAAATCTGCTACATAAAGACGCACGGTTTGAGTGGACACCCGAGTGCGATTCTGCATTTCGTCAGCTGAAGTTCCTGTTAACCTCCCGACCTATCCTTCGCCACTTTAATCCTACTGCGCCAACAGAAATCCACACAGATGCTAGTGGCGTTGGTCTGGGTGCCGTCTTGGTCCAACGCTATGACGACCGTCAGCACGTGATTGCTTATGCAAGTCGCTCATTAAGCAAACCTGAACGCAACTACACGGTGACAGAACAAGAATGCCTCGCTGTAATCTTTGCGGTTCAGCGATTTCGCTCGTACTTGTACGGACGCCCATTCCAGGTCGTCACAGACCACCATTCCCTGTGCTGGCTCGTGAACCTTCGCGACCCTTGTGGTCGCCTTGCGCGCTGGGCTTTGAGGTTGCAGGAATATAACTTCACTGTTTCCTACAAGAGTGGCCGAAAACACGCTGACGCAGACTGCCTTTCCCGTATGCCGCTTGCCACGACGGACTGCGACGCAGACGATTTTGATCATCTCGTCGCTTCTGTGACACCCGCTTTTCCAGATATCGATGCATTCAAAGCAGAACAACGGACAGACACTAAATTGGAGCCACTCTTTACTTCTGCCCATTCAAGTGCAACAAGCAGCTACTGTGTACGTGACGGGCTCCTGTACAAAAAGACCTACTCAAGCACGGGTGCACGCTTCCTTCTAGTGGTGCCGGAGCGTCTCCGGCCAGCAATCCTTCAGGCTATGCACGATGACCCTACCTCCGGTCACTTAGGCACTGTGCGCACACTTTATCGCATTCAAGAACGCTTTTACTGGCCCCGGATGCGACATTCGGTTGAGTTTTATGTCGCCAGCTGCATACAGTGCCAACGTCGGAAACGCCCAACCACTGCCCCATCTGGTCTCCTTCAACCTGTGCCGCCTTCCAGCTCACCCTTTCGGCAAGTTGGAATTGATCTGTTAGGCCCTTTTCCAAAGTCATCTAAGGGGAACCGCTGGATAATTGTCTGCGCCGACTATTTCACATGCTATTGCGAGACGGCGGCTATACCATCAGCAACTGCCACCGAAGTGTCGCTTTTCTTACTTCACGCTATTGTTCTACGACATGGACCGCCTGGTGTTATCATAAGCGACCGGGGACGTCAATTCACGGCGGATATCGTGGAAGAGCTTGTGCGTTTATGTAACTCGCACCTCCGGCACTCGACGCCGTATCATCCGCAAACGAATGGCCTCTCTGAGCGCACTAATCGAACAATCACCAATATGCTTTCCATGTATGTTGCGTCCGATCACAAGAATTGGGATGAAGTTTTACCGTTTATTACTTACGCCTACAACACCGCCAAGCACGAGACAACCGGCTACAGCCCCTTCTTCCTTCTATATGCTCGGCCGCCCCAGTATACGCTCGACACTGTCCTCCCCTTTTACCACCACGAAAATCCTACGGTCGCCGATACGCTATGCCTCGCTGAAGAGGCTCGGCGACTTGCGCGTCTGCGGACTTTGGCATCACAAGAAAACTCCAAAGCCCGCTACGACGCACGACATCGGCCTGTTACATATCACCCTGGTGATCTCGTTTGGCTTTGGACTCCCACAAGGAAGCGCGGTTTGTGTCAAAAGCTGCTGGCAACCTACGATGGACCGTATGTTGTCATCGACAAAGTCAGCGAAGTGAACTATACTCTCGCGCGCCTCACGAACACTGGTAGACGTTCTGCTAGGACACAAGTCGCGCATGTCGCACGGTTGAAATCATGTACGCCACGACAAGCTAGTTGACTCGCCCAGGGGGCTTTGTCTGCGAGGGGAGGTATGTTACGTCCAAGCGCGTCAAAGCGACGCGGGGATCAAGAAGAGAGGGGAAGAGGAGAACGAAGACTGTGCAGCGGCCATTCCTGTTCTTCGTAGCCTGCCGTTCCTGCCCTCGCACGCCTAAATAAACCCCTTTTCCCCGTGCTTGTAACAATATGTTGTTTCCTCGTTATTGTTAGTAATGATGACATTGCTACATTCAATCTCATCTGCCGCTGAATGCACCATTCTTGGACCATTTTGATTTTAGAACATTATCGAGGAAGACGTCGTCATCTGAACAGCTTACTTTTTATATGTGATCCAGAATTCGGCAGAAGTCTTATATTAATCTTAATAGATGAAGGCAAATAGTTAATAAACATGAGGAATAAAATCCGGGCAGGACACTACGTGAGGTACACCTTATATAATCTCATTTATTTCGCATTTTTCTTGGTGCGTTTCGACGAACTAGCTCCGGTCGTTTAGGTATGCACCAATCCAATCAGTAGTTGGCCCTTCATCAAATACTGCTTCATTTTATATAATTAGTTTTGGACGCTATACCGGAATGTTTTAGAAATGTCCAGTAACATGAGGTCAATCTACTTTACAGTGTGACGGGCTAGTCACATGTTGTGTATAAATTAAATTATGGGGTTTGACGTGCCAATATCACGATATGATTATTAGGCTAGTCGCAGTGGAGGACTCCGGAAATTTCGACCAACTAAGGCTCTTTAAATTGCACCTAAATGTAAGTATACGGGTGTTTTCGCATTTCGCCTCATTCGACATGCCGCCTCCGTGGCCGGGATTCGAACCCGCGACCTCGTGCTCAGCAGCTCTCCACCATGATGGGCTTGGTGGCACGACAGCCATGACAACAGCCGCTTACCTGCGACGCCTTTTCATTCTGCAGGTTCTGCTCTGGCGTGGCCCTCGACCATGCGACAACGGATGCGCTGGCGACATCCCGTAAGTCTGTTGGCTCCCGGCTTGGCCAGACGCAGCAGACGACCTTGATTTGCCGCAGCAGACGACCTTGATTTGCCACACCGGACGAAGCGCACCCCACCGACATCACGAGGGACTGCTACATCCCGCCCCAAGATCCGTTTCGCTAGCCACCACCTTGGCTCTCACTACTGCGCCCCCTGGTTCAACCGTTACCAAGCCACCAGATAACGTCGCCTTTTGCCCAGGACTATGTAAGTGTGACACCATGCAGCGCGGCATTCTATGGGCTCGGTGGCACGACAGCCATGACAACAGCCGCTTACCTGCGACGCCTTTTCGTTCTGCAGGTAAATTATCAGTATTCATTGTATGGCCGACGTACTCGTTATATGGCCCTTGTTGTGCTGCCGAGCCCACAGTGTTGTATTGATATTGCTTTCGATTGTGCACGTGTCCTTCATCAACTACTAATACTGTCCGGAGACGTCGAGTTAAACCCAGGTCCAAGCACCCGTGCAAGCGAAACGCAAACATCCAGTGACATAATGACAGCACTGACTGAAATTCAATCTGGCCAAGCTTCACAACTAATAGAAATGAAATCCCTGCAACGTAAGCTGTCCCAGAGCGACAGCGCTATAAAGGAGATTAAAGAGCGCCTTGTCAAAATTGAAGAAGACTGCGCATCCCTGGTAGTAATAACAGAACAAGTTCACGATATCCGGACGCTTGTCGATGAAAATGCAAAAGATATATCATTGATTAAGGCCAGGCTGGACGACTCGGAAGACCGCGCGTCACGCTCAAACCTAGTATTCTTTGGATTAACAGATCGCGAACGTGAAACGTGGGCCGAGTCAGAATCGTTAATAATAGATCTATGCTGTAAAGAATTAAATATAACTGTTCAGCCGATGGACATCGAACGTGCCCACCGTTTGGGCGAATTCAAAGTAAACAACAACAGGCCAATTATTGATTATTGTAAAACATTCACATTTCAAAGTAAAAGAACAAATTCTCTCACAGGGTAGGAAACTCAAGGGCACTGAATATAGAATTTCAGCAGATTACTCTCCTAACGCTCTAACAGCTAGAAGACGTTTAGTCGAATTCGCCAAGACACAACAGAAGCAATTCAAGCTCCGACATGACAAGCTAACTATTGGAAAAAAAGCTTACACGTTTGACCGCAACGCCCAAAAGGTTGTCCCTCGTGCTTTAAATGTCAAGGCCCCAGCAATGTTAACTCCAAGAAAAAATTATTTTTCGTTTGTTTTTACAAACATTACAAGTATTTTTCCGAAGCTTCACGCTCTCAGTAATCTTGCCAACACAACAGAGTCTCACCTAATTGTTATTACTGGAACTTGGCTTAATTCTACAATAGAAGACTCTGAAGTATTGCCATTTTTCTCTAATTTCAATATCTTCAGGCATGATCGAACTACCAAACGTGGTGGCGGCGTATTCATTGGCACTCATAAGGACCTTCAATGTACTGAAATTAAGACATCGTCCTCGCTAGAAATTCTCTTCGTCCTGTGTAATGCCTCTTACCCACCCACAATAATCGCAGTCTGCTATCACCTCCCTGGTAATGATTCTAACTTTGTTGCAGAATTCCACGAAACATTGCGTTCGGTAACTGAATTGCATCACCACTCTCCGATGTTACTGTTCGGTGATCTTAACTTCCCCGCCATAAACTGGACTAACCTAACATAAGCAACTTCGCAACACAGTACCAAAAGCGATTTTGTTAACTCCTGCCTAACCTTTTCATTAACGCAACTTGTCAGTGATCCTACACGTCAAAGTTGTAATTCTTCTAACATACTCGACCTCATTTTTCCTTCTGATCCTGAAAAAGTTTGTGCAATGACGCATTTGCCTGGTCTTGGTGATCATTCTATAATCCATGCATCGTCCTCCTGTCAGCTTACACAACCTACAAAGATAACCAAAGTGATCAAACTCTATGACAAAGGGAATTACTCGGCAATTAACTCGGAACTCGCAAATTTTGCTGCTTCATTCCACACCAGTTTTTCGATGCGTTCTGTCGAAACTAACTGGCTGCTTTTTAAAAAACAAAATGCTCGATGTGTTCGCGAGATACGTACCCGTTATCACCCTAACCGAAAAACAGTCATCCCCGTGGTTTAATATCACACTAAAGCGTCTTAAAAATAAAAAGAAAAGGCTTTTTCGTTTCGCTCGGCTAAACGATTTAACAACGCAGGCGCATGGAATAAGTATTACCTTGCAGAAAAAGAATTCGAAGCTCTAGCAAATAAAAAAGACGCACTTTTTTTTCGCAAACGCTGCCGTCTAAGTTAAGAAATAGCCCGCCAAAATTCTGGAAGATTACTAACCCTAATAACTCCGAGCCATTAGCTCTGTTTGATGAACAAAACCATCGTATTCCCGATTGCGACATTGCTGAACAACTTAACCGCACTTTTTCTTCCGTCTTCACAACTGAACCTGTTAACATATTACCTCGCTTCCCTCTTTCGGAGCATGCAGTCATGCCTGATATTACCTTTTGTCCTTACGGCATTGAGAATCTAATTGATTCATTAGAACTTACATCATCATCTGGCGTCGATGAAAGAAATGTTAAAATGCTGGAAAACACCAAAACAAATGTGAGCGCGATGTTATGCGCTATTTTTCAGCAATCATTGTCATCAGGAGTGGTGCCGGAAGACTGGAGAGTAGGCAAGATTGTTCCAGTGCCCAAAAAAGGTCCTCCATCGTTGAGCTCTAGTTATCGCCCCTTTTCACTCACCAGTATTTGTTGCAAACTAATGGAGCATGTTATTTACTCTCAGATCGTAAACTTTTTTAGTATCCAATAACCTCTTTCACCCATCTCAACATGGCTTCCGTAAAGGTCTTTTATGTGACACCCAACTAGCTTTATTTTTTCATCATCTAAGCTCCAACCTCGACTTGAACGTACCTGTAGATGCTATTTTGTTAGACTTTGAAAAGGCATTTGACAAAGTTCCACACCAACGGCTACTCCTAAAACTTCCCCGTCTCAAGATTAATCCATTTGTACTAGACTGGATACGTAGCTTCCTCACTAACCGACAACAGTTTGTATTTGCTAACACACAGTCATCTAAAAGATCTTCTGTCCTTTCGGGGGTACCACAAGGCCCAGTTCTCGGACGACTACTCTTTATAATTTACATTAATGATCTTCCTACTGCGATCTCTTCTAACATTCGATTGTTCGCAGACGATTGTGTAGTTTATCGACGCATAACTAACACTTCAGACATGCATTTGCTTCAAGATGACCTAAAACACATTGAATTATGGTGTAACAAATGGTTGGTGTCTTTAAATACTAAAAAAACCTCGCCAGTTTCTTTCCATTGCAGACAGCATCACCAATCAGGGAAATACACCATATACGGCGCCGAAAACTCATCCGTAGACTCGTATAAATACCTCGGCATAACCTTTTCAACTACCCTAAATTGGTCACATCATGTCGCTAACTTAGCCAATGCCGCGAATCGAACCCTCGGTTTTCTCCGCCGGGATCTAAGACTTGCTCCCCCATCATTAAAATTGTTAGCTTATGTTACATATTTCCGCCCCAAGTTAGAATATGCATGCTCTGTCTGGGATCCTCATCAACATAACCTATCTAATACACTAGAATCAATTCAAAACCGTGCAGCCCGGTTTTTATACTCTGAATATTCTGATCATGCAAGCGTGTCTCAACTAAAATCCCGTGCCGGTCTTACTAATCTAGAATCGCGACGTCTTATTTCTAGACTGTGTCTTTTTCACAAATTCTATCATTCACCACTCCACATCACTTCAAGGCTGCTCTCGAATCACTGTTTTGTTAAAGCCCATCCCTCATGTAATACCCCATCTCTGGGGCCTTTGAGGTATAATAAATAAATAAATAAATAAATAAATAAATAGCCACTGAGAAACCACGGCAGGTTGTTGTGTACCGATTCGGTTGCGTGACAATTTACAGACCTCACGTCAGTTAACAGACCACATTTCCCAATTCAACGTCATGTAAGCAATGGATTTTTATTAGTTCACCCAGGAAACCAGGAAAACAAGCTGCACCCTTCGTATACCCAACAACACACTAAAATTAACAGAAAAATATTTCAATTATAATTTTCAAGATATTACATAAAGCTCCACAGTTCAAACATTCTGCAGGCATTACACACAGCATGGGCCCCATTATCTACAAATATGAAACTGCTGCCGCCTTTGGTCCTCCCAAGGTAGCTGAGAGGGGTCTCAGGCAACGCCTACAGAAAGGCCATCAACGAGCATATAGAAATGTCACGTATACCCCAATCAATGCAGACACTGCAACATGTCTGTGCAAGCCCCTCACAATTTTCTAAAAGTATACACTTCGTAAGTAATCCAGCATTTTGATTGTCAGATGGTGGGGGCTGGGTGTAACCCTGGAAACCGGCATGAGACGTTTTTCACAGGTTCTGTTCGGAGCTACAGCTTCGGTGTAAGATAATAAATACTAGCGTAAACAGAGTTCGGCTGTCTACAAATACTCATTTTTACTCGAAAAGTATTTTTGTATTTTCCTGAATACAAAATGTTCTGTGATCATCACCACACTCGAGGAGGAAAGCTTCTGCTGGGGGTTCTCCGTCAATCGTGGTTCACTAACGTTAGGCGCTCAAGGTATGGAGAGGCCTCACAGCTATTCTATTCGGCCTTAAGAGGAAGCTTTAGCTCGGGCCCAACTCCAACGCGGCATATTCAAATACATGTAAAACACAAGAACGTTTTTCTGAGATAACCCTTTGGCCGAGTTTAATGAAGTTTGTTGCATTTGACAGAGAAAGTGAAATTATAGTCACTGTTGAAGCGGAATTTCGATTTATGTCTTGAATTTGGCTTTAAAAAATTTCCAAAATTCGAAAGTTTGAAAAGAATAGATGCACGAAGTTGCATCAAGAACAGGTATTGCGGTTCTGTAAACGGCATCTATTAGATCGTTCATTATTAGATCATGTCAATTTATATCTTACGTGAATTTGTTACATTGTTTACAAGGGTTCTGCAAAAGCTGTATTTCCAGGCTACAAAATTTTTTGAGATTCATGTTTTGAAGTTAATTTTTCCGCTCTAGATGTACTATTAGATGGAATTCACATAGCTGTATTGTAATTATTAGTTGCGGAGTAACAGAGTTGTAAACTTGATAGTTTCATGTTCTGAAATTCTCTAGTTTTGCCAATTTTTAACAGAAAATGGCCGACCTAAATAAAAGATTTGAAACATACATACAGTAGATTTTAAATTTTTCTTTTAAATGCAACAAACCTCGTCAAATTTTGTGCAGCTATAGCCGAGAAAAATGAATTCTCATTTTACATGTATTTAGATAGGAGTACCGCAGCAAAAGCTACCTCTTAAGTAGTCACCGCGACAGAAACGAAGAGAGAGAAGGCGAGATCGTTTTCCCACTTCGAACTCTCGGTAGTTCCCTCTACAAGTTAACCTCCATTCCTATATCGAAGCCGACCTCCTGCGCCTTTAGCTTAGCACAAAAATTACAAGAGAAAACTATGATGCTAGCATTTATGGCAGCTTGGGAATGATGATGGTCGGTAGATGAATTTGCCTAAACTTTTTTCTTTCTGTCTTCAAACTGATTTATGCCTTCGGGAATTGATTGTTCTAGCTAGCTTAGCAGGACTCTTTGAGAAACTGTGAGACATTGCTTGAAATATCATTGGCCTTAGTGAGATTAGAAGAAATGGTGAGGCTTACACAGTGCTGACTAATGGCCATGTCCTCTGCTATAGAGGTCTCCCAGATGACAACCAATACGGGGTAGGATTCCTACTCCATGGTGACATAGCGGACAACATTGACGAATTCTGCAGCATTAATGAGAGGGTAGCAGCAGTTGTAATCAAACTTAATAAGAGGTATACATTAAAGGTAGTACAAGCCTGCGCTCCAAAATCCAGTCACGATGATGATGAAGCAGATCAGTTTGATGTTGATGCTGATTGAGCGATACAAAAGTGGGGAAAAAGTGGGGGAAAAGCAGGTTTGGTGAACAAGCAATAGGCAACTACGGCGTCGATTCTATGAACGGTAGAGGAGAGATTCTGGTAAAATTCGCAGAATAGAATGAGCTGCGAATAATAAACACCCTTTTTAGGAAGCGTAGCAACAGAATGTGGACCTGGAAAGTCTCTAATGGGGGAACAAGAAATTAAATTGATTACACACTTTCTGCCGGTCCTTGCATGTGCAGGATGTAAAAGTGTTAGGTAGGGTAAAGGGAGCGATCACAGGTTTGTGAGGGCCAGTATTCAGCTCAATTTGAAAAGGATTAAAATTGGCCAAGCAGAAACAGGCCTACCTCGAGGGTAAAAGCAGACAAATTCAGGCTTGTATTTGCAAGCAACAAATATGCTGACTCAGAACTGAGAGATGAAGATGACATAGAGATAATGAATGAAGCGGTAATTAGGCTGGCTTCAAAGGTAGCGAATGAAGTGGAAGGCAAGGCACCAAGGCAACCAATAGGCAAGCTCTCCCAAGTAACAAAGGACCTAATAAAGAAACAACAAAGAATAAAAGTGTCGAACTCAAGAGACAAGGTAGAATTCGCATAACTGTCAAAACTGACCAACAAGGCGAAAATAAGGGCACTTCGAAATTATACCGCCAGAAAGACTGAAGAAGTTGTAAAGCTTGAACGCAACCTGAGATCAGTGAGAAGGAAATTTGACATAGGCCAAATCAAGAAGTATGCACTGAAAGATAATCAGAGTAATATCATCAGCAATCTTGAAGGTATAGTAAAAGCAGCGGAAGAATTCTATACCGACCTGTAAAGCACCCTGAGGAGCCACGATACGTCCATTTGGAGCTCTAATGAACAGGTTGCAGAAACTCCCCCTATAACTAGCGACGTGATGAGAAAGGCCTTGCAAGACATGAAATGGGGAAAAGCGGCAGGAGAAGACGGAATAACAGTCGATTTAATTAAACATGAAGGAGACATATTGCTTGAAGAACTGGCGGCTTTCTAACGAAGTGTCCATCGACTTCAAGGGTCCTAGAAACTAGACAACGCAAACATTATGCTGATCAACAAAAAGGGAGACGTTAAAGAGTTGAAAAAGTATCGGCCCGTTAGGTTACTTCCGGTATTATATAAAATATTCACCAAAATAATCTCCTATAAAATCAGGGTGACCTTGGATATTAGTCAACCAAGGAAACAGGCTGGCTTCAGGAAGGGTTACTCTGCAATGGATCAGATCCATGTCATTATTCAGGTAATTGAGAAATTCTCTCCACATGGCTTTCATAGATTACAAAAAGGCATTTGATTGAGTACAGATACCAGCAGTCATAGAGGCATTAGTAATCAAGGAGTACAGACGGCTTACGTAATTATCTTCCAATATATCGGCAGAAAATCTACAGCTACCTTAATCCTACACAAGAAAAGTAGAAAGATACCTATAAAGAAAGCGGTCAGACGAGGAGACACAATCTTTCCAATGGTATTAACTGCATGCTTGGAAGAAGTATTCAAGGTATTAAACTTGGAAGGCTTAGGAGTAAGGACCGACGGTGAATATCTCAGCAATCCTTGGTTTGCCAATGAAATTGTTCTATTCAGCAACACTGCAGACAAGTTTCAACAAATGACTGAGGACCTTAAAAGTGAGAGTGTAAGAGTGGCGTTGCAGATTATTATGCAGAAGGCAAAACAATGATAAATAGCCGGGCAAGGGCACAAGAGTATAGGATGTCCAGTCAGCCTCCAGAGCCTGTGAAGGAGTACGTTTACCTAGCTCAATCGCAGGGAACCCTAATCATGAGAAGGAAATTCACAGAAGAATAAAAATGGGTTGGATCACACACGGCAGGCATTGTCAGCTGCTGGGTGGACGCTTACCATTATTATTGAAAATAAAGGTGTAGAATCAATGCATTTTAACGGTGCTGACGTATGGGGCAGAGACTTGGTGATTGACCATGTAGCCTGAGAACAAATCAAGGACCACGCAAAGGGCGATGGAATGAAGAATGCTAGGCATAAAGTTAAGAGAAAGGAAGAGAGCGGTTTGGATCAGAGATCAAACGGGTATAGCTGATATTCTAATTGACATTACAAGAAAACAAGAAAAGATTACAAGAAAAGAATGGAGCTGGGCAGGTCATGTAATGTGCAGGTTAGATAACCGTTGGACCACTAGAGTTACAGAATAGGTACCAAGAGAAGGGAAGCGCAGTCGAGGACTACGGAAGTCTAGGTGGAGCGATAAAATTAGGAAATTTGCTGGCGCTAGTTGGAATGGGTTGGTGCAGGAGAGGGGTAATTGTAGATTGAAGGGGAGGGCTTCGTCCTACAGGGGAAATAAAATATGCTGCTGCTGATTATGTTCCGAATAATATAGTAGAACTTCAACAATTTTTAAAGATTATCCATGTGAGCGGACTCTTATTGCCTTCTTCATTTACGGAAGCGTGACAGCTTAGAAATTTAGACTAATAAATGTAGATGCAGCGTAACTATAAGGCAAAACAAGGTACCCAGTTGAAAAATACACCAGAGCGGTTCTGGTGTTTTTATTGCTTGCACCAGAGTGGGTTTTGAGACATGGGTCTGATGTGTCTGGTGTGCCCGTGGAGGCGCGTATGGAGAGCGCGGTCTGGTGTACCTGGTGTGCAGGTCCTGATGTGTGCGATGAAGCCCGTCTCGTGTCTGGTGTACCCGTCCTGGTGTGTACGGTGAGTCCGGTCTGATGTCCTTGGTATACCTGACCCGGTGCTCTTGGTGGGATCGACGTGTGTTTGGTGTGCTCGCCTGGTGCTCCTTGTATCCTGTTGTGGTAATTCTGGTACCACGTTGGTACCTTCTGATGTGTTTGAAAAACTTTAGCATACATCAAACATCTGTATATTATGAATGCGTGCATCACAGTACCCCAGTTTCATGCTGCAGAATGCACATTTACTATGGTAAACAATTAGTTTACATTTATTCTGTAGGTGAAAAATTGTTGCATTATCAGAGGCGAAAGAGCGGTGCAAATATTTCTTTATTTGGTATAATAAATAAAAACTGATATTGCTTTGAAAATATGAGCCTAAAGTAACTTGAGTGCGCCTAATGTCCTTGCATGCACTCTGTTGCCGTGGCAATTAAGTAATTTGTCAAGGCAAAATGCTATATATGAACTGAGTAGCATTTCATTTCATACTAAGTGCTATCTCCGCTTAATGTCTAGGCAGAGAGACAGAGAATAACTTTTATACAGAAGAGCACATGAGCGTAGAATGCTCATCCACTCTGCAGTGGGTGGTTCCCTCAGTCCAGCGGCCTTAGCTGACCTTTTCACTCAGTTGACCAGGATGAGCTGGTCCGTCGAGGCAGAGCTGGACAGTGCTTGTGGCAATGTGTGGGAAGTCTAGTGGAAGCCACAACCAGTTCACAGCAAGTCGCAGCCTTTAATGCTTCCAAGAGGTACAGCACAGCCTGAAAAAGACGAGTAATTCTTCATGGCACCAACAAAATTTGTTATCATGAATTAAGATTACCCCACAAACAGTTTTACGAAATTAAGTACTAGTAACAAACGAAGTCACTCTAACTTTGCAATGAATGTAACCGGAACGAGCAGGTACGTCCAGTGGCATAAGTGTATGCGCTACAAAGAAAATTATATGGCTTACCTTTGTGTGAAAGTAATTTTTAATGTTAGTACATGCAACACATAAGCACTTTAAGTTTTCCCAAGTAGAATATTTCGGCTCTGTGAAGTGCACAAAAAACCAAAGGTTGTTCTAGCCAACCAGAAGAGCTCTGCTAGTACCCTCTTCTGATCGCCGTCTAAGCATTTGGTGAAAGCCAAATACAGCTTGCATTTCTACAACTATTGGCTTGTGCTGTGATGCCATCATAACATAAACTATAAGTGCAAAAGTTCATATATATTAGCATGCTACATATTAGAAGTCAGAGGAGTAGTACTATACATACTGGAAGTTACATAAATTGTAAGAATGTTCTAGCTCAAAACAATATTTCGAATTTATCAACACTGACTGACAAGTAACAGAAAATGTTGATGCTTTCTCAAGTTTCACTTTTGAGTGCGAGACAAGGGACACAAGGGAGACCACTGCACAGAAAAGCTATCAATTCCACATTTATGTGGCTGGAAGGATAAAGAAAATATTGTCACGTGGTAGTGACGGTGAAGAAAGCAGCAATACGGTGGAATGCAAAACTAGCTTTTATTGGGCGAACCTGTGCCCACAAAAACAGGCTACACATATAGCACAACGATAGCGGCGAACACGGTCGGCGATCGTCGGAAATCTGATCAGCGGGTCAAGCGCGTCGACTTTTATACAGCAGTCGTCAAATGTTCCTGTCTAATCGTTCAGACCCGCGGGCCTTCAACAAAGTTATACACCATTCGCGTCAGGTGATGTAATCAGATAACATAAGGTTCGGCGACGACAGCGGATGGAAGCATCGATAACTTTCCAGAAACTTCGGATACATGCACGTGCGTCCCACGCTGTGCGATTACATTTGTTAGGCGGCGAAACGTGGTTGCCCGATAAAGATAAGTACACGTGTCAATACCCCCTCTTAAAAAGCATCGCCCCGATGCTACAAATATAAGAGAGCGAAACACAAGACGGATACTTATTAAACATAAGTAACAAAACAATGAAAAGAAACAAAGTCCAAAGGTCAGTTACGCGAAGCCCCAAAGTTCATTAAAGCTGGTAGTACCGCTTGAGTCGCACAACGTGGACTATTTCTGGCCGTGAGCGGCGCCGCTGTGAATGTGAAATGCCGTCTGGCACGACCTCATAGTCCAGCGCCAATATGTCGGATGATCTTGTACGGTCCGAAATAGCGACGCAAAAGCTTCTCGCTCAGTCCTCGTCGTCGTCTTATAGAGGTCCAAACCCAAACACGGTCACCGGGCTGGTACTCGACGAAGCGTCGTCGGAGTTTGTAGTGTCGGCTGTCGGTCCTCTGCTGGTTCTTGATTCGCCGGCGGGCGTGCTGTCGGGCTTCTTCGGTGCGCTGGAGATAGGTAGCAACGTCAAGATTTTCCTCGTCAGTGACGTGCGGCAGCATGGCGTCGAGCGTCGTCGTCGGGTTCCTGCTGTAAACCAGCTTAAATGGCGTGATCTGTGTTGTTTCTTGCACCGCCGTGTTTTAAGCGAATGTTACGTACGGCAGGACCACCATCCCACGTCTTGTGCTTGACGTCGACATAGATTCCTAGCATGTCGGCGAGGGTCTTGTTCAGGCGCTCCGTGAGACCATTCGTCTGCGGATGGTAGGCAGTTGTCCTCCTGTGCCTCGTCTGGCTGTATTGCAGAATGGCCTGCGTGAGCTCTGCTGTACAAGCCGTTCCTCTGTCGGTGATGAGGACTTCTGGAGCACCATGTCGCAGCAGGATGTTCTCGACGAAAAATTTCGCCACTTCAGCTGCTCTGCCTTTCGGTAGAGCTTCAGTTTCAGCGAAGCGGGTGAGATAGTCCGTCGCCACAACGATCCACTTATTTCCGGATGTTGATGTCGGAAACGGTCCTAACAAGTCCATCCTGATCTGCTGAAAAGGTTGGTAAGGAGGCTTGATCGGCTGTAGTAATCCCGCTGGCCTTGTCGGTGGTGTCGTGCGTCGCTGACAGTCTCGGCATGTCTTGAAGTAACGGGCGACATCGGCGGTTAGGGGCGGCCAGTAATACCTTTCTTGTATCCTCGATAGCGTCAGGGAGAAACCGAGGTGGCCAGCGGTCGGATCGTCATGTAGGGCGCGCAGTACTTCTGGACGCACCGCCGACGGAACAACAAGAATGTAGTTGGCGCGGACTGGTGAGAAGTTCTTCTTCACTAGGGCTTTCAGCTCCGACTCGACTAGGGCTTTTAGCTCCGGGTCCCCTCGTTGTTGTTCGGCGAAGTCTTCCGCGCTTATTATGCCAAGGAAGGCGTCGTCATCCTCGTCATCTTGCGGCGGCGGGTCAAAGGGGGCGCGTGATAGGCAATCGGCATCTGAGTGTTTTCGTCCTGACTTGTATGTTACAGTGATGTCGTATTCTTGTAGTCTGAGGCTCCAAGGTGCCAGCCGTCCTGAAGGGTCCGTTAAGTTAGCTAGCCAACACAACGCGTGATGGTCGCTGACCACTTTGAATAGCCTGCCATAGAGGTGAGGCCAAAATTTCGCTGTAGGCAAAACGATGGCGAGGCATTCCTTTTCGGTTGTAGAATAATTGCCTTCCGCTTTTGACAACGACCGGCTAGCGTAAGCTATCATGTGTTCATGTCCATCTTTTCTCTGGACTAGGGCGGCACCGAGGCCTAGGCTACTGGCGTCAGTGTGTATTTCGGTATCGGCGTGCTCGTCGAAGTGCGCAAGTGCCGGCGGCGACTGCATGCGTCGTTTGAGTTTTTGAAATGCGTCGGCCTGCGGCGTTTCCCACTTGAACTCTACGTCGGGTTTCGTTAGCTTTGTGAGCGGCTTAGCGATGCGTGAAAAGTCCTTGACAAATCGCCTGTAGTAGGCGCACATGCCAAGAAATCTACGCACTGCCTTCTTGTCGATGGGCTGCGGGAACTTTGCAATGGCAGCTGACTTCTGCGGGTAGGGGTGGACTCCAGACTTGCTGATGACGTGGCCTAGGAACAGAAGCTTATCGTAAGCGAAGCGGCACTTTTCTGGCTTCAGAGTAAGCTCTGATGACTTAATGGCTTCTAGTACTGTTTCAAGCCGCCTAAAGTGATCGTGGAAATTGCCGGCGAAGACAACGACGTCATTCAAGTAAACGAGACAGGTCTGCCACTTCAGTCCCGCTAAAACCATGTCCATCACGCGTTAGAACGTTGCAGGCGCCAAGCAAAGTCCAAATGGCATAACCTTGAACTCGTAGAGGCCGTCTTGGGTGATGAAGGCGGTCTTTTCGCGATCTCTTTCGTCGACTTCTATTTGCCAATAGCCAGACTTCAGGTCCATCGACGAGAAGTATTTAGCGTTGCAGAGACGATCCAATGCGTCTTCTATCCGTGGGAGGGGGTATACGTCCTACTTCGTGATCTTGTTCTGACGACGATAATCGACGCAGAAACTAAGGGTTCCGTCGTTTTTCTTCACAATGACAACAAAGGATGCCCACAGGCTTTTCGACGGCTGGATAATGTCGTCGCGCAGCATTTCGTCGACTTGTTCTCTTATAGCTTCACGTTCTCGCGGCGAAACTCGGTAAGGGCTCTGGCGGAGTGGTCAAGCGCACTCCTCGGTGATTATGCGACGCTTGGAGACTGGTGCTTGTCGAATCCTCGATGACGTCGAAAAGCAGCCTTTGTGTCGTCGGAGCAGACTTCTCAGCCGCTGTTGCTTAATCACGGGGAGACTTGGATTAATGCCGTAGTCTGGTTCGGGAACCATGATCGTCGGGGTAGATGCGGCGGAATCCGAGAGGACAAACGCGTTACTGGTTTCCTGAATTTTCTCGGTGTACGCGATCGTCGTGCCCTGGTTGATGTGCTTGAACTCCCGGCTGAAGTTTGTCAGCAACACTTCAGTTTTCCCTCCATGCAGTCGAGCGATCCCTCTTGCGAAGCAAATTTCACGGTCTAGCAGTAGACGTTGGTCGCCTTCGATGACGCCTTCTACGTCAGCGGGTGTTTCGGTGCCGACCGAAATAACAATGCTGGAGCGAGACGGGATGCTCACTTGATCTTCGAGCACACACAAGGCGTGGTGACTACGATGGATCTCCGGCGGCATCGCTTTATCTTCCGACAGCGTTATTGACTTCGACTTCAGGTCGATCATTGCGCCGTGTTGGTCCAGGAAGTCCATACCGAGAATGACGTCTCGCGAACACTGTTGGAGAACAACGAAGGTGGCAGGGTAAGTCCGGTCATGAATGGTTATTCTTGCCGTGCAGATTCCAGTCGGCGTGATGAGGTGTCCTCCAGCGGTCCGAATTTGAGGGCCTTCCCATGCAGTTTTAACTTTCTTCAACTGCGCGGCGATGGCTCCACTCATGATGGAGCAATCGGCTCCTGTGTCCACTAAATAGGTGACTGCGTGGCCGTCGAGAAGCACGTCGAGGTCGGTGGTTCATTGTCTGGCATTGCAATTAGGTCTTGGCGTCAGATCACGGCTGCGTCGTCTTGAACTGATGCTGGAACGTCGCGTCGTCAAGTCGTCTTTCGTCGGTGTAGTCTTGGCTTCCTCACTTCGTCGGGACGGCGGCGTGTCGTTATTATGTCGTCAAGATGGTCTCTTCATCGTCTTCGTCGGCGGCGGAGGATCTTCGTCAGTTCGACGAACAGCAACCGCACCTCCATCGGTTGCTGCTTTTAGTTTTCCGGATATGGTCTCGCTGACCGGCCCCGGGCTGGGCCAGTGTATGGTCGGCGCTGCGGCGACAGATAGCGGCCTGGTGACGGCGAACCGGACGGACGTCGAGGGCTCCACTGAGTAGCGGCGAGGTAGTCGGCGATGTCAGGAGGGCGTTCACCTTCCCGAGGGCGCGGTGCATCGACGGCGAACTCGATGCAGTGCCAGGTCACGGTATGCGTATCGGCGGTTCACATGGCCGGCTTCGCCGCAGTCGTAGCAGAGCGGGCGGTGGTCGGGGGCTGGCCAACTGTCCGTCTTCCTCGCGTAGCTGCACTGGGCGACGGGTGGGCGCGCTGGCGGCGGCGTCCGTGGACGACGGAAAGGCGGCGTTACAGGGCTCTGGCGTTGTCGTGGAGGGTGACCTTGACGGCGGGCGACGGCGGCGTAGGTCATCGCTTCCGGCTGAGGTTGCGGTGCTCGCGGTTGCACCTCATGGACTCCAAGCGATCGCTGAACCTCTTCTTTGACGATTTCAGCGATTGGATCCACTTGGGACTGCGTCCTTGGGTAGAACTTCTGCAGCTCCTCCCGTACGACCGCTCTGATAGTGTCGTGTAGATCGTCAGTAGCGAGTGATTGAACTCCGCCGTAGTTTGTAGAGCTCGTGCGGCGATCGAATTGCCGGTTTCGGTTCTCCAGTGTCTTGTCAACGTTCGTCGCCTCACGAAGAAACTCTTCGACGGTCTTCGGTGGGCTTCTTACCATTCCGGCGAAAAGTTCCTCCTTTACACCACGCATCAGTATGCGGACTTTCTTCTCCTCGGGCATATCCGGGTCGGCGTGGCGGAACAAACGGCTCATTTTTTTCCATACAGATGGTAACGTTCTCGTTTGGTAGCTGCACTCGGGCGTCCAGCATAGCTTAGGCCCTTTCCTTGCGCACGACGCTTGTAAAGGTTCGCAGGAAGCCGCTACGGAACAGGTCCCACGTTGTCAAGGTCGACTCCCTGTTCTCAAACTGCGTTCTGGCGGTGTCTTCTAAGGCGAAATAGACATGCCGCAGCTTGTCGTCGAAGTCCCAGTTGTTGAATGTCGCGATTCGTTCGTAGGTCTCCAGCCATGATTCCGGGTCTTCAGTCGCTGCTCCCTGGAAGGTTGGTGGGTCCCGAGGTTGTTGTAGGATAACGGGGGACGCTGGGGCAGCCATTGGGGTTGTCTTGACCACGATCTTCTTTGTCGTCTCAGGTAGAAGTCCGTGTTCTGGGGGCAGTCCTTGCAGTCTGCGGCTAGCACGCTGCTCTTGGGCGATGTTGGTTCTGTCCTCGGGCGTCGGGCTTGGATCGCGGCTTTGCGGGGGCGTTCGGTGCATGAACGCACAAGCACCTCCACGAGATGTCACGTGGTAGTGACCGTGAAGAAAGCAGCAATACGGTGGAATACAAAAATAGCTTTTATTGGGCGAACCTGTGCCCACAAAAACAGGCTACACTTATAGCACAACGATAGCGGCGAACACGGTAGGCGATCGTCGGAAATCTGATCAGCGGGTCAAGCGCGTCGGCTTTAATAGAGCAGTCGTCGAATGTTCCAGACTAATCGTTCAGACCCGCGTGCCTTTCACAAAGTTCTACACCATTCGCGTCAGGTGATGAAATCAGATAACATAAGGTTCGGCGACAACAGGCAGCGGATAGAAGCATCGATAACTTTCCAGAAACTTCGGATACATGCAGGCGCGTCCCACGCTGTGCGATTACATTTGTTAGGCGGCGAAACGTGGTTGCCCGATAAATATAAGTACACGTGTCAATATTTACACTGCATGTGTACTTGTACTGCACAGTTCTTTCAGAAAGAGGGCGCTAGTTGCAATACAAAGGTTGAAAAGCATAGCAGTACTTGCATAAAAAATGAATAAATAAGCACGAAATGATTGCTATTGAATGTCATCTAGAGAGTTTCTCTTTGTCATTCATGGGTAATGTACTATTCTTCATTTATATTTTGGGCAATTGGTTGCCGCAGGTGAACAAACCAGATGAATCATCTAAATCTGGCAGGCAGGATCAGTCGTGCCAATGCATCGTCAACAGGGAGAAGTAAACCTGCCCTTTCAGTGAATAATTGTGCTCTCGTGGGTGCATGTCGAAGTACCAGCCAGTCTGCCCCATGTACATTTACCCAAATATACATATGATCAAAGGAATATACTACACTATCCCTTACGGACAGAAGACAAATTGGTTGGTATCTATAATTGAGCCAGCCACTCTTGCTTGGGTAGCAATCTCAATTCACTTGTGAGCTGTTATGCGCACGTATTTCAAGCAAAAACAGGATATACACGAACGTTCAATAGTGAACTGAGAATGGTGACCCGGAAAGCAAGGTTTCCTTGGGGACAGATATTAATAAAATTGCCGTGTGTTTTTCAGAGGCAGTGTACTGTATTCCTTTCACATGTGGTCAAATGTATACAGGGCAGACTGGCCTGTAACTAAATAGGTGCCAAAGTAATCACTATATTTCGTTGAAAAGACTAGTATGCTCACCTGACCTGGTCATGCAATACCGCTACAAGGTTTCAGGCCGGATGAAGATTTCTCATCTGATTTCATCCGCGCTGAAAAATTTGCAGGAGAAATCAGTCAGGCGTACCACATAAATAATAATCAATGCATGAAAAAAGGCACCTTTCTTGACGACAAGGGGAGAAATTAGTCTGTGCCTATGTATTATTTTTACAAAAATACAATTTATAATGTCTTTACGCCTTGGTATTAGAACTTACGTTTCCCCACTGAAAAATCTTGTGCACAATATAAGGACACATCCAGCGCTACTGATATTTTTAATCTTTCCATCAAGATAGTCAGTTGTTAGCAGTGGTCATGTTGTAAGGTCTGCCTTCTTTCCATGCCTAAATTTTGTCCAGAAATGTTACATCAACTGACCTGCAAACTCAAAAGGATAATATAAGTTTCACCTAGCGGACATGGCTAGTCTTCAGAGGTAGCACAAATATGGTGATAGGTATCTGTCGGCATATTCTAGCAATAGCACCTATAGATACTTGCATATCCAATTTAAAGCCATAAGAGTAGCAGTGCGTATGATGCTTGTTCTAGACACAAGTATTTTTGTCAAAAATACCTTTAGGACTACATATACTGCTTTCAATTTATCTGCCAAGTAATCGAAGGGACACTGATAGCATTATAATTTGGCCTTGATAGTTGAACACATTCTGACCTATATAGCACCAAGCAGAATGAACAGAAGACTGCCCACATTTCTGAGCAAATGTAGAGAATGAAACAAAACACATGGGAAGAGACCCAAGACGTTAGAAATAATTCTTTACAGCTGTAGAATTAGTGCCAGTACCAAGCAGGATGTTCTACGAGGTGCTGCTGCAACAAAATTCATTTGATGAGCAACACTGCAATAACGAGAAAAAGCCATAGCAAGAGCAAGCAGACAATTAGGCACTATGGATGACGTTGTGTGCTACTTCATTAATTGATCTACCAGTTAACTATGTGCTTTATGCTATATTGACTTGACACAGACGGTTGCGAGTCTAGACACAGACTCGCAACCGCTACAATGCCTACTTGCACGAATGAGAATAGCTTACGAAGAAAAGAAAAAAAGAACAAGACAAAATGCAAGCTTACTAGAAAACATCTCACTACTGTAGTAACTGCTGTGCAGTTAATACGGGCCTTCGTGTATTATTTCAAGGAATTCATGCTCATGAAATGTGTAGTTACCACTTGCAGTTATCTGGCATTAATACAGACATATTTGTGAGTATCAATGTTATTAAACCTTGGTAAGCACGCTGTGCGCTTAGACCTGCGACAGATTTTGCCCCCTACACTTTGGATTCTTACATGTGCATGCAGTGGAAACAGAAAAGAAATCTCCAATAAAAGCTGCAGCATAGAAAATAGCTTCAAAACAATATATCCCTAAAAAGTGGCGCGCGTGCACACACACACACACACACGCACACACACACACACACACACACACACACACATATATATATATATATATATATATATATATATATATATATATATATATATATATATGTGTGTGTGTGTGTGTGTGTGTGTGTGTGTGTGTGTGTGTGTGTGTGTGTGTGTGTGTGTGTGTGTGTGTGTGTGTGTGTGTTTGTGTGTGTGTGTATAGTAACCTAAGCAGCAAAACTAAAATGTAAATTGCAGCCAAGCAATTGATGCAAGAAAATATAGTAATGATCAGGAAATGTTAGATCTAGTTTTAGACAGAAGACCTAAATGTAGCATAACGTCTGAGAACACAAATAAGCAACAAGTTGACCAAGGTTGCTTGCGTATTTATCCTATCTGGGGCTCCTTCGTTACGTGGACACTCTTGTGAGTCATGGCCTCGCCACTACAAAAGAAGCTTTATGTTACCTTACGACAGTGGAAAATAAAGCTATCACATTATGAACACATGCGAAGAACACCTACAGATAAGTCACGAAAACATTGTTTACATCATTGCAGGGTGGCAAAAGAGCACAAGGTCGAAACTAGTGATGAATTTTCTGATAATAGGAAGCCTTAATCACACAACATTTTAACAGACACGCAGCAACAACACATTACAAAGAAATCATTGTTCGCATAACAATTATTTTTTTTTCATGATAGCTTAATCTACTTTCCCCCTGTGATGTTTAGTTACGCCAAATTTATCTCAGCACACCTTGTCTTAAAAAGTAAGCTGTACTAGTAAAATCTGTTTTCGCTTAAAAGTGCTCGTAAACCGAAAACCTTGTAAGCAGAGATCATTTATAACGTCGAAGCATTCATAAGCGAAGAAACGCCATTCCACTAATAATGGATGAAAAGGCAGATGAGTGGTTGTTATGCAACTCCACTAGAAACGCAGGAGTTCGCCTCACAGGCGCACATTACGAACAAGATTACTTCCCAACGTAATGTTTCTCACCGGAAGAAAACACTTATCAAGATTTTCGATTTCGCATCCAAGGAATAAGTTTGCGCAACTAAATTCTGACAACCAGCGCTCAGGAAGCGCTCGTTTCACTGATTACGTGGGAGTTCTATTTCCTGCTTTCGCAAGGCCCTCATGCCCACACAAAAAGCACGCACAAAGCGCGTATGGTTAGCAAGCACGATTACTTACTTTTTCAATGTTACGACGCGCTCGAAAAGCGCCGTCTAAGTTGCCGGTGCGGCGATGTTACTCCAAGCATACAAGCCTCTGCGTAGTGGAGGAGCTGAGGCACGCTGATAATATGCATTTCTTTGCGACGTCCACCCAACTTTGTTTGGCAACCAGAAACAAAGGTCCACGGCATGAAAATCGTCGGTCCATATTTGCCGAGCGCGCCACACATATGGCGTGTTTCCAGAGAGACGCAAGCTATCTTATGACACTTTTGTGTGCGCGAACTAAGTCATACCGGTGTCACGTGTACACTTCTGATCGCGAGCGGGGCTGATCCAGATCAAATTTCTTCATCGCGATCAACAATGGTCTCTGCTACGCGGTGCAACGATCGGGATCGAGTATTATCGTTTGCTGATCGCCTGAAACTCTCAGCACTGCATAATCTATTAGTTACAAATTCAGATTTGGAAAATGGGATTAAATTTTAACAACAGTTGAATTTCTCAGCTTATTATTGCTGGTAAAAGATTTTTAAACCTTGTTCATTGAGCTAACTTCACTTTTCGTTTGTAACATTTTGAGAGTACTGCTCTAGAGGGCGAAGATGTCAGCTTTCGATCGCTATCGAGGGGCCTGATCGTGATTCTCGGATCGCGATCGCGTAGATCCGGATCCCGCATAATCGCGATCGCAAATGACCGTGTAGCAACACACGATCCGCACTAAGCTCGATTCAGATAGGCCCCGATCGTGATCAAAGTGTACGTGTGAAAGCGATATCACATTTCATTATAACAAACACAAAACCATGCGATTATACAAACACGTCGCAGCAGCACCCACAGTCAACCGGCACGTTTAAAGTAGACAACATGATAGACAAATGAGTACATGAGCGTCGCCTTTGAAAGGTGGCTGACGCCGCCAACCGGTCGCGTGGGGTGTGCGTAGACGTGTGCAGTGGTTGTGGCCTCCTTCATACAATTTTAGCTACTACACTCTCGTTTTTCGTCGTGTTGCGAACAACTACACACGCTGTTGTGATACAAAATTGACCATCTAACTTTCACATTGTCCGCTATTGTTTAGTGCAGAAAGAAATTTTATGAGGAATTAGTGACTGTCAATAACTTCTCCCGAACGTAGCCAGCTAAAGCATGGCCTTCGAGATACGGTTTTGCTGTTATTTGCTTATTTATTTATTTATTTAATTATATTTATTTATTTATTTATTTATTTATTTATTTATTTATTTATTTATTTATTTATTTATTTAATTTATTTAGATACCCTAAAGACCCGGCAAGCATTGCATCGGGGGTGGGGGCGACAGTAAATAAAAAGCAACGCAGTACTACGATGTATACGGAAGTCTTAGGATTCTTAGGAAGCTGTCGTCAGGCTATGATTAGAACGATTTCGCTTCGGTTAAGAAGGAATGTTTGTTTTGAATACGTTCCGTGACGTTTTGCCCTTCCTGCCTGTGATACCGGCACCGTCACTTCGTCTCAAATGACATGCCGCAGCTGTCGTGCGCAGTGTGCGATCTTTCTGTGTGTGTTTTAACTGTTCCAGTCGGAAAGTATCAAATCTACGAGGGCTCATCGTTCGTGTGGCGCAGGTTACACCCCTGTCATCCACATTTCCTTTCGCGTTGGTGTGTTGAATGTGCGCGGGTTGCACTCCTGTCGTCCGTGCCTTGTGTGTTTATTGTGTGGCCCACAAATCTCTGCAGCATGCATGCATGTGTCCCATGTGTTGAGCGTAACATATGTGTGGCGAAGTACGAGGTTTTGCAGCCAACTGCTGCAGTACATTGCCACAAGTAGATGCAGTCGGTTACACGCAGTTTTTTTTTCTTCATTATCTTTATGATTTACCTGCATCTGCGATAGCAACCACAATGCGTTTCCATGATTTTGCATTGTGAATGTGTAATTTTGTGTTTTATTTGCCTAATTTGATGAGTATCCTTTTAAAGATGTTCCTGCTTGATAGTAAAAATGTCCGTAATGTGCTTGAGTTAATGCTGCTCTTTATTCCTTGGGAATACCATTGAGTGGTAATTTTACAAGATCTTAGCAATCAAGCTCTGCACATCGACCTAGAAAGCAAAATATGTAAACTTGTTCCAGTACGTAAATCTTATTATGATGTGTCAGTATCTCAGCATGTTCTTAGTGCTGAGGACCTTGCAGTATGTTAAAGGAAAACGTACTTTTCTACTCATCTGAAGTAGTGTATGTCATTTCCTCATATCATTTGTTCCAAGTATAATATTTATAATACTTGGAATTGCAATATGCGTTGGAATGTTTCGACATAAAACCAGGAGTATTATGTATTGTCATGCATAGTTACTCCGTACAAGTATATATATGAATATGCTAAATCTGATTCTTCCATTGCATGTAGCTTGTAAGTGATGAAGCAAAAAATCATTTAAGCCCGTGATGAAAGAACTTAATTCGACACAATCTTGTTAGTTTGGCAATTGTTTTGCCACTAAATAATTGCTTATGTGGGATTATATGCATTTGTCTGGACCATGGTTCAGAACCCGCATGAGCAGCAATCTGCTCAATAAAATATAACCTCCGATGTCGCACAACTGCTAAAATGACAGATTTGGTGAGTGAACGTGTGTGTGGATTTCCGAGTTACACATTTTCCAAGCCATTGTGAGCACAGTGTATGTGTAGAGTAAATGTCAGTCCTTTCTATCTTTCAATATGCAGAATTGTTATCTGGTTCTCACATGATGTTTATTGTATGATGTTTAATGTAATATAACGCAAGTAAAAGCACGTATTTTGAAGCATGAATGTTAGGTATGAGTAAAAGGTTTCAGCATGACATTGGAAGGTGAGTTCATGAAAGCTAGAAACAGGAGCTTGTATTTATCATAACCCGTTTGTTTTGCGTCTTTCTACGAATTGTAGGATTGCTAGGCATTCATTAATTATTAAACTAATGTATTTTGAAGCTACTGGTTTTCCAAAGCTTCATATTAGCCAACCACGTGGAAGCAGGACACTTGTATAAAGCAAGCATAATACGCATAACGCTGTTTGTCTGCCACTATTTAATAATGTCCCGTGGAACTCCTGCTTGTGCCGCTGAAAACGTTGACATATAAGTTCCGGTGTTGCCGTAAAGGTTGAATTGCAGGGGAGCTAATAAATGAAACTTAATTCTAAAGTTACACACCTTATATATATATATATATATATATATATATATATATATATATATATATATATATATATATATATATATATATATATATATATACCACGATTCATCAATTCATAAGTCAGCTTTGTCATGTATCCCGAAATTTTGCAAGCAAATGCATAACTTCGTGGTCATTAAAGCTTTTGTGTACATATATTCAACGTGATAATTCAGCTTATGTTTTCTGCATTAAGTTGGAGGCGCAGATCTCATGCAACGATTTCCATAGTAATGGTTCCCATCTTTGAAATTTGCACTCTGTCTTCCTAACACCACATTGAACGAGAAGAAAGGGGTTAAGCGAGGGGCCCGATTTTTATTAGTCATATCATAAGAAGCCAACAAACAGTGACACCAAGGACAACTGAGGGGAAATTACTTGTTCCTAATAAAAGAAATAAAGAAACGATAAATTAATGCAAATTAAAGTGGATGAAAAAGCAACTTGCCGCCGGTGGGAACCGAACCAACAACCTTCGCATTTCGCGTGCGATGCTCTACCAATTGAGCTACCACTGCGCCGTGGTAGCTCAATAAATAAAGGAAATAAATTTCACTCTGATGGCTGTGCTAACTACAACGCAGCCAATTTACCACTTAGACAACCTTAATCATACACAAACCAGAAGAAACTAAAACCTGAGGCCCGTGTGCAAAAGCTAAGTTTACACCACAGCATACTAGCATGTATGCCAGACAGCATCTAGCCTACAGTGATGTGCGCACCTAGTAACACTAGGCTATATGGTGGAGTGGACATCAGACCACACTGTGATGCAGACCAGAACACACAAAGCCGCTGTGGTGTGCACACCAGAACACACCAAGCCACTCTGGTGTGCACACCAGTACCCACCAGGCCACTCCTGACGCACACCAGGTAATACCAGACCGTGCTAGTGTTTACACTAGGAAACACCGGAACACACCAAACCGATCTGGTATATTTTTCAGCTGGGTACGCAGGCACAAGTACGAGAAGAAATCCACGTAATAATTCCATAATTGTAATATTTGTTGGAAGTTCAGAGATATCAGCGTCACTGTTCCCTCTAGCAATCTTGTTACCAGTTTCTGCCCAATATGCATTTCGCTAAAATGTTCCAAGTTGTTCCCGCTGCTGCTGGCTGTTGGCGTTCATGAGCAGCTACGTGCATGCGCGGGACTTCATGTTACGCTGTTACGGTGCCAAAGAGCGCCGCCTTTTATCAGAATTTAACCTGCCCCGGCTGCCTTCACCGACGTAATATCTCGCACAGAGGATCGTCACTCTGTGATATGCGCGACGCGATTATCAAACACAAGCTGACATTCTGCTCAAACAGAACAATTTCGTATCGTACTGGCTTTATTGCTTTTAGCGCAGAGAAATCCTAATTGGTCAGATTGTCTAATCCAGCGGAGGCAATGCAGAATACGTCCTCGAACATTTTTATCATTTTTTTATCTGCAGTCCCAATCGTGTGTCTGAGTTCCAGGGAGCTATAACGATAGTTATCTCGAACTGTTCCTGTTCCCTTCCTGCAATCACCCCTCCCCGATCACTCAAACATTCTTCCGGCCAGCCCAACTTCGCCAGTTTGTCACGCGACCTTACAGAACCGCGAGAACTCGGCGCGGCAAAGAGACGTGTAAGCATAAAAGAGGAATTATTATGCCGAACAAAACGAAACTTTTTTTCGTAATAACCAAGCACTGCCCCGTTGCGAAGCAAATGAGACATCTCTCCCCGTCAATGACTCTGGCAATGTCTACTCAGAGCTGCCGGGCACATTATCTTTATTTCTGTATAAAAAAAATTGCGCTGCTGGATAACGTTGTCGAGCCCTTTCGACACGTATCGATGATATCACTCTGCCATATTTCCAGGACATCACTCTGTAAGCAAATCTTCGCTGAGGAGCCGTTTTAGGCACATTCTTAGCCTTCCTTTAACCATAGCGGCAATTTTCGACCAGTCACCGCACGCTAAGCAAGGCAAGCCGGGCCAATCGCAGACGCCGGCAAGACATTCCTCATGTACCTAGTTATCTGCTTTCAGTGAAACCCCTTGTTGGACTTGTTGGTTGATATGTATTGAAATAATTGTAGCGCAAAAAAAAAAACACGAACCAACGAATACGGGCGCTAACTCACGACTGGTTTCTTGGGTCACCCCGGAAAAACAGGAAAGAATTAATATATACACAGTACAGGGCATGCATATGCGTTCTTCATGACAAATGTCATGACGAACTGTGAGTCATTATAGAGGCGATCTACCTCCGCATTGCCTGGCCTGCAAGTGTGCACCACGGCTGCGTGAGCTCAAGATTCTGGGCGGAAGTAAGGATGTACACTACACCTCGTGAACGCTAGGAAGCTTATGATATTAGCAAAAGAGGCACGGAAGGCGTCAGCGACACATCGATCTGCTTGTTTGGAAGCGAGACACGCCTCGCTGATTCTTTTTCCTTCTCCCGAAGATTGCGTATGCGTGAGCAGTACTGTGTATATCTATTCAAACCAGAGGTGCGATTGGAGATCCTTGTTAGGCGCGTTCGTTCGGTTACCGGCGCGCGCGATTGGCCTACTCCGACGTCACAATCCTCGGGGCGCGGCCACGTTCTTGGTGACGTCAAAATGACGACACGCTCCCGTCAATTATCGTGCAACCGAGCATGTAGTCTGCTAGGCGCCGAACGCGACGGCAGCTGGGAAGTTTGGGGCAATCATACACTCGTACGAGACCGGCTTCGCATGGCGCGTTTGGTTGATTGCATTAGATCCAAACGACGCTTTCTGCCGCGGAATGGCCCGTTCGGATGCAATCCTTTGTTTAATTCGAGAAAATGCCGCTTGCGATTGGAACTTCGGTGGCTGCATTGGCGTTGCTTGAGGAGGAACGAGAGCAGTGGAGGTGCCAAAACCGCTTAAAGAAATTGTAGAAAGCGAATTTCGGCTTTGATTTCGTTTCTCGAAACAAATAGTGCGTTGGCTATGCGTTGAACTCGACCCCATCATCGGGTGCCAGTGAGCCACTAGAATGTTGTTGTTGCATCTTGAAAAGTGTGCCACTATTCCCATCGTTCTTATTCAACTTTTTTCCTCACTGTGCACAGCACAAACTAGAGACGAAGCTGAGAAACTAATAGTTATAAATTGTAATAGTCAGACGTATTACTATTTGAAAACGTGTTTAAGCTTGCGAAGAGAGAAATTTTTTAAAATAAAGATACCCCTCCCCCCCCCCCCCCCCCCCCGCATCCTATGGAAGACAAGAAACATCACGTTTTGTAGTATACTGTCTGCAAGCAGACGACAAAAGAGAGAAATAAACTTCCGTGGAGTTCATCGCTTGCCGATTGGCTTCTCTCTCCACCCCGTTCTCACAAATTTTGCATACTGCCATTTTGTGACGTTGCGCAACCGAACAGGACGCCTATCGAACAAAGATCTCCGATCGCGCTTTTGAGTTGTCGCCTGTCTTCTTTTGTCCGCGTTTGTTTGTGCTACAATAACTTCAATAATTAGCTACTTTCGATACGGTAGCTGGGCCCCGCGGAAACCCTCTCCACTTCTGCGTGCTGCTTGCCTCTTCAGGGCCAATGAGATAAGCAAAATTTGTCAAGGTTGGCGGTGCTATTCGCTTTGGTAGGAAACAAAAGTGACCTCCTCTAAACGAGGAGAGTGTTTAATTGGGCGATTCAAACAAACGCTGCGGGTCATCAGCCGACACTTGCGTCGGCGGTTACGTAAGTTTGACGTCAGGAGTTTGGAATAAAAAGAGATTAAAATAGTTTTATGTTTTACGGCCCCTATATATTCTGCAAACAGTATGAAGCTGACGACAAGTGCGACCCTAGCCGCAAGAAAATGATCTATCAAGCCGACTTCTGTGCGCTTCTCGCTGCCTGAACCATTAAAATATTGTTGCAATGCGTCCTTTCATAGCTTCCTGCCCAACTGCGTTAGCCATACACAATTAAGTCAAGTTTTTTAGCTGAGCCAGGGGTTCGAAACCAAAACAATATTTTATATGTGATGCGCATTTCAGCATGTTGTCATAGTCACGCGCGTCTTTTTGGTTTCGGAAGCACGTCATCGCAAGGAAGCCTTAGCTTGCTCTAGCGCTTTCAGCTCGTGTGTGCGTTTAGAATGCAGGTTTACTAAAATAGCGCCGCCATGCGATGACGGACGCCAATTTTGGGCTGTTGGACTCACTACACGAAGGCAGGACTGCTTGTAAACTTGAAATTTCCCTATATCTCAAGACGCATAGAAAAAAAGCGCACACGCCTATAATATAAAAACAATACGATTTAAAATTATATGTGAAACCGACATGTGTGCAATATAAACTGCGGTAATGTTGTGCAGATGTTATTGGGCTAGTCGGTTCATATGGCTGAGTAGACCAAAAATATGATCGCTCTGGCGCAAACAAGGAAGGACTGGAGGGAACCCCCGTTGCGGCGCTCCGCTTGCTCCCTTGGGTCCTTCCTTGTTTGCGCCAAAGCGATGGAACTTATGGTCTACTCAGCGGTAATCTTGTGGCCTGCAACACCAACTTGTCCCGTATGAGCGTCGATATACCGTTTTCTGCGCCTCTGAGTGCCAAATTAAATTATACCTTATATATAAACCGCGAATACCTCGTTGCGTATCAGCATAAAACACTTTCATTTCCAGCAAAATTGCATGGCATGTTCATGGTAATGGTCGGTCGCCCTAAGACGTGAATAAAGGCACCTGGCGGGATAATTTTTTTCTCCATAGTGCTCGTTATACCAAACTCTGCATGGAAAATAGGCTTTCAAAATCAGGTATTGTTTTCTATAAGTTAATCCCTTATAATTCCGTTACTGGAAACCCGACAAATATCTGTCGAATTCTCTCCTTCGAAGGTAGCATAGGGTTATGTAGGGGTTAACTTGCCTGACTTGCACCAGCCGTCTTTCAGAAGAGCTTGCGCAGTTTCGTCAGGTTTCTTGTAGTAGCCACGCATAACCGACGGCATACGGAACAGGATCTCTCCGTGCTGATTGGGCCCCAATAGCTCTCTGTTATCCGAGCTCAACACCTGCACCCGTGGGGAGAGTCCTATTTTACAAAAGTAGAGTTGCAGCATGAATTCTTTGGTAACGCTCACAGACCAAGGATGTCAAAGAAATAAATAAAGAAGATAGTCTTGCCCTCCCGGTCCTGAAAAATTAGGTCTTTAGCGAAGCTGTTGAGAGCCATCACTTCAACTGCTGAGGGGGGTACACAATGCCCCATTGCTTAAGTGAGATCGTAGCAGTGGCAGTACTGATAATTTTGACAGCACGCCGCCGCTAGTCGTAGTGCCGTTTCTTTTTCTCTTTGCTACTCCTCGGGAGTCATATGTGTTGCCTACCCATACCGGTGCTGCATCAATGAAATTAGTAGCTAGAGTGTTTTTTTTAATGCAAAATGCTATTGACGTCACTCCCCACGTCGCAAGCCGCCGTGGCCACCGCAGCATGCGTAACTGTAATCTTTAACGGGAAACGTATGTTGGGAGGGCTACGTGCTTCACTTTGCTCTCAGGAACGCCTTATCATCTATAGCGTGGTTCGGATGCTTGTTTTGCGCTTGTTTTTTATTGCAGCCAATGCTGTTCTGTATGTTCCATGCGTGATCCCAAAGAATGTCTGCCCTTTGCTGAGTGCTTGAAACCTGCTTCACGACCGCCGCGGGTCGGCCCGGTATTGCGCAACCTCAGGGATCGGCCCACACTTTTGTCCATGGACATGGACACGACAAAAGCCCACCAACGAGAGGCTAACAGCTTCGTTGTAAAAGGTGAATACGACATGCAGCCAGATATGTAGGTTACACAGTATTGTTATCGCATGCACATAGCTATGTGCGAAACGTTAGCCTAAACGGTGGCTGCGAGGGGTATTGCGAACGCAAACGAAGTGACCTCAGGGCCAGTAATTGAGACTGGCTTCTGCTATAACGATGCCTTCACTAGCGTTTTCGGGCATTCGCTGTTTTTCCCAACGCACATATACTTATAACACTTCTTTTCAGTAGCTCATCAAAGTCCTTGTGCCTAAATATTTAAAAAAAGTATATGCGAATACAAGGCAGATGTTGGAATCTGCCAAGTGACGCTTTCGTGACACGGTTGACTAAGTGTTATAAAATCTCATGCAACGGTTTTGCAGCATAACGATTACGCGCCTGCCTGCGTATGGACAACGTGCGCAGACCACGTTTTCCATCCGACCGCGCATTGCACTCTCGTCGTGATAGGCGCACTTTTCGCCACATCATGTCCTGTAACAGCACTGCACCATTGCACTATCGGCAGGGCTAGGTCACCTTATTTAGCGCGATGATGAACGAGGAGGAGCGCGAAACTCCAGCAAAAAAGACATAGCAACCTCCGCTAACACAAATGAAATATGCGCTTAAAGGCGTATCTTGGCTTCATTTGGATGCTTAGGCATAGTAGATTGTTTCACTGCGTAATTCCGTAGAGAACAGTGCCGGCAACCGGCGCCACTGCAAGGGTACATTCAATATACCAGCGCGAGCCGGCGCGCTTTCAGTGCTGTTTCCGTTTACATTCCCGTTATCATGCAGCATAGTTGTCTCCGAGCCAGTTCCGAGGGGCACTGTTGCCAGCTGAGGTAGCCCGTCTTTCACAGCGAACATGTTGAAGGGGCTTCTGGCCCAAACACATTATTGTGTGGCGGCTTCCCCAACTGCCTTTTGATTCTCTCGCGTTGCTGCTTCTCGGCAGTCTTTCTGCAAAGTGGCTAGGTTTCTCTGCTCCTGAGCGAGTAGGTGCTAGCGCTATTCAATCAACGTCTTGCGCAGTTGTCATCATGGCAACGCACTCGGGTACAGTCCCTTCATGTCCTTTTTTGCCACGCGCTGCTTTGTCGGTCGGGTGTGACATCGAGGCCAGTCAGGAAGTCGACCAGAGCACGTGCAGTTACATGTCGTACAACATGCATCACGTGATCTGTTCCTAGGTGCTTAGGGAGAGAATCGTTTAGACACTTTTAAGAAGGCGCTATGCGGGCGCCAAGTGGCGCTTCGGTCACCTGGCCCTCACCGACCATACGTTGATCAACGCTGTTGTGTGACCTCATTTCCTGACGGAAAGCCGTGTGCTGGTGTGGCATAACGGCTCTTAGATTCTCTGGTAATGCTTCACCTGTAATTCTGGAGGATTCGGTGGCACTGCTATGTCAAAGTGATGTTGTGCTTCGGCAGTGCAGTTTGCGAACCGCCACTGTGTAGTACCGTCGCCGTGTCCGCCCTTTTCGACAGCGTCATCCCATCACACATGCACCTTTATTTGACGGACGCCGAAGGCAAAGATATCGTTCTTTTTGCTGGCCACGACTTAAGTCATATGAGTAATAACGTGTTGTTTGCTCATAGCTGTTCATTTGCATTACTACTTACAACGGGAACAGATCAAACGTGGACTATGAAGGAGACGTATCATGAAGGCTGTAAGTAAGTAATAACTCTGATGTACCGACTCGCCCAGCTAGCATAATTCTACATAGCTGTTCAGGCAACGATGCCATGAGGGAATGCATGTTTTCATTCGTTTTGAGCTCTAGAGCACTGTCCGGGCCTTCATGCGATTTTTTACCGCGGGTTTTACGACAATTATTGCGTAATCTTGTGAACGTAACGGAGCTTTAATTACATCACATGGTCTTCCTAAATTTGAGTAACTGATACGAGCAGTAGATCTTTGGGGTTATTGGTACTACGAGCGCGATAAGCACAGCGAGATGGAGCTCAGTAGCGTGCCCTGTAGTTTTCAGCTGCATCTCTGCTTGTTTTACGCGCCATTACTTGTAGCGACGGGACGCGGAGTTCTGCTTAAAAAGGGGTGAATGTATGTGGCATCATGCGTCCACAAGAACATCTCCGCAACACACTTAACGTAATGCGCTGAAGCAAGCCGTATATTGTGGCGAAGTGAGGCTGCCCTGGTTCCACTTTTCATGTCCGCGCTAATGCTTTTATAATCTAAGGTTGTCTCTAAGCCTTCGTTTGTAGGTATTTTAATTTTGCATGCTAAATGTTATCACCGTAATACATGTCTGTATTAGGGTACAGCTCACTAAATTTTTCAAAGTCTTTTACAGCGTCAGATCCGGGAGCTTTAGAATGGTATGGCCAATATAGAAGCCCAGACTTCACTTTAATAATTTTATGAGGACTCTCAAACTTAAATTGCTGGGTCTCCGGTAATCGCGATTAGATTTAAGCATGAAATCACTACCGGCAAAGCAGGTTTGTTGGAGATGATACTAGCCACATTCTTAACATGTTCGCCACGGCATACCCCACCACATCGCACCACGCCATACCACACCTAACCATGCCATATTGTGCACTGGTTTATATGCCCGCTGTCCAGCTGGAAGAACAAAACCAGCCGAAGGCGGCGCGACCGGCTGCGAAAGGCGCCACGGAGACAGAGCGCACTGCCCAGCCGGAAGAAGGAGATCGCCTTAAGGAGGCGCCACGCAGCGTGTTCCCATCTCGCGAGGCGACGCGGACCTCGCAGACCGCTGGCGTTAAAAAGAGCACAGGCAACCCTGTCTCAGCATCAAGAGATGACAATGCTGCCCTGTATATGCCTTTTGATCATCGTTATTAGAAATGACAAACAAATCTCACAGCTTGAGTGAAATTGTGAACAAACATCAAGAACCCGCAAGCAATATTTTTTGTAAATCATTTGCGCCTTAACGAGCATATGTAATGAGGTCCTGTACAAAAGGTTGTGGACCATGGACCGCATTTTTTTTTAAGTTTTGACTTGCTACCCGGATGATTTAGTTTTGTTCTCTCACCGATGCCCGCGTGTTGAAGGTGGCCGACAACGGGAGCTTGAAGCATTTTAAGTTTAAAGGTACTTTTGCAGCACAGGAAAACGACGTAAATACCTCTCGAGTTTATTAGCAAGAACGAGAGGCACCTACAAGCTAGTACGGGCAAACAAGAGCACTCTTGCCCATCGTCACCACATTGCTAGTTTGTTTGTTTCACAAATCGGTTTACTCTAAGTTTCAACAGGAACCCTACATTCACGTATCCTCAACACGCATATCTCTTCGCACTGGCCACCTGCAATAGATATCAGGACCGCTTTCATAGAAAAGCGCTAAAGACAAAGACGAAGTCGAAGGAACACATACAACAGAGCGGGCGCTAACTTCCAACCGCCGTTTATTACAAACGGTCATCTATTTATTCTCTGCTCATCACGTGCATCATGCACTCATTTTCATACACACAAACATTGAAGTGAATCACATCATACATACGATTGTATGGTCAATCAGTTCAAGTGTCTAGGTATCTAGACAGAAACGTCACTTCTTTTTCTTGCAAACTGATAGATGTACAGCTGACGCACTTATCGCCTGCTTTCCTAATAAAATATGCCTCAACTATTTCTCTTTATGTTTTTGTGTGCTATCGAAAGGCAAACACTTTTCTTTGATCTTGGATTGTATCTCCAGCATACGTGGTCATGTGAGGAAAATAAGATTTTAAGGTCTAGAAACTGAATACGGAGTCATTGGGCAGTGCAAAAGTAAACTTGAGCCCCTGGGAGAATTTGGTGAAAATTTTTAATTAAACTGCAACAGCATCATCAAGACACCGTACTGATCAATTGTTAAGCCTGTTACATAATTGATTTATTTAAAGATGAGATATACATGATTGATTTTCCTGTTAGCTCCGAAGTAACAGTTTTCAAAGGACGCTAGAAATGTCACATAATATTGGAGCTATTGACGAACCAATACAGATTCCTGTGCATTGAATGTAGTAACAGCCATTGTGACTAATGGCAGTCAAATCCAAGGAAACTTCTAACAAGGTTAAAAAATTGTCGCAGTTCATGGAAACTAAGTACTGGAATTTCACTTCGCTAATTTCATCAATTTTTTCACGAACAGCAAGTAGAAAGCCTTCTCACGCCATAGAATAGTATGTCTTCACATTCTTGTGAGAAAGCTGTGGCCACCGATCACAGACCATCTCGCAGTTCTCAGATAACATCATCAGAGCACTTCACCATGAAGGGATCTTCGATTCGTAGTCGCTTCAGATGTGCTTGCAGGAACCGTCCTACTTGGAGCGGCCATGACGCCTTCTATGAGACAATTACGCGCAAAGGATATTCTGCCTTATGGGTCTTGTATGTAAAAAAGGCTTCCAGGTAATTATTTCCCGCAGATTTCGCCCGCTTTTTTACAGTCCAACTTTCAAACCTTTTAGCAGTTTGAGTGCTGCTTTCTTTTGTTTCTCAGGGCTAAAGTCGGCCACCTTGAAGTTCTTGTTTATAGCCTCAGTAGCCTTCTCTTCCATCAAGTTTTCTGGCAACACCACGAATCGTGCTTCTTTACCTGCTTGGAGAATGGCCAATTTTTTTTTTGCTTCAGGCAAGTACCCATGCTCTTGAGCGGAGGTCTGGACGCCGTTCCAGAATCAGCTTTTTTCAGGACGCATTCCACGGCTTCAATGATGACTCGATCACGCTCACTTGCTTCTGCTCTAACGCTTACGTTTCTTCCTAGAGCCGAGAGCTGCTGCCCACTGTGGTACGGCTCGAAACTATATTTCGGGCTTTTCTCGAGGATATTGCATACGGTGCCACTTAGGTTAGTGCCTCCAATGATCGTGACCGTGTTTGCTTTCGAACTTTTCGCCGGCTGCTTAGGTAACGTGAGCCTTGTACGTTGCCAAATTAATTCCGTGGTATACCCTGCTAACTTTTTGTAGTATGTCAGCTTTCTTATGTCTTTGTTCTGGTCGTTGCCCTCATGAACTGACACCTTCAGCCAGTCATTGTAGATTTGGATTTGGCGCCACTTCTCCGATTTTACGATCTTGCACATCCTTCTGACGCGACCCCATGATGGCTCGACAAGATCGAAAATGGCCTGAACTTCCGGATGCATGAGTCTTTTTTTTTCAGGTCGTAGGACAAGATTCTTGACTGACAGGTGCATATACCAATAAGGTTGATGCACGTGATGGCAGGGTTGATTGTAGCCGGCGATGAGAGGATAGAGCCCATAGTAGAAGAAATTTCTTGCTACAATACCGTGATTTGGGCGAGTTGGTTCATCTTGACGGTTTTCATAAAAAAAGTGCTAATGACGAAGACGAAGTCGAAGGAAGACATCGTCTTTAGCGCTTTTTTAAGAAAACCGTAAAGATGAACCAACTCGCCCAAATCAAGGTATTGTTGTATCAGGACCCGCCCTTCCCCCGGACTGCCAGTGGACGGAAAACCATACATACTCTGAGGACTTGCGACCGTCACCTGCCCTTCCATGTTCCTTGAAGAAATTACACGTGCGCTTGTGTAATGAAAATATTTCTTTCTAAAACTTACTTTCACTCTATTCTGTACTTATTGTCTTAATATTTATAGACCCAACCCCTTGTGTAATACTCTCTGACGAGGGTCTTCAAAGCAAAAAGTTTAAGTGAAGCAGTGAAGGTCAAGTGACCAGGAGTGCGGCAAAGTGCTTTAGACACTTCAAGCTTTCCATAGAGAATGGAATACCTAAGGGGCTTTAATATTGCTGAGATATTGTTTGCTTTACAATTAAAATAATAGCCTTAGGTAAGGGCATGCAAGTGACTTCTGTTCTGCTTAGTTACGCATGCCACATGCATCCCAGTAAACCCAAGCAGACATTAGGTTCTCCTTCGGTTTCCATGCAGCTTGAATCCTCCAATATAGATGTATCTACCGTCCGCACTATAAAGAGAGGCTCCAGTTTTATGTTTTTTTATGCTTGCCACAAGCTAAGAATCGCGCTATTTTGACGACAACCGCCCAGTTCATTGCCACATTTTGCGACAACAGCAGCGCGCTCCTTGTTAGAGTTGCCTGTTGTAATATTATTCAACGGATTCTTCAATGAAATCGCTTTTTAAATATGGAGTTTGTCATACTTCAGAAGTAAACTGCATGTGATACCTGACTAGAAACTTAAGCACGCTATTATATATATCTAAAAACAGCGAAGTCTTGTCAAGTTAGCTAGATTTGCAGCTCCTGGAGTTGTTTTTTAATGAATTAAGGCATGGGATAAACAGCATGAATAAACACATGGCATTGCTTGCGAACAGAATGTTATCGTTAGGCAAATGCATGTATGTTTGTGCCGCCTCATAGAAAAAAAAATTCGGCAGGATCCATCTCACCATGAGTGTCGACAGTAATGCGAGTAGCATTGAATCAATATACGGACCCAATGTATTGCCACCATCTCAAAGAGTTATGGGACGTGTACTGCAGCGTTCTTTTCTAAGAACAGTCGTCCCCATGCACGCCACCGCCACGAAACTTGAGCGCCGGCGCTTGGCGATTGCTGAGAAATGCGTCATCCGGCAAATGGACTCCTTTCTCGGGCTTCTGTCTGGACACGCCGGGACATCTAGTGGCGCTGCTGAGAAGTCTCCGCATTGCCTACGCGATGAGAAGTATGGCGCACCGGTTCGCCCGAACACTGAGAATAGATCTGTCGCTTGCCACACACTCAGTGGCTAATACATAGTGACCCAAGGGGGTGAGAGGAAGAGTCGCCCATATGCTGTGCATTAATGAAGCAGCATGCTAAAGCGTTGGCGTGACATATTCTCTTTGAAAAGCGACACATATCCAGGGCATTTCCGGCGAAGCGCGGTAAAGTGTGGGGTTCCTGTCCTTGGCGAACCCTTGTGACGTCCGTTCGATTCCGCTCAGCATACGATATATTTAATGGGTGGTGGTGGTGGTGATGATGTTGAAGCAGGCGGGGTTAGCATGGCATACATAGCCGGCAATTGTTCCGCCTGATCCTCCTTCGAGTTGAGATGAGGGGTGTGTCACCAAGTGTCGATGAGCCCCGTGTCTCGCAGGAAGGCTATCAGCAGTCGTTTCGCTCTCTTCCTGAATGCCCGCGGGCCCTCCGGGGAAAACGTCTTCAAAGGTCCTGTGCGTAAGAGCGCTCTTTTGTAGGTTGTCGACCATCGCTTTTCTTTCTTTGTCAAACTGCTGGCATAGCCAAATGAAATGTTCGATGTCGCCAATGTCACCACAGAAAACACACAGTGGGGAAGCGCGAAGCCCAGTCTTGAATGGATCTTTTTATTCATCATAGAGCGGCACACTCCCAGCGGCAATTACCTACTTGTCCAAGTTGACGTCAAAGACGTTCATTGAAGAGCGGCGCACACCTGCTGACACATACCCAGTGATGCCATTTGGCATCAAATAGGTTGACTAGCGCAAACCGAGTGCCACATACCCAGTGCTCCAAGTTGCAGTCAAAGAATTTATTCGAAGAGCGGTACCTACCCAGGCCTGCATCTACAGTGGCCCACATCGGTGTGAAAGAAGTGCGTTGAAGGGCGACGCGTACGTGCACATAGCCGCATATTCAGTGACCAAATTTCGTCCGATGGTTGGTTTCCAACGCTGGCACCTCAACACAGCATCCCGACGCGCTACCTTTTAGATCACCTACCCAGTGACCCAGGTTGGCGGGAAAACAGTAAAATAAAAACACAGATAGTACATAGCTAAAAACTTAGATAACCATCGAAAAGTGCGTTAAGTACTCTAAGAAAGCTAACGCATTAAAAATCAAACACACAATCTAACGCAGTGTTAGCTTCTCAATGACGGGAAGCTAAGTTCAGCTAGGGATGTGGCAGTAGTAGCAGATCACAATACTTGTAGCACCGCCTTATCACACGTAGCTGTTATATCTCTGTGACCGAAGCATGAAGGTGATGTATGATGACTGCTGAGAGAAGAATGCTGCTGAGAGGATGAGATATTTTGGTGAACATAGCAGCTCCCTGCCGTGCCGCTGTGCAGTCCGCAATGTGTGGCAATGAGTAGCAGCCAGGTACGGTGGCGCTAAACACACGGTAGTTCTACTGCGGACGCTAGTTACCTGGATCCTTCATGGGTGCCATGTTTAGCGGTGTTACCTATTGGCTGGTAAATGCATGAACAATTTCTAATTCAAGCATGCGCACAAGCTCGCGGTGGAGAATCATAGTTGATCTGTAGTTAGGCAGTGTAAGCGAGCATGCGTAGGGAACCCCGTAGTGATAGGTTGTGCACAGAGAAGTACGAGACATAGAATAATAGATCTAAGGTGTCATTCTTCTTGTGACACCACCACGCACACATTCTGGGAGATGAGCCGAGAATGAGCATGCACACAGTCACACACACCCTGCGCTAATGTTGTTTAATACACGAGACAGTATGCAGCAGCAGGTTAACTATTTGTTTAATATCGGCGTCAACTGCAACTCGAACAGTGGAGCGCGTAATTTGTCGTCCGGTCATCCCCATTGACAGGCACGCACATCCGGTTTGACCGTACCATGCGATGACGCTCCCTCTATACTGTAATATTTTCGTTTCTTTTCTGGCATTCTTTTATTTGAAAGTGAGAAACGATAACGGCGCAGTAATGATGGCGTCTCAATATGCAGCACGCGCACTGTTCGCGTTTCTATTAATACATATGGCCGCACTTTGCGATAATACTTGCCCTATACTGCGATGTTTTAGCTTCCATTCTCTCGATATTTCTTTTCTTTGTTTCAAATAAAAGAGAACCAGAACAGCAACAAAGAGGAGAAGCATCATCACGAAGTGCTGTGATAATGGATGCGCGCCTGTCAATGGTGAAGGCTAGACGCCGCACGTTGTACCTTCAGTTACGATCTCCGCTGTTCGCATGTCATTTGATGCCGACGGTACATACACAGTGCCCCACACTGTTACAAACGTATGTGGTGAGAAGACGACAAACATCACGCCCTGGGGGAAGAGGCTCAGAAGGCGTTACTCAAGAAAGCGGAAACAACGGATTAGGGTGGTGAGAAAGGATCAGATGGAGCAAGTTACTGTAGAGTAAAAAATCACATTCAAGAAAATGAAAAACAGAGTTCTCATATGTTTGACACAACTCTAAAACGCCCATGAGTGACATAATTTTTACACAAACTGTTGGTTGTCTTGAACGTAGAACTAAAGGCAAGCGCAATCATTAGCTCCTCTCTCTTCTGCCAACCAAATGCATGCGCTGTTTGCATGTTTCTGAACACAATGACACCATAGCCTCTGCTACCCACAATTTTTTCCTCGCCTTCGTACATATTCTGTTAAATATAATACTGCTTATTAAATGCTCTACCCATTGCATGACCTGTCCAACTCCACTTCTGTTACTCTCAACCAGCATATCGGCTACGGTAATTTGCTGTCTAATATGTACTGCGCGGGTTTTCTCCTTTAATGTTAAACCTACGATAGCCCACTCCAAAGCCCATTGTAGTGTTTGCTTTCAAGTTTTGCTCTTCTTCACTAAGTTTCGGCCCAGCAGCTTAGTACTGATTTAATGCATTTATTGTGTTTTTTTTTTCTTCTAGGATAACCGTAAACCGAGCAAGGCACTCCAAGCAATTTTTACTTGGTGCATATCCACAGAATTGAGGCTCCCGGCGACAACATGACCCAGGAAACCTCTTCCAGCAACATTTTCGAGAAGTTGTTTACCACTCAAGCTTTCATAACAATGAAACGGCCAGCAAGGAATTATTGCATCAAAAAGAGAAAGGTGGCTATTTGAAAAAGCACATGACTGCATGAGCGCTGCAAACACACGAGCTTCGAAACATGCGAACATGGGACTTGTGAGCACTGCGTCCCATCAACATGGACGGACGCTTCTGCGTGCTGGTCTAGGTCCCCCCTCAACATTTCATGTCACCCGAGAATTTCGCTTCGCAAGAAGGCACTACTGTTGACACCTGAGGCTAGAACAAGGCAATGGCATCTGCCATTGTCTCTGGCCGGCGGGTGAGCAGCAGGAGTTCACGGGCCATGTCAGCAAGCATGGCGCGTTAAACGTAACACTTACCGAGGCGCTTATGGTCACTTGACTTTGCTGGGAGAACAAATACTCTAGCCGTACGTACATGCAGTGTGTTCTAACTGTCAGTTTTGAAGATTCATATAATAATGCTGTTCCCGTGTGCACGCACACGCGGCCACGAAGCCTTACCGAACACGAAATCTGAGAAAAAGCTGAATATCTGGGCAGTATCGCAATGCAGCCTAGTATTCGCATTTACAGCCTCTACCAGTATATGTGAACAGCATTATAATTTTCAGTTTTACTGACTCCTGTAACAGGCTGCTCGAGAATTGAACATTTTGTGAGATTCTGTGGCTCATAAATTTTTGTGGTTCACTGTACAACATAATATGGAAATAATTATTGTGTTTCAGTTTCCTCCGTATTCATTGTACTCTCCGTCACGGACGCTCGATAGAAGCGCACATGAGTGGGTCTGTTGCGTCTTGAGAGTATGGGTGAGAGCATGAATCAGATGTCAGTTGCCACCTCTAGTTTGGTGGGGATGCAGCTTTTCTTGTTCAGCTGTTTGGGTAGACGCTGAAGACCAGCACTTTCGAATACTTGCTTCGGGTAAGTTCGGTCAAGTTTGCGTTGTGCCTGAGCTTGTTATTTATCATTACTATTACTGCGATACAGTACAAAAAACCATTCAGGCTTTCGTAGGCCTGTGTGCTACACTGGCGCTATGACACGCAACTGCTGTGTGGCACAAGAGTAACGAAAGAGCGATTTATCGGTTACCACCACTTTCTAGGTGACCTAACTAGAACAGCACAGCAAACCGCAGTGGAAAAAATATTAATCAAGGTGCAAGAGGCAAAGCAAGCAGATAAACACTGTCAAAAGTATTTAACATGTTTACTTAATTTTACTGATAACAATTACAAAAAGACAACGAAAATGGTGGTAGTGCTTTCCACTGCTCTTCTGTCTTTTCAACCAATCAACACTATATCTTTATGTTGTTACAAAAGGTGAAGCAGCTGAATTTAGAGAATTAGAGATAAAAAAAAAGGGCCCTGCGCTCATGTGATGTTGGTGACCCACATGACGTAGTTGCGTTTGTTGAAGGCATTTAATAAAGGTCAAGGTAGTAGACATGTTAAATAAGATGAAATCTCAAGAGCACTGATTTTACACACTGCTGAGATAGTTACAAAGAATGAAGTCAATTTCATTTCTTGCTTCCACATTTAATCTATTGCAAGTCCACTTCTGATATCTGTGTTTTCAGAAAAAGATATTCATTATTAAAACTGATCTTTTCTTTCTCGAAATGTACCAGCAACCTTGTATAGTATTTCTACGGCATAAGAAATAGTTGCCGAATGCCTATTACGCAACTTGGCATTGTCCCTTTTTCATTGACGTTGATCATAAGATTGCGAAATATATTTTTTTTAGTAAGTAAGTGTTTTATTTACAGAAAGCAATATACAAAGCTCACTGCAGGGGCAAGGGCTAAAGGCAATCAAGCCTGACATAGGTCCCTGTCCCTCCGCATTTCGTGGCAGCTCACACGTTTCAAGTTCAACAGAGTAAAAAAAAGGATTGCATTACATCAGATTCAGGAAAATTGACAACTAGCAACTTGCAAGAGTACACATAACAAATCTCATAAACAAGAGAAAAATTTACATAACATTTTAAATAATCATACGGAAGAGGTCGCGCACGCCATAATATATAGCTACAAAAAATAAATTCCAAAAAAATTTGAAACTTAGAATGCATGAGGATACAATGAAATTACATTATACATTGAAACACTCAGAATACTAATTCTTAAATGATTTAAGCATTGGTCGATGCATGAAAATCCACAGGCTAATGTTGATACTGTATACATGTGGTAATTAATAAGTTCTTTGCTTGTTTTTTAAATGCAGCACTACTAGCTTTGAAGTTCAATCTATCTGCAAGGATATTCAAAACATGATGTGTCTGGTACGCAGCACTTCCGGGCAAACAACTGTACTGTTATGTTCCTGCATGCCTCATCGTGGAACATAAGCAGGGATGCGATCGTCGTCATTTGTGCGCTGCCCCAAAGCTGTCGGCAACCTACATAGACAGTTTACATCATCATCATCATCATCAGCCTGGTTACGCCCACTGCAGGGCAAAGGCCTCTCCCATACTTCTCTAACAACCCCGGTCATGTACTAATTGTGGCCATGCCGTCCCTGCAAACTTCTTAATCTCATCCGCCCACCTGACTTTCTGCCGCCCCCTGCTACGCTTCCCTTCCCTTGGGATCCAGTCCGTAACCCTTAATGACCATCGGTTATCTTCCCTCCTCATTACATGTCCTGCCCATGCCCATTTCTTTTTCTTGATTTCAACTAAGATGTCATTAACTCGCGTTTGTTCCCTCACCCAATCTGCTCTTTTCTTATCCCTTAACGTTACACCTATCATTCTTCTTTCCATAGCTCGTTGTGTCGTCCTCAATTTGAGTAGAACCCTTTTCGTAAGCCTCCAGGTTTCTGCCCCGTAGGTGAGTACTGGTAAGACACAGCTATTATATACCTTTCTCTTGAGGGATAACGGCAACCTGCTGTTCATGATTTGGGAATGCCTGCCAAACGCACTCCAGCCCATTCTTATTCTTCTGATTATTTCCGTCTCATGATCCGGATCCGCCGTCACTACCTGCCCTAAGTAGATGTATTCCCTTACGACTTCCAGTGCCTCGCTGCCTATTGTAAATTGCTGTTCTCTCCCGAGACTGTTAAGCATTACTTTAGTTTTCTGCATATTAATTTTTAGACCCACTCTTCTGCTTTGCTTCTCCAGGTCAGTGAGCATGCATTGCAATTGGTCCCCTGAGTTACTAAGCAAGGCAATATCATCAGCGAATCGCAAGTTACTAAGGTATTCTCCATTAACTTTTATCCCCAATTCTTCCCAATCCAGGTCTCTGAATACCTCCTGTAAACACGCTGTGAATAGCATTGGAGATATCGTATCTCCCTGCCTGACGCCTTTCTTTATTGGGATTTATTGGGACAGTTTACATGCAGCAAAAGTTTTCCGACTGTTGTAGGACGTGCAGTGACCTTCATCACTGCGTCATCCGCACGCTACTCGTAACCGGAGCCGTAAAGGCGGGGAATTCCGTCGGCTAGGTGAGACAGCCGCTTTCTCTTTGCGCGCGAGGGGGAGCGCAGCGTCCTGGCGTGCGCTGGCTTTCAAACACATGAAAACTTTACACTTGCACTGCGTTATGGCAGCTGCGTGTAGGGTGTTTCACAACACTCGTGCGAATAGAAAACTTACGGCGGTTTGCGACGAAACCTGCGTCAAGGGTGGGCGATAAACACGTACCTCCCGTTCAGCGTGCTAACACGGACCTAGCAGTAAATCGAAAGCCAGGTTTGGACGAGTTCATGTATTCAAGAGGTCTTCCAAGACCAGTTGCCATCCATCCGCCCGCACCCGTACAGCCTTTGTCCGTTCATTGCCCCGATGTTCTCGCGCTACGCTTAGAAGGCCTGGTAGCAGCTTACTCGCACTCGTACTCTCACTCATTCGCGCATGATTGATAAACTCGGGTAGTAATTGTCGTCACGGAAGTGGTTAGGGCACAGCCCTGTTTGTTCTTGAGCGCTTGATATACTTTCGATTCACAGCAGCCTCCCACTTAGCTGCAAGCTTCTTGTCTTGCAGGAATCAACGGAACATCCTCGCGGCCGCTAGTGTTCGTGCAACCGTAGGCTGCACAGAACGCCAGCATGATCGGCCCACCACTTAAATTGAAGCTGCGGACGTCAACTACCACTCTACACACGCACAAACAAAGGAATGCAGGGTCGAGCGAAGGAGATTATGACGGCACGCACGCAGAAACAAGCGTGGTCAGGCACCGTCGCGGAGACTGCGAAGGAACGGAACACCGGCGCTGACGTTACTATGCCGCGGCTTCCGGTCTCCGCTCGCATCGTCAGCGTCAGCAGCAGCGCGCGGCGCTCGACGGAGCGACAGCGCAATTTTAACGCGACAGCGTTAAGGAGCTCGTGTCGCAGAAAAGCCGGTTTCGTTGGTGTCGGCGTCTGCGGCGTTGGCCGTGAGCGATAAATCCCAGCAGGCACTTCATGAATAAAAAACAACTTGCAAGATGGGCTGGGCGGGAATCGGACCAGGGTCTCCGGAGTGTGAGACGGAGACGCTACCACTCAGCCACGAATTCGATGCTTCAAAGCGGTACAAAATCGCCTCTAGTGAATGCGGTGTTGCCTTAGAAACGAGCCGTCGAAAGTTATACTGCGGTGTATATCAGGAATTATGAACATGCAACTTAGAATTCGCAGTTACACGAGTAGGCAAGTGCGTTTCCGCCACATTTCTTCTGCGCTTTCCGCACACGCCGAGCCATCTTGCCGCAAGCACAGAAGACCCCCTCCTCTCAATGTACGGCGCTGCCCCGACAGGTGGCGTGCCACGCGCGCATTGGGGCTGTGCGGGGACCAGTGCGAGGCGCGTCGCAGCCCGGACACCCTCTCCCCTGACGACGCTTCACCTTACTCCCTCACGGGTTTCAGAATCAAGCGTCCTTCCCTTCTTTAGATCACCATCTGTCTATCTCTCTGCCCGTGCCGATCACGACGTTTGGCTGGCGTGCATCGTTTCCCCCTCCGAGACACCGAGTTCTTTGGTTCGTTCCGCTTTCTCAGGCGCACGTTTCGTTGCCGCGCCGAACACTGCGTTGCTCGACGCTCACCGCGTCCGATGCGTGGCGCCTCTTAAGTGATCGCTGCGCCGTAGCCCATTGTCTTACATCCCTTGGCGGGTTGACGGGAACGCTGTCGCGTTTCACTCTTGAAGGCGAAGCTTAAGCGTCCTCCAATTTTTAACCGGTGATTAAGTATCTCCCTAGCGAAAAATCTCGCCCAAAATTTTACCTGCATGGTTTATAAGGTTTTCGCATCCTTATATTAAGGTCTTATTGAATTCGACAGACTCTTCAGCTTCCCTTTAACTAAACTACCAATGATATGCCTAAGCCCGACTGAACGAGGACGTAAAAGAAACAGACACACAAGGACAGCGCTGTCTCTGTGCGTCTGTTTCTTTCTGTGTCCTTCTTCAGTCGCGCTTACACATTCTATTATGAATTCGAACCAAATAGCCCGTCAACGTGTTTTAACTAAATTAACAAGCACGCTGTCACGCGCGCACAGGTAAACACGAACACACCTCGCTCTACGAGCGCGGTAACTCGCTGTTACAATTCTGGAATGAGGAATGGCGGCATTAAAACCCCTGCATCCACGTGCCACCGCCGCTTTCTTAAGTAGCGACAACCTTTGTTGTGCGCCTCCTTTTCCCCTCACACCAAATCCGGTTCCGGTATTTCCGGTTCCGGCATTTCCGGTTTAAAAATTTCCGGTTCCGGCGTTTCCGCTTCCTGGACTTGCGCTGCGGGAATTTCCGCTTTAACTGCTGTTAGACGATGGTGAGACGCCCGCGCGTGCTTAGCAGAGCTGTGGCAGTCACCATAAGAAGAATGCAAAGCGGACAAGCTGTTGTATTCGGCTGCTCCAACCTGGCGAGCCAGAAGGCCCTCGTCGGCCGTGCCCGAACCGCGGCTACAGCCAATGGGCTCCTGTAATGAGGAGTCCACCTAGTCTTTATAAGGATCGGCCCCTTAAGGACTGCTCCACCCACTTCCTGTAAATGCTTCGACCAATAAAGTTTTTCAGTCAGTCAGTCAGTCAGTCAGTCCAAGCGCCGAGGCACTACATTCCACTGTACGTTGTCGCTCGTGCCACAACCGGTCGCAGGTTGACGCGAAGCAGCGAACACGAGCAGATCGCTGGTTACAATAGGTGGTGGTTCTTGGATGGAATCGCATTCACAGTTTCAAGTGCAGCTTGTGCAATTAAAGCCTCTCCAGTGACGCGAAAGTAAACAACGCTAAAAAACAAAACGTCACTTCCACTCGGAACAGGAAGCTGCAGCTACGTAAGTTCCTCTTGGCGCCGGAAGCTAAGGGGTGAGTGGGAGAGGCGCGTGGAGGAGGAGGGCAAGTTGGCGGTACTTAACCTGGTCGGCGGAAACGTGTGTGGAGGGGCTTTATGCGGTATCAGCCGCGATCGAACTGACCTTCGTGTATCTCACGCTTCACCGCGATCCAAACGTCGAAAACATAGCGCATACGAAGCTACCGGTACTACGCGCACTCTGCGAACATCTCAGATCGCTTTGCAGATGAGGCCCGCAAAGGTGCGCACGTTGGCCACGTCGCAGATCGCTTTCAAGATAGGGTGCCCACATGGCCGCGACGCCAGCAGCAGCCGCCGGAGAACGCCCCCCCCCCTCCCCCCGTGTCTTGTATCACCCCCGTGCCTCGCACGCGACAGAAGGCGCGCTTACGGTCGCAGATGAGGCCCGCAAGGGTGCGCACTTTGGCCACATCGCATGGCTTTGGCCACAGCTCCTGACACAATTTTGTGGCGAGTGGACGTGCTTTTCGGGTCTCCGTGGTGGCGACGAAATCATAAGCTTTTGTGCTTGCTTTGAGATTGCTTCTGTTTTTCATTTGCTGATTTTTTCCCTTTATATAGTAATTGGGTGGTTTTCCTATTTCTTTCTCTTTTGTCTCTTGTATTCGGGTGCGTTGGTGTGTTTCGTGCACACTTGGTTTTGCAGGATTGTTAGAGCGTCCTTTTGCGCCACGTGCTTCAACACGTGCAGCCGGTTGGGAAGTTCAGTGTTTGTAGTCTTTAAATGGCAGCTTGGAGGTGGCAAGATTAATAGCTATTAGGTGGCTTTACTCTGCGTGTTTCTGATAGGAAAGTGAGAGCATGGCCGCGTAGTTGAGCGCGTGCGAGAGCGTGTCATACTTTCGGTCTCCGCGGCATTGATTGCTTTTGAAACAGTGCTGAGAGTTGCTTTCCTACATTTTGAGTATTTGGATCCTGTGCGTATTGGTTTTTGCAAAAAGGCACGCGCTCTGTATTGATATAGTGGTATAGTACTTTACTATTTGTATCAGTAGTACCATTATTATAGTATTATATTTATTGCAAGAAGCCGTGCAACACATTGCGAGAAAGCAGGATATGCGCGGGGGGTTCCTCAAGGCAGATAACGATACGGATGAGAATGGAGAGGGCTACGAACCAACCGGCACACAATGTGATCTCGATACTAGGTTGCAGAGAATGGAGGCTTTCCAGGAAGAGCTTGTCAAACATGTGCAATAGCTCAAAATGACAAAGAGGGAGCGTGATGCACGGAAGGTAGTTAAAAAAGACTTGAAGCAACCGAGGAAAAGCTGAACACGACCGCCATTGTGAACGAGAATGTGCGTGACAATGGAACGCTGACCTCCGACGCGACAGGCGAGGGAGTGTCACCAGAGTACGTAGAATTCGTGCAGCGTGATGAAGGGTTAGCTGGAAAGAGCGGCAGCTACCTCGAGGGCACCGCGCGGAAAAAGCAGGAGATCAGAGGACAATGCCCCTTGCCGAGTTCGAATCACGCGGAAAAGGACAAAGGAAAGCAGGGAGAGGTAAGAGAGAGTGAAAGGGTGATTATCGCCGGCGACTCAAACATGGCTAGTTGTTCAAAAGCTATATTGGAGAGGGTGAAAGACGATAAAAGAGTGGCGGTAGGGACATTTCCAGGGCGGACACTGGGTTATGTCATGGAGCGAGCAAAAGAAAAGCTCGTGGAAAATGCCCACGTCCGCAACCTTGTCATAGTAGCAGGTGGGTTAAATGACGTCCTGAACAGGAAAGGGACAGGACTAGCCAAGCGCTTGGAGAGTGGGGTGGACGACTTGCGCGAGCTATCCCCTCAGGTGCAGATCGTGTTGTGCACGGTGCCGGAGGTGCGTGTACGTGACAGTCACGTACAAAAAGCCGTTGTGGCTGCTAATGGGGCAATATGCAAAATGAGTCGAGAGAAAGGCTTCGAGGTGGCCGAAGTAAAGAGGGAAGTCAGAAGGTGTGGTGGTTTTAAACGAGACGGGATCGACTTCAATTACAGGCTGGCACAAGAAGTGGGCTGGCGAATTGGTGGTCGCGCTGTCGCTTTTTTAGGGGGCCCGCGGGAGCTCAGTAGGCCAGATTATACAGTAATGAAGAAGGTCCCCTAGGGGAACCTCAGAAGTGCATCGCCGTCGATAGGAAGAAAAGGAGGAAAGCAAGAATGAGAGCTCGCCATGCTACATATACAATAGGCAACATAAACATGCAGGACGGCCGAAGAAAGCAAAAGTGGGCAGAGATTGAGGAGCAGTTAGATATAGAACAAATAGGGGTGTATGCGATTACAGAAACGCACCTTAGAGACTCAGAAGAGCAGCCAGTTATTGAGAATTGTGTTTGGGAAAAGTGCAACAGACCTAAGTCGGAAAGAAAGGGAGGGGGAGTCGGAATGCTCATCCATCAGGGAGCGAAATGGAAAAGAGTAACTTCAAAAGGTTATCAGGTACAATGAGTGGAAAGAAAACTTCGCTTGTCGTAACGTATTTGTGGATCGGAAATAATTGCACAGAGAAGAATAAAGAGTTAGAGGAATGCCTCAGTGCTGATATTAAGGGTTTTAGGAATGATGCTGATTATTCTATTAGGTGACATGAATGCCTACGCACATGATCTATATGGCTATACCGGCAACAATGCCCATTCAATGCTAGATCTTTGTGAGCAACATAACCTAGTTATCGTGAATACATCGCCTAAATGTCAAAGGCAGATCACGTGGGAAGTGGAAAACCGGTAATCGACCATTGATTACAGTCTGATGACAGAAGAAATTCATGATAAGTTGAGAGAAATGGTCATTGATGAGGAAGGGTATAGCAGCATAGGGAGTGACCAAAAATGCATCATATGGAAAATGGGACATGTATTTGGGAAAGACAGCAAGGAGCGCAAAATGGCCAATCCTAATTTGAAGGTTGAACAAATAGCAAATATGGTCACTAGAGTCAAGGAAGAAATTGGCAAATAGCCAAGTAAAGAGTGGGAATATGGCGAGCTTTTAAGTGTAATAACGACAAAAATACGGATAGAGAAACAACATGTTCGTTGGAACGGAACAAAGCAACCGAAAAGCTGGTGGGACTGAGAGATACGAGAAGCGATCGCCCAACGACAGAAATGATCTCGAGAGCCCATGCAGGCAAACAAGGCGCAGTTGCCGCAGGCTGAAGTAACCAGTAAATGGGAAACATACCGGGAGAAAAAAGTCTATGGTTCAAATACTGGTGCAAGCTAAATTAAATGGTCAAAGTGAACGTTGGTTCTCAGAAATGCGGGAGAAAAAGAAGGCCGCACCTAGAATATTTTGGAACCACATATATTTATTAGGCAAAAGTCAACAACAATACAACAACATATCCTAGACGAAGATGATAACATACCGGAAGGAGAAGCGGCAATAATTTACATCCAAAAAATAACAGCCGAATCTTTCGAAGGCGATGACGAGGTTGTATTCGAAGCAAAAAGACAGCATGAAAAAGAACCAAGTAGAAAAGGAGCTCGTGCTGTCAAATTTCAACTAGAAGAAAGCGGAAGAAAAAATACTTAACCGCACAGCCACATGGATAGACGAGCTTCCCGTTTGGCTGATTAATGAACTAGGACCAAAAACAAAGGAAGCTATGGTGAAAGCAGTGGCACAAACTTTAAAAGATACAACAATACCAGGCAGTTGGCGACAAAGTAGAATGAATTTAATTTATAAAGGCAAGAGGAGAAAGACTGAATTCACTCTTATAGACCGTTGACGAGTGAATTCAGTCTTTCAGTATACAGTCTTACAGTATACAGTCTTCCAGTCTTACAATATCGGTAATATACAGGCTAGCAATGCAGGCAATCAAATTAAAGCTTCAAGCTTGGGCAGAGAATAACGCCCTTTTGGGAGAACTTCAGAATGGCTTCAGAATAGGTAGGCGCTTAGATGATAACTTATTTGTTCTTACTAATTGTACTGAAATATCAAACGTAGAAAGCAGACCGTTATATGTGGCCTTTTTAGACATTACAGGAGCCAATGACAACGTAGACCACGACATTTTCTGGGATATTCAGAAAAGGGAAGGCATAGGTGACGATTGTCTACAGCTTTTGAGAGAGATTTACCTAGAAAATACCGTTTGCGTTGAATGGGAAGGGATCCGAAGCGAGGATAAAGTTTATATCAACAAAGGACAGAGGCAGGAGTGCCCTTTATCCCCGCTACTGTTTATGATGTACATGGTGAGGATGGAAAGAGCGTTAGAAGGAAGTAATATCGGGTTTAATCTCTCATACAAACAGGCGGGTACCGTAGTAGAGCAGCAGCTCCCAGGTTTATTTTATGCGGATGACATCGTGTTGCTAGCTAACAAACAAAGTGATTTGCAACGTCTAGCTAATATCTGTGGACAGGCAGGTAACAATTTAGGTTTTAAATTTAGTGTTCGAAAATCAGGTGTTATGGTATTCAATGAAAGCAGTGAACGGACAGTGGAGATACAGGGCCAGGAAACACCTCGGGTAACAGAATATAAATACCTTGGTATATGGTTAAACGAGGGCAACAGATATATGGAAACACAGGAAAAAACAATAACAGTGAAGGGGAAGAGAAATGCAGCCATAATGAAGCACAGAGGGCTATGGGGAAACAATACGTACGAAGTCCTCTGAGGTATGTGTAAAGGTGTAATGGTTCCAGGGCTTACTTTTGGAAATGCGGTTGTTTTCTTTAAATCAGGGGTACAGTCAGGACTCGATGGGAACCAAAAGTCAGTGGATCGCCTCGCATTGGGTGCTCACGGGAAGACTACAAATGAGCTGTGCAGGGTAATATGGGCTGGACTAGTTTTGAAGTGAGGGAAGCCCACGGGAAAATTGAGTATGAAGAACGCCTCAGTAATATCATCATCATCATCATCATCATCAGCCTGGTTACGCCCACTGCAGAGAAAACGCCTCTCCCACACTTCTCCAACTACCCCGGTCATGTACTAATTGTGGTCATGTCGTCCCTGCACACTTCTTAACTTCATCCACCCACCTAACTTTCTGCCGCCTCCTGCTACGCTTCTCTTCCCTTGGAATCCAGTCCGTAATCCTTAATGACCATCGGTTATCTTCCCTCCTCATTACATGTCCTTCCCGTGGTGCCCATTTCTTTTTCTTGATTTGAACTAAGATGTCATTACTCGCGTTTGTGCCCTCACCCAATCTGCTCTTTTCTTATCCCTTAATGTTACACCCATCATTCTTCTTTCCATAGCTCGTTGCGTCGTCCTCAATTTAAGTAGAACCCTTTTCGTAAGCCTCCAGGCTTCTGCAACGTGCGTGAGTACTGGTAAGACGCAGCTGTTATACACTTTTCTCTTGAGGGATAATGGCAACCAGCTGTTCATGATCTGACAATGCCTGCCAAATGCACTCCAGCCCATTCTTATTCTTCTGATTATTTCAGTCTCATGATCTGGATCCGCGGTCACTACCTGCCCTAAGTAGATGTATTCCCTTACCCACTTCCAGTGCCTCGCTACCTATGGCAAACTGCTGTTCTCTTCCGAGACTGTTAAACATTACTCTAGTTTTCTGCAGTATAATTTTTAGACCCACTCTTCTGCTTTGCCTCTCCAGGTCAGTGAGTATACATTGAAATCGGTCCCCTGAGTTACTAAGCAAGGCAATATCATCAGCGAATCGCAAGTTACTAAGGTATTCTCCATTTACTCTTATCTCCAATTCTTCCCAATCGAAGACTCTGAATACCTCCTGTAAACACGCTGTGAATACCATAGGAGAGATCGTATCTCCCTGCCTGACGCCTTTCTTTATTGCGATTTTGTTAGTTTCTTTATGGAGGACTACAGTGGCTGTAGAGCCGCTATAGATATTTTTTTTGTATTTTTACATACTGCTCGTCTACACCCTGATACCGTAATGCCTCCATGACTGCTGAGGTTTTGACTAAATCAAACGCTTTCTCGTAATCAATTAAAGCTATATATAAGGGTTGGTTATATTCTGCACGTTTCTCTATCACCTGATTGATAGTGTGAATATGGTATATTGTTGAGTAGCCTTTACGGATTCCTGTCCGGTCCTTTGGTTGACAGAACTCTAAGGTGTTCCTGATTCTATTTGCGATTACCTTAGTAAATACTTTGTAGGCAACGGACAGTAAACTGATTGGTCTATATTTTTCAAGTCTTTAGCGTCCCCTTTCTTATGAATTAGGATTATGTTAGCGTTCTTCCAAGATTCCGGTACGCTCGAGGTCATGAGGCATTGCGCATAGAGGGTGGCCCGCTTTTCTAGAACAATCTGCCCACCATCCTTCAACAAATCTGCTGTTACCTGATCATCCTCCCCAGCTGCCTTCCCCCTTTGCATAGCTCCCCAAGCTTTCTTTACTTCTTCCGGCGTTACTTGTGTGATTTAAAATTCCTCTAGACTATTCTCGACGACAATGAATTCATTATCGCCGCGAGTGCCACTGGTACTGTATAAATCTCTATAGAACTCCTCAGCCACTTGAACTATCTCATCCATATTTGTAATGATATTGCCGGCTCTGTCTCTCAACGGATACATCTGATTCTTGCCGATTCCTAGTTTCTTCTTCACTGATTTTAGGCTTCCTCCGTTCCTGAGAGCATGTTCAATTCTATCCATATTATATTTCTTTATGTCAGCTGTCTTACGCTTGTAGATAAACTTCCAAAGTTCTGCCAGTTCTATTCTAGCTGTAGGGTTAGAGGCTTTCATACATTGGCGTTTCTTGATCAGATCTTTGGTCTCCTGCGATAGCTTACTGGTATCCTGTCTAACGTAGTTACCACCTTCTATTGCACACTCTTTAATGATGCCCATAAGACTGTCGTTCATTGTTTCAACACTAAGGTCCTCTTTGATTCAGATTGAGATTTATTGGTTCCAAAAAAACGAAGTAATTACACGACAAATATACAGACGAGGGTCCCAAAGTGAAAGAACTGTAGTGGGACCCTCGGTTAATAATAACAACATTGATGGTGATATCAATAGTCAGCAAATTAGCGTATTATAAACAACATCTACAGGTAAAATACATCATTAGACATGTCACTTACAATGAAACACGAAAAAGCACGTTATAAAAGAAAGTCGGAAAAAAGGATGGATGAAATACAAGAAATGACATGTGTGATAAAAGTCAAAGGTACACCGCCTGATCGTAGTTAAGTTATCGTAGGAAATGATGCTTAAGGTGATATTTAAAAATTGCAAGAGAAGTACAGGATTTTATGGTTAATGGTAATTCATTCCAAAGAGAAATTGCAGCGAACGAAGATGTTTTTTTGCCGTAATTGGTATGAACCATGGGTAACAAGAAATTGTTGTCAGCCGCAAATCTGGTCATATTTTTACTCTGCACAAGGTCAGTCGCAATGAACGGAAACGTAAGGTTATTATGAAGCAACTTGTGAAGTAAGACGAGTACGTTAAACTGGAACAACTTATTAATAGGCAAGATATTATACGCGCGAAGTAACAAAGAGGCATTAGATTGCATGGAGCTAGAAGTGATAATGCGTATTGACTGATTTTGGATATGTTGAATTGATGATAAGTGACAAGCGTACGTGTTGCCCCATGAAACAATGCCGTAATTAATGTGACTATGAATGAACGCATTATACAACGCTAGCAGAGCCTCACGAGAAGAAAAAGGGCGAGCTTTAATTAATGCACGTATACCAAACGCAGTCTTGTGCTTGAGATGTTGGAAGTGAGAGCGAAATGTAAGGTTAGGGTCAAGATGTATGCCAAGAAAAGTGACGTCAGTGCTAACGGGAATTGAATGAATTCCAAGCTTTACTTCAGGAATAGAAGTTAAGGCCCTTTGAGCACTTTTGAATAACATAAATTTAGTTTTTAAAGGATTAAGAACTAAGTAATTGTTGCTACACCATTTTATAATGTTACCTAATGCAATATTTAACTTAGAAGTAAGAGTAGTAACAGATTTGTCAGATGAAGATATGGTTGTGTCATCTGCGTATAAAATGCAATGAACGCAGTTGGTGGAGTTAAGAGAATCCGGAAGGTCATTAATATGCAAAAGGAAAAGCAAAGGGCCCAGAACTGATCCCTGTGGTACACCTTGGTTAATACATTTAGTTACTGAGAAAGTATTTGCTGCATGTACTGTGTATGGCCGGTCAAGTAAATAATTTTTTAAGAATGTTAGCGCAGGACCGGTTATACCATAAGAGTCAAGTTTATTAAACAGGACTTGATGGTTAACCGTGTCATCAGCTTTACTGAAGTCTAAAAATACAGATCCGACTAAGTTTCCCAAGTCAATACATTCTTTATGTAGTCAGAGATAGAACAGCTAGATTCGTGGAACTTCCAGGGCGGAAACTTTAGCAATTTAATCTTTGTTAAGTAGTTATTAAGACGTTTAACAAATAATTTCTCAATGAGTTTACTAAGGCAGGAAAGAATTGCTATTGGTCGGTAATTATTAGCTGGGTGTTTGTCGCCTTTTTTGAAAACAGGGATAATCTAGGCATTTTTTTAAATGAAGGGAGTGCACCTTCTTTAAGCATAAGGTTGATAATATTACAGAGCCTGTCGCAAAAGAAATGCGCAACTAGTTTTAAATGCCTGACACAAATATTGTCTAAGCCAGGCCCTGTATTTTTAAGGTTAGCAATCGTGGAGCCTACTTCATTTGGTGTAGCTGGTAACAAGACGAATGATTGTATCGTACGGCTCAAAGTATTATGAAACTGCGCATGCATGTTGTTATTAGTGTAAAGAGAAGAAAAGTAGTCCGAAATAGCATTAGCAATTTCGTTCGGTTAAGAAAGAATGATACCATTGTAATTTCTTTTGGTTATGGAGGCATCAACAGACGATTTCTTAAGAAAAGAGTTCAATAACTGCCATTGCTTTTTGGGGTTATCCTTATTCTGATCAAATGTATTTTCGTAGTACCTTTTTTTCGCCTGTTTAAGTAAAACATTCAGTAATTTACAATACCTACTACAGCGTCTAGCTAGTCCAGTATTAAAGGGCTGACGTTTACACTCTAGGAACAGTTTACACCCTTTGGCTTGCCCCTTCTGCCACACAAGAATAATCGTCATCTGCCTTGATGCGTTTCCTTTCTTTATCGCTGCAAGCCCGGAACTTTCCAGTGACGAACGGCACGCGCGTTATCAGAAGGGGCACTCCAAAGGGTGTAAACTGTTCTATGCTGATAACGCGCGTGCCATTAGTTACTGGAAAGTTCTGGGCTCGCAGCGATAAAGAAAGGAAACGCATCAAGGCAGATGACGATTATTCTTGTGTGGCAGAAGGGGCAAGCCAAAGGGTGTAAACTGTTCTTAGAGTGTAGTGGTCTTGTACATGTTTTCCTTCTTTCTTAAACTGTCTAGAAGACCGTCCGTCATCCATGGGTTGCGCGGATATTTATACTTTTTCCCGCAATTTACAGTGCGTGTGTTAGTCGAAACGGCCAATAAAAATAAAGTGCAGAATTTGTTTAGTGCTTCTGCGGTATCACACATAGAATTAATTGGTGACCACTCAGTCTCACTGATTGCTTCAATAAAGCTATCTGCACTAAATACGGAAGTAAAGTAGCTATTATCGCTCTCATGTATTTCATTGTTAAATGTAAGAAAAAGAGGAAAATGATCGGTTATGTCAGTATTAATAACCCCGGAGCAAGGCGATGGAGATATGTTAGATAACACGTGATCAATAAGCGTACTGCTCCCACGAGAGGCTACTCTAGTTGGGCAGTCAATTAGTGATTCGAAACCGAATCCAGCAAAACAATCTGTGTTAGTTGTGTACGAGGTAGCTTCAGTGTCAAGTAAGTTAATATTAACATCACCTACAATCACCACATCCTTATTTTCAAACGCTAGCTTGGACAACACTGCATCAAGAGAAAGCAGGAAATCGTTAAGATGACGGTGAGCGATAAATGCAACCAAGGATCAAGTTCTTATTGTTATTAAGGAATGACCGGTCGACTTCTATCCACACTGACTCACAATGATGCACGTTAACTGCCAGATCAAATCTGCGAGCGTAGGTGACAGCTTGTGAAACGAAAATGGCGGCGCCACCATGACTGTTAGTTGGACGATGACAATACTCGGGTTGATAAGATGGAAAACCGCTCATGTTGTGCTCGGAATCAAAAGCCAAGTCTCCGATATGCAGATAAAAGTGAAGACATGGTGAAGTGAGGCAATGAAGTTATTAATTACATCTATGCTCTTACGGAGGCTACGAGCGTTGAAGTGAATGAGCGATCGTTTATTTGCGGTAAGACGAGATTTTACGTCAACGGGCTAGAGCAAGGCCATGAAAAAAAGGAAAAAAGAAAAAAAAATATATTTACAGTGAATCACGTGAATATTCGAAGGCCGGACTCAGTGAAAAAGCGATAGACCCTGCTACCATCAGTCTTGGGGGCTTTTATCTGGCAGTTTTCTGTCCATAATTATTTCCACTTATTTTCTTTTTTGAGTGCCAGCGCCTTCGAGAACGTCTTCTTGTTATCAGTGGTCAAGTGGTCATTTACATAGACAGGCGTGCTAGTGCCACCTGTGAAACCAATGTTGTCAGTGCGAAGCCTAGCTCTTCTTGCCTTCCTGATGAACTCGTTTTTCTTATCGCGTGAGCAGAAGCGAGCAATGATGCTCTTCTCATTTGACTTAGCGGCCACACGGTGAGCCGTTTCGATATCAGCGGGTAAGAGAGGGTACTCGATAGCATCGCCAATTCGCTTCAGAATGACTCTGCAGTCTTCACCCTGCGATGTAGGGAGTCCCTTAATTTCCACAATATTCATTCTCGAATATTGCTCTAAATCAGCTACTCTTCTTTCGAGTGCTTCGTTACGCGACAACAGCGCCTTGTTTGAGGTTACGAGTTCTTCCTGTTTTAGTTTTATCGTGTCTAATTCCTTGTTAATGAGCTGAACACTTTCACCGAGGGAAGCGTGCTCACCTAGTCCCACATTCTGTAGCTTGATGTTAATTCGTGACACTAAATCATCGATCAGTGTATCCAACTTCTCGTTCAGCAGTGCTTCAAGAGATGCAATTTTTTTTGCCAGTTCCGCTGTGGTAGGCATAGTGAAGTATATACAACTACGAACAGTGAAACAGGAAGTTTGGGCAGCAGTTGCGGCACAATTAATTTTTAGATGGTGTACAGAAGTAATAAACCAACCTGTTGGCAAGAAGAATTTTCTTAGAAGGAGGACATGCCGCCGCAACTGCTGCCACCAAATTGAATCAGTGCCGTTGTGTGCGTCCTTATATGGTCCTCGTTGAAGTCACGTGCAATCCGCGCAGACGCAGCAGGCAGAACAGGGCTCCGACGCTTGAAAGCACTCGCAGCGAGTGCAAGCGCACGTGGAAATGAAACCACGGTGGCCACAGACCTGAGTTAAAGCCGAATACCGGTTCTGTAGCTTGATCTGGAATTCGTCTATTTTCCCTTTTAATGCTAACCCATTGAACCGCTTCTTCTGTACCAGTTTCTTCCGTTCCCTCCTCAAGTCTATGCTAATTCGAGTTTTTACCATCCTATGGTCACTACAGCGCACCTTGCCGAGCACGTCCACATCTTGTATGATGTCAGGGTTAGCGCAAAGAATAAAGTCTATTTCATTTCTAGACTCTCCATTCGGCCTCCTCCACGTCCACTTTCGGCTATCCCGCTTGCAGAAGAAGGTATTCATTATACGCGTATTATTCTGTTCTGCAAAGCCTATAACTCTCCCTTGCTATTCCTATAGTGCCTATGCCATATTGCCCCACTGACTTGTCTCCAGCCTGCTTCTTGCCTGCCTTGGCATTGATGTCACCCATCAGTATAGTTAATTTTGTTTTAACTTCACCCATGGCCGAATTCACGTCTTCATAGAAGCTGTGGACTTCCTGGTCATCATGACTGGATGTAGGGGCGTAGACCAGTACGACCTTCAATTTGTACCTCTTATTAAGTTTTACCACAAGACCTCCCATCCTCTCGTTAATGCTATAGAATTCCTGTATGTTACCAGCTATATTCTTATTCATCAGGAATGTGACTCCTAGTTCTCGTCTCTCCGCTAAGCCCCGGTAGCATACGACGTGCCCGCATTTTAGCACTTTATACGCTTCATTTGTCCTCCTAACTTCACTGAGCACTATTACATCCGATTTACTACCCTCTAATTCCACCAATAGCACTGCTAGACTCGCCTCACTAGATAATGTTCTAGCGTTAAACTTTGCCAAGTTCCGATTCCAATGGCGGCCTGTCCGGATATGGAAGAAATGTTGAATATGGAAGAAAGTGAATGGGCTGGGAGAGTGTTCAGGTATCTGTACAGGAAAAACATTGATTCACAGTGGAGGAAAAGAACTAGGAAGCTTACCAGCAAGTATGTGGCCTGTAGGGTGGGCAACACAGCAACAAAGACAGTCAAGCGGAAAGACAGAGAGGCTGAAATAATCTCATGGGTGGCGGCAATGGAAAGGAAACCTGCCATGAGTAAAAACTTAAGAGGAAAAAACGAAATCAGGAAAAAAACAATTTATGATAACTGAAATGTAAGCTCAGTACTTTTCGAAGCTAGATCGGCATCCCTTAGAACAGGCATCTATAAAGCGAAATATAAGAACGAACAAGAAGCTTGTGCTTGCTGCGGTAAAGCTAGGGAAACTATGGAGCATATTTTATTAGAATGTGAATGCGTCTACCCAGCGGTCGACTTAGGCACCACTGGCCTCCTTGAAGCCCTTGGGTTCAGCCAGAGCAGTGGAAAAGTGAACATGTCCGCAATATGCATTAGTAAGAGGCGATTAGAGGATTGATGGACGTAAAGTAGCGAAACGACAAAAAAATGGAGACGTACAAAAGCACAGTTAGCAATACGGAATCAGAAAATTTTGGTTTGGGAGTTCATAGTGTTTATTTTTTATAATTCTTGTCTTTAATTTAGGTAGGAAATTAAGCAATAGTCCTGTATGATAACCAAGAGCTTGTTGGCGCAACGCACCGCCCCATTCCAAAAGGGACGCTCATAACCTCCATCCATCCAGCATAAAACCCCTTCAACTTCGTAAACTAGCGACACTGTCCTCCTCCGCCTTCACTCCACCTCGTTTCCCCTCTCTTTCATGCTCCCTCCACAACCGTGGTGCCGCCTACACCGTTCTAGCGGAGCAGACGACCTTTAGCAGAGTGAATACACGTATGCCAAGGCGGTTGGCTTTAAGCATTTCCGTTGGCTTTCTAGCTCTGAGTAACTTCGTGTACGGCATGCATTTTATAAACAGACGGTTATGCAAATTCAGTGACGGCGCCTTTATTTTTCTGTTTCCATAGCTCTTTTTCAAAAGTACCTGAACGAGCGCTGACGCTGTGCCATGACGACTCCGAATGTATCGCATGCGCTACAGTTAGGTACGCAACATTTGCCAAGTGCGCGTCGCGAGATCTTGATGCGAATGGTCGTAAATTACACATACACGATCTAATGCCAACATCCTGACCTCCATCAAGTCCTCAGTAACCTAAATATTCCACGCCGTCCTTACCATATGAATTCGCGGCGCCTATCAGCTATCCCGTACAGAGGACGACAGAGGGCACGAACGAAAGCTGCTGTGAAGGTTCAAAAGAGTGTTACATGCTTGTGCTATTATGTTTCTGGCGCATCAAATTCGACAGAAGTAGCCGCGGCCGATCATCGAGTCGGCATTGTACGTATATATGAAATGAAATCAACTTTTGTAGTATTTGCTGGCGAAGCGGGAATAGCGCTTCATACAGGCTCAAACAAGTTCATTTTTTTTCATGTTAGTGACTCACCACGAATTACATTTCATTGTGCGTTAGCTCGTCCGTTCACGAAGTGACGTACTTGTAGCTAACCGAGTTGCACTAAGGTGCATGCGTTGAGGACGGTTGCGCTCGCTCCGAAATAACATTTGCGAGATATGACTTTAGTGACCCACGCTATGCTTCTAGTGTAACTATGTATTACCAACCAGCCGAAGCCTATACTCTTCTGAAGACTTTAGCGAAGCGATGACCGCGCAAAGAATTGCCGCGCTATGATGCGGCCGAAATTGCAGTAAGTGAAATGATGCAATCGTTCAAATTCGGGCACCATTTGTTGTATCGTTACGTGTGTTTCAGAGACATAGTGGTTGAACGAGCTAATAGTTGAACGAACGAGTGAGCAAACGACTAAATGGAGCAGCAAACGACGACTAAACCAGCCATTTGATGAGCGAGCAACCGCATGTTTTCTTTGCGAGTGCTCCACCACCGCATCTTAACCTACACACGCTATAAGGCTGACAAAAATTAACGCCTACCTCTCAAAGACTTATGATGCTGTCGTTCGGCACGAACGCATTTCGAGAGCACACGGAGACTTTTCCTTTGTGTCGCACATCTACCGGGCGACCGCCAATGACGAACACGAACAAAAGAGATGAATAAAGCTATTCGGTCTGAAGAAAGCTAGTGAGTAACCACAAAATGCAGAGTTGCCTTCCTAAGATGAGCTTTCACGCTCGAGCCTCAAATTTTATCAAAAGGAATGCGCTGAATTATAAAGGTTTCGCAATCACGCTTTAGTACGTAACCTAGCGTGCCCGCGAAGTACACATGGCATAGGAATACTTTGAAAGCGTGCAGGAAAGTGGCGACATCCTCAGTGAACTGTGCAATATCTGCTACGTTATGGCCCACAACTAATTACGCAAGCCTGACATATACTTTACTACGATAGACTCGCAACTACTTCGTATAGTAGTGGGGAGAATGTTCGTCCGAAGTTCTCGCCTCCCAATTAATCCATGTCTTTCTTCTTATCCCGTAGAGCTTACCGGGCGGTATTGAGAACAGCTTCTTATTTTTGCTGAAACTATTTTGCCATACGATGGCGCAGCAGGTTATACTGATAGAAAATACTGTGAAGTGGCGTGGCACTTGCGTAAAACTTAGTTCGAGACGTTCGGAAATCAAAACAACACGCAGCAGCAACAGAGCCATCATGCGCTCCTTGCCACTCCATAGACGCTTCTCAAGCGACAATGGCGCTGAAGCGCGACTACAAACAAACGAAGCCGACGCGAGGGCCCACGTGATACCATTAGGCCAATAGCGACGCGGCGTCGGCCTCGGCGACAGCGCGCGAGGTGGATGCGGCATTCTTCAAAGCGAGGCGCTACTTTACGAAGTTTAAGAGGCTTTAACGTCGCACATTGCTTTCAAGATAGGGCGCCCGCACGGCCGCGCCATCAGCAGCATGGATGGATGGATGGATGGATGTTACGAGCGTCCCCTTTATAACGGGCGGTGGGCTGCGCCACCAAGCTCTTCCTATTATACTGCCTAATCTCCTACCTAGGTTAAAAAGAAGCAAAAAACGCTATGAACGCCCACAACAAATTTTGTCATCCCCTATTGCGAGCTATGCTTTTGTACGTCTCCGTCTTTTTGTCCGTTCCCTATTTTTCTTCCACCAGTCTTCCAATCGCCTCTTACTAATCTCAATTGCGGACATGTTTACTTTTGCACTCCTCTCGCTGAACCCAAGGGCTTCAAGGAGGCCAGTGGTGCCTAAATTGACCGCTGAGCAGACGGCTTCACATCCTAATAAAACATGCTCCATCGTTTCCCTAGCTTTACCGCAGCAAGCACACGCTTCTTCATTCTTATATCTCGCTTTAGAGGTGCGTGCTCTATTAAGGCATCCCTATCTTGCTTCGAAAAGTAATGAGCTTCCCTTTGAGTTAGCACAAATTGTTTCTTTCTTGATTTCGTTTTTTCCTCTTAAGTAGTTACTCATGACAGGTTTCTTTTCCGTTGCCGCCACCCATGAGATTATTTCAGCCCCTCTGACTTTCCGCTTGATGTTCTTTGTTGCTGTGTTGCCCACCTTACAGACCGCATACTTTTTTTTCTTATTTATTTATTTCGTGATTCATCATTAGTACAGAAGGAGGTCCCGGAGTTACAAGAACTGTCAGGGGGACCTCCTATTAGTAATTTAACATTGCATAAATTAGTACATTTTGGCAACATAGCAGCGACAGACATCAGAAAACGCGAAGTTAATGAAAAAAATAAACAATTACAAAAGGTTGCTTACAATAATTGAAGTTCAAAACAAGCAAATGAAAACGATACAGCGTATGAATAAATAAATATGTAGTGTTTGACACGTTCTGGAACATAGGAATGACACATGTCAAAGAACACGGGGTTAATGTAACAGATAATTCGAAATAAATATATGCTTACAATACGCAAAGTACAAATGTTATATATACTATGCGACAAAAACTTTGAAATGCCTAAGAAAGGAGAAAAAAGAAGACAAAGGAACATATAGAATAACCAATAAATAAAGGCTGTCGATACAATAGGTAAGTACAGAACCATTGAAAACTGGGAAATAGATTTGTACACAATATATACTTATAGTAACGAATCAGTAGCCAGTAGTGTCGTTAGTAAATATTTCTTCGTCTCTCTCCTGAATGTTAATGTTGTGCGGCAGGCTTTAATATGGGATGGTAGATTGTTCCAGTATTTAATGGCCGTAAAAAGGGAAGTAAACATTCCATAATTAGTGTTTATTCGAGGAAGTAAAAAATTGTTGTTAGAGGAAAATCTCGTGTTGTTAGTGTTGGTGAGAGCAGAGTTATTAAATGCATCTAAAATTATTTCATGATTTAGTGTGCGGTATATTAGTAAAACCAATTTGAGCTGGAGTATGTAACGTAATGGTAGTATTTTTAAGGAACTGAAAATTGGTACAGCATGTGACATGTAACTAGAGAAATTAATGATCCTCAAAGCTTGATTTTGTAAATGTTGTAGATGTATTATGTGCGAGCGATATGTGTTTCCCCAAACTGAGATGCAGTATTGTAAGTGACACTGAACAAATGCGTGATAAAGTGAAGTTCTGACGTTTTGTGGAAAATACGAGCGCGTTAGGATTAGTACTCTTATTCCAAAGGCAATTTTTTTTGAAACCATGTCAGCATGCAAGTTAAATTTAAGTTGGGGGTCAAGTTTGACGCCAAGGAATACAACTTCGTGTGCAGGTGAGAGAACATGAGTTTGTAAGACGAGCGGTGGCGCGGGAGCGATGACGCGTTTATGTGTATGAAAAAGCATAAACTGAGTTTTCGAAGGGTTGATCTGAAGTTTGTTACTTGTGCACCACGCAGATAAGTTACTTAGTTCAGAGTTTAGTCGTTTTATTACAGTATTTATGCATTTGCTATAAGTAAATATAGTCGTGTCGTCGGCATATAGAATAGATGAAGTACTGGTTAAACAGTGAGGAAGATCATTAATGTACACTAGGAAGAGTAAAGGGCCTAAAAGTGAGCCTTGTGGGACACCCTTAGTGACTGGTTTAGCACGTGAAAGTGAACCTCCAAAATTCACAACTTGAGTTCTGTTAGTCAAATAACTGCGGATGAGCGTAAGAGCTGGGCCACGAATGCCCAGAGCTTCTAACTTGTAAGAAAGGATGTTATGACAGATGGTGTCAAATGCTTTACTAAAGTCAATGAAAACTGAGCCAACAATATGGGAGTTGTCAAGGGCATGTTTTATTTTGTCAGTGAATGATGTTATAGCTGTTTCAGTCGAATAACCTTTTCGAAACCCGTGTTGTTCAGGCGAGAGAAGATTAAATTTGTGAAAGTAGTTTGTTAAGCGGGTTACAAGTAGTTTCTCAATGACTTTGCTAAAAAAAGATAGCATGCAGATAGGACGGTAGTTTGAAATTAATTCTTTGTTACCTTTTTTTAATATAGGAGTTATTTAATAGTTTAATATTTAATATAGGAGCTGGTAAGCTTCCAAGTTCTTTTCCTCCAGTGTGAATCAATGTTTTGCCTGTACAGATACTTCAACACTCTCCCAGCCCATTTACTTTCTTCCATATTCCTCAGTTGTTCTTCATAATCTATTTTACTGCGAGCTTCCCTCACTACAAATCTAGTCCAGCCCATATCACCCTGCACGCTTCTTTTGTAGTCTTCCCGTGAGCGCCCGATGCGAGGCGTCCCACTCAACTTTGGTTCCCATCGAGTCCTGATTGTACACCTGATTTAACGCCAACAACCGCATTTCCAAAAGTAAGCCCTGCATCCGTTTCACCTTTCCACATACTGCGGAGCACCTCGTGCCCTATTGTATCCCCGTAGCGCTCTGTGCTTCATTATGGCTGCATTTGTTTTACCCTTCATTTTTATTGTTTTTTTCCTGGGTTTCCATCTCTATTGCCTTCGTTTATCCATATACCAAGGTATTTATATTCTCTTATACGAGGTATTTTCTGGGCCTGTATTGCCACTGTCTGTTCACTGTTTTCATTGAACGTCATAACACCTGCTTTCCTAAGCTTAAATTTCACACGTAAATTCTCGCCTTCCTCTCCCCACATATTAGCCAGACGTTGCAAATCACTTTGCTTGTAAGCTAGCAACGCAATGTCGTCTGCATCAAATAAACCTGGAACCTCTTGCTCTATTACTGTACCCGCCTGTTTGTATGAGAGATTAAACCCGATATTGCTTGCGTTTAGCGCGCTCTCCATCTTCACCATGTATATCCTAAACAGCAATGGGGATAACGGGCACTCCTGCCTCTGTCCCTTGTTGACATAAACTTTCTCCTCGCTTCTGATCCCTTCCCATTCAACTCAAACGGTATTTTCTGGATAAATCTCTCTCAAAAGCTGCAGATAATCGTCACCTAAGCATTCCCCTTCCGCAATATCCCACAAGATGTCGCGGTCTTCGGTGTCCTAGGCTCCTGTAATATCTAACTAGGCTCCACATAACGGTCTGCTTTCTAATTTTCATATTTCAATGAACTTAATAAGAACAAATAAATTATCATCCAAATGTCTACCTATTCTGAAGACTTACTGAAGTTCTCCCAAAATGCCATTATTGTCTGCCCTTGCTTGCAGCTTTAATTTGATTGCGTGCATTGCTAGCCTGTATATTACCGATGCATTGGTCAACGGTTTATACCAGCGAATTCTATACTTCTCCCGCTTAGCTTTATAAATTATATTAATTCTACTTTGTCGCCAACTGTCTGGTATTCTTTTTTCCACCAGAGCTTTCACCAGAGCTTCCTTACTTTTTGGTCCTAGTTCATTCATCAGCCTAACGGGACCCTCGTCTAGCCCTGTGGCTGTGCGCTTAGGAATTTTTTCATCGGCTTTCTTCCAGTTGAAATTTGTCTGCACCAGCTCCGTTTCCACCTGGGTCTCTTTCATGCTCTTTTTTTCTTCATATACAACCTCGCCATTGCATTAAAAATATTCGGCTGTTATTTTTCGGATGTTATTTATTGCCGCTTCCCCTTCCAGTTTGTTTCCATCTTCGTCTAGGATATGTTGCTGTATTGTTGTTGAATTCCTGCCTAATAATTTTATCTGGTTCCAAAATATTCTAGGTGCGGCCTTCTTTTTCTAACGTATTTCCGACAACCAACGTTCCCTTTCACCTTTTATTTTTGCTTGCACCAGCATTTCAATCATAGATTTTCTTTCCGGTATATTTTTCGCTTACTGGCTGCTTGATCCTGCGGCAACTGCGCCTTCTTTGCCAGTAAGAGCTCCCGTGATGCTTTCTGTCGTTGGCGATCGCTTCTTGTGTCTCCCTGTTCCATCAGCTTTTCGGTTTCCTTTTTTTTCCTTTCCAACGAATATGTTCTTTCTCTTTTCGTATTTCTGTCGTTATTACACTTAAAAGCTCACCATATTCCCACTTTTTACTTGGCCATTTGCCAATTTCGTCCTCGACTCTAGTGACTATATTTGCTATTTGTTCAGTCTTCAAATTTGGACTAGCCATTTTGCGCTCCTTGCTCTTTTTTCCAACAACATATCCCATCTTTAAAATGATGTGCTTATGGTCACTCCCTATGCTGCTATACCCTTCCTCATCAATGACCATTTCTCTCAACTTTTGAATCCCTTGTCATTAGACAGTAATCTATATTGGATTGCCGGCTTCCCATTTGCCACGTGATCTGCTCTTCACACTTAGACCCTGTATTCACGATAACGATGTTATGTTGCTCACAAAGGTCTAGCATTGACTTCTCGTTGTTGTCGGTATAGCCATCAAAATCCTGTATGTGGGCATTCGTGTCACCTAACAGGATAACTTCAGCATCATTCCCGACACCCTAATGTCAGCACTTACATATTCCACTACCCTATTGCAAAAACCAGGCTCTTCCAGTGTGAATCCAGCGCGTTTTTTGGCCCTGGGTCGTACTGGGTACGCTGGCGCTCGCTTGGACTCACTGGGACACCAGTGAGAACGCTGGATAAGAGCTGGGTAACACTGGAAGACACGCTGGTTCCACTGCCGTGACGCTGGGGTGCACTGGTTTGTGCTGTACAGGTGCTCGCTGCAGTTCGCTGGTTCGCACTGGAAAATGCGCTGGATGTGTTTGTGCCGCGCTTGTTCCAGTACGCAATATTACATGCTTTATACAATTTCATCGCTTGATACTAGACTCTTATCCTAAATAACGCTGTATACTGGGGTCGTAACTGCATATTTCTTGTCGCAGCTTGGAATAAAGGTGCGTTTGCTGCCCTGTTTATTCATGGAAATTTGACACTGAAGATCACTTTAGTTTTTTTTTTTCATTTTCCCTTTTGACTGGGCCACTAGCTAAATTCGTGAACAAACCACGCAAACGCATAGGACGCCGCGTTTTTTAGTAGTTCGCCCTTAACATATGACTCGGAGTTGACGCCGTTGTCGCAGTGTTGTGGAGTGGACATCAAATGCAGAAATCGTTCAGACGCGCGCGAACGGACTCCGAGTTCGAAGCCTATCGCTCACTGATATCATCGCACCGATAACAAAGCTGATGTGATTCGTGCGCTTCCACTTTCCCTGCTGTACTAAAAAAAGTTATTATGCTCAATTACACACATTTTAGCTTTCGCCAGCTACCCGCGCCGAGATCGGTCCCCTCCGAAGCTTAGGCCTAGCGTATGCGCCTAGTCCGTCTTCGCGCTATCGGCGCGTCTAGGCTCAGGAATCAAGAAGTCTAACAAGGATAAATCACTCTCTATTTCAGCTTTCGCATCGGTGTTCCTAAATAAATAAATTTTTCATGTGTACAGTGCCAGCACAAGAAGCGATGACCGCCGATGTGACGCGTCATAAACACAGGTATATGTGCTATCGCCGAGGGCTCCAAGCACTAGCCTGCGCTTCTCTGACGAAAGTATATGACTAGACAGACGTGTTGATTCAAAGGCATCGCTAAACTAAGGAAACGTTGCTTATCCATCGCGTGAAGGACAAGAAACGTCTATCGAAATCGGCAGTAACAGCCCATACAACGTCCCGGGTCGATGGTTCATTTAGGAATTTTCGTAGTTAAAATACCAATCGCAGGTGAAAATCGATGTTGTGGCACTTCCGAGCATGCTACTGAATGCGGACAGCAAATTTTTCTTTGTAGTACAGGCTTGAGTTTTAGTTGCTGGGCGATAGCGCATCTACCATGTCTGTGCGAGACGTAGCTCTGCGAAACTAAAACTGCTTCTCGATTTTGAGATGGCAAATTATCCGTTCATGTACGTGTGTTGGTGTGGCGCAACACCAGAGCGCTGGGCTTGGGTTCTGTAGGTCGGACGTTCGAATCCTGGTCGGAGCAGTTTTTTCCCTTCTTTTATTGCTCTAAAGCTCTCTTTGTTGCTTTCTGTATTAAAAAAATATATATACGGTGGGAAGATATGGAATTTGCTCTATTCCATATGGCTCCCTGATGGATCAACATTCCAACTCCCCCTCCCTTTATTTCCGAATTACTTCAGTTGCACACTTCCCAAATATAATTCTCAATAACTGGATGCTCTTCTGAGTCTCTAAGGTGCGTTTCTGTAACGGCATACACCCCTATTTGTTCTCTACACTCTAAGAAAAAAAGGACTAAAAGGGGTAGGGAGGTTAGTCCTTTTGGGGACTAACTGATTTGCCACAACCATTAGTCCTTTTGGGGACGAACTGACATGGGATGAACTGTTACTCCCCATGCGCTTACTCCTTCGGGGACTAACAGTTGCCCCTGCCCGATGGTCCTCAAGGGAGTAACTGTAATTCGTTCCGATGCTCCGCAAAGGTGTAATTAATTAAAATAGGCATTTATACTCTAATAAAAAATTAATGAGCTGAAAAAAAAAAGATGTCCGACAGGAGGATTCGAACTCACGTCCTCTCGCTCACAAGTAAGGTACTCTAACCACTTCACCACGCCGCTTGCATGGCAAGACGGTCTATTTCGACAAGGTTAAGCATGGGAACGCAAGTGCGGCAATATAAAAGTGACTGTATTTTGTGCAAGCTATGCAGTCAGAGTCTAACGTTGAGTGTACTTGCAACCATAAGCGACTGCGAAAAGAAATCAGCCCGAGTATTTTTAGGGTGATTTAAACTGAGGCACTACGCCATGTATAGGTGTAGCGAGCTCAAACGGGGCACCGAAGACGACAGAGAAGGGCAATTTCTCTGTCGCTTAGCGCGTGCCGTTTGAGCTACACATCGCTTCAGTTCGCAACCTCCTTGGAACGGAAGGAACTTAGGTACTATGGACCAAGAAAATCTAGCCGTCTATCAGTGACTTGCGCGTTTAATGTGTATCGCTCACTTATGGGGTGCGCACGAAGGGCATGCCTCTTCACATTGAAGTTTTAAGTTTCACGTAATTTTCTCACGAAGAGGCAAGGTGCTGCTTTGCATGTAGTTCAATAGACAATGCACGAACTTCGAACCATTCACGATTTATAGACAATACCGTTTTCGCCGCATCGCTCCATGACCCGGACGAAAACAGCGAAGTGCCTGGGGAGTAACTGTTGCCGTTCGTCCTCCCATTGCTCTCTTTCCGAGCAGGGACTAAACACTTACTCTCCGAAATTTGCACACGGCCCGCACATTCATGCAATTAGTCCTTTGAGGGACGAAAGCGCCCTTTTTAGGACTAACGGCGCAGTTACTCCCGTTTTCCCCGGGATTTCTCTTAGAGTGTATTTAACTGCTCCTCAATCTCTGCCCACATTTTCTTTCTTCGGCCGTCCTGCTTGTTTATGTAGACTATTGTTTATGTAGCACGGCGAGCTCTCTTTCTTGCTTTCCTCCTTCTCTTGCTATCGACGGCCATGCTCTTCTGAGGGTCCCCTAGGGGACCTTCTTCATTACTGCATAATCTGGCCTACTGAGCTCTCGCGGGCCCCCGAAAAAAGCGACAGCGCGACCACCAATTCGCCAGCCCACTTCTCGTGCAAGCCTGTAATTGAAGTGGATCCCGTCTCGTTGAAAATCACCACACCTTCTCACTTCCCTCTTTACTTCGGCCACCTCGAAGCCTTTCTCTTGGCTCATTTTGCATATTGCATCATTAGCAGCCCCAACGGCTATTTGTACGTGACTGTCACGTACAGGCACCTCCGGCACCGTGCACACCACGATCTGCACCTGAGGGGATAGCTCGCGCAAGTCGTCCACACCCTTCCCCAAGCGCTTAGCTAGTCCTGTCCCTTTCCTGTTCAAGACGTCATTTAACCCACCTGCTAATATGACAAGGTTGCGGACGTGGGCATTGTCCACGAGCTTTTCTTTTGCTCGCTCCATGACATAACCCAGTGTCCACCCTGGAAATGTCCCTACCGCCACTATTTTATCGCCTTTCACCCTCTCCACAATTGCTTCTGAGCACCTACCCAGGTTCGAGTTGCCAGCGATAATCACCATTTCACTCCCTCCTACTTCTCCCTGCTTCCCTTTGTCCTTTTCCGCGTGATTCGGACTTGGCAAGGGGCATTGATCCATGCGCTTCTGCCTTTTCCGCGTGGTGGTTTCAATGTAGGTGCCGCTCTTTCCTGCTAACCCCTCACCACGTTGCCCGCATTCCACGTACTTTGCTGGCACTCGCTCTCCTGTCATGTCGGGCGACTGCGTTCCATTGTCACGACCGTTCTCGTTCGCAATGCCGGCACTGTTAAGCTTTTCCTCAGCTGCTTCAAGTCATTCTTCCACTACGTTCCGTGCATCACGCTCCCTATTTAGCTCAATTTTAGCTCTTCAACCTGTTTGACAAGATTTTCCTGAAAAGCCTCCATTTTCTTCAGCCTCGCATCGTCATCACGGTGTGTGCCGATTGACTCGATTCTCTCTCCATTCTCATCTCTCCCCTCATCTGCCTTGAGCGACCCCGCCCATACTTCATGCTTTCCCGGCTTTCTTCCCATGTATTGCCCGGCTTTTTGTACTGCAAATACTATAATACTACATTACTATAATAATGCAGAGCACGTGCCCACAAGCAAAAACCGATACGCACAGGATCTAAATCCTGAAAATGTCGCGAAGTAATTCTCACCAACCATTTAAATGCAGTCAATGCCGCACAGCCTTAAGGTATGACACGTTTTCGCACGTGTTCAACCATGCAGCCATGCTCCCACTTTCCTACCGGCACACACACACAGTAAAACCACTAATAGCTATTAGTCTTTCCACTTCCAAGCTACTATTTAGAGGCTATAAAGACAATGTCCCACCACGTTTATGACACGTTTTCGCACGTGTTCCACCACGCGGCCACGCTCTCACTTTCCTAACGACACACGCACACACTAAAACCAGTAATAGCTATTGTCTTCCCACTTCGAAGCTACTATTTAGAGGCTATAAAGACTTAACGTCCCACCACGTTTATGACACGTTTTCGCACGTGTTCAACTTCGCGGCAACGCTCTCACTTTTCTACCGACACACACACACAGTAAAACCACTAATAGCTATTAGTCTTGCCACGTTCAAGCTACTATTTAAAGGCTACAAAGACTTGACGTCCCACCCGGTCGCCCATGTAGAAGCACGTGGCTCGAAAGGACGCTCTGACTATCCTGCAAAACCAAATGCACACGAAACACGCTAGCGCTCACGAAAAAAAGAGGGCAAAAAAAAGAAAAAAGAGATAAAACTACCGAATTGGTATTTAAAAGCTAAAATAATCAGCAAATCAAAAGCAGAAGCACGCTCAAAGCATGCACAAAACCTTAGATTTCGTCACCGCCCCCCCCCTCCCTCGCCTCACCCCCGTGCCTCGAGCGCGACAGGAGGGGGCGCGCTTCCGCCACACCTTCCTGGCTCGCACATGCGAGATTGAGCCGCATTCGCCGGCTCATCGCATGCTCTTCGCTCGCACATATAGCAGGCAGCAGCGGCGGCAATTTTTACCATTTTTACGCCATGGTGACGGCCATGGCAACGGCAGAAATCCGCCTGGGGTGCCCCTATTATTGCCTCGCAATAAAAACTTGCCACCATGGACACATGAACTACACCCTACGCATTATGGATGGGACGCTCAGTGGAGAAGCAGGGAGTAGGTGCCATCAATGGCAAGGTGTTTTTACGCGCTAGCGTAGATGCACCGTAAGAGAAATCGAGGAAATTACGTTTGGTGCTGCGAGGGAAGCGAGACCTGAAGGCGGAAGGTACCTGGAGGTGGAGAAGAGAATCGTCGGTTTCGCCTTCTTTGCGTTTGTGCTTCCACGCCGCGGTGCTCACTGTGCATGTCCACTGCATTTCTTTGCCTGTGTAGAAATATGTGCGTTCCCTCTGGTATACCAGGCGTCGCACCGCCGAGGTCAATGCAGTGCCCGCGACCACGTTCGCGCCATTTCCGTTTGTGCTTCGGCGGCGCGGTGCTCACTGTGCATGTTCGCGGCGTCCGTACGCTTGCACGTATACCACGTTTACAAAGTGAAACGCCACTGCAACTTTTTTCATCCGCATTCGTTTACGTTTGCGTTGTCGTTTCTACATTTCGATTAAAAAATGAAATTATTTTTACTACGCTTTCCGGGGCATCATAATGTCTTGACTTTACATAACTCTTTTTAATGTTACCGGAATTCGTTACAATTTACTGAAGGCAAGTAAGGTTTCTCTGATACCTACGTGCGCTGGCTGCATAAACTGATTGAACCGCGATTCTTTTGCCGAACAACTCTACAGAGTGCAGTCTAACAAAAATAGCAGCACAAAATATATGCCATACAAATACCGTCAGCGACTAAGGTTTGCATTATATCGAAATAATCTGAACGCCACAGCCTGAACGCAAAGATAGAGCTAGTCCCCGTGGCACACGCTAATTTGGGTTGCACAGGTCACTTCAAGAGAGTGCTCATTCCACATAATACTGGAAAGATAAAGAAGGTATATAAGGGACATTCGTTTGACAGAAAGCTTGGTTCACTGTAACAATTGCATCTCTCTTATTGAAAGGCTTGGCTATTTCCATAGATTTTAATGGAATGACGAGTGCAGATATAACTAAGCCTTTGATGTAAAATATGCTTTTCCATTAAACGCACAAGCCAACGGACGGATGACAACCAACGAATCCCTGCCTTTCAGCCTGCTTTCGATAACCTTTAGCTTCCTTTAAACATATTTCACTGTGTAGCTGTAATTAATTTTATTTTATTCATACTGATTTAATTTGTCTCGCCTCTCCAGGTGCTACATCTGGAATTGTGTACACGGAGACCATACTGTAAATCCAACTATAAGAAGTCCGAGCACGTGCGAGTTTCAAACATCTGCAGACCTTTATACATTTAAACTGCCCCTGTGCTGTAAAATAGGTCAGCATGCTCAACGTTTGTTAGTGAATGTCTCTGGGAGATTCTGTTTGCATGCAAGTGGTGTCAGTACACAGTTCTCTAACGAGTCTCTTCTATTGCTTTTGACTGATACGATTTGCTTTGGGGAAATTATGAAGTGCCTGGTGTTCTTTAAATTCTGCACACAGATAAAAATTGTTTTTTTTTCCTGCATACAATATACTTCAAGCTTGGCATAATCGCTGCTTCAAATAAACAACAAAACTGAAAAGTCTCTATTTGCATTGCTCGGTTTTTAGGGATGCTGAATACATCACAAGTGTATCAAAACTATTCCTAATGAGTCGAATTGGTACTATAAGGAGTGAAAATACCATGAAACCACATCTGTTGCCTATTGATCTAACATTTAGCATCTTTACCTCTTTAATGCGATGACAAGTTTGGAAAAGCATTAAAAGTGCAGAATTTTTTATTTCTTCTTCTAAAGAAGGAGAACAAGAACGCCGCGAAACAGAAAGTGCAGCGACTCATACACAACCACCCAGGGAAAGAGGAAGACATTATCAAAGAAGTGAAGGAGAAGTTCCTCGGTACGGAGCGGAACATAACTGTAGATTCGCACTTCGACGAGTATCGAGGCATCCCAAATATAGAACTGGATCGGCCCTTCACAGAAGCAGAAATCGAGAGGGCCTTGAGCAAGCTCACCTGTAACACGGCGCCGGGGTACGACAGAATAAACAACAAGACACTCCGAAACCTTGACGGACACCTCTGTAGACACGCTCTTAAAATAAATCAACGAGTGCTGGCAACACGGTAAAGTACCACCGGAATGGAAACATGCCGAGGTAACCATGATACCAAAACCCAACAAGCCCATCAGCGTGCAGAACCTTCGACCTATATCCCTAACCTCGTGTGCTGGAAAACTCTACGAGCACATGGTGCACAACCGCATGATCGACTATCTCGAAGACAACGAACACGTCCCAAACACTATGTTCGCATTTAGAGCTCACCTGTCCGCGCAAGACGTGTTGCTGCAAATCAAGGAAAAAGTCATCGACAAGCTGGACACGCACAGCAAAAAAGCCATTCTCGCACTTGACGTGAAAGGGGCTTTCGACAACGTGTCACACGAAGCCATACTGCAGCACCTCAACGTATATAACTGCGGCGAAAAAGTATATAATTACATCAAAGCTTTTCTGAAAGAACGGAAAGCCACAGTGGGGATAGGCAACTAACGCACTGAGAAATTCGGCATACCGCGAAAGGGAACGCCACAAGGCTCCTTCATTTCGCCGATGCTATTCAATCTGGCGATGAGCTCACTACCCAAGCAACTGAAGCAAATAGAAGGGATTGGTCCCGCAATATATGCTGACCACCTCACCATCTGTTCTACGGGAGGGTCGATAGGTAAACAGCAAGACGCTCTGCAAGAAGCGGTTGGCACTACGGAAAAGTACCTGGAAACATGTGGACTGACGTGCGCAACTGAAAAATCGGAGCTCTTGGTGCTAAGAAAGCGCACAAGAGGCCAACAACCGCAGCAGATACCAGACCCGGTAGTAAAGGTGGGAGGCATCATGATTCCGCAGGTTACGACGCTCCGCATCCTCGGACTCCTGATTCAAAAGGACGGGGCCGGGGGAGCAGAGTTGGAAAAATTCAGAGAACAGAATAACCCACCTTATCAAAAGAGTGACGAGCAAGAGCCACGGACTCAAGGAAGAAGACTGCACGAAAATGATACAAGCGCAGCTCACGAGCATCGTCACGTACGGAACCCCATACGTTGACATGAAGAACAGTCAACGAGACAAAGTAAACGCCCTCATCAGAAAATCATACAAAATTGCCTTCGGCCTGTCCCCCTCCAAGTCCACAGCGAAATTACTCAAAATGGGAGTCCACAACACGTGGGAAGAGCTCGTAGATGCGCACAACGTCAACAACTGGAGAGACTAAAGCTGACAAAGACGGGAAGAGCCCTGCTGCAAGATCTGGGCTACCAAGTCGAGGATGAAAGGCACTGCTTCAGCGTATCCCACGCGAGATCAGACACAAGCTACACATAAGTACCATTCCCAGAAACATGCATCCCGAGTACGACAAGCAAAGGAGACAGGCGAGTATACAGGCGCTCAAGCGCATACTCAAACGCACCAACAGCAAAGAAGAAAACTTTAGATATACGGATGCAGCTGCGTACAGTACCAACGACCGATTCGCAATCAGCGTCGTCGACGAGAAGGGCGAACAACTTACAGCCACATCCGTACGTGCCAAGGACGCGAGCACAGCGGAAGAGGTGGGCATAGCCCTGGCCATCGCAACGTGCAAGAAGGCCACGGTTGCCGTGGTGACGGACTCGCAAGAAGCATGCAGAAGGTATATGAACGGAAGGATTGGAAAGGCAGCACTTCAGGTCTTGAACAACACCAAGATAGAAGCAGCACAAATCCTCTGGACGCCGGGACACGAGTCTCTCACGGGGAACCAGGCAGCGCACGCTGCGGCTCGAGATCATGCACGCTGAGCCATCTCCGACGCGCAGAGAACACGTACCAACGACTGTGACGAGGATGATGAACGGATATCCAAGAACTACTCGGATATCTTGGCGCACTACAGGAAGCAGAAGCGTCGCTACCCGCCCGCGCATAAGACGATGCGTAGGGACCAAGAGGTAACCGGGAGAAGACTACAGGCTGGCACCTACCCACACGGAACACTGCTGCACGCCATGTACCCTGGCATCTACGGGCGAGCCTGCAAGTTCTGCCCGCCGGACACGCCCAACACCTTGCGCCATATGGTGCTTAGATGCAGGAATAATCGAGAAGCACCACCATCATCATCACCACCAGGCGATAACATGCAGAAAGAGGCGGATTCAGAAGAAGAATTGGAAGACCAGTGGGAGGCTCTGCTGGTGACGCAAGACCCTGACAGCCAGCTGCGGTTGGTGAACAGGGCTCGGGCGGCGGCAGTGAGCCATGGCTACCTGGACTGAGGAGGCCACCACCTTTGGGCTCAAGAAGCCTGGTCTCACAATAAAGTTTATTTATCTCTCTCTCTGAAGATATGTATCAAGAACTCATATTGCTTTTTTTACTTTTCTTCTTTCAAAGAAATTCTTATTATTTCTGCATTATTTATTCGTAATAATTACAATATACTCCACATATACGCATGGGCTAAAATTGTGGGAACTTCGCGACCAGTTAACTCCTCATCGACACCAGAGGAGATTCGTTGTTACAACGAGTAACCTCGTTATCAGCTGTTAAGGGGCCAATCGTTCAAGTTTTTCTTCATACATCTCGCTAGTCCACGGGCCAAATGTTATTTTCGCCACTTAAATTGTCTTTGCGTAGCTGTCCCTACAACCTGTCATTTGACGTGAAAGAGGGCAAGAAAGCATTAGAAAGCAAGGAATGCAGTCATTAGGAAATACGTCCACTGGTCTCATGTTTGCCTCGAACATAGCATTCAGGCAGCTCAGTAACTGCTTGACGAAGTGATATCATGAGGTGATAAGTGTCCACCGTTGCAACAGGTCACGTAATCACGGACAATGATGCAGAAAGCTATACAAAGGCAATGGAGTGCAAAAAGCGAAAATGAAAGTTTGAGTGCCACATGGATTTAGATTCAGACGAATGGCAAAGCGGATGTACTGGTTTATAATTAACAATGACAAATAAACAGAGACACAGATATTCTGTCGTTTCTGTATTTTTCATTCCTTTGTAAAGAGTTGTCAATTATGAGCGAATTTAGGAGTAAACATGTTATAAGCGTCTAGTTGTTATGTTGGAGACCCATGGCAGTGCAAATAGTAACGCGCAACAGTGTAAAGGCCAGACAGTTGAAGGGCATTCTTGCAACTTCATTGAACAGCTTCAATCCTAGGAAGCAAATACCTAGTCAAGCCAAGGAATGCACTGAGCCCCTAGTCCCCTTTCAGCCAAAGGTGAGCATGCAAGTTTTGAGATGTGGCGACAAACGTAGATGAGTTACTATGCAATCTTATGTGATTGTCACTGACCAACAACCATGCAAAAATTGCATGTCCTGGCAAACACGTGTGTACAGCAAGCACTGCAGTTCCATGTGGTTCCAAGGAGCCACAGATCCCACACACTTCTTTAATATTGTTAATACTATAAGTTTACTAATACCGTAATCGAAAGAATAATAAACTGAAACTGAACTTTGTGTGCTATTACTGAGCCAACAAATGATCTCGGTATTTGATTGTGAACATCAGAAACATTGGTGAAGTAAAGCAAACGCAACATACTGAAGCAGTAGTGAGTCAGGAGTGGCATCACAACTTCATCCTGCAGTGCCATCAGCAAAGCCAAATAGCAACGGCCCGCGTGCACTCTCTTAGAAAATATCTTTCCCAAACCTGCATTTAAAGTGTCTGCAGGCAATGCTCACCCGATCGAATCATCTTTTCTGGTAAATGATTGGCTCTTCATGGCTACGTATGCAAGCTCCGCTTCGTTGATGTGCTACATAGAGGCGATGTCGCGAACCAAGCTGCTAGGTCTGTGACATTGCAGTCGCAGTGCCCAGACCCAAGGTGAATCACTTGATGATCACATGTAAGAAAAGTTTATTGTAAGGAGGCTTTCACTGCATTAGACTAGAATCACGCAGGCCTAGACACAAATAATAAAGAGACAAACGCAGGTGAAATTTCATGCAGCACACTTTCCGATGCAGTTGCATTTAATTGAGGCCACTGGTTCTGTGGCTGCCACATTTCTTCATGAGGGGACCAAGAGTGTGGCCCCACAGATCCTCCGATATAGATACCTTGCGCAGAGAAATGATGCACTGAGAAAGTTGAGCGAGCAGTGAAATGCTCACATGAGAATCAGACATAATTTAAAATTTGAGAGGAACTCCAATGCTGATAGCTACGGTTGTAACTTGACTGAGTCTGGGGCTCTGGCGTACAAGGCATATGGTGAAACTTGAATTGACGACCGTCAAACACAGTGCTCCTCTTTGCTGCCCCCCTTCTGCTTGTAACGCTGTCATCTGTAAATGCCGGCGCGTCAGGTGCCATGAAATCTCGCGAAAATGACTGAAGCCTCCAAAGTGATCGTTCGAGAATGTTGCTCCAGCCTTCTCCACAAATACCCCTGTCCACTTTCACGCGCGTTTTCTCGCACTTTTTCGCCCAATATCAAAGTACAGCTAAAAGGACACACTATTGTTCCTTCTCAGAGCATAAAGATATCAGGAATTGTTTTAAACTCGGGTCGTACCAGCACGATAGAATTCAACAAGCTTTAAAATACAACAGCTCAAGTTACCCACATGATCCGGCGAATGGGCGAACGATCCGGTGAATCCAACTCCTTCCTTGTTAATTGTTCATTGAGAATACATTCAAATTCAAATTCAATAGCAACCAAGGCGTCTTGTCTCGAATAGCTTACGCTATACCATACGCACCACTCAACGCCACCTAATTTAGGACAAACGACACAGGGGTGCCAACTTCCAACTTTTAGAAACGATAGAACCCAGCCTTTAAAACGCAAACCCGAGAGAAGTTGAGACATACGCTGGGACTAGCAACAGGTTTGATGAAAACAACCACACAGAAGTTCGCAGGGCAGCCAGAGCGCGCATGCGTCGTACATACCACGTGACTATCAACAAAACTCAAAATCACATGTAGTAACCGAATTTTTTTTTCTAAATGAGCTATCTCTTTCTTCGACAGCGATAACGAGCCCACTTGAAAATCACAACTGGAAATTTCAGTCTGTCGCATTTTGGGATGTTGTTTCTGTCGTTCTGTTGTCTGTAGTGTGAAGTCTTGTAGTCTAAAGTACTGTAGTTATTGATCAATGTTTAATTAAAATTAACAGAGACATCATTAAGGCTATGTAAATTTGTTAGTGCAAAAAGGATATAAAAGTAAAAAACTTCCCTGCTGGGGATTCGAACTTGGGACCTGAGTATCCCGAGCCCTGCACCTTACCCTTGCACCACGGCGATTTCTTTTCCTCATTACCTTCATTACAACAACATGCAAACGCGTACAAAGTAGGTCACTTGCTGCAGAAAAATGATATACATATTATAATATTACATCATTACGGGAGACTGTACATATTTAAAAGGCCCTTAAAGAGGATATCACATACACCAAAGCGTCAAGCTCCTGAAACCACTCTGGCGGTTCAGTCATGTGCTTGACGGCAACACGCGTGCACCTAAGACTTTCACTTAGGTGTTCCCTCGCAGACCTGTCATCTACGTGGGCATTCCTGATATCCATAGGCGTTTTCCACACGCTTCTCATGCACGAAAGCATTATCAAGTCAGCCGGCACTCCGCTTGTGTCAGCACATGGTAAGCACCAACTACCGAAAGGACTTAAGGGCAGTTCTTTCTTCAGAGTTTATTTGAGAACATCCCTCAAGAAAACGGAGCCATGGGAATCCAAGAAGACGTGCTCAATAGTTTCAGGTTTCTTACATATGATGCAGTTAACAGACCATAAAACAAAGAAGCCCTTGCTTTGTAGCCATTGCTTCACAAGAAGAGTGCCCAAATGCAATTGAAAAAAGGTTTTCGCTGAAGATCGAACCGGCATTTTTCTATTGCGTTTCAGCACATTTCGTTCAGGCCCTAAGTTGTACATCGTACGGTAAACAGGATGTGGCAAGAAAGCATCAACCAGATCCATATAATGTTTCTTACGCGTCACAGAAGTTAAAAATTCGTTCGAAGAACGTGCTTTCAGTAAAGAAAAAGACATAACAATTTCCCTCAGAAAGCCAATTCGTGTTCGAGTTTGTTCATTTGTTGATGAGACAACCCACTCAGGCAAGGAAGAACTCAATTTCACTCGAATAACAGTACGCATAAATGTATCACTTTGGTCCCTTAAGAAAAAGAACCTACTAACAATCTGTTTGAAAAACAAATGTTTCAATCCTACTCCTCCATTCTTCACCGAATGAAGCAAGTTACACCGGCTAGTTCTTTCCCAAATGGATCCCCATATATATACCGCAAACACTCTGTGAAGTTTCTACACCGAAATTCTTGCCATGCGTAACACGTGTAGTAAATAACACACCTTTGTAGCTAAAAACAAATTGCAAACACTAGCTCTCAAAAACATTGAAAAATTATGCCCGCCCCACTTTTCTGTCTGATCTTTAACTCTTTTTACTTCTTCGATCCAATACGCGGCACTGTCACGACAATGTTGTAATGGCACCCCAAGATATTTTCCAGGGGTAACGCTGCAGTTCATATTGCAAAAATACTCGGGTGCCATGACCAGCTGCCGTGCCATAAACCTAGGTACTTAGCCCAGCTGACAACACTTCCAGTGGCAGTGCAAAATGAAACAACCTCTCTCATAGTGTTATTCACGCTTTCTGTATCAAGGCAGAAAATTGCCACGTCATCTGCATACGCCAAAACTCTAGTCTCAATTCATGCGTAGATAAACCGACGAATAGTTTGGCTTATAATTATTTTCAAACAAAAAGGCTCTAAATACAACGCAAATAAATGAGGCGACAAACAGCATCCTTGTTTTACTGATGATTTCACTTTTATACTGGCGCCTAATTTCCTAATAATTACTAACTTTGCAGTGCAATCTTTGTACACCATTCTTACTCCATCTGTTATCACTGCACCAGCGTTAACATGTTCTAAGAGCAAAAATATGACATCATGGACGACTCTATCAAAAGCCTTTTCAAGCTCAATTTGTATCATAGCGACTCTGTCCTTTCTTTTATCGCAACATTCCAGTATGTCCCTTGCAGTATGTATATTGGAAAATATCGATCTGCCTTTGATACCGCCTATCTGATGGGGGCCCACAAGTTCTTTTATAACGGTCTGCAATCGTCGCACCAGTACTTTAGTGCAAACTTTATAGTCCGTATTTGTCAAGCTTCTTGGTCTGTAGGCTTCAACCGCCAAATGTCGCGCACGATCTTTCACTTTAGGTATTAAAATAACATGCGATGTCCAAAAAAAAAAAGGAGGTGCTTCCTAATTCTCGTACATCTCCCTTATCACGCGGTGTAATGCGACAGCTATTCCACTTTTAAAGCTCTCATAGAAAGCCCCTCCCAGACCATCAGGCCCCAGCGACTGGCCGGGACTAAGTTCGTCAATCGCATCCTCAACTTCTGAAAGGCTTATTGGTCTGTCGAGCGCTTCACAGACCTCGTCTGCTAATGTTGGTATTAATGGCAAGAAGTCAGTTCTGAACCTTTCAATCTCACATGTCTTTTTCCCCATCACGCGTTCATAATAAGACTCAAATGCGTGCTCAATCATTCCAACATCATTAGTGACTTCCCCTTGATAACTTACTTTTGCTATTTTGTTATTGGGGCACGACGCGGCAACGACAATGGGACGCTCACCGCGTCTGTTATTACAGTTCCTCCTGCTCGGGCTGACCTGCCGGCCTCCCGTCATTCTGGAACTTGGCTCCGTGGGTGTGACACGTATCATGAACGCGAATGCGTGGTCTCCTTGGCCGAGCCCTGTCAACAATGGTATCGTCGATCTACCGCAGAACGAGGGAGCACCTACGTGGCATGCGGCACCAACTTTGGCGGATGACGGAATCATCACCTGGCAACGTGGGCAATGCTCCGGCACGTACATCGGATCCGGCGCGGGATATAAAAGCCCGCCACAACCGCTCTCTGCTGGGCACGACGCCGCTATGACAATGGGACGCTCACCGCTTCTGTTGTTACAGGTTAGTTACCTGGACAATACCAGCGGCTTTAAGTGCAATAATTGCTGTCTAATAGCGGTGTCGGGCCCAATTGGGCTCTATGACAGTGTCAAACGCGCACTGTGCTGCTTTGTGCGACTTCATGCTTCTTTCTGTGTCTCGTTGCGATTGATACTGTCTGGGGATGTCGAACTTAATCCTGGACCTGAAGATTCTGTGTTAGACATTGTACGCAGGATAGAAGCAGGCCAAGCTGCAATTTTGGTGGAACTTAAGGGGATAAAAGAAAAGCAGGACGCCACAGACGTAGAGGTGAAATGCCTTAAGGACAGAGTCGCCACTCTCGAGTCCACGCTTAGCCTACGTGAAGCCTTTGGGACAGACACACCTGACAGAATCCAGTCATTTTCTCGCCAGTTAAAAACCATAACTTCAAGGTGCGAGGACGCCGAAAACAGACTACGTAGATCAAATTTACTTTTTTTTGCATTAGCGATGAGTCCGGTGAAGATTGGACGACTTCACAGCAAAAAGTCGTCAAACTCTGCGCTGAAAGGCTGGATCTTACTTTATCAAGCGACCAGTTTGAACGTGTGCACAGAATTGGTCGATTCGCTCATGACAAATGCAGGCCAATAATCGCTAAGCTTGTCACATTTAAAGACAAACAGAACATTTTGGCTTCTGCAAGGAAGCTAAAAGGCTCCCGCTTATCGGTCCGCGAGGATTTCGCGTCAAGCACTCGCTTGGCACGAAAAAAACTGCTAGAATATGCAAAAGCACAGGACAAACCGTGCGAACTTTCACTTGACAAGATGCGCATAAACAAGGAATACATGTACGACGCTGATAGAGACACCGTCGTGTTATGTAGCAGATAGCTAAATAAATCTACGGGTGCACAGGTCCCTGAACTGCCCCCTTGTACTGACTCATCTCGCTTGCTCACAATATCGTGCACTAACATACGCAGCATACTAAATAAGCACGATATATTTTGTTCCTTTATAGAAGATAGCAATCCCGACATTCTAGCTCTAACAGAAACACGGCTGCACCACGATGTTTCAGATAGTGAAATTTTTATAGAAAGTGACATATTCAGCATTTATCGGCATGATCGCAATGATAAAAAGGGCGGTGGTGTCTTGCTTGCAACAAATAAAAGGATTTCTTCTTATGAAATTGACACCTCATCATCACTTGAGATTATCTGCGCTGCACGTCATACCATTTGTGCAAACATATTAGTTGGTGTCTCTTACCGCCCCCCTCAATTGTCCCTTCCATTTGTTGATAAACTACGCGAAAACATTGTTACTGCCATGCAAAAATATTCAACTAGTTATGTTGATCTGCTCGCGATTTCAATTTTCCCCAAATCATTTGGCCATGCTTGTCATCGTCGTGCAAGCACGCAACCGATTTCATTGAATTAACCTTGGACTTAAATCTTTCTCAGGTAATCAATCAACCCACCCGTGACAATAACCTTTTAGATTTGGCACTAACTACCGCACCTGAAACCGTGTGTCCTGTGTTAATTTCTGACGGTTTTAGTGACCATAAGCTGCTTCAACTGACGCTCCGAATACTCATGTTATTTACTGGGTTTCAATATAAAAAAATTCGAGATTACAACAAAGCTAACTACGTTTCCATCAACAGTGAACTTCAGTTATTTCTCAGTGACTCATTCTTGCCGTCTTTTTCCCAACGTTCCATTAACGAAAACTGGATACTTTACAAAGACAAATTACTCGCTCTTGCAGACAAATATATTCCGTACGTTTCGGCAGCGAACGACAAGTCTAAGCCATGGTTCAATAAAGAAACTTCGAACACTACGTAATCAAAAAAAACGTCTGTACCGCAATGCTATAAATCGTGCAAGCGAGTCCTGATGGAGCAAGTACAAAAGTTTCTTTAGTGAGTGCACTTTAGCCTTACGCACTTCTAAAGAGAAGTATTTTGCTCACGACTTACCTTCTCTCCTGAAGACTAATCCGCGAAAATTTTGGCAAACGTTAACACCCGGTCACACTTCTGATATTTGTCTGCTAGACGACAAACAACAACCTCTTTCAGACGGGGAATGTTCATCGCTATTTAATGATTATTTTTCTTCTGTTCTTACAAGGGAAGACCATTCCGATATTCCAGTGGTTCCGGATTACGATTACCCATTTATGGCACCCATAAATATCTCAACTGAAGGCATTGTTAGCCTCATTAACGGACTTAAAACCACATCTGCCTGTGGTATTGACAATATTAACACTGTATCCACTTCAAGTATCATTCTGTATCATATCTTCAAGCAGTCCTTGTCGTCTGGTGTCTTGCCTGTTGACTGGAAGATTGCGAAGGTTGTCCCCATTTTTAAACTGGAGATAGACATAGGCCTGAAAACTATCGCCCAATATCGCTAATATCTGTGTCACGCAAACTATTTAAACACATAATCGCCTCGCATATTTACACGCACCTAGAAAAAATAACTTTTTCTTTCAGAAATAGCATGGCTTCAGGTAAGGTCTATCTTGTGAAACACAGTTACTAGAGTTTACCACCGATCTACACAGCAGTAGAAATAACAGTCAACAAATAGACGCCATTTTCCTGGATTTCTCCAAAGCATTTGATCGCGTTGCCCATTGCCGGCTCATTTCTAAAATATCTCATCTAGGTATCGACTCACTAACCCTTTCTTGGCTTAGAAACTTTTATCGCTTCGTCGCCAATTTACCGTTGTTAACGATTGTCCTTCTCCTATCACTGAGGTCACGTCTGGTGTACCACAGGGGAGTGTGTTGGGGCCTCTGCTTTTCCTAATATTTACTAACGACCTACCTTCAAACATTTCCTCCTGCATACGACTATTCGCTGACGATTGCGTTGTCATGGGGATTGATTCCAATAACGATCCTACCACCTTGCTGCATAACCTTCACATTATTGCCGACTGGTGTAATATATGGAAAATGTCTCTTAACCCTTCCAAATGTAATAATATATTGTTCTCACGCAAGCACACTAGCTCCACATTCACATACACCATAAATAACACGAATCTGTCACGTACCACTACTTACAGATACCTTGGTGTAAACCTCACTAGTAACCCTTCTTGGTCTCCACATATGACTACAATTTGCGCAACTGCATCTAAAACCCTTGGCTTTCTGAAGCGCAACTTGCAAAATTCATCTGCTGACGTGCGTAAATAAGCACACCTGACATTCGTACGCCCACAATTAGAATTTGCATCCGCTGTATGGTCACCGCACCAAGAATACTTAATAACCATGCTGGAACGCATCCAGAACAGAGCTGCCCCATATATAACTCGGAATTTTGATTGAAACTCAAGTATAACGCAGATCAAGCTCGATATTTCTTTACAGCCCCTAGACATCCGCCGCAAGATTGCTTTGCTCTATTTCACAAATATACTCATTCTGATAAGCCATGCATATTACCCCTCGAAATCCCCGTCCGCACGTCCTCAAGATTACATAATCATTTTAGCTTCAAGCGCATTTTCGGTAAAACCACTGCTTTCAATTTATCTGCTGTACCTCGTGCCATATGCCACTGGAATGGTCTTCCCGACGATATCGTCACGATAACTGATCGTAAAATATTTCGTGAATGTCTGTGCGTGCTTTCTACATAATCTCCTTCCTCTTATATATCTGCTACGCTCGATCATGCTGTGCTTTTTTTTTTAGTTCAGCCACTGTACAGTTGTCTTAGGTTTATTTTTGAGTTGTAACAAAGAACTTAACAGCTCTTTGTTACATTGCCCCTCTTACTCAATGCCCGACAGGGCCTGTAAGGTGTTTTCTAAATAAATAAATAAATAAATTTCTTTGGAAACCGCGTGTTTGTTCTCGTCATTTATTGCTCGGAAGGTTAGGCGTCTCTCCCATCCATAAGCTCTCGGTCCTTGCCCTTAATACAGCACCACTGTACTTTTTTTCATCCATGACTTCAAGGTCAGACTTAACTTCTTCTATTTCTATTGAAAATAAGCCAAGCGCAGGGGTTTCTGCGCTGAGCATATATTTTAACATACCGTGTAATTCCTTCTAACGCTCTTTTTCTTTGTGATAGACCACGCATGCTCTTTCTATCGTGGTGAATTTAACGTCTCTTTTGAAGAGTTGCCATTCTGCAATTAAGAACGCTGACGCAGTTATGCTGAGCGAATTTTCGAGCGTTCCTTGAACTGCCTTTTGAAAAACGTTGTCTTGCAAAAGCTTGTCATTTAGCCTCCATAAGTCCCAGCTCAATTTCTATGGTTTCTTTGTTATGGTTGACATAACGAGGCAATCATCGCTAAAACTAACGTGTAACACTTGAAAACTTGAAAATAAAGGTACAAAGGTTAACGGAGCATAAATTCTGTCCTGCCTGCTATAACACTGACCTTCGAAGTGAGTATACATGGTGTGCTTTTCGCTTGACAACACATAACTAATGTCTTCAAACTCTTCTTGCCTTACAATCGAACTTAAAAGCAACGCACTTTTATCACGAACACTAGTCAACTTAGATTTATCTTTTGGAAAGCAAACACAATTAAAATCACGCAGTAATATCGTGAACATGTCTCTAAATGTACATTTTGCCAATGTCAACAGTAAGAATCTCTGTCTGCGTTGATGTTTACATTTGCATATTAGTAGCCAAGATGCGCTTTCACTACACCGCGTCAACTGCCGCATTTCTGGAACAGCAAAACTGTTGTTACGATCGACAGGTACATCATGGAGTGATAGAAAATTGATTTTGCTCTAGTATATCCATGTTAAATCATATTAAATAAGAGATTCATAAATAGACAACGGTGACCGGAGACACTGTGTTAGAGTTGTTAGTGCTAATTTCGACAGTTGTCGCTCGCTGTTTACACTTTTGAGCGCGCATATAATTCGTGTGTTCAATGCAAAATTGCTACATCAACATTCATGGATGAGTGTTCATTCTGAAAGCATACTGGCTTGTCTCGGCAGCGCTCTACCAGATTAATGAGACCAGAGCGAGACAGCTGTTCAGGCCACTTTGTGGAAAAACCCAAAACTTCTTTTTAGCTTCGCAAAAGGTTATGAAATATTTCTGGGAAATTAACTAATGTGTCGATGTCACGGCACATGTAAGTCCACAGGCCTGTGTGCCACATCTTACCAAATAAAACAAAACGTATACGCAGCCATTCCCGCAGTGGTATGATTTTGATCAGCGGCCGATTTTGAGGAAGCCGGTAGGGCGTTGCTGGTGCCTCGTCGTCACGGCACAATTGAAACAATTGGCCACGTCGACTTTAATACCGGTGTTGGTGCTATCAGCATTGCCGGCTTCAGAGAAGCACGATTGAATACCACGCAAGCGAAAAGTACAGTGTACACCACCGATGCGAAACTGACATATAATTTTAAAGCGTCGCGACGGAAAGCGCTTCCGTCGCGGGTTCAGAACTTATGTCGCTGCGACAGAAACTGGCACATTTCTAACGCCACGACAAAAAATGTGTAGTCCTAACAGAGAGTTCCTGTTGTGACGTCAGGATCGCTGTTGCGATAGAAAGTTGTTGTTGCGACTTCATAAACTTTTGTTCTCGCGACAGAACGTTTCTGTTGCGACATCAGAACTGTTGGCCGTCGCGACCGAATGTTTCTGTTGCGACATCAGAATTTCTGTCGTAACATCAGAAGCGCTGTCACGATAAAAAGCTGTTGTGATGACTTCAGAACTCTAGCTGTCGCGACAGAACCTTTCTGTTGCGACTTCACAACTCCTGGTCTTTGGACAGAATGTTTCTGTTGCGACATCCGAATTTCTGTCGTAACGTCAGAAATGTCTGTCGCAACTACAGAAACGTTAGGGACTTCTGTCGTACAACAGAAATTTCTGTAGTCGCGACATAAATTTCGGTAGTTGCGACACGAATTCCTGTTGTCTTTTTCAACTAAGAGGGTACACTAACACATTGATTCTGACCATGTTTTCTTTTATGGTACGCTTCAATCAGTTCACATTCGTATCGTGCGGCTCCCCTGCCAATAATTTCTGTGTCTTGTAGAACAGGTGAACAGCCGCACACTCGGCAATGAGTAGACAGGCTTGCCCCACCTCCTGACGTGACGGCCGTTTCGCCTTCTTTTAAGCGGACAATAATGCAGCACCCCGTCTGGCCTATATACACGCGACCACACTTCAATGGTATGCGATAAAAACATTTTTGATGGAAGTGGTGAAATTATGGCTGGTATTGCAGGCAATCCTAGGTTTACGAGTTTTTATCTTAGCACGTAGACTTGACATCTTGCATGGCGCCGAGAACGCAACCCGAACGCCGTGCTTGTGGCAACTTTTTTTTTCACATTATGGGAAACTTACCACTCGCTTGCGGTACTCATTGGCAGCGCTAAGTGCTTTGCCTTCTGTTTCTTTTTTCAGCTTTTTCAGTTTTGTCTCGGCTACTGCTTTGAGAACAAAGCAGTAGTAAGTCATGTTCTATATCCAGAAGGTTTCCCACAATGTGAAAAATAGGTTGCCACAAGGCACGACCTTCGGGTTGTATTTCCAGCGCCATGCAAGATGTCAAGTCTATGTGCTAGGATTTAAACTCGCAAACCTAGGATTGCCTGCAGTACCAGCGATAATTTCACAACTTCCACCAAAAATGTTGTTTATCGCATACCATTGAAGTCTGGTCGCCTGTATATAGGCCAGACGGGGGGCTGCATTAAAGTCTGCATAATTGAACACGAAACGGCCGTCACCTCCGGAGGAGGCGCCACTCCTGCCGACTCGTCGCCGCGTGTGCGGCTGTTCACCCGTTCTACAAGACAGAAATTATTGGCAGGGGAGCCACACGATACGAACGTGAACTGATTGAAGCGTACCATTTACGAAAACATGATCACAATCAAAGTGTTAGTGTACCCTTGTTATCGCTGATAAAGAAAGAGCTTATTTAGAAATGTGGTTACTAAATGTCATTTTAGGTGTTGTTGATAGTCACGTGGTATGTGCAACACGTGTGCACTCCGGCTGGCCTGCGAACTTCTGTGTGGTTCTTTTCATTAAACTTGTTGCTAGTCCCGGCGTGTGTGTGTCTAGTTCTCTCCTCGTGTTTGCGTCTTAAAGGCTCGGTTCCATACCCGTACAAAAATGACTGTTGATTAACCATTTGATATATTATTGGGCAATTGTTGAAACAACGGACTTCAACGAATTTTCAAGAGCAATTGAGTTCACTCAACCCTTGCACAACAATATTACCGTTGAGTGTTCTCAATAAACAATTTATTGGGTAATTTGTGTTGATTTTTCTAGTTTTTTTGTTATGTAGCAGCTGAGTCCAGTATACAATAATTAGGACTCGCATATGAATACATTCCAAACATGTTTTGCGATGCGTTCCAACCTCATTCCTGTCACTATGCGGCAGGTAGGTTCTTCTTTCGTCTCGCTTTCATTAAAAGAAAATGACCGATGGGGTGGAATCGAACGTCGGCCGTCGAGCCCGGTACTCTAACCAATAGGCCACGAGCGCCGCATACTCCTCTCATTCGAAAGCCAGTAAGCTCTGAAATGCTTGAGGGCGCGAGCGTCGCTCCTGTCAGAGCATACGTGCCTTCGCATCGCTCCCCAGGAAAGACCCGAACGCCAACTTATTCGACAAGGACCAGTCCTCAGACGCGGCTCGTCTTCTCTAGAACATCATCCGAACATTCTGGCCAACTTCTGCTGTGATCAGACCAACGTACTGTGAGTTTCTGTGCTTTTGTCACGGACCTGGCAGGGCGCTCAGCTAGCCCTAACGGCTGGGAGAGTAGGCCTACCATCAAGTACGCCAAAGGCCCGCACTCCCGCAGCAGCAATGACCATGAAATTCGTCACCGACGCTGATGGATGGACCAGCCGAGTATCGAAACATTCCCAAGGTACGCAGCACGTTGCAACGCTCATTTTGCGTCCGCCAACTGGCCTTTTCCTACCTCAGTGGAGCCCACGAACGTTTCACGACGCGCTAAGCGTCTCAGCAGCCCTGACTGCTGCAGAGGCTCGCGCCGCTACAGTGGACATCAAAAAAGAAAAGAACTTGGCTATAATAACAAGTGATGACTCCTCGGCGACAGAAAAGCTCCAGCACATTAACGAAACCACTTTTAATGGCAAAACTTACCCTGTCCACATCTATATCGCTTCGCCCCACAACTCGCGTAGAGGTGTGATCCACAACGTGGACCTGAACACCCCAACCGAAGAATTGATGCCTGAACTCAGAGCCCCAAATTTTGAAATTACTGCGGCTCGTACGATGGGTAAAACAGCCACTGCAATCATAACTTTCAAGGGCTCGCATGTACCTGGCCAGGTCATCTTCGGCGAAGGTGTATACCGCTGCGTCCCTGACCGACCCAAGGCGCAATTTTGCTCAACATGCTTTGCTATAGGACACCGATCAGACGTTTGCGCGACAATGGAAAACAAAGGTGCAGAACATGTGGAAAGTCTGTCGGAGATCCTGTAGGGGATCATGACTGCAAACCAGGCTGCCCTAATTGTGGCAACGACCACACGGCCGATGACCCAACTTGTGAACTGCGACGAGCCGCTGATAAAGCGGTCAGAAAAGCGGCCTACCTGAAGCGTTCGAAACAACGAAAGGACAACAAGCAAATGAAAACAGTCACCATCGCAAGCAGAAGCCCAAGCCCAAAACGCAACTCCGACAACACATCGAGAGACAGAAGTAGCTCCAGAAGCCGTCAACAGTCCAGCAGCCGCAGCCACTCCAGAGGCAGGAGCCGATCCAGGGGCCGCAGCCGATCTCGGGGACGCGGCCATTCCAGGGGCCGAGACCAAAGCCAGTCCGGCAGCAGCGGCCATTCCGGCAGCGGCGGCCAGCCCGGGGACTGCAACCGGCCCGGAGGTGGCAGCCAGTCTACGGATCACAACCATTCCCGAGGTCTACAAGACGAGCAACCCACCAACCAGCGAAACGTGAGTCAGTCACCCGGCACCTCCCCTTTCCCCCCCGTGACCTATACATATCAAGTTCAAACACGAGCTCAAAAAGTAGCCAAGGATTATAAGAACGCTCTACTTCAAACCCGCAGACCTAATGAAATGTCAACGCTATCGTCACAATCCCTAGAGCCTACCGAAGACATGGACATGCAAGCAGAGGCACACGCACCTGAAGCAACACCATTGGGTGATATAGTACAACCCTTAGTACAGGAAGTAAAACCAGCGTCATTCCAACAGGCAGTGAAAAAGTTAAGATACCATACAACAGCCCTACAACACCTTGAAGCAGATTTTAAACAACTAAGGGACGAAATGAAAGAAATGCAAACCAGTCTAGAGGCCAAGATAGCTCAACAGGTTGCTGCTCAAGTTTAGGAGGCGCTAAAACATACACTCAGCAAATAATAAGCCAAATGCGCTCCCTGTTCAACGAGCTCCTCAGCAGCCAGGCAGAGGCGATGGTCTCTACACAAGTGCAGGTTGCGATGGTCGCATTACCGCGCGAGGAAGAGTGCGAACGACCCAAAGCACGTCGATCTACCAGCGTAACGCGACCCACTCCTTACCCTACAGCGGGCGCCCCGCAAGATCATCAGTAGAACAATGGCGACTAATCTGATGGTGTGGCAGTGGAACTGTAGAGGGATTGCTCGAAAACGGAGCCTTCTCACGCAGTAAATTGCCGCTCAAGATCGTCGATCCGACATTCTCCTACTCCAGGAAACTAACCAAACACCGCATCTTGCAGTCTATACGGCGTATAGCCATAATTCGGCACTGGCCATCCTTATTCGTAAAGATATCGCGGCAAATGTTGTCCACAGCACGGAACAGAGCCTCACTGTACGCGTCTTTCCAACTAAAATTGTCAAGAGCAAGGCAGAGCCCCAGTTATTCATCACTAATGTTTATAGCCCGCCAAAACAGAAAGTAGACTTCTTCAAGGAGGTTGCGAATCTGCGGCCAACGAAGTATTATAATCATCTAATAGCAGGCGACTTCAACGCGCCACACACTTCATGGGGATACACAAAAAACTCATCCAAAGGATCCGCCCTACTGTACTACATGCAACAGGCCCAGCTAACCCTCCTTAACGAGGCCGACTCCCCGACGCGGCACGGCAACTCCGTAGAAAGGGATACCACGCCCGATCTCGCCTTCATTAAAGGACGACTGTCAGCACATTGGGTTAACACTTACGATACTTTAACGAGTGATCACACAGTCATAAAGATATTTCTGCATATCAAAGGATTCCCAAAACGCCAGCGCAAGCATCGCCTCACGGATTGGAATGAATTCCGCAAGGCACATGTAGGAGACTTCCAAAACATGCACTTGAAAGATTGGTTTGAGATGGTCAGGCAACGAATCCAGTCACACACGAAGGAAATAATAGAGAAGTGGGAGCAACCAAGCACGGACAAGCACCTTCTGCATCTCTGGGAGGCACGACATGGCCTCATTAAGAGGTGGAGAAGAAATAAGCTCAATCTAAAGCTACGCTCATGCATCAACACGCTCAACGAAGAGATCATCCACTACACTGAACATCTCGCTCGTGAGCCGTGGTACGCTACGTGCGACAAGCTCAACGACACATTGAATATGAGCTCCACGTGGAATGTCATCCGATCACTCATTGAACCAACCCAGACAAAGACGGAAACGTGCCATAAGCTGCGAAAGCTGCTGGAAACATTTGAGCATACCGATGACCTATTAACGAGCCTATAACAACACACGTTGCAGATCCAGCGCAACCACAGTATGCCGACTACAAAAGCGCAGAGCCAGAAAATGAGAGTCTCACCGGCCCAATCACATTAGCGGAACTACAGCGTGCCTTAGCAGAAGCAAAGCCGAATAAAGCGCCAGGACCAGACCAAATTACGACAACACAGCTCCGCAACCTTATACAAGCCGATCATGCATTCTTACTTCTGCAAATTAACAATGTGTGGGACACGGGCAGCTTGCCAGAAGAGTGGAAGACAGCCAGCATAATTTTCATTCCGAAGCCTGGCAAGCCCCAAGCCATAGTGAATCTGCATCCAATATCGCTAACATCATGCGTGGGTAAGCTAATGGAGCGCATCGTGCTTAACAGACTTCTTAGTCATCTTGAGCAATCACAACACCTACCCCATAATTTGATTGGATACAGACATCACTTATCTACTCAAGACGTTCTGCTGCAGCTAAACGAAGAAATCACGAAGGAAACAAGCAGCGCTCAACTTAAAGCTATTCTTGCCATAGACCTCAAGAAAGCTTTTGACTATGTTGACCACGATGCTATGCTGCAAGAGCTCGAAGCTACTGGCTGCGGAACGAAGCTTTATAACTATATTAGGGACTTCCTACGGAGTCGCACGTATACGCTACGAGTAGGCGACATCACCTAACAACAGTATCCCCATCCGCAGAGAGGTATCCCGCAGGGTTCCGTGATCTCGCCCACACTCTTTAATCTTGCCATGCGCGTAGTCCATAGAGAGCTACGAGACATCCCCGACATCAAATATGCGATCTAAGCAGATGACATCACCATCTGGTTCAACACAGGTTCACCAGGGCATATCCAAGAAACACTCCAACAAGCTATGAACAGGGTGCATGAGTCTGCTCAAACTATTGGCCTTAGATGTGCGCCGGAAAAATCTGAGTTGCTACTGGTCCTCCACAAAAGATGGAGACCGCCCACCATACAAATTGTAAACGAAGGCAAGCCCATTTCCCAACCAAAATGTATTAAGATCCTCGGTCTCCATATCCAGAAAGGTGGAGGTCCCGCTGCGACGGTGAATCACCTGCTCAGGCAAGGAGAACAGGTGCTGCACATGATGCGTAGGGTCTCTAACCGAGCAAATGAAGTGAAAGAGGCAGATATGCTTCAACTAAGAAACGCACTAATTATGTCGCGCCTGCGCTATCACCTGCCCTATACCAATCTCCGTCAGCAAGATATTAATCGCCTTGATGCGCTCATCCGCAAGGCGACAAAGCTGGCCATCGGCATCCCGTTTAGTGCCAGCACTAAGCTCCGCCTTGACATCGGTTGCCATAACACGGTGGCGGAACTAGTCAGCACTCATCCTCGTCGCCAAGAACTGCGTTTGCAGCACACGTGTCAAGGCACGCACATCCTCCATAGCATAGGTCATCATCCAGAAGCTGCGCCCCTTCTGAACACGCGCCCACTACCACCGAAACAACGCGAACTCCTAACCATAGCTCCACTGCCACGCCATATGAATCCAGAACGAAGCAAAGAGAGGCGACGAAAGCGAGTTGCCTACTTCAAGACGTACACGGCAAGACACCCTGACGGCATATACTTCTACGCTGATGCTAGCGTTGGTGCACGGGGCTGTGCTATAGTAGTCGTGAATAATGACCTCCAGACTGTACATACTGAGTTACTCCCAGAGTCAGATCCGACCTTAGCGGAACTGACAGCCATCGCAACCGCGATCAAACACATGCCCTTCAGTAAGTCAGCCTACCCAAGAACCATATTTACCGACTCCATGGCGGCTTGCAGGAAATTGTTGCACAATGATCTCCCGGCCCACATTTCGACATTTATTCAAGAGCACCTTCATGGTACTCTGGAAATCATCTGGATACCTGCTCATGATGGGCTGCCGGGAAATAAAAGGGCTAATTAGCTCGCCTGCGAGACATTGATCCAGGCACCCTGCATTCCGCGACCAGCCCAGACGAAAAGGTGGGCTCCCCTGCTTCTGCGGCCATATCAAGAGGCAAGACGCAAGTTCCCCAAGCTCAGCAAAGTGCTCACCCGTGAACAGGGTGTACTGATTCGCCAGGCCCAGACAGAAACACTCCCTACACCAGCGCGAATGCACCTCCTCCGCGGCCTCTTACCTGAAGATCCCCCACCCTGCCGATATTGTGGCGAATAGCCGAACGCATCCCATATCCTCTGGTCCAGTGGACCACCCCCAACTCCCTTTCCTGCCCCGACAAATCTTTCCCCTAAACCCCATGCCGGGTGGCTGACAGAAGCAGCCAGCGCCGACGACCAACGGTACCCTGCGGCGTTTATCAGTGCTGCACTGAAGAATGCCGCAAGCGAGGCTCTGGTCTGAGGGCCTTTCCACCATACCACCCAACATGAAAATAAAGTTTTTTCTCTCTCTGAAATGCTTGACGTGTGCGCCGCGTGCCACTTCCTGGTGCTGTCGCTACAGCTGGCGCTTTGAAGCGCCTATCTCCGGGACCGCCCCACTTTCGTAGCCATTTTCGCTACGTAAAAACTGCAACGTTAGACTAGATTCATGACCGCCCAAGTTCATAACGATTTATTTCTTCGCCGGTGTACAAATGCCATCGTCGTTTTAACATACACTAGATGACATAACCATTGGTATGATCCGAAATGAGCATGTTTCGGGCAGCAGAAGAATGCGAAATTCACTTGCAAACACGGTGACTACGTGCATGTGGAGTTCCCCAAAAGTAGACACGGTGGCAGCGCGGCCGGCGATAAGACAGGTGCCGACAGGCGACGACGCTACCTTCGAGCATCGGACGCACTGTGGGAACCGTAAAGGCTGTTTCACATGCTGCGACTGCAACGACGAAAATCGGTGCTGTCGCACGCGTCGCAATGCGATTTTTAGAGGGCTCATTTCACATGATTGCGATTTCAACAATGCGACTGGTGCGACGCCCAGGGTTGCTTACTGCCAAGTTTCGTGGCACACGCTGCATAATTATTTTATTGTAGTGAATAAAACATTTACGCTATAATACTATTGACTTATCTTGATTATAATCAAATAATATGTACGCTTACTAATTTAAAAACGTTAGATAAGATTTGTCTTGGAGTGCGCGACGGCGGTTTCTGTAGTTCAGTACTACATCGCGCACGTAAACAGCTGTTCGCAGGTGGTTCAGCGATTCTTTATTCTATATTCAGCGCTGTGTGTTGTCTTATCTACCTTCTATGACCGTTTCGTTCTGCCTGCGCTACAACAATCTAGAAGATGACCTATCGACAATTCATATAGCTACCCTCACCGCATATGCAGTATTCGGAATTCAGCTGCCACGAAGTTGTCGTGTCAGCCCAACAAGATCCTCGCGCTACCCGTGCTCGGCGTTAGCTTCTGGAGAAATGATGCGTGTATATTGCCCGTCATTGCGCATATGTGGTGCCTGCTCCTAGCCATATTCTTACGCCAAAGGCAACAAGAAGCACCAACCCGAACGCCCGCGTGTGCCCCTGAACGAAGCCTCAAACGATCTGTGTGATTACGACGTGGAATGAAAATCGTGTCGTGAAATTCAACCTTAGCGCTAGCCTAGTTCGTCCATCGCCGTGCTTGCGCTGCGAATATATATATCGGAGCCCTCTCTAAATATTTCTAAAGGCGCAAAAGCCGACGCATCAAATGTTTCGAGCAGTTACCGTCACTTTTGTAGAAACCTGTACGTTGTAACATAGCATTCTAAAAGACAAGCTTCTCGTCCACTTTGTTGTCCCGTGTCTCGCGCTGGTAGTATACTCGGAACTTTTAACAAGAAGACCATATCAATACGCGCTATTCATAATGCAGAATCGTAGGCACACGGCAGGCGCACTTGCCGTAGAATTTTGCAGCTTTCTGCTCAGCCTCGCACGCCTATCGCGGTTAGCCTGTTTTGTGGAAATAAATATTATTATTATATTATTAATATTATTAGATATCATAGTTTCTTCACTAATTTATAGCAATCATCCAGATTTCTTAAGCTAGTCATGCATTTAACCTGTATTAGATCAATATTGTTACGACATGCTTATGGGAGTCATTTCAAACTAGATTGCTCAGCCAGAGAAAGTACAAATGCAAGCCTCAATGTTTATTCCAATTTGGTATTCCTAAACAGATTATGTTGGCAGAATTTTATGCCTGCTTGCATTTCCCGCAATTCAATGTTCAGAGCTGGAAAAACTGATTCCTTTTCTTGCTGTCGAATGGCTGCTTCAGTGTCGATAGCAAGCTATAATTATTCATTTCGAAAGTGCTAAGCAATGACTATATGTCTAAGCTTATCAATGCGTTTTTGTTCCACGAACACAATTAATTTTTCTCTCTCCCTCTCATTGACAGCCATGGAATGCAACTGTTCACTTTCATAAGTATCAGGATACAAACATTCTGGAGTTTGTCCTGAGCATTTGTCTGCATCCTATAGTGTGCATGTTTGTATCAAGTTCTGGTGTTACAATCGCAGTGATCTACACATATTGTTATATTGCAACAAACAAATTTATTTCACTTTGTTTTCAAATCTACAATGTGGCCATGCAGTAACGACTGCATTAATAAGCAAAAAAGCAAACTGCAGATTCAGTGTACGTGTTGGAATCTATGCAAAGTGAAGTTTTTGTCAAGAGGTCAATTAAATGCTGTTAAACTAACTGCAACATATACAATTTGTCTTATTTTAAACAATCCAACATCTCATCTTTTGCAAGGTTTGCTTATGCACCGCATAGGTCACAACCTTAATGTCATGTAATCTTTATGCATTACACTGTTCACAAGCCATACCGAAACGCAAACGGCAGTTAATGTAGATGCACGCTGCGAGATGTCAACGCAGTGACGTTTGTTGAGCAAGGAATGGTGCAAGGTGTATGCAGATGAATGAATGACGTGCTTATGTACTTATTTATTTATATACCTCGCAGGCTGCAAGGTTGAAGTATTATGCAAGGGGGAATAAAAAAGTTGTTAGGAAAGGAAGAAGGGCACAACATTGAGAAAAAAACCAGCAAGAAAAGCAATACCAATACATTGCACCAACTAGCCCAATGTGTTTTACTGGCACAACATTATACAATACTTAACAAACAATAACAGAAAAAGTTACTGCCCATGCACCCTGTACAGACGGTAAACCAGCGAAGCTGAAATGTGCAGCCCCGGTGTTTATCACTGGGTTAATTGCAATGGTTTATTCAAGTCTTTCTATATTAGTGGTTATGTCTGTGTTTCTTAATGAGGTTATGCACATGTTTGGCTTGGGTTTATCACATTGTTTATTTGGAATGCCACGCATTGCACTTTGCAAGATCACCATCATGGAAAGTGCAATGAGTGGTTCATTGTGTTAATCCAGCGAGTCCATTAAAGTCTTTCTGAATTATGTTACGCACTTGTGTTTTGTAATGCGTTAATCATAATGTTTATGACTCAGTTATGCACTGTAGTTACGAAGTGGCACACTGGGGCTGCACATTTCATTTAATTAAATACAGGGGACACATTTTGAACCTATTGGGAAGTCGGAGAGAGACTGCTGCACGCACGCTCTGCTGCTAGAGAGAAACGACGTCACTATCGGTCTAGCCAATGGCCCACCACACCTTTGCTGTGAGATAATAATGACATCATGATCTTGTCTTAACCCCATTCCCCTCTGTGTCCCTTCCCTGCAATAATACGCAAATAAATGTATGTTTGAAATGCATAACCATTTCTATGTCTACCCAACAAGAAATCTCTCCGTCCATCATGCAAGACGAATGCAATGGCTCACACCCCCTTAAACAATGGCTCATACCCCTACACTATGGTTTTTGGGATCGGACCATGAGTGTTTCGCCTAGGCATATACAGCTTCAATGTAAAAAGAATGAACACCTTTCTGCTAGAGACCAAGACAATCATGAGGTGTATTAACAAATGAAAGTTTATTGAACATGCCGAGTAAATGCTGGTCGACAAGCAATAAATCGAATTTACACAAAAAGCAGAACCAAGATCTGATGCGTGTCCATACAGATCCCAACAGGAAACGCATCCATCTCTGAAAGTGTAACAGCGACCATGCTGACACAAGATTCTCCCAGTGTATTTGCATCTACAGCATCCATAATTTCTCTGGGCAGCCGATCTCCACAGAATGCTAGCTTCTTCCTCTACAATGCACTCTCCACATCTGAGCGTGCATTGTAGAGGAAGAAGCTAGCATTCTGTGCAGATCGGCTGCCTAGAGAGATTACGGAAGCTGTAGATCTAAAAATGCTGGGTTAATCTTGTCAGCACGGCCTCCATTAGAAATGGATGCATTTCTTGTCAGGAAACCCACATGAATTTTTGCTTCTCTTTTTTGTGTATGTTCAGTCTATTGCTTGTGAGCAAGCATTTACTTGGTGTGTACATTAACCTTTTGGTTGTTAGGTCATCTCGGTTTTCTTGTTTGTCCTATGTGTTCTCTGGTGCCATTTGCAGCCTGGCTATTCGTTTTTTTTTTATTTTTTTTAGACTGCAACAAGTCACTTTAGTGGCCCTCATGATACCTTATAAAATCTTTTATTTGGCCATTGTAGCAAGAATGTACAGTGTGAAGCAGTAAGAACAGGGTACGCTAACTTCTAATTAAAAGGTTTATTGTGAAAATGCAGTGATCTATAAAGGTTACCACAAAGTAGTACAGCAATACAACCTGATAAAGACTAGTGCTTGATGAAACCAAACACAAAAGCAGGAAAGGGAGAAAATACATATATATGTGTACAAGTCCAGGAAAAAAAAACATTGCGATCACCAAGTGTGCATGTGGCTACCTTCCAGGAAACTCATTTTTTTCCCAATGGCATGGAACTGGAAGAATGTGCTTGTATAAGCAAGCTGTCAATCTGTCTACTGGAATAACAACAGTGTTTCTTGAAAGGTGCTGGCATGCAGGATTGGCAATTGTAATGATTTTTTTCTGCACTTGGAATTTTTCTGTATTTTCTTTCTATAGCCTATTTATTTATGTTTGGCTGCATCAAGTACCAATTTTTATCTATCCTTCAAAAATGTCTTTCTTTTTCTGGGGAAAACTCGGGGAAGGCAGGAGATGGAAATTCAAGATGATGAGCAACATGAGAACAAGGTGGAAGTAGGAGCCAACGTTTCCACATGTGGACCTTGAAGACAAATCCACTTGTCGAAATGTTGGCTCCTGCTTTCACCTTGTTCTCGTTTTGCTCATCGTCCTTTTTTTTCTGGTAATTTATATAACTCGCCACATTTGTACAAGTGAACCTGAGTTGAAAGTTAGTCCTCATCCATATCTAGTGTCATCCTGTTGATACTGCTTCATGCTATGCACTCTTGCAACATTTGTGTGTGTGTGTGTGTGTGTGTGTGTGTGTGTGTGTGTGTGTGTGTGTGTGTGTGTGTGTGTGTGTGTGTGTGTGTGTGTGTGTGTGTGTGTGTGTGTGTGTGTGTGTGCACACGCGTGGATTTGGATGTGAGATCGGGCCCTTGGGCAGAGGTATCATTCTTCTCCTGTGCAGCCTTATGAATTCATTAACTATGGTGCAACAGAAATGCGATGGACAGGAACGAAGTGAACACACAGAGTGCTTCGACCTTGTCTGTTGTCTATCTGTTGCACTTTAGTTAATAATGAATACACACAAACTCATCTAGTTTTGAGTTATTATGTCAGGCTTATAATAAGCCCGCTTGTGTCCTGGAATATCTGCATGGCTATGTATTCTGTATTTTAATTTCTGGCCATGTGCTTGCAAGTCGCGTGTCAATCTCCTGATTTTCCTGACAATCTTATGTGATGTGCAGGCCCAGACAGTTTCTGGTGAATCCATGCAGGGTGTTGTGCAGGGTGTAATCTGCACTACAAGTGCTGCTTTGATTGCTTTCAGTTCAGCTTTTCTAGGTGTAGGATGTCCTGGAATAGTACTCACTTATATGGGGTTTAGTTTTATGTAGTGTCATACTACTGTTACACTGCTATTGCCAGATCAGTGTACTATATGTGCCTTATGTTTGCTTGCATCTTCATCATTAGCAACCTCCTCTGTGTGTTTGGCAGTTGCATATCGTCTCCTGGCCTAATTGTTTGCCCCCGTATTCCACGGTATGGGCCTGTTGTGTTTCAAGTTCAGGTACTCCCGAGGTTGTGTTTTGAAAGGAGGGGTAGTCGTCTTTGCATCTCATATGCTAGCTGGCATAGTATCTTGGGACGAGGTTCTGAGCTCTTGAGACAAAGAATTTGTGCTGCAGGCTGCAACTCTACTCTGTCTAGGTGCTTGTTCGTTAGCTCTTTCTCATAGAGGTCTTCAAGCATGGTACAGTTGGAAAGACCTGTTATTACTACCCGATTCCTGTATTCGATGAGTTGTCTTTTTTGTGTGCTGCTGGTAATTCATACCGTACCATACCTTGGACACAAGCACAGCATCTGCGATTTTCTATAGTATCCACTCGTCCACCCCCATTATTTCGAGATTATACTTTTCTCCAGGTGTGGAAGTTGTGTCCAGGCATTGCATAATTGTTTCACCCACGTGCTGGCTCTGCCGTCATGGGCTTACACTAGCTGAGGATTTGTGGATGTTGACTTGCGGGCATATTTGCCCAGCTATGTGGATCACAATGTGCAATCTGGGGTAGTCCTTGATTCTAGTCTTTCTTTTTTTTCCAACGTCGATATGAGCTGACTTATCAGAAAGCGAGAGGCCAGACTGGCCAAGAAAGTCTGCAGTGTTGTCGAGGGCTTGTTGCATCATTCTTGATTTCTGTATAAGATAGCTTTCCCATAGACTGTAATACACCATAGGCTGTTGTGTTTCTTGTAGTACGCCCGTGTTGTTGGTGTGTGTGGGCCAAATGTACCTCCAACTCTCACCTGGAATTTTCTGTCTTTCAGAAAGTTACTGTTTAAGTGCTCTACCAGAAATGTTTTTGCTCATCGTTCCTCTTATTAGAGCAGCATGAGGTACTGCTGTTAAAAGCCTCTTCACTCTCTTCATTCTTTCATAAGCGGTATTACACAATGTCCTGCAATAAAGTTTCTGCTGCTTATGGTTCACTCATATCTGCCAGAAGGGACAACTCTTGAAAAAGGTTTTCTTTGTGCCATGTGTGCGACGTAGTATGAGCATTCATGCCTTGACATTTATACATCTGCAGAACCAGCTTCCTGACAGAGTACTTGCTATACCTGATCATGCTTATTTGTGCAGTGCTGTTGAACAATACATATTGATGCAATGAATATTTACACACTCGAATTATGACGAAAGATGGTTGTTTTACAATTCTGCCCTTTGCTTTCTATTGCTGTTAGATTTTGCATAAGCATGCCCCCCCTATGCAATAGTATATTGAAGTGTAAGGATTCAATAAAAGGTGATGAACTAAATCTAAGTGCAAGAGCTTTTTTTCTCACCTATGACTCCCATCGAAATGCCACTTCCATGGCTGGCAAATCAATCCCTCGCCTTGTGATAGCAGCAGAATGCTATAGCCACAGTGGGGCAGGTGAACAAATTGAAGAACAATATTTCTGTCTATAATATTTTTTCTTGCCTGTATGTAAGTAAAGTTTGGAATAAGTTTGTCATTGCAAGAAAGCCCAGTTTGTGGTCTTTTATTGAATAAACCAAATATTGTGTATAGTTGAAATGCAGAAATTTGTTCTAAAATCCTCAGGTGATATATGTTCTTGCAAGTAGCATGGTATTTCATTACTTATAAAGATAGTAATCGCAGTGGATATCGTTATATGGGTTTACACACTAACATATGTGATCACAAACTTATTAGAAACTTACTAGAAACATGTAAGGCATGAATGTTTCTGCACACTTGATCAGCTGTGAACGTGCAAGAACTGCTTGTACTGGCTGACTTCACTGCACAGTTTTGATTTACTTTTCTGCAGCGTGTCGTTTTATACTGTTTTATCCCCACAAGAACAGGCCGTTTGCCTGCTTTTCGCATTGTTGCACGAGTTCTACATAATTGTGCAGGAGGGTACGTTGTCACTGTGCCACTATAGCAAGCAATTTACTTAATCTACTAGCTGTACAGTTAATTACCTTGCAGAGCAAGTGTTCATACAGATGCAGTAAGGATGCAAAGTCCGCAACACAGTCAATGTTTATTGGTTTCTGTGCAAGAAAAAAAAAATTCTCCAGAGAAGAGGTGCAACTTAACGTGCATGTAATATTTTATTCAAGCCACGGATTTAATGCTATCGTAGCAAATTCATTACGATAGCCTACACTTTTGCTCTATCAAACTTCATAAGAGGCAAGATAAGCTTTCAAGATGCATCGGGAAATTCGTGCTTGAAAACCGACAAGAAAATGCAACTGAACGGTACCGCGTTCAGCGCAACGTTGAAACTTCGGGTACTTTGCTGCCTTGTCATTTGCCCTTGCCGAGGTTAAAATAATTCAAGCTGCTCCGTAAGCGCGATTTTTGCATGCTACTCAACAAAAGAAAATTGTAACGACCTCGTCGTCTGCTGGGGATCGAACACCTCCTAGCACTGACAACTCGCAAAGGCGTACGAAGCAAACGTGAAAATGCGTTTCATTTGCTGTGTAGCGTGTCAACAAACGCATAGCAATCGGAGAATGCAATCTGCGGTACAAGTTTTTATTCTCCCTTAGCGTACGTACCGAATTCGACGATCCACGTCTCCGCGCATTGCACTTGTCGTGCGAGACGCCATTTTCCAAAACAAACCCGCGAAATAGCTCCGTTGACAGCTCTCCGCGCAATTTCGACGGAAAATCGCAGCGATCGGTGCGACGGTGCGACTGTGCGACCAACCGGTTGGTCGCAGCCGAAAATCGGGGGGTCGGCACTGCGACTGCGATTTTCATCGCAAACGACGGAAATCGCACTTCCGGTGCGACGAAAATCGCATCATGTGAAACAGGCTTAAGATGCAAGCGCGCAGACGCTACAAACATACACGGGTGAGGTCTTGGAATTTCCTGCGACGTATCCTCTGTCCGTAAAGCAAATATAGTCTTTATCCAATGTCCGTGGTACTAGAGATCAAAGAATGAACGCGCTTTGAGATCGCAGCGCGCAGCCGCTATAACCATTGACTTCGAAGAGCTTCGGATTCAGCAACAGCCGCAAGAGTGACACACCTAATCGCTGTATCTGCGACTGCTCCCGTTTCTCGCCTTGCAAGAAGCACGTGATTTATTTGAGCCTCGCCGAACTGTCGTCCTCGCATGTCCCAAGCCTGATGGTTTCGTATGTTCAGTTAAGAACACCAAAGGGGAATGAAAGAAATACACGTAACGGACTCTTATCGTACCTTGCTTGTCACCTTGTCATCTGCAAAGATGCTACAAACTATTTTAGAAGCTTCATGTTTGTAAAAATAGCAAAACTAGTAGTAATATGCATTTCTAGGTGGCGCCACAAGCGTTAAGATAGCGTTCGGGTGTGTCTGTGTGCGCGCAAGTGGGTGCAACCGAGCTTCGTTTTACGCACACTCTTGCAGCATAGTAACTCTATGCTTGCAACAGTACACACGGTTACCGCTAGTTTCGTAGTCGCATTTTTTGGTCGTAGTATTTATTGTTTACGCTACAAATTAGACAGTTTTTAAATATTTATCAAGCTTAGTTGATGAAAAATTATTGCTAATTAATTAGCGGTTCTTAAGTGCCGTTATATTGTGTTTGAAAGGTTTTTATAACTGAATAGGATAGTGAAGCTGTGAACGGCTTTCGGACTCAGTTATTCGGTTGCAGTTGTGCGGTGGTTAACGCCCCGTGCTTTTTGATGAAAGTATTTTCTTTTCGGACATCATGACGCGCATTTTAGTGAAATGCTTTAACGCCGATAAGTGGGACGTTTATCCGTTGAAGTGGTTGGCTCACCCAGCTACTAGTCTTCTACTGATGTGCGAGCCTGACGGTTTTGATGAGTTGCGCGGCAGAGGCCATGATGCCTGTTGGAGAGAAGGCACCCCGAAACTGTCGCAACCGCACTTCTGAAGATAGGTAAGTAATCTCGTTTTCTTGGGCACGTAGCATTCTTTTCTATTTGGACATTGACGAGCGTGACATGTTAAGCACACGGTTCACTTCATTCAAGCGAACCGCATGCCTCGGAGCAAATCCGCGCGATACTAACTCTCGCTGCCGCCATCACTTTGTTTGAAACAATGGTAGGCGAAGAGGCAGCGGCGCCCCATGTGCGTAAAATTGCATTGCTTCATTTGTTCCTGTCTAATAACGTTTCCTTCATTTGCATGAGAGAACACAATTGGAACGTAATGATCGGCTTCTCTGCGGAGTGATAATGTTGTACAGTGGCCAAGTCATCTTTCATGGGGGCTCACGTACGTATGCCGTCTAAGCGCTTGTTATCGCGTTCCGATACGTGAGAGGCGCGCTGCCTTTCAAGGTATTTATGCAAGCACTACGAGCTTAGGAGAACCGCGACAAATAATCGTGCAGCAGGTGTGCAGGTATGCTACGCTTGTACCACACGCGTACCGGAAGGCAGTGTTGCACTTCACGCTTACACATTTCGTAACTATGGCGGCCTCCGTGGCAATTTGGGGCTCGAGGTCGTGGATACGATCCCTGCAGCGGCCGCATTCCAAAGGAGCGGAATGCAAAAACGCTCCTGCATTGTGCATTGTATGCACGTAAAGATTTCCAGGAAGTCAAAATTCATATGGAGTCCCCAACTACGACGTGCCTCATAATCAGATCGTCGGTTTGGCGCGTGGAACATCAGAATTATTTTTTTCCGTAGTGGCTCATCGTGTAAAATACGGTTAGTGTGATCACCTTTTGTGCCGTAGCGGTTAAGCGCGCCTCGATTTAGGTTACGGCTAATGATGCGGTGCATCGCGTAATATATTTCGCCTCTCCGGGATTTGCGGAGAACGGCCAACCGATTAGTCGCAGCTTCCGCGCGGTGACCGTACACGGATACACAGCGCAAATGAACAGAGGTGTGGTGACGACGTGGGCAAAGAACACAGCCGCCGACGGGCTCACCTTACCGCCTATCACCGCCGAAACTACCGCAGCAAGCATCTTTATCTAGCGCGGCGGGTTGCCGTTGAAGGCGTACTATACAATTTTAATAAGCGATAACCGAAACATTCCACCGTTCTCTGCTGCCTCTTTGAGTTGTACCGATCCGAATGTGCGTTGTTTCCAGAAGCGAAAGGAGCGCCAATCGGCGCATTGTCGCCTCGAGCTAAGCGTCGCACTCGAGCACCGTTTGCGCGGTGAAGAATGACGCGTGCATAAAGCTAGCTCACTGCGCGGACGCTACCGCGCAAAACGCGCAAGGGCGTGTACGCGACGTTCTGCACACAAATCGCGCGGGATGATCGGAGCCACGCCGGAGCGGCTAGCTTCAAAGAAGCGGTACATGTTCTCACTCGTACAGGCACGCTCACGCTCGCATCGCTTTCGGCGTACGTTTAGGTCATTCCTTCTACTGGACTTCTACCCAAAGATTCGCTATCTGTTTGGTATCGGCTATGCACTGTCGCGTATTCTTTGGTTCTGCGAGAGAGCCGGGAATATTTTCCTCACTATTAAACATCGCTGTGCGTGTTTCAGCTAACATTTACCGTAGCAGCCCATTTCTTCCTTTTCTCGGCGGCACTCGTAAAGAGTCGCAAATTTTTTACTTGCCAGTATAGTGTGTACTTCTATTTCGTGCGTAGTTATGTGCAGTGTGTCGCAGATTCTTAATCCGCGTAATCCCATTTTCTGTCCACATTCCCTTCTCACAGGTTACGTATGCAGCAAATTCCCAGGTGCTAAAGTGTTCTACGCCAAAAGCACCTTGGCGTCGTGCAAGAGACACCCGTTTATATGTGGCTGATTCACTAGCAAGCTCGCATCTCTGTTGCCACTCTCCATCAAGTGGGATTTTCAACTATTTTTTGCGCTGCTCTGTGGTGTACTAGCTGCCGCATGGACGCTGTGGAGGCTTACTTTCGATTTGCTCTGGCGTTTAGTAGTAAAGGACGGGCTACCTTTTGAGGGGAGGCATTTACTTTTGTTTGTGAGAATGTTTACCAGTGATACTTGCGTACTGTAAACAGCAGCACGACAGAGGCGGACGACGGACGACGAAATAGGTAGGAGCACACACGAGCGCAAGCTCTACTAAAAGTTTGCTTTTGATGACAAAGGTATTAAACGCACTGGTCAACTTGGCAAAGGTAAAAATCCGTGCATGCGTGGCAGAAACAGCCACGTGCGACAAGAAAAAAATATGAAAAAGCCATGTCATGTAGAATAAACGTGCGTGAAAAACGAGAAGTATCGGACAAATCTCTCGAAAAAGCGAAAGATTTGTCCGATAAGTGATATTACCCAACGAGAAATACTCTTTTCTGCAACTTTTTCCCACTAAGGGCAACAGACAACTTGGCTATGCATTTGTTTCGATTGTGATCAATAAACATTGCTTCTGGAACTCCTCTGGTGTTGCGGTATAGAGCAGAAAGAACGATTGTTTCATCACAAAGACCAGAACACAAGAGGACTTATGGAAGCATTATTTATTGATCACGAAGAAATATTCGTATGCAAGATTTTTGTGACCCTTAGTGGGAAAGAGTTGCTGCAGTACTTCTCGTTAATATCACAGGACAAACCTTTCAGTTTTCATGTTTTTGTTAGTTTTTGGTGCACATGTTTATTCTACAGGACGTATTTCGGTCCTTTTTTGTTGTTCCGGGCTGTTTCTGCTGCGCATCAATGGCTTTTTCTTTGTGAAGTTGGCCAGTGTGTTTAAAATCTTCGTTTTCACGAATAAACTTCTAGTCGAGTTAGCGTTCATGTGTATTCCTACCTTAATTCATCCTTCTCGTCTCTGTTTGGGTTGTCAAATATAAATGTACACCGAATTGGCGAACTGTCCATAGAATTGATACATGAAGTTATTTGCGCTGTTTATTTCAGGAAGAACGCTATAGGGTCTTACCTTCTCTTTGTTTTTGACACTGAGTACATTTTTCTAGTTCAACTTCAAGGATTCCCCTGAGGAAGCCAATAAGAGTGATGGAAACTTCCTTTGTGTGTAAGATTTATGAATTTCATTCATTCAAGGCATGACATGGCACATGCCTGATTGTAGGTTGCAAGCATTCGTAGTAAGATCTACTTTTCGGTTCTCATGACGCTTCTTTGTACTGCGCTGCATTCTCCAGGTACATGAACCTTTTTATGCTCTAAGTGCATGCGTTCTTTTTCTATATGTTGGAGCGGAAATATTGAGCTTAAATATGTATATATATCATTTTCCTTGTAATTTTTTTCAACATGGGTGCTGTAGCTCCCTCCGTCTTTCATTTACTGCTTTGTCCCAATTTTTATGCCACCTTTATGTATTTTATGCAGCAAAATTCTGGTGCTATTTTAATAACATTTTATCTGCGAAATTGAGGTAATTGGTATTTCGTATATGCATTTATTTGCGTTTTTCACTATCTCACCAATCTGGCTGTCGAGTCATTAGAACCTTTTCTCATCATTTATGACTATTTCTGGGGTGCTTGGTACTGAAAGTGCAGGTGACCATTTATTTGGCTGTTTGTAATTGTGTTAGCCGTGGGTTGCTACCAATTTTCTGTGCTAAATAATTATTTTTTCTCTTATCGTTCAAGGTATTAGCCTTTCCTTATCTCTTTATTGACTGAGGTACCACTTAGTTGCTGGGTATAGGGGAGAAGGCCCCAAAAAGTGCTTTAATTAGCTTTGTGCAAGTCCAGAAAAATTACCTGAAAATGAGCTCACTGAATTGAGGAGATGCCACCAACAAACTCTTGTGTACCCTAAATTAACATAATCAAATGGTGTAGTGTTCTTGACTTGTGCCAGGGAGATAAGCTGCTTTCATTACACAAAAGGTTTAGAAGTTTATTTCTGAAGAAAGCAATCCTGGCTTGTCGGAAACATGATTCAGGTGTTCACCATGCCCGACAACTTTCTAAATGATGTCTCGTCAAATAATAGCTAAGTTGAGTGGTGTTATCTTTAAAATAATTGGGCTACATGAAAATAAATATATATCGAAGACAAAGCTCAGGCAAGTCTACTTTGGTACTTCATTAAATTTTAATTGCGGTGAAAGACGTGTGCTAAAGCTTGTATATATTTACGTGAAGTCATTTGTTTCAAGTTTGTTATTTTGCCTTCTCACAGTCAGCCGTAGCTCTTCCTGTGATGTGTTAGTGTGCGCGACATTTTAATGTAACATATTCAAATGTCTTGTGTATTCACATGCAAGCAGCTTCAAGTGTTCATGTGTTCAAAGTTGGTTGTTACAAGGGCATGCTTAAGCCCTGCCTTTTGAGTGGCTTTGCCTTCTAGTCATAAACTTAAGTCGAAAGTGAAGAGCACAATGATCGTTTTGATTGGATTCATATGTATAGGTTTTTTATATGTATTTACACTGCTAGGAAGCTGTAGGTACTAGCCTATGTCTCCAGGTTCGATGTAGTGGTGCCTTATGTACTGTAATAATGTTTCACGTGCAAGCATCTTTAGTGTAAATAAAGGTACTTCAGGTTGATCAGTCTCCCCTTTGATTTTGTTTGTCTTTGGGAAAGTTATGAGCAGGCACCGAGGCATGCAAATGTGAACAGCAAAGCGATTTCAATATATGAATAAAAATACACTAGCCCAAGGAAACGTCAATCATATTTCAATGGCGACTTCTGAAATCTCAATGGCATCTCAACTGTGCCACAATGTGCTTTTCAATGCTGTGGCAATAACTCAACAACAGGTCAACAGAACTACCCCAACGTCAGTTCAACGCGGAATCAATGGTAACTCGACAACCATTCAACAAAACGAACACAACGGGCCATCTAAGAACAATGAACTTTCAATGCTAACTTAACAATTATTCAACATTGAGGCACCGAATGGTGTTTCAATTAAATTTCAGTGGCCAATGTTCAAGAGTACTTAACACTCAACCCAACAATTCTCCAACAAACTCTCAATAATTCCTCAATAAAAAACTCAACATTGACTAACAATATTTCAATGCCTTCTCAATAATTTTTGTACGGGTAGTTTCTAAAAGTATGTACCAACAGACCCAGCAACCGACTCTTCTACAACTTCCAACTGTTTATTCCCGAGAACCCACGCAAACCTAACAAGAAACCTAAGTGAAAAGTAATCACAGTAAAGATAGACAGGGGTGATAGGAATTAACACTGCTCGTGGGCTAGTGATCTGTAGTGAATTATGACGGCAGACCGGGCAGACCGGTTGACCGGGGTTGTTGGAGAAGTATGGGAGAGGCCTTTGCCCTGCAGTGGGCGTAACCAGGCTGATGATGATGATGATGACGGCAGATACATATGAGCACCGGTGCATTACAGGCGTAATCCGAGCGTCCCACCAAAATTGCCAGCTGCACGTTCTAATCTTAGTGACGATTACACGATGTCATTTATGAATGATATTTCTTTGTCATTTAATGCTAGTGACCGGCGTGCTAAGGCGCTTATTTCTTGATCATTTTATGAAGAAAGCCTTGATTATCTCCCGTTCAGTGCGGTTTCTTGCTTACGTTTGAAAGGTCGTTTTGTCTAGGAGTGGCCCACAGCTCTTGAAGTGTCTACCAAGTTGCCGCCGGTATTGCTGTTTACCGCCAACCACTGTTCTCTCGCTCGATCGTTGAAGCATCGTCCCGTTTGTCTAATATACACCTACATATACACTTACATATTTGCCAAACTTTAGGCAAATATTGTCAACGACATCACTAACAAAAATCGGTGTAGCGTGCGAGGTGCTTCTTGGAGCATGTAGCCGGCAGCTTATTCACCATCAAAGGGCAAGTTTGGGCCAAGTTGCATGGGGAGAAAAACACAATGCGCACATCGTATCTGGATGCGACCTTGTTTATATTGTGGGACAGCTGATGTATGTACGGAATGATGTGCGTGCTCATTTCTTCTTTTGACTTCGGCACTCTTTTTTTATCCTTTTTTCTCCAGTAAGGTCTTGCCAGTGTTGAAGTTGGCAAGGAGGGTGGTTTCGTTTTGATGCCTAAAATATATTCGATGCGAAAGCGCACGAAGCCATTCAGAATAATTTTAAGCCGTCGCAAGTCGTACATAAAAAGCACAAGGCTTTGGCCCTCCGTTTGCTAAAAGACAGGAATTTGGAGCACCTCCGAAAGGCAGTAAACAGGTCGGATAAAAATAGGCATGAAGTCTTCTTCACGGGTAAGGCTCACAAGCTTGAGTGCCCGCTTAGAGTGACAGCATCCGAGAAAGGTACTTGGCAAGACGAGGTTAGCAGCAGGGGCGTGCGCGTTCACTTTTCTCTGGCCAAGTGGATTTTCGCCTGGCAGAGTTTTGGGCACTTTCTGGCTAGCAGGCGAGAAAAAGAAATTATCGTCGCTCACCGCCATCACTGTGGGGACTCGACGCACCGCGTTCGCTTGAGCGCAACCTCTCCGGAAAGCCTTGTCTCGCCAGTGTTGGATACCGAGCAGTACGCGTATGGTTCTCGGTGGACCAAGCGTCTCACGTTTTCTTCGATATTCTTTCGGTAGCTATATTAGGTGCCCAAAGTAGCCATTTGATTGTGGCCAACATACTTTGCGCTTTCTTCATTTCGGTACCCCTGCCCCACGAAAGAAAAATTGTTGTGGCGCAGCGAATTGTCGTATGGTGAAAGTTCGATTTTATTACTTCTTCTTTTGCGGACAGTAATGGGCCACGGGACACTTCAGCTGCCGGCTAGTCTTATTATATAGTATTGCGATAGCAATTATATGGACACTACAGGCGCATTCCGCCGTCGCCGTCGCCCTCGTGTTTCGTATTAACTCCAAGGGCGATAACATCGTGACCGCGCGCCGCATGCTATATGTGCGAGTGAAAGCGTAGGGTGTGACATGGAGGGCTGGAATGGGTGAGACGACGATGGTGGCTCAGTCTTGTATGCGCAAAAGAGCAAAGCCGGAAGCAAGCGCGCCGCCTTCCGTCGCGCGCGATACATCGGGGGGAGTCGATGGAATGGGGGAAGGATCTTGGATTCTGTGAATATCTGATTGCGCAACATGTTGATTTGCCTTGTTTGACGCATTGTATACAGGGACTTTTTTTACATACGTAGATTTATTGGAGACTTATACGTACATTTAAATATCTTAATGCGGGGTTTTGTGTCTGCGTGCAGTGAGCTTTGTATCAAGCTGTATCTTCGCATTTGTATATTCTCTTGTATCTCCGAATTTCTAATGTACGAAGGCGAGTACAATGAAAGTGACCCTACCCACCTCGCGCAATAATTGTTCGGTCCATTAGCTGCGAGGCATGCACTTGACACAGAGGCATCTCTCTATTAGAAAAGTGACACGCAGGTGTGAGTATCAAGGTTGTTTAATGCTCTCATGCACTGGGTTGAACATGGTTGCGCGACATAATGGACGCTCTAGAAGTTGAGCAGCGTGGTTCCCTGAGGTGTTTGACAGCTGAAGGTATTTCCCAAAAAGAAATTAGTCGCCGTATGGCTGCCGGGTACGTTGATCATTGCATTAATGGGCACTGTGAAGCGTTCAAGCAAACTATTCCAAGAAGGGCGTGAAAGTTGCAAAGACGATCCAAGACCGGGCCAAAGCCATCGTGCAATCACAGCTAACAAAACTGCAAAGGTTGATGAGCTGATGACACAAGAACGGAAGATAAGCCTCGGCGAACTGGCAGAGCGTGTGAACATCCGTCACGGTTCGGTCCACGCCATAATTCGTGAACATCTCGGCTATCCGCTCTTGTGTGTGCAATGGTTGCCCAAGATTTTGACTTACGGCCAGAAGACGGAGAAGTTCAGCGCTGCCTTGACTCACCTGACCCGGTATCATAATAAGGGGGACGACTTCTTGTCTCCAATTGTGATCGGGGACGAACCATCGTGTCACTTCTACGAACCTGAAACACGACAGCAAAGCCTACAGTGGAAACATTCGAATTCCCCACCTCCAAGAAAGGAAAGGCCGTCATTTTCCCCAGAAAGGTGTTGTTCACTTTCTTTTCGATCCTCAGGGGCCATTACTGATAGAATTTGCTAAATCTTGAGAGACTATCAATTTGTTTCGTTATTGTAAAACGCCAGATCGGCTGCGCGTCACAATCAAGAACAAACTACGTGGAAAATTGACGAATGGGGTCATCTTGTTCCACGACAATGCCGTCCCCACGTCGCTTATGTGATTAATACAAAACTGTCAGTGTTCAAGTGGGAAACGCTGCTACATCCGCCATATAGCTCAGACCTGTCGCCTTGCGACTTCCACTTTTTGTGGCATTTGAAAAAACAGCTCAAGCGAACCAGATTCGTGTCGGATGATGACGTGAAAGAGTCAGTTGCAGACTTTTTGAAGCAGCAACCCAAGGAGTTTAATGAGAGGGGAATCACGCGACTCCTTATTTAATGGAACAAATGTATAAATGCTCATGGAGACTACCTTTAAATGAAGTACCCCGTTTGTCATATATTCGCATTGGTTCACTTTCATTGACTGACCCTCGTGTATTTTGCAGAACTCCTGCTTTTTATACGCGCTCTTTGTTGCGGCTATAATTTCGGTGCAATTACCCACGCTACGCGACCGGTGACAGCTGCTCCTGCGTAATACTTTGGAACAAATGACAGCATCATTGAGATTTTTCACTGGCCGTTGCTTATGTACAAGAATCTAAACAAGGGTCTTCAGTGACAAAGTTTCATTACAATATTTGTCCTCAGCTTGTTAATTTCATGGCCTTTACATTTTTCTTATCAGCGGCATGCACTGCCTTGCTGGTTTCGAACTGATATAGTTGTAAAGTTCGTGTGATATTTTATTTACTTATTAAATAGACAAAAAATGTGGAAGCCTTGATATCGGTTATTTTGGGCACAATTTTTGTCAGAAACTATATTCTTTTATGGAAAAATATATATTTTACTTGTTTTGACACTGAGTAGCGTTCAACAGTTCGTTTGCAGCATCTTTAACAATGACAATGCAGTTATTATTCATGTATTTGATCCCCAGACAAATTGTTTAAGAGGAAGATTTAGCTCGCGCCCAACTCTGACGCGGCCTATTCAAATACATGTAAAACGCAGAAATGCTTTCTGTGATAACCCCCGGATCGCTTTTAATGAAAGTTGTTGCTTTTGAGAGAGAAAGTTAAATTCTAGCGTCTGTTGCAAGTGGAATGTCTATTTAGGGCCTGAACATTGTTTAAATATTTAGAAAAACTCGAAAGTTGCCCCCTAAAATAAATAGAAGCACGACGTTTAAAACTAATAGCTCTGCATCAAGCACACATGTCGCTGTTCAGTAAACGGCATCTATTATAACAGTCAAAGCGGACAGCTTTGGTGTGTCAGTTCGTATCCTACGTGAGTTGGTTAAGTTGTGTACAAGGATTCTGCGAAAGCCGTATTTCCATAATGCTGAATTTCTTGAGATTCACGTGTAATATAGAAATTTTGTCCGCTGTGGATGTACTATTAGATGCAATTCACAGAATTGTGATACAATTTTTCATTGCTGAGTTACATAGTTTTAAACTTGACAGTTTAAATTTATAAAAATTTGCTATTTTGGTGAATTTTTAATAAAGAACTGACAAACTAAATGAAAAATTCGTAACGAACAGTCAGTCGAATTTAAGTTTTTTCTTCGATGCAACAAACCTCGTCAAATTTGGTGAATTGGTTGCCGAGAAAAACTAAGTCTCTATTTACATGTATTTAGATACGAGCACCCAAGTTAAAGCTTCCTCTTAAGGAGGAGACCGAGCTGCAATGTGAGCCCGCCTCCCCCCCCCCCGAACGACATTTCTGGCTACGCCACTGGTTAGCAGTTATCTGAAACGCATCCTAAGCAAGCTGGATGTACAAGACGCATTCTTGGTGCGCAGTTCGACAGATCCGGTGCAAGATTTGGCGCAAGGTAGGTAGGCTACAATAAAGACAAGTTATTCAAATGCCAGGCAAGATCTGTCTTATTCCGCACCCAGCGTGGCCTGTTCAAGGCATTTTGTGAAAGTATTGAAGCATCGGGTGAAGTGAAATTCCACAGCAACGTTGCCATAAGTTCTTATCAATTCTTAGAGATTTTACATATATGTTTACATTCCACAATCGTGAGTTTTAATGGTTTTTATTATGTTCAAAAAGATGGTATATGCATCGGTTCTTCTGTAGCTCCGGTTTTATGCGGCATATATCTCATCTATTGAGAAGCGCATCTGGCAAAAATCGGCAATTTTAATGTAGGTAAGATTTATAGATATTCGGATGACTACCTCGGCGTTTTAAATCTCAGGCTAGCCTTGACGGGGCTGTGTCAGAATTACTAACACCGTCTCGACCGAGTGTGGCGGACTATATGTCACCAGGGAATGGCACAGGATAACTCAATTCACTTTCAGGCCTTTAAACTTAGTTTCACGAAAGCTCACGCGCGCTGGATGTATAACCCAAGGATTAAGAAAAGCCTACCGTTTGACAGCGCGTATTCTAAACAGATCAAGAGGGGAAAGCTAACGCATGCCTGAGCTCACGCACAACCGCTCTCGGCAGTCAAATCAACCCTTGAGGAAGGTGCTCGTCCTCCTCCCTCCGTCGGATGCGTGAGAAAAACGCTCGCAGAAGATAAAAGACGGGGATAAAAAGTGCGGAAGTGGAAAGAAAAAATTAACACGCACGTAATTCCGTACATACATCAGCTGTCCCACAATATAAAGAAAGTCGCAGCGAGATACGATGAGCGCATTGTGCGTTCCGTCCCGGGCAAACTGGCCAAAATTTGCCCTTCGATGGTAATTAAGCTGCCGGCAACATGCTCCAGAAGCACGTCACACGATACACCGATTGTCTTAGCGATGTCGTTTAGAATATTTCCCGAAAGTGTGGCAAGGTGTATATTGGACAAACGAGACAATGCTTCAACGATGGAGCCAGGGAGCACCGGTTGGCGATTAAAAACAACATCGGTGGTCACTTGGCAGACCACTGCAAGCGCTGTAGTTGTGTGCCACTCCTAGAGAAAACGACCTTTCTGCGGAAAGCAAGAAACCACATTGAAATAGAGATAATCGAAGCTTTCTTCATAAAACGAGCAGGGAATAAGTGCGTAAGCACGCCGTCACTAGCATTAAGTGAAAATGAAACGTTATTCATAAAGAATATTGTGTAATCACCGCTAAAATTTGAACGTGCAGCTGCCACATTTGGCAGGTTGCTCGCATGACGTATGTAATGCACACGTGCTCATATCTACTTGCCATGATAATTCAGTACAGATCACTGGCGTACCAGCAATGCTCATTACTATCACCCTGGCCTATCTCTACTGTGATTAGCTTTCACTTAGATTTCTTGTGTCAATTTGGGTGAGTTCTGGTGAATAAACAGTTCTAAGTACGCGCCCATGTGTGTTGTCTGTGTCTCACTTAGTCCTCTTCTCATTAGTGCCGTAACCTTTGTTTTAGGGTAATAGACCTATATCTACTACAGCGGACTCCAACGCACAAAAGGTGAGGTGGTGCACATGTTCATACATTCCCAACAAAACGGATATTGGCTAGCTTAATTCGTAGTATGAATGAACATCTGAAGTAGCCCTAAAGCTGCTGTGACCGCGTGTTGTCTGTGACCTATGCATGGTAGGATACACGTCCTTGCGTTACATTGTAACCCACTTAATGTCTAAGTTGTATTACTGTTAGTAGACATATCTGGTAGCGAGTGCCTTGTTGGTATATTGTACTGCCGCATGTTATATATCTAATTACAATTGGAAGGAAACACTGCAAAAAACAGGACAAGGACGAGACTATAGTAATGCAGCACTAACAATCAATTTTGCCAATTCTGTAAATTTCCACAACGTACTTTCATTTGTCAGGTCATACCTTGTCGCCCCTTTATTACGCTCTGTGGCGTGTAGTACTCCTATAGCGATATAAAAAAAAACCTTCCGACAGAAAGGTGACATTTGATTCATTAGCCAGATGGTACCACAATATAGGCATTGGCCCATTGCTTATGGTCATTACGCTGCTTGAAGTGCCAACAATTGCTTGGAAAAGCAGTGTACTATATAGGCCTACCCTTAAAACGGCCCCTCGCCAGGTCTGGCAATACATTGCGCGCTAACGATCGCGTTTGCAAAGAATTACATCGCCACACGCCGCGGAAAGATCTGAAATTTCAATCCGAACGCCGTTTGCCATTTCCTTCGCAGCGACCACGCTCCAAGCCGGACGGCGACGTACTCGTGTCCCTGCGCCTACGCACTCGTGTGAGCAGTGTGACGTCGCTCGTGGTGACACGTGACTTCGAGAATTATTCGAGTCAACACCTGTTATTTCAGTGATCTGTTGCTTGAATTGACGAACACACACAAATGTAAGGTCTGCGTTTTCTTTTGTTTTACTTAGTACAGAAGCAAGAGAGACATACTTCCACTTCGTCGGCTTGCTCCCACGGTAGTGTAGTCCGGTGCGCAAGTAGCGAAACCATGCCATTTTCTATCGTGTTCCAGGGCGTGATCATGCTTAGCGATCCCCTTGATCTGCCTCAGTAATAATGTAGACTAAATTATACCGCTAGTCATGTGTCCTTGTGCACAACGGGCAAAATCGTGCGCTCCGCGAAACGAGAGTCACAAGGGCTCACGCGCAACGCTGTCAACAAAAGTGCGCAGCGCCGAAAAAAAAACGGGGAGAAAAAAATATGAAGGCGGCGCCTGTGACCTATGCGTCACGCGATCCTCGAGGTCTGGTATGGGAGAACGCAGGGAAAGAATTTGGCTTGCGGAGGCTACACTGGGGGAGTGGAGAGAATTTATGCAGTGGAGCTCGACTGCTTTTTATCTGGACAGGATGTCAAAGCTTGTGAATTTTTGGCACCATATCAAGCTATGTAGGGCCGTTGATTGATCTTGGATAAAGTTCTGCCTATTCATTATGTCACTATAATGCCGGCGCTCTGTGTTCACGGCCGTTTTACGGCTGATTGTGATTATAACATATTGTTTGTTTTCCCTCTGTCACCTAAATTTGATACCCACTGCTGGTGGCGAACACACACTTGAGCGCGAGCCCAAAATCCGATGTCTTGTCGTGGTTTGAAGTTAACCGAAGATCGGTAGGCCAGTTGGCTTTCGCAGCCCACGGTGAAATCACTAATCAGAAGTGAATGGTTACATGGGTAGGGCTTTCCTTAAGTGAAAGATGCACAGGGCGAAGCTACTTCTAGGAAAGATTCAGCCACATGGGTCAAAATAAACTGCTGGCCAAAGCCCACAAGTATTTCACCTTGAAAGCGTGGACAAAGATTAGAGGAAGAGGCCAAGAAAGTTTGCAACAAAGTACAGGGTAATTGAAAATGTAGATAGAACACCAGCAGTAACCAGAAAGAAAGTGAAAGAGATGGAGACGTCATATTGTATGAAAAGGATGGAAACAAAAAAAGGTCACAGGGAATTACAAGAACGGGAAGAAAAATTACAAAGCCAGTACGATAACACAAAGTGTCGTGCGTGGCTATGTAAGGCTTGAGCTGGTTGCCTAAGGACAAAATCATGCCAGAAATATTGTCACATAGTAGTGACAGTGAAGAAGACAGCCAAACTGTGATTAACAAAACTAGTGTTTAATTGGGCAAACTTGTGCCCTCAAAAGCAGGCTTCACTCAAAGAACAATGATAGGGGCGAAAACACTCGGCGATCGTCGAAAATCTGATGATCGGGTCAAGGGCGTCGACTTTTATATATCAGTCATCGAAGAATCCAGAGTAGTCGCTGGGACTCGCGTGTCTTTCACAAAATTCTACACCACTCGCGTCATACGATGAAATTAGATTACACAAGGTTCCGTTACAACAAACAGCGGATAGCAGCAGCGGCAACTTTCGAGAAACTTCCGATGCATGCAAGCGCATCCTGCGCTGTGCGATAACATTTGCTCGGCGGGAAAACGAAGTCACTCGATAGAGATAAACAGGTACACTTGTCAATACACCCCTCTTAAAAAAGCATGGTCCCGATGCTACAAACATGAGACAGCGAACCAAAGGACAAAACAACGAAAAGAAACAAGTCCAAAGTAACACAGTCCAAAAAAGAACAACGTCCAAAGGTCAGCGAGGCAAATTCCCAAAGCTCATTAGCGCTAGTAAAACGGCTTAAGCCGCACAACGTGGACTATTTCAGGTCGGGAGTGGCGCCCCTGTGATAGCGAAATGCCATCTTGGTACGACCTCATAGTCGAGTGCACCAATGCGTCCGTTCACTTTGTAGGGCCCGAAATAGCGGCCTACAAGCTTCTAAGTTCTAGTCAGCGTATTGGGGTTCAAACCCAAACGCGGAGGCCCGGCTGGTACTCGACGTACTATCGTCTACGGTTGTAGGGTCAGATGTCTGTCCTATGCTCGTTCTTGATCCGAAGGCGGGCGAACTGCGGGCGTCTTCGGCGCGCTTGAGATAGCTAGCGACGTCAAGATTCTCTTCGTCGGTGACATGCGGCAGCATGGCGTCGAGAGTCGTCGTCGGGTTCCTGCCGTAACCAGCATGAAACGGCGTGATCTGTGCTGTTTCTTGCGCCGCCGCGTTGTAAACGAAGGTTACGTACGGCAGCACGGCGCCCCAGGTCTAGAGTTCGACGTCGACGTACATTGCTGGCATGTCGCCGAGGGTGTTATTCAGGCGCACCATAAGACCGTTCGTCTGCGGGTGGTAAGCAGTTGTCCTCCTGTGCCTTGTCTGGCCCATTGCTGAATGGCTTGAGCTAGCTCCGCTGTAAGCGCCGTTCCTCTGTCGGTGATGAGGACTTTTGAGGCGCCATGTCGCAGTAGGATGTTCTCGACGAAGAATTTCGCCACTTTCACTGCGCTGCCTTTTGGCAGAGCTTTCGTTTCCGCGAAGCGGGTGAGGTAGTCCTTGCCCGCGACGATCCACTTATTTCCTGTTCTTGGCGAGGGAAAGGTCCCCAACATGTCCATCCCGATCAGCTAAAGTGGTTGGCAAGGAGACTCGATCGGCTGTAGTAATCGCATTGGCCTTGTCGATGGTGTCTTGCGTCGCTGACAGTCTCGGAATGTCTTGAAGTAACACGGGAAGTCGGCGGTCAGGCGTGGCCAGTAATACTTTTCCTGTATCCTCGATACAGTCCGGGAAAATAGGAGGTGCCCTGCGGTGGGATCGTCATGTTGGCCGTGCAGTATTTCTGGACGCAGCGCTCCGGGAACAACAAGAAAGTAGTTGGGGTGGACTGGTAAAAAGTAATTCTTTACGAGTAGGCTGTTTTCAAGCAAGAACGACGACAATCCTCGCCTAAATTCCCTAGGGACAACGTCGCTATGCCCTTCCAAATACTCGACGAGGCTTTTTAGCTCCGGGTCTGCTCGTTTTCCGCATGTTTTCCGCATTTAGTATTCCAAGGAAGGCGTTGTCATTCTCGTCATCTCGCGGTGGCGGGTTAATGGGGGCACGTGATAGGCAATCGGCAACAAAGTGTTTTCGTCCGGACTTGTAGGTTACAATGATATATTTTTGTAGTCTGAGGCTCCACCGCGCCAGCCACACCGAATGCTCCTTTAAGTTCGCTAGCCAACACACGTGATGGTCGCTGACGACAGTGAATGGCCGGCCATATAGGCAAGGGCGAAATTTTGCTGTAGCCCAAATGATGGCGAGGCGTTCTTTTTCGGCCGTAGAATTGCCTTCCGCTTTTGAGTACGACCGGCGAGCGTAAGCTGTCACCCGTTCAAGTTCGTCGTTCCTCTGGACTAGGACGGCACCGAGGCCTATAGGTTACTAGCGTCAGTGTGGATTTTGGTATCGGCGTCCTCGTCGAAGTGCGCAAGTACTGGAGACAACTGGCATGCGTAGTTTGAGGAGTTCTTGAAATGCCTCGGCTTGCGGCGTTTCCTACTTGACCTGGACATCATATTTGGTTATATGTGGTAGCAGCTCAGCGATACGTGAAAAGTCTTTGACAAAGCGCCTGTAGTAGACACACACGCCGAATAATCGACGCACTGCCTTTTTGTCGATGGGCTGCGGCAACTTTGCAATGGCAGATGTCTTCTGCGGGTCAGGGCGGACTCCAGATTTGCTGATGACGTGGCCCAGGAACAGAAGCTCACCATAAGTGAAGCGGCACGTTTCCGGCTTCAGAGTTAGCCCTGATGACGTGATGACCTCTAGTACTGTCGTAAGCCGCCTAAGGTGATCGTCAAAATTTCTGGCGAAGACGACGACGACGGCGTCCGAATAAACAAGTCAGGTCTACCACTTCAATCCTGCTAACACCGTGTCCATGACGCGCTGGAACATTGCAGGCACAGAGGACAGTCCGAAAGGCATGATCTTGAAATTGTAGAGGCCGTCTGGCGTGATCAAGGCGGTCTTTTCGTGATCTCTCTCGTTGACTTCTAATTGCCAGTAGCCAGACTTAAGATCCATGGACGACAAGTATTTAGCGTTGGAGAGCCGATCCAATGCGTCGTCTATCCATGGTAGGGGTATTCGCCTTTCTTTGTCATCCTATTCAGTCGACAGTAATCAACGAAGGAACGTAAGGTTCCGTCCTTTTTCTTCACCAAGACAACAGGAAATGCCCATGGGCTTATCGACGGCTGGATGATGTCGTCGCGCAGCATTTCAACTTGTTGTTTATAGCTTCACGTTCTCACATCGAAACTCGGTAAGGGCTCGGGAGGAGTGATCGACCGTACTCTTCGGTTATAATGCGACGCTTTGCGACTGGTGTTGGTCGAATCTTCGATGACGTCGAGAAGCAGTCTTTGTATCGTTGGAGCAAACTTCTGAGCTGTTGTTGCTTAATCATGCGGAGACTTGGAGTTATGTTGAAGTCTGGTTTGGGAACTAGGGTCATCGGGGTAGACGCGGCTGAATCCTAGAGGATAAATGTATTGCTGGTTTCCAGAATTTCCTCGATGTATGCGATTGTCGTGCCTTATTTGATGTGATTAAACTCCTGGCTGAAGTTGGTCAGCACCGCTTTCGCTTTCAATCCATGCAGTTGAGCGATCCCTTTTTCGACGCAAATTTCACGGTAAGCACTACACGCTGGTCTCCCTCGATGACACCTTCTACGTCCGTTGGTGTTTGGTTATCGATGTAAATAAAAATTCTTAAGCAAGGCGGGATGCTCACTTGATCTTCGAGCACACTCAAGGCGTGGTGCCTACGGCAGCTCTCTGGTGGTATCACTTGATCTTCCGATTGTGTTAGCGACTTCGACAGGTCGATTACTGCGCCGTGTTGGATCGGGAAGTCCATGCCGAGAATGATGTCTCGAGAACACTGTTGGAGGATAATGAAGGTGGCAGGGTAGATACGGTCATGAGTCGTAATTCTTAATAATAATAATATTTGGGGTTTTACGTGCCAAAACCATTTTCTGATTATGAGGCACGCCGTAGTGGAGGACTCCGGAAATTTTGACCACCTGGGGTTCTTTAACGTGCACCTAAATCTAAGCACACGGGTGTTTTCGGATTTCGCCCCCATCGAAATGGGGCCGCCGTGGCCGGGATTCGATCCCGCGACCTCGTGAGTCGTAATTCTTGCAGTGCAGACTTCAGTTGGCTTTATTAGGTGTCCTCCAGCGGTCAGAATTTGGGGCCTTCCCACACAGTCTTGACTTTCTTCAACTTGGCGGCGAAGGATCAACTCATGTCTGAGTAGTCGGCAACTGTGTTTACTAATGCGCTGACTGCGTGGTCATTGAGAAGCACGTTGAATTCGCAGGTTCTTTGCCTTGCGTGGTAGTTAGCACTCGCCTTCGTATCGCGGATACGTCACGTTGAAATGTGGCTGGTACGTCGAGGCGTCAGGTCCTAAGTCGGTGCGGCCTTTGCTACCAGGCTCTGTCGCGATGGCGGAGTTTCGTTGTTATATCGTCGACATAGTCTTTCCGGCGTCTTCGTCGGCGGCGGAGGATCTTTGTCATTTCGACAAACAGCAACCGCACCTCCATCGGTTGCTGCTTTGAGTTTTCCGGATATAGGCTTGCAGACCGGCCCAGGTCTTGGCCAGTGTATGGTCGGCGTTGTGGGGGCATGTAGCGGCCAGGTGACGGTGGAAGGGATCGTCGTTGAGAGTTCAACTGAGTGGTGGCTAGGTAATGGGCGATGTCACGTAGGCGCTCCCCAAGCTGTGGATGCTCCCCAAACTGTGGACGCGGCGTGTTGACGGCGAACCCTCTCAGTCCCAAGTCGCGGTATGGGCATCGACGGTACACAAGGCCGGCTTCTCCACAGTCATAGAAGAGCGGGTGGTGGTCGGGGGCTGGCCAAACGTCTGTCTTCCTCACGCAGCTGCGCTGGGTGACGGGTGGGCGTGCTGCTGGCGGCGGTGGTGGATGACGGAATTGCGGCGTTACAAAGCCCTGGCGCGGTCGCGGAGAAAACCTTGACGGCGTGCGACGGCGGCGTAGGTAATCGCTTCCGGCTGGGGCTGCGGTAATTGAGGTTGTACCTCAGTAATTGCAAGCGATCGCTGAACCTCTTCTTTCCCGATGTCGGCGATTGAGGCCACTTGAGGCTACGACGAATGCAAGACCTTGCGCAGTCCTTCGCGCACAATGGTTCTGATGGTCTCTTGAAGGTCATTGGAACCAAGTTCTTGAATGGCGCGGCGTGAGCACTTGTCGATTATACTGCCGAGGACGCATTTCCAGTACGTATTTCCACCTTTCTGGATCGCCGATGCCTCTGTACAAAACTCAGCCGTACAAATCAGTCCGGCGAAATGTTCTTGATTGACGCCCCACATCAGGAAGCGGACTGTATCTCCTCCGACATTTCCGGGTAGGCGTGCCACAAAAGACGGGCTATCTCCTCCGTGAAGATCAATTTGGTCTCATCGTGAAGCTGTACTCGGGTTTCTAGTAGAGCTTGGGCAAACGCTTTCCGCACCACGCTTGTGAATGTTTGCAGGAAGCCGCTTCGGAACAGGTCCCTCGTGGTTAAGGTGACTCCTCGATTCTCGAACCACGTCCTGGCGGTGTCTTACAATACGAAATAGACATCTCGCAGCTTGTAGTCACTGTTCCAGCTGTTAAACGTAGCGACCCTCTCATACGTCTCCAGCCAGTTTCCGGTTCCTTGAAAGTGGAACCGCGGAACGTCGGTGGCTCTGTGGGCTACTGCAGAGCTTATGGTGACGCTGCGGCTGCCATTGGGGCTGTCTTGGCCACGATCTTCTTGTTCGTCTCTGGTGGAAGTCCGCGTTCCTGGGGCAGCTGCTGTAGTCGGCGGATTGCTCGATGTTCTGGGACGACGTTGGTATTGTCTTTGCGGTCCAGGCTTGAAACACGGCTTGTCGGGGGCGCCCGGTACATGAACGTAAAGCACCTCCACCAGATGTCACATAGTAGTGACAGTGAAGAAGGCAGAAAAACTGTAATTAACAAAACTAGCGTTTCATTGGGGCAACTAGTGCCCTCAAAAGCAGGCTATACTCAAATAGCAACGATAGCGGCGAACACACTCGGCGATCGTCGAAAATCTGATCAGCGGGTCAAGGGCGTAGACTTTTATACATCAGTCATCGAAGAATCCAGAATAATCGCTGGGACCCGCGTGTCTTTCAGAAAGTTCTACACCACTCGCGTCGTACTATGAAATTAGATTACACATGGTTCGGTGACAACAGACAGCGGATAGGAGCATCGATATCTTTCGAGAAACTTCCGATACATGCAAGCGCATCCTGCGCTGTGCGATAACATTTCTTAGGCAATGAAACGCGGTCACCCGATAGAGATAAACAATTACACGCGTCAGTATATTCGTAACAAAATGAGGCGCACATGTATGCTGCAGCAATAACCCGAAGGCCACTCCGCACATCCTAATGGAATGCGAATTGATTCACCCAGTTAGAACCGTAGGGTAACGTGCACCTTCTAGAAGCACTTGGATTTAAAGTTGACGCAAGGATCAATCGGTCACGAGTGATGATAAGGTATAGACGTGTAGAGTATTGGTGCAAATATAAAGCAGGGAAAAGATTGATGTGAGAGGATTCGCTACAGGTAGTAGTATTGATTCATGTTTATTTTTTTTAGTTTTGTACCCTTAGTCACCCGATGATCTTACGGAGCCGAGGAGGAAAAGAAAACATCTAAGTGTGAGTGGTTGTCTTGAAATTCTTTAAGTTATATGTGGCAGTTATGGAGGCAGGGAGGTAATTCCAGTCTTCGGACTTTCTTGGTAAAATGAGTCTGGGTAAAGTGGTATAGAGAATCTGAGGCAGAACGTAGATCGAGAAGGGTTCGGATAGAGAAAAAAGATTAGCGAGATGCATAGACAAGTGATAAATTAAAAAAAAACATGTATATCGTGCCTAATTAAATCAAGCTGCCTAGGTGACCATTTGGCACCACCCCGTTTCAAAAGACATCTCAATCAATTATCAAGGACGACAGTCTTCTGAATAAAACAAAATTTATCACTTATCCTGTGCACTGCTAGTCGGCATCTTTCTGCATTACAATTTGTTGCCCATTCTCGCTTCTGTTTCATTTGTGATGAAGAATGACTACCACAATTACTATGAATCAATAATAAGATAAGAATATATGCTTGGAATACATAGCCAAGGAAAATATATTGAATAGCAGTTGAGGGTTTCAGAGTACTCCCTCTGTTGACGCTGAAACAGCCATAAATTGTGGCTAGGTACCAGCGCTTGAGGTAGAGCTGCTTGTGCCGAATACAATTCTGTATCTTAAGAATGTACTTGAAACAGCAGTGTTCTAATCTGCATATTCATAGTTACAGTTCTTGTACACAACACGTGCCTGGTGGGAAAGTGGCTTGTACCGGCAGTTAGCCCAAAGGATACATTTTCCGACGATTTTTATTTCGCGCTGTATTGGCTTTATTAGATATATTGCGCAATCTGTCTCATGCGGTACGCTGCGAATGGAGCGAACAGTGGTGCGACTGCCTCGCTAATCTAGAGATAGTGAGAGGCAGCAAGATGGTGGTGCGTGGGCGTGATTCGCAGCAGCCGCCACGGACAGACCTCCTAGGCGGCGTGCGCTACTCCGGCAAAATCTCCTAGCCATCATCAATCCACTGCGTTTTCCTTAGGCTTTCGCCAGTTTCGCCATACCGTCCTCGTTCGTCTTCTTCCTCGCGGTACCGCTGCACCGTGCTCTACCGCTTTCCGCCTCGCGTATTTCATTCCTCGCTGCGTTCCGCATTCGCTCTCTCACACTTTGCTGTTCTCGTTTGCTCGGTGACGCCGAGACCGACGCGGGAACAGGCGCCTAAGAGCTGCGCTCTAAAACCAAATGTCTGCCCATTTCCGTGCTTATCATGAGCGCGGAGATGGGAAAACATTTTCGCATCGACCTGTTAGTCCGATGTGGAAGCCGCTGTGTGATGTCGCAATCTCATGCGCAGCTTCGCCATTATAGGGGGCGCTGTGTGCAGTGAGTAGCTTGTCAATTCAGGAAAATTTGACTTTATTCCATTGTAAAGGGAAAATTAAGCTTGTTGGAATTGAAGTAAACCACCGGTGTACACAGGACCCTTCACTTTGAGCAACACATTGCATACATATGCCGTTACAGTGACTTTTGCTCTATCAAGCTCTTTCCAAGCAGCAGTCTTTTTCTTCTGTAGCTCACTCAGGATAGCTTTCAGTAGTTCTAAAGGAAAGAGCTCCAGAGAACTAGCAGACGGTAATCGTTGCACATAAGAACTAGAGCTTCTTGCAGCAAGATCAGAGCATGGACAAACAAAGGGGTTTCCCACCGATCAATAGCACGTGTAAGGGGTTTAGATCAATGTGATGTATCCCACTTTTTTGATTGCCGGGTACAGGTAAAGCATTTGTGGCCATGACTGAAGTGCAGCTTCAGGTCAAGAAGACGTAGCTGTCGATCGCAGCGCCCTGGTGAATGATAGGCTTGGGAAAATATTGGGGCGTTTGTTGACCATCTCGTTAACCCTGCTCGTGGCTTCCTCAGGCGATGGGCGAAACAGGAGAAAGAAGCCATCAATGCATCATAAAATGTATATAGACGCATTCTAACTTTCTCAGACAGGTCTCTGTTAGCGTGTTAACAGGAGGTCACTTAGTACAAAGGCTATGTACAACCAAATGCATAAGGGTTCTGTTTAGACAAAGAATTGTTCATTGTAACTGAGCAGGGTTAAGTGGACATAGATACAGCAGCTCGACAAATTTCGTTTCAACGGAGCCACTAGTATCCCCACATTTACTGATGCCTTCTTTGGTGAAATAAGCGAGGAACAGCTTGAGGCTAGGCTTAGAGGACATCTTTGTGAGCTAAAAATACATGCATGCATGTAAAGCAGAATCCTACCGAAAACTGGGTGCTTCACATGGCCTCTGCAGAAGGAACATAATATAGAGAGTGAGCGAGTACAATCTTCAGTGCTACTAAACACCGAATACTATCGACAGGTAGCAAGCTCTCAGAGAATTACCGCACCCAATTATTGGAACGCAGCTCTTAGGCGCCCGTTCCTGCGGTGAGTGTCAGCGTCGGCGTAGCCGAGCGAACGAACACAGCGCAGGATGAAAGAACGAAAGCGAAGCGCAGCGGGGGATGAAAGACTCGAGCAGGAAAGCTGAGGAGGGGGGCTGCAGTGGAAGCATAAGGCGAAAAGTGGAGGAGGAGGGTATGGCGAAAGCATGAGAAGAAAAACGTGGTGCGACGACGATGGCTACGAGATGGCACCAGAGTAGCGCGCAACGCCTGGGATATCTGTCTGCTGGGGCTACTCTGTATCGTGGCCACGCGTCACCCACGTGCTGTCTCTCGCGACCTCCAGATCAGCGAGGCAGTGGCGCCAGACTTTGCTCCATTTGCAACGTGCCGGACGAGGCAGATTGTCTGCTTCAGTACCAATATCGCAAAATAAAAATACGTATAGACTAAGCTGAAATTTCGCATTAGGGTGTATCGTAAACGTTAGTGAGGTTTTTTTCCCTCCGTTACAAAACACGGTCCTCCTGCCCCCCGCCCGCACGTCGCATCATTTTTTCAACTTCCTAAGCATTCAGTGCTTAAAGGGACACACAACCGCTGAGAACATGAATGAAGATAATCCCGCTCATGGGAAGATTGCCCATCACATTGGTTAGAACGATCCATGTTTTCCTCATCAAACATGAATTTATATTTTTAAGTCTTCACTAAAACTTACGACAAGTGACCTTTGGCGCCCCACGGAGAAAAAACAAGATACATAAGGAGTTTATCACGTGACTTTTTATTAGTCTACATGGTTCCTTGTCTTTTTTATTAATATTGAAACGTCGTACCCTTCTTTACGGTTATAACTTTTTACAACTTACAACCTGCAGATAGGCTTTTGTCTGCAATGAGTAGAAAAGTGGCGCTGCCTTCACCTCTTTTTTTCCCGATAAGTTGACTTAGCTCGTCCATCGAGAGAATAAACCACGGGACCAACCAGCCAGGACGTGGGCATGTACTTCAGAAAAAACGCGGTAAAAAAATAAGAAAGGCCTGTATAAGAACGCGAACTTATTGTACCAGCTTTCTATTTTCAAATATGGTTGAAAGGTTCGAAATGTAGGTGGTTAGACACAGTCGCACTCACTCATTTGAAAGCAGAACGATGGGCGGCTTTCACAGTTTGCGAGGCGGGCTAGCGGTATCGCTCTCAGTTCTCAGCTTCGCTGGAGAAGGAACTCTTACTTTATTTGGAGGCTGCTCAGATAAAAAAATTCTGCTTGCAAAATGTCCATTTGCTTTTGGAAATAACTGCTGCAGGTGTAAACACTGTAAACACTGTAAACACCCGTGTACTTAAATTTAAGAACACGTTAAGGAACCCCAGGTGGTCCAAATTTCCGGATTCCCCCCCACTACGACATCCCTCATAATCAGATCGTGGTTTTTGCGCATGAAACCCCTAATGTTTTATATGCTGGTTTAGACAGGCCCATAAGACTACAATGAATGCTTTTAGCAGTACCGGCCGGTGCCTAGAAAAAAATAGGCTGCTGTGCAAGAATTTCAAATTGTGCTTTCACATCAAGTTTAGCACTCTGCTTTAGAGGCAAGTATATAACACTTAAATACAAAGAAGGTCGTAAACAATGTGCAGTCCAATCAAAAGCATGGGGAACATAGGCTGTGTGCTCCTGCATTGAAGGTTAATAATGTGTTCTATAGTAAAGAAATTATGTCAGAGTAAATTTCACTGGGAGAAACGTCGTATATCCGGCAAAGCATTTCATTAAAGAACCTTGTAATGCAGTGAAGCATAATAACAGGGCAAATGCGCACAGATTATATAATCGAAAATAGCAAAAGCAGGGCAACCTTACATGCCATGTGTGTTCCCCACTTAATATGCCGGACTGGACGGTGATCAGTTTTGCCACTACTAATACGCTTCACCGCATCACACCCTCTATTTTGGTGCTACAAGCTACAAAAACTGGCAAGGTCCAAATAAGCGTATGCATATTACGACTCTTCAGAGCTAGCATTGCCGCAATACACCAGTGTCCCTTGGTGAAACTTACGGAATGCACTGTGAGGAGGTACAATGTGAGCGAAACAAGGGTCCAAACCTACTTTCTTTACCAACCGGAGGGAATTCAAAATAAAGCACTTCAGTTTGTGTATTAGCAGTATTCACGTGGCATCAGCATACCCGCACAACGCAACAGGGCAAACATTCAAACTTCAGTGAACCAGCGACGCACTTATTTTACTTCGATAGTATGCCCTTAGGCATAATACAAAGGATGTTAAAAGTATATGAACAGATTTGACTCGTGCAAAAAATGTAGGAGTGAACGATGATGTGGTCCATGAATCCAACGTTCAAGGTCAGGTGGGCGGCCAGGCCGAAGGCCTGTTGCCCGGAGGCGGCGGAGACGGCTTTGATGAAGTCCTGCGCACGCCCATAGTAGGTCTGTCACTGTCACATTTTGAATTTCTGTGTTACAAAATGGGCACGATGAGCCCTAAGGACCATGGTACTGTTGTGGCCAGAGAGCAGTCACAGACGGGGTGAGCGCGAGCCCGACACGTAGCCGCCTTAACGTAACCTCGTCTCCGCAGGTTAAACCACCAGGGAGGTCTGACACACACGGCGGTATGAGAGCTCGTGTGGTACGTCGGAGGTTTTCCTTTTACTGGATCAGTCGTCCACAGGCGTCCTGAGGAAAATGTGGAAGTGGGTATGTTGTAATCTGTGGGTGGGTTGCCATATCTGCTTCAATGAGACCCGGCCGGGCTGCTCGAGGCACCCACTGGACGCGTATGAGGATATTCGTAGTGGCAACACGACGGTGAATGCTATCTTGGAGTAGAGTGGACCGAGATAGCCTACGTATGTCGTGAATGGCTTGAGTAGGGTCTGTGGGAATGATGAGTTGAGACTATTGAGCATCTTGAACAGTAGGTAGCAACGCGGCCAAGCCGTCTCGTATGGCAGCAAGCTCGGAAAGGTAGGCAGGTGGTGCAAGATCGGCAACATACGAGCACATCTGGCCTGCCTCTGGTATCAATGGACACAAGAGAGATGTGTGAATCATGGTCCTATTAACACTGGCATCGGTGTATGCTACAAGAGCCGCATCGTCTTGATTATCATCGGCGCGACGAAGGCAGGAAACTTAGGCATTCGCCTGGCGAGGAACCGGGCTATACAGACGACCAAGAGGCTTAGTGTCATATTTTGTTATAGCGCTAGCTTGACATGGACAACAGAAGGCACATCTGACACACACAGATTATTCTTTGCCACAATCAGAATTATTAACCTGTATTGACAGTTGCATGGATACATGTGGTGCCGTTATGTTTAGCACGGAAGCAGCTACACCCATTGATATTTTTTTGAAATACTTAGGTTTTATTTGTCAAAATAGCGCTGTGTGTGTCAGATGTGCCTTCTCTTGTCCGTGTCAAGCTTGCGCTATCCCAAAATAAAATATGCCGTACCAACAAGCCCCTTTTGCTATCCTCATCGACTTCATTTCTCGTTCAACGGGATCTTTTGTTCACGTACTCCGGGATCCTTGCGGTATTGACACGTGTACTTGTCTTTATCGGGCGACACGTTTCACCGCCTAACAAGAAATGTTATCGCACAGCGCAGGACGCGCCTGCATGTATCGGAAGTTTCTGGAATATTATCGATGGTTCCATCCGCTGTATGTGAACGAACCTTCTGTAATCTGATTGCATGTGTGCGGGACGTGAATAATGTAGAACTTTGTGGAAGGCACGCGTGTCCCAGCGATTACTCTGGAAGATTCGGCGACTGATGTAAAAAGCCGACGCGCTTGACCCGCTCATCAGATTTTCGACGATCGCCGACCGTGTTCACCACTATCGTTTTGCTACAAGTGTAGCCTGTATTTGAGGGCACAGGTTCGCCCAATAAAAGCTAGTTTTGTCTTTCACGGTATTGCTACTGTGTTCTTCAACGTCAACACCACGTGACAGTATAGTCACCCTCATCGTCAACGCCGTGCGCAGAGCAAGGACACTTAATTTCTGCATAAGTAACAAACTTCTGCCAGAGGATGTTCGAGCGCTCTTTGGAGGATGCACTCTATTGAATGGGCACAGGACAAGGATCCCAAAAATCCAGCGCTCAGAATGGCTGCGTCAGGCCAGATTTTCAGAGCCTTTCTGGGGACGCAGCTGCGCAGCATCTATGAACCACACACAGCGGAAGTGGAAGTCCGAAAGCATATATGGCTGGCAGACCAAATGATGGAGTTCCACTGGAATCTTCAGCTGCGGTATCTACGTGACTGGGTGAGCAAAGTGCGCGTGAATACGACCTACAACATACATATACTGGAAGGACTCTGCTTCCCTGAACCTGTACGTGATGTCTTGGGGCTCGGACCAAAGTTTGAGATGCAACCCTCGAAGAAAAAGCCTGAACATTTATCTATTGTGCGTCAGGTCTCCTGACGTGCTCCAGAGGACGAGGCCAGGAGGATGAACTCCGAAGGTGTCGACGCCTTAAAAAGCTGTAAGCCTCCACGTCAGAAATTACCTGCGAAATACGTAGAATCATGCTTGTTACAGCATGATCTGTGTGTGCTGCCAGCTGATAAAGAAGGCGGTTACGCAGTTTTTTCGCATGAAGAATTCAATGAGAAAGCTATAAACGCTATTTCGGATGTTTTTAATGAAAGAAATGACGTCCCTTGTAATAAGATCAGAGGGAAAGCCCAACAATTGTGCAAAAAGATGAATCTGCAAGGTGTGATGAACAGCCTCAAAAGAAAGCAAGAAGGATTGTCTGGAAGTATTTTTCAGCGCTAAGACTCACAAAGAACGTGCACCGTTCAGGGTGATAGTTTCTGAAAGGGACACGTGGCAGAAATCTGCCGCCCTGTACCTTCAAGAAAAACTAAACTTGCTAGACATCAGTGGCCCTTTACTGACAAAAAGTGCTAAGGAGGTTTTAAATTTTGTAAGAGCTCATGAAAATCAACGTTTAAAGGCCTTCTCTGCCGATGTTAAAGACCTTTATTATTCTCTGCCACAGTCAGAATTATTAACCTGTATTGACAGTTGCATCGATACATATGGTGCCGTTAGGTTTAGCACGGAAGCAGGTACATCCATTGACAATTTTTTAGAATTACTTAGGTTTTATTTGTCATAGCGCTGTGTGTGTCAGATGTGCCTTCTGTTGTCCATGTCAAGCTTGCGCTATAACAAAATAAGATATGCCGTACCAACAAGCCCCTATTGCTATCCTCATCGGCTTATTGTCACTTAATTGTACCCTCTTCCGCGGAGGTACATCGGGTGTCGTAGATGCTGGATTGTCTATATCGTGTTCCAAGTACCGGGCTAGTGAAGCATCCGAGCAGAAATTTGATGGTTTTAGGGCGCACACGCATTGACGTTGGTGCACGAGTTCGTCGATAGTGTTCACTCGGCCTGTAGGGTTGGCGACAGAGTGAGACGTGATAGTCCCGTTATGGCCCGAATGGCTTCGTTATTAATGGCTTCAAGGCGAGCCTATTGTGCCTTCGTGAGATGATGAAACTAGGCTCTGTAGAGGAGTTGTGGTTGCAATACAGAACGGACAAGAAGGCGAGCGATGTTGGTGCTCGCTCCGCCAGATTTCTTCGCAATCCGACGTATCAACTGTATCGTTTCTGCGGCCTGTTGCTTTGCATTCTTCAGCCATGGTCCCCCAGATCACGAGGCATACATTTCAAAGCCGAGTACACGGAGCGTTGAATTCTCGTGTAGTCGTTGCTGATCCAGAGTTCACTGAAGAGGCCGGAGTGCCAGTAGAAGGCGCCCATACTTGTTCGCTACGGACATGTACGTCGTCTTGTCCTTGGAAATTTCAAGCCCTATCGGAGCACACCAGTTTTGCGTCACGTTTAAGGCCTCTTGGAGCGTTTGTTCTTGGCGGCAAATTTCAGGATCAACTGACCAGACAGTGATGTCATCTGCGTACATTATCTACTGTGCGTTATGTATCGTCGCTAGCTTCCAAGCTAGTGGAAGGAGAGCTATATTGAAAAAGACTGGTGCGAGCACAGATCCTGGAACAATGCATTGCTGCCTTAACGTTTTTTTTACCTTCTTTATCATGAGAGCATTCATATCAGCCAGCACGAGCACCTAAAACACCATACCAGCGCTCAACCAGAACAAATCACGAAGGGAGTATCACGCCATTTATCTCCCGCTGTAACACATTTAAGAATTCTTCTTTCCGTCAGTCATCGAATTATGAAAAAAAAACTGCCACGCGACATTGTGTCCTCAAAATCTGTCAACGCATTTAGCGCCAAAGTTAAAACATTCTTTTTAGGATGTTGCGCACTTGTAAAAACAAAGTGACCGATGGCCCAAAAGTGCTACTCACGGAGTTTGTTTTTCACGTTTATGCCCCTCGAGAACCTTATTTCGCACTCTAATGTTCTCTAATATTTAATTTGTCTAATTTTCACCGTTTCCTGTACGGTACTGCTTTTGATTTTTTTATCATTTTCATCCTTTTTATAATGCTAGCAACAAAAAGTAGTTTGCTAGCAAACTACTTTTTGTTAATTTTGTTCCCACTCCTATAAGAGCACGCTAATGCTTACAGTTTTAATAAAATAGAAAAATAATGGTAACGACGTGAACAAACATTACCTTAGAATCTTAAATTTCATACCAGGAGCACACCAACAGTGCACGAGGGCTGTCGGTGTTTCACGCTTGCTTCGGGTAAAATGAAACGTGGCCACATTTTTCTTGGAAGTCTACTAAGAACAGTGTTCATTCATTGATCCTCAGTCACATTTCCTACTGCGCAAGGCCGTGCGTTATACGTTGTATTAAACACCATTACATTGACTACAAAACTGAGAACTGCACATAATCGCGTTATCAGTGGTAACTGATCCTGCTAACGAAATTGATCACGCTTTAAGTTCACTGTTCTGTGCAAATACGAGCAATCGCTTTTAGTAGATAACATTATAAACTTAACAATTATCCACTTCCATGTAGCGTATTCGTGTTATCACTTCACAATATGAGACAATCGTGAAATGGTAACGGCAATTCACCCCCATACCATAATGTATACGGCGAGATGTTGGTTTACTTTCATGGTGCAAAGGTTCGTAGTGAATTACAACTTACATTAAAAACTGCCAGAAACTTCAAATTACTATCTAAGCTATATTACCTTAACTATCAGAATATTCTGGAGGTGCCTACAAGTATGCGTGCATGAAGTTCTGTTTTGTGACTTCAATGTTCCTGAACAAGTGTAATTGTATCTTGAATTATTTACTTTTTATATATCTGTCAGTTCTCTTGTTTTATTTTATTATTTTTTTGTTCCGTCCCTGTAATCAACCTGTAGATGCTCTTCGCTTTGAATCGGAAACTGGCCCCATCGCTATCCGTTCAATAATTATGTAAATATTTTGTATGTTCAACTAATAAAGTGGATTGATTGATTGATCCATTGATTGAATAATTAATTCGTTCATTCATTCATCAATTCCTTGACTGAATCTCGCGACAGCCGTGAGTGAGACCGAAACGAGGGCACATGTCTGCGAACACGCAAACTGAATCCCTCACGCCGCTTCACCCTGCACGGCTGCTCCCTTCATTCCAGGAAGCACTTACACAAACCACGAACTTCGCATTCAACAGCACATGGTAGACGCCGCCACATTTACGTGACGTGCAAGTGAGACTCGACGTCCGTCAAACAGATGGACATATGCGTGGAAAAGGCCGGACCCGGCTACGCCACAGCGCCGGATTGCAAACAATGTTACCGAGACGTTAGCCACTTCAATATTTCGACCAACACCGCGTGATTCTGTAGCAATGCGGGTAGCCGAACGCAGATTATGTGCTGCTCGAGCTCACAGAGGTGACAAGTCTCTCGGCCACCCAGCACCACTCCGCCAAGAAACACAGAACCCACAGCCGAGAGATCACACAACTAGTGTTGACCAACGTGCGGTTAGTGCAGGCCTGAGGACCAATGCACTACGGCTTCACTAGGCGCCACCATCCTACCTTCTGCAAGGTCCCTGAACGATTCTGCGCCTAGGCGCTTCGGAGCTGGTCATGTGAGATACTTAGCTGCACGCAATGCGACCTTTCTCATGTTCACTCGACAGCTGTGCGCGTGCGTGAGTTCCTCGAGGAACTTGCGCAGAGTCCTCTAAACATTTCTCTAAGCACTACAGCGGAGGAGGGCGCCTTCGCTCTGTTTGTCGCTAGCCGAGCTGCACTATGGCGCAGCAGATGAATCGGCTCCCTGCAATGGTCTGGCGGCGCAGCGATTGGCGCAGCCGTCAGCGCCACCGTTTCAGTTCCGCGAAACACTGAGGCGGCCACCGCTACTGAGGCATGCTTTTGCAGGGCTCGTTTGAAAAGCGTTGGTCGTTCTAAATTGCGCTTTTAAGCCAATCGAAGGCATTGAGGTATATTTTGGACTACCGACGCTTGAGAAAGGACGTCAAATTTACTGTGCTACAACCATGTATGTCGTGTCAAGAATTAAAGAGCACGGGCATCAAGCGAGGTGCCTAAATTAAATTATGGGGTTTTAGGTGCCAAAACAACGACCTGATTATTAGGCACGCTGTAGTGGGCGACTCAGGAATAATTTCCACCGCCTGGGGTTCTTTAACGTGGACCTAAATCTAAATACACGGGTGTTTTCGCATTTGGCCGCCATCGAAATTCGGCCGCCCTGGCCGGGATTTGATACCGTGACCTCTTGCGTAGCAGCCAATCACCATAGCGATTAAGCAACCACCGCAAATCGCGAAATGTTTGTAACAACAAAGCAAGTATGCTTACGACGTCGAACTCAAAGTAAATTAACAAATCATTATTTTATGCCACTTAAGTGAGCAAATACGGCCGTGGACATTTTCAACTCTCATTTGTAGCTTCATTACTTGGAGCATGCCTTGCGCCTCACAATTGTAGAGGTTTTGGCAAATTGGCAGGTGAATGCTTTTTTCTCCGTTGACAGAGTGCCCGAGCATATTGACACGTGTACTTATCTTTATCGGGCGACCACGTTTCGCCGCTTAACAACTGTAATCGCACAGCGAGGGACGCGCCTGCATGTATCCGACGTTTCTGGAAAGTTATCGATGCTTCTACCCGGCTGTCTGCTGTCGCCGAACCTTGTGTTATCTGATTTCATCGCGTAACGCGAATGATGTAGAACTTTGTGGAAGGCACGCGGGTCCGAACGATTAGTCTGGAACATTCGACGACTGCTCTATAAAAGCCGACGCACTTGACCCGCTGATCAGATTTACGAGGATCGCCGACTGTGTTCGCCGCTCTCGTTGTGCTTTAAGTGTAGCCTGTTTTGTGGGCACAGGTTCGCCCAATAAAAGCTAGTTTTTGCCTTTCACAGTATTGCTACTGTGTTCTTTGACGTCACGACCACGTGACAATATTCTAGCATAGTCGTTCGGGCTCGAATGTAAGAGGGCATTGCCGCTGAACCATAATAGAGGGCGATCAGCTGAGACTAAACAACGTGAAGACTGAACAAATGTGCGCTAGCGTGCACGAGAGAAATGCTAATTTTCTAATACTCCACCGTGTGCTGCAGTGTACTTGTTTAAGGTGTACATAACGGCATCACTTTAAACTGATGGAGCGCATGAGGCGTAACAACCGCCGTCCTTTCACGATCCATGTCGTCAACTGCAATCTGCCAGTGCCCGGAACGAAGGTCTATCGAAGAAAAATACTCGTAACCACTGAGAAAGTCAAGGACAGCATCTGCACGACGTAAGGGGTACACGTCTTTTTTGTTAGTTAGTTAAAATTCCGGTAGTCGATACAGAAGCGCCAGCTGTTGTCCTTGTTTCTAACGAGCACAACAGGAGATGCCCATGGGCTTGAAGAAAGTTCGGTGATATCACGGGCACGCATTCTGCCAACTTCATTTTGTATAACTAGCGCTCAGGAGAGGAGAATCCATCACCGGTGTAAATCCGGTGGAGAATAACGTAGTTTCGGTGTCTGTGAGCGTGAGAGCACGACATGAGAACAAGCAGACGAAACGGAGGTACGTTTCCCTTGCTGCAGTGCGAAGTAAAACAAGAAAATGCAGACCTTCGGTTTGTGTGTTCTATTACTTCTCTACGCTTTAGTTAGTGTATACAAGCAACATATAACAGAAATAACAGATGTTTCCTTGAACAATTCTTGAAGTTATGTGTCATTGCGAGCGACGTCACAGTGCAAACACGTGTGCGTGGGCGCACTAGCACGTGTACGTCATGCTCCGGCTTGGAGCGCGGCAGCCGGGAGGAGAAGGGAAAACGGCGTTCGGTTTGCAATTTGAGGTCATTCCGCGGCGCGTGGCGATGTAATACTTGGCAGACCCGGTCGTTATCGCGCAATGTATGCTCTGCGCTTGTCAGCTCAAATTTGCCAGACCTGCTGGTCACTGCAGGCTCGCTCGGGCACGTCGAGGAGTGCCGACGCGGTTGCTCAGTGCCGGTACGGGCGCCATGGAGCTGCGCTCTAAATTGGCAGCAATTGAACGCTTGGGCGAAATTTGTTACGAGTAGCGCATGGTAGAACAGCGGCTCAAACGTTTGCTCCGAGAGCTCATTGAGGACGAAAAAAGCGCCTCAGGTTCCCTAACAGCAGAAATTAGGGGCACAAAATCGAAAATTGAAGTCCTCGGCATCTAAAAATGTAAGGGTGCTTCGGCGCTCGATGGCACTAAATAAATTTTCAAGGCGAAATCCGAAGCCGGTGTGCGCTCGAGGCAGAAAAGAAGTACGCGTAAGGCAACGAAGTTGCGCAGACGTCGCCGAAGGTGAATGTCTACAACAGATCGAGCCAGTCTGTCCAGCAGACGTTTTTACAAACGATAGCGGGATCTTGTAAACACCGCATAGAGAGGTAACAAAGCAGCCTCCGCGGTGGCTTAGTGACTATGGTGTTGCACTGCTAAGCATGGAGGTCGCGGCATCAAATCCTGGCCGCATTGCGTCACCCCCTCGCGAATTGCGAATACGCCCGTGCATTGGAGGCACATTAAAGGTCCTCTTGGGATCAGAATGAATCCGGAGTCCGCCACTACGGCGTGGCTCCTAATTAAATCGTGGTTTTGGCACGTGAAACCCCAGAATTCAATTCACCGGGAAACAAATTGATGATGATGGTTAACAGAGCACAGGTACTTGCGTAACTGACCTGTTCTTTTCCTATCTGCTCCGGCACAAGCCGTCCCGACTTTTCCTCGAGGTATGTTACCCAAAACAGTCAATTATGCGCCTGTCCAATGTACAGTCGCGGCCACTGCTAGTGCGAACATGGAGCCCATGGCACGCTCCTCCGAGTGCCCCACCACCGGCGCCTAATGAAGTCTTGCGTCGCAGGCACAATCAAAGCAATTGGCGAAAAGCCCGGGGAGCCATCTGCTGTGGAGAGTCGTCTGCCAAGACTTCACGAGGCGCCGGTGGTGGCGCTCCGCGGAGCACTGTCCTAGTGTACCAGTGTACCTGCGGGAGCATATACAGGTATACTAGGACAGCGCTAGGACAGGTACACTAGGACAGGTACACTGCGACAGGGTAGTATCACTAGGGACACTACGCTGTCCCAGGCTGTCGAGTTCCCATTATCAGTGGGCGCGCCTGTGCTTCACTCTTGTGTTGACGCTCCTTTTGTGGTTTTTGCCTGGAAATATCAATGGGAGCGAGGGAGTCAGGACAATTTGTTCTGAAGCCCAGGCGGAGGAGGGCTCGTGCTCTGGCAAATTTTTATGCCACCAAGTCGTTTCCCGTTTTCTTTGCCTGCCTACACATTTCCAGATACGGTTGTCGTCAGCTGTGCCATATCTTGTTTTAACGTCTAAAGATCGATTACGGTACGTTGTCAGTAGGTTTCTGCCCGAAGTTGCATTTTCGTGCACATTTCTCGCGGCCTCTTTTAGCTTAGAGTATCTCTCTAGTGTGAAAAGTAAGCGATTATCTGGAGATCCGAGGGGCGTGTATGGTTCCGGAACCATTGCACAGATCGATATACTGTGAAGGCAGAAAGACTGATGTAGTAAAGAGGGTTAATAATGTGCTTGCCCCCTCCCTCCTAGGCGGGGGGGGATAGCGAACATTTTTTTCGTTTAGCTACATAGTGGAACGTTCCTGTGAAAACTTGGATGGAGAACCGGGGGTTGTTCGTGGCACGGAGCATAGACTGCGGTTGTGCACGAAGCCCGCGTAAATACATCATGTCTTCGTCCACTGCTGGGACGCTCTTCTTTTCTGGGACGTGCTTAAGCGGACGCTCAATAAAGGTATACGGATGAATACATATGGAATGCGCTTCATGGCAAGCGGACGCGACGATTTAGAAAATGGCCTTTTCTTCCTCCTTGACCTCCGCAGCATCTGGCGCAGCTCAATGTCTGTAAGGAACTCCGACATTAATGCGCGACCTGTGCTTGCATATTTAATTGAGAATGTGACTAAGTTGCGCGCAGTTTACAAGAACCTCCAATTTGACGAAGATGTCTTATGGACAGACAGGTTGAAACGAAAAAATTTTCAACGTGAACCTTTTTTTTACTTACGACGCTCTTTTCGGCACAAACTCACTCTTCTTCATGTACCAGGTGCTGTTCGGTTTCTTCGCTGTCGTGGCGAACGCCGACTTCGCGGTGGAACATGGCTTCACCAAACCTTGGCCAGATGCTGCTACAACGGATCTGCAATCATCTGCTCATGCCTTACACGGTCCGCAATATTATTTGCTGGAAATCGTGTGCGATCTCCGTCGCACCGAAGTGGAATCTGCGCATCGGGGAACCTTTCCGGTTCCGCTGCGCGCTGGCCATATAAAGGACCAGCCAAGCCTAGAGCTACTGGGGCACGACGCTCTTTTCGGCATAAACTCACGCTTCTTCGTGTACCAGGTGCTGCTAGGATTCTTCGCTGTCGTGGCGAGCGCCGACTTCGCGGTGGAACATGGCTTCACCAAACCTTGGCCAGATGCTGCTACAACGGACCTGCAATCATCTGCTCATGCCTTACACGGTCCGCAAGATTATTTGCTGGAAATCGTGTACGATCTCCGACGCACCGAAGTGGAATCTGCGCATCGGGGAACCTTTCCGGTTCCGCTGCGCGCTGGCCATATAAAGGACCAGCCAAGCCTAGAGCGACTGGGGCACGACGCTCTTTTCGGCACAAACTCACGCTTCTTCGTGTACCAGGTGCTGCTAGGATTCTTCGCTGTCGTGGCGAGCGCCGACTTCGCGGTGGAACATGGCTTCACCAAACCTTGGCCAGATGCTGCTATAACGGACCTGCAATCATCTGCTCATGCCTTACACGGTCCGCAAGATTATTTGCTGGAAATCGTGTACGATCTCCGACGCACCGAAGTGGAATCTGCGCATCGGGGAACCTTTCCGGTGCCGCTGCGCGCTGGCCATATAAAGGACCAGCCAAGCCTAGAGCGACTGGGGCACGACGCTCTTTTGGGCACAAACTCACGTTTCTTCATGTACCAGGTGCTGCTAGGATTCTTCGCTGTCGTGGCGAGCGCCGACTTCGCGGTGGAACGTGGCTTCACCAAACCTTGGCCAGATGCTGCTACAACGGACCTGCAATCATCTGCTCATGCCTTACACGGTCCGCAAGATTATTTGCTGGAAATCGTGTACGATCTCCGTCGCACCGGAGTGGAATCTGCGCATCGGGGAACCTTTCCGGTTCCGCTGCGCGCTGGCCATATAAAGGACCAGCCAAGCCTAGAGCGACTGGGGCACGACGCTCTTTTCGGCACAAACTCACGCTTCTTCGTGTACCAGGTGCTGCTAGGATTCTTCGCTGTCGTGGCGAGCGCCGACTTCGCGGTGGAACATGGCTTCACCAAACCTTGGCCAGATGCTGCTATAACGGACCTGCAATCATCTGCTCATGCCTTACACGGTCCGCAAGATTATTTGCTGGAAATCGTGTACGATCTCCGACGCACCGAAGTGGAATCTGCGCATCGGGGAACCTTTCCGGTTCCGCTGCGCGCTGGCCATTTAAAGGACCAGCCAAGCCTAGAGTGACTGGGGCACGACGCTCTTTTCGCCACAAACTCACGCTTCTTCATGTACCAGGTGCTGCTAGGATTCTTCGCTGTCGTGGCGAGCGCCGACTTCGCGGTGGAACATGGCTTCACCAAACCTTGGCCAGATGCTGCTACAACGGACCTGCAATCATCTGCTCATGCCTTACACGGTCAGCAAGATTATTTGCTGGAAATCGTGTACGATCTCCGTCGCACCGGAGTGGAATCTGTGCATCGGGGAACCTTTCCGGTTCCGCTGCGCGCTGGCCATATAAAGGACCAGCCAAGCCTAGAGCGACTGGGGCACGACGCTCTTTTCGGCACAAGCTCACGCTTCTTCATGTACCAGGTGCTGCTAGGATTCTTCGCTGTCGTGGCGAGCGCTGACTTCGCGGTGGAACATGGCTTCACCAAACCTTGCCCAGATGCTGCTACAACGGACCTGCAATCATCTGCTCATGCCTTACACGGTCCGCAAGATTATTTGCTGGAAATCGTGTACGATCTCCGTCGCACCGGAGTGGAATCTGTGCATCGGGGAACCTTTCCGGTTCCGCTGCGCGCTGGCCATATAAAGGACCAGCCAAGCCTAGAGCGACTGGGGCACGACGCTCTTTTCGGCACAAGCTCACGCTTCTTCATGTACCAGGTGCTGCTAGGATTCTTCGCTGTCGTGGCGAGCGCTGACTTCGCGGTGGAACATGGCTTCACCAAACCTTGCCCAGATGCTGCTACAACGGACCTGCAATCATCTGCTCATGCCTTACACGGTCCGCAAGATTATTTGCTGGAAATCGTGTACGATCTCCGTCGCACCGGAGTGGAATCTGTGCATCGGGGAACCTTTCCGGTTCCGCTGCGCGCTGGCCATATAAAGGACCAGCCAAGCCTAGAGCGACTGGGGCACGACGCTCTTTTCGCCACAAACTCACGCTTCTTCATGTACCAGGTGCTGCTAGGATTCTTCGCTGTCGTGGCGAGCGCCGACTTCGCGGTGGAACATGGCTTCACCAAACCTTGGCCAGATGCCGCTACAACGGACCTGCAATCATCTGCTCATGCCTTACACGGTCCGCAAGATTATTTGCTGGAAATCGTAGAACTGAATCCATGGTCCATGAATGCAGTTGATCGTGACCAAATGACAAACATTGAAAGGATTCTCTTAGAAATGAAAACAGGCCAGGAAACTGTGCTTGCGAAGTTAACGGAAATTACAAGACAATGTGAATTAGAATCCAAAATTACGGGGTTAATAGAGAAGACAAACAATGTAGAAAGTCGTATTGCTCGGGTGGAAAAAATGGAAGATAAATTTATGGCTAAACTAGACGACTTGGAAGATAGAAGCCGTAGACAGAATCTGGTCTTTTTCGGTTTGCCTGACAGGGAGCATAACGAGACGTGGGAGGCGTGTGAAAAACTAATAAGTGGAATATATAAAGATGTGATGAAACTTGATGATATTTCGTTGAACGGGCTTATCGCGTAGGCGTTTTCAGCGAAGGCAAAAACCGGCCCTTAGTAGCATGCTTTTCAAGGTGGAAGGCTAGAGAAAATGTCTTTAAGAACGCTTACAGACTAAAAGGCAATTCGTACAGCATCTCTGATGATTTCAGCCGAGCCGTACAAGAAAAAAGACGTCAGCTTTGGAATTATGCGAAAGAAAAAAGAGAGAACAAAGAAAAGTGTTCGCTTGAGTTGTGATAAATTGATCATCAATGGGCAAACGTTTGTCTGGGATAGCGATATGCGGATGCCAGTTTCACTTCAGGCGCATGCGCGACTGGACAGAGGCAAATGACGCATTCCGAATTCCGTTCCTCCGAAAGATAACTCAGCACGTTGCTCGCAGCCTGAACGGCTCTCTGTCCTGCTTGTAAACTGTCGCAGCATAAAGAACAAAGTTGATAACTTCATGTCTTTAGTAGCCACTGTTAAACCTCAGATTGTGATGGGCACCGAATCATGGTTAGACAAGGATATACCTGATGTAGAAATCTTTCCGCCTGGTTTTACTGTCTATCGGAAAGATAGGCATGGACATGGCGGGGGTGTATTCCTTTGGATATCAAATGCATTGTCAAGTACACCAATTTTATTTGAAAACGATTCTGAGTCTGTCTGGTGCCTTGTGAAGTTGCCTAACGGAAACAATGTAGTCTACGGGACATTCTACCGCCCACCCGGCAGCAGCGACTCATTCGGATTGCTGTCTGAGATGCTATCTCTCCTGCCTAATAGCGTATTTCTAGGGGGGGATTTCAATTTGCCAGACTTCAACTGGAATGCCGGATGTGTGGCTTGCAATAGGTCCCGTATTTACAGAGTTCGAAGAACTGCTCGGATTAAATGGATTGCAGCAGTACGTGCTGGAACCTACGCGAGAAAATGCAATTGTATACTTAGTACTTTGCAATGAGCCGAACATAATATTAAAGGTTACTGTTTGCCCAGGTATTAGTGACCACAGGGCAGTTGCCATAGAACTTAACATACAGCGAGTACGCATGGCGCAAATTCCACAAAGAAAAGTGTACAGCTACGACAGAGGAGACTGTGCTGCTATCCGGACCGAACTTGAAAATTTCTTTCCTACTTTCCAATATATGTCAAACGCACGCTGTCCGTTAACTTTGTGGTCAGCATTTCAGGACAAAATACTTGAACTAGTCGAAAGTCATGTTCCATGCAGGTAACTGCGGCAACGAAAAAAACAAACCTTGGTTTAACGTAGAAATACGTAAACTTATAAAGACAGCAAGACAAACGTATGAAACATTTTCTGCCGACACCAGTCTGGCAAATCAAAAACGCTTGCAAGAGATAAATAAGCTATTGAAAGCAACGATTAAAGCTGCCAAAGATACCTTCTTTGTTAAATTAAACAAAGACTTGAGGGGAAAACCCAAAATTTTTTTGGAAATATGTAAAACAAAGTCGAAAAGAAGACATATCGATACCATCTTTAACTGTTGACGGCAAAACCGTGACGTCGGACTATCAGAGGGCGGAATGCTTCAACAAGTACTTCCAATCTGTGTTTTCGCTATTACCTGCTGGGGAGACTTCGCTTTTGAACAACGCCAATCGAGGCGATATGATGCCAGACATTGAATTTGATGTTAGTGGCGTCGACTCTTTATTACGGCATTTAGATTACACCAAAGCAATTGGACTTCATGGAGTATCCCCAGTAGTCCTTAAAGAGTGTCATGGCATCATTTCTCCGTATTTAACGATCACTTATAAGCTTTCCCTTGAAACAGGCCTCATTCCCCAAGATTGGAAAACGGCAAGCGTGACAGCCGTTTTTAAATCGGGCGATAGAAAACTCAGAGAAAACTACAGGCCAATATCACTAACGTCAATATGTTGCAAAATTTTTGAACACATTTTATATAGTAACATATCTGCATTCCTTGACTCAAAGGCGTTTTTTACACCTTCCCAGCACGGATTCCGAAAAGGTTATTCCTGCAACACAGAACTAATAGAATTCCAGCACTTCTTATCTAAAATAATTGATAACAATAGTCAGGTAGACGCGGTTTTTATTGATTTTCAAAAAGCTTTCGATATTGTGTCCCATAAGCTCCTAGATGTAAAAGCTCGCTGCATTAAATATAAACGAAAACGTTCAAAATTGGATAAGAAACTACCTAAACGGAAGAACCCAATCTGTTGTCCTAAACAACCTTGCATCTTCACCAATAACTGTTTCTTCGGGCGTTCCTCAGGGAAGCGTACTGGGGCCCTTGCTATTTTTAATCTACATAAATGACATTGTCGAACTAGTTAAATCACCGATAAAACTATTTTCTGATGACTGTGTGATTTACAGAGAAATTACCACTGAAGATGACATAGATACATTGCAAACAGATTTGGATAAGGTAGCGATCTGGTGTAAAAAATGGAACATGAATTTAAATATAAAAAAATGCAGTAGCGTAAGTTTTTCCAGAAACTTATCCAAATTTCAGCACCGATATAACATCAATGGCACGCTTATGGACATACAGTCGGAGTCTAAGTATTTAGGAGTCTATTTTACCGAATCACTCACTTGGCATAAACAGATTGACACTGTCATAGCAAAAGCTAGCAGGATGTTACATTTTATTCGCAGAAATTTTAAACAGGCAACACGCGAAGTTAAAGAAACTTTATACTTCTTACATGTTAGAACAATACTTGATTATGCTTGTGTAATATGGGATCCCTATCAAGATTACCTCATTCATAGACTGGAAAAACTACAGAACCAAGCAGCAAGGTTTGTTTGCAATAATTACAGCCGGTACTCTAGCGTTTCCGAAATGAAGGCCACTTTAGGATGGGATCTACTACATATGCGTAGGCAGAAGTTGAGGCTTAAACTATTGCACCGAATATATAATAATCAGACAGGTATTAATCGCTATAACTATCTCCTGGAACCAGATTATATATCGACTCGCTGTGATAAGAACAAAAGATCTCAGCCTATAACTGCAGAACAAACACTTTCTACTACTCTTTTTTTCCCCAAAACAATTAGACAATGGAACAGTTTATCAAATGATATAGTAAATGTGTCAAATAACGAACTATTCTATTCAATGCTGTGACGGCGCTGTTGTAAAACAAATATATGTGTTACATATCTTGGAACCTGCTTGTTTCACGTTACTTGTATGCCTTTCTCTAACAGCTATTGTAGTGATTCTGTTTGTCAGTATATCTGTCCGAAAGCTTCTCTGTATTACTAGTTATATTTTGTTCCCCCCTACGTAATGCCTTTATGGCGATGTAGGTACTCTGTAAATAAATAAATAAATAAAATGGGAACTAAACAAAAATGGTTAGTGAGAGACAAAATTGATATCATTATCTGTCCATAGTGTGCTTGGTTTCTTCAGGCTGTGCCTATCTTCTTGTAAGTGATGTGTGTTCTACAGATTTCACATTATCTGTGTAGAATAAAAAAAGCGTGCGCCATTCCACTACTGTCAAGGTGTATAACCAGGGAAGCTGTTTAGGACATGACGTAGGCGTGACACAGAATCTGGATGAAAGGTATGGGGAAATTTGATTTCTGTTGAGCCCTGGTGGCGGTCATCCCGAAGAAACACACGCACTTTCGTTTTGATCGGCGGGCCTTTATCGGCAGCACACACACACATTTATTCAAGATTGGCGGCACACGAACGCGCGCACGCATCTTCATGATGGCTGTCTCTTAGTTGACGGTATTGGTAGGTGGACTTAGTCGGTGAACTTAGTTGATGCTCTGAATCGGCGCCCGTCATTTGGTTGTCATGGCGGCGACGATGCCATTGTGGTCACTTGGTATACACTGATCGGCTCGGGCACAGCGGTAGAAAGTTTCTTTGCACGACCGTTGGTGAGTGGTTTGTGTGGCAGTCCAAGCGAAAGCGTTTGAGCACAAATTGTGGAGATCACTTTGTTCCGACCTCGAAATACCGATGGTAATGTCGCCGACGAAGATGATGGCAAAGGTGTAGCCATCCCTGACCCAAGCCAAGTGCGGCAACATGAATCCCTTGATCTGGCCTTTGGTAGCACCCGGTCATATATATGAAGTGTATACCACGATCACGTCCGCCATCCGCACGGCACACACATCGGCACATTCGGTGACAGTGTTCTGCGGTGGTTCGGAGAGGCTGTAGAGTCGCACATCCAAATTGTCTGTCAAGAAAGTACTTTTTGATTTAGCGTACGCTCCTTAGAAGTTGTGCAATGAACCAGCGTGGTAGGTACCACGCGGCTGGATCACATATTTGCGAAGGGTTCTCCGCCTCGCGATATTGATCGTCGTGAATGACTTGCCGCATGGGCTTGGTGTTTCTTGCACGCCGTTTATCGGCGGTATTTGCTGCGCGCCGCCGCCGCCGATCACATTCTCGTCTCTGGAGCGCTGCTCATGGAAGTGCTCACTAACGCGGCTTCGCCATGACGACGAGAGAAGCGAAATTAAAAATGGAGGACGGCAGCTTATCTTTGTGGTTTTATTTATATACACGCATGGTGAGACCGGCCACCGGCGCAGACTAGACACACCATGCACGATGTTGCCGCCGTCCCAGGAGGTCAGAAGGAAACAAGGCGCGCATGAGCTTAGAACGATGGCAAAGACAGGGCGGTGTTAGCGTAGGCATGGCCGACACTGGTTGCACAGCGGTAAATGTTTGAGAAACTTTTATTCGCTGAGAGTGTAATGATGCTGAAAATGGTGTTTATTCACAACTAATTTACTCAACATGCATATGAAAGTGATTGAACATATATGGTTTCGGTTAGAATGAAGCGATTTTACTTTTATTTGGAGACCGGCGCTTTTTTTGCTCCCACACATGAAAATTTCACGGGAGGTTAGCAATAAACAGCTTCATTGCAAAAAGAACTTTTGTGACAACGTGCCAAGGCATTCGGCTCGCGACAGGGTGGTCGTCTGTTTAAATCGCTTGTTTTATGAAGTTTTCTGTTTACTTTTTATTGCGAAAGCATTATATGCTCTATGAAGCGAAAATCAGTCGGCGTCGGCGTGATCGGAAGGTGGTACCAAAAATGGCCACGACAAAAGAAGTAAGAAAATACGTCAAGAATGCTAGGAATGACGTCAAATTTATCCTGCAGGTTCCTGTGCACACGTGTAGAGAGCTTCGAGAAGAGAATTTTGCACATTTTTGTCTGGGTCAGAATGAAACCTGGGCCTCCGGGATGAAAGTCGAGCGCGCTTCCCCGACGCCACGGTGGCTCCACGGTTCTGGCCGATTACATGTGTGCCTAACGCGTGCGTCATTGCACACGTCATGTCACAGCCATCTGACGGACTAAAGGTATTGCCTAGTGCATGCTTCATTGGGTACTTGACGGCGCAGCAAATGGGCAGAGAATGGCGCCTCGTCATGAGTATACAAAATGTGTGCGTTCATGGCATTGCTTGGTCTAGAAACGGTATAATGCTTTCACATTTCCGCACACAAATAGTCTTCAGTGTCTCTGCGCAATTTATTTTTAATGATTTCGCATTATTGTATTATTTACCCCTTTGGATTCTGCAGTACATGCTCTTTTCCTAGGCTTCACTACCAGACCTTACACGGAGGGTTCCTTTCTGCCAAGGGCACGGAAGCGGCTTGGCGCAAAACACGAGGGAGCAGTGGGGAGGGGGGGGGCGGTTAGGTAGATGAAGCTTTAGCGGCCGCAGAACAATCAATCACGACTGGCTGTTGCTGAGAATTCATTTAGTGTTAATTGTTCAGTTGCCCCTCATATTGACACTGTTGTTCGTGGCTAGCCGACACATAAGCACAGAGTGCTCATATGGCCCGTATTCCTCGCACCAGCGGCGACCATGCCGTTGGCTGAGCACTAAAGAGGCGCTGCGAAGTGGCAAACCTTATGTTACGTGCATTTCAGTGACACGGGCCAACCAGTCAACTATTAACGACAAAAACTTTCGCTTCACGAATACAGCCTCTGTTTTTATATGGTTTGATTTATCGATTCCTCGCACAATCGAGAGGAGGCAGGGACTAAAGCAATACAAATGCCAGGCAAAGGTCCCTGCACCACCGCGAAAACGTTGCTCAGCTCGACGCTTGCGAACAGCGGAGCCCCAATACCTCGGTCACGTTAGTTTTGATGGCCGTCCACCTCGTGAGGTCATGTTAGTGGTTGCGGTGCCACACGCTGTCGATAGCGCGCGAATAAAACGACACCTAATTCAGTTTTTTGATGTCGTCCCAGTAGTTGCGGAAGCCCACCCAGTCGTAGTTAGTGAGCCAGTCCGATACGTCATGATCTCCTGTACCCCTTAAAATGCGAGGGTCGTGTGGACGCGACGGGCCAGGGCGCACCACGGTAGTAACCGGGACAGTGGGTTGTGGTGGTCATGGACCATCTTCCGGCAACATGAAGATGCGCTGCAGTGTCCGATTGCGAAGTTCCTGATTTCCTGTTGTACCCAGCACATCCACCAATTGTAAAGGTGGCTCATTCGAATCGTAGAGGAGGAACGGTAAACGCAGCGTCAGTAGGTTGGCCACAACCTGAGAGCAAACTGGGTACGAGGCACACGATGGCAATGAACATTTCAGCGTGCCGATGTTCTTCCTCACTATATATGGTTACTGGCTACTCTCTGCGTAGAGAAAATAGGCCGACTCGCAGTTATGCTTGAGATAATTTATTCCCACGGAACCTACGCTCCTGAGCGCCAGCCGAAGTTCCGTTATAGCTAGTCAAACGTCTTTTTTCCTCTTACCCCGTGTCCCACTACTGCTGGCGGCACATACCCAAATTATACAAGACCTTCACGCTTGTAACACATCCCCCTCGAGCAGATAAAGCCCATCGGGCAAGTCAAACAGCATATCGAGCGGTGCAGGTATTCAAGCGAGCAAGATGAGTAACATCAGTCTTTGAAGAACGTCGAATATTTGAAAGGAGACGCGTGATGTCAGGCGTCAATTCGCTTATATGGTCTAACACAACGCAAAGTCCAACACAGTGCGCCAGTAGTTTTTCTCACAACCCAAGTTTTCTGTTAGGCGTCCACAGCCACACCTAGTCGCCTGGATCATATGAGACGTATCGGTGTCGGCGGTCGTAATGTGCCTTCCAGCAATCTTGTGAAGCAAGAGTGCGCAAGTAAGGAAGACGACGGGATTCTTCTGCACGACAGATAGTCTCAGAGATGTAGGCATCGTTGTGGTTCATGAAAGGGCAGATCGTATCAAGGGCATAACGTGGCGGTCGAACGTAGAGGAGAGATAAGGGGCTGTAGCCAGCAGTTTCGCGCTGGGCGGTGTTAAATGCATAACTAACGAAAGGTAGAACGCTGTCCCAGTTCTTCTTGTCCGCCCAGTCGTACATGGACAATATGTTCGTGAGAGTTCTGTTGATGCGTTCCGTAAGGCCGTTTGTTTGTAGATGGTTGTCACAATGTGCGTGCCCGCGTCCATCTCGACATGGCCGCCATTGCCGCCGCAGCAGCAGCCGTAGCGTCGCTTACACGGTGGTAGGGAGGCCATCTCCGTATCGTTCCTGAACTCACCGGAGCGGCTGGTTACGTCGGTCACCGGAGCGTGACGAGGGAGGAGGAAGAAGCTTCGGCGATAGAGGAGTGTGCTCCTGAAGATGGAGCAGCGTGGTCGTGCACCGAGAGACAGCTGAAGATGTGGTCGGCGGGCTCAAACCCCGAGGCCGAAGTCTTCGCTAGTAGGCGGCCAGACGGTGCAAGTCCGTCAAGATCTTCGGCAGCGAGGTGCCAGCAGCACGACGCTCTACCGATCGGGGCCTCCGCGAGCTCGCCACAGATAATCCTCGTGTACCAACCTGCTCTCGGAACATTCCGCCGGACTCAATTTTTTAAATCGCGTTCCATATTTAATTGCATTATTCATCGCGTGTTCATTTTTGTATGTTCTCTTAGTATTTCTTACCGCGTTTATTGTCTCATGTGTTTTTCATTTGTCGCGTATTTTTTGTTTATTTCGCGAGTGTTAGAAATTCCCGTGTGGTGGGCTTTATGTTGCGCATCGTGTCAGAGTGTGTATTGTGTGTGACCCACACGCCTCCCGCGAAGCTTGGCACGATCTGCTCACAGTTAGCGTTTTCTTTTTTTTTTTTGGTCGTGTCTCTGGCCTGATCTTATTTCATTAAATTGTGGGTGTGTTTTTACCTCGCCTCCCGTCAAGTGTCTCTGGTCCACGGTCGATCAGGCATGGACCTTATCGCCGGTCAGCAGTCGAACCATAAATAAATGTAAGCGGGGTGCGTTGCCGCCCCATCCCCTCCGGTTTGAAGACTGCGAATACATTACCACCAATCTTTGACAATGGTACGGCTCAGAGTGTCAAAAACTTGAACATAGACGAAGGATTTCTCAAACCACATCTGCAATAAAATGACGCCCACGATCGCTAATAACGACCTTAGGAGGCCCGTGTTGAAGAATAAAAATAAAAAGGTAGCAAGAAAAGACAACGTAGGCTGCGGTAACCGATGGTATTGCAGCCTTCTCACGGTATCCTGTCAGGTGATTAGTGCACACTTTGGTGACACTGCATACGAGCGCGACGCGTATGCGTGTCGGCAGGAACGGTCGACGAGCCGCGCTCCAGGTGACGAAAGGAAAGAGCCCCCTCTTTATTGTGCTGGCCGATAATATTGAGACGTGTACATGTTTGTCTTTATCGGGCTACACGTTTCACCACCCAAGAAATGTTATCGTACAGCGCAGGACGCGCCTGCATGTATCGGAAGTTTCTGGAATGTTATCGATGCTTCCATCCGCTGTATGTGACCGAACCTTGTGTAATCTGATCGCATGTGTGTGCGAGGAGAATAATGTAGAACTTTGTAGAAGGCACGCAGGTCCCACTGATTACTCTGAAACATTCGACAACTGACGTATAAAAGCGGAAGCGCTTGACCCGCTGATCAGATTTTCGACGATCGCCGACGTGTTCGCCGCTATCGTTGTGCTATAAGTGTAGCCTGTTTTTGTGGGCGCAGGTTCACCCAATAAAAGTTATTTTTGTCTTTCACAGTATTGCTACTGTGTTGTTCAACGTCACCACCACGTGACATATCGGGGGTGGAGGGAGCGTCACGTGGTAACAGTATCTTGGCGCACGCAGTTGTCGCCCAGCTATCTGTCGTGACGTCACACACCGCACACAGGCAGGCGATAACAGCACATCCCTCCTTTTCAAGCACAGGAACATTCGCACATAAATGGTAGAGAATACGTGTTATACTAGAAAAAGCAGAACAAACCACTACACATCAAAATGAATGAATGTGTGGTTTTTATTGGCGCAAAGGCCAGGTATGGCCAAAGAGTGCCATGCAAGTGTTAATGATTTCGCAGTGGAGTGATGGGTTCTATAGAGTTGATGTGACGTGGCTGTAAAGGGGCCTAAAATATAGTCGCTGTAAAGTGCGTAATATGTACGTGTAATAAAATTATGGCGATGACAAATGACGTGTGCTATGAGCATTAAGGTGCATTGCAAAATAATGATACGATATAAAAGAAATGCATAGGTTTCTAAAATTAACTAGAGCACCATGGCCTCGTTAGAGCCCTTGAGACACAAGGGCCCGAAGGCATGCGCTATATAAAACAACTATCACAGCGGCATCCTCTGGAGAGAGGATGCTCTACGAACTTTTGGGCTCATAACATGTAGGGCAACCTCATTTAAAAAATTGAGGACTGCTTTGGTGTTGAAAAATGGTTCTTTACCGAGAAACATAGCTGGGTGAAGAGGTACGCAATAACGATATGTAAGAGGAAAATGCTTCTTTCTTTCAGGTTCGGCTTTGCGGCACTCCAAGAGGACGTGGAGGACGGTCAGCCTCTCACGACATCGACCACAGGTTGGCGGTTCATTTCCAGTAAGCAGAAAATTGTGTGTACCAAATGTGTGCCCTATTCTGAGGCGGCAGAATAGGACATCTGTTCGCCCTGACTTTGTTGGGGAGGGCCAAAAACCTAGCTTTGGCTTAATAACGCGCAGTGTATTGTTTATTTCTGCGTTCCACATGCGTTGCCAGTGTTGTCGCAGCTTCTTACGCAAGGAAGGCTTTAGATCTGTGACAGGGGCAGCAGCTGTAGAAAAAGTGTTTAGTGGTGTGAGTGATGTGGCCATTTTATCAGCCAGTACATTACCCTCGATACCTCTATGGCCAGGTACCCAGCATATTACTACATGTATAGGTGATATATAAATACTGCATAAGATGGAGTAAATTTCAATGAAAACAGGATTTTTAAGCTTTTGTAATGGTATTAACGCTTTTACGAGACCTAGTGAGTCTGTGTATACAATTGCTCTGTAGAGTTTTAATTTCTGTATATGTCTTACCGCAGACAGTACTGCATACGCTTCTTCAGTTAAGATACTTGTTTGCGGTTTCAATAAGTCAGATATAGAAAGAGAGGGACCAACAGCAGCATAAGATACACCAGCATGTGATTTAGACGCGTCTGTGTAGAATTCGGAGCAGCTGTACTTCGATTGAAGTTCACGGAAATGCATAGCGATTTCGATGTCAGGTGCGTGTTTGGTGACCTCTACAAATGATACGTCACAGTCTATTACCTGCCACTCCCAGGGCGGTAATAGCTTAGTTGGAGGCATTAGTCGACCTTTGAAAACAGGGACATCCATTTCCGTGCTAAGTTCTCTTGCACGCAGTGAGAAAGGAAGTCTCATGGAGAATTTATTATGAAAAAATGTTTGACACGTTAAGCCGTTAACAGTTTTGAAACACGGATGTTCTTTATTGGAGCGTACATTGAGAAAATAGCTAAAGCTGATCTACGTTCCTTGAAAATGTAGTGAACCACTCGTCTGACTCTGCATATAGACTTTCCACCGGGCTTGTTCTAAATGCGCCAGTGGCTAGGCGGATACCCAGATGATGAACGGGGTCTAACATTTTTAGCGCACTCGGTGCAGCAGAGTAATATACTACGGCACCATGATCTAACCGTGATCTAACTAGGCTCCTGTAAAGACTCAACAGGCACCTCCTGTCGCTACCCCATGTAGTGTGGGATAGAACTTTAAGTAAGTTCATGGTTTTCAGACATTTTTCTTTAAGATATTTTATGTGTGAAATGAAAGTGAGCCTGGAGTCGAGAATAACACCTAGAAATTTGTGCTCTTTCTGGAAGGGAATTTGTTGTCCACCCAGTTGCAAACAGGGATCAGGTACTAGGCCTCTCTTTCTTGTAAAGATAACACAAGAGCTTTTGTGCGGGTTGATTTCAAATCCACTTTGGTCTGCCAACTTGGACACCTTGTTTAAGCCCTGCTGTACCTGTCTTTCACACACTGTAAGGTTGCAGGATTGGAAACCAATTTGTATATCATCTACGTAGACGGAATAAGAAATGGCCGGTGGCAGTGAAGGACGAAATGTGTTCATTTTAACGATAAAGAGAGTGCAACTGAGTACTCCTCCGTGGGGTACACCTGTTGCCTGTATAAAAGGTCGCGACAATACGTTGCCGATTTTCACGCGGAAGCTACGATCCGACAAATAGCTTTCAATTATGTTCAGCATATTTCCTCGGATGCCCATCTCCGACAGCTCTCGTAATACCCCGTAACGCCAAGGCGGCTCATACGCTTTTTCCATGTCAAGAAATATCGATAGGAAATACTGTCCATGTATAAATGCATCGCGGATATTTTCTTCAATGCGCACCAGATGAGCGGTTGTCGACCGCCCTTCTCTGAAGCCACACTGATAAGGATCGAGCATGTTGTTGAGCTCAAGGAAATGTATAAGTCTGCAATTTGACATTTTTTTCAAGCATCTTACAGATTTAGTAAAGCAATGAAGGGGGCTAGTTGGTGAACGTTCATGGTTATATTGCGCTCAGTTTTACAAACACGATATTAAGGAAGGACAGTCCACGTCCTGTCCTTCCTTAATATCGTGTTTGTAAAACTGAGCGCAATATAACCATGATCTTACAGATACAATATATTAGAGCTATCGGACAATAACTTGTTGCCAAGGAAGGGTTTTTTTCCCTGCTTTAGAACAGGGACCACAATCGCTTCTTTCCATGTGGATGGGAGGTATCCCGAAGCCCAAATAGTGTTGAATAGTGTAAGAAGTAACTTGTGCGTCAGTATATAGGTTTCTGATCATGTCATACATGACTCTATTAGGTCCCGGTGCAGTGCTTTTGCATGTGTTCAAGGCAGCTCTCAACTCAGCAATACCGAAAGGCCGGTTATGCGGTTCATTCTGCCTGGATTTTCGTATGATTGGCTTACGCTCTACTATTTCTTTATGTTTAAGAAAGGACTAGGAATAGTGCGTTGAGCTCGACACTCGCTCAAAGTGCTCCCCAAGTGAGTCTACCTGGTCTTTCAGTGTATCGCCCTGTGTCTTTACCAGAGGGAGTGAATATGGTTTGTCGCCTTCTTATCCTATTAACCTTATTCCAGACTTTGAACTCATCTATATAGGAGTTTACACTCGATAAAAAATTCCCCCAACTTTCTCTTCTAGCCTGTCGGCGGGTTCTCCTGCCTTGGGACTTTACTTTCTTCAATTTAATAAGATTCTCCGCAGTGGGAGAGGCGCGTAGCAACCCCCACGCTTTGTTCTGTTTTTCACGAGCGACTCTACAATCGTCGTTCCACCACGGGACACGCTGTTTGCATGCCAGGCCATTTACTTCTGATATGCATTTTGATGCGGCATCTATTATAAAGGCTGTAAAATACTCAACAGCAGCATTAATTCCTAACGAGGATATGCCATCCCATGATATACTAGTTAGGGTTCGGAATTTCTCCCATTCAGCTGTGTCAGTCTTCCACCTAGGAGCGTGTGGTGGATATTCGTTTTCTTTAGGTGTTCGTAGCAGTATGGAGAAGTGGTCGCTTCCGTAAGGATTGTTTGTATCTTCCCATTCGAGTTCAGGCAGAATAGAAGGAGAAACTATGCTGAGATCAATTGAAGAAAAGGTTTTGTTGGCAAGACAGTAATATGTGGATTCTTTCTTATTCAGAATGCACGCACCAGAAGAGAAAAGGAATTGTTCAACAAGTCGTCTTCGCGCCTCTATACGAGGGTCGCCCCACAGGTAGTTGTGTGCATTGAAATCGCCAAGAACAATATAAGGTTCTGGCAATGCATCTATGAAGGACTGAAATTCATGTTTAGTTAATTTGTAATGTGGGGGTATGTAGAGCGAGCACACAGTGATAAGCTTGTTTAGGAGAACAGCACGAACCGCCACTGCTTCAAGGGGCGTTTGTAGCTGTAAACGCTGAGAGGAAATACTTTTATGAATAAAATTGGCAACACCGCCTGATCATGCGACAGCATCATCGCGATCTTTGCGGAACTTGACAAACGGTCGGAGAAAGTTCGTGTGTTGTGGTTTTAAGTGTGTTTCTATAGACACAGCACTTTTTGATTGTGTTTTTGGATGAGTTCCTGCACCTCATCAAGGTTCCTAAGAAGACCTCTGACGTTCCATTGAATAATTTGTGTATCCATATTGAAAGTAAATAAGTGCTGTGTGTATGGAAACGGAGGTGATGCCTTAGATTACAGAGCTCTTTCGAGGCCCTGTAACGGGGGTTCTGCCCTTTCTGGAGCGTTCGAGGGAGCCTCGCCGCTGCTTAGGTGCTTGGTGCGCCTTGAGGACGGGTGTAGTGTCCATTGCCTCTTGCGAGGCGCCGGACACGTGCTCTTGCGAACGGGAAGTTACCAGCGAGGGTCCCGCCTTGGAGGGCAAGACCCCTGCGCCCACCAGCCCGGAGGCCGATGGGGCACCCTGCGGGATTTGGCTGCGCCGGCTGTTGCCAGCGCTGCAAGGGGCCGGCGAGGCTGGGGCACCCTCGGCTGCGCCCACCTTCGGGGTCGATGGTCCCCTCTGCTGGGTTAACTGAGCAGCGCTAGCTGCAACCGCCGCGGGGGCAGATGGCGTAGCTGCCGACTCACTGCCTGTGGGTCGGACAGCCGCCGGAGTCCGTTGTGACGCTGCCTCCTGACGCGCCACTTCGGCAAAGCTTTTCTTTGGCAGGTATGCTACCCGCCTGCGTGCCTCTTTGAACGATATGTTTTCCTTAACTTTGATTGTGACTATGTCTTTCTCTTTTTTCCAGGACGGGCACGACCGCAAGTATGCGGCGTGCCCGTCCTGGAAAAAAGAGAAAGACTGAAGCTTGCGAGTGTTCTCGCAAGCTTCAGAAGTATGTTCGTGGGCACTGCACTTCGCATAGGTTTGACGCCTCGGCAGCTCTGCGAACTGAAGCGTTGGCATTTGAAACATCTCAGGGGATTTGGCACATATGGCCCAACACGGAGCTTGATCTACCCGGCCTCTACAGACTCGGGCAGAATACTTGAGCCGAAAGTCAATATAAGGTGTTTGGTCTTGATTTCTTTGCTGTCACGCCTGATCTTAATTCTTTTAACATTGATAACATTCTGGTCACTGAAGCCCTCCAAGAGTTCATCATCAGTGAGCTACAGCAAGTCATCGTCCGAGACAACACCGCGGCTTGTGTTCATCGTACGGTGCGGGGTTACTGTTACTTGGGTCTCCCCAAATCACACAAGTTTCGGCAGTTTCTCATACTGCTTCTGATCTTGCAGCTCCAAAAGGAGATCATCGCTTGACATTCTCGACACCTTCTATCCTGTACCGAAAACTTCGGTCAAGGACTTGGAAACAAGGAACGGTGAAATGGATCGCACTAGCTTGTCTGGTTTTGCTGAGTGAATTACGTTGAATCGAGGAAAGATGTCGACTTGTCGTCCGAAAAACTGAAAAACTTCTTCGGTGCGCCCTCGTTTCTGAGGGCGATCAGGTAGTTTAGGGAAAGCATGTTCCATAAGTAAAGTTGGGTTTTCGGCCGCGATCCCAACCACCCACCATGGAGCCCAACAGGGGGACGTGACAGAAGTTCCTGCTAGAGAAACCCTGCCAACGCCAGCCGTACATCGCTGCTATAATCAAATACAGCATAACCAAGGCTGGCTAGCCACACAAGGTTAACCCTTGCCGCCGGGAAACTAGGAAGTGAGGAGATGTGAAGAGAATACAGGAAACATGAAAAAGGCGAGAGAGAAAGACGAAGATGAAGAGGAGGACAGGAAAAGTCGACTACCGATTTCCCCCAGGTGTGTCAGCCTGGAGGTGCCGTCTATGTGAAGCAGAGGCCAAAGGGGTCTGTTGCATCCGCCAAGGGGTCTTGAAGGTCCAAACACCCAGCATCGGCTCAGCCCCAAGGATCCCTTTTTCCCCAGACACGGCTAAGCCGCGCACGGCTACACGCGGGAGGGTCCAACCCTCGTGTGCTCGGGTACGTGGTGTCGTAACACACCAAACGCCTGCTGACGCAGACGCCCCTGCAGGGAACACATCAAAGTCCCGTCATATGGATTTTTTCACTGCACAGGAACATACGCAGATACATGGTAGAGAATATATTTTGTACTAGAAAAGAAGACACGAAACCACTACTCATCAAAGCCCAGTCGGATGGGTTTCTTCACCACTCTACCAAACCGCATTACAGTGGGAGTGGGGTCGCTATTGGCCACAGCTCGTGTTGGAGGCACCCTGAATCAGTTGCAGTCGCGCCATCTGGACTATGAGCTAATTGTGTCGCGCTCGGCTGCTCTGCGTTTTCTGGAAATTCGTAAGTTTCCATGTGCGTCCTTTCTTTCGGGAGACGGTTAAGCATTCTCCTGTTTCGGCGGAGGTCAACGCCATCGTCTGTTCGCCCTACATATTATCGCGGTTTCGGTCCTCGTGCGAGGACTGTGGCCTTGGATTGCATGTCTGTCACCCACGCCAGATCACCTGCTTCTAGCTTGGGAAGCCGTCTGGCACGACGGCGCCTGTTGTAGTAGCGGCAATGCCGCCGCCTCACCATCTGGTCGATGGCCACGACTTCTTTGGGGCTGCTTTTTCCCGGATTTCTATAACGTGGTAGCATTGCGACTCTTGTCCTCAGTCGCCTAACCGTAAGTATTTCCGCAGGACTGACCAGTTTACAGCATGGCATGGCCACAATTAGTACATGACCGGGGTTGTTGGAGAAGTATGGGAGAGGCCTTTGCCCTGCAGTGGGCGTAACCAGGCTGATGATGATGATGATGATGATGATGATGATGATGATGATGACGACGACGACCACGAGAATGCCGGGCGTCGCCCTGTAAACCAACAATTCCAGATAAAGGTCTTTAGATTTTAGAAGGAGGTGCTTAACCGTCTGAACCATTCGCTCTACTTCCACGTTGCCGTGCGGGTGCTTCGGACTCGCGGTGACATGGCGAAACCCGTATGACACAGCAAACTGTTCAAACTCAGTTGCCACGAACTGAGGACCGTTGTCGGTTACCACGCACTCAGGGATTCTATGCCTAGAAAAAATATTTTTCAGTCTATCAATGACCGTTCTAGACTTTGTGGAAGGAAGAATGGCTACCTCAGGGTAACGTGAAAGGTAATCCACGGCGACAAGGTATACCTGGCCGTTGATTACGCGCAGATCTACTCCCATTCTGTCACAAGGAAACGATGTCGTTGCGGTTGCTATCATGGGCTCTGATATTTGCTCGGCATGTTGAGCGCAAACAGTGCACCGATTCACGAATTTCGCCAGTTCGGCGCTCAATCCTGGCCACCAGACAACATTTAGCAACACTACGACAAGGCACGATACCTTGGTGCCCCTCATGCTGTCTGCACAGCACTTCTGTTCTTAGAGACTGTGAGATTACAAGCCTTGTTCCTTTCAACAAACGACTATGAAAATTGCTAAGGGATGCTCTATCATGCGAGGAAGGCATGAGGAAAGAAGGAACATTCGGTTTCCTTGGTCAGTTGCTTTTACACAGCCTGCGCAGGTGCTTACAAACAGGATTAATAATTTCACAATCTCTCATTATAGATAAAAACTTGTCCCCGTTCCTAAACCGAGCAAACACGCCTTAGAGTACGCTGTGACATCTGACACACTCAAGCCTTTTTCAGAATCGTTGCTAGCAATAGAGGACCACGAAAGGGCTTTGGCTGGGACTAGCGATTTGCCGGGAACCTACTGGATAGCACATTAGGCATAGCCGGAGGCGCTGAATTCGAGGGGGCATATCATCAAGGGTCATCTGGCCCAGTAAAGACACTAAAGGCTTGTGATAAGTTTCAAAGGTAACGTTTTGGCCACGTATGTACTCGTCAAACATTTCGCCTGCCCACGTCAGCGCTATCGCTTTTTTTTCTATCTGGGAGTATCACTGTTCTGTGTTCGTGAGAGAATGAGACGCGAAAGTTACTGGTCTACGGTGACCGTCTTTCTGCCTTTGAAAAAGGACAGCTCCCAGTCCGAACGAGGATGCGTCCGCTGAAAGGATGGTAGGAAGCGTTGCATTTTACGTGGCCATACACTGCGCAGAACAAATTTGCCCTTTCAGCTCGTTCAACGCTTTTGTTTGGTCACACCCCCAGATCCATTCACTATCTTTGTGCAAAATTGCACGCACCAGAGCGGTAGCTTGCTCCAGGTGAGGTAAAAAGAAACCCAGGTGATTGGCCATGCCAAGCAAGCTACTCAGTTCGGTGACATCTTTCAGTGCGTTTAGATTCTTAATAGCGCTGACCTTCGCTGGATCAGGCTCAATTCCATTCAGAATATGGCCCTAAAATCTCAGTTTATTAACGCCGAACAGGCACTTTTGTTTCTTCAGAGTCACGTTTGTGCTAGCTATGTGGGACATAACAGCTAAACGTTCGTAGTGCTGGGCTTTCGCATTACCATACACTAAGATGTGATCCATGATGTTGACAACACCTGGCAGGCCACATAGGATTTCGGACATCTTTTTCTGGAAATACTCCGAAGCGGAGGAGCGGACGTAATTCCTAACAGTAGTTTGTAAAACAGTACCTCCCGAATGTAGTCAACAACGTAGTTAGTTCTTCAGAGTGCCTACTTAGTCGGACTTGATGGAACCCCGAGAAGGCGTCAAGCTTTGAAAACCATTTCGCACCCACCAGAGAGCCTAATGCTTTATCGACCGTGGGTAGCGTAAAGCGCTCTCGAACAACGCACTTATTTAACTTTGTGAGGTCGACGCATACTCTCAGTTCTCCTGACTGTTTCGTTACCAGGACTATTCCTGCGCACCAATCCGTGGGGTCGTCTACTTTTCTGATTATTCCCATGCGCACGATTCCCTCGATTCCGTGCTTTAGCCTTTCCACGAGCGAAATCGTCACTCGCCGCGGAACGGTTATGGCATGTGGAATTGCGCCCGGTTGTAGCCTGATAGTGTATTATCCTGTTATAGTGCCTAGACTACGACCCATGCGCGGAAAAAAGTGTCTCATACCATTGCTTGTCTGCAGTAAGTGAGTCGTCAAATTTAACGATACCTAAAGCGTCTAAGGCTGGCAGCCGGAGAAGTATGTCGCGAACAGGGCACAGAGCACGTTTCACGGGCAGTCCTCCGTTTCCACGCAATCTCTGCGACAAATTTGCCCAGAACATTGAGCTTGTTGCCGCCAGCCCCCTGCAGTACGTCGTCTGTGTTATCCAGGTGGGTGGGCAATCCTGGAAATTTAGAAGGTAGAACCGACACTTCTGCACCCGAATCAACTTTGGCAAGGATAGGCTCAGAGTTTATCAGAACCTGCACATAGCGCGCTCACCCGGCCGCGTCAGTCTCTGCAATAAAGGTTTCTCCGGTACCATGTTCGACAGCCGAGACGCGTACCTTTCTTTGCGCTGACTCAAGTGTCTTGAGGCAGGCTTTCGCAAAATGTCCTTTAATACCACAGTAGTGGCACTTGGAAGCTTCGGCTGAGCACGTCGACCTGGGGTACGCGTTGCCGACGCAGTAGGGGCACCGTACCTCTTTCAGCTGCGAGCTCTTCTGGTGGCGCACGGCGTCCACGATGGCGCCGTGGGCCTGTAGCTCTGGTGGTCTCCCGATGTGGACACCCTCCGGTCAAAGGCTCTACTGCTGCTGACGCATGGTTTCCTTGAGGCGAGCCTTGGCCAGCACCGTAGTGAATGTCAGCTGCGGATTCATCTGGAAGACCTCAGATAGTAGCACGTCCCGGAGCCCGACGACAAACCTGTCCCGGATGAGTCTCTTCTTCACATCCCCAAAGTCGCAGCAGTCTGCCAGCACGTGAGGTGCGATTGCGAACTGATCCACTGATTCTTCTGGCCGTTGCTGGCGTCGGTAAAAGCAGGCACATTGATAAACAATGTTCCGCTCTTTGACGAAATGGCTGTCGAACTTCTGCTTGACGACATCATAACTTCTTGCTTCATCGTCGGTCAGCTCAAATGTAGCTATGACTTCGCAGGCTTGGCGTCGCATTCTGTAAAGTAGCGTGCGTACCTGGGCCCCTGCCGAACGTTCGTTGAGAGCTGTGGCGAAGCGGTAGTCATCGAAGTGGTGGATCCACGCCGGCCACTCTGACGTTTGAGAAAGTCCAGCGGTGGTGGCTGCTGGAGCACCGGAATTACCGCTGCGGGCTTGTTTGCCATTTTCCGGAAATGCCGCCGTCCACGGCCTCATCGAGATAGTTGACCACCGCCCACTTCTGATACCATGTGGTGACACTGCATACGAGCGCGACGCGTATGCGTGTCGGTAGGAACAGTCGACGAGCCGCGCTCCAGGTGACGAAAGGAAAGAGCCCCTTTTTTATTGCGCTGGCCGATAACGTACACCAATGGGGGGAAATTCCCCAATTTCGGTCGCAGAGCTAATTGGCGCCATCTCTGTAAAGGGCGAACGCAAAAATCCGTTTCCCTTGCATGGCCTCGTAGATCGTCGCGTGCACGCGCACCATTCCAGGTGGCCGATCCCTTCCCCCTCCCTAACTCCTCTCCAATCGCCCTCCCTCGTTACTACCCTCGTAACTCCCTCACCTTCGACTGTCTCCGCGCGCACGCCTTGCGGCCCCGCCGGCCCAGAGCCAGCTCAGCCCGCTGCATGACGTTTCATGTTTCGTGATCTACTGTTACAGCGAAGCGTGTGCTGCTGTGCGTTGACCGGCGTGGCTAGTTTCGTCAGTTCCGTGGTCCTCGGTAGCTGTGTGTTTGTGCTTCGCGATGTTTCACCTGTTTCACTACTCCTACCGCTCGTGCATCGTGCAGTGGTGCACAAATACCTCAAAAACAAGCCCTGCAAGGTTGTTCCGGGTGCCTAAAGACAACAGGTGAGCGCTCAGACCCAAGGTCATCAGAAAGCGCACGTGCACGAACACAGCCCTGTCCATGTGTGTGCTCCATGAGGCTCCGGACGTCGTTGTGCCTTGATTGCGCTACACTTGCATCTTCCCGGTAGAGAAAGCTGAAAAATAGATGTTCCTCCTCATTGCCACCTGGTCTACGACTTGTGTTTTTCTGTGCCAAGTCTTATTCTGCAACTTCAGTGACTTGCCCAGCGTTCTATACCGCCCTCAGTGCTTTTTCTGTGTATCACGTTCTACAAACCTACTAACAGCTGAAAAACTACTGTTAGGATTTGTGTACTATCTCAGTAACCCCTGATGAGAAAACCGCGCGAACAACCTTCATGTGTAGGCATGATACGCTTTTTTTTTTCTTCTGGAAAGCATGAGCATTGCAAGTGTCTTACATGCAGATTTTTGCAGTTCGTGTTTATTATACAAAGTTGAGCCCAGTGGTACGACTTAGTGCCTTAAGTGACGTAATTTTATTGCTAAGCATTACATTCGGGTCGAAAGAAAAAGTCATGTTGTTGGCTTATTTTACCTGATCTTTGATTGAGGAATAAGCCTTTCTGCGAATGTTTTCTATGTGCTGCTGCAAAAGCCGACTACCTTCTGTTCCCCTTGCCACCGTTACTTAAGTTGTGGCCAAGTGCAAAATAATATGATAATGTGTGTTTCAGTTTTTAGTACAATTTTATTTTTTTGCCGTCTTTTTTTTTTTCAATTTGTTCAGCAATAATGAAAATGTCACGCATTTCATATACTTTTGTACAGATCTATAAGTACACTTTCTTTGGTATGGCTCTCAGTCAAAAAATGTTATGATTTTATTCTATTTTGAGGTATTTTGCGTGTCATTGTCTTTGCCATTACCAGTGAGTTTTTCCTTTTTATAGTTCTCATGACTGTGTCATACACGTCGTCCGGTTCTGTGCAATATCGCAGTGCATATATCAGGAGCTCGTCTGCATTTCGGTCTTGAGGACGTTATATAAAAATCTTGTTTTTTATGTGTGTACATGAAACGGCCTTCGCGTTTTCTAGCGCTTTCTTTTGTTATTTCACCATCTGGTGAACTTTTTCTTTAGTACTCTTGTATATGTCATGCACCTTTCATTTTTGCTCATTTCGTGAGCGTGTATCACACCACGTTGTAAGAAAAATCTGTTCTCAGAAACAAAGTCCATAAAATGAGACTAAACATCTGTTGTGTTGGAAGTGGAATTTTTTTTGTGTCCCGACACATGCTGGTATAAGTTTGGGCAAGACTGCGTGCGTGCCAACGCATAGCCCACGGCGCACCACGCGCCAGCTCGCAAGCAATGCCAATGCGCTGCGTAGTGCGCGCATTGCTTGCGAGCTGGCGCATGGCGCGCCGTAACTAGCGCGCTATAAGATAAACGCGCTGCTTACGGGTAAAAAAAAAAGTAAGCGATGCGCGCGGCATGGGGGAAAGGGGGAAAGGAAGCGGTGTGGGTCGGCATAATAAAAACAAAAAGGAAAGAAAAACGTTTGAGAGAGGAGGTGATGCGCGGCTGCTTTTCCTGTTGCCATGACAACGTAAACAATCGTGTGCGCCGCCATTTTGCTTGTGCGTCGCCCATTGGTTAGGGCCGTAACTGAAGGGGACCTTGGCGCTAGCGTCGAGAGAGCGTCTGCTCGAAAACGGCCAATGGGAGCCATATGGAGATTCCTCCCCCCTTGTATACACTCGGCGGGAGGGGGGGGGGCGTCACGTGGTAACAGTAGCTTGGCGCACGCAGTTGTCGCCCAGCTATCTGTCGTGACGTCACACGCCGCACACAGGCAGGCCATAACAGCACACACGCTACGATCGAAATATTTCCGTTAGAGGACCGTAGAAACGGGCCGAGAAGCTCGATGCCGACTTGCTCGAATGGAGTCTTTGGGGGTTGTAGAGGGTGTAGGATACCAGGAGGCGCACTTGTGGGATGTTTGCTACTTTGACATTCGTTGCAGCGAGACACGTACTGTCGCGTCTTCTGACGCATATTAAGCCAGTAAAATCTTTCTGAAAGAGGGCAAAGCGTCGTTCTAGCTGCTCCCAGATGACCGGAGCTTGGTTCGTCATGCATAACCCGCAACATAGAAGTATGCAGACTTTTCAGAACCACCAGGAGGTATCGTGAGTCTGTTCTGTGGTAGAATAGCTTTTCTTGTATAGAAGCCCATTACGTGTGCAAGAACTATTGGCTGTTGATTTCTGTTTGGCAGCAAGCAGTTGTTTCGAAGTGTCGTCGCTTTGCTGCTCAGTTTGAAAGGTATTGTGATTAGGAAATGCTGGCGCCAAAGATATGATGTAGCGGTCAGAGTTGTCCGCGCCAAAGTCCCTCTTGGGAAGCGGTAGCCACGACAGGCAGTCGGCGTTGGTGTGCCGTCAACCGCTTATATAGGAAACAGTAAAGTAGCGCTCCTGTAGACGAAGTATCCAACGTGCAAGCCTACCATATCGACCACGCAGACTGACGAGCCAGCACACTGAGTGATGGTCTGTGATGACAGGCATGACTGAAAGCGCTGTATTTCGAAAGTCACCACGACACATTCCCGTTCTGTGAAGGTGTAATTGCGATCGGGCTTGCTTAGAGAGCGACTCACGTGCGCTACGACGTGTTCTTTGGTGTCGAAGCTTTGAATAAGAACAGCGCTGACACCAATACCGCTAGCATCCGTGTGCAGTTCTGTGGGAGCCAAGGCGTGGAAATGCTTGCGAACTGGATGGAACGTCAAACGGAGCTTCAGTTCACAGAAAGCACATGCACATTCTGTGGTCCAGTTAAAGTGAACACGTTTCTGAAGCAGATACATCAGCGGATGCGCGATGTGAGCGAATCCGGGAATAAACCGACGGCCGATGAGGCTTCGTAGCTCCTTTATTGTGTGAGGTTGCTGAAAGGCTTCGACCGCAGCCGTTCTTGCTGGGTCAGGTCTTATGCCCTCTTTGTCCACTAGGTAGCCTGGAACTAGTGTTTGGCCGTCTCCAAAGCGACATTTCTTGGAGTTTAGTACCAATTGTGCTTTGGCTAGGCACTCTAGTGCAAGGCTGACGCGAGCGTTGTGTTAACCAAACGTCAGCCCGAAAATCACTAATCATCCAGATAACACATGCAGACTTCCCGCTTCAAACCACCCAGAATGTTGTCTATGAGGCGCTAAAAAGTTTCAGGCGCGTTACACAGCCCGAACAGCATCACGTTAAAGTCCAAAAGTCCACCTGATGTAACGAATGCCGTTTTTTCCTCGTCTGCATTGTGCATCGAAATCTGCGAGTATCCGGACAGCAAGTCCACACTCGAAAAGTGTGAGGCCGAAGAACGGCAATCTATAGCACCATCAATCCGTGGCAAAGGGTATAAGCACGTCTTTCTTGGTAACGTCATTCAGGCGGCCGTAATCAACGCAAAATCGCGATGTGCCATCGTTTTTTTTTTCTCACTAGAATTACTGGGGCCGCCCAAGGACTACTCGATTATTGGGTAACGTTTTTCTTTAGCATGTAATGAACTTGGTCACTGATCCCCTTGCGCTCCGAAGTTGACACCAGGTATCGCTCTTGTCGCAGAGGCTGGCGAGATCTCGTGTCTATGGGATGCTGTACACGAGAAGGGGGAAAAGATGGCGGAGCCTCTTGATGGGAAAAATCAGACGCTGCGAATGGTTTTTGTAGAATGTTTGCTAGTTCCTGACGTTGGTTAGTACTGAGTGATTTGCTTATCATTGCCATCATGGAAGTGTCCGTCGCACATGCATCTGAATGGGACTCATCCTTGGCATCGGAGGCTTCTGGAAGGAGGGCGAGCGCCAACACTTGATGTTCCCGAATAGCCGCAAGTTTCAGACACTTCGGTAGTATTGTTGGTTTGTTGGAGCAATTTATCGTCTCTAAGGCACTACGCCTGTCGATAACCTACAACGTACAATAGGGCACTATAACGTTCTCCTTAATGCAACCAAGGTGAACGGACTCTACCGCAGCGTCAAATGTTTAGACTGCTGCAGGAGACCAGGCGACTGGGACCCTTGCGGCAGACAACGGCGGTACGACAGTATCTGCGGACACACAGAGGGCACTTTCATAAGACGGCGGGTGTGGCACAAATACGGCCAGAAGGCTCGAATCTACAGCAACTTCTCCCGTTTGGCAGTTGACATTGGCACCACACAGCTTCAGAAAATGGAGGCCCAGAATCACGTCAGGCGTAGCACGAGGTAGAACTACAAACTCCACGTTAAACGTTTCACAACCCAAGCTTAACTGCTGCACTGCACACACCTACAGGGTACAATAGAACACATCGGCACGGTCCCATGAACACAGCACTTTTCGTCCTAGCAGGCATTTGAATGCGTAACTCATTACGGAAACGATCGCTGCAGTGTCCACTAAGGCCATTGTTAGAACGCCGTCTACACGTGCTCAAACCTTATTTTTGAACGTGCAAATTTTCGGAGGTATTTCTTTCATAATCGAAGACTCGAAATAGGTGTTAGAGAATGAGGGTAGTGGTGGTCGAGTGGGTCTGCTTATCGAGAGAGATACGCATTTTGCGATGTCTAAGGCTAGCCTATGATTAATTAAGTTTGAAAGAAACTCTAGGCGACTTTTCTTTCTTCGAATTTGTAATAGTTCAATGCCGTTATCGGTTGGTATTGCAGTGGGGGAGTCAGTAGGCCTAAATTTACTGTAAATAAATCGTACTGCTTTTCTTTAATTTCTTTCTAGGTTCTTAATGTTAATTTGTGTTTGAGGATCCCAAGCTATGGAAACATACTCAAGTTTTGACCTAATTAAGGAAAAGTAAGAGCGTAGGTTAACACAAGGCGGAGCCGTCTTGAGTTTATGGCGCTGCAGGCATAGTTTCCGGAAAGCGGCAGAGTAGATGGTATTTATGTGCAAGTTCCATGATAAGTCACTCGTTAATCTTAAGCGTATATATTTAGAGTCGTTTGCTTTCAGTAAAGGTGCTGCAGCCAAATTATAAGTGTAGTCGAAGGGGACTTTTTGCGCGTTATGAGAAGATAAACACACTTAGTTGCACCAAGAAGCATTCCCCATTGTTCACACCATTTCAAAACATTGCCTAAGTTAGAATTAAGGTCACATTGGTCAGTAATGCAGGTAGCTTCTCTAAACAAAACACAATGATCAGCGAATAGACGAACCTGAACTGGGGTGTTAACGACATTGACAATATCATTAATATATAGCAAAAAAGTAGAGGGTTCGCTCCCCTGCGGAACGCCAGAAGTTACCGGAAAGCAGCAAGAGAGTTGTTCTCCCACCTGCGGTTGCGGTTATTCAGATACGCTGAAATCCAGGAAACGAATAATTCTGGTATGCCAAGCATCGGAAGCTTAGAAATTAGCTTATCGTGTGGAACTGTATCGAAAGCTTTGCTGTAATCTAGGAATATTACATCAATTTGTTCGTATCTAGACAAGCAGCAAAGGTATGAACTATAGCAAGCAATTGTGTTGTAGTAGAAAATGCTTTTTGAAATCCCTTTTGATGATTTGATAAAACTGAGTTTCCTTCTAAGAATTCGTGTAATTTGTGAGCTATTATGCGTTCGGTAAGTTTACAACACGAAAATGTTGAGGAGATCGGGCGATAATTTTGTAGTAATAGACGGTCGCCTTTCTTGAATATATGCACAACTCGGGCTGACTTCCAGTCATCTGGCGATGCCACTGATAACAGAGAGACACGAAAAATTTTAACTAAGTATTTAGCAACAAACTCGGCAAAGCGACGAAGCAATATGTTCGGTATATTGTCGGGACCGCAAGAAGTTTTAGTCTTAGAGTCAAGCAACAAAGCAACGACGCCAGGATGAGAAATGAAGTTCACATTTACAACATGGTCGATGTTTCTGGTGGGTAGAGAATCACTAGCGGCAGAAAATACACTATGGAAATAGTCATTGAAGTGTTGAGCAATGGCGGTCTGCTCAGATACCAATGAACCTTAGACAAGAACCTGTGCTATGGGTTTCTTTTTTTCACTGATATAGTTCCAAACTTCTTTGGGTCATATTTTATGAGTTTGGGAGTGACGTATTGAAGTAGTAATCTTTCGTGGTAAGCACCGCATCTGCAAGGTTAAAGTGCCGGATATAAGTTTGTGATCAGTATGCTTTTTCCTTAATCGTTTTGCTTTACGCTTGAGGTGAATGATGCTTCTCGTCATCCGTGGTGTATGTTTATGCACGTTCTTACGTTTAAATCGTATAAAGGTTTCAATGCAGTAGAAGCATAAGCGTTTAAATTGGTCCCACAAACTGCCAACATCTGCACCAACAAAATATCTTAGATAAGTTTCTATGTGGTCGATAACGCGTGCATCAAAGGCACGTGTATAGTCTTTCACATAATGAAAGGACGGATTCCTAGTTCGCAAAAGCGGCACCAGGGGAATATAAACTGAGGCAAGGCAGGGATCAGAGAGCCCTTGACCAATTAACGGTGGATGTACCGAAATCATGAGGAATAAACACCAAATCTAAAAGATATTTAGATGCACCTTGATAATGCCTTGGTTCATGAGCTAATTGTATCAAATTATGTGTGAGCATTATGTTAGACACACGATTTGCACGATTGGTATTGGTTGAAAAGGTCTCAAAACGTTTGCAGTCTACTCCAGGCAGATTAATATCGCCAATCAAAAGAACTTTGTTGTCCTGGTATTTACACATATCTACCTTTAATTTATTCGGAAGTTGAGTCAGGCGGTCTATATAATGCGTATAAATTAAATGAGTGGCCCCACAAGGTTACCTTAATGCAGATACATTCAAGTTCAGGTACGTCCTTCAGCAATACAGCGTCAAATTTCTGTTGGGTCAGAACGGCCACACCACCTCCCCCTGGCCTTACGAAAAACCGTATACGAAGGCGGGAAAATGTCGTCGTCAATCACTTTTTCATGTAGCTACGTCTCAGTTATTACCGTAATGTGAGGATCGTACTGCCGCAGCAAAATTTCAAGGGGCCCCGTTGTATTTCTAATACTACGGGTGTTCAAATTAAAGAGACGAAGTTGCTATCGTGCGCATGCACATTACGTCAAATTTTTGACGGCTGAAAGGTGATGTTCTTGTAGCTTGTCATTTTCACCCGCCTGTTTTGCACTTCATTCCAAAAATACATATCCTTATCGATGTTTAGTTTGTCGTGTATCAGGTTGATTCCTATGCCTTATTCTATCTCGGCCTCTGCGATGCTCCAGAGCAGACTGCGTTTTTTTACCGTTGATTTAGAATAACCATTCCTAATAATGATATTTGCGCCCTTCAGTTTGCTTGCGTTTTATTAGTATTTCTTTCTTTCTTTGAAGTCTTGCGGGTGTACTATTACATGCCTCTTTTCCCCCCCGCTCACCAAGTCTACGGATACGCCCAACAGATTCGCACTTAACCACAAGTTTGTCGTGGAAAATACCTTTCACAACCTTGATTTTTAATTCCTCTTCTGAATCTATGGAGGTCTTAGGTATACCATGAATAATTAAATTAGAGCGCCTGCTATGGTCTTCGAGGTGTGTTCGCTTTTTAGTTTAAAAAGACATCACCTGTTCAAACGATTTCACTGCGGCTTGCAATTGATCAGCATTTTCATGCGGCACTAAGCGCTCAGACACCATATTTTCCACAGTACGCCTAAAGTCGTGCATCTGTTCTTTCAGTTCAGCAAAATCGGTTCTTATTTCTAATAGTTCCTTACAAATTTCTGTCTGAACTTGAAGTAGTTACTCGTACAGTTCCTTCTGGGTAGGTCCTGGGTTTTCCTTGACATCGCCGCAAATTAGTAGTTTGCAAACGACAAAGCAGACATAAGGCTGTTTCACATGGCGCGACTGGGGCGAAAAAAGTCGTTCTGTCGCGCACGTCGCAGAGCGATTTTCGTTGACAGCTTTCACATGAGTTTGCGGTAGCGCGATTTCCATCGCAGCGATGCGCAAGGTTGCCCCCTGCTCACGAAGTGCCCATGCCTGCCTCATTAAATAAAAAGAACATCGAAACTAGTCAAACATTCCGCTTTTGCTATTAATATTTGATAACAGAATAAGTACACAAATTTCTAACGTTTAAAACCGTTGAGACTTTTCGACAGCTTGAAGATACGTTAAATGAAGCGCTGCACAACGCCGCAAATATGAGCGTGCGGCTTGTGCGGCGTCGGTGGGGTGGATCCGTTTGGTACACTCTAGTTTCGTTGTTACTATGGAAGCCACAACTTTTTTTCCTGGATGAGTATTTGCTTTTGCAGAAGAACAAGCTACTATTGAGTGTGTATGTATAAGCAGCGGGCGCAATTTGTAGCGATGAAGAACTTGACGACTGTGGCAGTCAAGTGGGTACGTGCCTTATGTTGAAGCGGTGTCTATCTCCCGACCTGGATAGCTTGCAACTTGTCCTTTTAAACGAATTGTGTAAGCGGAAGAAAAGAAAAATGTTTGTGGCGCGTCTGAGCCGCAAACGCTGGTCGGTACGTCCTATTACAACATAGCTAAAACTGGCGCGCGACATTGCGCCACAGAGCTGCCACCGCGCGGTAAATCAGGAAAGCGTCTATTTTGATGGTGCTTTGTTTCGTCAGACACATTGCCCCTCCCACATCGCCCCGATCACTGCGACTCAGCGACGGCGCGATCAACTTGTTGGAATCCAGTCGCGGAGAGCCCGGGACGCCGCGGCGGTCGCTGAGCGACGGAATTCGCTGTGTCGCGGAATGAAAATCGCGCCATGAAAAACAGCTTATACGCTATTACAAAACAACACCGTGGGCACGGCAGAACTACTAAGCCTCAACAAATGCTACGTACTGAACTAGAACGGGGACTAACCTGCTGTAAGCAGAGAAGCGTTCCGTTTAGCGACATGGCGGCTTTGGATCCGCCGTGCCCGCAGAAGACGAAATCACGCCCATCTTCTTTTATAGTGGGGCCAAGCGATGACGTCACACTGTAATACTTGAAAGGAGAGGCCAGTACAGTTGCGTCGCCGGATGACGACAGCGTCGAAGACGAAGAGCCTTTGTTGATCAGCTGGCTCTAGTCACAAGACGCAACAAGTGGCCGCGCGCCTCCAGAAGCAGTGAAGCCAAGAAAAACCTGCAGTAAGCGAGAAGCGTTCCGTTTAGCGACATGGCGGCTTTGGATGCAGCCTGCCCCGGATGTGGTCACGTCGTCTGTAACACACACAGACGGTGGCAAAGTGGTGCAGGGTGCTGCAGGCGTTGAGTGATACACTGGATACGTAGCCGGCGGTTGAACGGTGTTGCACCCTAGTTCGCTCTGTCACCGCAATTCTTCGCGTACTATTTCCCGAATAGTAGAGGCAAAGTCAGTGGACGGACTCGTATCGACGCTGGCGACAGTAGTCATGTTTGCCAGACGTCCAAATCTGGGCGCAATAGGACGTGTCATAAACGTCTCCAATGTACGGCAGTGAGGCAAGACATCCGAGACGGACATGAGGTCTTCTCTACCTATCAGAAAATTGTAGACGTCTTATGCGATGCCTTTCAGAAGATGTCCAACTCGGTCTACCTCAGACATCCGCAGTTTTATGATCTTGCACAACTTGAGTACTTCTATAGAAGTGGTGCATGTCTCTGTCGAAGATTGAGCTCTTTAGGCCAGTTTTTTCTCCGCACGTTTCTTTTTGGCATCAGAGTCGGCAAAAAATTTTCTTATTTCCTCAGCGAAGAGTTCCCATGTTGTTAAGCACTCTTCGTGATTCTTGAACAACATCAGTGCTGTTCCTCTCAAAAATAAGACGACGTTGTCACGCTTCGTGACCGAGTTCCAGTGGTTATATCGGCTACCCGATTGTAGTGCATAAGCCACTCGTGCACGTCTTCTTCAGGGAACGAGCCTGGTCCCATGTGATAGTGTGCAGCAGCAGCTGGCATTGACCTTTGCGCGGTCGCAACTGGCTCCGGGTCTAGTCCTCCGTTGTGTAGCATGATGACCGTTGTCGGCGACAGACCGGCTAGACGGTGACTCCGGCGAAGTTCATGCGGTTGCGACTATGTAGTACGGCGACGTCGTGTACCCAGCACCTCCAAGACTCTGTTACGGGCTGCTCGCTGTGTATAGAGGGTGTATTGGGACGCAATCCGCCGGTCCTGAGCGCCAGCCGAGGTTCCGTTATCGCTAGGCGAACGTCTTCTTTTTTTCATCTCTTACTCCGCGTCCCACTACTGCTGCTGGCACATACCCAAATCATGCAAAACTTTCACGCTTGTAAGAATATGTATACCTTTATTCGCATTTCGCTTATCGAAGAGGGAGGCTGCGTGCAGAATACGCTCCTGAACAGCACTTAGCAATGTAATGAAGATCCATACCAACTAAATAAGCTAACGAAGCTATTAGCTTGCATTACTCATGAATTATTTCCCTTGAATCCGAATAACCAATAGTAGAATTCATGCGCTGTCTACTTACCTCGTTCAGTTTCAGGGCGGTCTTTGAATTGAATTGTGGGTTTTATGTGCCAAATCCATGATTTGATTATGAGAGACGCCATAGTGGAGACTCCGGATTCATTTTGACTACCAAGAGATCTTTCATATAGCCTCAATGCACGGGACACAGAGCAATCTTTATTTCTCATTGGAGCGTTGGTCTGCTTGTGATTAAACCACTAAGATATAGAACGCTATCCCTCTCTCTCTGTACCACTTCACGAGTATAACTTTATGCATGTTGGCCGCCATACCTTGATCTCAACATTCGGTGAGGGAATTCCCAGGTCCTCGAAGTTAATCTCGTCCTGACCGGGCGCTGCGATGAGACCACAGCTTTCGGTCATGCCGTAGAAGTTGCGTAAGTTGTGCAGCTTGGGAAAAACTTGAAGTGCCCTGCGGGCCAGCGTCTCGGTCACCTGGCTGCCGCCGATAGACAACTTGCGCATCTGCCCCAGCTGGGTGTTCGTGCGAAGCATCTCGTTGACGAGATTCTGCAGTCTACTCGGGAAGCTGAACAACGCCGACACCTGCGATGATCCAGTATGCGAAGCTCGTACGAACGTCGTGCTTGAGTGGCAGGGACATTTCTTTATAAACCTGAAGACTTTTGACCGGACTTCATGGGCATTTCTATGAAAGGCAGGCATGCGTTTATATATGCATATATGTATATACCTATATAACAGGAAGGGGATTTGTAGGGCCTCATTTTCATGAGCCGCAACCATATGACGTACACAAAAAATGAAACCACGGAAAACATTGAAGAAATTTATATTTTTGAATTGAAATGGTAAAATTGTAAGATGACTGGCATTAAAAGTAAATGAAACAAGTCGCCGTATCGCCCGAAAGGCGAAGCACCGATTGCAATAACAAATTAGTAGATAGCTATACCACATGAGGATAGTAGATTTATCGGTCGTGTAAACTTGTAAACGTTCGCTTACTAACTAAATAAACAAAGAAAAAAATATGTAAGCGCGACAAAACAAGGACCTAGTAAGAAACGTACATACAGAGACATCGCTGTCTTTGTGTGTATGTTTCTTTCTACGTCCCCATTCTGTCGCGCTTACACATTTTATCATGGACTCATACCAAGTAGCACGCCAACATGTTTCAACTCAACAACCATGGCGTCACGCGCTCACGGGTAAACATGAACACATCTCGCTCGATGAGTGCTGAAACTCGCTGTCAAAATGCAACAGCGAGCATGTTGACCTTGGTGCATCTCTCGCTTCAATGCGAACGAAAGGTTGACAGCACAGCGCACACAAAGCTACCGGCATTAGGCGCGCTCTGCAAGCATCGCACATCCCTTTGAAAATGAGGCTGGCGCAGGCGCGCACTTTGGCCGCATCGCTGATTGCTTTCAAGATACGGCGCCCGCACGGCCGCGCCGTAAGCAGCAGCCGCCGGAGCAGAACGTCCCACTCCGTCGCCTCACCCTCGTGTCTCGCGCGTGACAGGAGAGGGCGCGTTTCCGCCCCACCTTCCTAGCTCGCGCATGTGTTATAGAGCCGCGTTCGCCGGCTCACCCTCACCCTCCATTTCACCACTCACCTCACACCTCACTCACCCTCACAAGCTCTCGTTCGCACAAACAGCGTATGGCGCGCGGCGACGAGGTTATCGCCCTTGGACTACGGAACCTCACGGCGACGGCAGAAATGCGCTTGGAGTGTCCATATAATTGCTATCGCAATAAAACACACCTTGGTGCCGGCGAGGACCGAACACACAGCCTCTCTCTGAACATACATACATACTTGTAAACATGTTAACATATAAGCGCGCTTTCAGTAAAATTTTTATTTTACAGCGGCACGCCCCTAATGAGTAGCACGATTGATAGCGCTATAACAGACTCAAAGGAGACTAACGTATCGTTATATATTATCCCCGAGTAGCTATTCATCTTTCGCTAACTGAATGTCTTGATCAAGTTATATTTAAGAGCCTCTTCAGCGTGTGTAATCGACACAACATAAAAACCACTACGGAGTATAAACTGCGAAAACTTGTTCAAAAAGTTAGCACTCTTGGACTAAGAAGAATACATTTGATCAAATTTAGACCTCAAAAAACGCAGTTCTTACAAAACAGGCTTTACAAGACATTTGATTTTACGAGTCATAACATACTTTTCCATAAATTAAGCGACTGTGGCATAAGAGAGCATACGTAAATATTTACATGTTACCTTTCATCTTTCACGTTGTAAGCAGTTCATATGAGTTAAAAAGCATGCTTCAGATATTTGCTGTGTATCGCAAGAGCGTAATGCTTTCATATATATATATATATATATATATATATATATATATATATGACAGTTCACATTTCTTCTCGTAGTTATTGTACATATTGTCGCGTAGCAGTGACTACGAACAACATAGCATCAAAACTGTGAATAGCTTAGCTACTTTTCTCATTGGGCGAACCTGTGCCCACAAAAGCAAACTACACTTAAAGCACCATGGTATCGGCGAACACAGTCGCCGATCGTAGAAATCTGATCGGCTGGTTATGCGCACCCGCTTTTACAGATGAGCCACCGATGATTTTAAGCAATCGCTGGGGCCCACGTGTCTTCCAGAAAGTACTATGCAATTCGCGTCGCACATGAAGTCGGATTACACAAACTTCGGTAACAACACACAGTGCATGAATCATCGATAACATTTCAGTAAGTTCCAATCACGCAAGCGCGTCTTGCGCTGAGCGATAACTTTCATTTGTAAGTGGGTGAAATGCAGTGCCCGAGAGAAGGGTAAAAAACTACACGTGTCAAAATGCAGGTGGCACGCGCATCTACATTTCTACGCCTTCTTGCAACCAACTTTTTGCAGTAGATGGCGCGATTTTCCAAAAACTGTGTATACCGGACATTCAATATCAATTTAAGAAAGCTAACAAAAAGCATTGTTGTTTCTCAGTAGGGGCATCTGTAAAGCCACTGACCAGGCTGGTAAGATTATGGCAGCAAAAATTCAGGTAGTTGACAATGTTAAAGTACTCGACGCTGGCTTCACATCAGCACTTTAGAAGGGTTCATCACGTCGATTGCGACTTGTAACAGACGTATCGAATCAAAATGGCTATTTTTTTCCAAACTTGGTAATATACAATGGATAATTCGTATTAGCCATGAATTATGCGTATTTGATGTGGCGGACAACAACCGGAAAGGCTTGACATGTATTTTAAAACGAAAAGAAATTCTGTTTTGCATATAAATTCTAACAGATCAGGCTCGGAGCATACTGCCGAATTGTTACAGTGTTTATTGTGATCAGAATGAATAATTTAGAGCATTACAACACTCTCTGTATTAAAAAAATTTGGTCTTCCAAGGTAATTTACGTTCAGAATTTAGGATTAGTTTGTTCTAAAGCTACAATTATCGATGCCGGCTTCCCTTCTGCATAGCTAAATATGGTTTCCAATTGTTAATACTGCTACGAAGACCTCAGAATGACTACGTAAGACAATATATAGACTGCAGAAGACTTAGCTTCAAGGATATCTTGGCGTTTTTCATGAAATAAATGTACCTGCTAAAACAATGATTCCGTCAGAAATCATATGCAGTGACTAACAATGCGAGTGTGCCAACAGCTGAACAGCATCACGCATGAGGCGTGTACAGAAGCAGGGCTCCTCTTTCGCGCTTTCGAAAATGGCGATGTTGATTGGCAACTCTTTTGTAAAGGGACGGCGTTAAATCGTCGCCTAGCAGAATTGATCTATTCAAGTTTTACGACATCTACTGTCGTCTAGCATTCTGAACTTGATATTATATTCACCATCAAAACTTCTATTTTTATATCGCGCTGTTTCATGGCCTTGCAGCGACTCACACTCTACCAATCATTCCATGCCTTTTTTTCCGCCCATATTAGAAACCTCTCTTAGTTATTTCGACTGCTGACTAGTTAATCCTCCCATCTTCTTTGATTCTCAATGCTTCAGAAAGGTGAACGTAACCTACGGGTATCGTTGTTTGAATATCGTGGCTTTCCCTCTGGACGCACAGAGTAGTTTTCGAGCATTTGGTGCAGCTTACATGCACCCGCCTCATTCCGTGGCGCATATTTTCTCCATTAGGTGTTCGTCTTCAGGCACCCAGCTCCGGCCTCAAATAGCAAGCTCTTTTGTACGATACCAATTTTCCGTACAATTTCTTACTGACAATTTTTTTTAATCTTCGTGGTATTCTTTGTTTCCATCCTTTGCATTCAACTTATGTTATGATTCCCTTTCTTTATTACGACTCATGGTTCTCTGTTTCCACTTTCAATTATTATGTAGTTGTTTGCCAACGTTCTTGTCTTCTTCGTCCACTCCGTGTCTACGATTCTCAGGCGCAAATATTTGCGCATTTGAGTCACGCAAGTTCCTGAGTGTTTTCAGTCTACTGAGTTCCCGAAATCCATGTTTCCGAGTTGAGAACTAATTTTGCTCCGCGGTTTACTCGCCTTCAGACCGGCTCGACCCCTGTCCCCCTGCACTGCCTCGTTTGTGGTTTTACCCTGGACTCCCACTGGCGACTCCAACTGGCAAGTTGTCCCAACCTTTGCGTTACTTCCAACTCCGACAAGATTTCTGCTTTTGATCATAGAATTGTATCTGCGTTAGCGCTGACGCCCATATAGTTCTTCAAGTTCATCGCACCGACTCATATTTACTGTAGCCCAAAGTTCTATATATTTCATTGTTGCTGCATTCCGCTTTCCTTTATTTTTAGATTGCTTTGTTGGATCTTGAGTTGGCCCTTTCTTCGCTTACGTATACAGTAAGATATTTATATTTCTCTGTTGAAATGATATCGCGTCATTACTTGCGTTTCCACTAAAGATAACGCTTCCCAATTTATCTAGGCTAAACATAAAGTCTAGATTCGTCGCCGTATTGTCCTTCTGCACTATGTTGTCTGCTTACATATGCTCAAGAACCTTCTGTCTAACCTTTGCCAATTACGGGTGTAAGATAAATCAAAACCTAATTCATTGTTTTGTACTTTCAATGCTATTAGCAGAAAGCTTAAGCAACAATGGAGCCAGAGAACATCCTTGTTTAATTCCACGGTGAATGTCTTCTAGTTCGTAGCATTTCCTGCCGTCCCGTGCCATTTGCACTTGCTGTAGCTATATATCTCCTTCAAGAGCTCCACGAAATGGTCGTTTATATCCTCATGCTTGAGAATATACCACAGCGATTCCCTGTCTAAGTTGTCGCAAGATTCCAAAATATCTAGAAACGTTATTCATGAAGGTCTCTTCTGAGCTATTATTAAGCACTGGGTTAGTACAATGATGTTATCCTCTGAGCGTGTCCGTGGTCTGAACACATTTTATTGTTCACCCACTGTATCAATTTTCTCCAGCCACATCGACAGCTCTAATTACGTGGCTTCCATTACCATTCTATATATCAGAGGTTGCTGTGCCTGACGCGTAACAGCTCGCCTTGTCCTTATTACCTTTGCCTTTGTTGATAATGTTCAGCCCTCTGGACACGCGCCGCCATGTGGCGGTGCCGCGTGTTCGCCTGAAGTCCATTGCCAGGCGTCCGAGAGTGCGCCGGTGCGCCGCGTACTGCAGGCGGGCTCCGCGTTTCTCGTTGAACACTGTCGAGCCCCGCACCCAGCCCGACTTCCGGCATGCACGAAGCGGCGTTGTGTGGGAACAGGGAACGAGTCCCTCCCTGCCCGCTCGTAGCACAGCGCGAGTGTCGAGCTGTTGTGCCTGAGGAGCCCGTGTGGCGCAGATTCAACCCAACAGTGGCTAAATTTAAGAGGATTTCTTTTTTACTATGGGAGAGCGCCGTGAGCAAGGTTAAGCACATTTTTGGCCACAGAATCTTCGAGACCTGCCCATAGTTTTGGTTAGATAGCCGCAAAAGGAACTTGTATGAAAATACGATGGATGTTATTCGCAATAAAATAAAGATCTCTTACATTACATACTTAATCCCGGGTTAGTCTTGCGCTGTTTTTAATGCGACTCGATAGTGACCAACGTGTAATTAGTCTACAAAAAGATCAATGTAAGTTAAATTTGTCCTTCGCTTTCGTTCGCCTTTCCTGTTTAGGCGAATTTTCTGTTCTATTGCTGGTTTGTGACTGTTATTTCCAAAAAAAAAAGAGATTAATATTGCGCCTTCAAGTTCTTGAATAACGAATTTTCTGCTTCGTTTGCTTTTGCGATATCGACGTCAAACGACTTTTGATTCGGTCAGCATTGGCAGTCGCTTCCTAAAGACGGATGTAGCGAAACATAGTAAATAATTATTTGACATCTTTGCAGCCGTACTTCACCCGCGCTTTGTCTTGGTATCGTTATGTAGAGGGAAAGGTCATCACGCCATTATGCTTGGGTCACGATAATGGATTACTACTTTGTTGCGCAACGTACGGCGTAATTGAGCTAAATGTAACCAGCTGTAACTCGTCGTTGAGAGAGAAATGGTTCGGCATTACGCTTTTAAACCCGAGCGCGAGGGATCACGTCTAGGAGAGCTCACTGAGTAAGTAGAATTATTTGATCTAAGATTAGTGTTCGTCATGAGCTATTTGTCCCACAAGTGTGTAATTTTTGAAGAAATTTGATGGTTCCTTTATTATGGCGGGCCCACTACGAATAGGATGCGGGCACGATCGCAAGATTAGACCGCAGGCCCCCTGTAGCTGTACTTTAAGCTAAGCGTGTAAGCATTGTAATACATGAATAAATGCCACTTGTGAATTTAGTTGCGTCATTTCTGTGCCCTAGCGTTTATACATCCTCAACAGTACTCGCGACACGTCTCACGTACCCCGTTGCGGCTGCGTCCCAATACAGCCTACCCAACTTTAAATGTGATTATCATTCTTAATTTACTCCACGAATTTCGCAGGATCTATCTATCTATCTATCTATCTATCTATCTATCTATCTATCTATCTATCTATCTATCTATCTATCTATCTATCTCACCATTTTTGCCGCCAACCTGGGTCACTGCGTAGTCCGTGCTCAACTGGTTTGAGCATGAGGATGCTGTGCTGCGAGAACAAGATTGTAAACTAACCGTTGTACCACTTCCGACTTGCCATTGCTTCAAGCATCTGCTGGAGCTCGATAAGAAGACTCCGTCCGCAGGCAACGTCACGAGCTTGAATAGTCTCTGTCAACTATGTCTGTTTCATTATTGCCCATTATTTCAATCCTACCTTGATTTACTTTCTCTTCCAAGTCGTCATTCCAGCTTCGTCATCTGAGCCTCGTCATGCCATTGTTAAGTTTACAACGCCGACTGAGTGACCCTGCTTGTCTAATAGCTTTGGACATTACGTATGGGCTCACAGCCGTGATGCTGTCATGGTCGTTGGATCTTCGTCATTCCAGCTTCGTCGTTTGAGTGCCGTGATGCCAACGTCATCACACCATCATCGCCATACAGCCTTTGTGATACAGTCGTCGCCACGTCATTGTCGTCGTACAGTTGTCATGCACTCGTTAGGTTGTGGTCGTCAAACTATCGTGGTCGTTCCGTCATCATAACCATGATTCTAGCTTCGTCATCTCGTCATGCCATCGTCCTCCCCCAGTCATCGTCATACAATTTTCTTCGTACGATCGTCGTCACTTAAGAAACGTCCGATAGCCTTCGTCGGTCCAGCGAGGTCATTAATTCTTCAGTATTTTATCGTAATCATGCTGTCCCCGATCAACGGTTATTATGCCGCTGTTGTCATGCCATTCCCAAAGGTCCACTTATATCCGACGGACATCCGGATAAGGTCCAAATGCGGCCGTCCCACATCGAACATTCACGAATATCCGCTGGACATACTAATACCATTTGAACATTCAAGCTCGATATAGGATGCTCAGTGGACAAACAAGGTTGAGACGAGTGTAATATCCTGTTTTGGTATCGTATCGTTACGTCAGGGCGCCAGTCAGTGTCAAACGCTGTAAGCATACCTGCCGGGTTTCCCCTCGCTGGATTAGTCATTCTTTGTCTGGTCCCAGACTCAAGCAGTCCGGCTCCTTGCGGCGCTTCGCGCACCGGCCGTTAGGTCTCATGCGTAAATCCCGTATCTGGCCGCGCCGTCGAAGCTACTACAAACTGGCCATGAGGATGGAATCTCTAAGGTCGACGCAAAGCCGAATGGAATCGTCTTTCTTCGAAACTACGACGAGAGGAGAAATCCACTCGGACGCTGAGACTCGTTCGATGATATCAGCTGATTCCAGCCGTTGCAATTCGGCGGACACTTGCTCACGGAGAACAAGTGGTAGAAGACGCAGTTTCGGTGAGACTGGTTGCACTGAAGCTCGAAGACGAACGTCGTGGACAAGTGGCAATTGTCCTGCGAACAGATGGGCGAACTCCGATGGAGCGTTGCGAGTTAGAGACGAAAGCTCAACGCTTGGGTCAGCTGGAGCTCGCGACATTTGTTGACATGTGAGTGAAGACCCTTGAATGTCAATGCCCAAAGCTTGCATGGCGTCTAAGACCAGAACAGAAATATCTTGGTTCGTCACGTCAAATGTCACTACTGCAGCCTTATTGAGGTACTTGAGGAGCATGGATAAATGGCCTGAATGCAAAATTTCTTGCTGCGAATAATTGTTGAGTCGAAAACTCGAAGTAGCTAAGGAAAAACCTTGAAATGTTCTTCATACAGGGAGCTGTTCATCAGCGACACCGTAGCTCCTCTATCCACGAGGAACTTGAGGGTAGTATTCGCAATGAAGACTTCGGCGTAAATTATTGCCTCACGGGAATGCGGTACTTGAATTGCAAGCACAGACGAGTGTAGTGGCCGATTCTGTATCGGCGGTAGCGGAAACTAGCTGCGTTGGAGCAGGTGACCGTCGATGCGTTCGGTTCCTGGAACGGCAAACTGAAGCGTAATGTCTAACTTTTCCGCACGCACGGCAGGTAACGTGCTTGGCCAGACAGTCTGGATCGAATGCGATGTGATGAGGTTAACCACATCGGTAGCAATGGACTGCGATGTCTAGACTGGCTTCACGGAGTTCGGATCGGGAGCCATGTTTGCCGGCCTCCCCAGGTCGCGACTTACCGCCATGCTGTTGAGCGCCATCGTGAACCCACCATGTCGAGGGAGAAAGGCAGCGGGGACTGCCACCTTGCGCGCACGGGCGGGGAAGAAGATGGCTGTCGAGGCCATTTTGGCGTTGCGTCGAGACGCACTGGACAGACGAGCTGTTCAAGACTTGAAGTTCGTCGTCCACTTGCTCCACACTTCGTCCGATTTCCTCATCTTTCTTGAGCGTGAGGGACGATCGTTCGTAGGGTAACCTTTCTCGTATGCTTGCCGATGCGACGCCTTGCAACATTTGGTCGCGGAGGGACTGGTCGTGCCAAGCGCCGAACGCACATGCAGGCGCTAGCCTTTGTAACGCAGTCACGAACTCTTGAAAAGTTTCCCCGGGTTGTTGCTTCCTGTCCCTGAAGATTATACGATGCACAAGGGGAGTGGTGCTTTCTTCATAAGGTTGGTCGAAGTGGCGAAGAATGTGTTCGAAAGTTGTAGTTGTCAGTCCGTTTGTGACGCCAGGTCGCAGTAGAGACGCTGCCCCTCGAAGCCTATGTTGCTGAGTAATATGGCCTTCTTCCTCTCGTCTTGTAGTGCCTCACATCCGGTCGCCTGGAGCAACATGCAAAAAGCACGTTTCCACGTGAGCCACGGTAATGCAAGGGAAGGCGGCACGGACGGTGCGAACGCCATGCTGGGCACCTTGAACAAGTAGGGGGAGTTCAGGTCGAGGGAGAAGCAGACGTAGTTGGGACGTCGTGCATGCCGGAAGCAGGAATAGAATGGTAGAGGCAAGTAGTACGCAGAAGAACGGTTTACCTCGTCGCCAGTTTGAAGCAGCTTCAACGGGGTGGCCGGACGCGGGACATACGCATGAGGCTTAACGGCCCGAAGCGCCGCAAGGAAGAGCCAGACACGGACAGAAGAGTTTTATCCAGTGGATATTCTACGGCTGTCGTTACACTTTTTTCTGCTTCACCAAAGCAATCAAATGATGATACACGATTTGTAGCGTTTCCTTCTTCTCAATGGTCCGTAGGGATTTCACACTATGCAAACAAAGCTCACTGCCCATGCTAGAACAGGTAACTCGTGGCACAAAAATGTATTGGTGCTGATACAGCTGGCACTTTGTCGATTAGGATAATACCAGAAGCTTATTTCTTCAATGAGCATCAAAACTATGTTAGCCAGTGTTTACGTGTATTATCCTATGGGGATGGGTACTGGCCCCGACGGCCCTCCGCACTGTGGAACTACATCCATACAATGCAGAGGACGACTGTCAATTAGGCCGGACTGGACTCTGGCGAATTAATGGGTTGTCGGTTGCCTCAGCCATTTATCTAGTGCCCCCGTGCTTTGGTAGCCGTTCGTGTCTTTGGCAAAATTGAACCAGGAGAGTGAACGTTACGTGAAGCGATCGTAATTAATTTTGCATGTCGTATATATTTGTTCTCGGATAATCAGAAGCTCGCGGTGACAGCTCGCCGTCCCAACAGAATCGTCATTACATCCGTGACTGACGAACCTCTTCACCGAAGTCCGAAGGCCGACGAGTCCATGTCGTGCTTAAAGTGGTTTGACAGATAAAATTGTGTTGAAATTATGGAGATGTTGCCGTACATGCGGATAGCGCGCTTGGCGTGCGTCTCGAGTATAGAAGTGAGCAGGTTGTTCGCCTTTGCGTGAATGCGGCGGTCATCTATTTGCTAAAGTCGTGCACCTGCAAACCTGCAAACGAAAGTCATTGTCATGTTTTCGTACACACGGAATGGCGCAAAAACCTCGTGCAATAGTATGAATAGTGTCAAGCTGTTATAATTGATATCTTGCGAAGCCGTGGAAATCATGGATGAAAATTTCGCACAAAGCAGGAGAAATTAGGTTTGCGCACCTGTCATTTCATCATTCATTTAGTTCTATTCAACTAGTGTATATTTTGTAGGGCTGGGCTTAAGTTATTGTGAGATGAGGTTTTCCTAATTTCTGTTGAAGTGTGTCTGTAAGCTGTAAAAAATGTTTTTCTCGTTTGCTTTAGTACGTTCCACGCGCATGGTTGCATGATTCATTTATAGCACTTTTTCTTGAAATTGATAACGCTCAAGATTGCATCAGTATAACTGATGTTTCAGATAGAGAATGACAGATGCATCGCCAAAAAACAAACAGCTCGTTGAAGGTGGCCATACAGCATTGTCTGGGGACCAGCCTTTAGAGGACCCCAGTTTGTCTGCCTTTTCGTGCATGTCACGCATCCTGTGCAGAAGCCAAGGCCTACTCTACTGAATAATGTTTATGTCAAGCAGATTGCCTGCACGTGTTTATAAGTGCTGTTGTCTCCAGCTTAAAACGACAGAAAGCTCGGCTACTTGGTAAGAATCCATAATCTCTGAGCCAGGACAACATAAGCACGGGCGTTCTTGTCGTCCACTTCTTTTCTCTTGCGTCCGCGTCTGCACGCCTTACCCTTTTTTGCATTATGTCTCTAGCTTGCAGCCTGACGTCTGGAAACTTGCGTGTTAACTGTTATATTTTTCTGTTATTGCCTTAATTAGCAAGAAAGATAGCTGCAAAATTGTCGGTTCCTATCTGCGTACCAGTATAATAGAAGAGAGAGGGAAAGAAATAAGAAGAAGGCAGGTGTCCTTTAAAGTTACTGTCGTAAATGTTTGTGTCTTGCAGCACTTATATTGCAGTAAAGGAAAAACATGCATGCGAATGTTGCAACAGCACTGACGTTATGGCATTGATTTCAGAGGCAGAAGAACAGGTGCTGGTACATAGGCAATGAAATAAAAAATTGACACCCTTCGCACGTGCCGTAGTTACAAAACATACATTCTAAGGACGACCTGTGGGGATCCTGAAAGAGCGAATACCTTGTTGCATACATCCCTGGGACATCTGAATATACGGGTTTGACGTCTACAAGACATTTGCTGGACGGCCCTTTTGGTTGCGCCTGAAGCTCCTACGAACATTCTTAGTACAACCGGTGGATGCGCGCTGATATCTGCAGTTAATCCGAATGTCCACTACTTGTCCTCTGGATATCCGTTGGACATTCACAGTCCATTGGGTTGTCGTTGTTGCGTAGTCGTCAGTCAGTCGGTGTCATGCATTCGTTCTCACACCGATGTCATGCTGTCGCGATCGAGCCATCGTCGTAATTCCACGTCCGTCATCCGGCTGTCCTGCGATTGTTGCCACGCCATCGTGATACACTAGTCATCATATGATTTTCTTCACGCCGTCGGTGTCATGCTATTGTCGTTATACGATTGTTATATCACAATCGTCATCTCATGGTCAACATACCATTGTCATCGAGATTTCGTCGTTCCTCGTTTTCATTTCGCCTTCGCCATTCCATCGTCGTCACTGCGGCATCGTTGTGCCGTCACGCCCATGGGCGATTTTGGCAAGCGAACGCCATACCAAAGTGGGGCGATGCCGCAGACAGTGTACGTTGCATGTAGTCTAAGCAACAGATGTCTCACAATGAACACTATGACCACTACGGTGTGTCGCTACAATTTTTAAATGCTAAGCTAATTGCGTTATTGTTGATAGTCATCGTTACATCCGCTCTGCCGTGATTTTGTTCTCCTGCATAAGTGAGGGTTCTATTCTTACGACACTCCTGAGTGATTAGTTTTACCATTTATCTGCATGAAAATAACACGTCAAAAGCTTCGATCCATTATTGTTTTCTTTACAAGGCAGCGCTCTTGCCCTGCTTTTTTGTTTCCCGTATACCAACCAATAAAGGAAACTGAATGAATAATTAAGCTGGTGCCTAGAATCGATGCCGGTAGCGCTCCTTCGGATGCGATAATATGTTGCGTATATGGTGCCCTATCAGGTAGATCTACGGCCATGACTCTATATGCCGAATAAAATTCGGACCCGAAATGCAAAACTCATGCGCGACAAATGCCACAGAGATTGCTGAAAACGAAACTTAAATTTCAGGCCATGTGGACGTAGCGGTGCTCAAGTGACCAGATATGTGGTCCCAATTGTGAACAATAAAAACAGCGCTAAACGACAGGACGAGTGAAGGGACGCAGACGACAGCGCTGTTGTTTAGCGCTGTTTTTTATTGCTCGTAATCATGAATCATCGAGCCCAAATGCGCACCCTTCTGCGGTGCAAATTCGTTAAGATTGTGTCGATACATGCGCGCAAACCTGGTACTTGTTGCAGACGTCGATAAATTGGTTGTATGTTAGCGCGGGCGAGACGATGACACAGGTGGAGCCAATGCAGGCGCCAAGCATTGTGAACAAGAAGCCGGACATGTGCGTGATTGGGTTCCACGCGAGGAAAACGTCGGTCTCATCCGAAGCTGTGACGCTCCTGCGAATGCCGCAGAACGTTCTGTTAGAACGAAGTTGTGAAGAAGGTTCATTAGTTTCGACGCGTAAGTTAAGACACCGTTAAAATGACTACAGGGCTCTATACACGCATGCCAATATGAACATCCTCTTGGCCACTCTATGGAGCACACGAGACTGTCTTTTAATGCGTGAGCATTCTAGGGCTGCCTCCCTCGGAAATGTGCCAGTCGGTCTCTCAGTAACGCGTGACACGATGAACTTCATAGGTATATATGGGGTTTTATTGGGGTATATGAGAATGACTTGTGACCAAGTATGACTACTGAGATTTATTGTGACTGGATTTACTGGCCGTCCCAACTATCACGCACCAAGAATTAGAAATACGCAAATGCCACGTAGGTGGACAGAACCAAGGTAAGGTTGCTTGCCATCGCTTGGAGGCGTTCAAGAAATGTTCGTATTCCTCCTATTTACGTAATTCGTCTTAATTATTCAACTTCTCAAATAATATAATCAGATAAAAAGAGCCAATGACAAAATTGTAGAATAACATGAAAACCTCCCGAGCTTCCCGATATAGCTTTTTGTTGCTCAATAAGGCCTACATAAAAGTCTAGGAAACATCTAGGTTAGCGGCAGTATGACACCCTGGAACGCTTCAATGAGTAGCTTTCTACAAACGCTGTAATGAACCCGCACAAAATAAACATATATCGCTCGTCACTCGCAACATCGTTTTATACGTCAAATGAACTTAATCACCGCACCCCGCATATATTAGCGAGCATATCTGGGTAAAAGAACCAAATGGTAACGCATAAAAATTGATAGATGTTGTGATAGAGAGAACACTCAGTTAGTGCTTTCTGAATACATAAGCAACCTACACACTGCAAATTTTCGGCACACATCAAGAAAAAGTAGCCCTCATTTTTTCCAAATATGAAACATCGGCTGTCTTTGCTCCTGCCGGGAAACAATTAATATTGTAGCTCTTATTTGGAAACAGCCTGAAATTGAAATCGTCAGTCGGAAAATACACATGTCTTTAGAACAAAATTCTAGTCAGTGTTCCGTTCGTATTGAAATGGCTTTGCGAGTTCGACCAAGGTCATTTTCGCGAGCATATCTACGATAAAGCATGATTACACAATGAAATCCGGCAGTTATACCTGTTCGAAGTTTGGTTAGATTTGTGATGGTGATAAGATACTGAGACTGCAACGGACAGAAATTGAATAGTTCCAGCATTTGATAATCCAACGATTTCAGGCCCTAAGGCACACCAGTCGTTGGGCGCGGCTGATTTGATGCTTTATCCGGAGCACCCTCTATCCCCCACGTTCAATGTAGCAAGCTGTTTGTGTTTAGAATACGGATATAGCGGTTTCAAAAAATTGGGCACGATACAATTTGCGCCAGCTGATAGTCTCTTTAAGGCTCCAGCTGCCCAGCGCCAGGCGTTATCCGCAACGCGAGCGCGTACGGCGAATCGCGCGCGTCGTCCGCTAAAGGGGTTCCCGGGAGAGCACAAAATACAACAGTCATTGTCCAAGCAGTGATATTCGTCGTAGGAAAAAGCGTTACTTAAGTGGCGACTCTGTTAGAAAACAAAATTTAGCTGCCCTATAGTTTTAATGAACCTTCCAGCGTGCAGCCGAAAGTACCAGTGACCGCTTTCAAAGGGGAGGGGGGGGGGGAGTCAAATGAAATATTTCGCCCCCGCCCACTTTGATGAGTGGGAGGAGGGGGCAAGTGGCCCCGGCCTTGGCCCCTGTCCCCGTCGGTACATGCGCCTATGAAAATCATGCTCGGCGTGCTGCAGATTCTGATTTGGTTTTTAAGTCAGGCTTTAATCAGTGATGTTGACAACCCTGGCTTATAGGAAAGCGCGAAATGTGAGCTTGAACTCAAGTGCTAAGTGTTGTGTCAGCTTTAGTAGCTGACCAACAAGTGTTTAGTCAAGAGTTGTAGCTCAATGCAAAGGTTTTGTCACTTCTGTGTGTGTGTTACTCTACATTTATATTCACGTGTTATATAAATCAAGTTCTGTTTCTCCACGTGTCGTCCGTCCATCGTATGCAAGTCTGTCTGCGACACTTCCAAATTGCTGTCCCTTCGAGGTAGGCACCGAAGTGAAGAAATAACCTCGAACTTTACTCGACCTATTTGTTCTTTGCATGCACACACTGCAACATTGCTAGCAAGAACAAACGATTGGAACGCATTTTTATGGTTTTATAGCGATGCTGCTTGCCTCTAGCCACCATATGAATGAGCCGCATCTGTGCTCTCGTAGAGGCTATCTAAGCTGGCTAACGTCCGCAGTAGTGAACAAATGCGTCTTGCGGCAAAGCAATGTTTATCGCGGGTGCTCTGGAGAAAGACGGCTGTTACCCTCGTTTTATCATAAATATTCCAAAACATAAACAACAGTCGGTCACTAAGAGAACTCTACCATTACGCCGACTTTCATTTTTTTCATAATTAAGTAGTTCACAGTAAAGTTGTACATGTTGTGTAATTCCCGTCTGCTGTTAATACATGGGTATCTAGGAGAGTGAAACCAACAGCCCCATGTTTGTCTGCTAGCATAAAGCTCGAGTCCTTCCAAGTGTCATTAAGGTCATTAACAAATAGGTATGCTCAATAGCAAATTACACACAAAAGTGTTTTGTTTCGTGTGCTGCTTTGGACTGCGGCCCCGTCAATTGCGATTTTTTTTCGTGCACTCGTTACGCCTTGCTGCCTAACCAAGTGCACACCATTGAAAGGGGGTAAATTTTGGAGCACAACGCCAGCTTCGCTGGCATTCCACTTTCACAGATGGATTGGCGCTCCGTTTTTTCTATTAGACCCGGGACACGCTTTTGGTGCTCCATTCTTTGGTGGTCTTACCTTCTGGGTATTGTATTTGAGGAAACCCTGAAAAATAATGCACAACAATCTCACCAAGAAGAGCAGACATCCCAGAGAGGATTATGAAAGGACACGCAATCCACCCGGCATGGGACCTTCGACGTCCGCTTCTGAAGTTACCGAGGCTTGCCTTAGCGGCACAGTCTGGAGATCTGCCACTGTAACCACCGCCTAGGCATGCGCACGAATTCTTGGTGGGGAGCCAGTCCCTAACATTGAAGCACAATAGGGACGACATTACTAAGCGCGTTGGAAACATGCGTACAAATGGCTTCCGTATGACACGTCAGTGGACAACGTGTTTTGTGAGACATGTCGCGCTGCTTGTGAGGTGAACATTTTTTCCCCATATACTTCCAGGGATAAGGACACTGGCTTGATGTTTTTGGAACATGGGTTTTATAACTGGACGAAAGCTCTTATAAAAGTAAAAAGTCATAAGGCATCGACTCTGCAATGTTCTCAGGTAGCACACAAAGTCTTCAAAACGTCGCATTTAGGGATTCACCGTCTCAAACTGATTTTTTACTAAACTCAACACATTAAAAAAGTCGCAAGCAGGGTAGCTTAATAACAGGGGTGAAAACGTTTCGAGAACGTTTTTACGACTGGCCGCATCTGTTCAGTTGGTGTGCTGGGCTTTGGATGGTGCCGTTCTTGGCGGAAGAATTCTCCATTTGTCAAGCGGCACTCGTAGTGTCAATTGCTGGTGTATTCGCCTTGCAGTAGCATGAGTTCGGCTAGGAAAAAGAAGCCTTTTGTGGTGTGGAGCTCGCGTGAGCAGATACGAACGATTGCTAATGAAGTTGACACCGCGAGAGGCCACGAAGAAATGGTGCGCGATTGCAGTAACAGTGAAGCCTCTCTTTGTAACGCGGACAACGGCTCCACATCTACGGCACTTCGGAGGAGCGCTGGCAGACAGTAGAGTATTCGGGTGTTAGTGATGATTCTGACAGCGCATCCGCTATTTCAACAATTTGCACTTTCTCATAAACTTTATTATCATTCAATTGTTTCTGAAGATTTCTTCCAGTCCCCTGCAGCAATTTTCTTGCCATGACCACCGGTACAAATGTGAAATGATCCGATATGTCACTCTCATAGTTTTGCAATTTCACTTATACCACGCACTATCTCCGAATGGAACCACTTGCCATCACACGTAGCTACTGAAGGATACGCAGCGAAATGCAAAGAGCAGCTACACACTCAGCGCAGTGCGCGACCTAATTATATTTTGCACGCTTTCTTTTCAGTTTCTTGCACAATGAGATTTATTTTACCAACGGCATGTTAATTTTTGTCCTGTTCCATTTTGTAAGCATATTTATGCAGTGTATATATAAGGTTTTTTTCTGTATTACGCATACATAAATGTATCGAGTTAAAGAGCGAACATCACTTTCGATGGCGCCGAAGGAATACATCGGCACAGCTGTCACTAGGAACGGTGCTCTGCAGAAAGTATTGCGGTGAATTCTGCTGTAAGCACGATGTATACAAAAACACTGTGCAGAAACCACCGTCGATAAATGCTAGTACAGGCGAATAGTCCGAACGAGCGAACGAACGAAAGAACGAGAGAGAGCAAGTGAAATATAGTTGGCGAGAGAGAAAAAGAACGAACGAATGTCTTCCTTGCACATCAACAGCACTTACGACCGACCACTGACCTCTTGTCATCCATAAAAACAGTAGGAGACAGTAAGCTATTCGCATTAGTGTGTATGACGTTTATCGGTATGGGCTCGGCGTGCTTGGGCTTATAGCTTGGTGTAATCGCGCCTGCTCAGACGCATAGACCATGAAGCCACATTGATGCGGCACTGATGGACGAGACGTTCATTTGAGGGATCGCCAGCAGTTTGTCCGCAGGCGCGAGTAAGAGCGGGCGCAAGAGAGAACATCTGGGTGCTTTTGCTTGACTCGGGCCCTAGGCACTACGGAGGAGGTTTCTGAGCGCGTGTTGTAGCATTTGTCCCCTAGACATGCCGGAATTACAGAGCGCGGTCGAGTTAGTTTTCGCTCCGCCGCTGTCTGCCCGCGCGTTGAGGCAGTGCACCCGGACGGCCGGCCCATTTGGTGATCCCTGTGTGCGAAAGGGCAAGATTCTGACTGTTGTTGTATAAGTCACGGGTCGCTTTTTTCGTCGCGACGATAGATTGCATTCTTTACAAGCACTGCTCCCGGAGGGCACATGTAAGCGGTAAACGGAGGCCTCAGGGGAGGACCTGAGGTTAAATAAAGCAGGCGGCGCAGGATCTCCAGGGCACCCAAGGGGTAGCGGGGGGTCAAAGCTGGAAGCAGGGCCTCAAGCAGGGCCTCGATAATTCAAGGCCTCAATTTTAGCGCAGAGAAATCGGGAATGATTTTCTTTAATGTAGACACTAGTAATTACATGATTTCGATTCAAAAGTAACTCACACACATAGTCAAGCCATATTATACTTCGGCGTATACATAAGCGAAGGAAAGACTTATTCATACACTCACCAGGAGGAACTGAAAATGAAGGGGAAGTCGAACGCTGCACTAATGAAACATAGACCATTACGGGACCACAATAAGTATGAAGCGGTGAGTGGAATTTGGAAAGGAGTAATGGTGCCAGCGCTTACGTTTGCGAATGCCATTCTATGTTTAACATCGGATATATTGTTATGGAAGGATGAAAGAAGAGAGAGGACGAAGAAGATCGGAGACGCTTGCTGCTGCGTGTTGTTGGTGGTCAGCCATATTAACTACTCTGACTAAGCCTGTATATATATTGTAAATATAGTCTTTCTATACTCGTACCATCCCCGTAACATATTGGTGGGAGGTGCTGGTACCCCGGCTGGGAACGGAGCTGCGCAGTGCACGTCCCATCACCGTCCGCACCATGAATGCCGGTGAGCACGCGGGATCAACGTCGTTGCCGCCTCCAACGTCACCGCCGCCAGCTACGTCGCTGTCACCGTCCGTTGTACTGGTGCAACCCAAGGATCCTGGAACTTTCTGCGGGACCGACGGCGCGAACGTCGAAGAGGTGGTGGCTATGTACGAAAGCGTGGGTGGAATCAACAGATGGCACCCAACACTAATGCTAGCTAACCTGTTGTTCTGCCTAAGAGGCACGGCAAATGTGCGGTACGAAAACCACGCGGAGGAGCTAACCACCTGGGACCAATGCAAACAGAAGTTGACAGAGTTGTTTCGCAAACCACCCGGCCGTAAAATTGCCCTCAAAGCAGGAACTGGCCTCCCGTGCCCCATCCCCCATGGTGTCCTGCGTCTTGTACATCCAGAACGTGCTGCCACTTTCTCGTAAGGCCGATCACGACATGAAAGAATCTGAGAAGGTCGAACACGTGCTTAAGGGCATTGCTGACGACGCCTCTAATATGCTCATGTCCAAAAGCTGCTCTGCTCTACAGTTAAAAAAAATTATGCCAGAACCACTTTCTGATTATGAGGCACGCCGTAGTGGAGGACTCCGGAAATTTCGACCACCTGTGGTTCTTTAACGTGCACCTAAATCTAAGTACACGGGTGTTTTCGCATTTCTGCTCTAAAGTTGATGCTATCATTAAAGAGTGCCGACAATTCGAGCAGGCCAAAAGCCGACGCGTCTTGCACCCGTTCGCCAGACTTCCCATAACTGCGGCCACGTCGACCTGTGAAGATCAACACGCAAAGCAGCATGTATCACCATCAGACGACGTGGTGCGAATAGTTTGACGTGAAATTGATGTGATGCCACCCGCAGCTTTCTGTTCGCGCAGCCCTGATGCTACCACTTTTTCCGTTCCTCTCGTACAAGCCATCGTTCGCCAGGAACTTGAAAACATTGGTTTACATTCTGTATGCGCTGTCGCCAATCCCAGAGCTAACGAGCGCCCTTCTACTATTTTCGCTCCATCCCGACGCTTCTCTCCGCGTTATCGCAACTCGACTTAGTGGAGAACTGTGAACAACCAGGCAATGTTTCACCTGTCGCCGCTTTGGTCATGTCGCCCGATACGGTCGCAACTCGTGGTCCTCAACACCTCGCACGCCGACCAACCTAAGCCGCTTTGATGCGAATGCCCGCTACGTTTCGCCCACCGCCGAGTCTAACAGCGCTGACAACTCTGCTAGGAACACGTGGTAAAATCGCTCACCATCGCCTCGCGGACACCAGCCTCGTTCACCACAAACACGTCGTCCACCTTCCTGTTCGCCGCAACCACGTCGCCTTTCGTCCTTTGTGGCGTTTGGCCGCACCGTTTCGGAAAGATAAGAAATGCAGCCCTAGGAGGTTGTGCTGCGTTGCCTAATACCGCAGCGAATCCTATGTCTGTGCCCACAAGGTGTAATAGAAATTAAAATGGACGGCGTACCTGTCCAAGCACTCATTGACACTGGAGCCCACGTATCTGTGATGAGTGCTAGTCTACGTAGACTTTTACAGAAGGTCCTCAACCCTGCAGCTGCCCGATTGCTTCGTGTGGCCGACGGCGGCATGCTGGTTGTTCTTTGAATGTGTACTGCGCGTTTAATTATAGCCGGCTGCCCTACTTCTGTTCTCTTTGCTGTGATCGGCAACTGCCCTCACGGTGTTATCGTTGGATTGTACTTTTTATCCACTCATTCTGCTCTCATCGACTGCGCGAGAGGCGTTCTTCAGTTGGAACTGCCCAAACTCGTCGATTCTCCGAGCACCACTCCACCACACTTGTGCTCGCTTCACGATGTGCGTCTGTCACCCGAGGCAGTTACTTTGTCACTATGACCGCCCAGCCACAGGTTCCTGACGGTGAATATGTGCTTCGCCCCATCATGGATGTGCTTTTGAACCGGATCGTTGCTGTTACGCTTACGTTGTCACGGTTACTAATAACGACGTCGTTCTACCGCTTCTGAATTTCAGCCTGTGCCCTCAAGTGATTCCGTCCGGACGTGTTCTAGGCTAGCGTTTCTAGTGGTTCTGAATTTGACATTGAGAGTCGGAATGCAGAGAGTGGCTTATTAGCACCAATTGCAGCTCACATCTCTGGTTCCTTAACAGTTGACTTCGTGAAAATGATTGCACCTGACATCACCTCCGCACAGGCCATGGTCATACGTCACCTACATGAATGGTACAGTCACATCTTTGATGTCGGCGACAAGTCTTTAGGCCAAACATCCGTTGTTCACTACCGTACACACACTGGAGACACGAATCCTATTCGTCGGCGTCTCTATCGGGTATCGCATGCTGAACGTCGAGTCATCCAATGAGAAGTGGACAAAATGGTCCGGAAAGGGGTCTTCGAGCCATCATCACGCCCTTGGGCGTCGCCTGTCGTCCTTGTGAAAAAGAAAGATGGTACCTGTCGTTTTTACGTCGATTATCACCACTTAAACAAGATCACGCGGAAGGACGTGCACCCACTACCACGCATCGATGAGGCCTTGGACTGCACGCACGGAGCTGAATATTTCTCGTCCATCGATCTTCGATCCGGCTGCTGGCAGATTTCAGTTGATGAAATGAGCCGCGAGAAGACGGCCTAGATCACGCCGGATGGCTACTATCAGTTGAAACACATGCCCTTCGACCTATGCAATGCTCCTGCGACATTTGAACGCATCATGGGCTCTCTTCTGCAATGCTACAAATGGACCAGTGGTCTTTGTTACCTTGACGACGTTATTTTCTTTCTCCTTCGTTCGGCAGCCACATTAGCCGACTCGCTGCAATTCTTGCGGTCTTCCGAAAAGGCTGCCTTAAATTGAACTCCACGAAATGTCAATTCGGGCGCCACCAGATCACCGTGTTGGGACACCACGTTGGCGCATCGATGGCCAACTTGATCCGGAAAAAGTTCGTGCGCACGTAGTTTCCCTATGCCACGTTATGCTTTTGACGTGCGCTGCTTCATTGGTCTGTTTTCTTACAATCGCCGTTTCGTCCAACACTTTGCCGCTGTTGCCACGCCTTTGACAGATCTTCTATCACCCGGAGCAGGCTCGGCGCGTTCGCCGCTCTCATCGGGTTTCTGTCCACCCCTCCCATACTTGCCCACTTTGATTCATCTGCACCGACCTGAATTGTCACTGACGCAAGCGGCCATGGCATCGGCGCTGTTCACGCCCAACAACAGAATGGTACCGAGTGCGTGATAGTTTACTCCAGCCGCCTGCTGTCACCTGCCGAGAGAAATGACTCCATCTTCGAGCGGGAGTGCTTGACTTTAGTTTGGGCTGTGGCCAAGTTCCGGCCATATTTGTACGGCCGCAAGTTTTCGGTAATTACAGACCATCACGCACTATGCTGGCTGTCTTCCCTTCGGGACCCGACTGGACGGCTTGGTCGCTGGGCTTTTCGGCTCTAGGAATTTTCATTTAGTGTACATTACAAGACTCGGCGGCTCCACAAGCACGCTGACTACCTCTCGCGTCACCCCGTCGATCGTCCCGATCCTATTGCGCTTGATTCCGTGACCTTCGTGATGGCTTTGACTGACATGACCGACATGCGCGCTGAACAACAACGCGATGCATCCTTACAGTCCATCATCGCCGGAGTGCAATTTGGCCGCACTGACGGCGCGTGCCGCATGTTCGTGCCGCATGACGGCATCCTCTACCGCCGGAATATCAAACCTGACAGCCCTGAGTTGCACCTTGTCCTTCCTCGTCATCTGCGATCCGTAGTTCTCGAACAATTTCACGATGCACTGAAGGTGGGACACCTTGTTGTTTTGCGTACATACGACTGCGTACGACGCCAGTTCTTCTGGCTGGATTTGTACCACTCCATGCGTCGTTATGTCTCACCTTTTAGTTGTGTCAGCGCAGGAAGAAACCTCCCCTGGCACCTGTGCGACGACTCCATCTAATTGAACTTCCCTCGGAACCTTTCTCTCGCATAGCCTTTGACCTGCTTGGCCCTTTTCCGAAGACGACTAGAGGGAATAAGTGAATTGCCATCGCTACTGATTACGTGACAGGCTACGCGATAACAAAGGCGTTGCCGACTAAAATGCAAAGCAAGTTTCAAAGCAAGAGACGTATATCTGACGCAACAAATGAGGGGGAGCCGCTTGTTCACCGCAGTCAACACCACCATAGAAAGCAATATTCTTTCATACCTTCCTTAGATTACTCGATTGGTGACATCTTTTTTTTTGCGTGTATCGCAACACCACCTGCCTTATTGTGCTTGTGATGTTTGGTCGGGACTAAGACAAGCAAACTGCATGCTGCTTAGTCACTTTAACCTTAGACGGAAACAAAGAAAGAGTAAAACTGCATATTTAAGACACAGAATATACTTTATTCACAAATGATAAGAACTGCATTCAGATACAAACATTTTAAATCTTCCATATACAATTATCATTCTCACTCTTGCATCGCGTAAAACAGTCCTCGCTAGACACACGAATATCGAGGTTCATTTTATTGTGAGAATTTTATCATTATAGGCTCACACACAACTAATTGTCAAATAGAATAAGATTCCGTATTTTTTTTACCATTTCTTGTGGTTATTTTATTTCCACCCGCCTTGTTTGCAGGTCTTTTTGTTCTTCATAAAATACTGAGATAATGGTGAAAAGTAAGTCACAAACGAGAGGCCTACTCTCAATCCTAAAGGAAAACATGCAATTAATGGATTGCGGTAGCATGGAGAGTTCGAATCCTAAACAGGTAGCACAATGCACTCAAATGCTAACATTTGAATTGGCCGAAATTCAGGGTTTAAATTTTGATAATGTAGGCAAATAAGTCCTAGCTACGCCACAGGTTTCTTTTTAGAAGGGTTTTGTCAACACAAACATACGTAGATGTTCAACAAAGCTGAGCTTCATGAATAAAAAATAAATAATGAGAAACATCTCAGCCCTTCAAGGTCTGCAATTTTCGGTCTTTCTTGGAGTTGCGTAATTTGTCGTTTTCTGTGCGGCACAAGTTCAGTAGTGTATTCGCTGCAGCACTTACAACATGCCCCATTACCGCCTGTGCAGGATGACCGAAATCACACACATCTACCTCCTCAAAGTCATGAAGGGTAGCGAACGCAAGGCCGACAAGAGTATCTTTCTGCTTAGGATGGCTGAAAAATTGTATGGCATATTCTGGTGTCCTGAGATTGTCCAATATAATTTCAGTAAAGAGTACAGAATAAACTAAAACTGCTCGTGTGAACTTCAGGCCACCCCTTGTCATCTTCGTGATTAATGCATTCTCAGGGTCATCTAGATCGACGTCTTGCATCACAAGGCTTTCACTGCAAGATACGCATGTCAACTTTTTTTAGAGCTGCATGGGCACAATAGCCGGCAACATAGGTTAGTGCCGGTGGCCTTGACGTTTTTTTTTCGCAATGTCAGAGCCGGTCACAGTGACTTGAAACTGGCCGTTTCCTGAATTTACACTTGTCTCCAACCTGCTCGCGCTCGGTGGTAGTATAATGTCTAAATCTGGCAGGTCCAGAACCTTTTGCAAACGCAATTTGTTTTCAGATTCATATATCTGCCTAATAGACACGTGGTAATTGGCACCAGATAATTGCCGGTACTTTCCAAAGCGATCCTGTAAGCTATCAGTTTGAAATTTGCCCAAAAGAACATACTCGAAATGAAGCTCTTCGAGACAGTATATGGCAAGTTCGTGCAAGGCGTGAGTAGTGTGGCTGAAAGCTATGTGCGTTTCACTTGTCAAGCGGCCATTGTCATGTTTGAGGCTTCCCCAGTTATCAAGCCATTCAACTATTCTCTCTAAGAATTCTAGTTGAGGACATGACGATGAAACTATTGGACATTGTAACTAATCTCGCAACCGCTGTCCTTTTCTTGGCGTCTTGACGTTAACAATGTTCCACCAAGTCAAAATGGTGTCGACATATTGAGATGTTTTGTTTGCATGCTGGAACGTTGCAACACTGAGAGCAGCAATAGTAGATGAGTTAAAAATCTTTAAGGCCAGTTTAACGTTCTGCCGTTCCATGTCGAGGGGTTCAGTGCCTTCAAAGTGAGCGTTGATGCTAGCTTCAAGAGCACATGCTTTTCAGCTTCGTGCAACTGGCATAATACCTTGAAAAATGCTGTAACTATCTTTGGTTCAGCCTCATCACTCTTCGGTTCAGGAAAGTACATGCATTTGCCAATGTTTCTTTGATTCAGCCAGTTATTTCTTATACATTTTTGTATGTGAACTGGGTTCAACACGAAAAACAGGGGTCGTGATGGGTCAGCAGGATGCTGGTAAACAATACTGACACTTGCCGTCTTAGCGAAGTAGGACATGGCTTTTCTGCTTATGGAGTTATTGTCCCAGATCACTGCGATTATTCTAAAACCAGATGCCTCTAGATCAAGAACAATCTTCCGAAGGAAGTCGTGCAGTGCCTTAGCATCGATTTGTGCCACAGGAAGAATGTGTACAACATCCTTCTTTGAAGAAAGCAGGCTCTCTATCATAAATACGTGGGCAGTTTTGGCTGCAGTCGATGAATTTACCGCAGCACCAGTAACAAAGCCAGCCTTGTAATAAAAAAAATGATTCAAGGTGAATCTCATCATCATTAACGTTACCGTCTTTTCATGCTCTTTATATGTGCTTACAATACGCTTTGCATACGAAAGAAAGCTACATTCTTGCTGCTCCGTTTCAGAACGTACATCGTACGATGAACACAGTCTTCTGATAGTATCAGGATGCGGCATTGTAAGCTTCATCAAACTTCTCAGGAATCTATATGCATGAGGTGAAATTGCGAACAAAAGGCTAGCAAAAACCAATAAATCAGGGGATATCGACCAGCATTACTCAAATCAAGATCAATTTGACTCTTCAAGAATTTAAGCACTTCCAAATGCCATTCTTGCAACTCGCATGCGAAGTGTTTTCCACTTACTTCCTCTAGCAATGTCGAAACCAATGTCAGTATATGACGGGCCTTTTCAGAACGCTCAGTGCTGATATCCTTACGTGTCTGTTCGATCATGTGTAACACACTTTTCAAATCTCTCAAGTCGCACAGCTTTTCAGGAACTAGCACATCACCACACTTCCTCACACCCATTTCACCAAAAAATACGTAGACGCGCAGGTCTGTGGACACAATCACCGAAGTACGGACTGCAGGAGCAGATTAAAGTGATAAGTCCAAAAAGAAAACCTTGGAGCCCTTGTTCAAAACTGTCAAGAAGTCCGAACTCTGAAAGCTTGCCGAGGCCTTCAGCAAGTCCGCAAAGCTACCAACCAGATTTTTGGCGTCCTTTTCTGCTTAGGTTTGCTGAGAAAGCATTATTGCTTTTTGCAAATATGTGGCTTCCAAGCGCTCTCTTTTGGCACCCGGCACTTCTCGAACGCACGCTTGCAGGCGCGATAAATAGGCAGGGCAATTGGGAAACAAGCTCGGAACTGCAGTTTTCTTCAGACGAATGTTTTTCATGGCAACTTCGACCACATTTCCTGTCTTGACGTCCGTGTAAGATGTCGTCTTCAAGTAATCCGATGGCAAGAAATGCTTTTCACAGAGCTCAAATAAAAAAAAAACAAGCCGTTACAGGCATGAAGGTCGACCAAAATGTTGAATTTACAAGCTCGTCGACAGGTGCAGGAACCCATCTATTGTGCACAAGTGCACGAATGCATTGCGCACTGTGCTAACGAAACCTACTCGTCTGGAAACCAAGAATAACAACAGAGAGAACAAATACTTACCACTGTGTGCTTCGTTAGCGAGAAGTCCTTACGAGGAACTGCTCTCGTCCATGCTTCCCTAGTGGCTCGGTCAGATGGGAATTTCTGCACTCGGACACTTCGTCCTCCGTCATAATTGAACTGGCAGTTTGGTGCGCAACAGCCAGGCATCGTTGCGCTTCCGTGTACGACGAACCACGCACAATAGAAGAAAAGCAATCGCGTTTACGGTGCAGCATGCCCCACCAAAGCCACCAAGCAAAAGCTCCACGCGCTGCCGCTCTAGCGTTGCAGCCACGGAGAAAATTTGTTTTCAGAACGCGCACCGCGTTGTCAAAACGCAGCGCTCCCCCATCCATCGCTACCACCTGACTCTCGTGACGTATTGACAAGGAGAGGAGGCGATGCGGCGGCCTTACGTTTTTTTCTACGTGGCTTTGCCCCAATGCGCTGAAACAAAACGAAGGAGAGAAGCGGGCGAGTAGCACACCACCTGTCTGGGCAGCGCCGTAGATTGCGAGGAGGAGGTCTTCTGTGTTTCCCGCAAGAAGGCTCGGCGTGTGCACTAAGCGCAGAAGAAATGTAGCGGAAACGTACTTCGCTACTCGTTTAACTGCGACTACTGTAACTTACAGGCTCATAATTACCGATATACGCCGCAGTAGAACTTTCTACGGCTCGTTTCTAAGGCAACACCGCATTCACTAAAGACGCTTTTGTCGCGCTTTGAATCATGGAACTCATGGCTGAGTGGTAGCGTCTCCTTCTTCCACTCCGGAGACCCTGGTTCGATTGCCACTCAGCCCATCTTGCAAGTTGTTTTTCTTTATGAATTGCCTACCGGAATTTTCCGCTCACGGTCAACGCCAATGACACCGGCTTTACTGCGACACGAGCTCCTTAACGTTGTCGCGTTAAAGGCCTGTTCACACTACACAAAATATTCGGCGAGCGAAGCGGAATCCGCCGCTTTTGACGCGGAGGAGGGCGGAAAGCGGCGCGGTGAAGGCAATCGAACCAGGACCCATTTTTTCCGCTTTCGCCGGCGCCGGAAGTTGCGTTTTTGACGTCACAACCGGTCTGATCTGAACACGGCGGCCAGCATGTCTGAGCGGCCGGCCTTCTCCGTGGAAATGCTCATCGATGCAATCCCGCTCCGGCGAGGACGGGCGGACCCACCACCGTCGTCGCCACCGCCACCGCGATCTAGGTTGCTCAGCCCGTCGCAGCTCTTGAAGCATAGCCATCATTGAGTTGCAGAGGAGAATCGTGGCAATTTCTTCTTCCGACATTTCCTCGTTTTCTGGAAAGCTCGCCATCGTGCTGTGCTCAGTATCTCGCAGCCAAGCAACGGCGCAATACAAGCAGACGCAACAAAAGCCCGCGAACGGGAGGCACTCACGTAAACTCTCTTGTCGCTTGAGAACTCTCGAAACCAAAAAAGAAACTGCCGCGAGATCTCGCTGTCGTCGTGGAAAAGCGAGAAGAGGTGGCGGATCCGCCGATGCGCGCGTCAACAGATGAGAACACGCTATCTTCTTTTTTTTTTTGTAGTAGTGTGAACGGGCCTTAAGAGAGCGTTAGGACCACCGCCATCGCGATTTTAAGTTCGCCCGAGGTGCTTGGGTGCTCCTCTGGTCACCCTGTCGTCGGGTTGTCCTCTCCCAGAAGCTTCTCTCTTGCTAGACAGGGCCTCATGAATTCCTCCGCCAAGTTAACGACGTAAATTATGAGATTTCGTCGCTACATTTTATGCATCCTCTAGTCAGACGCCTGTTGACATCGTGCACGTTTCGCGGCTGAAGCCGTACCTCACTCGTAAATATTCACCTACCGTGCGTCGTGACGGCGCTTCACCACCCGAGGGTCCTGTTACGGAGGGATAAATGAAGAGAAAGGAAGAAGAAGATTGCGAGACGCTGGCTGCTGCGTGTTGTTGGTGGTCAGACATATTAACTACTCGGACTCATCTTGTATATATACTTTAAATATAGTCTTTCTCTGCTCGCAACATCCCCGTAACAATATTGTCTGGTTTGCCAGTTAATCAAAAATCGGTAGGCTGGTTGGCTTTCGAAGCCCGTTGCGAAACAACAAACCAGGCAGCGGCGGGTGAAAGGGTTGTGCCTTTTTGAAGTCAGAGAAGCACCGAGCAAAACTAGTTTTGAAGAAAGACTCAGGCACATGGATGAAAATAAATGGGCAGCTAAAGTGCACAAGTATCTACACTTGAAAAGCGCTGACGCAGAATGGAGGAAGAGATCAAGAGACTAGGCAGCCAAGTACAAGGTAATTGATAGTGTAAATAGACAACCAGGAGTCATCAGAAAGAAATTCAGGAAAACAGAGACAGTTAAATCGATGTAAAAAGATTAAAACAAGGAATCATGGAGATTTACAGGAATGAGAAGAAAGAAATTCGAAGGAAAAATCTGTATGATAACCCAAAGGCAGTGCCTTACCATTTGAAGCTCGAGCGGGTTACCTAACCACAAGAACATACTAGAACAAATGTTCGGAAATAGATGAGGCGTGTGTGCGCTGCAGCAAAAATCCGGAGACCACTCAGCACATCCTAATGAAATGCGAAGTGATTCACTCAGTCAGAACCGTGGGCAGCGTACACCTTCCAGAAGCGCTTGGATTTAATGTGGGCGGAAGCATCAACTGGTCAGCAGTCGAGATAAAGAAGAGAAGTTTAAAATATTGGTGGAAAAAAGGCAGGGAAGAGATGGGTACGACCAAATCTCTTATAGTCACGGCTAGCGGTACAAGGTACATCTTAAAGGGAAAAAATTGGGAGGTATCAAAAATGCTAGATAGTGAGTGAGTGAGTGAGTGAGTGAGTGAGTGAGTGAGTGAGTGAGTGAGTGAGTGAGTGAGTGAGTGAGTGAGTGAGTGAGTGAGTGAGTGAGTGAGTGAGTGAGTGAGTGAGTGAGTGAGTGAGTGAGTGAGTGAGTGAGTGAGTGAGTGAGTGAGTGAGTGAGTGAGTGAAAACTTTTGAGTCTTTCAAGAGTTTCGCGGTTACGAGGTCTCCGTCGTCGTCATCTTCTTGGCGCTGGCGACTTGAGACTTCTCTTCAGCAAGGGTGGGCCCCTATTCCAAGGCTCCACTGAGTCGTGCTGCATCGCTCGCGTGCTGCACTAGGGCCCTTTGGGCCGTGAGCTCGCTGCTGGTGAGCCGACTCTCCCATTGCTCCGCACTCGGGTGTTTGTATTTGTGGAATGCTTTGTTGCGTTCGCACTCCCAGGTTATGTGGTAGAGTGTAGGTTTGGCACCGCACCAAGGGCAGGTGGCCCTGTATTGTGTCGGAAACATCTTATTGAGCACGTGTAAGTTGGGGAAGGAGTTTGTAGTCTGCGCCAGCTGGTCGCTTCCTCCTTTGTGAGGTCTTTGTGTGGTGGCGGATATCTAATTAAAAAATTATGGCATCCGTGAATAAATCGAACACGGTAGGTGACTATTTCTCACTGCCCCGTTTCAAAGGGGGTGCCATTATATTGCCGTCGTCATCGTCGTCATCATCGTCGCCAGCATCATCATCATGCGTTTGCGTTTGCGTACGTAAAACTACAAGTCTTGAAGAACGCACGACGAAACATCCTGGAAGGGCGTTTCTGTTTAAATGGATACTGAACTAAAATATTGAGAAAAATTAAGCAAACATCGAAATTTGACTCTGAAGACGCGACTGTTCCGATACTCAGTGTGTATTTCACATTTTTAAACGGATTGCTGTATTTTTCAATGAGTGTGAACGCGAGGCGGCTGCACGACGACACGCGCAGGGCCGCGCACGGACCGCCGTCCCGTCATGTATGCCGGCTTGCAGCAGCAGTGGTAACTGCTGCTGGACTACTAGAGCTAATTAATTACTAGAGGGAACTACTAGAGCTACATGAATGTACCTGATCTTCGTGCTTATCAATTCAGACTTTATTGTGGTTTTACGCTTATATGCGCTTCATTACGCTTTATATATGCCTTCATTGTCCCAACTTTCAGCGAAATCTTTTCAAAGAACCGAAGACGCTGCGAACACGCACAATCGCTAGCTTGTATTAAGTCGCTCGTCGATGGATGCGTACATGCCGTAATGGTTTCAGTACCAGGCTTCTGTGCTAGAGGTCCTCTGCTCGAATCTCCCGATTGGAGAATATAATAATTTTAGTTTATTTGTTTGCAGCTCTTTGTTGGAAATGACGAGTTTACAAAGTCACGAAGCCGTTTGGAGCCGGAAGGTAAAGTCTTAGGCAAAAACATGTCACTCGAATAATTTTCATGCTGGCTCAACCGCTCCCATTGCAGCTACCGTAGCCACCTGCGCTAGTAATAATCGTACGAAACTCTATGGTAGCAACAGAGGCGCAGCCAGCGCTTGACTGGCGTCCGCGCACTTTGCCCTGGCTGCTCAAAAAAACACGATGTCTACCAAGGCGAAAATGTGAGCCACCTAGCCGCACGCTGGCACGCGTGTTGCAGGTTCGAACCGCCATTCTTCGCGAGCCGTAGCAAACGCAAAATGCGCGGGGGCGAGCTTTCGCGCGCCGCCAAGTTTACGTGTAGTTTGGCCTTAAAACAGTCGGCTTCGGAGCGTGGAGTCAAGCTTCGAAACTCACTACCGCCAACGTTATTCCTTTCGAATTCATTCTGTTCTCTATTAATTCCTGCATAAGGATTACCAAGGTGACGTTCGAACGTTGGCGAGAGCTTGCGCAGACAAGGTAGGCGCGGATAAACCAGGCTTCCGAGAACACCGGTGATGTGGCGCTACGGCGAAGCCCTCGCGGAACATTTGGGAGCAGGTGTTCCTTTTCGCCCACTCATCGAGGTGCACATGTGGCATGGCGTCGCTGCAAATGGGAATTTTGGTGCCCTTTCGCTGTTACAAACGCCGGAGTTTCGCTAGATGAGCCATTTGATCTTTTCGCATGAACAAAAACGTTAGCTGCGGATCCCACGGAATGTGGGAACCGATGTATGCGAACCTTCGTCCGCTGTTTGCTTTGATTCACGTCAAGTAGCGGTGATGATGGCGGAAAACGTGTAATTCCTTCAGCCTGTACTCTAGTAGGAGAGTGGTGAGTCTATGTTAAAATTACCTTGCGTGCACCACTGCTGTTTGTATGCGTAGTCCACAGAACACACATGGAGGCATGTTTGATTGAGTCGTGACTCTACAGTCGCAAACAAAAATGCGCGGCCCACGGTTCCTGACGCAGGAGCCGCTGCGGCGCCACACCGCGGCGCTGCTATCTCTATCGGACGCCTGCATCGAGGGTGCGCCGAGTGACGCCTATCTACGCACTCATTCCCGTGCGGCAAGTCTGCGCGCTGGATAAATTTCAAGCGCGGCGTTGGGCTGTTTCGCAGCTGATGGTGAGTGCACAGGAGGGTGCTTCCATTTTGCTTCGTTTGCGTGCTGTCGTAGTTCTTGGCATGGTGGCGGTGGAAGGTTTCCGGGCAAGGCTGGCAGGTTCGGACGGTTTCTGCAATGTGAGCCTAGTAACGGTTTCCCACTTTAAACGAGAATGGAACGTTAGTCAGGACGGGCGCTTTGAGGTTCCCGTAAGGGGGAGCCTATCTGGTGTTTGTAAGGGGCTGCTCCTCAAAGGGACACTAAAGGTTACTATGAAGTCAAGTAAAAGTGATAAAAGCAATGCTATAGAACGTCTAAGGCGTCAATATAATCGCGTACAGAGTTTAGTAACCGAGAAATTTAGGTAAATGCATGACACGATTTGAGACTCCCTAGCGACATTCCGGTACTAGCCCGATGACGAAGGCACTCCTCATCGTAATCTATGTCACGAGTACTCAACTATAGTCGTATTAAAAAAGATCATTTCATTAAAATATAAAACGGAAGAAAATGCTAGTTGTCTGCTTCAGTTCGTTTCTAAGAAAACAAAATAACATTTTGACGTTACCGCCTCGCGGCGACAGCAGCGCGGCGGTGTACGTAGACGCTGCGCGATATGAAGGGGAGAGAAGCGCGATCGCGCTTGTAGACCGCACCTGCCTCGCGAGCGCCACGGTGACCACGGGACACATGGAGGCGGCCGAAGAAGCCGCAATAGCCCTAGCACAGGCCACGGTGCCTAGCGCTGCGATCGTGATCAGCGACTCGAAGGCGGCAATCCGCGGCTTCGCGCGCGGTCGCGTCTCGCGGAAAGCGGTCCGCATACTCTAAATTTGTGATAACGGAGACTCGTCATCGCCCTCGCAACCACAAAATTCTACGGTCTTCCTCCTCTGGACCCCGGCATACACCGATGTCCCCCCTCGCGGGCAACGAGGCGGTCCAGGCCACGGCTCGAGGTCTCACACGCCGAGCCTCCGCAGATTATGTGGCCGCCTCCCCCGCTCCCGAGAGCGGGGCATCGGATCTGCCTGATCGGGACACTACAACAGAAATGCGGCAACAAGAATCACAATGGGCGTGGGGCGATCGCCTGACCACGTTCAGAGACCTCACCCAACACTGCAGAATCCAAAGACGCACATTCCCGCCACCACAAGACAAGTTAAACAGGAATGAGGCCGTAACTTTACGCTTGCTCCAGACACACACCTACCCTAGCCCCGCGGTCCTACATCACTGCTACCCGGGTTTATATCCAACAGATGCCTGTAAAGCTTGCGGACAGTGAGCAACACTACGACACATGCTCTGGGAATGTGCCGGCAACCACGGTAATGGGACCACATCCGTTCGCGACGCGTCCGTAATCGCGGCTGTTACCACAGTACGGGAAGCCTCGAACTCGCTTCTTCCTGACGCCGCCCCGGCTGCGGGGGTCGCCGGGGACCTTCTCCATCGGCGTCGCCGCCGCTGGGAGGCGGCTCTCAAAAGTTCAGAGTTGGCAGACCCGCTCTGGGGTGTCCGGCAAGCCAAAGATGCCGCCCGAGCCCAAGAACTTCGAGCCGCCACCTGAGGCCACCACAACAAAACTGCCGAACCATTCATAATAAAGTTTCTTCTCTATCTCTCTCTTGACGTTACCCATGAGTAGTATAGGTGATAGAAAGGTTTCGTTTTCGCTCGACTCTGGGCGCTCGACCTTGCGCCGCGCGCGCTTTGGAGTTTGAGTTGTTTCGTTATCACGTCATGCTGCGGTGGTCCTGTTGGCTCGCGAAACTTGTATTTGGAACAAGCAGCGAGAATGCCACGTCCATGTGATGTAGTGGGATGCGCGAACAGTCCGCGGAACTTGGCCAGGGGCACTTGCAGCGGCGAATCCAACGTTACTTATCACTGTGTGCCAACGAGTGAACCTCTCCGTTCGAAGTGGTTAAGTCGCTCTGCCATAGCGCGCTGGCAAAGAGGCGAAAAATCACGTAGTGTGCTCGCTGCACTTTCGTCCAGAGGATTACGAGTTCAACGCCGACTTACTAAGTCGTGTGGAGTGCCTTTCAAAGCAGGCCGCCGTCGTAGTAGTACGCAACGACGCCGGCAGTGCGAGCCCTCAGCAGCAGGTCACGTTCATCAGTGCTTAAATCACTGAAATCAAACCCAGAATCGCGAGCTAATGTGTCGTTGCCAGGGTCGTGCATTGCAACGAGCGTCGAAGTTGGCGTCATAAAATGAAGAACCAGCTTATCGTCGCGCGCTTTCCCTTCCGCTAGCCACCATAGTTCCGCTTTCGCGCTGCTGTTGGCTCCGTCTTGGCTCTGTTCTGGCCGCGCGTTCGCGTTTTGTGAAGAAAAGCCGTAGCGCCATCTGCGGGCGCCGTTTTACTCGCCAATAGCGCAACTTCACTGTGAGACCATGACGCCACCACCCCTCGATTGGAGGGCGGGTGATTTGAACTGCGCTAGAGGTACGCGGACGCTTCAGAACGCATTTTCTCATAAAATAAGTGTCTCCTTCGCACAAAACAAGCGTTTCGAGGTTTCTGAGATGGTATTTCAACAGTCCACGTTGTCTAAATATTAACCTTCAATGTCCCTTTAAGGACAGCTCCTGCACCCTCCCTGTATAAATTTCTGTAAAAAAATGTTTTTTCAGTCAGTTGACACGGACAAAGTAGTGGCTCTATGCTTGCTACTCCTATGCAGTAATGCATTGCCATGTCATCTTTCGTAGAGAGCCTGCATGCACGTGCGCCGACCGTTCAAACAGCAAGCACGGATGCGCGGCACACACGGGCTCACGCAAACATGAAACGTGAAACCAAATCGTACACTGCCAGGCATACGTTCCGTGTGCTTAGCCGAACGGCCGAACGCGAGCTGGCGCAGGGGGGAAGGCAGGCGCGCACTTTCGAACCCCCCTTCCAGCTGAGCGTCAGCTGCGAAACAGCTGAATGTCGCACTTGAAATTTATCAAGCGCGTGACTTGACCGCACGAGAGTGAGGGCGAAGTTTGGCGTCACTCGGCGCACCCTCAAAGCATGTGCCCGATGGAAATAGCAGCGCCGTGGTGTGGCACCGCACCCGCTCCTGCGTCAGGAGCCGTGAGCCGCGCATTTTTGATTGCGACTGTACGTTGTTTTTCATGAACTCTTCGAAGGTTGAGCACACGGAGGAAGAATATTTAGGAGTTGTAACCTCCCGTGAGCGCTGGCGCACACTGGCAACCAGATAACGTCACAAAAATATCATACGCCGAGGGAGGCGCGTGCCGTGGCGGCACCTTGCGGAGCATCATGCAAGCCGCATCAAAAAATTTAAGAAAAGCACGGACGCTTGGGCGGGCAGCTCGGGTGCGCTTTCCTAGGCGACACCCGTGTCTTAAGCTGACAGCAGATGAAAAGCAGACGACACGGACCTTCGCTTCGGCGGGCACGCCGTAAGGTTGTATTTCGGCACCCTTAAGGCAAACAGCAATACTTCTTGTCGGTGCCTGTTAGAGGGTCGTAATACTAACAGCGCTGGTACGCGTAAATGCCTTTCTTCGGAACTTGCTAGCCTAAGATCGTTAAAAACTGCAAAACCGGACAAAAGTCTTTTAGGGAAAATATGAGCTTCTTCAGCGCCCCGAATAATCCTGAACGTCTGCAACCTTGGTTGCGGTAATTCCTGGGGATGGCCGTCAGGTCACATCGAGATTACGTCTGCGAGAATCACTTCACGAGCAACATGATGAGAATGGAGAAATACTACAGTGAGTTTAGAGGCGAGATAACCGTGGACCAGCAGAAAAAACCTGGACTACGTCTAGAGGCTTGTCCTGCATCTTTCTTCAGTCTTTCTTCAGCATTTGAAATGCCCGAAACAAAAGCAGGCCCTCCGGGAAGCGTCATCAAATATCAGTCTTTCTACCGTTAAAGGATCAAGAACCAGTTTATACGACAAGCGAAGAATATCCACGCCGGTGAACGTCAGCGATGTTCACATAGCATGTGAGGCTCATGAACTTGAGGAAAATCAGCCTGGTCACATACTCAACGAAATTGAAGGCATGTTTGCCTTTGGCAAATTCCCGCAGCACTTACACCCATCCAATCAAACTCATCGCGTGGGTGTCAAATAGCGCCGCGTATAACCGGAAGCTACAGATCATTATATTATAGCGGTCATCGAAAGGAATGCGTTTTACTTTCTACTGCGCTGCTACTATTGCGCTACTGCGCTACGATTGGTGCTTCTAAGCGTAGCACCAATCCTTGTCCTGGCTGCAAGCGCTAAAGATGCGCGCGTGACTCACAACTTGTGCCAGGCGCGGAAGGGGGGCAACACAGCGCGACCGCTCACTTTGGCAAACAAAACGGAGATAATCTCTTTCTTGGCCGCCAGTTGCCGCCAACACGATGTTTGCCCCGCGGGCTGGTGACCTTTTTTGGTCGCCGCAAACACCGGAGCCTCCACTCCTAAAAGTTCCTTGCCCCGTAGTTGAACGTTACCATTGCCTCACATGGCTAATCGCATCGTGGCAAAAGTGTAAAGCTCGAACCGCATGGCTCGTTTTTAGCTCGCGGAAGCGCGATGCGCGGCGAACGCCATCACTGACGCGTCAGCACCCACATGAGCACGCCGGCAAGTGCGCGCTTGCCGGGCCACGTTTGCCGGGTCGCGTATTTGCGATTTCCAGTAGGCACAGCGGGACGTGGCAATTGCGGAGATGACGGACGCTTACGGGCAGCCAGCGGCATGAACTCGACCGCACTCCGCAATGCTGGCATGTCTAGGGGACATACCTATACAGCGCGCTAAGAAACCTCCTCCGTAGTGACTAGGCTGAGTCATATATTCAAGGAGGAAAAGCCCCCGGATTTTCTCTCTCACGCCCGCTCTTACTAGCGCCCGCGCAGAAACGTCGAGCGCCGTCAAAACCGCTATAACTACTAGCAATTGTTAAAACGCGCCCGGGTACGTGCCCTCTCCTGTCGTGCGCGAGGCAGGGGGTCAGGGGAGCGAGGAGGGGCGTTCTTCACCGGCGCAATACTCCTGCGGCTGCTAGGCTGCCGCTCCGTACAGAGCGGTACAGAGCGAAGAGAACCGCGGCTTCCTCCGACAACCTCCACAGCGAAATTACTCGCTTTAGGAATCCACAACACTCTCCCCGAATTGTGCGAGGACCACCTCACCTCCCACTTCAATCGCCTAAGCCGCACTCGATTGGGCAGGGCTATCCTCCACCGCTTTAACATGGGCTTCGAGTCCTCACACCCGTACCCCGTTCAACTCCTACCACACATTCACAACGCGTCAGAAATAAACCGCTTCTAAAGAATACGCACCCCATATATCATAACGGTCGCCGTACGGCACGAGCACGTGCCCTTCACGCCAAATACGGCCAGTACTCCAACGCCATCTATTTCGACACAGCCGAACACCCTGCCCACGATGCGTTCGCGCTCGCAGCGGTAACTGGGACCGGCACCTCTATCGCGGTTGAAACTATATATTCAACCTTCGAAACGGCGTAGGAAGCTGTGATCGTTCTAGCGATAGCTAACACCATCGTTGGTATGATATTCAATGACTCGAAAGCCGCCATACGCAACTTTCCGAAGGGCCGCATATCCTCCACCACCCTCCACCTCCTTGGTCACAGCGCATGTCCCCTCCGAGAGATTGAACTGATCTGGGTACCAGCCCATTCCTCCAACCCAGGAAACGAGGTAGCCCACACCAGCACCCGAAAATTCGTCAGCCGGGCCGTGGACGCCTTTGATCTGAGGTCTGCGAGAGACAGGCAGGTCTCGTTTCACGATATAACGTACCACTATCGCCTTAACAGGCAACTCTACTTACCCCCTCTCAAGACCTTAACCAAGACCCAGGAAATCATCTGGCGCCGATTACAGAACTATTCCTTCGCCAACCCGGCAGTATACTTTAACATATATCCAGGTCAGTACAATCCCTCCTGCATTCGTTGTGGCCATAGAACTACATTAGATCACATACTTTGGAAGTGTCCGGAGGACCCGCCACCTCCGGAACTGGGTCAGCTCCTTCCGAGCAGTGGGAGGCCGTGCTGCTCAACTCCGACTCGGTAGTACAACTCCGGGCCGTTGAACAGCCAAAGGGGTCGCCAAGAGCCAGGGGCTCCCGGTCGCCTAGTCCGACCAACAAGCCACCGTCTCCCAATCTTCTGCCGATGAATAAAGTCTTCCCTCCATCCATCCATCCACAACCATGGCGTCTGCTACGGTGTTGGCCAGGCGAATCGCGGAGGCCGTAGTAGACGCCTTTGGCGGATGCCGTAGGGACGCGTTGCGGGCGTTCGTGTGTCTAGTAGTAGTAGTAGAAACATTTATTTCGAAGATAAAGAAGTAGTTGTCGAAGAGTTGGGGGACGGATGGAGAACTCATTTCATAGCCCCTGTGGCCTGTGCTGCTGCCCTCGCCTGCTGTACCAGCCTGCGCTGGGTTGTCAGGTTCGAGCTGGACAGAGAGGCCTCCCACTGCTCCTTCGTTTGAAGTGTTCGTAAGTGTATGGGTGTGTCCCCCGTGCACCCCCACGTAACATAGAAGGCGGTGGGGTGACCGTCGCGCCATGGGCAGGCAGGTCTGTAGCGTTCTGGAAACAGAATGTGATATTTATACAGGTTGGGGAAAGTGTCCGTCTGGAGTTGTCTCCAGTGGCGGGCTTCCTGCGCACTAAGTTGTCTAAGTGGTGGTGGTAGGAACTGGCGCATGAGGCGTTGGTGATGGAGCCTAATATTATAAACTTTTGACATTGGTTGAAGTAGTGAGTGGTCGGGGGAGATTCAGTTTTGATCCGCTCTGCTAGTGTAACCTCGAGCTAGACCATCAGCTATCTCGTTCACTTCCAACCCAGAGTGTGCGGGGGTCCAAGTGATCTGGTGTTTAACGTGAGTGTTTGATCCTGGGCTGCTTTGAGCAAGGTGGAGCAGTCTTTTATGGATTCTTCCTGCTAGGAGGAGCCGACAAGCCGCCTGCGAGTCGGTGATATAATGAAGGGATTGGTTGATAGCATTCCCGCGTTGTATGGCAAGTGCTATCGCAGCCACTTCTGCTTCCAGGACGGCGCAGTTTGATATGGTTAGACTTGTGATTTCTTGATGATTGGATCCCACCACAGTTGCTACCGCTGCATGTCCAAGGGGGGGGTCCGTACAAGGCTCCATCTACGTAGACGGCTCTGCCGCTTCTTCGCATTGTCCGTCTTATGTAGTTCACTCTTGCTGTTCTTCTGCCTTCGCAGGAGTGGGACGACATGTTCTTTGGGATGGGAGCTACGTGCAGGCGTGCTCTCTCTTCTGTTGAAATGTTAGTGGTAGATTGTATGACGCGTAAGTCCGCTGGGTAGCCGACGCGCTGAAGTATTAGTCTACCCGTTTCCGTCCTGAGTAGGCGTTCCCGCTGAGATAGGAGAACTGCTTCTTGGATTTCGTCGAAAGTGTTATGCGCTCCCAAAGCTTCAAGCTTGTGGTTGGCGGTATATGGTGGGAGACCTAGTGCATTTTTAACAGCTGTCCTAATGATGGCATCAATTGTGGTTCGTTCTGCTATAAGGAGTGGGAGATATGGAAGGCCGTAGGACAGTCGGCTGATGATAAGCGCTTGAACCAATTTCATGGTGTCTTGTTCCTTCATGCCTTTACGGGTTCTTGCCACGCGCCGTATCATGCGCGATACTTGCGTGGCCGATATTTTGAGTAGTTTGATGGCGTGTGTGGCCTTGCGGTCAGATTGTAGCCAAATGCCGAGTATTCGGATGAGTGATACTTCTTGGATGAGTTCTCCTTGAAGTTTAATGTGGATGGGGTCTTGGGTCTTGTAATTGTACCCCTTGATACGAATTACTTGGGATTTCTCCGGAGAGCATTTCAAGCCACAGTGGTGTGCTGTTTCAACACAAGTGGCGGCTTGTTGGAGATAGTGCTCCTGCTCCGCGAGGGAGCCTGTCCTTGTCCACACCGTGACGTCGTCGGCATATAAGGTGAACCCTATGTTGCGTATGGCCTGTAATGCCCTAGCGACTCTGGTCATGGCGATGTTAAATAGGAGGGGTGATATAATTCACCCCGACGGTGTGCCTTTGTTAGGCATAGCCTGTGGGTCAGATCGTGTTTCTCGCATGCCTATGGTGGCCGTTCGGTTTGACAGGAACGTTCGGACGTATTCATATATGCGCTCGCTGCAGTTGATGTTAGATAGCTCCTCGAGCACGGCTTGGTGCGATACGTTATCAAAGGCGCCTTTGAGGTCGAGTGCCATGATTAGATGTTCCCCGCCTCTTGGTATGTTGGTCAAGACCTCCTCTCGGATGAGTAGGAAGGCGTCTTGTGTGGATAACCCCGATCTGAAGCCGATCATGGATGGGTGAAAGAGGTTGTTGCCTTCAATGTAATTTTGGAGGCGTTTCTGTATTACTCTTTCATAGAGTTTGCCGATACATGATGTTAATGAAATGGGTCGCAGGGCATCGATTATTGGTCGCTTCCCTGGTTTGGGTATGACTATGATCTCGGCATGCTTCCACTCTGGTGGTAAGATGTTGTTTTGCCACAGAGAGTCGTTGATATATTGGGTTAGCTTTTCGATTTGCTCCTGACTGAGGTTGCAAATCATGGCGTTGTTAATTTTGTCCGCGCCGGCTGCGGTGTTCTTAGTGCAGGCTCGTGCGGCTGCGTATACTTCGGATTCGGTTATAGGGGCGTCCAGCTCTTTGTTGGCGCGTTCTGCGTATCGCTGTGTGCACGGAGGAATAGTCGTCCCAGTTGCACCAATGTATTTGTCTTGTAATGCTTTTAATAAAGCTCCATCGTCGCCTGGGAAGGTGTGAGCGATGCGTTTGAGAGTTCTGTTTGCTTCGGATTTCGATTTTGCGGGATCAATTAGGTTCCTTAAGACGGTCCATGTTTTTTTTAGGTTCCTAATGTCCCTTTGAGAGATTCACAGAACTGGTGCCAATCTTGGTGTGCCAATTCAGCGGCGTAGTTTTGCGCCTCTTCCGTGATGTTTGCGATTTGTAGGCGTAGTTGCCTGTTTAGATTTTGACGTTTACACCTTCGTATGAATCGGCGACGTTGCTGCCATAGCTTAATGAGGCATGTGTCGACTTCTGGAGTTTCTGGAATACGTTGTATAGTCTCCGTGGTCTCTTCGTGTGCCTTACAGATACCGTCAGTCCATTCTGTGATAGATGTGATCTTTTGACACTTGTCTGTGGTGATTGCACGGAACTGGGTCCAATCAGTGATTCTTGCTCTGCCAAGATTTCTTCTGATTTTTGTAGTTCAGATAGAGGTGCTTATGATGTAATGGTCGCTCCCAAGGGTCTCCCCCAGGTTTGACCACGTAGCTTCTTTGACATTTTTGACTATGGTGAGGTCGGGGCATGTGTCGCGGGTGACGCTGTTTCCCTCCCTTGTCGGGTATAGCGGATTGGGGAGGAGTTGCATGTCCAGCACAGTGAGTGCATTAAGGATGGAATCTCCTCTGTGCAAATTTGAACCGTACCCCCCTTCTGTGGGGGGAGGGGGAGTTAAAGTCGCCTACAATGACCATTTGGTTTGGTTCTGCGAGGTTGTCGGCTTCTGTCATGATGTTGGTGAAATCTAGCCTCATGGGTTTAGACTGTTTATAGATGTTCGTTATGAATGTACTCTTCCGGCACCTTTTGTTCGGAACAATCTCAACGAGGTGCTCGATGTCCGGGTCCGGAAGGGTATGTCCGATGGCTGTAATGTTCTTTGCTACGAGGATGGCCACCATAGGCATGCGAGGTTGACAGATTGTGTAATATCCTGATAGGGATGGGGTCTTCTCGGCGCCTATATCTTGCAGGCATATTACGCCCGGTTTCTTTAGTGTATTGGCTATGAACTGTTTGAGTAGGCCTTGTTTTCGTTTGTATCCCCTACAGTTCCATTGCCAGATTTCGAGGTTTTCGTTTACGGCTGCACGGTGGTGTCTCGCCATATTAAGCAAATGTAGAAGTGCTCGCGTAGCTGGTCTCGCTACCGAGAGAGTCTGTGTGGTGCCTCATTTCGGACGGCCCTGCTTCCGTGTTGGCGCACCTTTTACGGTTTCGGAGGGAGTGGAGCTCCTGTGTGAGTTGTTTCATGTGTTGCATCATCCGTTCTTCTGATTCCTGGATGGCCTGATGCATTTCTGCTACGATCTGGACTTTGTGAATCTGCACTGCGTGTTCAATCTTACGGTGAAGAAGGTCAATGACTTCAGGTGTGATTGTAGTCTCAAAGTTATCGTTCCGTTGTGTTGGCTGCGGTGCTTGTGGCACTGGGATTTGTTCGCTTTGGGTGTTGGTGCTGCGGCTTTGCGTGTATTGTTCGAGCTGTGCTTGCATTCGTGCTATTGTAGCGCTTTGTTCTGCAAGCTGTTTGTTTTGTTTGGCAATCATGGCTTGGAGTTGTGGAACTCTGGGGTCAGCTAGTCGGGTATGTTGCTTAAGCCTCTCTGACCAGCTCACCCGTTCCTCCTGTTCTTGCTCCGTTGGCCGTGGCCCCTGCTGTGGCGACCTGTGGCTCGACGTTGAGTGGTTGGCGCCTCCCGGCACCTGGGGGGCTTGCTTCTGCTTCGACGCCAGCTGCGTGTCATGTTGCTGCGTCAGCCGCGGCGGTGTAATCGGACGCTGCGGGCGTTGCTGCTCCCGCGATCCGGTGTTGGCCTTGGACTGGTTCGGCGCGTGACTCCTCGTTGCGCACTCGTTGCGTTGTTTGTTTGCGGCCCACTTTCTGCTGGCGCTTCGGGTGTCGGCCACGTTGCGATGTTGAGTGGACCCGTCTTGGTCCTCGGAGCTGAACCACCGTTGTCTGTTTTTCGTTTGTGACGCGTCTTTGCGGGAAACGCGTCTCTTTTGCTGTTCTTGTGGCTTGTTTGAACGGGCCGGCTTGAGCGTTGATGGCATTCCCTGCTGCTGGTGACGTGCGGGCCTCCGCAAAATCCACACTTGGGCTGGCACGTATGGTCTTCGGGGGGGCTCAGCATTCCGCAACCTTGGCATATTGACAAATTTGGATTTGGGCAGACGTCCGGTCTGTGCCCTGCCTGCATGCAGTATTGGCAGAACTGTCGTGCAGGCCTGTACTGGTAGCAGGGATACTCGCAAATGCCATGGTACACGAGCTTCGGCAGGTTCGGGCCGTCAATCGTAAGGAGGGCAGTCGTTGAGGACCCCAGAATCCTGGCGTCAAGGATCTTGATTCTTGTATCCCGGCTCCAAAGGCCTTGCATCAGCGTTTCGCGTGTGTTGCGGAGGTCCAGCCCATGTGTGACCGCACGTAGCAGTTGGGGAGAGAACGGAACGTAGACCCGCACTGGATAAATTTTGTTGCCGAGCGTTAGGTGGGTAAGCTGACGGAGTGTCGCTGCCACGTCTTCATATTGAGTACTGACCACGATAATGTTAGAGCCCAGGTGTGGCCTTATGATGCATTTTCCTTCAATGAGGGTTGGTTGTGGGCAGGAGTGGGTGACGGCTGCTGCGATGACGTGGTTGGGAAACTCTCTTAGGTTTAGCCCTCTTGTGGGACGAATGACAATTTTGATGTCTCCTTTAGGCAAAGGAGGGAGCCTTGGCCGGCGGAGCCGGGCCTTGTTTACGGGTTTGCTCCGAGGGGTTGCTGAAGAAAGTCTGGCCACTCACGGGTTGGTTGACGTCTGTGATGTTCTCTTGTTTGCGGGCCGCTCTACGGAGCTTCTTCGCCGGGGTTTTGCTGATGGCGTATTCCCATGCTGGGTCGTTCGGCCCTGGGTCTTCGGCCGACGGCTGGGGATCGGTGTTCGATGAAGGTTTCATAGTTAGCGGCGTCGGGTGCTGGGGTCTCGTCCATGGAGTCGTAGTCCTCGGGGAGGTGTGCGTCCACGAACGCTTGATGTGAAATACCACTGGATGTGCCGGCTTCACCGTGTGCACTTCTTGTGGCCATGGTGGTGGTTGTGGTCCCAGTGGGCAACGAGTGTGACTCGCTGGGGCCGGTTGGGCAGGCAGCTGCGTTGGCCATATTATGTGCTGACGTGCTTCGCTGCTCCGCCGTGCGCCACCAAGGCGGCGTTAGGCTTAGTGCGGCGGCGTCGCGTCGGAGGTCTTCGTAAGCCGCTTGTGCAAAAACAAGGGGCACTCACGGGCAAAGAAGTCGTCGTAGAGGTTTCTTAGGTGTTCACGAAGGCCCGAGGTATAAATTTCGGGCACTATAAAGTGGTAAGTTGGTGAAGAAAGTACGAAATACGCAGAGCCCAAGTGAAGCGCGTCCGCTCCGCTCGGCTGAAAGTCGCCTCGTGTGTCTAGAAAGCAATTGGCGATGTGATCAAAAGGCGCGCCTTCGCAGGCCTCATCTTCAAAGAGATCTGCGATGTTTGTAGAGTGCGCGTAATCTCAGTAGCTTCGTATGCGCTGTGCTTTCGGCGCTTCATTCCCATTGAAGCGACAGATGCACGGATGTAAACTGGCTCGCGGCTGCTGCCGCAATTCCTAACTTCAAAATTTTCATAGTGAGTTCCCGCGCTCATCGGGCGAGACGGTTTCATGTTTACCTGTGCGCGTGTGAAACCGTTCTGGTTAATTTAGCTAAAACATGTTGACGGGCTTGGATCCATGGTAGAATGTGCAAGAGCGACTGAACAAGGTCGTGGAAAGAAGCAGACACACATAGACAGCGTTGTCTCTGTGTTTCTGCTTCTGTCTGTTTCCTTGTTGAGTGACGCTTACATGTAATATCATTGTTCATTTAGTTAGTCTGCGAAGGCTTAAAACATTGTATGGCAGAAAAATATACTATCCTTACTCTGCACGGCTATCTACCAATTTGCTATCGCAATCGGTGCTGCGCGTTTCTAGCGGAACTGCGATTTTCTTTTGTTTCAATATCGCCTTTGTAGTCCTAAGATCGTCAAAACAAAGGGCTGCTCTAAATAACAACACACACCTAATGTCCTGTCCTGAGCATGAAGCGAGACTAGGTGACGGCTCGATCCATCTTATTTCTTGCCGTCGGAGTGCAGCGCAAGTAACGAGCGCGAATTTCGATCGAAGCGGGCACCTACGGGGCAGCATGCGAGACGCCATGACTAGCGGTTTAAAATACAACTTGCACAGTGTTGACAGCTAGACTGCACAGATTATGCTTCCTTATATAATATACTTTGTACTAGAAACCAAACGAAAGCTTACTCTGTGTGTGAAATAAAGCTGTTATATAAGTACATATATTTGTTGTAAAAGTAAATAAAAAGCGTCCTCATTTTTTTGTATGGCCGGATTAGTTTCGAACTTTCTTGGGGGCGCTTCCGTACACTGTCAAAGAGCAGGTTAAAGCAGGAGAGACGGGGTGGCGCTACTTTGAAAACTTCTTTTATCAAGGGACCTTATGGATGGCTGGATGGATGGATGGATGCTATGAGCGCGCCCTTCGGAACCGGGTGGTGGGTTGCGCCACCAAGCTCGTTATTATATTTTCTTGTGTCCTAGCTATCCTAAAAAAGAAAAGAAACAATGACAAAAATACCACGATGATTTCCCATAACCAAACGTTCTGAACCCCTAATGTAAACTTTGTTTTTGTACGCCGCCGTTGTTTGTCGTTGCCCTAATTCCACCAACAGTACAGTCGCCTCTTGTCAATCTCTATTGCGGACATGTTTACTTTCGGCCTGCTCTTGCTTAACCCAAAGGCTTCAAGGAGGCCACAGATGCCTAAATCGACCGCTGGGAACATGTCTTCACTTTATACTAAAACATGCTCCATCGTTTCCCTAGCTTTACCGCAGCAAGCACATGCTTCTTCCTCCTTCTTATATCTCGCTTTATAAGCGCGTGTTCTAAGGCTTCCTGATCTCGCTTCGAAAAGTAATGAGCTTCCCTTTGGGTTATCATAAATTGTATCGTTCCTGATTTCGTTTTTTCCTCTTAAGTAGTTACTCATGGCAGGTTTCTTTTCCATTGCCGCCACCCACGAGATTGATTCAGCCTCTCTGACTTTCCGCTGGACGTTCTCTGTTGGTGTGTTGCCCACCCTACAAGCCGCATATTTACTGGTAAGCTTTCTAGTTGTTTTCCTCCACTGTGAACCAATGTCTTTCCCGTAGGAGTACCTGAAAACTATCTCAGACCATTTAATTTCTTCCATATTCTTCAGTCGTCCTTCATACTCAATTTTACTGCGAGCTCCCCTCACTTCAAAACTAGTCCAGCCCATATCACCCAGCACAGGTTCATTTGTAGTCTTCGCGTGAGCGCCCAGTGCGAGGCCTCTGGTTGCCGTCGAGTCATTTGGTTGCCAGCAAGCGCCATGTGGTGGTGCCACAAGAAACCCAGCGGTGCGCGCAAGCAACACCACAGCAGCAGCCCCCGGAAAGTCGGGAGCAGAGGCAAAGAAAGTTTTGCTTCAAAATGAGTGGGAGCGCATACGGCAGGCATTACCAATCATGACGGAGATATTACCGCTATTGATGAAAAGTTTAATATCATTAGCTTTTACAGGCACTAATATATGGGGAAGAAACTTGCAGGTTAACGAAGAAGCTCAAAAACATGTTAAGGACCACGCGAAGAGCGATGAAACGAAAAATGTTAGATGTAACGTTAGGAGACAGGAAGAGAGCGGTGTGCTTCAGAGAGCAAACGGGAGTAGCCAATATTCCAGTCGGCAGTAAAGGAATACAATGGGTTTGGGCAGGCCACATCATGCTTACGGTAGACAACCATTGGGCCATTGGCGTTACAAAATGTTTGCCTAGGGAAGGGCAGCCCAGGCAAGGACGGGAGAAAACCCGGTGGGGTGACGAATCTTGGAAATTGGCAGGCAACGCTTCAGTTGCAATCAACTGGCGAAGAAGAGGGTTAATAGGAGAGTGCTGGTAGAGGTATTCGTCCTGATATGGATAGAAAAAGAGGCTGGTGATGTTTTAAACAAGCAAAAGCCATACGGAATCTTGCCGCAGCTCGCTTCACAGTGCGATGTCGTCTACACATATTTGCAGAACGACGTCTCCTGCCGCTAGAATACAAGCATCATCAACTTGGCGTGGTTCTAATACCGGAATTAAAGACATTAAAGTGTATTTATTCATTATTTATTTATTTATTTATCTATTTATTTTCAATACCCTAAAGGCCCCGAGAGGCATTACATAGGGGGGGGGGGGGGAATACAATTCACACATGATATTTCAGCGTATTAAAAATGACTGAAGGCAACAATCAAGCACAGATTTCTGTAAAAGAAACACTTTGTAAAAAAAGAACATAAAACAGAATAAAAAAGCGAAAAGAAATTGGGGTGAGAGTACATGGTACAATTCTCATTTGCTGTACATGGCACTTTTCAACAAGGCACAAGTGGCAGGTGGGTGTGGTGAAAATGTACATTTAAAAAGTTATACATATATAAAACACAGGCCAGTCAAGAAGTCACAGCTGAACATTTTATACATTTAAAAATGTGCGCAGGGCTGATTGGAAGACATACGGATCAGTGATACAATATCTTAGGGCAGGGCGTTCCATTCATTCACTGATAACGCCAAATGGGAATTTTGGAATTTTTTGGTCCTAGCAAATATGGGAGACGCCTTGTATACATTGTTATTGAGGGTGGACAGATAATGAGGGGTTAAGATGGGAGCAGGTGAAAAAGATGAGCCGTAATAGTAAAGGGAGTGAAAAAAAGACAGACGGAAATATTTGCGTTGTGTGTCAAGATCCGGAAGATTAAGGGTCTGCTTTAAGGTCTACACACTTTGTTATGGGGAGTAGGAGCGCAAAATGAAGCGGGCAGCCTTATTTTGAATTGATGCGATGCAATCAGAAAGATTAGCTGTGTGAGGGTTCCAAATAATTGAGGCGTAATCAAGGGTTGTTCTGATAAGGGAGATGTATACACGAAGTCTTGTGTCACTGTTTGCAAGGTGCAGACGACGCTTTATAAAGCCAAGTTTTTTTATTGCCTTGTTAGTAATATGCTCAACATGCATGGCCCAGCTTAAATCAGATGTAAGAATAACCCCCAGATATTTATAGGAAGAGGTTCGTTCGAGTATGCAATTGCGTAGAGTGTATACATTAGACGGAAAGCTTAGCTTGGAAGAAAATATCATGACATTAGTTTTATCTGCATTAATTTCCATCTTCCATACGCGACACCACTCAGCTAATTTGGTTAAATATTTTTGTAATATGGCAACGTCATCAGGGCTGGTTATCTATATATAAATTACACAATCATCGGCAAACAGCCGTATTGTTGAAGTTATATTCGTAGCTAAGTCATTAATATATATTAGGAATAATAGCGGGCCTAACACTGACCCTTGAGGCACCTCTGACCTAACGCAGCAGAAAGTAGATTGGTTGTTATTAATAGTTACTGATTGAGAGCGACCAGAAAAAAACTCGTTAATCCACTGGGTAGTTTTCTCATCTACCTTAAGGCTGTTTACTTTCATGATTAGCCGTTTATGGGGAACACGATCCAGGGCTTTCGAGAATTCAATAAATAATGCGTCAGTATAAAGCAAATTGTGGAAAGAGTCATGTAGGTCAGTGGTTAGTTCGAACAACTGCGTTTGGCAAGACCGTTTGTATCTGAAGCCATGCTGATTTTTGAATAACATGTTATTTGCACTAAGATGGCCCATATTGTGGGAGTAAATTATATGCTCAAGGGGTTTACAACAAACTGATGTCAGTGAAATCGGGCGGTAATTGCTTGAACATGAGGGCTCACCATATTTAAATATGGGTATGATATGGCCAGACTTCCAATCATCTGGAACACAGCCGGTATCCAGTAGGAATATCAATGACTTGGAATGATTTGAAACCAAGGCAGCTGGAATGTTGAACCGTTACGTGTTTGCAGTCCCGTCTTGCGTTGTATTCTGACTTGCACTTCCGCGTGTGTTCTTATGAAGATGGTAAATTATTGAAAAAAATTGGCGCGGATGATTGTGGTGAAGTTGGCTGATTAGCATTGGCGTATATGAGGTGTAGTTTAGCTTATAACGGACACCGTATTTATGGACCCCATGCTTGACGTCACCAATGTATGGTTCATTACCAGGCTTCAAGACTGCTGTGTACGCGCCTTTCTGCATTTCGTATCTGTGGGAACGCGGCCACCCGAAACTGCAAAACTAACACATGACGTTGCGAAAGCATCATCGCTGTTTTATAAGTTGAAGAGAAGCCAAAGAGAAGTTATAAAAGCTGTTGTGTGATATGCCGCGAAACTTGCACGTACGAATGCTACGTAGCCAATTTTTTTCGCCGTAAATTTGGCAGTGTCGGTAGCCATGGCTTCCTTCGTACGACTTCAAGACAGCTTTCACAGGTCTCTGTGCCCTTAAACGGGATCCTGTGTCAGCGCGCGTTCCGTCGGCACTTCCCACTTGACGAAATTGTCAACCAGCATCGTAGACAGCGCTAGCTGCCGAGGGTGAAGCTGCCATAGAACCCCACCTGCAGCCGTGTGCAGTGCGGTCATCCCGGTGGACACGCGGGTGGCCTTCACATGAGGCAGTACGAACTACTTTTATGCAATTTTCTATTTTTTACCTGTCCCTCACTTGGATTCAGATAAAAACATTTGTCCGCTTCGTAATGTGGGTGGCACCATTCCTTGGGCAGTGCGGTGAACGGGCGAGCGCCGTTGGGTTTGTCGGCGCGGCAGCTAGACGCCCGGAAGAGGAAGCCGTCCGAAAAGACGGCGGCACAGGGAAACGACAAGAGGGGACCATCGGCACAAACTGGCAGTAGGAAACACGTCACGCCTAGTGTCAACTCCATCCATTAGTTGACGCGAGCATCAGAAAAAAAAGAATGTGATTTGAACTTACAGATGACGTTTTATTTTTTTTTTATTCCTTCCCACAAAAACTAAAAACGTTTTGCGTGTAAATGAACTTATACTTTCCAAATTATTTTTCTTGCGTTGCCTAGCAACAAGCTAGCGGCACACCAGACGCGCGTGCATACGTCACGCGCCAGACAGGACACAGGAGCGAGCGAGGCCGGCTGCGCAAGTCAAGCTCGCGTGCTCGGCGACCCGTCTGTAGCCCGTTTTTCGGGCTCCCGGCGTTCCCTTGCGTTCCGTCTGCATTTCGACACGGCACCGTTGCACTACTGGACTACATCAAGGTGAGGAATTTTGTTTTACAGTCTTCGACGCACTTCAATGACATTTGGACTTACTGCACAAAACTGAACCTATATAGTGACGCAGTTTTCGAAAAACAGCTCCGCCTTCGGGCCTAGTTTATTTGAGTTAATTACTCGTACTGGGAGATGTTTGCGACGCTTTCTATGAGCCCAAGCATTATTAAAACTGATTTCGGTAGCTTTTGGGCACGCTCGCCGCACCTGGCTTTGTGACGAAAAGCAGCTCGGCCGTGTGACGCAGTTTCGCGTGTACTGAATCTTACCGGGACAAGTGTTGGCGCTTTCTCTGGCCACAGACATTATTTTAACTAATTTCGCTACTTTTAGGGGTACTTTTCAAGCACAGTGGCGGCGCTGGGCGTAGTGGAGCAGTTAGTGAAAAGCAGCTCGGCTGTGTGCCGCAATTAGTTTCGCGTGTACTAAATCTTACTGGGAGAAGTTCGTGACGCATTCTCTGACCCAAAAATTATAGTAATTGTTTTGGTAGCTTTTGGGGACACTTTTGAGGCATGTTCCACGCACGTGGGGTTGTGAAGCAGTTAGCAAAAAAAGCAAGCCGGCCGTGGTGAGTTAGTTTGCGTGTACTGAATATTAGTGGGACAAGTTTGTGACACTTTTCATGGCCATGCAACAACATATACCTTATTTCGGTACTCATGCTTTCGAAAATGCGACGAGCGATAACACGGGAGTGTGTTGCTTGCGCCGGTAGGACGCGTAAAAGATAACTCCGAGGAGCTCAAGAACTTGACATTTGTCTTCTGAGCGACCGGAAAAGAGGTTTTTCACCCACGAATCTGTCTTGAGTGCGACTAGAAGCCATTCTGCGAGCGTGTAACATGGTCTGGCTGAGAGACTTTGTTGTAGCCACCTCTGTGTACTGGGCGTACCATCGCGTTGACTGAGGCCAAGATGCTTTGGAAACGCGCCGTCAACCGTGTATTTGTGCCCTTAAAGTGCAAGAAATAATGCCTGGGAAGGGAGCGATGCTTGGAAATCGGATGTTTCCTTCAGATCTTATGGCATAATTTGGTAGGAGTCTATTTGCTACGAAATGTATGTAAAAATGAATTTCGCCTTTACACGCAATATTCCTGTTAGGTCAGTGTACCAAAATGACACATGCTTGTAATTTACTTTTTTTTTCAGCTGATGGCATCCGGTAGAGCTTCGTACGGCGACGACTGCTGCTTACCTGGTGCCACAACTTTGGATGAATGCAGAAGAAGCCCGGAACGAGCATTTATATAGAGCAAAATGAACATTTAATTATTTCGGAAGACGTCTTGAGTTTTTTTTCTTTTTATGAAATTGCACGTGACACATATTCGGTAGAGGCTTGTAAAGATCGTTCGCAATCATTTTTAATAAATAATAAAACAATTCCGCGCCAAGGCCTTGCGTAATTCAGCAGTAGAAGCGAAAAAAAAAATGCCGCACCGATCGTCGGAGCCGCCGTGGCGTGTACAAACTGGCGTTCACAATATGCGCGCCCTAAACATAAACCGGTAGGTGTTAATACCATCCGCTTGGTGCGCTACAGTCAAATCCGCCGCTGGGCTCTATGGGAGTGTCCGCTCGTGTTGAAATTTCTTCCTCTAAGACGGTAGCCTCAACTACAGACGCATGATCTGCAAGATCTGCAATGACGTTATCAGTTGACCGCGCTTCTTCTTCCATTGTCGGATAAACGTAGTTTTGCTTCCTTCAGGCACTTCGGTTGAACCCTTATCTTAGCCTGGAAGCTTTTTGGCTAAGAAACTGCGTACGAACGGCGCAGTTTAGTGAATTCCGCCCCTGGTGATTTCTTCATATGAGGTTTACCCTGAAGGTAAAGGACACCGTCTTTATTTAGATTCACTTAAGGCACTGTATTACGAAAGGAATACGCTGGCAAGTGTTCCATAACGGCGTCCTCATAAAACCGACTGAAAATGCGTTCTTTTTAGAAATCGTACAAGGATGAAACTTTTTACGGTTCTCTAGTATAAAGGAAAAGGAACGTAGAAAAAAAAAGTATTGTTCTCTGGCTGCGTTCATTTCTTTCTTGTTTATTATTTTTTTGAAAAGTACGCAACAGACTAGAAGGCGGACAGACATCCCCGCGTTGGCGACGGTGTTTAATTTTGAGCTTGAACTAACTCATCTTTCATGTTATCCAAGAATAGTCCTTATTGATACGCTTTTTTTTAGCTGGACATAACTGCCCTCGCCATGAAAGACTGCGTCTTTAAAGATGCACCACAACACGTTAACATCTCTGATATCATTGGAATAGCGGAAAACTGATTCTAAATAATGTGGCGCGGTCTCGGAATAATGTTGTTGCATTTTACATGTATTTGAATAGGCCGCGTCGGAGTAGGGCCCGAGAAAAATAGGAAGCGTTATCTCGGGCCTGCTCAGCTCGATATTTTTCGCTGAATGTCAACTCGAATATCCGCTATAACAGGGATATTCGAATAACCGCGCCTTCGACTTGGCGTCGCACCTACACTGCACTTCATGGAACGTTGAAGACAGCATCTCTGGGACTTTTAGGACCAAGAGTACTAGCTGCCCTGTTCAAAGTCTAACAGCCAAGAATAAGCGATTGATCCTCTTTGGAAGTGCATTGTCTCAGAAGAGCTTCGAAGATGGCTCCTTCCTCGTGGAATAATTTCGCCTAATGGTTTCTGAAAATGGGTTCACGGCCCCCATTTGAATTTACTCCTCTGATATCTCATTTCGTGATGCAGGAAATGGGAGATCAAGTATGTGTTGTTAAAAGGAAGACGTTTTACCACAGTTTCCTTAGAACTTACTTGGACTGCACCATGTTAGCCACAAAGGAGAAATGCGTGATCTCGACCCCCTTGGGCAGACCAGTAGTGCCCGATGTGTAGCTCAGGCCCGCAATAGTGTTCTTGGGGTCGGGAACAAGAACCTCGCGAAACTGCTTCGGGTCGATCAGCGCAAAGCCCAGAATGGAAATGAAGCCCGGTGCCTCGCCCAGCACAAAACGGGCCTGCGAAAGGGAAAAGCAATGTTGTACGAAACGAAGTTCCCTAGAACTACGCAGTCCACTGCATGGCTCTGCTGAAACATGGTTGCATATAGTTATTCCTCTCAAAATGTTCCGGCTTCTCTTAGCTAGAAAAGGAAATAGAATTGAATTCAATGTCAACATATTGTCATAATGTAGTGACGGTGTAGAACCAGACATCGGGACAAATGCGAATCTACGAAAACTATTTTTTTTTATGGTGACGAAACATAGTTTGGAACCAGAAAAAAAAATTACCAACGACTACGATACTCCCTAATGCAAAATTTGAGCTCAGCTCTACACGTGTTTTTATTTCCCGATATACTGAGGCAAAGTATATGAGAAAGACAGGTATGTACGTACAGTTACTGAAAACCGTTTATTTTGGGCGATGGCGCCTACCTTGCGCGTCGGCGGCGCGCACCTGTGGATTCTGACGCCGGCGCCAGTCAGCCTCTGCTCGGGCAGCTCGTTTAGCAGCTGCGGCAGACGAAGCACTTCCACCGGTTGTTCAGAAACAACTCGCTGACACCATTTTGTATTATGGTTCAGTTGCCACGTGGTAGTCGCAGTGATAAGTGACACAGTGTCGAAACTATGAGTTACCAGTTTATCACTTCATTAGACCTACTTGTACCTAGCAGAACAAGTAACACTCAAATACAAAGATAGCGGCGAACAGAGTCGCCGATCGTCGAAATCTCAATTGCGAGTCAGGTACGTCGGCTTTCATACATGACTCCTCAAAGGTTCCAGCGTAAGGGAAGTACGGCAAAGTTCGCGGCGCGCATGCTGTCACATAATAAATACTCTGCTTTCCTCTTCACCCTTTCGCCATACTCTTCTCCTCCACTTTCGACCCGAAGCTTTCACTGCAGCCTCTTCCTGCACTTGCGTCCTCGCGCTCAATTCTTTCATCTCCCGCTGAGCTCCACGCTCGCATTTATCCTTCGCGGTGCTCGTTCGCACGGTGGCGCCGAGGAAGGACGCCGACGCTCAACGCTGCAACGGGCGCCGAAGAGCAGCGCTCTCAAGTACGCACACTCGGAGCGCGACGAAGCCGCGAGAGCAGTCGTTCGTCGTCGAAAATCTTATCCACGGATCAGACGCGTGTCAATTTACACGTGATTCCGCGTAGAGTCTAGCGTGATGTTTTGTGCTCGCGCGCATGTACAATGTGCAACACTATTACCGTCGAGCACGCGATTTGCACACACAAAGTTCGGCAGCAACATAGACAATAGGTAGAAGCAGCGATAACATTCGAGTAACTTACAACACAGAAGGACGCTTCTTCCGCTGAGCGATAACCTTTATTATTTGTTATCAGGTGAAACACGGTTACTGGCAAAGAAACATTGGTACGCGTGTGAATATAAGCATGATAATGATGACGATTTAGTGACATCCCGCTTCAAAAGGGTAGTCTTGCACAGATACCAAGCGTGCTTGAGCTAATGAGGATTCACTAGATATATCGCAGTTTAGCTTTTTTGCCTAAGCCTTGATTTTCTTCGTTTCATTAAAGCTGCTGTCTCCATATTCTACAGTTACCTATGCTTCTAACGACTCCAATTCTATCAATCTCTTCCCTGCATTTCCCCAGAAATACTCTCGGTGTATATTGCTTATCTCGACTGTTTCGTGCTTCTATCTGCTTTGGATCTTAGAGCTTTTGCAAAGCGAGTTTCTACGCGTCTTAGTTGGTCAATATTGACATCTGCACATTATTCTTCGGATGAACGCTTTTCTGTACCTAAGCGCTGTAACAAATTTGTCGCACAACGCAAACCGCTCCATTCTGCACCGCACCACGGAGTAAAACATGCAGGAGCACCGACTCTCCTACCCTGAAGTGGATTTGGCGCAGCCAACTAATGTCCTTGCGATAAAAGGGACCCAGTGTTACACCATGCTCTCTGCCTCCATTCAGCTCCCACCACATTTCATCTTCTCGCGGCTTTCCAAGGCACTCCCCTCCATACATTCCTTTCCTAGGTTTTGTTGCTGACGATGATGATGGTTTATTGGCACCGCTGTCTAAACGGCGTGGTGACAAATAGACAACTAGCTTGCTTGAGTTACTCAGATATGCTATACATGATTTTCGTGCAAGCTTTTTGAATAAATCTACGTAATCTTTTTGTCGCTTCCTCTAAACATTTCCATCTACCTTATACCACTCCCTATGTCTGTAATGGATCCGGTGGTATCAATCTCTTCCCTGATTTTTTTTCCACCAATACTCTACACGTCTCTTGTATATCTCGACTGCTGACCGGTTAATGCTCCCGTCGATTTTATGTGCTTCTTGATGGTGTACGTTGGCTATGGGTCTCACAGATGGAATCCCTTCACATTACATTAGGATGTACTGAGTGGTCTCCAGATTTTTGCTGAAGCATGCACATACGTTATCTAGTTGCCAATATTTTTTCCGCTAGGTTTTTATCTTGAGGCGACCAGCTGGAACCTCCAGTAGCAAGGCACTTCCCGTCGTGCTATAGTACAGCTTGTTTCCTCTAATTTGTTTCTCACTCTAGAAAATGTCCATGGACTTTTTTACTACCATTCTTTCCATTACCCGCTGTGGTTGCTCAGTGGCTATGGTGTTGGGCTGCTGAGCACGAGGTCGCGGGATCGAATCCCGGCCATGGCGGCCGCATTTCGATGGGGGCGAAATGCGAAAAGACCCGTGTACTTAGATTTAGGTGCACGTTAAAGATCCCCAGGTGGTCGAAATTTCCGGAGTCCTCCACTACGGCGTGCCTCATAATCAGAAAGTGGTTTTGGCACGTAAAACCCCATAATTTAATTTTTTTTAATTCTTTCTATTCAATTCGCTGTCTACGTTTCTCTCACTTTCTTTCTTGGTTGTCTATTTGCTCCTTCAATTGCCCTGTAGTTGGCTGCCAACTTTCTTTGCCTGTTCCTCCATTCTGTATACACTCATTTCACATACATATACTTGCGCACTTTAGCCGTGCGTTTATTTTGGTCCATGTTCATGTGCCTCTCTTCCAAACTCATTTTGCACTGCGCTCCTCAGACTTCAAGCGAGGCCCAACGCACGTCAACCTGCACTGCCGCATTTGTTGTTTTTCTGTGGGCTCCCAAAGCCAACCGGGCTACGTATCTTTGGTCAACTTACAGCCCTGAGAACATACCGAATATTAAGCAAGGAATGGAATTTGCGAACGGTAGCGTTGGTACCATTAATCCTTTCCATATTCCACGTACCAAATCATATTTATTGTGACCCCAAAAGGTTGTAATTGCTCCATTCCGCTTCCTCTTTATTTTAAAATTATTTGGTGGCTGCTTAAGTAAGCCTTTCCTTCGTTTATCTATACGCTGAGGTATACTTAATATTTAGATATGGATACCACTTGTTGAGTTGACGCCATTGCTCCTTTCCTTATTTCACGCAACAAATCATATTTATTGTGACCCCAAAAGGCTTTATGTTTCGTTATTGCTGCATTCCGCTTCCTCTTTATTTTAAGATAAACTTGATGGGTGCTTGAGTAAGTCTTTTCTTCGTTTCTGTATACGCTGAGGTATTTATTTTGTTTCGATATGGGTATGGCTTGTTCTTCAGTTGACACCGCGTAATCCCTCCGTCTCTTCATTAAATATCAAAATTCAGTATGTCACTGTACTAATCTTTAGCCCTAGATTTGCCGCTGCGTTGCCATACATATACCCATGCCCCTGTATATCACCTTTATCGTCCGCTAGTAGCACAGTGTGGTCCGCATACCAGTGTGAGGAGCTTCTGATGCACTACTTGTTCATTACGCCCGTAGGTTTAATCAAACTTTAAGTTGCTGTATTCCAGTCGCCTTTGTAGGCACTTAAAACGTGAACAATAATGGAAATGGGGACATCCTTGCTTCAGTACTTGGTGAATTTCCACCGCTTCATTTAATTTTCTCCCTTCCCATACAACTCGTACCCGGTTATTTCTATATATCTCCCCTAGTATCTCCACGAAATTGCCATTTGTGGCTTCGTGCTTGAGAATATCCATAACAATTGCCTCTCTATGTACTGGCAAGCTACCTTAGTATATATAGATGCTATCCATAAAGGTCTATTCTGAGTTCTCTGTGCACTGAGTTAGCACAGACATATTATCGTTTAAGCGTCTGCCTGGTCCGAACCCATTCTGTAATAAATCACTATTCTCCATCCACTTCAACAGTTATAACCTAATCGCTTGCATTGCCATTCTATGTATCACCAACGTTACTGCAACTGGCCTGTACGAGCTCGTCCTATCGTTATCACCTTTGGCTTTGTAGATAACCTAATCGCTTGCATTGCCATTCTATGTATGACCAACGTTACTGCAACTGGCCTGTACGAGCTCGTCCTATCGTTATCACCTTTGGCTTTGTAGATAAGGTTGATACAGCTTACAGACCACCAACCTGAACTTTCTTCGTTTTAACCAATTGTTCAGTGACATTGGTAAGCAGTGCCCTGCTCGTTGGACCGATGTTCTTGATTAGCTGTATTGGGATTTCATCGGGTCCTGTGGCTGTGTTATCAGGCACACTTCTTTCTGCTTTCTTTCAGCAAAATATTTCAATGCAGTGTTTTGATTTCTGAGGCTGGATTTTGTTGTTGCTGGATATATTTGGGTCTCAACTACTCTTTCTTTCGTGCGGAAGTTATTCCTGGAAACGTCTTTGACGCAACGCATGTTCTCCTTCGAAGATGTTACCGTCGTCATTCCTTTAAGCCGGTTGCGAAATATTAGTTAAAGCTCTGAGTGATCTTACTTGGTTCTAGAATCTTTTTCGTGCGCGTTTGTATTTTTCGCGAGGGCGACGCCCCCAAAGTTCACTTGCGCATTTAATATTTTCATGAACGTGCTCACTCGCTCGCACCCCTTTCCTCAGTGTTTGTTCCATCTACGGGGCACCTCTTCTTCGTGTAATCCCAACTGTTTGGCTACTCGATGATGAACCCTAGATGCCTACTTACGCTCTTCTGAAGCTTGCTTTATTTCCTTGTTCCACCACTTATGTGGTTTCCTCTTTCCAATCCAACTGTTTCTCCTTTCCTTGTATGTCTTATCTCCTTCTGCATATCTTCTACCATTTCGTTATATTCCCAGACTATTATGGGAAACACCTCCTTTTTATTATCTATATTTTTTGCCATCTCTATTATTACCTCTTCATTCGATTTGAGAAATTCTGAAGCCATTGATTACTGCTAGTATCTGTCCCAAATTTGTTAACGTTTAGCATCGAAACCGAATCTATCTTTTCCGTGTTAATGTATCATCATATGCTGTGAAAAATCTGAACAAGGTGAATGCAGGAGCCAACGTTTCGACAAGTGGACTTGTCTTCTTCAAGGCGACGTATGCTTTCCTCGCCACAGTATATATAGGTGGGGTTCTTCTAAAGGGGGGAGGGTGTGAGGCGGGAGGATTGATTGAAGAATTGATTGCGTAAGAAGACGTATTACTGAGTTCGAGCAATCGGCCCGATGACATCACGGGAGATATAAATGCGCACATGGACGACCTAGGCGAATATACTGATTGCAATGATTACACACTGCTGGATGAACAGAACCTCATAGCGGTTAACGTGGACAATAAGTGTCAAGGACAGGTGACGTGGCAATGCGGAAACAGGAAGTCATGTACAGACTGCGGCATATTCTCAGAAACGGTCTACGAATCACTACACCATATGATCCAGAGAAAAGACGGGGAATGCGGGAGGTGGAAATTCAAGACGATGAGCAAAAGGGGAACAAGGTGAATGCAGGAGCCAACGTTTCGCCAAGTGGACTTTTCTTCAAGGCGACGCAGTAAAGGAAAGCTGTGTACAAGGTCTAAGCCAGGGCACAACCCCCCACCCCGGTATGTCAACGCACGCGTGTTCACCGGCGTGTCAAGGGCGTCTGACACTCCGGCTGACAAAAAAGAAAGGAAAGGAAAGGAAAAAAAGGAAAGGAATAATATTGTGATAGGTGGTGGATATAATCGTGGTCTTTGCTGCAGATTCTTCTTATACGTTTCGGTTGTCCGACACAAATTCATTGCTTGTGATAATATTGTGATAAGCACAATAGCAGAGCTCCTGACCAGGGAACTAACCACGCAATCTGAATATCGCTTCATGATGCCCAAGAACAAAACAGCAGGCCGCTTTTATCTTCTTCCTAAAATACATAAAGTTCCGGTCGAAGAAATGTTTACAGCAGAAATCCCAGGTGGTAGTTTGGTTTCTTGGCGTATCCCCCCTACCTCTTTCTTTTTCCTTTCCTTTCCTTTCTTTTCTTTTCTTGTTTTGTCAGCCGGCGTGTCAGACGCCCTTGACACGCCGGCTAACGCGCGTGCATTGACAAACCGGGGTGGGGGGTTGTGCCCTGGCTTTGACCTTGTACACAGCTTTCCTTTACTGCGTCGCCTTGAAGAAAAGTCTACTTGTTGAAACGTTGGCTCCTGCATTCACCTTGTTCCCCTTTTGCTCATCGTCTTGAATTTCCACCTCCCGCATTCCCCGTCTTTTCTCTGGATCATATGGTGTAGTGATTCGTAGACCGTTTCTGAGAATATGCCGCAGTCTCTACATGACTTCCTGTTTCCGCATTGCCACGTCACCTGTCCTTGACACTTATTGTCCACGTTAACCGCTATGAGGTTCTGTTCATCCAGCAATGTGTAACCATTGTAATCAGTATATTCGCCTAGGTCGTCCATGTGCGCATTTATATCTCCCGTGATGTCATCGGGCCCGATTGCTCGAACTCAGTAATACGTCTTCTTACGCAATCAATCAATTCTTTGTTTTTCTCTGATATCACTACCTTTCCACAAGTAAGCAACTCCAAGCCTCGTCTGTTTGTTTCCCATGTGCCGCTAATCCATAAATGCGGATTACATTTTTACTCTTTTCCAGTTCATGTCTCGCCTCATTAGCACGCCGATGCCTTCACCTTTCCTTGCCCATAATTCTGTCTCGCCCCTCCGGTGGAAAATTCTCAATAACGGGTGGCTGCTCAAAATCTCGTAGATGCGTTTCGGTCAAGGCGTACGCGCTAATCGCTTTGTCATTCAGTTACCTTTGAACTTGGAGCCATTTTGTCTGCATCATTATGTAAAAAAAATTTAGCGTCTCCGCTTTCTTCCTTTGGGAGTCTCTTCGTGACGTCTAATCCTGATTTTTGCCGGTGCGTCGCTAAATTCAATGCTTCCTTCCCGATGGTCTGGGGCCCACCTATCAAATCTACTGCCCGTGCCCCGCATCCCCGTTTAACCGGCGTTGCTGTCGCTAGTATGCATCACGTCACGCGCAAAAACGCCTTCGCGGATTTGGCCGGTGCACTTCTCGGTTCATGTCAATGGCCGTAAAATTCATTCCAACACCCAAACTTCCTAGTTTACTGCATATCCGATCTGTCTTTCAACATCTGGCACCATGCACACTGAGATTATGACGCCACATGTGCGTGCTATGTGGCGATGAAGTCGAGAAAGAACGTATTTCTTCAGCTACCAAAATTTGAAATCACCGGATGGCGTCCTTTTGCCGTCATCGTCGCTTCAAGCGTTTTTCATCTCTTGCATTGGCGAAGTTACTCGTCGCCGTTCTGCGAGCGGCCAATAAGGTTACAATTACAGGGCATCATCTGAGCAGAGCAGCGACGCCATTTTAGCTTTGATGGCGCTTGCGGGCAATGAGCTGACGTAAATAAAGGTCAATACGAATGCTTTGTGCCCTGACTGCTAGCATGCAACTGTCGTCGCGAACATGACTTGAATATCATTACAGTAGTTTTAAGAAAAGTTCTAGCCTAAAACAAGACTGTGCTTTCCTTTTTGAGGGTCTGCAGTAAGCCCTTACTATTATTTTTGGACACTGCTGCCACCACTCGCTGAAAGAACTGGCTTAATGTGTGGTAAACACACATAAAAACATTAATTGCTGTAGATGTTAGCCTGATCGAAAGACTCACATAATTTATAGCACGGCGACTGAAGCATTGCGTGACAAAGGCCGAAGAAGCATTCCGTGAATTTCAGGTAACTAATAAAAACAAGATATGAAAACACGGGCACGTAAGCAAAGCCATACTGCATATTTTTATTCTCGGTGAGATATGGACTATGCACAAATGTGAGTCAATCGTTTACAGCCTTTCACTTAGTATAGTATAACCAATCGTAACTTCAGTAAAAAAGATACAGACGTTCATACTTGGATTGTTTAACAGCTGCTACCATGACAGTGGCAAATTTCTATGCATTTAAACACGAGGAAATATCTTGAAAACTGGAGCAGCCGACAAGCGGTCATACCGCGCGCGCACACACCGCGCCACGTGCTGTCTCGTCAACAAACTTTGTTCATCGATCGCTTCTTCAAAAACAAACGATTGGACAACAAATATAAAGTGCACTTTGCCTTGCCACACACGAGCTGCTGCAGGCGACGCAGTGACACGCAGCCATGCTGCCCTGGTAACAAGTGACTGCGCCATGCATGACTTAAACCACAACACAATTCGCTCGCCGGGACACAAGCGTGTGAGTTGGCACTCGTGTTTGTGTTACTCCATGTACCGGAGCATTCTGGAATGCTGTCATCAATATTAGAGCGAAGGAGCTGTGTCCAATCAGATAACATCCGCGAAACCAGTGGTGGTGTGCATTCTCGAATTTCCACGAGCACTAGCGATTTCGCTAGAATGGGCGAGGAGTCGTGCATAAATAGCTGACGTGCTTGACCTGTGGATCAGATTTTGATGACCATAGACTTCGCTCGCTGCTATCGTTTTGCTTTGAGAATGACTTGTTCTTCTGGCCGTAAGTTCGCCCAATAAACGTCCATTCAGGAGGCACCGTTTCGTTTCTGTGTGGTCCTTCACAGTCAATACAACGTTCTAATACATTGTCATTTCATTACGATGTACTTAGGCGTTCACACGTTTTTGCTGCAGCAGACACGTGCCTCATTCTGTGGCGAATATTTGATGCGAATTTTTTTGTCCAGGGGCCATATTTGCAGAAAGGCTTAAGACACCACTGGGAGCTGTCAAGGCCGCCTGCTTGGTGCGAGGCTCATAGTGGTATTGATACGGTGGCGCGACTGACCATTCCGAATAGCTACCCGGGAGGGCTAGCTTTCGGACGCCAAGGGACAAGCAGACGCGACCAGCGGATGATACGCGACTTGGGGCCTCTCGGTAAGCGCTGAAAACGTTTCCTTTTTTTTTATTTTACACAGAAGTGTTAAGTGCTGTTCAAATTCAGCGAAAATATATCGTGTACCTAGGCTCGTTCAAGTTCAGGTGCATGCGTGATATTCGGGAAACAAGTGGTTAGGGCCACCGATAATTGTCATTATATCGTGCAACACGAAATCTTTACGAAAAAGGCTTTGCAAATACACTACCGAGATACCTTGCACATGCTTTCTAGTGACTAAAAAATATAACGTACACAAATTCCGAAGATCTGCACCTGCAAAGGGCGGACAAGTCAGCGTATCTCTTGGGCATGGAGGGCCTTGTGGGCCGTACTGCCTTACTGCCTGCGGGATTATCTTACTGAGCTTTGTCGAATGCTCGGTTGCGGTAGTCCGAAGTTCAAATACCTCCCCCCCCCCCTCTTCCGGTTTTTTTTTGTCTCCAGTGCATTAAATCTGCAGACTTTGTGTGACGCCTGACATTGTCGAATGATGCCGAGAGCGAGTCTGTAACGCAGCAGAGGGTGCTAAGAATCTTGGGTCCAGACAGGCCACCAATGCAAATTTACACTTGCAACGTTTAACACGTGAACCCTTCGAGTGAGGCTAGCTTAGCAGGACTCTTTGTGGAACTTTCAGACATTTTTTGGGATATTATAGGCCTTAGTGAGATTAGAACTGGTGAGGCTTACACATTGCTAAATAACAGCCATGTCCTCTGCTATAGAGGTTTCCCTGATAAGAAGCAATACGGGGCAGGATTCCTAATCCATGAGGACATAGCGGGCAACATTGACAAATTCTGACAGAGGGTAGCAGTAGTCGTAATCAAACTTAGTAAGAGGTATAGATTAAAGGTAGTACAAGCCTAAGCTCCAACATGTAGTCACGACGATGAGCAAATAGATCAGTTGTATAAAGATGTTCAATTATCGATGAGAAAAATGCAAACTCGGTGTACTGTAGTAATGGGTGACATCAATGCAAAAGTGGGGGGAAAGCAATTGGGTATCACAGGCAATTAGCAACTACGGCGTCGATTCTAGAAACGCTAAAGGAGAGATGCTGGTAGAATTCTCAGAAAGGAATAAGCTGACAATAATGAAAACCTTTTTCAGGAAATGTAGCAACGAAAAGTGGATCTAGAAAAGCCTTAATGGACTAAACAAGAAACGAAACTGATTTCAAACTTTCTGCCGATCCCAGCATAGAAATGATAGGTAGGGTAAAGTGCAGTGATTATAAGTTAGTGAGGGTTAGGATTTACGTCTGTTTGGACAGAGAAAGAGTAAAATTGGTCAAGAAAAAACAGGTCAACTTAGAGGCAGTAAGGGTAAAAGGAGACAAATTTAGGCTGGTGCTTGCAAACAAATATCCAGCCCTAGAACACAGAGATGATGATGATGATGACATAGAGGTAATGGATGAAACCGTAACAATGCTGGCTTCAGAAGCAGCAATTGAAGTGGGAGGCAAGGCACAATGGCCACCAGTAGGTCAGCTCTCCGAACTAACAAAGGCCCTAATAAAGACACGACATAGAATGAAAGTGTCCAACTCTAGACATAAGATAGAATTCGCAGAACTGACAAAACTGAACAACAAAGTGAAAATAAGTGTTATTAGAAATTATAATGTGAGAAAGACTGAAGAAGCCGTAAAAATTGGACGCAGCCTGGAATCAGCGAGAAGGAAACTCGGCATAGTGCAAACCAAGATATTTGCACTCAAAGATAAAAAGGGTAATATCACCAGCAATCTCGAAGATATAGTAAAAGAAGCGGAAGTCTTCTATGCTGACCTGTACAATACGCAGAGGAGTCAGGATACCTCCATTAGAAACAGTAATGAACAGTATTCTTAAACTCCTCCTATAACTAGAGATGAGGCCAGCAGGGCCTTGCATGAAACGGAGCAAAGAGGCAGCAGAGGATGGAATAACAGTCGATTTAATCAAAGATGGAGGAAACATAGTCCTAGGAAAACTGGCGGCTCTCTATGCGAAGTGTCTATCGACTGCAAGGGTCCCAGAAAACTGGTAGAATGCAAACAATATACTAATCCACAAAAAGGGAGATGTTAAAGAACTGAAAAATTATATACCGATTAGCTTACTCCCAGTATTATATGAAATATTTACCAAAATAACCTCGAATAGAATAAGGGCCAGACTGGGCTTTAGTCAATGTCATGAGCCAATAAAGGAAGAAAGAAAGAAGAAAAAGGAGAAGATAACAAGAAAACAAAAAGGCACGAGGGGTCGGTGGCAGAAATAAAGAAATAAGAAGATAGAAAATAAGAGCGTACGAATGTGAAGAATACAATATGAAAGCAGAAGAAGAAACGCAAAAGTGCACGCGCAGCTAGGTGGCCGATGGGAGAAGGGACACGCGGCCGAACAAAGCGGCCCTGCTACGCTCTGGGACGCAGGCGGGAAAAGGGGCTCGAGGCCGAACAGGACGGGTGGATCGCTGAGACGGCGGCAACCCAGTGGAAGCAGTTCTTCAGCTGCCGCGGCCACGACCGGCGAGCCAGAGTGGCCCTTCATTAATTAAAAAGGCTAGCGCGAATAACAGGGACACAGACGGAGACGACAACAGGACGAGCGCTAAATCGCCGAGCGCTCGTCCTGTCGTCTTTCATGGCAGCGGTGGCATTGCATGATCGGAGTCTACGCCGGAATCTTCTGTCTGCGCAGCTCTCCTTGTCGGCCTCTGTTTCTTCAGCGATCATCCTCGTGGTGCTGTGCCACCGTTTTGCTTCCTGGAAGGCGCTGCATCGTCCACACGGAGTGAATCTGCGACTGCATAGCCTGATCGGGCCTGTGTCCGGCATCGGCAAGGTCACCACTGGAGTTTGCTGCGATCGCGGCGCGCCCTATAAACGAGCCGACATCGACGCCTGCTCTTCATTGGCAGCAGCGGCATTGCATGATCCGAATCTTAGCCGGAATCTTCTGTTTGCGCAGGTATTCCAACTTTGATCCTTTTTTTTTCGTTTTTCGTTTTTTTCTCTCCACTGCTGCTGCCATCAATCGTGTTTCTTTTTTTTTTCTATCTGAGCCTGTTTTGAATACGCATACCACGCCGACGAATGCAGAACTACCGAAAAAATTGAGGAGCTGGAACTAAAAAACACGCATGAACTCGTCTTTGGCAAGACCTTGTTGAGGATGAAGGAGTCTGGGATTGATGTTGTGGAACTGAAAAAGGAAGTAGATTCCTTGAGTACAAGCACTGAACACTTCAACGGACTTATAGAAGAACTATGTAGCCAAGGAGGTTCAAATTATCAGAAGAATAAGAATGGTCTGGGGGTGCGTTTGGCAGGCATTCTCAGATCATGAACAGCAGGTTGCCATTATCCCTCAAGAGAAAAGTGTATAATAGCTGTGTCTTACCAGCACTCACCTACGGGGCAGATACCTGGAGGCTTACGAAAAGGGTTCTACCTAAATTGAGGACGACGCAACGAGCTATGGAAAGAAGAATGGTAGGTGTAACGTTAAGGGATAAGAAAAGAGCAGATTGGGTGAGGGAACAAACGCGAGTTACTGATATCTTAGTTGAAATGAAGAAAAATAAATGTGCATGGGCTAGACATGTAACGAGGAGGGAAGATAACCGATGGTCATTAAGGGTTACGGGCTGGATTCCAAGGGAAGGGAAACGTAGCAGAGGGCGGCAGAAAGTTAGGTGGGCGGATGGGATTAAGAAGTTTGCAGGCACAGCATGTGCACAATTAGTACATGACCGGGATAGTTGGAGAAGTATGGGAGAGGCTTTTGCCCTGCAGTGGGCGTAATCAGGCTGCTGCTGCTGCTGATGATGATGATGATGACGTAGCCAAAATGCTACGCTAATCGTTGAGAACACCAAGTTGAAATCTCAGAACCAGTCATTGACTCGCAAGGTTGAGGAGCTAGAACAGTACTCTCGCCTTAACAATGTCGAGGTCAAAGGCGTTACCTGTTCCCAAGGTGAGGACTGCGTTGTCATTATGCAAACAGTAGGGGACAGAATTGGCTGTCACGTATCGCCTAGCGAGCTCGACATTGTTCATCGTGTTCCCACCAGATCCAATGACAAGAAAAATATCATCGCTCCTTTTCATTCTAGAACGAAGAAAGCTGACTTTTTTAGTAAAGCACCTAAAGCTAAACTTTGTCTTAGCGACATTGGATTTTCCGGCTCTTCCAACGCTCCCGTTTTTGTAAATCAGCATTTGGCCCCATCTAACAAGGCTCTCTTCTAGAAGGCTCTAACTTTGAAGAAAGAAAGAAACTGGATGTTCCTTTGGACGGACAACTGCCAAATTTAGGCTAGGAAGACTAACAGCAAAGTTCTGCGTATTCGTGACGAATCCGACTTAACCAAATTAGACTAGGCATAATTGTTTAATCAATTGACACAACAAACATGGCTTCTACACTGAAATCCGATCAATTGAATTCTTTCTTAAATAAATTTTATTCCATTATTCATTTTATTGCTAGGAGTCTTCGTAAACACCTCGACGCTATCGATAATTTCCTCGCATCACTAATCCATTTTCACTAATTGCCATTACTAAAACCTGGTTATCTGACGATGACAAAAGTTTGTATTGCCTCCCTAACTATAAAGTGGAATACTGCAACAAATTGACAACTAATCACGGAGGTGCTGCCATATATGTTTCCTCTAATATTGCTTATCGAAGAACGCATGATCTATCCTTAACCGATACTAAGTGCGAATCTGTTTGGATTGAAATCAGTAACTGCTTTCTTGCTCAAGATAACAAGAATTTCATATTTGGCTGCATTTACCGTTCTCCCTCATCATCAGTCAATGAATTCTGTACCAATCTCGATCATATTTTACATACTATATCACTAGAAAATAAAAATGTTGTTATAATAGGTGATATAAACATTAATTTACTCGATGAAACATCACCCATTTGTATTAACTACACTAGTTTATTCCACAGCATGGATATGATTGCTTAATCGACGTGCCCACACGTGAAGTCTCTTATGGTACAGGCTCACTCATTGATCATGCTTTTTCTAACCTGCTTCATTCACCAGAGGCAAAAGTTTTGCACATCGACTTTAGTGATTTTATTTATTTATTTGTACATACTGCAGCCCGATCGCGCTATTGTATGAGTGGGTGTGAAAGGCAGAGAAATGAAAATAGTAAGTAATACAGGCAATACGAACAATACAAACAAAGTCAAACCAAAACTATACAATGGCCGCCAAGAATAAGTTTAAATGAAGAGAACGAGTAGGGACCAGGCAAAGAATTCTAGTACTCGATTACACGCGGAAATAAACTGTATTTAATGGTGTCCGCACGGGCGAAATAAGGTGCGATATTCAGGTGACTTCTACTACTAGATGGTTTTGCAGGAGTTATCCGAAGATATACGGCAGGAAGAGTTAATAATGCAATGCAAAAACTTCAGTGATTCCGTGCGTCGGCGATCTGAGAGCGGTTGTAAGCCTAGGGATGAAAGCGATCTATACGGTGAAAAATCCCTACCGTACCTACGGCATATGAAGCGGATCGCTTTCTTTTGGATGGCCTCAATCTGATTAATGTCGCCCTGTTTGTGTGGATTCCAGAGGGGAGAAGCATAATCGAGTATAGGCCGGATTAGTGATATATACATCAGTAGTTTAGTATCCCTTGGGGCTGTGGGCAATGTGCGGCGCAGATAGGCTAACTTTTTCAGGGCTTTTGAGGTTATTAAATCTATGTGCTTCGACCAAGACATACTGGATGGGAAAACAAGACCAAGGCATTTATATTCACTAACGCTCTGAATTGGAGTATTATTAACTTTGTAAGTAAAAGCGGAAGGGGTCGTTTTATTACTGAAAGTCATAACAACGGTTTTACGCATGGTAATTGTCATTTGCCAGGTATCGCACCAAGAGCTAAAATTAGAAAAGGATTTTTGAAGCTGTAAATGGTCATCAAAGGAGGAAATTTTATGATACAATACACAGTCATCAGCATACAAACCTATATTTGAGGTTTGTGAGGTACTATCGGTTCAAGAGTCTATTAGCGGGAAGTTGACGAGATGTTACCTCAAGGCATCATTGAGAGGTCTACATCAGCTTACAACGCACCTCTGGTCGTTGTAAAGAAACCAAATGGCTCTGTGTAGACTTCAGGAGGTTAAACAGCAAATTAGTGTCTGATTCTGAGCCAATACTAAGAGTTGACGTTGTTTTTGCAAAGGTGGCCAGAGAAAAGTTATTTTCAAAGCTTGACTTAGCGAAGGGGTACTGGCAAATACCAATGGAGAAGGCATCCAAAGAAAAGACGGTATTTTCAAGCACAAATGGGCTGTTTCAATTCAAGTACATGCCATGTGGACTAAAGACAGCCGCTGCAGTATTTACGAAACTCATGAGAAGAGTACTTCACTGTCTTAAAATGTGGAACATTATATTCACGATATTTTGGTGGCCACAGACACTCGGTAAGAGCAGCTGGAAGCATTAGAAGGATTATTTTATAGGTTACAGGAAGCCAAGCTGGCCATTAAGCCAACGAAGTGTGAATTTAGTTTTCACGCGGTGATATTTTTGGGACACAAGTTAGGCATGGGACGGATTTCGACGAAAGAGGAAATACTAGAGAAGATTCAAGAAGCAAACCAACTGAACAACAAGAAAGAAGTACAGTCTTTTCTGGGATTGACGGGGTTCTACATGAACTTCAATCCACATTAACAAAGAAAGGTGCAAGCAATACAGGGAAATGCACAAAAGCCCAAGCGGACGTATTTGAAACTCTCAATCACCGCATGGCCAATCCTCCCATTCTGGTGGTGCCCAACTTAGAAAGAGAGTTTATTTTACGCACAGATGTATCGGAGAAAGCGCTTGGGGCTGTGTTTCTGCAATAAAATGAGAATGTATTACATCCGCTATTCTATGCAAGCAAACGATTGCTAGAATGGGAAAGGCACTACACGACTGTGGAAAAAGAATGTTTAGCTCTTGTACGGGCAGTCGAACGGTTTCACATATACCTGTATGGAAAGCATTTTAGGGTGCAGACAGATCACCAACCCCTTGAGTTTTTAAATAAAGCAATGTTCGCTAATTCCAGAGTGATGAGATGGAGCCTTGCGCTTCAAGAACATAGCTTCCATGTAGAATACATCAAGGGAAGAGAAAATGTTGGAGCGGATTTTATGAGTGGAACTTCATTGTACATGGCGTGACAAGTGCTATAATAGTTTACTCTAGAAGTGTTGTGATTTAGGAGTATCGGACAATGACTTTTTTGTGTGCAATAGAGAGGTCGATGATGTCTACAGTGCAGTGAAGAAGTGAGGTGAAGTGATGTGTGGGGAAGGTACCCAGTGGTGCAAATGACAAAGATGGTTGAAGACATCAAGTGTTAATGTTAGACCGACATATGAAGACGGCGGAAACATCCAATACAAGGAAAAATAAGCAGTTTTTCATATGGAAACACTCTTGAAGGTGGGCACTGTCACCCTGGACCGTGACAATCAACCAAGTGAACAGGCTTGCTTCAGGAAGGGATACTCTACAATGGATCCCATCCATGTCAATTATTAGGTTATCGAGAACTCCGCACAGCACAATAAGTATGTTTATTTATGGCTTTCATAGATTACGAAAAAAAACATTTCATTAAGTAGAGATACCTGCAGTCATAGAAGCTTTGCGTAATGAAAGGAGTACACACCATTTACATAAATACCCTGGAAAATATCTGCAGAGATTCCACAGCCAATTTAATTCTACACAAGGAAAGTAGGAAGATACCTATAAAGAAAGGGGTGACCCGAGGAGACACAATCTCTCCAATGCTATTCATTGCGTGCTTGGAAGAAGTATTCAAGCTATTAAACTGGGAAGGTTTAGGAGTAAGGATCGACGGCGAACACCTCAGTAACCTTCGGTTTGCCGATGACATCGGTTTATTCAGCAACACCGTGCACGAGCTACAACAAATGATTGAGGACCGTGAGAGGGAGAGTGTAAGGGTGAGGCTTGAGATTAATATGCAGAAGACAAAGATAATGACGAACAACCGGGCAAAGGAATAAGAGTTCAAGATCGCAAGTCAGCTTCTAGAGTCTGTCAAGGAGTACGTTTACCTAGGTCAACTAATCACAAGAAACTCTTACCATGAGATAGACATTAGCAGCAGAATACAAATAGGTTGGATCGCATATAGCGGACATCGTTACCTCCTGATTGGGAGATTATCGTTATCATTGAAAAGGAAATTATACAATCAGTGCATTTTACCGGTGCTGACATATGGGACAGACACTTGGAGACTGACAAAGAAGCTTGAGAACAAGTTAACGACCGCGCAAAGAGCGGTGCAACGAAGAATGCTAGGCATAACATTGAGGGACAGAAAGAGACCCGCTTGGATCAGAGAGCAAACGGCTATAGCCGATATTCTAATTGACATTAAGAGAAAAAATGTCGCTGAGCAGTTCGTGTAGTGCGCAGGTTAGATGATCGTTGGCCCATTAGGGTGACAGAATGGGTACCAAGAGAAGGGAAGCGCAGTAGAGGACGGCAGAAGACTAGGTGGTGCGACGAAATGAGGAAATTTGCGTGTGCTAGTTCGAATCGGTTGGCGCAGGACAGGGGTAGTTCGAAATCGCAGGGAGAGGCCTTCCTCCTGCAGTGGACTTAAAATAGACTGCTTCTGCTGATGATGAAGTCAGGATGAGGTGCAAAGAAAACACACGTGCGTAAAGCCGCCGACAAAAGCGCACGTATACAGCGTGCATGTATAGCCTCATCATAAAATCGTGCGAATTAATGTCATCTTTGCGCTTGATAACTAGGCTGAGGCTCGTTGGTAAACGATATCAACTATCAGTTTGACCTCGAACGCAAGCACATAAAATTTGGATATTGGATGCCACACCCGCAAACGACTAAACGAATAATGTTTACTAAGGTCGACGTTTGTCATATAGCGCCACCGAAGCCCAACAGACTCTTACATAAGAGAACACAGGAAACAAATTGTATGCATTCTCTGTCATCGGAAATCGCATTGCCGGAGAGGTTTATAATTGTTTACGTCTATATGCTTATGAAAAAGCAAAAAACAAATTAAATGCACCTTGCGGTGAGTGGACGTCGTGTCATTGTGCCATTTGTGGTTCATCCAATGATTGCCCCCTTATACCCACAAAAGCGCCCGTCTCACCTTATCGGGCATCCTCATTTCGTCGCACACCTTGCGCACTTTATCGGCATTTGGCGGGTCGGTCACAATGTACAATGCTTCTCCATCGGTCATCTGGTAGATCAGCTCCCCTGCGAACAAAGTTCACTCTTGTTAGTTACTAACACTGCATTGCGCCGGCACTAACCCTTTCCCTAAGTATGTACTAGAAACTCCACCTACTCCCCCTGTGTACATAAAGCCCTGTTTTCCATGAATAAAAATTTATTTGAAGGGCGGCGTACGTATTGTCCTTCTCTTTTCGTCCGTCTTTCGTTGTGCGCTGGAACGATGTTTCATAATGCCAAACCTTTTAAAATTTTAATTTTTTTCCGCGCACTTCTAATGATTGGAATTATCTGCCAGTGCCCTCTCTTCATCTTTGTTCAGCAGAAAACCGATTGACGACCAGTTAAGTGGGCATGCGAGCGGCGATCTTGTCAACACTTATGGAGTTTTGAAAATATAAACTCCGACGTAAAACCTGTTCACTCTTGGCGCTAAGCTATCTGACTAGTTTCGCAGTGTTTTTCCCAAGTGTTCTTGGCTTGAGGCTGCCTGAATCGGTTGATGTGGCGCTTATATTGCTTTCCTTAGACCATGTCGAGAGAAGCCCTGGCCCTCAATGTATTACTGCAATGCCTACGGATAACGTAGGTACAACTGAGTAAATGGCGGAAATGTTTCACATGCTAAAAAGACTATAAGAACAGAGCACAGCGCTTGCCCAAGGACAGGCTGCCCGACGTCTAGTGACAGTGTTATTTAGTCTAGCCAAAAAGCCATTGATTCTAAACTAATGAAAAATTTTGAACGCCTAAATTTGATTGAGAGCAAGGCAATACTGCTCTAATACGATAGGACTAGTCTAACCTATGTCCTCAGTGCTACCCAGCACCTGAAATCGCTGCATAACATACTTGAGTCTCGGTTGAGCGACACTCAAGATCTAAATGTGGGTCGGGCAAAAACCTCGATCCCGTAGATATTTTGGATAACTTCAGCAACTTGCAGCTGTTTCGAAGAATCGCCAGAAGAAAGGATTAGATAGATCAAATTTGTTAGGACAGGGGCAATAACATTCCCACATGTATGTTACGTGTTAGGACGATATACAGACATCCCGCCAAAACAAGACGATCTGCTCCTGGGTCTCGAGCTGTCAACTCGCCGACATCGCAGTTGTTTTTGTAAATATGCATGGTAAATTGTCTTCACTGTTTAAGTTCTGGTTCGTGTAACAATTTGGTTGAGGATGGCGTTTGCTGTCGTCACCCCAGAGCTCCGCCGCGGCCGCACCATGCAGCTTTCCAATGTGGCTCCCGGTTACAACACCTCGTGTGCAATTACGCGTGCGACTCCAACATCAACGCACGCGACGGTTGCCAGTCTCCCCAATTCTGGCAGTTACAGTTCCGCAACTGCCGCTCAGCCCTTCGAAGCCTCACCTCCTGCTTCCCGCACCTTCAATACCCGTCGGTCTCCGTCTCCCTGTCGGCGTTCTCTGTCGCCACTTATCCATCACCCTGAAGACAGCGGAGAGAAACACTAAGAAGCACAGTTCCGCAGGCAAGAACTACGCGCTCAATGAACACCTCAAGACCTCCTTTATTTCCTGCGGACGTACTTGAAGTTTATGCAGAAGACAATGCCGTTCATGCACTTTTAGACACTGGAGCAGCAATATCAGTGACTCCGCACCTGCTTCATCTTAACCTTAAAAAAGTCGCTACGCCATATTCTGCCATTTCATTACGTACAGCAAGTGCTCCGCCGGTTGAATTCTTAGGGAAGTGTACCGTGCGTGTTTTTATCAGAGGCACTTTATACCATGTTGAGTTCGTTGTTCTGGTTCGCTGCTCCCATGCCATGATTTTAGGATGAGATTTTCTGTCCTCTCATGATGCCATTATATGTTGTGCCCGTGCTGAACTCGCGCTGTCGCCATTCGGCAACAGCGTTTTCGAAGATACTGATGACGATGACGCTTCCGATCGGGTGTTCGTCACCGCGGACACCGATATTCCTCCATAGTATGCCGCACTGGTACCCGTCTCCTGCGTTGGGTTTCACGATTCCGCATTCCTTTTCACGCGGTCTAAGCTTGTTGGTCGCCGTTATCCCTTCTTGCTTCCTTTCCGCCGTTCTTGCCATTCGACAAGGTTCAAGCGTACTTTACGTATCGAAAGTGTTTCCTTGCCCTGCTAGCCTGCTCCACGATGAGTGTTTTGGTTATGCTGACGAAATCGAACCAAACTTACTTCACGATGTGCCTGACGACCCGGCTTCTCCTCCGGTTGACGCTCTGGCCCTTCCAGGTTCTCCCCCGCCGCGGTCTGACCCAACATTTTCCCGGTCTATTGATCCCAACCTCCCTTCAGGTCAGCACGCCCAGATTGTCGATATCCTTGACCGCTTTCGCACGTCATTCGACCAACAACAATCTCTCTTAGGCCGTACTTCCACTGTTGTCCATCACATCGACACCGGCAACCATGCGCCTTTACGCCACAGACCGCATGGTGTATCCGCCACGGAGCATAGCGTCATTGCTGAGCAAGTTGGAGACATGCTCCAACGCTGCGTCATACAACTTTCGCAGAGTCTCTGGGCTTATGCTATAGTCACGTGGTAGTGACGTTAAAGAACACAGTAGCAATACTGCGAATAACAAAAGTAGCTTTTATTGGGCGAACCTGTGCCCACAAAGACAGGCTACACTTAAAGCACAACGATCACGGCGAACACAGTTGGCGATCGTCGAAAATCTGATCAACGGGTCAAGCGCGTCGGCTTTTATACATCAATCGTCGAATGTTCCAGACTAATCGTTGGGATCCACATGCCTTCCACAAAGTTCTACACCACTCGTGTCAGGCGATGAAATCAGATAACATAAGGTTCGGCGACAACAGGCAGCGGATAGAAGCATCGATAACTTTCCAGAAACTTCGGATACATACAGGCGCGTCCCGCGCTGTGCGATAAGATTTGTTAGGCGGTGAAACGTGGCGCCCGATAAAGATAAGTACACGTGTCATTACCCCCCTCTTAAAGAGCATCGAGCCGATGCTGCAAACAAACGAAAGTAATAAAGAAAAGCACTCGTAGCAAAGAAAACAGTATAAGCAAGTTCGTCAGCGTACGTAAAAGGGTTTAAGGCGCACCACGTGCACCACTTCAGATCGTGCGCGGCACCGCTGTGAATGGGAAATGCCGTCTGGCACGACCTCATAGTCCAGTGCGCCAATACGTCGGATGACCTCGTAGGGTCCGAAATAGCGGCGCAATAGTTTCTCACTCAGTCCTCGTCGGCGTATCGGTGTCCAAACCCAAACTCGGTCGCCGGGCTGGTACTCGACGAAGCGTCGTCGGAGGTTGTAGTGTCGGCTGTCGGTCCTCTGTTGGTTCTTGATCCGCAGGCGGGCGAGCTGTCTGGCTTCTTCGGCGCGCTGGAGATAGCTAGCGACGTCAACATTCTCTTCGTCAGTGACGTGGGGCAGCATGGCGTCGAGCGTCGTCGTCGGGTTCCTGCCGTAAACCAGCTTAAACGGCGTGATCTGTGTTGTTTCTTGCACCGCCGTGTTGTAAGCGAAGGTTACATACGGCAGGACCGCGTCCCACGTCTTGTGCTCGACGTCGACGCACATTGCTAGCATGTCGGCGAGGGTCTTGTTCAGGCGCTCCGTGAGACCATTCGTCTGCGGATAGTAGGCAGTTGTCCTCCTGTGACTTATCTGGCTGTATTGCAGAATGGCTTGCGTGAGCTCTGCTGTAAAAGCCGTTCCTCTGTCGGTGGTGAAGACTTCTGGAGCACCAAGTCGCAGCAGGATGTTCTCGACGAACAATTGCGCCACTTCGGCTGCGCTGCCTTTCGGTAGAACTTTAGTTTCAGCGAAGCGGGTGAGATAGTCTGTCGCCACGACGATTCACGTATTTCCGGAAGTTGATCTCGGACAAGCTCATGTCGGAAGTTGATGTTCCTGACAAGTCCATACCGATCTCCTGAAAAGGTCGGTAAGGAGGCTTGATCGGTTGTAGAAATCTCGCTGGCCTTGTCGGTGGTGTCTTGCGTCGCTCACAGTCTCGGCATGTCTTGACGTAACGGGCGACATCGGCGGTTAGGTGCGGTCAGTAATACCTTCCTTGTAGCCTGTCTGCTCTTTTCACTAATGTGCGTAGCGTTTCCAACAAGCGAGCAGCTTTATCTTCAACTATCGATTCTTGCACCGCTGACGTCATTGTCCTTACTGAAACTTGGCTTTCCGGGAAAATAAAGAACAGTGAAATATTCGACTGCGAAAGTGCTAATAACATCTACAGGTGTGACCGCGATATCCGGTCAGGAGGGGGCGTTTTGATTGCTATCAAAGATAACCTAAATTCATCTGTTATTGACATTACATCACCCCTAGAATTAGTCTGTGTGCGCGTGAGCATTTCAGACCGTCCCTTTATATTCTGTGCATGTTATAGACCACCAAATTCGTCCTCTACATTTTCTGCAGATTTCCATGATGTCCTTAACAAATTGATTGTTAGGTTTCCCAGCTCTCCGTTATTTATTTTGGGGGCTTTAATTTTCCAGATATAATATGGGAGACTGACTGTGTTAATTTTAAACGTACTTCAGCCGAGTCCATTGAATTCTTAAATTTGTGCTTTGGCTTCAACTTAACACAGCTGGTCCACAAACCAAGCCGAGTCACTCCAACATCTTGTAAGACACTTGACCTAGTGCTGTCTACTACCCCCGACCTAGTTTCCTCTTTAACTTATCTTCCTGGGATAAGTGATCATTCATTGCTGCAGTTTGATTTAAAAACACGCATTTCTTACACAAACAAGGTTAAGACAATTCGCGATTATTCCAAAGCTGATATTCCCGCAATTACGCAAGAAATGGAGCATTTTATCGATGCAGTGATGCCCGATTTCGACCAACGAACACTTGAGGAAAACTGGTCCCTTTATAAATGGAAACTGTTATTCCTAATTCTAATATATGTTCCGCAACGAAAAGTACACTGTAATCCCCAGTCGCCTTGGTTTACGGCCGCCTTGCGCCGTCTCCGGAACAAGAAAAAACGGTTATTTCGTTCCGCAAAAAACTCTAACAACCCGATTCGTTGGTCCGAATATCACCGCATCAACGATGAATATTGTAGCGCCATTTCCCAAGCTAAGCAAACCTTTTTCAACATTACATTACCATCATACTTACATGTCAACCCACGTAAATTCTGGAATGTTGTTCATGGTAATACACCAGCCGCAATACAATTGTCCCAGTCTAACACCCCTGTTCAAAGTGATCAGTGGTGCACAATTTTTAATAATGTCTTTGCTTCCTTTTTTCATGACGCTGCACCTATGCTTTTGCCACCTTCAACGACAGTTTATGATACGCCAATGGATTCAATTCTTATAGACTGGGTGGGCATTAGAAAACTAATCGGTAATTTAAAAATATCTTCGTCGGCGGGTTCAGATGAAATTAATTCAACAATACTAAAGTGTACGGAACTGTAGTCATCAATTATTCTTTCTAGGATATTCCAACAATCATTAGACTGCTCATCACTACCAAGCGACTGGAAGGTGGGGAAGGTGGTTCCTGTTCACAAATCAGGTAGCACACATTGTCCCGAAAACTACCGTCCCATATCACTATTCTTTCTAGGATATTCCAACAATCATTAGACTGCTCATCACTACCAAGCGACTGGAAGGTGGGGAAGGTGGTTCCTGTTCACAAATCAGGTAGCACACATTGTCCCGAAAACTACCGTCCCATATCACTAACCAGCATTCCCTGTAAGATTCTGGAGCACATAATATATTCCCACATAGTTGATTTTCTTGAGACGAACTCTTTTTTTAACAACAGTCAGCATGGCTTTAGGAAATCCTTCTCCTGCGAAACGTAACTAGCTTGCTTTACTAACGACCTATTTTCCAACACCGACTTAGGAATTGACACCGATTGCATCTTTCTCGATTTTGCTAAAGCCTTTGATACCGTATCCCATAACCTACTAATCTATAAACTTAGTCTTCTTAACATTGACCCACTAGTACTGGACTGGATTAAAAGCTTTCTTGCTGATAGAACACAATATGTAATCGCTAACAATTCGTCGTCTGCGCCCCTCGCGGTAACGTCAGGCGTGCCGCAAGGGTTGGTTCTCGGTCCTCTACTTTTTCTAATATATATTAATGATCTTGCTTCCTGTGTGAAATTTTCAACTATTAGAATTTTTGCTGATGACTGCGTTATATATCATAATATTACTGACCTCAGTGATCCTCGTAAACTACAAGACGACATTCATAACGTTCTGTTATGGTGTAACAAGTGGTCTATGAAGCTTAACTTAAGCAAATGTAAATGCATGCGTGTATCACAGCGTACGAATGCTACTAATCTGCATACATATTTCCTGAATAATAGCCCTCTCTCAGTTGTCTCGTCGTACAAATACCTTGGACTAAACATCACCAGCAAGCTTTCCTGGCACATGCATGTCGACATTATGTGTAGCAATGCCAATCGCATGTTGGGCTATTTGCGCCAAAACTTCTCATCCGCACCATCGTCACTGAAACTAACTCTCTACAAAAGATTAGTTCGCTCCAAACTAGAATACGCATGCGCCATTTGGGACCCGGCTAACATTACACTCATAAACAGCATAGAAGCAATTCAAAATCGTGCAGCGCGTTTCATCTTATCAAAATACTCCCGACATGCTAGCGTTACCTCAATGAAGACAACACTTAACTTGCCAGAACTTTCTTTCCGTCGTAGATGCTTCCGCCTTTCGCTATTCCATAAAATCTACCACCACAACCCTTTGTTGAAAGAACAGCTTATCACCCAACCGTCATACATATCATCTCGCTCTGACCATAGTTTCAAAGTTGGTGTGCCGTCTTCACGTACCAAAACTTTGTAGTAATGCATTCATTTCTAGCACAAGCAAAGATTGGAACCACCTTCCCGCCACCGTCAAACCAGCATTCAACTTCAAAACCAGCATTCATGAAACGCCACGTTGAATCTGTCTTTGTATATTGCACACATGTTTTGTTATGTTCACCCACTCCTTTCTGTAATGGCTTCGGGTCCTGAAAGTATCTTAAATAAATAAATAAATAAATAAATAAATAAATAAATAAATAAATAAATAAATAAATAAGTAAATAGCGTCCGGGAGAAACTGAGGTGCCCAGTGGTCGGATCGTCATGTAGGGCGTGCAGTACTTCTGGACGCAGCGCCGACGGAACAACAAGATAAATCTCTATAGAACTCCTCAGCCACTTGAACTATCTCATCCATATTAGTAATGATATTGCCAGCTTTGTCTCTTAACGCATACATCTGATTCTTGCCAATTCCTAGTTTCTTCTTCACTGTTTTTAGGCTTCCTCCGTTCCTGAGAGCATGTTCAACTCTATCCATATTATACTTCCTTATGTCAGCTGTCTTACGCTTGTTGATTAACTTCGAAAGTTCTGCCAGTTCTATTCTAGCTGTAGGGTTAGATGCTTTCATACATTGGCGTTTCTTGATCAGATCTTTCGTCTCCTGCGATAGGTTGCTGGTATCCTGCCTAACGGAGTTACCACTGACTTCCACTGCACAATCCTTAATGATGCCCACACGATTATCGTTCATTGCTTCAACACTAAGGCCCTCTTCCTGAGTTAAAGCCGAATACCTGTTCTGTAGCTTGATCTGGAATTCCTCTATTTTCCCTCTTACCGCTAACTCATTGATCGGCTTCTTATGTACCAGTTTCTTCCGTTCCCTCCTCAGGCCTAGGCTAATTCGAGTTCTTACCATCCTGTGGTCACTGCAGCGCACCTTGCTGAGCAAGTCCGCATCTTGTATGATGCCAGGGTTAGCGCAGAGTATGAAGTCTATTTCATTTCTAGTCTCGCCGTTCGGGCTCCTCCAGGTCCACTTTCGGCTATCCCGCTTTCGGAAGAAGGTATTCATTATCGTCATATTATTCTGTTCCGCAAACTACTAATAACTCTCCCCTGCTATTCCTAGTGCCTCTGCCATATTCCCCACTGCCTTCTCTCCAGCCTGCTTCTTGCCTACCTTGGCATTAAAGTCGCCCATTAGTATAGTGTATTTAGTTTTCACTCTACCCATCGCCGATTCCACGTCTTCATAGAAGCTTTCGACTTCCTGGTCATCATGACTGGATGTAGGGGCGTAGACCTGTACAATCTTCATTTTGTACCTCTTATTAAGTTTCACAACAAGACCTGCCACCATCTCGTTAATGCTATAGAATTCCTGTATGTTACCAGCTATATTCTTATTAATCAGGAATCCGACTCCTAGTTCTCTTCTCCCCGCTAAGCCCCGGTAACACAGGACGTGCCCGCTTTTTAGCACTGTATAGGCTTCTTTTGGCCTCCTAACTTCACTGAGCCCTATTGTATCCCATTTACTGCCCTCTAATTCCTCCAATAGTCCACCATTCGCGTGAGGCGATGAAATCAGATAACATAATGTTCGGCGACAACAGACAGCAGATAGAAGCATCGATAACTTTCCAGAAACTTCGGATACATGCAGCCGCGTCCCGCGCTGTGCGATTAGATTTGTTAGGCGGTGAAACGTGGCCGCCCGATAAAGATAAGTAGATGTGTCACTATATTGCTGGTGAAAAACAAAGACGGCACAATTCGCTTTTGCGTGTACTACCGGCGACTCAATAAGATCACCCGCCAGGACATTTACCCACTACCGCTAGTTGATGACGCGCAACACTGCCTCCAAGGCACCGAATTCTTCTCATCGCTAGACTTACGATCCGGGTACTGGCAAATGCCAGTCGCGGATTCAGATCGTCAGACACCCGCAAAAACGGCCGTCAACACACCTGAAGGTTTATTTGAATTCTATGTGATGCCATTTGGCCTGTATAACGCGCTTGCCACATTTGAAAGAATGATTGACAACATATTGGGTTACCTCAAATGGCAGATATGCCGGTGTTATCTGGACGACGTCGTTATCTTTTCAGCGGAATTTCCTTCCCACTTACTTCGACTTGAACGCGTCCTCAAGTGCATCGCCGATTCTGGCCTCCAGCTTAACCTGAAGAAGTGTCGCTTCGCTGCCCGGCCGCTCGTCATCGTCGGCCATGTCGCGTCGAAAGAAGGTGTACTCGCTGTTCCGGTGAAACTACAAGCTGTTGCCCAGTTTCCGCGACCAATGACCTTGAAAGAACTGGCGAGCTTCATTAGGTTAGCGTCATATCTCCGCCGTTTCATCCGCAATTTCGCCACCGTAATAGCACCTTTAACGCAGCTTCTTCGTGGTAGCCACAACCTTTCGACCTGGTCATCGGATTGCGATGCTGCATTCACAAAGCTGCGTCATCTCTTGACGTCACCACCAATCCTGCACCATTTCGACCCTATGGCTACAACTGAAACACACACGGATGCCAGTGGCGTCGGCCTTGGTACCACCCTCCCTCAGAAAAAGGCTGGCTTCGACGAGTACGTCATCGCCTTCGCTAGTCGGGCACTCACTAAATCTGAATCGAACTATTCTGTAACAGAACAAAGAATGCCTGGCTATAATTTGGGCCATAATCAAATTCCGTCCGTATCACTATGGCCGCCCATTTGACGTGATAACTGATCACCATTCGCTGTGCTTGCTGTCGTCCTTAAATGAACCACCCGGTCCTCTTGCTCAATGGGCCCATGACTGCAGGAGTACGACATTCGAGTGCTCTACCGTTCTGGCCGAAAACATTCGGATGCGGATGTCTTGTCTCCTCTGCCACTAACAGACGAGGTTTACTCCCCGAAGGCTTCATTGTCCGAATCTTTCCTTGCTGCCATGGACATTCTTCTGGAGACCCATGGATAGTGTCCATACTGAAATTCTTGTCCACCCCATCGACACCCACTACCAATCAAACATTAGGTCGCGAAGCACGTCACTTCTCCATTCGCGACGGGGTCTTGTATCGCTGTAACTACCCCTCGGACGGCCGCAAATGGTTGCTTGTCATCCCTCGGCATCTGCCTTAAGATATTTGTGCAGCATTCCACGACGACCCCTAGAGTGCGCATGCAGGTGTACTAAAGACATAGGCGCGTCTACGCCTTCGTTACTACTGTCGGAGCATGTATGTATTCATCCGTCATTATGTCCGCGCTCCTGCCTCGTTTGCCAAGACCGCAAAGATCCCCTCACCGTTCGACCTCCCCATTGCAGCCTTTGCCTTGCGCAGCACGTGCTTTTGATCGAGTAGACATCGCATTTGATGGACCTCTGCCAACCACATCAGACCGCAATCGTATGCAGCTTTTCTGGACACAAGGGTTTAGTTCGTGTGAGTGCCACCATGTGGCCTACTGACCTTAAACTTTTCAAACTTCCCGCGGTGACGCGTGATGACGTCAACCAAACAAAAATAACCTAATTGGAAGCTATCCCTGCGCATTGAACTTAGCAACAATGCTTGTCCCACCGGCGTTATCAGAGTTCTTCATAAAGCGTAGGCGCTCGTCGCCTGGAAATGACTTATCATCCTAAGAGGGTGTAGTCACAACGAGCGACGACTGATTCGGGGCTTTTGGTACGATTTTCTTTTTATTTCCTTTTTTGATACTAAGAAGTCAACAAGCTAGGGTTTCGTCCGGAGCACCTCGCAGCAGCCTTTCTTTAGTCGGCACACATTCTTAACATCCGAATATCGCACAGCGTCTACGAGAGACGCCGTCCTGGACAGCTTTTGATTTTATCGATTTCTTTAAGGTGCCCCCAAGTATTTCACTAGCGACTTTGCTATCCGCACTCATGGGCTACCGCGGCAGCTGCAAATCGAAATGTGCATAACTATTTACATGGATACATGGATAAGCTGCTTTTGAACCTTGAGGCAAAAGACACGACACAAGAATTGTACAAACTGTCTCTGTTTGGTCGCCCGTTAACATGCTATTGCCGAAGCTGCTCACAATATTACGTCCCATTTACTGGCCACTGGGCCAGGTACACCTTTGGAAATATAGAGTACTTCCGGTTAGTTGTGAAAGTACTGTCCTGTCACGGTTCTCTGCGTGCGTGAAAGAAGACCATTATTTAAGATTATTGTCCAGTAACATATGCGGGATTTGCCTGGTCTATATAATACAGCCATAATGTAGACTAGCAGATATCGAACGCCAAAATGGCTACCCACATACTGAAAGACCTCACCCACAACTCCTGACACTTACATGTATTCAAGAGTTATGCGACTCTCAAGGACATGCTTAAGGAATGGTAAAGAATAAATTATGGGGTTTGACGTGCCAAACCCACGGTCTCATTATGAGGCACGCGGTAGTGGGGGATACTGTTATGATTTGCACCAGCTGGGGTTCTTTACCGTCCACCTAAATCATAAGTACACTGGTGTTTTCGGATTCCTAAGTATATAAATTCACCGTCAAAAATTATGCGGATCCCACGCACTGTGGGAATCAGTGTAAGCGAAGCTTTTCTGTTGTTTGCTTTTATTGGCGATAATTAGCGGTAATGCTGACCGCGAGTGTATAATTTCTTCAGCGTTTAGTTCAATACGAGAGTAGCGAGTTGATGGCAAATGTTACCTTGCGTGCACCACTGCTGTTTGTCTGCGTAGTACACAAGACACAGCGAGACGTCTTTGCTGGAGCCGTTGTCGCACGCCATTGTTTATAAATGGTGAGACGGTTGAGCATTGTCATTGCTTCGCATAGCACATCGCATCACGGCAGACGTGTTGGCAGAACTACGAGGCTCTACGTGCTAAAATCATAGGATGAGGCACGCCGTAGTGGCGGACTCCCGATTAATTTTCTCACCCTGGTGTTCTTTTACGTGCACCTAAATCTAAGTGCACGACCGTTCTTGTATTTTGCTCCCGTCGAAATCCAGCTCCCGCGGTAGAAATCGAATCCACGACGTCGAGCGAGGCCATAGCCGCACGGCTACCGCGGCGGGCAGGTAAACGCTGATTTGACGTGCGACCGCTTCCTTAGTGTTGCACAGACCGTACGGTGATTTAGTGTGGCTTTGCATCTGCACGCCCTGCGTCAATAGCCCGCTTGACAAATTTGCATGGTGTTTGTTCTTGTGAAATAGCAGAATCGTACAGTACCGTGCCGTTCATTTAACTCGCAACTGTTGTCGTGTCTATAGTAGTAGCGTTTCCTTATCTTCGTTTCCTTAACGTAACCTTTTCCCCTTGACGGCCTGCCCTCCTGTATGGGAACTGCGAGCGAAGAGTGGCAAGGCTATTATTCACTCCTTTCGCGATTACGCCTGTCTTGCCCATTCTCTGCCTCATCTCCTCGCTCCCTCTCTGTCATTCTATTTACCTCTCCTCAAGACTAGCACGTTAGTAGACCGGTAGGCGCTGTAGTTTCTGCAATGCCTTTGCGGGGGTCACAGATAATTACAGCTGTAAAGAGGCTAGTGTAACGACGCCTAGGGAAATCCAGAGAGCACTGTGCACGTGTGAAGATCGTGAAGACGGCCGACCACATCTGCCACCGCTAATTTCTAACCAATTAGAGCAAATAAAGTTTTTCCTCATCCTTTTCCCTCGGACGTCTATGATGTGCTCGTTTTTATTCTCAAGCACCCAGTGCAAATCGCCATCGCCGTAACTCCATCCTGGTGGCAGGCAACCATGGCGTGTAGCGCAAGTATGACGACGCTGATTCGTTTGGGTTCGCAAATGCTATTTAGCTTGAAAAGGCTGTCCATCCAATCTGATTGTCTACGTCAATCTTTTATACACCACACGAGTTCTCTCATTAATCTAATATTCAACTCACTCGGACCTCTTCCTCTTTTCGTTTTCACAAAGTGTGTGTCCATCGCTGTGGTTACCAAATATGCCCAACGGTGTGCTACCACTCAAGCCTTTCTGGCGACCTGAGTAACTGAAGTTGCAGGCTTCCTTTAACACGGCGCTGACGTTCAATATGGCTATCCTCAACTACTCGCGGACTTCGCTCACCGCTTTCTCTACAGTGTCATCTCTTACACTACTCGCTCGTGCTACACACAACACAAACGCGCAACGCCCTCAATGAAGTATCACTTACAGGCTAGTTGATATGCTGTTGGTGCATTCTTTCTAATTACCGGGATAGGAGCGCTTCCCTGTCTTCGGTGACACTATCGGTCTACAACCTCGCTCAACAACAGCGCTAGATATTCATCACTTTTTTGTCGACAGAAGCATACTGTATTTCCTCTGAATATACTTTCGGCTTTAGATGCGACTTTGCACGTCCGCTTATTCTGTTACGCTGACGGCGACCGTTGTCGTCAGGCCGCCGCCTCATCCTGAGCATCGTCATCACCAGAGAGCACAGAAAGGTGCTTTCAAAAATAAGCCACGTGATTTGAACCCCTGTATCCGCAGCGTTCCACATTTGGGAGCTGGGGTGCTATTCTCGACACGCATGACAGCTGCAGGGCCGCCATTATCCGCCATATTTACACTCTGATTGGCTGTGGAGAGCTCACGTGCCTTGAAATTTGTGCCGGGAAACGGAAGTTTTACGAAATATCATTTTGCGTTTTCATCAAGATGACGAAACGTGACGTGGACTGCAAATTATATGGACTAATACATTTTTTTGGTCCTTGGCAGATATATTGTCATGTTAGCGCTTCAAAAAGAATGTGAGCGGTAGCTTGCAGAAGCCAGTGCAATGCATCTGCAACTGCGCGAACATGTGGTGGCGATCCAAGATATGCGCCATGCCAGCTTGCTGATTGGCTGAAGGAATATCTCGTGAGGAGCGTCACAGGAAGGGCTGTTTCGTAAACGTCATTTTGACGATGCGTGACGTTGCGCTGGGCCGCCATTGCTGAGACTTTCCGCCATAATTTTTGCTGCGACGAGCCGCGCGAATTATGATGATGAGCAGCCATATGCAATGGCAGCCGAGAGGAATGCGTATCGCCACATTTTCTCCGTAGTTTGGCGCCACGAAAATCTTTTGTTCATAACGCGTGCTCATAGCATTTGCATCGCTCTCGGGTGATATTGGCATTGGTGTTTGGGGCCATTGTTCTTTAAAAGAACGTGTTTATACGAAATAATATTGGTTGAACATAGCAAACTTTCGGCAATGTTGTCCACTTTTCACTGCTGCATTTGTATTGTAATCAATTGCCTTTTCGCACAATCAAAGTTATCACAACGGCCTCTTTCTAATTTATAAAAAGAAATGTACGCAAGGCTGCGCCTTGAAGTTTCCTCCCGCGGTGCGAGTAACCAGCGAAACGAACAAGAGATAGCAGCGCCGGCGCTAGCGTCGCGCTAGTGGATATCTCTGGCGCGCAACGCTATCGGTGATATTCGGCCGTTTCTCAGCCAGCCGAGTCGGGCTGGCTGAGAAACTTGCGTTTCACGAGATAGCGATAACGTGGCCTAGAATGTGCGCGCATCACCACTGGTAGGTCGCGTATGTTGTCTCAAGCAAGAAAACAAGCGCATTGGTGCCAACATGCGATGACTCATTCCATTTTCCGGGGACACGCATCCTAGCTATTGAAGCAGACGACGGAAGCGAGAAGCGTTTTCGACGGAATAATCATACGCTTTGAGATAGCTGCTTTATTCTTACTGCGGAGGAAATCTGTTTTGCTTTAGCGATAACGCTATTTTCAGTGCCTTCATTTCAGTTTCTTAGGCGAACCGTCAAGTTGGCGTCACGTTACGTAAGCAAAACGGGACCACCATTTTGTTTGCGTCGCGCCTACGTCACTGTCACATATAACAGGGAAGATGAAATAAAATGGTAGACGATCGAAGAAAGGTTTCAAGAAGACGACGAGGATGGCGTTAAGAATGACGTGGATTAACCGAAGACGAAAGAAGATAAAGAAGAACTTTCCAGTGAGGTGACAAGAGATGATTGGTGGAGAAGTATCCGGTGAGATGGAAAGCGACGATTGGTGGAGAAGAGAAGAAGACGAAGAGAAGGATTACGTGGACTAACAAGAAGGCTATAAAAGGGCGAGGAAGGGCGAGACAGAGGGGGAGAAGAAAGCAGCGGAGACTCGGCGGGTGAGGGACGGTTCGACCGGAAGAGAGCGACGCCGGCTAGTGCTCCGGTGAGCTCGCGTTCTACGGCTTTGCTCCGCAGACTTCCTGCCGTGCCTGAGCCCGTTCCGGGGAGTCCACGGAGGACGCCACCACCTGCTACGGCCAGGGGTGTCTCTACCGCTGTCACCACTCTTCCGGGTGGTGCCCCAACGCCAACATCATCGGCCACACCTCCACGGGCGCTCGGACCGGGAGCGGGTACGACGCAACCAACGACGCCTCCAGCGACGCCAGTCCTCGAACGTCGAACGCCACTCCGACGCCGGCTACGGGACCCACACCACGCCACATACGCACCGAACCAGACGTGAGCACGAACGCCAACCACTCTCAATAGAACGCTAGTGGCAGTGTTACCGGTTCGTGTGTACTGATAGTTTTTGTACCGTGTGTGTTAGTTTTCTTAGGTTTGTGTGCTGCTGTTCGTTTCACGTGGGTTGTATTAAATGCGCGTCTGTGTGGGTACACCTGTCGCCTAGTCCATTCTTTCGGCCAGAGTGTTCTCCGGAGGAGATCCGTGACAAAGATAAGTGGCGAGCCTGCCAGGATTCATTTCCTTGTTTCTTTTAGCTTTGTCTCAGATCTTTCCGATCTCTCGACGGCTGAAAGTATGGATTTGGCAAAAACGCTAGAACTTGCGCTCAAGCTAGGGCTAAGCAAGGAAGAGGCGATGCGTCTCTGGGACGAGAAGAAAGAAGAAGCAAAAAGGCAGAGAGAGGAAAGGGCGCAAGCACGTGCAGACGCTCGCGAGGCAGAAGAGCGAGAGGCTAGAAGAGCTCGTGAGGCCGAAGAGCGAGAGGCTAGAAGAGCTCGTGAGGCCGAAAAGCGAGAGGCTAGAAGAGCTCGGGAGGCAGAGGAGCGAGAGGCTAGAAGAGCTCGCGAGGCAGAAGAGCAGGAGAAAAGAAAGATAGAACGGGAGAAGAAATTCCTTTTGTGGAAACAGGCGCATATCGCAGGAGGATATGAGGGGATCACGGAAGATGATCAGCGTTCCTTAGCGGGTACCGAATCTCCTAGACCGGCTAGGGTTTGTCCAAGAAAGTCAATGGCTCCTTTTGATGACAAAAGAGATGATTTGGACGCGTATCCGCAGCGATTCGAGCGGATAACTCTGGGGCAGGACCAAGCTGCATGCGTTGTCGACTCTCGGGCAGAACTTGTCACACCACCTGAAGTTCCACCGCGGAAAGTAGAACAAACCCCGCTGGGAAATGAAGTGGTGAGTGGAGCGCCCAAGTCAAAAGAAGCAATGCCGGTGGTGGGGCAAATAGGGGACCGCCCTGCATTGGTGCTTAGAGACAGCGGAGACAACACAGCTTTGGTTAGGAGAAGCCTGGTGAAGGACGAGGAGCTTACAGGGGAAACATCGACCCTCACTCTCGCAGACGGCACAGTAGGGTACCTTCCTGAAGCCAGAATTCTAGTGTCCACACCATATTATACTAGACAGGTAGTGGCAAAATGCGTAGAGCAACCCATCTATGACCTCACCTTGGGAAACATAACGGGTGCAAGAAGTGTCGAGGACCCCGATCCCGAGTGGAGGATGCTCGACGTTGTAGAACTCCCAAAGGAGGAGAGGCCCACGACAGCTCCAGCGGGTGAGGGAGCAGTCAGTTTCTCGTCGGCAGTGGAGACAAGAGCTCAAGCGACAGGCAGAGCAACGCAGCGTTTAGAAAGAAAGGAAGAGGGTAAGGAGAAGATATCCAAAGACAAGAAACGCACGACCAAAGACAAGTCCAAAGGCAAGAAGCGCACGAGCAATGACAAGTCCAAGGACAAGAAGAGCAAGAGCAAAGACAAGAAAAGCAAAGGCAAGGATAGTAAAGAAAAGAAGAAAAAGAAGGGTTTCTGTCCCTGGCTAAGAAGCAAAAGCAGCAAGAACTGCAAGAACACCAAAGAGGAAAGGGGAGGCAAGCGCAAGTCCAAGAAGGCCAAGAAAGGCTCCTCTAAGGAAGGCAGCCCGAGATCCAGAAGCAAGGAGAAGGCTGGCAAGGCTAAGTCCAGCAAGGAGAAGGTGGGAAAAGGAAGCAAGGAGAAGGCGGAACAAGGCAGTAAGGAGAAGGCGAGCAAGAAGCGGGGCTCTAAGAGGCACAGCAAGAAAGAGAGCAGCAAGGAGAAAGACAAGGATATGCAAAGTAAAGAAAAGCAACAAAGCAAGGAGAAACACCACAACAAGGATAAGCATGAAAGCAACGGAAAGCATAGCAAGGACAAACAGAGTAAGGAGTCCAGCAAGTCCAGTTTGGCCTTACAAGATTACGCATTTCAGGTGGAATATATTAAAGGCAGGGATAACGATGGAGCGGGCTTTATGAGTAGAGCCAACTGAACAGCTCTAGGTATCTCTGGGAGGTATCTTGTTGTTGATGCTGTGCTATGTATCTCAGGGATGTATCGTGCTGTTGGTGCTGTTGTGGTTGTTACGTGATTATACAAAGGAGTGTGTTGTGGACATTAACATGTTTATTAAGGACACCGGGTGGACAATTGCATTGTTTTGAAATCGCAGTTAAGCTGTGGACATTAACATGTTTAGAACACCGTATGGACAACGTTAGTGATGTGTTAGTGGTGTGCTTTTGGTGTGTGCTGGTCATCTGCGTTGTGCTGTGTGGTGTGCTGGGGCCAGAATCGCCACAGAAGATAGTCGGCTGGCTGGATGGCCTAAAGAGGAGGGCGACTTGAGCAGTTTTTCAGGGAAAAACTCTTGAGAGAGGGGGCCCTTGTCACATATAACAGGGAAGATGAAATAAAATGGTAGACGATCGAAGAAAGGTTTCAAGAAGACGACGAGGATGGCGTTAAGAATGACGTGGATTAACCGAAGACGAAAGAAGATAAAGAACTTTCCAGTGAGGTGACAAGAGATGATTGGTGGAGAAGTATCCGGTGAGATGGAAAGGGACGATTGGTGGAGAAGAGAAGAAGACGAAGAGAAGGATTACGTGGACTAACAAGAAGGCTATAAAAGGGCGAGGAAGGGCGAGACAGAGGGGGAGAAGAAAGCAGCGGAGACTCGGCGGGTGAGGGACGGTTCGACCGGAAGAGAGCGACGCCGGCTAGTGCTCCGGTGAGCTCGCGTTCTACGGCTTTGCTCCGCAGACTTCCTGCCGTGCCTGAGCCCGTTCCGGGGAGTCCACGGAGGACGCCACCACTTGCTACGGCCAGGGGTGTCTCTACCGCTGTCACCACTCTTCCGGGTGGTGCCCCAACGCCAACATCATCGGCCACACCTCCACGGGCGCTCGGACCGGGAGCGGGTACGACGCAACCAACGACGCCTCCAGCGACGCCAGTCCTCGAACGTCGAACGCCACTCCGACGCCGGCTACGGGACCCACACCACGCCACATACGCACCGAACCAGACGTGAGGACGAACGGCAACCACTCTCAATAGAACGCTAGTGGCAGTGTTACCGGTTCGTGTGTACTGATAGTTTTTGTACCGTGTGTGTTAGTTTTGTTAGGTTTGTGTGCTGCTGTTCGTTTCACGTGGGTTGTATTAAATGCGCGTCTGTGTGGGTACACCTGTCGCCTAGTCCATTCTTTCGGCCAGAGTGTTCTCCGGAGGAGATCCGTGACAGTCACGCATCGAAGAAAATGGCGGAATGTCCAGAATAGCGCCCCTGGGCACGCTAACCACTACGATACCGCCTTCCCCCGGCGACTACGATTTATCTGCCTTCCCACTTCTCGTTTTCGTCACTCACGCAGGCAGAGTGGACGCAGAAACGAAAAAAAAAAGTGAAGATGGCTTGAGCCGATACGTAACACATGATTCAATCTGCTGTGTCCGCAGCGTTTACATTTGGGAGCTGGACATGCTACCCACTACTCTACCACCTTCCCCTGCCACCTTCGATTTGCGTCCTTCCCACTTATCGTTTACGTCACTGACGCAGGCAGAATGGACGCAGAAACGAAAAAAAAAACATGAAGATTGCTTGAGCCCCTAGGTAACACACTAATAGCTTTGACAGGGTACTCTCATCGGAGTGCATGTGCGCTTGCGGCTGCGTGTGCAGGTCATCTCCTTAGCTTTATTGTAAATTTTCTTTCACTGGAGCGTTTCCGGTTAAAACTGAAATGATGGATAAAAATGAGACATACCGTTGTATTAAAGCGTAAGCCTTTAGTGGCCCATGAGTGTCTGGGCGCAGCCAGTGGTGGACGCAGGGAAGTGGTGATCACCGGCGAGGGGAGCAAGGACAGGAGACGCCATACCAGTCGCGCTGTGCGAGTGGGCGCGTGGGAGAGCGCGTACATGCGCGGGGGGGGGGGGGGTGCGCGCACATTGACGACAAACCTCGCAGCCATATGGCTGCGATTACATCCCATGTTCGCGGACACGGCAGCGTCCGTTCGCAGAACAGTTCAGGCGACAGCAACAGAGGCAGTCGTAGAGAGGCTTTCGGCTATCGCAGTTTAGCTCAGCAAAGTGCCCGTAGATTTTTTTTGTCTATATTCTAGGTTTAAATCAAAAATGCTTGTTCCGAAGTTTACAGCAGCAACAGCCTCATAATGAGCGACTTGAACAGTCATTTAAACAAATAGCGATTTTTAGCGAAATAAAATAAGGACACTATATTTCGAGGTCTTGTCGCTGCCAATACGGGCCAGCACCACGTATCGATGAAAGGGCACCACACTGCCGATGCACGCAGCAGCTTACTGAATGATGAAAACGGAGAATATGACTGTTTTTCAGTTCTTACAACTTATTAAACACAATGCACCCGCCCAGATGAGACATTGTTTTTCTACAACAGCGACGCACAACGGCGGACTGATATTTATTGATCATATTCTTCTTGAATACTTCTTAAGTACTTCTGAAAGGGGTTAATTTTTGTTTTAATTGCGGAACCGCAAGTGTATGGGGCGCCGCGCCTACACCGTGGCCACATATATGCTGGAGCCACGCCCTTTTTCTTCTAGCAATATGCGGCCGGCGGCTTCACGCACTCCCGTAGTGGGCGGCTGGGACTGGCACTCCAGAAGTTTAAGTATATAACCTCCTTGCATAGAAACGAGATCATGGTTGCTAATAGCTTGTTGGTTTGGATATGTTTGGCACGAGGCCCGAGACAGCACCCTGTCTTCTAACGTGCTCTTATGTTTGCGTTCGCGTCTTTGAGCCACCGGCCACAGCGGGCTAGCGTACACGCCACTGCGCATGTTGTACGGCGCATGCGCACTGGCGTCTACGCTAGCCCACTGGGCACGCTGGTCTGCTGGCTCGCTGAGCTAAATCTCTCTTTTGTCTTGAAGGGACGCGCACCGAACATACTGCAAAGTTGCTTGCGTTGAGCGGATGTAAGGCGAGAAACGCTGTTCTAAACTGTCTGTTCTCTAACCTGTGCAGTACACCGATGTTTATAGTATTCCCGCAAACGCAAGGGTTCCGAGTATGGCAACCGTAACGGCAAGAGTCACAGTATGGTCGTAAGTTGTCGCGAGAGCGCGGCTGTAGTTCACAGAGCCTGTCACTAAGCGATACACGGCAAGGTATGGCCGACGAATAAGTAATTGCCTAGATTTGTATTTGGGAAACGTTAAATACCAAGAACGGCGGGTGCTTATACTGCCGCAAAGGACGCATGCTGGGCGGTGACTCTAATCATTTTCTCGCTATATCACACATCTACGCTGAAATTAAAGTGGTTTCGGAAATTCCCGCTTATATTCTCTCGACCCTTAACTGCGATTTCGCTGCCACCTGAACTTCTTCATCTTCTTCATCTGTATATATTCGTCATAATGGCCAGCGTCATTGTCTTCAACGCGCGACCTGGGAAATAAACCATTGAGGCTTAACAGTTTTCTAGCAAGTGATGGAGGCCCTTCTTGATCCCTTGGTCCTCTACGCTTTCAAGTTTCCCTGGAGCTTCGTTCCGGTCGCCGCTTGCTCCGCCTTTCCGCCATGATGCCCCAAGAAGATACTCCAGGAGCCTCCAGCGTCACCGTCTCTGCCCCACCGGCGGTTCCTTCATGGACCGTCAGCACGCGACAGCGCTACCCCAACATGTTCGCTGGCCTTCGTAGTGACGACGTTGACGACTGGCTGGACAATTATGACCGCGTGAGTAAGTCTAACCGGTGGGATGATATGCACAAGCTTCGCAACGTCGCATTCTACCTGACTAGCGTTGCCAGGACTTGGTTTCTCAACCACCAGTGCTGCTGTCCTTGTCTGACTGGGCGACATTCAAACACCAGCTTCGGCAGACTTTTGGTGCTCCCAACGTCCACTCTGAGGTCGCCAAGAAAAAGCTTGATGGACGCACGCAACTTCCCCGGGAAACATACACCTCTTATATCGAGGACGTCCTCGCCCTTTGTCGCCGTGTTGACGCCACCATGACGGAATCTGATCGTGTTCGTCATATATTAAAGGGCATTGCCCACGTCACGTTCACCGCACTGGTAATCAAGAATCCAAATAACGTTAACGATGTGATCGCGACTTGCCCACACCTGAACGCAATGCAGGCCATGCATTTGCAACCTGTCGCTGGCGACGCGCCTCTTTCCTCGGATATGGGCCTGCGTATGCTGATTCGGACTCTCATACTCGAAGAACTCTTAGCGTGTGGCCTGCTCAGTCCTCCCTTTCTTAAGCCTCAACCTTCGGTTCCTGGCCGGCGCGACATCATCAAAGAGGAGCTGTCCTCAATGAGCTGCGCTGCGAGCTGTGCCCCTCCTTCGTCATTCACCTTGCACCTCGTATGCTCAGGTTGCGGCTACGAAACCAGCGTTCGTTCCGACAGCGCCTCCTGCTCCTGCTACTGCCCCCAACCATGTGACCACTCTACCACCCCATCCGCCTGCCACGGCATTTTACACTACCCGGCCTACCCCCCGCCCCATTTGCTATTATTGCCGTATTCGCTTGCACATATCGCGTTTTCGCCGAAGACGACAACAGGACGAACGCCGTCCCTACGATATTTATGAGAGAGACCCGTTGCTTCCTCAGAGTCCTTACCAGCGCCGGCTCTACGCGCGCTCACTTTCTCCACCTCCCGAAGCGCCTCGCAACTACCATCCAGGGCGGCGCCGCTCGCCCTCCCCTCTCCTACGCTCGACATCACCCCTGCAATCGGCCACCCGCACTCCTGACTACCGATCGGAAAACTAGATGGTGCAGTTTTTTGGAGGGAAAGCTGCATGGCTCTCACAGACTAAAATTCCTCCAGCGTGCCCGGCCTGTACTTTATTCGCGTGTGGAGAAGGTGCACCAGTTACGGAAGCAGCTATTTCAATTATTCACGCTGGCTTGTGCTCTCGTCTACGCAAAGTTACTACATGTTACAGTGGAGCTCTCCTTCGTGGTGCAAATAATGTTGTGATTCGGCCATCGGCGCAATGCACCGTTAAAGTATCGATCGACGGGATACGCCAGCATATCCAGTTCGCAGTGTTGACTTCCTGTGCTCACATGCTTATACGAGGATGAGACTTTTTTCTTCGGCGTCTGCTTTCATCTCGTACCGTCAACGCCTCGTTAACTTGACAGAGACCGACAATTCCCACGACGTGCACGAATCGCGCCTTCGCTTACGAATTACTGACGATTGTATGGTGCCCCCTGGCCGCTAACAACTCCTTGCAGTTAACTCTGACATCACCGATGGTGACGTTTTGGTTGTACCATCAGCCCGTTGCTTATCCAAAGGGATTGCTCTGGCACCCAGCCTTCTTCGCTTCACCAACAGCACGGCCACTTTGGCTGTACTCGACACAACCACAGAGACAGTCCTGCTTTCTAACGGCGCCGTTCTCATGTGCGTATTGAACACTCAGCCTGTCTCTGTGCTTACCTCGACTACTGTTGTTTCACAACTACCCACAGCTGTAGATCCGGTCTCTGCTTCTGTTCTCGCTAGTACCATCAGCTCCGATCTAACGCAACATCAGACGGCGGAGTTGCTGGCGTTGTGATCCAAGCGTAAAGAATCCTTCAACGTCTACTCTCCTCTTCTGGGACAGACTTGTGCGACGGCTCATCGCATACACACTGATGGAACTTCCATCGTGCGCCGGCGGCCATATCGCGTCTCTTCCGCTGAACGCCAGATCATCGATACCCACGTTGCCGACATGCTGGAACGTAGCATGTCCTCAAGCATCCTCAAGCCCTTGGTCGTCACCTGTCATTTTGGTGTGCAAGAAAGACGGCTCAGTGCGATTTTGCGTAGACTGCCGTGCCTTGAACAAAATAATCCGCAAAGATGTATATCCACTGCACCGAATCGATGATGCGTTAGATTCATTACAAGGACCGGAGCATTTCTCCAGCCTTGATCTACGATCCGGATACAGGCAGATCCCCATGCACGAAGCAGACAAGGAGAAAACCGCCTTTTCCACACCCGATGGACTTTACGAAGTTAACGTAATGCCTTTCAGCCTGTGTAATGCTCCCGTCACATTTGAGCGGATGATTGACACCGTAACACTGGGCCTAAAGTGGAAGACTTTAGGCCCCGACAAGATTAGCACTGTCCTCCGCTTCGTCAGGCCTCAATGCGCCAAAGACTTGCGTAGCTTCCTTGGCCTAGCTTCGTATTTCGGGCGCTTCATGCATACCATTGCAACCATTGCGGCGCCGCTCCATCAACTACTTGCTTCTGGAGCTCCCTACGTATAGTCGGATGAATGCCAAACCCTTTTCACGCCCTCAAGAGTGCGCTCACGTCTGAACCTGTGCTTTGTAATTTTGACAACACCGCACCCACTCTTCTACATACTGACGCCAGCGGCCACGGTATCGGCACTGTTCTTCTGCAACGTCAGCAAAATTATGAAGAATGTGAGGTTGCATATGCAAGTCGCATGCTAACAGCTGCAGTTTTCTAGAAAAATTATACGATTACCGAGCAAGAGTGTCTCGCCGTTGTTTGGTGCGTCCAAAAATTTCCGCCTTATCTGCACGGCCGCCACTTTACGGTAGTCACTGATCACCACAACTTCTGCTGGTTGGCGACGCTAAAGAATTTAACGGGACGTCTCGGCTGTTGGATACTTCGTTTACAAGAATATGACTTTGACGTCACCTGCAAGTCTGGCAAGAAACACTAGGATGGCCATGCTCTCTCTCGTTGTCCCTTACAACCGTCTTCAAACGCTGCTTGCTTACCACCTTCCATGAGGAAACCACTGGGCGCGTCACCTGCATTTCCTTCACTCGCAGGTCTCGACCGGCTCCCATCTACCATTCTCATACGTTTGCCTCTAGCCAACGTAATGACTCATACTGCCACTCCGTTATGGAACGAATTCGCGGATCATCTCGCACACACCGCTCAGCTCCTTCGGCAGTTGAAGAACTTCAAGATCGGAAATTCGATATTATACCGGTACGTGTTTCATTCCGCAGGACACCATTGGGTTCCTGTCATTCCCTGATCACTTCGGGCCCAGATACTGGAGGCCCTTCATGGCGATCCCACTGCCGGTCACTTTGGTTTCCCTAAATCCTTCGCAGCCGCTTCTCTTGGACTGGACTTGCAACAAGCGTAGCGAAATACGTGGCTTCCTGTTCGCTCTGCCAACACCGCAAACGCCAGACTTCACCTCCGGCTGGACTGCTCCAACCTGTCCAGTGTCCTAACGCTCCTTTCGCTGTCATTGGTATTGACCTCTATGGACCGCTGCCCTTAACCACTGGCGGTAAACGATGGATCGTCACAGCTGTAGACCACTTGACGCGGTACGCTGATACAGCCGCACTATCTTCGGTATCCGCAGAGGAGGTTGCAGCCTTTTTCCTTGGAAGCAATATTTTTACGGCACGGAGCACGTGGCCTTTTGAGTGACTGCGGCAGGGCCTTTCTCTCTAAACTACTCGACGATGTTTTCCTGTGCGTCCAATACCATCCATAGAACGACTTCCAGCTACCACCACTCATGGTCTCACAGAGTGCTTTCATCGCACGTTGTCCGGCATGATATTTCCACGGCCTCGACACAGCTGGCAGCCACTCGGTGCGATTCGGCGCCACATGCTAGGCATGTTGGGTGGCTCCCAGAAGAAAAGAACGATGAAGGTGCCAGGACAGCGATATAAAAAGAGATCTATAGCGTCGACCGAAGTCTCCTGTGGCTTTGTCTGTGACAAACTGGTGGAGGTACTGGGTATTCACGAATGAAATTAGTCGCAAAAATCTGAACAGTCCGTGACGACAGCTGCGGGATGTCGGGGGCTACGCAAACCTGTCGAGCCAACAAGACTGACAGATTGCCTTGAGGGATTCCGAGATGGGGAGGATCATCGTCTGTTTCTACAGTGATCAACGCAGTACTCCGGGGCGGTAAAGTAGCACAGTCACCCGAAACGCGTAACACCGTGGACACTGGGTGGGAGTCGTTTGAATGAGTTGCGTGTTCGCTGGAAAAAGTGACAAGCAACTTGCGAAGGTTTATGATTGCGCCGTACTCCCGAAGAAAGTCCATGCCGAGTATGACCTGCCTTGAGCACTCTGCCAGTATAATAAATGAACCGACAAATGTAACCTCACAACTTTGTACCCTCGCAGTGCATTTGCCGATCGGCGTCAGAACATGACCGCCGGCTGTACGGAGCTTAGGTCCTGGCCACGGTGTCGTCACCTTGAGAAGTGCAGTAACCAGCTGTCCGCTCATGACAGAATAATCGGCACCAGCATCGACAACAGCGGTTACCGGGTGGTTATCCACAGAAACAAGTATGTCGGCTGAAACAGGTTCACGGGTTCGAAGGAAGGTGTCGAAGGTACGCAGTGGTCGTTGTCGTCGTCGTTATCGTCGTCGTCGTCGTCGACGCCGTCGTCGGGGTGTTGCAGCGGAGGATCTTTCGAAGTGCGTTGGACAGCGGCTCCACCCCCGGAGGTCGCTGTTCTTAGTTTCCCTGACTTGGGCTCGTGGGCCGGTTGCCCACGGAAGCGGACAACGTAGTGTAGCGGCTAGGTGACGCTGATCGTCCAGGAGATGGTGATCGTGACTGGCGCCTCTGTGGAGACGGAGATCGGGTCGTTGACAGGGACTGTTCAACCGGTGGGAACTGCGCGTGCGGCGACGAAGCTTGACTGGCCAGATATTGTTGGACTTCTCGCGGGCGCTCTCCCTCCCGTGGGCGACGAGCGCCAGGGTGATAGCCCTGGAGTTCTATTCTTCGGTAGTAACAGGCACGGTACAAGTAGCCCGCTTCGCCACAGTGGAAGTAGAGTGGCTGATAGTCAGGTGTGCGCCACACGTCTGACTTTCGCGTATTAATTCGGGGGCTCGTGGAGCCGTACATATTTGTACGTGAAGCTTGGCGCTGGAGGTGGCACAGTGGTTCTTCAGAAGAAGGCGGGTTACGATGGTTCCCGGGTTGCGCAGGTAGCCTCACACCTTGCGCATAAGTCAGTACGGGGGTGGCTTCAGGTCTGGTTTGCACGAATGGCTGTGCCGCCTGGCGGACTTCTTCGCGGACGATATCTGTGAGGGATGTTACGGTCGGTTGAAATCGCACTCCCTGTAGTCGATCGAGCTCCTCACGCACGACACTACGTACAAGCTCTCGAAGCGCATAGGTGTCATAGGGCAACGAAAGAGAAGATGCTGATGCCAGACTGATTTGGCGATCGTAGACAGAGGAGCGTTGCTGAAGGGATCGCTCCATTGTTGTCGCCTCACTGACTAACTCAGCTACTGTAGCTGGAGGCCTTCGCATCAGTCCAGCAAACAGCTGTTCTTTCACTGCACGCATCAGCACGCGTACTTTCTTCGTTTCTGTCATGCCAGGGTCAGCACGCTTGAAAAGCCGCGACATGTCCTCTACGAACATGGCTACGGCTACGCTTTCGTTCGGCCTTTGAACTCTATTCTGAAGGGCTTGCTCGGCTCGCTCTTTTATTGCGGGGCTGCTGTACGTATCACGTATCTGCCGTTGAAATTCTTGCCAGGTGGTGATGGATGCCTCGTGGTTAGCGAACCATGTTCTGGCAGAGTCCTCTAGGGCGAAGTACAGGTTCCTTAACATTTTCTGCTCATCCCAATAATTGACGTCAGCCACACGATCGAAGTCGTCGAGCCAGTCTTCCACGTCCTCAAAAGGCTCACCATGGAACGGCCGCGGCCAGCGTGGGGTGTGGAGAACCAGCGACGCAGGAGGCTGTCCCGTGCCGTATGTCTCCTGCGTCTGGCTAGCGGTTGTGGTGGACATCCTCGGCAGATCTTGCGGGCCGTATTCCGGAGGCAGTCTCTGAAGCCGTCGGCTTTTGAGTAGGTTGTCCGCTTCCAGTTCCTAGGGGTCAGAGTACATAGACGCGTACCCAGGAGCTCCACCAGTTTGTCAAAGACAAAGCCACAAGAGCGACAATGTATATCAACCCTGACCACACCAACTGGAATGTCATTCTACCATTCGTCATTTTCGCATACAACACGGCCGTCCAACGCTCTATAGGGTACTCGCCCTTTTTCCTTGTGTATGGTCGCCAACCAATCACTATCCTCGACGTTTCTTTCTTCGGTGTCCCCGTGCCTTCGTCCACATCAGTGTTTTAGCAGTTCGTTTCGCGCATTCCCCGGTGTCGCGAATATGCCCGCCTCAAATCCGACGCCAGTCAACAAGATCGCAAAATTCGTTATGATGCATCTCACCGTGCCGTTTCCTTCCGCCCTGGAGACGAAGTGTTACTGTGGACCCCAGTTGGCGTTACTGGATTGTGTGAAAAATTTCAGTCCCATTTTATCGGGCCCTACATTGTTCGGGAACAGACTTCGCTAGTTAACTATCGTGTCCCTCCAGTTGTTCCGCCTTTGAACGGCCGCTGCCGTGCCACAGAGATTGTGCATGTTTCGCGCTTAAAGCCTTTCATACGACGTTTCCCGCCATAACCAGCGGCCAGGTTGACCGCTTGCACACGCGGGGGAAATTGCGTGAGCGTTATAGTAGCCCTTCATCTTCTTCATCTGTATATATGCATGATTATGGCCAGCGTCATCGCCTTCAGCGCGCGACCTGCGAAATAAACCATTGAGGCTTAACAGCTGTCTCGCAATATATCAATTCAAAGTGGTATGCTCCAGAATTGGCATAAATCATGAATCCGGGACCTCACAAAGGTGCAACGCAATGCTTACCTCATTTCTCTCGCATCTACCGCTAAATTACCATTAATTTTTTTCCGTCTCCATATCTACGGTAGCCAATCGGGCACGTCCATAGTTAAACACCTTGCCTTTAGCACTTCCATTATCTGCCCTTTTCTTTAGCATGTTGCACGTTTTTTTTTTTGTCGGTGGCCTGCCTCATGTCCCAGGACGTAGCACAACATGAAAGACACCCAGCTGTGCTACTCGAGGGCAGCTTTTTTCGGATTCCTGATCCGTCGATTTAAAAAATTCATTTAATATCGAAGCGTAAATGACAGTAATACAGGCGAGGTGAGTTACGGTAGCTCGTGGGTTTGGACTAGCGACGCTACTCACGCAGAACATTCTTCTGTTGCGTGGTTGTGAACCGGAGTGAAACGCAGGAGGGTATCACGCCTTCCCGAAATGAAAAATTAAGAATAACCCTTTGTTCGAAGGTTGGATGTATGTCAAGGAGCCACAATACGAAACACCTTCAAGTGGGTATCAGCGCACAAAGGGAGGAACTCAGATGAAATGTTTTCGAGTGGATAGGCTTTTAATTATCCTAAGGATATTTTTATTAAAATTTCCTTTCTTGCCATCAGGCCAAAACAGACTAATAAGCTTTTAAATTTTCTTTGTTCTTAAGACCTTCTGTGAGTTTCCAGGTTGCTGTCATTTACAACTTCTTAGAATAGAAAGTGAGTTGTGAATAATAAATTCTTTGTATAAATGAGTAAACGCACACGCAACAAAAATACTTGTCGATTTCTCAGTATTCACTCAATGAAGATGTAGCACGTCTACATGTCAAGTTGTAGTGATGTGAAGAACAAAGCTGTTCCAAAAGAGTGAGTCACGAATATAACTCATTGTAAGGCGAGCTTGCGCTGGAAAGCAAAATATCAAAGCGCAACCATGGCACGCAAAACAGTGCCTCCTCTGAATGTGATCTATGAATCAAGGCATCGGTTCACCAGATTAGAATGGTCGTACATTGCAGCGCAATCGCGGCCCCTGAAATGTGATCGAGAATGTGTACGACGCCAGTAATCGCTTCACGCGCGCAATCTTATTAGATAACTCTCTTTTGCTATTGAACCCGTGACGACATTCTGGATATTGAAATACATGCAGGTGCGTCTTGAGCTAAGCGATAACATTGGAATGGTGGTGAGACGCTAAAGGAAGCCTACCCGTAAAAAAAAGATATTAATGTACGGCTGCTTCATATATTAGCTCAAATATATTGCGCGTGGTAAAGGGGGCTCCCAAGACAGCACAGCGGCGCAGACATACCAAAAATCATAGAGCTAAACATTTTCACATTACTGGTAGTTATTAAACCAGTATTTGGCGTGTCATTGAAGCCTGTGCTCCAGGGGCTAGTTCCATCACGGGCACTGAGTCGGAGCTGATATTTCGCGTTACTTTACATATGTCAGCAATAACTGCCACAGAATCACGGTATTTACTTTTTTAGGTCTTAACATTAGACAGCCAAAATATATGCCGCAAACACTCGTCCTAATACATTAGTGCCTTTCATTCTAACGTACATGTCCGGCGCTGCTCCATCTGTTGCAAAGCAATGGAGAATACATGCAATGCTATCCCCCAGGTTTCACGCAAAATCGTTAAGGGCCCCGGGTCTCAGAAAATCTCGTGTCGGCGTCGGCGGCATTGTCAGTGAGCAAACATTTTCGTACATATTTCGGCATATGTACGGTGGACCGGCGGACCGGGAACTGCCATGACATTGACGGGAGCCTTGTTCTTCGTTGTGCAGGGCTTTCTTGCATTCGCCGTGGTATCAACTTCTGTTCATGAACGTCTCGGCGAACATCCTTTCTGCGATGTGTGCATATGCACCATCGGCGGTGATATCGCGCCTCAAATCTCATCGTCATCACCAGACGCAACCCTGCTCCTAACGGACCCTCTTGAGCGCAGCACTGTGACGTCATCGGTGGTCACCCGTATAAAGAAGCGCCGCAGGAATTTTCCTTCTGTGGGCACGGCGGACCAGGAACTGCCATGACATTGACGGGAGCCTTGTTCTTCGTTGTGCAGGTTTGTTCCGATACAAGCTCCTGGCGTAGCGATTAGCGTGGTGTTATGGTCTTGCCGTGCCCACGGCGATGCATTGCTATGGCTTATGAATGTCTCGTTGTGTGTAAATTGCTACTTTGCGGTGATGTTGAAGTAAATCCTGGCCCTACACAGACCGAGATGCTTAAGCAGTTATTAGAGGGGCAGGATATTCTTCGTAACGATATACAAGAACTGAAAACGCGTTTCTTGAAAACTGAGAAACTGGTTTTCGACCTTTACAGCACGCTTAACAAAATGCAGACGCAAATCGTGCAAACAATTGATACCCCAGTAACAAACACACATAGTTTACAGTCTATTGAGCACTTGATCAGCTTCCAGGCTAAAAAGCTTACAGATCTTAAGGATCGAAGCCGACAATCAAATCTGTTAATCCATGGGATACCTGAAATTCCAAATGAGACAGAAAATGCACTCAAGGATAAAGTTGTTAAGGATGTACTTAAAGAAAAACTGAATGTACAGTGTGATTCTGTCGGTCGGATTCACAGATTAGGAAAGCAGGGTGACAAGCGACCGGTAATTCTATATCTTCAGAATTTTAATGAAAAGAAGGAAATACTGCAAAATGCAAAAAAACTGAAGGGAACTAGTATTTTCATCCAGAACTACTACTCGCAATCTACCTTAAAGAAGCGCAAGCTTCTGTGGGAAAGAGCAAGAAATGATAAACTTCAAGGAAAGAAGGTGTCACTTATACACGAAAAGCTCAAAGTAGACAGGCATGTTTTCTTTTGGGACGAATCGCAGAACAAACGGGTACAGGTTCCAGATAGTTGCTCTCGGCAAACGCAGTCGTGCAACAATGAACCCTCAAAGAATAAGCAAGTGCGATTATTAAGTATTAATGCTAGAAGTATTGTAAATAAAGCAGATTCCTTAGAAATACTGTTACTTCAACACGACCCTCACATTACTGTTATTACCGAAACATGGCTTCGCGAAGATATTAACGACCAAGACATCTTTCCTCCCTGCTATAGTGTTTATCGCGTGAATAGGTTTTCTAGAGGAGGAGGTGTGGCGGTCCTAATTAAAGATCCGATAGAGGCTGTCGTTCTGGACATAATACCTACGTTGGAATGTATATGCATAAAGGTATCTCTTGGGGGTTACCCCCTCGTTATATTTGCAATTTAAAGACCTCCTGACTTCCCTCCTGAATTTTTGCTTGAATTACGGTCTCGTATGAATAACTATTTACACAGTAAGATTATCCAATTAGGCCATTTTAATTTGCCCGGTGTAGACTGGATGCGCCTTCAGCCTGGGTCACATCACAGTCAGAATATTAATGTACTCTTTGATATCATGTTAACACATGATCTCAGACAAGTTGTTCTTGAACCAACACGTGTGCAAGGTTCTTCATCGTCAGTTTTGGACCTTGTTTTCTTAGCTCGGAAATTCGATGAATTCACGGTGGTGATCGAGCAGGGGCTATCCGACCACTGTCTTGTTTGTGTTGGCTTACGGCTTGTTTCCTGTGCTAAAACTAAAAAATCATCTTTCCATTTTGTCAAAGATTATTCTCGCGCGAACGCATGCGCGATTGATTACTTGGAAAATTGTCTAACTGATTTTGACGAAAATAATGTTAACTTACTTTGGACCCGCTTTAAGGACATGTCATTTTTGCCTTGATAAATTCATACCAGATAAGAAAAAACAAGTTCGCAAGCAAACACCATGGATCAATCGCAACATCATTTATATGAAACGTAAAATTAAGAGATTAAAGAAGGCCCGTACGCAGCCAAACTTAATATCTGAACTACAAGACAAGCTTGCACTTGCCGTGCGTAAATAAAAAGATTGTTATTCTAACTCATCTCTGCCTAATTTTATTACAAACGATCCAAGTAAATTTTAGAATTACATTGCCGAGAAGAAGAAATCAATATCCCAAATGACAATAAATGGACAGATAGTTACGGAGAACGTTGAACTTGCTCATCACTTTAATATGTTTTTTCACAGTGTCTTCTCAACTCCCAGTAATTCTTCACGTAACTGCCCAGCGTACCAACTTTTTATGTGAATTTTATATCCTATGCTGGTGTACTGTCTATGGTGCTTAACCTAAAATCAAAATGTTCAAGTGCGCCTGATAATATCCCTAATTTGTTTCTCCGTAGATTTGCTGTAACCTTATCAAAGTTTCTTGTTATAATATTCCGTGCTTCATTACTGTCTTCTGAGTTACCGAATGACTGGAGAACAGCCAGAATAGCACCAATTCACAAAAAGGGAGATCGTCTACTTGTAGATAATTACCGTCCTATTTCTTTAACGTCATCATGCTGCACACTCATCGAACATATCGTAGCAAAAAGCATAAGCACATATCTAGAAAAGCCTTCAATTTTAACTAATTTCCAGCAGGGGTTCAGATGAGGGTATTCGACTGTCACACAGATGGTCACTGTAGTTCATTCTTTTGCCTCAACCCTTGACAAGAACGGACAAACAGACATAATTTTCCTTGACTTCCGTAAGGCATTCGATACGGTCCCTCATGATAAATTAATCCTAAAACTTGAAAATGCAGGAATCCCTCAGATGTTTATCTCTTGGATTTCTGCTTATTTGCCTAACCGGAAACAATTCGTTGAGATAAATGGCGAAAAATCGGGCTGCCTTCCGGTCACATCGGGTGTTCCCCAGGGCAGTGTGCTCGGTCCTCTTCTTTTTGTTCTATATATTATTGATATTGTTAACACGGTTGAAGGTGGTGTGCAGATTCGATTATTTGCCGATGACTGTGTGCTCTTTAAAGATATTGTTTCTCTCCATGATCAAACCAGTTTATGTTGTAGTTTAAATAATATTCTTGCATGGTGCGGGTGCTGGGGAATGACACTTAACATAGATAAAAGCGTACTACTGCGAATGACACATAAAAAATCACCCCTGCTTTATACCTATAAGTTAGGTCCATCACCTCTTCGGGAAGTCACTAGCTATAAATACCTAGGAGTGACCCTTAACAATTCACTATCATGGAACGATCACATAACTAACACTTGCGCTTCAGCCTTCAGAAAACTATGCCTGCTGAGACAGAAACTTAAGAAAGCCTCACTGAACGTTAAAATGCTATGCTACATCTCCCTAATTAGACCTAAGCTCGAATATGCTTGCATAGTTTGGGATCCATACACAAAAACTAATATCAATAGTCTCGAGAGAATTCAGAGAAAAGCGGTCAGATTTATATTTAACAAATTTTCCAGATGTGATTCTCCAACCGAACCTATGAAAATTAACAACCTTGAACCACTCGAACTGAGAAGAAAAAAACAGAGACTTGAATTCCTTAACCTACTTCACACTAACAATTTATCCCTTCACCCATCTGAACATTTATCGCAGTTATCGACCAGAACTACACGCCACCGCAGACATGATGCATTAACCCCTTACTTTGCAAGAACAAACACATATCAGTTTTCTTTTTTTTCCTCGAACTGTAACCGAATGGAATTGTATAAATTGAATCTACTTTCTAATCTTGCTTTCATTGTTCTGTTTGTTTTATATATATATATATCTGATTTTCTTTGTATGTACCATATGTCTCCCTCCCTGCTTGGACCACGTGTCCCCAGTATTCAATAAATAAATAATAAATAATATGTATATTCCGTGCCTTGCTAGATCGACAGCGCATACTTTTTATGTTAAATCTTCTAAAACTGAGAAAACGGGCTGTGTTTTCTCACTCAACACCGGCATACAGTGCACACAGTCAGTTCTCCGACGCGGTTGTCATGAACAGCTATCCTACGAAATCGTGAAACTTCACCATCACGTCCAACAAAAACGTCACGAGGTTGTCGTTCAATGGGTACCTGGCCATTGTGGAATCAGTGACAATGATTCCGCCGATAACGCTGCTCGCACACCACTTCAAGAAGAGCACAGCGTTCCAATTCCACTTTCGAGGACAGACGCCGCAAGGGAGCTTCGACACCTGGCACGCAGTCTCTCACTGACCGAGTGGAACTCGCCAAGCTTAAGACTTACACGATTGAATCGATTAAAACCCTCACTGCAACTCAGACCTCCATTCGGACTTACTCGACGTGAAGTTACTTTTCTCTGTCGCTTTTGGTTAGGAGTTGCCTTCACAAAGGCGTACTCTACATTAATTGGAGTGAACGACAGTGCAGCATACGAGGTCTGCGGCACCGAAGGAAATATTGACCACCTGGTGTGCTACTGTCCACGATATGCCTCAGAAAGACAAGAACTTGCTAGCGCACTCCAAAAACTGGATATTCGACCGCTTTCCGTGCAGGTGCTGCTGGAACACCGCCCCCATCCCTCACCGGCCCATAAAGCGGTGCAGGCTCTTTTGTGCTTCTTGAGGACCATGGGCTTGTGTGAACGTCTGTGACTATTAGGGCAAATACTATTAGACCACACGCACCAGCGAACTCACCGCTGATTTCCTTCTTTCCTTCCCTCCTCTCGCTCCCTGGCATCTTTGTTTTCCTCTTTCCGATTCCCCCGGTGTAGGGTAGTCAAACGGACATTATTCTGGTTAACCTCCCTGCCTTCTGCTTCTCTTTTTCCTTCCTTCCTTGCTTCCTTCCTTCCTTTTTTCGAAAGTAAAAGTGCGAAACAACGTTAGAAACCTGAAAATGGCGCAATTTTCCTGGCGCGGCTGTGCACTATCTCCGGGCTCGGCCCACGCAAGAGGCCGCGTTTCTACCAGAACACTCACCTTCGTGCATAGCGCTCGCCGCCAGCGTTTTCCGGTAAACATTGCAGTTACATAAGCTGCAGTTGCCGGTAAGCGTGAGAAGCAGTCGGGGATCTTTGAATGCTATCGCGTTTCACTCTTAAAGGGAAAGCTTAAGCGTCCCCCGACTTTTTATTCCTAATGACACCAGGAAATCGAGCCTGATGCCAGCAACGCTCAGAAATGTAATCGGGAGCGCACACAATGTTCTCGCACATCTTCTGTGATGTACCGTATCGCTGAGGAGCTTCTTGTATAATGTAGAAGAATCCATTGTAAACGCAGAAGTGCACGGCTGAGCAAGTAGGTTTAAGCTCATGAACTTGATTTCCGCCAAGGAAACCTGTCCATGCTTTCACACTCGAAAACTGGCATAGCGCAAAAAAGAAAGGAAGAAACAAGCAGAGCCGGCCAGATAAAGAACAGAGCGCTGACTTTCAGCTGTTTCTTCCTTTCTACGTTGCGCTGTACCAGTTTTAGAATGCAACACCAACTCGCCCAATCCTCCACCCTAGTGAACATGATTTCACACTTGCTTTGTAGAAAGCCTACTGCACTATCAATATGCCGACTGTTTTTAACTGCACCAAAGAAAAATACTAACCAATATAAGTCTTGGTGAGATCATTTTATCATTCGAATGCTCATATTGGTAATCTCTAGATACGGATAAGTTGAGACGTGGTGTGCGTAATTAACGAAGGTACCTTAATTAATTTTCAAATACTGATCTTACATGACTAAAGAAAATGAGTAGTTTGGAGCCCGTCCTCGAGATTATCTAGCCGAGCAAAGACATTTTGATTGAACAAGCGTCTGTAAGAGCTATGCGAACAAATATTATCAATATAACGGTCTTGGAAAGCGTAACTGACACAGAAAAAGGACGTCTGTAAAGTCAGCCTGACAGCACGTAGCCTATTGTGATGTCAATAATATGGCTCCGTAAGCGTGTTACTAGTGGACAGTCCGCTTTCGATTTTTATGAAGACGAAGCTTTAGCTCGGGCCCAACTCCGACGCGGCCTATTCAAATACATGTAAAACGCCAAAACGTTTTTCTGAGATAACCCCTGGAATGCCCTTAATGAAATTTGTTGCATTTGAGGGAGAAAGCTAAATTCTAGTGAATTTGGGAAGCGGAATATCAATTTAGGGCCTTGATTGTATGAAAAGGATTCTAAAAACTGTAAAGTTTGAAAAACATAGAAGCCGGAAATTTATAAATAATTGTTGTGCATCAAAAACAGATATCACGATTCTAAAAACGGTATTCACTAGATCATTTAAAGCGGACAAATTTGATATGTCATTAGACACATTACGGGAATTTTTTACGCCGTGTACAAGGGTTCCGCAAAGTCTGTACTTACATATTACTAATTTTTTTTAGATTCTTGTGTAACAAATCCGCTTTAGATGTCCGCTTTAGATGTACTATTAGATGCAATTCACATATTTGTAACATCATTTCTCGTTGTTGAGTTACAGCGTTGTAAACTTGATAGTTACGTTTTCTGAAGAGTTTCGAATTTTGTCAATTTTGAATAAAGAATTGACGATCTAAATCGAAAATTCGAAACCAACAGTCACTAGATCTTAAATCTTCCTTTCAAATGCAGTAAACCTCGACAAATTTGGTGCAGTATTTCCCCATAAAAACGAATTCTCCTGTTACATGTATTTAGATTAGAGTACCCGAGCTATAAAGCTTCCTGTTTTTGATTCCGAGGCAAGCAGTTCACAGTTTTGGTATCAATATACTTTATATATATATATATATATATATATATATATATATATATATATATATATATATATATATATATATATATATATATATATATAGCGAAGTTTAACGCTAGAACGTTATCTAGTGAGGCGAGTCTAGCAGTGCTATTGCAGGAATTAGAGGGCAGTAAATGGGATATAATAGGGCTCAGTGAAGCTAGGAGGCCAAAAGAAGCATATACAGTGCTAAAAAGCGGGCACGTCCTGTGCTACCGGGCTTAGCGGAGAGGCGAGAACTAGGAGTCGGATTCCTGATTAAAAAGAATATAGCTGGTAACATACAGGAATTCTATAGCATTAAAGACGGTGGCAGGTGTTGTTCTGAAACTTAATAAGAGGTACAAAATGAAGGTTGTACAGGTCTACGCCCCTACATCCAGTCACGATGACCAGGAAGTCGAAAGCTTCTATGGAGACGTGGAATCTGCGACGGGTAAAGTCAAAACAAAATACACTATACTGATGGGCGACTTCAATGCCAAGGTGGGCAAGAAGCAGGCTAGAGACAAGGCTGTGGGGGAATATGGCATAGGCACTAGGAATAGCAGGGGAGAGTTATTAGTGGAGTTTGCGGAACAGAATAATGTGCGGATAACGAATACCTTCTTCTGCAAGCGGGATAGACGAAAGTGGACCTGGAGGAGCCCGAACGGCGAGACTAGAAATGAAATAGACTTCATACTCTGCGCTAACCCTGGCATCATACAAGATATGGACTTGCTCAGCAAGGTGTGCTGCAGTGACCACAGGATGGTAAGAACTCGAATTAGCCTAGGCCTGAGGAGGGAACGGAAGAAACTGGTACATAAGAAGCCGATCAATGAGTTAGCGGTAAGAGGGAAAATAGAGGAATTCCAGATCAAGCTACAGAACAGGTTTCGGCTTTAACTCAGGACGAGGACCTTAGTGTTGAAGCAATGAACGACAATCTTGTGGGCATCATTAAGGAGTGTGCAATAGAAGTCGGTGGTAACTCCGTTAGACAGGATACCAGTAAACTATCGCAGGAGACTAAAGATCTGATCAAGAAACGTCAATGTATGAAAGCCTCTAACCCTACAGCTAGAATAGAACTGGCAGAACTTTCGAAGTTAATCCACAAGCGTAAGACAGCTGACATAAGGAATCATAATATGGACAGAACTGAACATGCTCTCAGGAACGGAGGAAGCCTAAAAACAGTGAAGAAGAAACTAGGAATTGGCAAGAATCAGATGTATGCGTTAAGAGACAAAGCCGGCAATATCATTACTAATATGGATGAGATAGTGCGAGTGGCTGAGGAGTTCTATGGAGATTTATACTGTACCAGTGGCACCCACGACGATAATGGAACACATAATAGTCTAGAGAAACTCGAAATCCCACAGGTAACGCCGGAAGAAGTAAGGAAAGCCTTGGGAGCTATGCAAAGGGGGAAGGCAGCTGGGGAGGATCAGGTAACAGCAGATTTGCTGAAGGATGGTGGGCATATTGTTCCAGAGAAACTGGCCACCCTGTATACGCAATGCCTCATGAATTTGAGCGCACCGGAATCTTGGAAAAACGCTAACATAATTCTAATCCATAAGAAAGGGGGCGCCAAAGACCTGAAAAATTATAGACCGAACAGCTTATTGTCGGTTGCCTACAAAGTAGTTACTAAGGTAATTGCAAATAGAATCAGGAACACCTTAGACTTCCGTCAACCAAAGGATCAGGTAGGATTCCGTTAAGGCTAGTCAACAATAGACCATATTCACACTACCAATCAGGTGATAAAAAAATGTGCGGAATATAACCAACCTTTATATATAGCTTTCATTGATTACGAGAAAGCGATTGATTCATTCGAAACCTCAGCAGTCATGGAGGCACTGCGGAATCAGGGTGTAGACGAGCCGTATGTAAAAATACTGGAAGATATCTATAGCGGCTCCACAGCCACCGTAGTCCTCCATAAAGAAAGCAACAAAATCCCAATAAAGAAAGGCGTCAGGCAGGGAGATACGATCTCTCCAATGCTATTCACAGCGTGTTTACAGGAGGTATTCAGAGACCTGGATTGGGAAGAATTCGGGATAAGAGTTAATGGAGAATACTTTAGTAACTTGCGATTTGCTGATGATATTGCCTTGCTTAGTAACTCAGGGGACCAGCTGCAATGCATGCTTACTGACCTGGAGAGGCAAAGCCGAAGGGTGGGTCAAAAAATTAATTTGCTGAAAACTAAAGTAATGTTTAACAGTCTCGGAAGAGAACAGCACATTACGATAGGTAGTGAGGCACTAGAAGTGGTAAGGGAATACATCTACTTAGGACAGGTAGTGACTGCGGATCCGGATCATGAGACTGAAATAATCAGAAGAATTAGAATGGGCTGGGGCGTGTTTGGCAGGCATTCTCAGATCATGAACAGCAGGTTGCCATTATCCCTTAAGAGAAAAGTTAATAACAGCTGTGTCTTACCCGTACTCACGTACGGGTCAGAAACCTGGAGGCTTACGAAAAGGGTTCTACTTAAATTGAGGACGACGCAACGAGCTATGGAAAGAAGAATGATAGGTGTAACGTTAAGGGATAAGAAAAGAGCTGATTGCGTGAGGGAACAAACGCGAGTTAATGATATCTTAGTCGAAATCACGAAAAAAAGAAATGGGAGGGCATGGGCAGGACACGTAATGAGGAGGGAAGATAACCGATGTTCATTAAGAGTTACGGAATGGATTCCAAGGGAAGGGAAGCGTAGCAGAGGGCGGCAGAAAGTTAGCTGGGCGGATGAGATTAAGAAGTTTGCAGGGACAACATGGCCACAATTATTACATGACCGGGGTAGTTGGAGAAGTATGGGAGAGGCCTTTGCCCTGCAGTGCGCGTAACCAGGCTGATGATGATGATACTAGCGAACGTGTGCCGCCGAAACCTTGCTTGGTCGCAGAAGCGACTCATGATGCAATGATGGTGCAGGTTTAGCGCGTCGCTGGCTTGAAGATGGTGAGCTGCCGCCGCGGGAACGAAGATAACGAAGGTGAACAGCTAGGTAGCGGCTCACAGAGCCGCGCCGATGGTGACTGTGCCATCGTGACGAAATCTTGGGCGGCGATATTGACGGCGTAGGCGTCTTTTTTTCTTTTGTGCCTTGATTTCGCTTTCAGAAAGAGATAGTGCTATCAATGAAGAGTAATTCGTTCTTGTCTCGTAGATTTAAGTACTGGTTTAAATATACTCTATATCCCGAACTCGAATTCGAATTAGCCTAGACCTGAGAGAACTCGAATTAGCCTAGACCTGAGGAGGGAACGGAAGAAACTGGTACATAAGAAGCCGATTAATGAGTTAGCGGTAAGAGAGAAAATAGAGGAATTCCAGATCAAGCTACAGAACAGGTATTCGGCTTTAACTCCGGAAGAGGACCTTAGTGTTGAAGCAATGAACGACAATCTTGTGGGCATCATTAAGGAGTGTGCAATGGAAGTCGGTGGTAACTCCGTTAGGCAGGATACCAGCAAACTATCGCAGGAGACGAAAGATCTGATCAAGAAACGCCGATGTATGAAAGCATCTAACCCTACAGCTAGAACGGAACTGGCAGAACTTTCGAAGTTAATCAACAAGCGTAAGACAGCTAACATAAGGAAGTATAATATGGATAGAATTGAACATGCTCTCAGGAACGGAGGAAGCCTAAAAACAGTGAAGAAGAAACTAGGAATTGGCAAGAATCAGATGTATGCGTTATGAGACAAAGCCGGCAATATCATTACTAATATGGATGAGATAGTTGAAGTGGCTGAGGATTTCTATAGAGATTTATACAGTACCAGTGGCACCCTCGACGATAATGGAAGAGAAATTAGTCCAGAGGAATTCGAAATCCCAAAGGTAACGCCGGAAGAAGTAAAGAAAGCCTTGGGAGATATACAAAAGGGAAAGGCAGCTGGGGAGGATCAGGTAACAACAGATTTGTTGAAGGATGGTGGACAGGTTGTTCTAGAGAAACTGGCCACCCTGTACACGCAATGCCTCATGACCTCGAGCGTACCGGAATCTTGGAAGAACGCTAACATAATCCTAATCCATAAGAAAGGGGACGCCAAAGACTTGAAAAATTATAGACCGATCAGCTTACTGTCCGTTGCCTACAAACTATTTACTAAGATAATCGCAAATAGAATCAGGAACACCTTAGACTTCTGTCAAGCAAAGGACCAGGCAGGATTCCATAAAGGCTACCCAACAATTGATCATATTCACACTATCGATCAGGTGAAAGAGAAATGTGCGGAATATAGCCAACCCTTATGTATAGCTTTCATTGATTACGAGAAAGCGTTTGATTCTGTCGAAACCTCAGCAGTCATAGAGGCATAACGGAATCAGGGTGTAGACGAGCCGTATGTAAAAATACTGAAAATATATATAGCGGCTCCACAGCCACCGTAGTCCTCCATAAAGCAAGCAACAAAATCCCAATAAAGAAAGGCGTCAGGCAGGGAGATACGATATCTCCAATGCTATTCACAGCGTGTTTACAGGAGGTGTTCAGAGACCTGGATTGGGAAGAATTGGGGATAAAAGCTAATGGAGAATACCTTAGTCACTTGCGATTCGCTGATGATATTGCCTTGCTTAGTAACTCAGGGGACCAATTGCAATGCATGCTCACTGATCTCGAGAGGCAAAGCAGAAGAGTGGGTCTAAAAATTATTCTGCAGAAAATTAAAGTAATGCTTAACACTCTCGGAAGAGAACAGCAATTTACAATAGGCAGCGAGGCACTGGAAGTTGTAGGTGAATACATCTACTTAGTGCAGGTAGTGACGGCGGATCCGGATCATGAGACAGAAATAATCAGAAGAATAAGAATGGGCTGGGATGCGTTTGGCAGGCATTCTCAGATCATGAACAGCAGGTTGCCATTATCCCTCAAGAGAAAAGTATATAATAGCTGTGTCTTACCAGTACTCACCTACGGGGCAGAAACCTGGAGGTTTACGAAAAGGGTTCTACTCAAATTGAGGACGACGCAACGAGCTATGGAAAGAAGAATGATAGGTGTAACGTTAAGGGATAAGAAAAGAGCAGATTGGGTGAGGGAACAAACGCGAGTTAATGACATCTTAGTTGAAATCAGGAAAAGGAAAAGGGCATGGGCAGGACATGTAATGAGGAGGGAAGATAACCGATGGTCATTAAGGGTTACGGACTGGATCCCAAGGGAAGGGAAGCGTAGCAGGGGGCGGCAGAAAGTTAGGTGGGCGGCTGAGATTAAGAAGTTTGCAGGCATGGCATGGCCACAATTAGTACATGACCGGGGTTGTTGGAGAAGTATGGGAGAGGCCTTTGCCCTGCAGTGGGCGTAACCAGGCTGATGATGATGATGATGATGATGATGATGATGATGATTATGATGATGATATCCCATTCATCCCGGAGAGTAGGCGTAAGCGGGGAAGTGCTGACAGACACACACACACAGACACACACACGCACACACACACACACACACACACACACACACACACGTGCGCACACACACACGCACGCACACAAGCACGCTCGGACGCACACAGAGAGATACGACACATTGTCGCCCGCTTTTACATTTATTCGCGTCCAGGCGTCACACACACACAAAATGTGCGCACGCAGGCACACGGAACTGCACGCACACACGCTCTCGTGCGCACGCAGATTCAAATACGTAGACACAAACACGCACGCACACGCAAATGCAATTACACACGCAAGCACTCTCAAGTCATGTACACGCATATACACTCCGTCTCCTTCCCTGCTGCCTCGCAAGAATATGCGCGTGCAAACAGACTGAATGACACTCGTTCTGCTATTGCCGTTCGAACTCCAGCTGTAAGAAATGGCTTTACGGTTTAAATTTGGCGCTTCTTCAAGTCAATGTGCGCTCTGCCCATAGGGTACAACGCCATTTGCCCCTGTCGTGTGACATAACCGCCCATCCCCGACCGAAACACTGCTTTAACGCACCACCAATGCTCTGACTAAGTGTCATAACTGCATATGTTGTTACGAACGACAACCTATTGGCGCAGACAGTGCAAGCTGGTTGATACTCGGCTATTATACAGAAATAAAATTGTTTGAAATTTCGCCCACTCAATTACGCATGTCTATTGCCGTGAAGTTCTACAGGATGGTGAAGGTGAAATTTCCAGAATTCCTGAGTATGTCCATGCTACAAGGCACGATAGTATCTTTTTTAACGTAACACAAAGGCGTGCGCATGCTTGTTGTTGTTCAAGGAATAAAAGCTGATAATAAAAGCGATTACCTAACAACTAAACACCCCGATGCTGCGTTTTATGTTGCAGAGTTAGAAAATATATTTTTTGAAGAGCCCTTCTGAAAAAAAAAACAAATTTGAAACCAAATCTTGAGTTTCGTGTTACGGCCATCTCGTGGAAGACTATCAAACTGAGTGCTACGTCACGTCAAAAAAAAAAGAAGGTGTATCACACAGCACGGCATCGAACCACTGCCCGCACGACGCAGAACGATAGGTGCGAGCTATTTAAAACGACTCGGCCCGGCTTCGAACGCTTCAGCGAGTGATACGCTCGGGTTTTCATAGATAACACGTGAACTTGCACGGCTGCGTTTCAAAAATTGCTTTCGGGAACAGTGTTACGACATGTGTAGAGAGTTGAGACTGACATCAATCGAAAGCTGAGCTTCCGGACTGCATACGCTGCTTTGACTTTTACAATAGACGCCACAGTTTTGTCACAGTTGACGTTTTTGTCTCGAAAATTTAGCACAAATTTTTGTTGCTTCCATAGGCTTCTATTGCAGAATCTTTAACCACTCTGGGCACATACTTCCTGCTTGCCACAGCATGATCACTGCATTTCGTTCGTGTGGATTGTCTTCTAGAACATGTCTGTCACCTGCCTTGTTTCAATGATCGATATGCAGCTTTTGTTATTCGCGAAAAACCAGCTCGTTCCATTGAGAACGCGCTAGATTCGCGCCGGGGCCGCTTGGGGCGCTAGTTGGTACGTGTTCAGAAAAGCCGCATACGTGCTGGGTAATCGTGGCCAACAACCATCTTACGCGCTATGCGGAAACTTGCCGTTTATCCAGCGCTTCTGCAAGTGACGTCGCCTGGTTTCTGCTGTGCTACGTCATCCTTCGCCACGGAGCTTCCAGGGAATTACTCAATGACAAAGGCCACGTCTTCCTCTCCGACGTCATCGAGGCTCTCGTCAAAGAATTCCGCATCATTCATCGCACCATGACTGCATACAATCTGCAGACTAATGGCATTACAGAGCGCTTTAATCGCACTCTTGGTGACATGGTGTCCACGTACGTTGCATCCGACCAAATAAAATGGGACCGTGTTCTACCATTTCTGACCCACGCTTACAATACCCCCACACAGACTACTACAGGATTTTCGCCCTTCTTTCTCCTGTACAGACGCGAACGGTTTTTCACAATTGATACTATCCTTCTGTACTGCCCTGACACCACGGAAACCACTACCTTACCTGAAGCTGCTGCACACGCAGGATCGAGTGTTGCAAGCTACCCCATATATTTACGTCAGAAGACCAGCAACGCAAGAAGCACCATCGAGAAACTTCCCATATTCCTGTATCCTATGCTCCTGTCTCGCTAGTGTGACTTTGGGTTCCTGCTCCTACCCCTTGACTGTCACCGAAACTCGCGTCGAAGTACCAGGGCCCATACCGCGTGATCAAGCAAACGTCTCCAGTGAACCACATCGTGATACCCCTCGAGCTACCTTTGGATCATCGCCGTCGAGGACGTGAAATTGTGCATGTCAAGCGTCTCAAGCCGTACTATGATCCGCCTGTGTTAACCTACCCGTAGGTCGCCGGGACGGCTTTCTTTTCCCCGGGGGAGCTAGCTGTACTGTAAAATAAGGAGCAGTGTGGCTGTGGCTGTTAGAGAGAGAACGACGATGAGGAAGAAAAACCTGGTTTCGGTGCTCGATCGGCTGTACTACCTCTCGCTGCTCTATCGTTCTAGTCGCGAAAGCTGACTACCCAAAGTGCTTCGCGGCAATATATATATATATATATATATATATATTGTCACGTGGTGGTGACGTTAAGAACACAGTAGCAATACTGTGAAAGGCAAAACTAGATTTTATTGGGCGAACCTGTGCCCACAAAACAGGCTACACTTATAGCACAACGAAAGCGGCGAACAGAGTCGGCGATCGTCGGAAATCTGATCTGCGGGTCAAGCGCGTCGGCTTTTATACAGCAGTCGTCGAATGTTCCAGACTAATCGTTCGGACCCGCGTGCCTTCCACAATGTTCTACACCATTCGCGTCACGCGATGAAATCAGATAACACAACGTTCGGCGACAACAGACAGCCGGGTAGAAGCATCGATAACTTTCCAGAAACTTCGGATACATGCAGGCGCGTCCCGCGCTGTGCGATTACATTTGTTAGGCGGCGAAACGTGGTCGCCCGATAAAGATAAGTATCACGTGTCAATATATATATATATATATATATATATATATATATATAGTAAGATTTTGTATGTGCAATAATATCCGTGCCCTGTTGCTCCCCTAAGTAAATCAGCGTATGAGTATTAGTGTCGGTGTGAACATTGGTGGATGTGGGATTGAGAAGAGCTCTCAGGAGGTGCCAAGTACGTTTTGTGCCCAGCGTATATTTCAGTGGGCCAGAAATGTTGGTCAAGTTTGAACAAGCGGAGTGGCATATTGTGCAGGCTCTTCCGTGACTGCAGCGATACCAAGGCGAAGTTTGCGGTTTAATCTCTGGCGTTTCCATCGTTTGGGAAAGCTTCGATGAGCCTCCGATAAATTTATTTATTTATTCATTTACTTTGTTACTGTCAGTGCCATTGAGGCGTTAAAGATAGGAATAGTAAATACTTATACAAAAATAAAGAAGGAGAGTTTAAACATAGGTGATGAAGAAGCGCAGGTTTGCAAGCTTCAGGTTCAGGAATGGAGACGATGCAGGCGGCCATGTGGTTCCAGTCTGAGCTGCTCTTGGGGAGGAGAGAACAAAAATATTGCTTAGTTTTTCAACTTGGAACGCCTGCTTTGAATCGATGATCTATGCGGGCTGATACATAATTAGGCGCAGTGAAGAGACTTTGTTTGAATGATTTGTTTGCGTAATATATTTGGTGGAAAGTGGAGAGCTGAGAAAGATGATGCCACATAGAAAGATCTGGAAGGTCTAGGGTTCTTTCCATATGTGTGACACCAGATGCACGACAGTAGTTAGCCAAAATAAAACGAGCTGAACGATTCTGAACACATTCTGGAGTATTAATCAATTACTTTATATTAGGGTCCCATGCGGAAGACGCATATTCCATCTTAATTAGAACGACCGTTTTACAGAAAAGCAATTTTAACGCAACCGGAGCTAATGAAAAATTACGGCGAAGGAAACCAAGCATGGAATTAGCATTGTTAGATATGTTTTTGATATGCGTTTTCCATGAAACGTCACTGGTGATATGTACGCCAAGGTATTTATACACAGACACAAAGGATAAATGAAAGCCATTGAGAACATATGGATGCGAATTAGCTTTGGAAGGAACTCGTGTTATTTTCATTGCCTTGCACATGGATATATTAGGTTCCTTAGGCCAATTGTTGCACCATGCAGAAATGCTGTTAATTTCATTCTGAAGAACATTAGTATCAGATGGGTGAGAAATTTCTCGATATATAACACAGTCGTCAGCGAACAGCCCGCTAGATTATGTTACGAGATCAGGAAGATCAATAATATAGATTAGGAAGAGGAGAGGTCCTTGTACAGATCCTTGAGGAACACCCGATATTGCTCATGAAAGATTACAGTTATGGCCATTATTTGTCACGTACTGTGTGTGATTAGGCAAAGAAACATTCCATGCATTTTATTATGGCATCATATATGCTTAGTTTACTAAGTATAGAAAGCAGAAAAGGATGACACATGGTATCAAATTCTTTATCGAAATCAATGAATATGCAATCAACGATGGAGGAACGATCCAAAACTGCAAGAAGGTTATTAGTAAAAGCGGTTAACTGCGTTTGACAAGAATGATTTATTCAATAACCCTGATGATTGTCTGTAAAAGAAGAAATTGGATTCAAGGTGACTGACGAGGGCAGAATGGATAACATGCTCCAGTAATTTGCATGGAATTGACGTTAATGACACTGATCGGTAATTTGAAGGACTGTGAACATCACCAGACTTGATCACTGGGACCACCTTGCCCAAGTTTTAGTCATCGGGGAGCGTGCCAGTCTCCACAGGTTGTGTAAAAATCTCTGTCAGCATAAGGAAAGAGTAAGTATAGGTGCTCTTCAACAACTTCTTGTTAATATGGTGAACACCTGAAGAGGATGGCAATTTAGTGTTATCGACGAGTTTGGAGATTCCTTCCCAGTCAATGATGGTATCATCCATCAATGGGAAGTTTAGGGAAAGTGTGTCGGGGAGGGTATCCGCAGTAGTTGTTGAGAAACATGAAGAAATTATGTTATTTAATAATGTGAAAGATTGGCTCCGTGGAACCAGAGCACTGCGGTTACATTTCAGTATGATGCCTTGTTTTGCATTCACATTAAGGATGGCCCGGAATTAGCGCGGCTTAGTAATCAGTAACCGTTTTATGATCCCTTCGAATCCAGCAGTGCTTTATTTTACAGGATTAAAATACTTCCGTTTACCTTATCCTCCGAAATGAAAGTCGCTATTTTAGTGAAAAACATAATATGTCGCAATCGCTCATTGCCATTTAGTATGTTTGTGATTCCTACAGGAAATACCTGACACGCTATTCACGTAAATTTCAATTTATCAGTTACCCAAAACACATACGGTCAAACATTATTTCAGCATCACTGTACAAGAATACGGAACACCGTACTAATAGAAGTGAAGAGCGCTAGCAACTTTGTGTTCTCCATAAAAAAAGATTATAGCTTTCAAAGATCGGTTAGAAATGTTGCACTGTCTTTACGGTGATATTGTTCCTGTAATCATACTATCTTATTGCTGCACTGAATTCCATCTATCAGTCGCGCTTGTTAACCTGCAGCGACGATATATACGCTTTTCTTGTTTATCAAGTGCTTCAATTAAATATTGAACCACGGTAAACCTTTAGTACACGCTATTTGTCGAAGTGAAATGTAGTTTTCAGTGAGGGCTCTTCATTTGCCTTTAAAATGCGACGAGTTATTGTGTAGCGACCGTTCCCAAAATCTGGGAGAGAATACGTCAGCAAATGCCTCTAGTTCAGTGTTAATTGCACAATAATTTCCTTTGTTGCAATCTCGAATTATGATGTTTCACTGGATGAGGTGAACGTGACGACATAGCGAAGTTGATAACTGAATGGTCGCTTAGTCCTGGTAAAGTGTGAGAGATGAAACGAAATTACGTTTGGAGGAGGTGGGGGTCTACTTGGGGGCATTCTTGTTGTTAATCTTTCTTCCAGCTCTGTCGAGGGCGTGTTGTATCTTCTGAGTGCGAGAGTCCAAGGTTTGCGGTGTGGTATACTCCATGGCGATGTACGAGCGGAGTGTATCCCAGTCGACGAGGGTCTGAATTTTGGGCCAGATAGTTTTGAAATTTTGTGTTAGAATTGTTTCTATCACGTGGGGATCGCTGCCTAATGCATCCGGGCGGACCTCGTGCACTTTCACTGTCGCATGCGCGCTTGCCATGGTGAGGTCTGGCTTGGTGTCCCTTGCCGTACAGGTACCCACTATCACTGGTATAGTAGGATCGCTGATTAAAGCGAGCGCGTGATGTATCATAGCGTTATGTATAAGGTTTTCCTTCGGCGTGTAAGTTATGTAACCCAGTCCCGTATGGCGGGCGTTAAAGTCGCTCTCAATGACTCGATGTATACATCGTGTTTGAGCAAGAATTTCCGGTATCCTTGTGCCCTTATCTTTAGGGGACTGTATATTTTGGCAACCAACAGTCCTCCCGATGTGGGGTTGGACGGGATCATCTCGCGAGTGGTGCACTCGGCTCCTCCTCCTGAAGGACTCCTTCGTCTAGGTTCGGTCTAATAAGGGCGGGGGGGGGGGGTTCATTACTAAGAATAGCGGCACGCGATGTTACTGATGCCACGTGGTACCCCTGCAAGTATAGAGACACGGATCCTGTTTTTTTTTTTTTTTGCAGGGCCACTATATATGGCGGGTTTGGAAAGTGTTGAATGTATACGGCCAATTGGGGGAGTTTCTTTTTGATGCTTCTACAATTCCATTGCCATATGGTTACGTAAGATGAAGTGTGGTTTTGTGGTGGAGGAGGTAAGCCCGCTCTACCCGAATTCGGTCGCTTATTGCAATTGGCCATGTTGAGGCGTAACGGAGGTTGAAACCCCCAACTGTGAGCTTGTCATCTCCTCCGTGGGCTGAGGAGAGCGGCGGCGGCAAGTTTGGGCTGTTTATGCTTACGGGTGGGTGACGATTGGAGAATGCGAATCGAAGAGGTTATTGTAGTTTCTATTTTATCGATGCGTTGATTAAACGCAGTCTCCGATCTTTTTAGAACCTGTTCTTGCTCCTTAACCATTTGTCCTTTAACAGCCTCGCTGCTGTCGCTTACAAATTTTAGAATTAGTTGCTTAAGGCCTTGTCTGCATTCTGGGGTTTGGAAATATTGTGCACCGATCTGTTGTGAGAGGAGTGGTGCATGGGGTGGCGCTGGATGGGGAGGTATAGGGGAGGCCTGCTTCAACGGGCTACATTTCAGTGTCGGCCAGGCACCCTCCTGGCACCCCCCAGTTGCCAAACCGTATGAAATCTTAAGACCTCCTCTTGCCGCCCAGCAAGGTGCATGGGTGGGACGCTCATCTGTATATTACATTTGTGTACCTATGTTTTGCATATGAATAAACTTCAACTTCACGTGGCGTTGTGCAGGAGGGAGCGGCCGGTGGTCCCCGAGTGGTGGCGCAGGTGTCCCTATGGTAGGAGGTACTCGGGGTTGAAGCTTTTTTGGCTTTCGTGATATGATATTTTCGCTTCGTCGAGTCGGGCGGCGCTCTGAGGTCCTTGGCTACAGGCATCCTTAGGAATGTTGTTAGGTTGTTGGTTTGTCGTGGATACCTCGGTACTCCGTCTCAGTTGAGTCGTATTGGGTCTTTTTGGGCGCTGGCGTCCATGTTTGACCGCTTTTGGCCCGAGTCTCTCTGACGAGCTGGGCAACCCAAGTCGATGATGGCATGGTCAGCGGATCCGCAGTTAAGACAGCGTGCAACTTTCGTGCTGTTTATCTGGGCTAAGCAAGCCGCAGTTTCTGTACCGCCGTTCTTGTGGGCATGGGCAGATGTTGAGTCGATGTCCGTTTCGGAGCAGCAGTGGCACACTTGGGTGACTGGGCGGAAAGATCTGCATCGAAATTCTATGCCTTGAAAGGCCCTCGAAGGCGTGGAGACATGCTCCGTGTGTTCCGAAGGGTCGGGCTTGCGTTATGTCAATATCACGGGGGTAGGGGACCGTATTGTTCATGAAGGCTTCCTCGGTAGGTATAGGTAGGGCGCCTGTGATTATCCCGTTGCCGGAGTCGTCCACGGAAGCCATATACGCAGAGACTTGATACGATTTGCTGACGATGAGGAGCGTCTGAATGTGGCAAAACTTTACCGCCAGGTCAGAGTCCGGGGTGTTGACCACGGCAGTCGTATGCACGGCACTTGTGCACTCGTATGCACGCCGCTGGAGGCAGTGGAGCTCGGAGTGCGATTTTTATCGCGGTTCTCAGCGGTAAGACTGCTTCTTGCTGTCATATACCTCCTCATATTCGGAGAATCCACTTGGGGTCCCCTGCGGGGAGGCGCGGCCAGTCGGGTCCGTGTCGACGTTCGCGTGAGTCGAATGGGGCGATTGCTGTCTTGGAGGACTCCTCGGTGACAACCCTCCGTCAGCGAGGGTCGACCACCGTGGAGTGTGAGGTACGAGTGGCTGAGGATGTGCATCATTGGACGTGTTGGCTGCTTCGCTCAGGCCGAGGCGGTAGTCGCAGGACTCGATGTTCCACTCGGGCTCAAAGTCTTCATCCATGCAGTCAAGTTTGTCTGCCGTGTCGTAATTGCTGGCGTCCATCCTCACGGCTCGGGCCCCTACCCCGCGAGCCGCGTTGCGGAGCACGTCGGATGCCGACGCGGCGTCCGCATCCGCCGTGCCACTGTCGCGGTGGCGCGTTTCGTCTTAACGCGGTGATCTCTGCTAAGGAATTTCAAACGGCCGTCTCAGGCTAAGAACAGAGCCTAGCCCAGAAATATTGCTGTCAAGTAAAGGCTGGTGACTTGCTGGTGCCGATGGTTGTAGGATTTTGTGCCGATGGTCAGATTCCTGGTGGTAGAGGGTGCATTAGCAGAGCCAGATGCGACACGATGGGCATCTGCCGGTGCCCAGGTAGAAACCCGCGGTGTGGGAGTGTGCGCTCCTTTTGAATGTCTTTTCCTATAGACGTCCGCACGTCGAGTTTCATGCTAGACGCCAGGTCTCGTTTCTCCGCTGGCGGAACATTTCACCTCCCACGCTTCCGTCGCTTCCCTTCAAGGTCGCGCCCGCGCTTAGCTCACGCTGCGTGCGAAACCTGTCTTGTCTGCGAGGGCGCCTTTTCGGAAGACTACAAATTAATATTGTGCTGTTAACTGCTACAACAGCGACGAAAATGAGAGAAGGTTGATACCACTAATGAAATTCTAAAGATTCCGAAGACAATGGTACACGAAAAAGGCAGAACACAGACATGGATTACCGTGGTGCGTCGAACAAAGTAAACAACTGGCAAACAAAGAGATCTCGTGCAATGATTGCTGCTCTGTAAATGACGACTTTTACATGTACTCCAGGTGCATTTCATGATCCCTGTATATATAATCTCTTCCTTCAGATACAAACTTTCAGTTATTGAACCAGCGCTTGTTCTGTCTTCTTTCTCGTGTTTCGTTTGTGTATGCGCTGCCCAAGAATGGAAACAACTTCTGTGGCATGCGATAGCAGGGGCCGGAGTTCCCGCGTGCCGAGAAATTAAATATGTGCACGATGCATTGAACATGACCGCAGTTCATTCTTGCATCACCACTGCACCGATCGGTAGAGTTACTGGAAGATATATGCCATGTCTTGGTCGCTCCAGCATTTCTGAAGCAGAAATGATTACTGTTTTCAACTTTCGTCTCTTGATCACTGCTAAAAAATTACAAACTATTTATGCTGCTGTCTCTATTCTATATTGTAGGGGATGTACTAGTTAAAATTGTGTATGCATGTCTATTTGTGCTATGGGGTCATATATTTTGTATATTTCCGCGCAATTCCATGTAGAAGACAGGCTAGAGCCAAAGACATCAAACGAAGTTTCAAGCATGACTCGAACACCCGCTACACCGACGCGGCCAAGTATTCGCATTAAGACGCGTATGCTCTCAGCGTCGCAGACTCCCGAGGCTGCGAGTTAGCATCGGCAACCATCAAGGCACGCAACCCGGAAACGGTTGACGAAGCGGAAATCGCTCTCGCCACCACCACATGCACAGACGCAGTGCTTATATTCATTGACTCTCGGGCCGCCTGTAAAAACTGCTCGAGGGGCCCCTTCTCGGCTGATGCACTCACGATGCTAATAAGACGAAGCACTCCGCTCCCGTACACCTGCGTAACGTGGGTACCCGTACACGAGTGACTAAAGGGGAATGAAGCGGCCCATGCCGCGGCCCGCGAGCGCGTGAGCCAGGCTCCCCTCGCCCCACGTGCTCTCCGACCCGCGACAAAAGAGGCGGACACCGTGCCCACCAACTGTTTGGCCCTATTACAACACTACAGGCTCGAGCGCCGAGTATACCCAGAACCTCACCCTAAAATCGGCAGAGAAGAAAGCATATTCCTTAGAGGCCTACGAAGTAACACGTACACTCACGGAACGATAATGCACTGCCTCTACCCGACGCTCCACGGCTACCGCTGCGCAATCAGCAACGTACCCGACACGCTGTCACACTTGCTCCTGGAATGCTTCTGGCAGGAAGGCAGCGAAATTCAACAGAAAATGAATACGGAACGAGCACAAGAAACAAATGACAACCACCTATTGGAAACGTGCGAGGCCCAGCTCGCCCTCGGGGACCTGGAAGTCCAACGATAACTCATCGCCAGGACCAAGAGGGCAGTCGTAGTCAGAGGGTTCCTGGACTAAGGAGCCTTCCCACCTTAGGGTGATACCGGATCTCGTTCGGGTCACTGTATCGAATAATAAACGTTTCTTTCTCTCTTCTCCGCACAGTGCCGATGGAAATTCGTGGTCGCCAACAGAGACAATACCAACTTGTAGCAGACATTTCATGGGAAACTGCAAAAGTTACTTAGCCAACGCGCCTCGTTTGTACCGCCGATTTCACGGCTACACGTACGATGCCGTTTCCGATTAAATGCTCCGCATCACCAAGGTTGAAAAGCAGACGCAGACCTTTCGCCACACTGCACCCACGAAAATAGTCGTCATCTGCGCAGATCTTTTTAAAGGCAGATCGAAGTGTGTACATATTGCACACGTCCATCGAATGAAACGTCCACACACAGACACACACGCGCGCGGTCGGAAACCTGCGCAAACACGTGCAGTGCAGCAGTCAACCAATGCGGCATGAAGGAGAGACCGGGGCGACGTACACGCACTGGTTGAAATTTCACCAGTCATGCGGCGCTCTCACGCCGCCACGGAAGCGCCGCTTCGGGGTGCCGTTGCCGTCTATGGACGTGAGTTCTTCTGTCGAGCGTTGTTCACTCTTGGAACTCATCCGCGAACCTTCACTTCCCTGCGCCCTTCGAGCACAGAGATAACATTACTGCAGTAAAGGGGCTTTGCCCCTTGATTACTCACAGCAGCCTCTTCTTTCCCATCCTTCCTCATGGCTGTTTTATGTGCCACAATTGCATCGTCCGCTGTCAAAAGCAGGAACATTGCACAGCTGTCATTGACGTGCAAGCTATTTCGTCCTACAAGGTGTTTATCGTACATAAGCTCAAGGACAGCGGTTTCAGTCTGTGATGACACGTTAGCATGAATCCACGGAAGACGGGAAATATATCCGCACGCCGTGCTTCGTTTGTGGCGTGGGACGTGCGTGGTATGCGGCGTTGCATGCGCGCTCGTTTCACGCTTCTTACTTCGAGTTCCACCTGGCCACAATAACTTGGAGAGACAACACAGAGTAACAAAACACGGAGGCTGACGCAATCCTGCACACACTACGCCTTTGCCACGGTACTAAAACCACAGAGCAACACGTGTGAGCGCACACAACTTTCACAAAGCCACCATTGCGGCAGGAGAACATGCCCGCTACAGCAAAATAAAAAATATATAAGAAAAGCAAAATACCACGTCACTTCCTCACTTTTTCCTTACCGCGCGGTGTGGGTAGGGTCTCTCCAGTTTTTTTTCCTTGCTCCATGTCGTAGACCGACAACTAGACAAGGTGGCGGAAGTCATGGCAGTGAGCGCAGCGTCGTCCGAAATGTCGAGCCAAAAGCGCATTAATTCGCCAGACGTAACAGTTCGGGCGCTAATACACGTTTGCAAAGACAACCTCAGTGCATGGCGCTCCAACACGCGCAATGCTCGCATATGCGCCAGAATTCACGATGAAGTAAACGCCGCACTGCCACAAGGTGAAGGTCCTTATGATATGAAGCAGCTGCGGATGAAAATGAAGAACCTTGGCAAGCGCTCTAAGTAGCGAAGCCGTTCGGGGTAGATGTGTAACCACAAGTTCGTCGCGTGCACTGTAGCGGACGATGCGTGCTCATTCTCAGACTCTCGGCAGTGACAGCGCTGCGTTGCCAGCTGCACCTCTCCCAGCATGTAGGCATGGTGTGCTGCAGTTTGCTGAATACGCAAAATGTTTTTTTCATGTGCTGAATGTTCATAACCTCGGCTGCTGCCGTGACGATATTGCATCTGAATTTAAGCCTATTCGCGCAGTTCACTGGCCAATGCCAATGGTGGCATCGGTGGCAATGGTGGCAATGGTGGCATCGGCATTCGAGAATTCGCGAGCTGCTGTTTTTTACATTTCATGCTTGCAACCATTTACCTGAACCAGCTGCCTTTCAACGACATATAGAAAAATTTTATTTACCGCGGTGTTCAACATTTCATCCTGAAACAAACTTCTATGGGTTGCTATCCGTTTGTGTTCTCAATGAAGTTCGACAGATAATGACCTCCTATGCTTGGCGCTTAAGAATGACAGCTTGGTGTAGCGAGCGACAAATAAGAATTCTGCTTCTTAAGATAGTTATAATAACGCAGTAATGCAACGGAAGAAGTGAATGTGATATTTTGTTGTTTGGTACATTAAAATTTACGACATCACTGTTATGCTTTGACTGGAAACATTAGTCTTCGTATTGTCAACTGTTTGTAAAAAAAAACTATGTGCAGGAATGTGTTGTTAGAATATCTTAAGTATACGAAAATACAAACCCAATTGCAATAATTTGAAATTGAGCACAGTGTTATGCATATTTTGCTCCACCAAGGAAAGGCTGCCCTGCACACGTACAGGAGCTGGCGCCTCAATTTAGGCCTATTACTGGCTGCTACACATCCTTCTGGCATCACTGCTAGCGAATGATGACCTTCTGGTTGAAGGAAACATTAAGGTAATGTGCAAGTAATAAATGTATGATAGCACTTTTACTGCTTTGTTCTTGAAAGACATTGCAAACGGAGTTGGCTGCAGCAAGTGAAAAATTATTAGTAAGTTGAGCGTGTAGACATTTCTTCATTTTTCAAGTGCGTAGAATGAGGGAGGCGCCTCGCATGTGGTCTTGTTTTCGTTCAGAAGCGCACACCAGTTCGTGCAACAGTTTTAGGTGTAAGGTAGTAAAATAAACAGAAAAGTGGGCAAGACTGTATACCATATAGTCTTGCCCACTGGCAACTTGCTAACTTGCAGCCTTCGCTTTCTGAATTGGAAAGGTCAGTATTGCAGCGATAACTTCTTCAATTGCATGCTTCATCTGATTAATTCATGGCGCAAATGCATGCAAGCTTCAAATAAACTAGAGCGTAAAATATTTTTCACTGTAATGGTACCTGACCGACGGCTGATCAACCGACGCAGCTAAGTAATACCATAGCTTCAAAGCATGCACAGCATGCACGACTATTTCACAAGCATGGTTTCCGAGTGTCTGTGTAGTTGCAAATGTGCATTGCGCTATTTCCACGTCAACAAAACTACCTTCATCTTTCACCTTGTCTTTTGTTGCACCATGCCAATGAAAAGATTAATAAAGATAAAACAGAGAAGAATGTACACAATCCTTTTTATTTTTGCCTATTCATGCAGTTTGAAAACTATGAATCACACAGTGTGCTAATTCTTGATAATAAGTGCGGCATAGAACATAAATATGCAGAAATATTGTTAATGACGATATATTGGGTGATGCAGAGCAGATTTCGTTTAGAAAAGGAATAAGTTTGCATTGTGGTAGCTTTGTTCATGCCACACTGAAGGCCTGCGCGCCAACATTTATTGGTGTTCGTGGCTTGTTTTTCACTTTTATAGTACCGACACTATACTAAACCTTTCAAGGTACCGAAAGCATATAGAAATATAGATATATATTTGTTGTCAGAGAGAACAGAGAGAAGAAATTTATACAGTGATAAAATAGATTATTCTCATTCTGGAACCCTAGTCGACAGCCCTTCTGGCCTTAGCCGGCCGTTCAACCTGGTCGATCAGCGATTGCTGGTCGGCCAGATGAGAGCTGGAAAGTCACGCCTATCACAGCTCCAACGTGTGTTGTGCTGCCCGATCTATGTCTTTCCGGTTAGAAAGTCCAGCACTTGCTCCGCACGAGGGGCAGGGACCTCCATAGCGCGTTGGAAAGATGGCGTCTAATCTTTTTAGGTGGGCGCAAACCCATGTTTAGATTTTTCTCCAGCTGGTGGTCTCTTGTCCTCTTCGATGTTTATGGGGACGGACGCATATTTGTCGGGTAAAAAGCTGACGGGCGAGCAAGTAACTAGCAATTGAAGGGTTAGAACCTTGTAGGGGACTCTGGTGTGGAAGTCTGAGGGGGCCAATATCACTACTGAGATAGACGCGAACCGCGGCATCTGCTCTCTCATTCCCCTGCATTCCCTGGTGTCCTGGGCACCGGAAGATCGAGTGGTGGTTGTGGAAGCGATGTTGCATTACTGTGCTATAGTTTTTGGGAATTCTGCCTCGTAGTAGGAGGCCACATAAGGCGTGCGAGTCCGCGACGATGGTGCTGTCACGTTCTGTACATTCACCCGTGTGTCTGGTCAGTGCTTCCGTCACTGAGGACTTCTTGAAGGAGAGAGCATTTATCGCTTGGCCGTGTTCGATAAGCCCCACAATGACGAAGTGCTGGTGGTCATGGCGTTTCCTCGGTAGATTAGCTTGTCTTGAGGGGTCAACGTCCTCATAGAAGGCATCATCCCTATTCTCACAGCAAAGTAGTGCACGTAGCCGCACTGTGCGAGCCCTACGTCTCCCCTCGTGACGCTCTAGTTGCATGTTCCAGGGCAAAGGGCCCACGTATAAGTGGTTCCTGCCCGAGGAATCAAGTTCCTCGAGCACCTTTCCCTCGTACTATGGATAGGTCGGTAGCCAGTCCTCTTTATTATGTCTCGACTCGCTGCGGTCCCGCTCAGCTTCTCGAGCTCAGTGATCAGAGTTGCTGAAGCGAGATCACTGTAGGTATTGTAAATACCCAGCGCAAGTAAATATGCCGTTGATGCGTTCTGGAGAAGGCTGAGTGCCCTTTTTAACCTGTTCTAATTATTGTGTCCACGTGGGATTCGTCGGTCATGTTCAATGGCAGAGAAGGCTATAGGTGACCCTGCCGATTATTAAGGCTTGCACCAGCGTGAGGGTGTCTGCCTCTATTATTCCTTGTTTGTGACAGGTAATGCTACGTATCAATTTCGCTAAGTTATTGGTCGTCGTTCATAAGGACCGGACCGCATGAGTGGTCAGCCATTCCGCTGCAACTAAAAGCCTAGTATTCTGAGTTTCGGTAGCTCCTGTATGCGGTGGCCGCCGACAAAAAGCTCCCTAATTTGTTCTTTTCTTACTGCTACCCGGGGGCAGTATATGGATGAATTCTGATGTTTGAGGCGCACATTGCAGAGCGCACTGACGTGCAAAGGTAGACGCTGCATTAGCGGCTTGGTTTCCATTCTTTGTTTCCGAGCGAGCCTTTAGAATACCATAATGTCGTGTGCGTATAAGGTGTAGCCAAAGTATCGCACTTGACCTAGTCGTTTACAGAGATAGAACATTCCTAAATTGAAAAGTAATGGCGAAAGGATCGCTCCCTCTAGGGTTCCTCTGTTGGGTGGTTCGAAATTTTCTGATCGGATCCGTCCTAGGCTTATCGTTGCTGTTTTTCCCGTGAGGAGCATGTGGATGCAGGCGAATACACATTCACCGCAATTTATATCTTTCAGCCAACGCCAATGGCTTCATGGGACACGTTGTGAAATGCGCACTACAGATCAAGCGCTAGTATTAAGTTTTCGTTTCCAGGTGGTATGTTGTTAACCACTTCCTCCCTCAATAACAAGAAGGCGTCCTGAGTGGACAGTCATTCTCTGAAGCCTATCATAATACGGAGGAAAAGGGTTTGTTTATCAATTGGATGACTCGTTAAAATAGTTTGCCGAGACAGGGCGTGAAAGCTATAAGGCGTAGGCTATTCAACAATGGCGTTTTACTGGCTTTTGAGATTAGGATGATGTGTGCATCTTTCCAATCTTTGAGCAGTTCTCCACTTTCCCAGTAGTGAGAATTGAAGATTTCGGTCAGATGCTCAAGAGTCGGGCCATCTAAGGTTTCTAAGCATACAATAGTATGCTTAGAAACCTTAGATGGTTATGGTATCTGGGTCTGCGTCCATGTTCCTGCGCGCGGATTGTGCTGCTTCCAAAATGTCGGCCTGTGTGATTGGGGTGTCTAGTTCCTGGTTTGGTTGGCCCCGATAGCACCTAGGACTAGTTGCGTGTTAAGACTAAGTGTCGTGTTAGCGTATGTGCCTTTAAGTGCCTGAATGAGCTCTTGATCCATAACTTGGAAGGAGTTGATTATATTCTTTACGCGGTGCTCATTTCCTGGTTTGATTTGCTCTGTATTTAGAATACTACGTAGCACCGCCCAGGTTTTGGAGGTACTTAAGGTGTTCTGCAAGGAGATGCAAAACTGAAGCCAGATATCCTGTTCTAGCTTATTTGCGTGTTACCTGCACTCCTTGGCTAGGGCTTAGAGTCTCTTTTGTAAATTTTTGTTCAGTTTTTGGCGTTTCAAGCGCACTGCTAATTCGCGCTTTTCATTCCATAAGTTTACGAGGAAGCGATATACAACTGGGTTATCTACTGTGTGAGTAAGTGCCTTAGAGGGTGCTTTAATGAGCCTTTTTAATCTCTGAAACCCATTCGCTTATACCAGCGGGTGCGTCGCTTGAGGTCAGTAATCGCTTATGTTTATGATATTAATCCCAAGCAGTGGTTCATACTTTTCCTAGCTCAGTGGCGCACCAACTATTTCTCAAGTAGGGGGGCGGGGCAAACCGCAGCGATCTGACCTCTCTCTCCCATGTGTATATATATATATATATATATATATATATATATATATATATATATATATATATATATGTGTGTGTGTGTGTGTGTGTGTGTGTGTGTGTGTGTCTGTGTGTGTGTGTGTGTGTGTGTGTGTGTGTGTGTGTGTGTGTGTGTGTGTGTGTGTGTGTGTGTGTGAACTGCGAATATTGCAATAGCGAATTGCTATTGCAAAATGTCGCAGTTTCGCCCGAGAGGCGAATCATCGATTGGTATAGCGAATTGCAAATTAGTAGGTAGCCACAATAAGTAAGGACAGTAGTTTTATCAGCCGTATAAACTGGGAAACACTCGCTTCGTAACTAAATTACCAAGCATGGTTTCAGCGCGCCAAGGTAAACATTTATGCATTGAACTCTATTACCGCACACACTCGCCAAGCACTCGCTGTCAAAACCCTAGAGTGAGGAAGTGCGGCAGCAGCAGCGAGCAAAGCGACCTTCTTGCTGTCTATCTCTTCAACGCAAACTGAGCGGTGGCAACACAGCGCAGGCAAAGCTGGGAGCCGTCGCTCCACCTTGACTGTGCCACAGAGCTCGTCGTTTTCAAGACAAATCCCGCGCCAAAGCGCACGGCCGCCCCATGCGCTGTTGCTGCCGAAGTACAACGCACCCCATGTCTCCCGTCCCACGCATTCTTCGCACACGACGGAAGATGGCGCGCTTCCTTCCCGCATTCCGCCCTCTTGCGCACGCGAGATTGAGACGCGATCGTCGGCTCAGTCTCGCACATTTTAACTGGCACATGCGGTATATGGCGCGCATCGATGGTGTTATCCTCCTTGGACTTCATACGGAACACAATGTCGACGGCCACGACAACAAAAAGTTGCCTGTAGTGTCCATATAATTGCTATCAGAAAAATAAGTGAAAGAGCCTGGAAATGCTTCTGTCAGTTATGCTTATATTTAACAGACATAGACCTATTTATCAATCACACGTGGTGAACCATGGAGGCCTAAAAGATTATCTGAATTTGCATTTATTTATTTCAAGTATATAAAAGATCAAGAAGATGCAGGAACAAAAGGCAATAAGTGCCTCAAAGAGGCCCCGGATACCGACCAGTAGGAGCAGTACAACCCACATAACGAACGACATTTCCAAAAAAACAAATTTAATAATAAAACAAGGTGTTCTACTTGGCGTTTAAGTCTACACCATAAATGCATCGGTGGTTTTGGTAATAGTATTCTTCAGGTTATACGCAACGAAGTACTGTCAACATAAAATACTTGCGATATTCACAACATAAAAAAGACAGCCAGATGTTTGCGACCTTAAATAATTACAACCCATTTTGCAGCGAAGCTGTCTTTTTCGAACAGCCAGAATAAAATTAGAGTTTCTTGTAATTATACCGCATACATTAATTTTGCCCGCATATTATGTGACTGTTCCGCTTGAAAATTTGCCCGCATCTAATGCTTTGGGGCACTCCTTGTTCGAAATTGTTAAAAAGCCAGTATGTCATCCACAAATATGTTGCATCACCATGGAATGTAGCATGGTTAAGAGACTTAGAAGACCCAGTTAGTTGCTGGCTCAATCATTTACCATGGTGTCCTTGCTCCCTCCCTGCCCCTACCCGACGCAATTACCGCTAGATTTGATATGTGTTGAGCTCACAGTTCCTCAAGACAACGGTATAAACTCTTTGTTCGCCAAACACATTCATAACGTTTCAGATCGCTTGCATGTGCGATTTACTGCAAATGTGATATTCAGACCCCTGCGTTTGAAGTTTACCTGCATATTGCCCATAAAGTGCCCTTTATTTTTGCCAAATATAAATAAAATTCTTTGTTTAGTTCTGCGAGGACATTACTCAAACCAAGACGAAATGTGTCATGATGCCTGAAAATAGGGAAATAAAAATGATTGCTTACTAATTATTTGCCACGATTCTAAGACGCCCAGGAAGGTACAAATTTTGTCACTTATTGCTTTTACCATGTCCCCATCCCTTTTCTACTACATATAAATCTGTTGTACCCAACAGCTACGAAGGGACATTAGGTAGCATAGCTGAAAGCGGCCATATCATAGACTTTAACATTTAAATGAGAATTTTTTACAAAGGCTTAGTTTCATACAACGGCATTCAACTTAGCAAAGAGCTTCCTTAGCATATCATCAATTTTCGCTAAACTTTATGTTTGCGGTTCTGCCAGGGCAGCGGGCTCTTCCCGGCTCGTTAGGCACGCTCGTAGCACTCTAGAGTGGATTTATTGCGAAAGCCCCAATTGTTTACCTATTTTGAACCTCTCCAGCACATCACCCATTAACTTTTTCTTAGTCATGAAACATAACAAAGCAGCCTCCTTTTGTTTGCTGAGGACACCAGGCGAAACTATTATATTACGTATTAAAAAATACAAGGAAAAAAGTTTAGGGTACAATAATTATTCGTAATGCTTCCAAATGAGGTAGAAACGTTAAGGCTGCGCGTCACGTTGCACTTAAAGTGCTGCCTATTCCTTCAAAATATAAAATATCTGAACAGCGGAGTTTTCTTGGAACATTTGGAAACCTAGCTAATAGCAGCAGCGTGATACCTTCGTTCACTAGCTTACAATTTTTTTAACCTTGTGTTCAATCAACACTCATTTACCATCGAAAATAAAGTTGGCATATGGTTCCCCTTATGTTCGGTAAATTTCACCTCAGTTGCAGTTGTAATTATGCACCGCAGCCGTCTAAGTTTCACAGCTTTCGTAAAACGGACTAATAACGCTATGGACCACTTGCGTTCATGTTCTGCTAGGAAATGCGCATTTAACCCACCTATTTGGAACGTTGCCTGCACATTAGCCATACCATGACCCTCATTTTCCAGAGATATAAATAAGATGCCTCGTTTAGCTCATCCACGACAACGGAGAAACAAACTACGAATCTCCTAGAGTACATGAAAAAACTAGGGATTAGTAATTATCTGTAACACTTGCATTTGCATTTGCATTTTCACACTTGCATTTGTGAAAGTTTCGCAACACATTGCACTTGAAATTTACTCTATTTTCACGGGAATTCAACCGACTTTCGTGCTGTTGTTTTAGGAGTCTGGGAAACATTTCTATGAGCGGAAGTACGACACCCTGGAACTCTTCAATGAGTTACTTTATACAAAGGCTGTAATGAACCAGAACAGAGCAAACATATACCGCTGTTCTATCAGAACATTGCTTCGTACTTCGAATACACTGTGCCCCGCATATTTCACCGTAGATATCGTGGGAGAAAAGTAAATGACATACATAACGCATAGAAATTGGTAGAAATCGATTATTCAGTAACTGTTTTCAGTGCACATACGCAACCAACATTGTGCAAATTTTCAGTTCACGTCACCAGAATGTGGCCTACATTTTTTTTTCAAAATACTAAATATCCCCATTTTTTTCCTCCTGTCGGCAGACATGTAGTAGAGTAACTCTTATTTAGCAACAGCCTGGAAATGAAACCGTCGAAGTAAAAAGTGACACTTGCCTTTGGAAAAAATTGGCACTGAACGTCTTTGCACGTTAGACGAACGTAATTTTCACGAGCCCATCAAGGATAGGTCTTGATAACACAATCAAATTCGACAGTTATAACTCCAGGGAATTGATTAGACTTTTCATGGTGATTATATACTGAGACTGCAACGCTTTGTAGGCTATCTCTGGGCAGAGATAAATAGTTCCGGCATTTGATAATCCTACGAATTCATGCTGTATGGCACACAATCACTGGGCGGGGCTAATTATAGTGCTTTATCCGAACCTCCCCTTTACCCTCCGTGGTCACTCAGTGGCTATGGTGTTAGGCTGCTGAGCACGAGGTCGCGGGATCGAATCCCGGCCACGGTCGCCGCATTTCGATGGGGGCGAAATGCGAAAACACCCGTGTACTTAGATTTAGGTGCACGTTAAAGAACCCCAGGTGGTCGAAATTTCCGGAGTCCTCCACTACGGCGTGCCTCATAATCAGAAAGTGGTTTTGGCACGTAAAGCCCCATAATTATTAACCTCCCCCTAGCCCGCAGGTTAAACGTAGCAAGCTGATTCGAATAGAAATATAGAAGTCTCAACATACTGGACATGAAGCAAGTTGCGCAAGCTTACATTTGTTGCGGCGGGAACTGCCCAGCGCCAGGCGTTCTGTGCAACGCAAACGTGGGTTATCAATCCCGCGCGTCGTCCGCTACAGTGCATCCCGAGAAGGCGCAAAAGACAATCCTCGCTATCCAAGCAGAACATGCGTAGCAAAGAAAAGCATTCCTTATGTGGTGACTCTGCCTTTCCCTTCTCTTTCGCTCTCTCCCCTCTCTGCATAAAGAATGAAAATTTTGCTTGAGGTGCATTTTTGTTTGACTTTCCAACATGCATCCGAAAGTGGCCGCTTTGAAAAGTGGGCGGGCGAATGACCTACTTCCCCTCCCCACACTTTTGACAGTGGAGGAGCAAGTGCCCCCCCCCCTCCAGTAGATACGCTTATGGCCTAGTAGTTTGTAGATTTTTGCGGAGTTTCAGGCTGTGCAGATGGTGTCGGGGTCACTCCCGACGTTTTCCCTGGGATTTGTTGACGTTGCATGTTGAGCATTGGCGGTTAGCGAGAAATCGGGAGCCATCTCTCCGCAAACAGTGTTGGCAGTCCTTGTAGGAGTCTCAGGATGGTTTAGGATGCAGGGGTTTAGGTCTTTTATCGTGTGTTCAACGAGTAATACTTTCGGAGAGTCAGTTACATGTCCTCACGTGGTGGCGGGCGCTTGTTGGAGTCGCCCACTACCGCAAATTTGTCCCTGGGACTTGCTACTCGTTTGGCTGCCGTTAGGATTGCTGTTATGTCGGAGCCTTTGCTCTTAGGTGAACTGTAGATATTGAAGATCCGGATTTTATTTTTGGCACTTCTGTTGGTTAGGATGCCAATCAGAAAGTAATATCGAGTTATGGTATGGGTGGCTTCCAGCCTAGCGCCGCAGTTTAAGGCCGATCCACACGACGGACCAAGTCTGCGGGCCGATCGGTCACGTGATGCGACGTCACGGCTCGCCGCGGTCCGGTCCGGCGCAGAGCACATCCACACGGCGGACCACCATAGCATATGGCAGAGGAGACCAACCAGCTACACTCTCGGCCAGAGTATTATCATTGTTATCATTCTGGCTCGATTCCCACAAAGCGGGGAAGTGCTCTACGAGCAACACAAAATAAAAAAAACGTCCTCGTCACTCCAAGAGGAGACGGTGTTTAAAAATATATCTGCTGCACGCACATGTGGGCGGAACGGCGGACATGAAAAACTACTGGCTTGACTGGTTTTTTCTGAGCCGAAAACTACATTGGATTTGGCTGAAGACACTCAGTTGCCAGACAAAATTCGTTGGCTACGCCAAAATCGCTGTGGTTTGCATGCGGTCCGCCGCCAAAAGTGAAGCAGGAAAAGCCTCGGTGATTTGTTGGACCACGAGGGCCGCGGTCTTGCGCGGGCAAACGGCGGTACGCACGAACTGGTGACGTAATATCACGTGATGCGCGGACCGCGGTCCAAAATTGCAATTTCGTTCGTCGTGTGGATAGGCCTTTATCGTCAGGTCGATACTGTGCAACCACGCGAAACGAATAAAAGGCGTGCGTCGCCACCTGCCCGCCGGCTTATCTCGACCGGCCACACACCACCGAACATGTGGCAATAAACGTCGCTCGCTCCCTGGAAACGTTTCTGCTCTGTCGCGTTAACCACGAAATACAACAAGCGGCGACGAGGATGGGATTTGAAGACGTCGTCCTTCAGTTTGGAAGGCAAGTGCTTCCCAAATTCGCTCGACGAAGCAAAGCATGTTTTTGCAGTGTGCTAAGCTAGGGGCTGTCGTCATGACTAGGGCCGGGGCAGCAGTGACGCACTTCGCCGGGCGACTAGGCCAGCTGAAGCCCCTCGACGAGTCCGCCAGCTATTAGGCTTAGTACGAGGGGCGGCATAAATCGTTCTTGATTGTCAACAGAGTACCCGACAGCGACGGGGTACACGCCTCCTTGAGCCTTATCGGTCCAAAGACCTACGAGTTCTTTGAGTCATTTACAGCTCCAGAACTGCCTTCTACAAAGAGTTTCGAAGAGCTAAAGAAAGTTTTGAGCGACCACCTGTCTCCGAAGCCGACCGTCATTGGAAAGCGGGCCAAGTTTCACCTTAGGTATCAACTGGAAGGTGAGTCCTTATCTAGTCCTATTGCCGAGCTTCGTAAACGGTCGCAAACTTGCGAGTTAGGAACCGCCCTTGACGAGTTCCTTCGGGACCGCTTCTTGTGAGGCTTGGTACGAAAAGACATTCAGCGAGTGCTTTTCATGGAAGATGGCAAGCCTACGTTCCAGATTGCGGTGGACCGGGCTATTTCAATAGAAGCGGCTAAGAGGAGTGCTGCTGAGGCACGCGGTAGCGACGCCGCAGTTGGCGATGTGCACAAGGTGCAAGTTGATTCGCAGAAAACATGTAAAAGCTGTTTTCGCTGTGGTTCGCCAAAACGCAGAAGTGAAGCATGCCCCCACTTGGACGCAACCTGTTTCAATTGCAACAAAAAAGGGCATCGAAGCCGACTTGAACAGGGAGATAGACATCGGAGTGGTTCTTTCCGTCATGTTAACGACGCGGTTCCGTCGGTTCTTTGCTCCGGCTGCATTGGAGAATACTACAGTTAAACTTTGCACCGACACAGGAGCACTGGTGCAATCCCAGGGGGTCTTATCGGTGAACGTGCAGCACGGCGACCATTTTGCAAGCCTTTCACTCTACATCGTGGACTACAAGGGACCCCCTCTACAGGGTCAGGAGTGGCTCCACGCCGCCCCGCAGTAATGGACGAAAATGTGGAACCTGAACAACATTACAAGCTCAGACATTACTCATATCAGCGTGAAAATGTGGCTCGACCATTGCTGGCGAAGTATCAACCCCTTTTCAAAGACGAGTTAGGAACGATAATGGCAGAGCGTGCTGAACTTTTGCCTAAACCTTATATGAAGCCGAGATTCCTAAATGCCAAGAATGTTCCGTTCGCTTTGGAAAAAGCTTTCGACGCTTAATTGGCTAAAATGGAAGAACTGGGGATTATATCGCCGGTGACGACGTCAGAATACGCTACGCCGGCGGTACCCTCAATCAACCAACATGGTAGCATACGCGTTTGCTGCGACTACAAGACGACTATTAACCCGTGCTTCGATGTCGAATGCTGCCATTTACTGAAAGTAGACGACATCTTGATCACAGCCTTGTCCAGAGGTAGGCATTTCGCGAAGCTTGATCTCAACCGGGCCTATGTCGGAGTTGTCAAAACAGTACCTCACGTTGAATACTCAGAAAGGGTTGTTTGCTGTTAATCAACTCGCGTTTCAAATTTCGTCCGCCCCCGGGATTTTCCAAAGAACAAATGACACCACGCTGAAGGACTTGCACAGGGTTTGCGGCTACCTAGACGGCATTCTGGTGACTGCTAAAAATAACGAAGAGCATTTCATCAATCTAGAAGCTGTGGTAAAACGGCTTCTTGAAAGACGCTCCCGCATCAAGAAATAGAAGTGCTCGTTTTCCTAATAGGAACTTCGCTACCTCGGACACAGAATCAGCGCACAAGGCACCTCGGAAACGGCGGAGAACGTTGATGCGCTCCTCAAGGCTCCAGCGCCTCAAGATAGACAGCAGCTCCAGTCGTTCCTTGGAGTCGTCGATTTGTGCGGCAAGTTCCTTCCTAACATAGCAACGGTGGCGCAACCATTTTTCAGGTTGCTACATAAAAGCGCCCCGTGGTGCTGGAGTCGGTGTTTCCAGGAAGCGTTCATCAAGATAGAGAGCTTCCTAGCCTCTCCGCCGAATTTGGCACACTACGACCCGTGCAAACCGTTGCAGCTATCATGCGACGCATCGAACTGTGGTTTAAACGCGGTCCTTTCTCATGTTTTGGATGATGGCACCACAAAGCCAATCGCGTTCCCGTCGCGTACGTCGACCGATGCCTAAAATAGACACAGCCAGCTTGAGAAAGAGGCTCTTGCAAGAATACTTGGTTTTAAGAAGTTTCATTTCTACGTTTACGGTCGTCCGTTCACATTATTCACCGTCCATAAACCGCTTTAAACAATCTTGGGGCCCGACAACCAGTATTCCGACTACCGCAGCAGCACGTTTGCAGCGCTGGGCTGTCACATTGTCAGCTTACCGGTATTCGCTTATCTTCAGAAGATCAAGCGAGAACGCTGGGGCCGTATCTTATAACGGTTCGGAATACGAATCGTTCGCTTCGCCGCTTACGTCACTAAGGGCCGATTTACGCTCAACCCGCCCATCGCCGCACGCCGCACCGCATGCAGGCGGTTCGTGAAAAACGGGCGGTCATCACCATTGGTCACAAAATTGGATTTACGCTGAAACCGCATGATGCGGTGCGGTTCCCATGCGCCCTCTGGTTGTCCAAATAGGTAACCAGCAACTGGCAACATGCATCAGCGAGTTGGCGGCCTCGTGTGCTGGCGACCAGCAATATTTTGCGCCGTGCCAGGATTTTGTTATTACGTTTGCTCTGTTATTAGTTATTTTTTATTAGTTAGCTCCAACGGTTCACATGCACCGGCATCCACACTTCGGTTTGGGGACGCGACGTCTGTTGCGAGCCAGCAAACATTCGGCAGTGCGCAGAGCAACACTGTTCGAAGTCGGCAACTATCGCTAACAGCGGACTACACTGGCATACTTTTGTCGATTAGGTTGAAGCTTCCGCGTCATGGTGGAAACACGACTCTTGCACTGTCACCTTCTGTGCTGCATGTGTGGCCAAAGGTGGTGACCCACTTTTGGAACACTGTGCAGTCGTCTTACTTGTGCCGCTATTCTTTATTTATTGCTACTGCATAATGTTGCGGCAACATGCGTCACTATGTGCTTGGTTATGTATGGCGCGATGGCGCACTTTTTGTAGCTGTGCTAGCGAAAGCTTGTGTTGTGGACAAGCGGCGCACCACCGCTCCTCGGCTGGGCAAAGCACAAGCGCGGAAGTAACGGGAAGCGACCCCATCCCGAGTCGAGTTCTGAGAATCTTTCGTCGTCGCCCTCAGCGTCTCGGCTACCGGACAGGGACCGAGAGTTTGCCCCCTCGAACACATGCAGCTCTCACGGACGGGGCCAGACCCCTTACGTAACACTGGCGATGAGGTAGGAGTTGCGAAGCGGATAAGTTTTCGAAGTTAAGGCCGTGGCTACAGGACGAATGCACGGCGCTGTCGAACCTTTCTCGAGCAAATCATGGGAATCGTGGATCCAGCGCCTCGATTTTGCTTCGTGGCGAGCGACGTCAGCGACGAAGCGAAGAAGCGGGCACTTCTCACGCTTTGTGGAGCCGATCGACACTTTCAAACACTGTGTGCGCGCGCTGATAGCGCCGAAGATCCCGAGAGAAGTCAACTTCAATGATTTAGTGACACTTCTCGGGCGGCACTTCCACACCGGGACATCCGAGCTTTACAGCCGGTACGTGCTTCAAAGACCTGACCAACGGCCACACGAGTCGATGAGAAGCTACGCTGCGGCCCTGGAACCTTGACAGCCGACTGCAACTTCGGAGCGCTGCCTTCGGCTACAATATCGACGACGTCAACTGACACCCAAACGACCGCTTCAGCAGCGAACCCAACTATGCCGTGATGCTCCGGGAGAGGTTCGTCCGCGGCGTCTGGGCCGAACACCTTCCACAGAGACTGTTTGCAGAAAAGCCTGACATTTCAACGCGCTGTGGACTTAGCCCTGTCAGCGGTAAGTGCGTCAAGGCATCAGCGAGATATCAAGGGAGTGGCAAACCCGGGGGAAATTAACAGGACGTCGCAAATCAAGCCAGAAGGCAATCATATGTCAGCACGACATTGCTATCGATGCGACGACTTGCATGACCCTGAAACGTGCCGATTCAGGACAGCCGAATGTCGTTTCTGCTCCAAGGAAGGTCACATCGAGCGTGCCTGCATCTCAAAAAAAGAAAAAAAGAAAAACGCGGAACTACGCTCCGACAACTAGCAGCTACGGGCACACAGTGCGAACCCACCACCTGTCAGCAAATCGTGCTGCAAGCTGCACACAATGAGTGTACGTACATACTGCCACAAGTTCCTCGTGGACTTGAGAGTAGAGGGAAAGCCAGTCCAGTTTGAGGTGGACACTGGTACGGCATGCCCCCTGATAAGCGAGGATACGGACTACAGAATGTGGAAGAAAAACACTGTGTGGCTTTCATGCGAGCAGCTAAGTTTGCGCACATGGTCAAGTAAAGAATTACACGTCCTGGGCTCCGCACAATTTCGTGTGAGGTTGAATTCGAAGGACTATCTGCTGCCATTGTTGGTAATGAAAGGCAACAGGTGCAACCTCCTAGGAAGAGATTGGTTTTTGGCACTTCACATTGAGGTGAAGGGGATCATCCACGTTGGAGAGCCAGCACTAGAAATTAGAGGTTCTGGGATGACACCCAGATGTCTTCAAGGAAGACATTGGAAGCTATACAGGTACACCTGTATACAGGTCACTGCAGCACTGCTCACAGTGAACACCACAAAACTACTATTCAGGGTGGAATGCCTCCCGTTCTGAATTTCCGCTGCACCAGCTATCTTCCAGTGTGTGAGCGAGACAAAGATACCTGGAATCCCGGAGGTGAGTGTTCACCTTGACATCATTGTCAACGGTAATAGTGCAAATAAGCACGCACAGTGTCTTCAGGTTCTATTAGAGGCTAACTGAGAAAGGCTTACGCCTCAAGAAAGAAAAATGCAGGTTCGGAATTATGTCAGTTGAGTTTCTGGGACATCGAATTGACAGAAATGGTGTTCGCAACACCGAGAAAAAGGTTGAGGCTATACTTCAAGCACCCAAACCATGTTACAAGACATCCCTAAGGGCTTTTCTGGGCTTTATTTCATTTGACAACTGCTTTTTGAAGAACGTAGCGATGGTTGTGGTGGAATTGTATAGGTTCCTAGAGAAAAACACGCCCTGGAAGTGGAAGAGCAAGCATCAAGCTAATTTCTATGCACTTGAGGAGATGATCCGTGCATCTACAGTGCTCGCTCACTACGACGAGAAGAAGCCCCTTCTTTTGTTCGTGGACGCATCGCCGTACGGCGTTGATGCCGTCCTCGGTCGGGAAGATGCTATTTGTCGAGAGGTGTCCATTGCATTCGGTTCATTACCAGTGGGAAGTGCCAAAATGATCTACTTCTAGCTCAACAACGAAAGTATAGCAGTTCTCTACGGCATCAGTCATTGTCTTAAGTACATAGCTGGCCGGCATGTGACCATAATAACAGATCGCCAGGCATTGACTGGAATCGTGAGTGAAACAAAGCAACTACCCCGAGTCTTTTCATCAAGGATGACGCGGTGGTGCCTTAAACTAGCAACGTATGATTACAAGTTACTGTACTGGCCTGGCCTACAGCACCAAAATGTGGACACTCTAAGCTGACTTCCACTACCGGCACAAGTTGATGAGCCTTGTCTCCCGGTAGACGTGCTCATGTTGGCTACCATGCCCAGCTTCGAGCTTTCACCGCGTTAACTAGCACGAATGGCTCGAGAGGAGTCAGTTTTGTGGCAAGTGCTGGAGGCTGTCTCAAACGGTGAAGTTCATAAACTGCCAAAAGAACAGTTTTCATCGTGCAGGAAACCGGGGGCTGAGCTTTCAGCGCAGGAAAGGTGCCCTGTTAGAGGCTCCCGGATGGTAACTCCATCAAAGGCAAGAAATTACCTTCTTAAGCTCGCACCTGCAAACCACCACATAATGGTGGCCATGAAGGCATGGGCGCGAAGGTAGTTTTTGTGGCCAGGCATTGACGCAGATATCGAACGGCTTGCTAGAAACTCTGCAACTTGTTGTCAACACCAAAGGGCACCAGTGCCCAAATGGGAACGCACAAGAACGCCTTGGGACACAGTTCACGCAGACTTCGTTGGTCCCGTAGAAGGCAGAATGCTGGCTAATTGTTGTGGACGCATACAGCAAATGGTTGGAAGTGTGCTCCATGCACAATACACAGTCTGCCACATTGATTAAGAAACTCTGGAACCTTTTCTCAGCTTTTGGGCTTCCCAAAAAGCTTGTGACTGATAACGGACCATCCTTAATTTCAGAAGTTGAGAGCTTCCTAAAGAATAATGGAGTGACCCACGTAACAAGTACACCATATCATCCTACAACAAATGGCCAAGCACAAATGTTGATTTTTGAAACAAGACGAACATTAGCCGAAAACAAGGAAGGAACATTCGCGTGTAGGCTGGCCCAGTTTTTGCTAAAGCAACACACCACCATCTGCACATCAATGGGCAAAATGCCAGCTGCACTTGTGTTCGGGCGTGAGCTGGATACAGCTCTTACATGCATTCAGCCCCAAGCAAAATCGAACAAAATCCATACCAACTGCAACAGGAACACAAAGCCTAGAGTACTCGCTGTGGGACAAGCAGTTTTCTTTCAAAATCTCGGAGGGAATCTGATCTGGACGGAGGGAATGGTTTTGAAACTAGGCCACAGATCGTGGCTCATTAAAAGCCCTAACAGGTTACTTCGATGACAACGTGACCACATCGAGCCCGGTGCTTTGAGACAGTTCACAGAAGATTCGGTGACACAGGATAAGAGATGTACAGTAACCGCGAGCAGTGCCCCACTACCATGTTTGTTTGGGATAAAAGCAGATAACTCCACGTCGTCAGAGGCCACTCTCTCAGGAACGCTGGAGCCTTCGCAATCATCGGTGACCAAACCAGAGATTGGCACTGCCCCTGAGGCCGTGCCAAACACGACTGCAGAGTCATGCCCGCAGCGGGAACGTCACCCTCCGGATCACTACGGCGACTCCATCTAAGAGAGGAAAGTGTGTACAAGTGACGCATCACCGCTCCTTGGCTGGAAAAAGCACCAGTGCGGACGAAACAGGAAGCGACCCCACCCCAAGTCGAGTTCTAAGAATTCTCCATCACCCTCAGCGTGTCGGCCACTGGACAGGGACCGAGAGTTTGCCCCCTCGAACACATGCGGCTCTTGTCTGCGTCTGTTGCAGGAAATAAGCTCCGTCTGTTTTCTGCCACAAACCAATTTGCATTCCTTTCACGAATGAGGCCAGACCCTGTACGTAACAGCTTGCAAGAACGCGCATACACGAACACACAGGTGTATCTTAGCCCATGAGCAAGGGATCTGTCGCAGCAACATGGTAGCACGCTGAAGCGCTGCAGCGTTATCTATTAACATACTCCTATACAGATGGTTCTATTATCACAAAATACAGCTGTGTTGATTGACAAGTCACTTCATCGCCGAGCACGCGTGTGAATCATCAACAATGGCGTGTTTATTCAGGTGCATTTTGCTGCTGAGGTATGTTTAGTAGCTGTCAATAGTGAGCCTACAATTGATTACATGATGTAACATGGCATCGTACTTCGGAACAATGATGTAACACCGATTGAACGTACAGGAGCGCTGTGCGGCACACACAGAGCTAGGATTTGTTCATTCTATGTTACGTCACTGTTTCAAAGTGCACTGCCATATTAAGTCATTACTAAAAAAAAGAGCCCACCAGCAAGTCTTAAGCAATTGGTTACAATAATGACCGACAAAAGTGATATGTACATATCAAAGTTACTTCTTCAGGCAGAGATGCTTGTCACATATGTTTTCAAGAGAAGAATGTTTGCATGAAAACAAATATTAATTCATATTGCTGAAAAGACACCCCATATAGGCATGAATTCATGTAATGTTTCCATTTCTTGTTAGTGCTAAAAATGTCCCTGCAAATAGAACTAGTGTTACGTCATTCATGCCTTAAGAGATGACAGAGGTCTACGGGGGCACACAAGGTAGCAATGCACATGCATAAAGGCCTGGGTGGCCAATCTGCTGCCCCTTCACTATTTATCCATACCTCTACCAGCATTTAAACAATGTATAACCTCAATACAGGCATGCTTGCTCTCTCAGCAATGGCGACAATCAAGGATGATTTCCTTGAGACCGTTTGCTGCTGTCAACATCATTTATGCATGCATTCTCTTTTTATTCTTTTCCCTAGATAAAAAGTGAAGCTTGCACAGTCGGTGAGCTATAGCAAAGTAATGTTATTTGGTTGCGTGGGGCATGGTCCAAATGTCATTCATGTAGTGACAACATAGCTAGCTAATTCACAGCTGCATTAAAAAGAAAAAGAAGTGCATAGGCTAAAAAACAGATGCACAGTACGTGTACTTCATCTCAACGCAAACCAAGATTATCAAGCGACTATGGAGATCTAGATTAAGGGGCCGCAAGCGTTCAGGCCCCCTAGTACTTGGAGCCTCAACGGTTGCATCCCCCTGATCTAAAACTCTAATAAGCTTTGCAATGACTGCAGTGATCTTGCATGCGAAGTGGTTGACATAGTAAGTCGTTTTATATTTGCCTTTCTGAATCAGTAACAGCTTAAACAGGTACACGAGAATTAAATGAAATTCCGGCTCATATGGTGCACAAGACAAAAGTAGGGGAGAACATTTGTCATGCCTGCTGTAATACTAATTCCAACTTGCAATAGCTTGTAGGCAATGAATGCATGTTCATTGTGTCAGTGTAACTTGCACCTACCTCTAAGGAAAACACAAAATGTCTGCATTGTAGACACTAGTTTTAGCACCGTGTGTGGGGCAGTACAAGAAAGTTAGGGAATGTTTGTTGTAATTTTTATTTTTTACAACCAACAGACAGTTTCTTGGGTGGAGCTTTGTGATGAATTCATGTGTTCTGTCTAAATCTGCAATGTGGGCATGTTCTATTATCCAATCACTTCATAAGTAGTCAAATGAATGCAGATAGCCCCATAAACACTGCGGAACGGAACGCAGAAATTTGCAGTTAAGAAGCCATAGTGACTCACAGTCGGTGCTGAACATAAGATAGAAAAAATGCGTAGTGGCAAATTGGGTGCACATTCTCATCTGCCATAGAAATCCATATATTACAAGTAATTTTTCACTCGTTCTCGTATTGCTTTCTGTTGCACAAACCTTACTGCGGCATCCACTGTGGAGTAAAATAATCTTGCAAGTCACAGCTACTTGTTCACTCTATTAATATATATTAGCCCCCAGGCTCTGCTGTATTCATTCACGCATGCTACCATAGCATGGCTGTGCTCAATCACCTCTTTCCATTCCACTGAAATGAAGATGACGTATATTTGTTACCAAAATATGCTCTAAAGCATAACTGTTTATCATTCTTTGAGCCTAGGAGAAGTAAGGATGGTTGTTCAGCCTTGCAGTTGTGGCATTTCATAGGTTCTAACCCACCGTCACATTTCTAAACAAGCAATGATGAAATTATATAGTCAAGCCATGACATTAGGACAACTGACGTATTGCTTGCCCAGGGATTCTCACTGCCGCCTCCCCAATTTCTTAAATACTTAGACATGTTGACAACTTAAACATGTTGAAGTTAACTTAACAGCCTATGTTTTAACACGACAAATGAGCCTGATTAACCCAACAGCCCTTATATCATTCTCTTAATCACTTGAAATACTAACTAGCACATGACATGTAGTCATATTATATTGTGTTTGTATGTTTGGTGAATTGCACAAATCATTTTTGTTGTCATTACAGCCCAGCTGATGCTATCTTTCTTTATAAAAATTAGGCGCCATCCTTACTTGGTGCATTGCTGTGAGAACTATGACTAGCTTCACAGTAGCACTGCACATGTACCCTCAGACCACATCGTAGACATGATTAGATACGTACTAGAGGCTGGCCACAATCAGCACAATTTTGAAATCTAGATGAACAGGGTGCGAATTCATGCGTATAAAATAAGTGTCTGTTCCATTGAGAGGCTGTGTACTTGTGTGCTATATAGTTATAGATTCACTACACTTATGGCAGAAGAACGGAATATACAAAACAACAAAATCAAGTCCTCTCTAAAAAGCTGCTTTTTGCCACTATTATATGCAGCAAACTAAGACTTCAGAAAGCACAAATATGGCTTGGGCGCATCTTGTGCATTGTATAAGAAGTAGAGGTGGGCGATTGTTAATTTTTTTCAAACACAAATTGAACAAAAATAGTAAGCGTAAAATATTGAATGGTGACACGACGACGTTAGTACTTGAAGTAGCAATATTTATTTCCATATATTTAGGTACTACCTCTTAACCAACTAATGCAAAATATAGCTAACTATTGGGGACAAAGGATAAGTTTTAAATGCAAGGCTACTAATTGTTATATCAAAAAAAACTACTTGAATTTTCTATCAACAACTTTAGAGCCTCGTTGCAAAGAAGCTTTCCAAGAAATAATGACTGCTATACGAAGAGCTTCCAAAAATGCACGATAAATTGTTACCATAAAGGATGAAAGTTGTAGAAAAAATAAACTTAATGAAGGACCAATGTTTTGCGGGCACATGTAAAAGGACTTGTTGCAAGGAAAATAACACAGACTTGTCGCATAAAAGATGAATCTGCTAGATCAAGAGATGTGTGGTTGGCTTTTATGAAAAAAAAAGCCTATGGGAAACTTTTGTGTCAATATGGCTAAAAGATACTTTGTCACCGTGCTAGCCTGCTAGCCTTTCGGAGACTTGTCACATATTCGTTGTTAACAAACTTCCAATTTATATATTGACACAAAAGCCTCCTCTGATCACGGTAAAAGAATAGAATTGTCATATAGTATACATAATAATTAGAACTTCTGGGTACTATTTTTCACGTTACACAAATACTCATGAAAGGCAAAACTGCAAGAAACAGCATAACACTGGCATAATCCGTAACTGATTATGTCAATGAGTTTCCCATTTCATGTGGCAAAGCTGCATAGGGCAGATGGGATGTGACATCTGTGATTCGGAGATGCGTTATTGTATCTGGGTACAAGTAATATACAATCGATCATTCTGGGAATAAAGAAATAACATGCATTGATTACCAGTATGTTATCATGTCACTTCTTTCTGAAAAGTGACTTTCATTTCAAGTCAAAGTTGCATTGAGCATCATGTTTATGTGCCCGTATATGTGTATTCCATGAACCGTTGCTTTAAGTTATGACCAGTGCCATGTCATTCCTGTATGTAATTGTGGTTTTACACAATACACCTATAAAACTTTTGATCAGCATCCTAGTACATTTCCTTGTATTTGCACACAGGCTTTCTGTCGCAACACCCTCTTCGCACCCACAATAAATACTGCAGTCAGTAAAATGGAGCTTTAGATTACTTCCTAAACTGCTTTCATTCCAGCAAGTAGACGCCGAGCAGATGCTGTGCCACAAGTGAACATTCATGAGGGCATTCATCCTTGCTGTTTATCAAGGTGGCTGCAAGGTAAATGGAGGGAAAGTGTACAGGTGAAGCAAAGCTCCGCTGTCGCATGCACGTAAACAACGCTTACTGTTGTGGCATCGAAACATTTTTGCGTAAATCCTCCAACCATGGAGCATGTACTGACAGGATGGAAAGCAGACACCGAGCAGACGGCACAGCGCGATAAACACATCTTGTGGGGCATTCAGCCTTCCTATTAGCTAAGGAGCCCAGCAGCTTCTCCAGTGCTGCAAGGAACTACTGAGATGGAGTAAAGCTCACAGAACACATTGTTAGCGCGAAAGGTTGGTGTCGTCTTCCAGGGCTTCCGTGAACGAAGGGGCAGACTGAATTTGAAACATGTTTTAATTCACGGCAGCAACTTAATGTGACAGAATGACAGCCAAGAAATATAAGGACAAAAAGCACACCACAGCTTGGCGGCAAGCGATTATATACACATAGTGGGCGAGGGTGATGCGATTGCAATATGACCCGCTTGACAGAAAGGGAAACGCTATCACCCATGTACACGTGTACAGATATATGGCTGTTGTGCAGTGGCAGAGAAGGTGCTTTTCTGTGCCGTCACACGTGCAAAAATTGCATAAGGAGCATTTGCATAGCTTACATTACAGGAGATGACACCTAGCACAAAATAAATAATTGCAATACAATGTGTTCTGTGAGCTGTACTCCGTCTCAGTAGTTCCTTGCAGCACTGGAGAAGCTGCTAGGCTCCTTAACTAATGGGAAGGCTGAATGCCCCTCAAGATGTGTTCATCGCGCTGTGCCCTCTGCTCGGTGTCTGCAGTGATAAAACTTCTAAGCTGTTCCCTAGCCTCCCCTCTTCATAAAGTGTAAAATGTGCAGAGACAGCTCTGGAAACAAACGTGTACAAAGCAAGGGATCTGCTTTGATACAATACCTATATGGAGATGCATAAGAGCTTAAGCGAACAGCGATGTTTCCGCAATGTTTATTACTTCAGAGCACATGCAACTGACAGGAAAAATTCACAGACGATTACAATACTTTCTAATACGAAATTTGAGCGCAGCTCTACACGTGTTGTCATTTCGCTGGTGTGGACAATCAGTCTCGTGTGGCATGTTGCAAACGGAGCGAAGTGTGGCGCCACTGCCTTGCTAATCTGGAGATCGCATGAGCCAGCGCATGGGTGACGCATGGGCGTGATTCACAAAAGCCACCGCAAACAAACCTCCCAGACATTTTGTGCTACTCTGGCACCATCTCGTAGCTACCGTCACTGCACTTCACTTTTATTCGCACGCTTTCAACACACACTCATCTGCTTACTGCCTCGTCGTTCTCTGCGCCTTCCTCTCCGCTTTCCTCCTCGTGCCTCTTCTCACTTGCCACTTTTTTTATCTCCCACTGCATGCTGCGTTCGCTCTCATCATTTGCTGAACTCGTTGCTGAACTCATCATTGCTGAAGGACAAAAGCTAAAGGCAAACCAGCGATAGGAATAACCTGAGTGCATGCACTATAAACCACGTTAAAGGATTGATGGAATGCACGATAGACATGGTCTACAAGGTACCTTTGACACATGGGGCTGATTATGTGGGTCAAACAGACAAGTGCGTAAATGATTGACTGTCCGAATATCGACACAACTGCATTCTGATACAAGCACCCACAGACCTTGCCATATATTGCGCTTCATGCCATATCTTCCACATGATGGGGATCTGCTCTTGCTGAAATGTAGTAACTGAAGAAAAAGAAGTCATGGAAGCTTACAACATCAAGGTGACCCCATGTGCCATCTGTATCACTCGGCAAAGAGATTAGCTTAATGACTGACAATAGATGGCATGGCTCGACAGGGAAGAGCATCCCTGCACATGCAAGCAGGCTATAGTATGAAGGTCTCATTTTCCAAAAAATAAAACAGTTGTTAATTTGCACTCAGGTGCAGTGCATTGTTTTTCTTAAGTCCTGTCCTTTCGTCACTTTGCGCAACAGTGTTATGTCGAACCAACTAGCCCACTGGGAAATTTTCTTTAATTATATGTAATATGCTCTGAGTGCACATTTATGTGCCTTGTTTGCAATTCACATGTGAAAGACAGCACAAGAATGATGCAGTATCAGAGGTGAGCAAATAGGGATTCTTGGGACCGAATAGAATATTGCCAGAAGCAAATTGAATCGAATACTTTTCTAAAAGCGAATAGCCATTACCATAATTAATACAAAATGATGTTTACATGCCAGTATTCTTGAAGTTAGAAAGTTTCTATCATATAGTACCTTATTAAGTATTGTATTTGAAAAACACAAATTGAGCATTACAAGCAAACAAGTACTTTATTCGCATGCACAGGGTTCTTCAGAGGATGCAAATGACCACTGTAGAGTCTGTAAAGTGTGGCTACCTGAATGACCTAGCCTGCTCCACTATGCAAGTTCTCATGTTTTATGGCTATACTATGCCTGTCGTGGTGAAAATTTACCATACTTTTCTCGAATTTAATGTTTATGTGGGTGCGGTTGTAATTCTGAAATGCCCGAATGGTAGGAAAAAAAATATTCACAATTACAAAAAGTGACCACCAAATCGAATAGGGCACCATTCAGTGCATAACTACAAAGTTGGAAATATTCGCATATCCCTATGCGATACCAACAGCTTCAAATAATGGTTTCGACACTTACATAAACACTACATGCTCCAGCAGCCTACAGAACATCATATATTGACAAAATGGTGTTTAACGGGGCTAGTTGGTTCAATCTTCGAGGATTGTAGCAGCAGAACTTAAGGAACACGAACATAGAAGGAACGACTAGACGAGTACGAAGCTGCACTGTCAACTGATTTCTTTATTGAATTTCCCACGATTATTTATTTCGCCACCATATCTCTTCTCTTATCTATCTGAGGCTGTCTCAAAACGGTGACTTCCTTTCTTGTCATGACGACTGACGGTGTGCTTACACATTGCGCTCCTCTTTTACTTATCTCAAATGTCTCAAGAATCTCCCGAGTTAGCGTATTGTTGTTCCTTTTCAGGACTTGCACTTCATGAAATTTGAGGGTGCACGTGCTTACTTAGCTATCTTGTCCCTTCTTGTTCATTTCGCAACATTTGCCGTGCAAGGCCAGATTGCTGCCAAGGTTCCCTGAAAGTGATGATCCGTGCTCTCTTGTTCGATCATTAAGGCATCTTCCTGTTTGCCCTATGTATTGTTTTCCACAGGACAGGGGTGTGGCGTACGCTACTCCACTGACGCAATCGCAGTCGAATCGAAATGAACAAGAAGGGACAAGATAGCCAAGTAAGCTTGTGCACTTCCAATTTCAGGAAATGCAACTCCTCAAAAGGAACGATGTAGGCTAACTCGGGAGATTCTTAAGGCATTTGAGATAAGTAAAACAGGAATGTAATGTGTAAGCACGCCGTCAGTGGCCTTGACAAGGAAGGAAGTAACCTTTTTAAGACAGCCTTAGATATATAAGAGAAGAGATATGGTGATGAAAAAAATAAGAGGGAATTTCAATAAAGAAATCAGTTCACAGTGCAGCTGTGTCCTTATCAAGTCGCTCTTTCTGTGTCCGTGTTCACCAAGTTCTGCTGCTACTATCCTCGAAGAATGAAACAACTGGCCCCATTAAACACCCTTTTGATATTCATTTTCAGCACTCTGGGCGTTCCTACTTGTTTCCTGCATCTGCTTGACTCACGACAAATATGTCTTCACATTGCCTTCTTCAATTGCTGGGCTGCTTATTGTCATGTTGCATCAAGAAGAATGTTTCGGTGGAAGACGTTAGGTTGCTACTCGGGATGTTGTTGCCTTCCCAAGGACACGCAAGAAGAATTATGAAGATACTGTGGGCTGAAATATGGAAACAGATTCGCCTACTCACCGACTTCCTCAAGGTGAGATCCCCTGGCAAAAAATCCTATAGTCTTCACTTGACCAGCGGCAGTTTTAACACTGAACACATGTGGAATAAGTGGTTCCTGCCAATTTAGAAGTCAACAATACAAGGTCAAAAAGAGTACGAGAAGATAAGCTAGAGCCCAGTGGTCACAGTAGGACAGGGGCAGCTCTCACAACCTTCTAAAGAAGTATTGGAACTCTGTCCAAAATTTGCACTTTTCCCGTGACTAGACGCAGCAGTGAAGCTTGCCATTATCAGACGAGTAGCAGAAAAAGCGAATGAAGAGGACGCTAGCAGAGTTGTGGCTGACGAAGTAGATACAGTGGCTCATTCAAAAAAAATGCAAACACCATGTGCACAGTTTTGTTAAAACTGTAAAAGAACCGAAAAAAGAAAACTTGATATTGTGCCTTTCAGACAAAGGGGGATTTGTAGTATTTGATGCCAGCAGCTACAATACAAAAGCATTAGAAGCCATCAAGAACTTGTGCAAGGTAGAAAATAAAGACATAAAGAAAGCGAAAAGAAAGGTCAAGATGCTTCTAGGAGAAACAACTAATGGTAGCCAGCTGTGCAACAAGGTTAAAGTAGAAAAACCACCACGCTGTCGGTGTTCTTCAGTGGAAAAAGCCATAAAATTGGTACTCCCTTGCACGCTATTTTACCGAAAGCAGACACGTGGCAATTGCTGCTCTCAGTACACCTTCTCACGCAACTTTCTCAAGTTAGGGTAGAAGATCAGTTCATGATTATGAAGAACTAACCTTCGAGATAAGAATGTACGAAATGAATTATTGGTACGGGTTCTCGATTCACATCGAAGATATGTATTATTCAGTGCCGCATGCGGATTTGATGAATGCACTGAGAGGAACCATCATGGAGCAAGGAGTCATTCCATTTCAAAACTCCGTAGGAATGTCTGTGGAGACCTTCTTGGAGCTGTTGAGCGCTTATTTCGCTGCCACAATCACCGTGCATGATGGTACCTTGTTTGTCCAAAACAGAGGCGTCTGCATTGGATTAAAAATAGCACCAATCCTGAGTGCCTTGTACTTGGTAGCATGCGACAAGAAAATTCAAGGATCCATCAAGGAAAGGCGTGTCACACGGATCTATCAATATGTGGAAGGCTTCTTGATACTGTGCCAAACAGAGAATGCAATAAAACACGTTGTGGGGCTAGTTGGTGCATAGCTTTCAATAGATGAAGCGACAATAGGGATGGCACACTAGGAAGGAACAAAGACCAGGACAAGGCGCTACTTGCAACCGTTTATTGAAGTCAAAGGTGGCTGATTATATAGCCATGGGAAGAGGGGGGCGAAAAAAGAACAACACTGATTATGTGAATGCGCACGTGCGAGAACACTGAAGATATATATGAAGGAAATCGCGTTTAATCTAAATCTAAAACTTACCTATGAACATGATTTCATTTGTGTAAATATTCAGAGACTGGGTGCTGACACAGGCGTCTCCTCCTGTCTTAATCTGGTTGGCCTCCAACAAATAATGCGCCACAGAATCTTTACTTTTAAACATGATTGTTGTATCATGAAGCCTTGCCTCCCATACTTGTTTCTTCTCATTCCTGCAGGCCTTGCAATGAAGCGGCAAGTTTGAACCTTATCTATTTTTCAATGAAAGCTTATGTTCCCGCAGGATCATGAAGCCTTGCCTCACATACTTGTTTCTTCTCATTCCTGCAGGCCTTGCAATGAAGCGGCAAGTTTGAACCTTATCTATTTTTCAATGAAAGCTTATGTTCCCGCAGGCATTCATTAATACATCAGCCAGGTTGGCCGATATACTCTTTCCCACACTTCAGCGGTATGCGACCCCTTCTTCACAATTAACAAAAGGGTTCGTATGTTTAACTGAGTTTTATTTGTGCTCAACAGCTGTTTGTTTACAAGGCCAGTTTTATGTGCATAAGAAAGGAATTCGTATTGGCTTGTGCGTGGCTCCCGTACTTTGAAACATTTTCCTTGCGGGCATCGACAGAGCGTTATCCAAGGTGTTTGACGGAGGCAAAGTGCTCAAGGTTTTTAGGTATGTTGATGATTTTTAATTTTGCGGACGGAATGATCTCCTGTGGCTTACTCGCATACTGTGCAGGGCATTTTATCTGATTTTAAACAGCAAGGCAAAGGCTTAGATTTTACTTTTAAACTAGCCAAGGATAACAGCTTGTAGATTTTAGATCCTGACATAACCCTTACTGAAGAAGGTTGCTGCTGGATGTACCGACCCCGTGCCCGCAAGGAATTGTTGCCGTATGAGTCTACACACTCCAAGACTGTTAAACGTGCGACTGCCAGTATGTGTCTCGAATACGCCCTGAAATAATCTTGCTGTCATAAGGCACAAGCAAGCTTTGACGAACAGATGTTGAAGTTGAGGAAGGCTGGCTTTCCTCGCTTGGTTTTAAGCGCAGTTTTGGAGGCGTTATTGAAAACGGTGAAAAAAGAAAGAAAAAGAAGTGAAGGTCAAACACTCGAAAGAAAGCTAAACCAGTGATGATACCATAATCTCGTAAAGTGGCGCATAATCTTAAACACATCGCCGTGACATACAAGATTCCTGTATTTTTTTTTCTGCGCCCAGAAAACTTGCTATTTTGTGCCACCTTGTTACTTTGTGCCGCCCGATTGGTTCGGATGACTCTAAGAAAGTCAGGTGTTCTATTAAACATACGAATCCATTTGTCAAGTGTGAAGAAGGGGTCGTATACCGCTGAAGTGTGGGAAAGAGTATATCGGCCAAACTGGCCGATGTATTAATGAGCGCCTGCGGGAACAGAAGCTTTCATTTAAAAATGGATAAGGTTCAAACTTGCCGCTTCATTGTAAGGCCTGCCGGAATGAGAAGAAACGAAGTATGTGAAGCAAGGCTTCATGATACAACAATCATGTTTAAAAGTAAAGATTCTATGGCGCATGAATTGTTGGAGGCCAACCAGATTAAGAAAAGAGCCTGTGTCAGCACCCCATCCCATAATATTTACACAAATGAAAGCGTGTTCATAGACAAGCTTTAGATTTAGAATAAACGTGATTCCCTTCAGTGTTCTCGCACGTGTGCATTCATATAATCAGTGTTCCTCTTTTTTCGCCCCCCCCTCTCCCCATGGCTATTAATCAGCCACATTTGACATCAATAAACAGTTGCAAGTAGTGCCTTGTCCTGTCTTTGTTCCTTCCTAGTGTGCCGTCACTCTTGGCGCTTCGTCTATTGAAAGAGAATGCAACCGATTACGAACAACTTAAGGACACCGTATTGGAGTCCTTTCGATCAACATGCCCAGAGCTGAACTTCCCTTATGAGCGTCCGAACCACAGTCCCCTGCAGTTCCTCGACATTTTACTAGAATTCCAACCAGGACATCTACACTGGGGGTACGAGCCCGGAGCATAGAGACAATTTTTTCCCTTCACGTCAAGCCATTTCAATACTATAAAGAGGGCAATAGCGAGTGCAGCTTTTAGTTTAGCACTAAAGAAATCATATCAGCATCAAAATGAACAACGTTTTCAGCGGTAGTTAAGTAGGCTGGAAAATGCAGAGAAAGACGTGTTGTGTCAATGCTATGCAACATAGCTGAAGGCATCGTAAAGAAGGTTAAAAGAAAACAAGAAAGCAAAAGCGGACCTGAAGCTGTGGATGCCAAAAACAATTCTGCAAAAATTACATATGTGCATGGACTGACCCACAATCTCATCAAGATTGGTAAAAGACATGGTATCCGAGTAGTGTGCTCAGCACCACACAAGGGGAAAAGTATGTGCGCACGAGTGAACCAAGGAAAAAAGGAACCACAGTGCCCGATCACGCACCAGAGCAGATACTGTGATTGTGTCAATGGAGTAGTGTACGCGATCCCCCTGTCCTGTGGGAAACAATACATAGGGCAAACAGGTAGACGCCTTAATGATTGAACAAGAGAGCACGCATCATCACTTTCAGGGACCCCTGGCAGCAATATGGCCTTGCACTACAAAGGTTGCGAAATGAACAAGGGACAAGATAGCTAAGTAAGCACGTGCACTACCAAATTTCATGAAGTGCAAGTCCTGAAAAAGAACAACAATAGGCTAACTCGGGATATTCTTGAGGCATTTGAAATAAGTAAAACAGTAGCGCAATGTGTAAGCACACCGTCAGTCGCCTTGACAAGAAAGGAAGTCACCTTTTTGAGACAGCCTCAGACAGATAAGAGCTATGGCGATGAAATAAATAAGAGCGGTAATTTCAATTCAGAAATCAGTTGACAGTGCAGCTGCATCCTGGGCTAGTCGTCCATTCTGTGTCCGTGTTCCTTAAGTTCTGCTGCTACAATCCACGAATCATATATTGACCATACCAGTTGTTTTGTCGTCTTCATACTTTGTTACGTGCATATGGCATTTTATCATAAAATGGAAATTGTCAAGAATCAAAAGGAAGTATCTAATTTTCACACATTATATGCTTTTTTTGCCGTGCCACCGATGTTGGCAGTAACAGTGTGTACTCAGATACTAACAAGAAACAAGCAGCTGAATTTCTTGCACATGCAAGGCGCTCACATCCCTCAGTACAAGACTGTATACTTTGCTTAATCTAGAAATACGCCTCAGGATTTTTGCTGTTCACAGCAATGTGCACATGACAAAAAAGAAGAGTGCCCGAAATTTGCGTTCATGAGAACAGTGCATATAAGCGCACCCACATTTCACGACAGCGCGCATGTACTCGTGTAACTTTTAAGCTGTTCCTTATATTGCTCTCATTGATTACAAACACCTTCACAGCAAAGAAATAACTTCTGAAAAACACACAAGATACGTGAACGAGACAGAAAGGGCCGGAACCAAAACTCGCCCGCAACGCTTATGCACGGTTCACTTCAGAACATATGCATATTGCATGAGACGAACACTTATACGCCTAGCCCCACTGCGACACATTGCACGTACACATAACAGTACACTTACGCTTCGTAGAAAGTAAGAACCCTAGCGCTCGAACGTTCTGTACGTGTTCGTGGTCACCAATGCGCGTCGCAGCCCGCAAAACAGCTCACGTACACGAAGCAAGACACAAACATCACATTACGAATAACTGCGATGAGGCGAAAATGAAGCTCATCGCTACACATCGTGCCATCACTTCTGAAACACAAACCAGTACTGCACAAACTTGCAATCTTGGTATCGATGAAGAGCGCACACTACACCTACGAACACCATATGCTGAGGAGTGCGATCGCAATCTTTTCATTTTGCCGCGTACCGAACTATTGTCATGCTTAGAATTCAGGTGTATGCGATGGCCTTCGCGTTTGTAATGCTCATGCAAAAAACGGCAAAACACACGACATCGCCGGCTTCATTCCTTCCGACCCTCGCGTAATCACAACACACATCCGTCTGTTTCCTTTGGCGATCGCACGGACTGAAGAGGTCAGGAAGAGTACAACTGCTTGTTGCGTTAGACAAATAGCTTTGCAGGTTCTGAATAGCTCGTGCAATCATCACAATAAACCACACAAAAAACAAACTGCCGCTGCAGCCTAGCGGTCTAGGCCTCGCGCTCCGCTTTGTGTCGAACCAGCGCCACGTTTATGCGGTCGCCGCACGGAGGCGAAAGTTCACGACCGCATCTCGTGACGTCACGTCGGTCATTACTGGCGAACCGCTCGCTTGCGCTGCGGCGTGCGGCCATGGGCGGTTTGAGCGTAACCGGCCCTTAAGGCCTGCTCACACTACACGAAATATCCGGCGAGCGAAGCGGATTCGGCCGCTTTTGACGCCGAGGAGAGTGGAAAGTGGCGCGTTGAAGGCAATCGGTCCAGGACCCATTTTTTCCGCTTTCGCTGCAGCCGCAAGTTTCGTTTTTGACGTCATAACCCGTTCAATGTCAACATGACAGCCAGCATGTCTGAGCGACCGATCTTCTCCGTAGAAATGCTCATCGACGCAATTAAGCAGCACCCCATACTGTACGACAAAAGGCACTTGAACTTCAAGAACATTGCCTGCAAAGAGCAGCTATGGGACAAAATCGGGAAAGAAATGGGAGTGAGTGGTAAGTACAACTGCTATTCACGCTTACTCGCGCCGATGCCAGAGCGACGAGGCTTTCTCATTGCAAGTACCTTGCTTTTATGCATATTCTCCGTCAAACGTCAGCAAACATTTTTCCCGCGCCACTGCTTGCCCCTGTGCCGTGCATGCTCCACTCATGCGCCGTTCGAATGCCTGCGCAGGCATGTACGCGCGTCACTGATGGCGCCGCGAGAATAGCGCAGTGTTACAATAGAAACTTTCCTGTGCTACAACGGTGAGCGTAAAGTGTTTCTAACGATTCATGATCTGCGTCGACAGCCGATGTCCGGCAATTATTGCCGCGGGCAACGGCGGTTGTGTTGTGGTCAGCCAAAGAAATAACGGCGGTCGAGTATTGCAACAGAGCACAGTAAATAGCCGTTAAAAATGATAGGAGGTGCTATGCTGAATGACTCGAAAGAGCGCGAATGAAAGCAAACAAACAGTCCATCAATTCGCTTCATTCTACTTGAGAAAAGTGCCTGTTATTCTCCGCAGGTTCGCTGTGTCAAAAAAAGTTTAAAAACCTGAAGGACACATTCGCGAAGATTCGAAACCAAATACGAACAAGCATGAAGAGCGGAGCCGGTGCCGCAGACGTCGCCACTATCAAGTAGAAACTCTGACCATGCAAGCAATACTGAAACCAATTTCAGAAGATCCAATGTGAGCGGAGCAATTCTGCAAAATCTACACGAGCATTTCTAGCCTTGCTTGTTATATGTTGTCCATGCAAAAACACAGGAGGGAACAAAACCTACGTTCTCAAGTTAGTAACCTTTAAGAGTGCTCTCCTAATGTGTAAATACATTTTTGCAGGCTTTATTCAAGCCTTGACTTCCTTCCTGAAGAGTAAGTTCCTGAACAATGTTCTTTCTATTATGTACAGCTTGCGACTCCTGCCAGTCATGACTATATCTAAAATGAATTTATCACAGTGTTTATTGCCCAAACTTAGGCCGTCAAATAATTATAGGTTTATTCATTTAATAACTGTTGTGCACTGGAAACAGAAATCTCCAGGACTAAGATGAGGTGCCGGGAACTTCTGGCTCCTCAGTTCCGTCAAGTGGCCCAGCAACACCAGCAGGTGCTGCAACTGAAAGGTAAACAACTTGTAATATAGGCATAGAAGACTGCAATTACTGAAATGCCTTGCAATCTGTACAAACATGGCATTTACACACTCATTTTTACAGCCAACCAACAGAAGGTGACTTAGTCTGACACAGATAGGTAGGTAGAACACTGCGACTCGAGCTTTTTCATTTCTCATGTAGCACATGCTTGCATCTAACCGCTTGCTATAGTGCCTCTAGAGTGAATGCATTTCGCTGCTCAGAAAGGTTTAATTTTTTCAAAGGACTCCAAGGCGGAAAAAAGCACGGCGGTCACCAAGGAAACAACAGAGGTAAATCAAGAGTGATTACATAATACAAGACTACTAAAAAAACTGTTTCAACTTGCAGCCCATTGAAAGCCCCTTAGCATGCTACTGTAACTGCTGCCTGTATGGAGCACCTCCAGGCGGTGCGGACTGAGAGGCAGCAGAAGCAACTACTGCAGCGGGAGCCACAAGATGTCGTATACCATACGTGCATGGCACTTGCCGCACAGCTGCGAATGCTTGGCCCGAGAGACCAGTCAGATGCGATATTCGAAAGTCAAACATTGATGTACCACCGACTCCAAGGAGCCATTCGCACTAATGTTTTATATGCTCACTTCATGCACACATATTTTTTCTAGTTTGCTGCACCACTGTAACAGTATACCTTTTACTTCTGTTTACCTGTTATGCATCCTTTTTCTCTTACTTGATTTAGACTGTATCGTTCATTGTTTCATGCTTTTTATCTGTAATCATGTGTTCAAATGTTATTTATTATGAGCTGAATTTCTCCCTTTTTGTATTGCTTTTACAAATGCACTGTTAAGAATAACATCCCCTTTACGCAATGCTCTGGGGCCTATAAGGTATCTTAAATAAACAAACATTTTGGACGGCATTTCTTCCGTTGACATTTCTTGCTTGGCGCATTTTCAGATTTACTAGTATGTGGAATATGTCAGGAAATACGGTGTGTGCAGTACTGAAAGGGTGTGGTATTCACCTGCAACTACCAATGAAATCTATTCACATTTTTACAACCAGCATTGTTAAAAAGCCAGCTGTTATGGGGTTAACTGATGCCCCCTTTTCATGATCTGTGATTGCATGTGCCTTTCTGTCTGTCACAAGTACTGCCAAATACATACGTGCAGATACAAGTAAACGGAGCATGCTATTCCGTTCTAATTGCAATCAGGCCTTTCCTTTTGACATGAAGAAACACTGTTTGCCCATGAGGAAGCGCACTAGTGTCCACCAGCAGCCTGCACATACCGCAGATGCCACTTCCAATTACTGAACACGTGAAAAATATTAGAAGGCAGAAGCATGCTCCATTTGCTATTGTCTGCGTCAGTACCTGCAACATACATATGTCTCAAGAATAATTTTTAGAAGACGGCAAAGTGTACGAGGGTGCTGTCATCACTGCAAGCAGGCAATCCAATATAAAATGTATTTAATGTGGCTGTACATAAAAAAATGTTACCATTACTACACTCTACTGCTTCTGATCATCTCCTCTTGCCAGGGACCTTGCCGCTTCCGATGAAGTGTTTGCAAAGCATGTCTCGCGTAGTGTAGGCAAGCCTAAACACAAAACAAATGGAACATTGAAGCGTAAATGCTCGCTCCAAGATGTGGCAAATAACAACACTTTAACTACTAATCATAAAAGCAAGCTATTTGGGGGAATAGTAAGTAAACAGCACTCCCAGTTTTGTTCGCAGATATTTCCACAACATGATTACCTCTTTCGGTGATAACCTCTGGCAGGCACAGGAGTCAGTCCGCCATTCTCGTCCGCTTCTTGCCTCCATGTTCCATCGGTTTGGCGTCTCTGCCAGTCTTCATAATCAGTAGTTCCAGCTGGGCAGTAAACTGCACGAGAGGAAGCTGTTTCTGTCAGCAGAAAATTGCGCAAGCATACACACGCTGATATAATCCGTCTGACGTTTTCATCTTTGGCTTTAAATGGCTGGCGTAGGATGCGCCTCCTTTCAGCCAGGATCCCAAAGGCATTTTCGACAACTCGTCGAGCCCTGCTCAGTCTATAGTTGAAAATTCTTTTTTCTTGTAGCTGTGAAAACTGACTTGGTACTCCCTCAACATCTGGTTGCTGAGCATGCCAGTCAACACAGTTTCCAAACAAAGGGGGCAGACCTGCAGAAGGAGTGCCGCTTCAGTTTCCTTATAAAGTTGTGTAAATTTGCAGGAATAAATTATCCCCAAGTTCTAGCACAGTAAATGTTTACCGCAGCAAATGTGCTACAGATAATCAATACCTGTTAAAAATAACTGTGATGGCTATATTTAGAGTGGTTTAGGTCAATGGAGGAAAATGATCTTTCTATGCTTGTATACAATCCCTCATTTGCATAAATTTGCAGCACTGGCTGATGACACATATATTCCGAGACCCTTAAAAGTGTGTAAAATCACTCCTCGAGATCTAGCTAATGGCTAGTACTGTAACGGCAAAAAAATGACGAAGGTAATGGTATTACTTACTCTTCCTTGAATACGGCCTCATGAGGTAGGTTTTCAGAGGAAACGCTTCGTCTCCTACAAAGAAGTAGGGCGCGCTGCCAATGTCGGCCAAAAGAAAGTCTTCAGGAATTCCTTGCAGGCTTTGGTTAACTCTCTTGAAGAATGGGCTCCGGCCAAAATTATCCCCGTCTGATTCGCTGCCATTGTGGCCTACTTCTGCAAACAAGAACCTAAGAGTGGAGTGGAAACAAATTTTTTTATATTCATATGTTCTGGTTCAAGGAAACATAGGCGCATTTAACTTGCTATGGCTGCCATGTCACTCACATGAAAACTAATCATGACAGCTGGACTGGTGCATACATCAACATGCAGCTCAAACACCAACTAAAACTACAACCTTCCTCATTCTTTGAGGGGTTTTATAGGTGACAAAGGTAGAAAGGCTCTAGTCAGAATTTGACAAGGTCTAGCCGTAAGTGACTTACAGTGGTTAGTAAAAAGCAGAAAGCGGTTTTAAACTTTACTTGAAAGGTGTTTTTGTAACATAGAGTTGCATGAATTATAACTCTATGTTTTCATTATAAGTTCTTAAGAAAGCATCCCTTACTGGTTGTTGTCTGAAATTAACACTACAGATGACTACTTAGAGGCCGTATACGATTCTCATGCATCTACCACATGACATCGTGCTCTGGGATTGAGACCCACCACCACACACAAAAAAGCTGGCACTAACTAAGAAAAGAAAATCAGCCAGGCACAGCATTACAACAGCTCCAAGCACTTGTAAGTAAAGCTACTGTACTTGCATACCTGTAGTGTACATTACTGATCGCAAGCATCGACTTGTTGAAAGCATTCTTATAGTTTCTGTCCACACTGCCTGAATTTTTCGGGCACTCAATATTGACATGCTTTCCATCTATTGCGCCTAGGCAGTGTGGCATGTTCCAGATGCGCTCAAACTCTTCGGAGACCTAAGTTTAAGGCATAAAAAAACGCAATAGATATGTTAAGCACAAGCTTCGAAGATAACCTCGGGCGCGGGATGTGTAACATGCTCCATGTAGAATAGCAGTCTTAGAAGTCGTAGTAGTGATTTGTACCCTCGACAATGACACTGAAATTATTTATTCTGACAATTATGCTTTTATGCAGAGCTTTTTTGTACTGGTCGCTTTAGTTTCAAGGACGGTGGTCACGAAGTTTCAGTGCCTAAATTACAATTTATCAATACTGTCACTGGTTTACGCTCTATGCAGTATGTGCAAGGAAATGAGATCAAAGAACTTGCCCTCAACCATTCATCTGGAGATGATGGTGTTATAACATATATAGGGCCAAGCACTTCCCAAATGGCCAGGCACACCTCTGAAACAAGGTTGCACGTTGTGGATTTGCCAGCCAAGAAATTAAAGGCAGATGACCGCAGGGTATCGCCAACAGCCAGCAATCTGAAAACAGGGAAAGAGAAGGAACAAACAAATTCAGCTACACTCGCTAAGTAAGTCTTCATGTGTACTGTGGTTCCAAAGCGATGGATCCAATCGCTTCCAGTTTCAGCAGCTGTTATCACTGGATAAAATGATAACACCAACCGTAATCCACATGAAGTTCAAGAACCAAATCATCAGGCGCCGAAATAATGAAAGGAAATAAGTTTTCAATTCTTCGCATTCCTTGAAGTTATGCTGTATCCGTTACGAGCTTCACAGTATCCCTGATATGACTAGTAGTCTGTTTTCGGAGCAAAACAAAAAGCAAAGCAATAATACAGCATGTGTACAACAGGGCGTGCAGAACAGCAAAAATATTTTCCCATCACCTAATAACTTGCGCCAGGCGGTGGTCTGGAGGTATAGCCTTGCGAAACTGCGTGTCTTTTTTTCCGATGCGGGGGCCAAGGAGCTCCATCAGTGCTTCAAAGCTGTTGGGTGACATGCGCATGAAGCTGCCGAAGGAGAACCGGCAGTGAGAAGAAAGCACATACAAGGCCCCTGTGTGCTCTATCATGAGTGTTGCAACGCCAAACGTGTACCGTGAAATGCTCCTCTCGTTTAAACCGCTCGATTAATGGCGCTTAATTTGCGCAGAGACGGCATACAACAGCCTTGCTTCTTTAATACCACGTATGGGTGATGTACTTGCCTGATTCCATCAATTACTTAGAAATCGGCCCCTCTGCAGCATCGGCGACCTATCACAGTCAGCTTACGCAAAGCTGATGCCGGTAGTGCCATTTGGTGCCTATACATATTGCAGCTTCAAAGGTAAATCGTACCAGAATAGACAAAACAAGCGTTACTCAGAAGGCACCAACAGTATACGCGACAGCTGCTTGTTTAAGGTCTCCGATGCTGTAGCCGACAGGGATTTCTAAGCAATTCTGATCGATTCAGGCAAGTACATCCCCTAAACGTGATATTTAAAAAGCAAGACTATCGTATGCCATCTCTGAGTCAAATAACGCGAAAAAGTAGCAGTTTAAAACGAGCGAGGCATATTGCAGTGCGTTTAGCGCTGCAACAGTCATAGTCAAACTTTGATAAAACACCATGTACAGACACGTATACTCACTCTCTGTAGTACTCGACATCTCGATCGCGAACCAGTGGCAAGAGATTGTTCGCCTGTCCCAACCTATCGCGCTCCTGCAAGGACGGGCGGACCCACCACCGTCGTCGCCGCCGCCGCGATCTTCGTTGCTCAGCCCGTCGCAGCTCTTGAAGCATAGCCGTCATTGAGTTGCAGAGGAGAATCGTGACAATTTCTTCTTCTTCCAATATTTCCTCGTCTTCAGAAAAGCTCGCCATCGTGCTGTGCTTAGTATCTCGCAGCCGGAAGCCCAGCAACGGCGCAATACAAGCAGACGCAACAAAAGCACGCGAACGAGAGGCACTCACGTTAACTCTCGTCTCGTTCGCGAAGCCGCGAAACCAATATAGAAACTGCCGCGAGATCGCGCTGACATCGCGGAAAAGCGAGAAGCGGCGGCGGATCCGCCGATGCGCGCGTCAACAGATGAGAACACTCTCTCTTTTTTCGGGCAAACGAATCCGCTTCGCTCGCCGAATTTTTGTAGTAGTGCGAAGGGGCCTTAAATGTGCCACTCCCAATCCGGTGTTGGAAGAAGGGGAGGACGTGACCAGTAAATGAGAGGGTGCTACCTCTGAAGTGTACGTCATTATATGACGAGCTAATCGAACAATTCCAAAGTTTGTCTGCTTGTTAAATAAATGTAAAATATAAATTAAATATGCCTCAAGTTGTGAAGTATAACGTGTGTTGCCCGGCGTTTACGCAATGCAAAAGTAATTTACTAATGTCATTCTTTTTCATTCTGAGCCAACAGGCGGTATCGCAAGCGTAAATGAGTTGCCAGAGCGCAGCACTATGTCGTATGCTACCAGGAGCTCGCACGATGCACGTAACAGGAACGCACTGCCAGCACTTCTTAAGTAGCGAGCGCGAAAAACCGTGAACTGGCTCTTAGGGACACCTTTACTAGCCGACTATATCAATTTTCCTTTTTTTTCGCCCTTTGTCGTCGGCTCGGACGTGCCTCGCTCGCCGCCGCGCTGCCACTATCCCTGCTATATGCCCCACCGCGCGTCGCGTGATAGAACTAGTGGAACTTCAAATCGAACATTATGATATACGGGCCTTGCATTGCCTGCGCAAAGTAAAATTGAAGAGTGTGGTGCTGACGGTGCGCGCTGTGCCGTGAAATTGAGGAACAAAATACGGCACTCTCGAACTAAAGAAAAAAGAGCAGCTAAATAAGAGATCTCAACAATATCTTCCCATCCTGAGTGTATAGTTTTATCGACTGAACGAAGGAAGCGCTGACCCATCCTAGGTTGAGCCCTTCTGATTGCTGAACGGCGATCTGCGAGCTATTCACGCTGGCGATAGCACTGAGAATTCTATCTGACCCTGCAAATATCTCCTTGGCATTGGCTTTGAAGCGGAGGTCACGGGAAAGCTGACCCAGCCTTTCTACCGGCCAACACATTAATTGCGAGAGCAACTTTTTGGACAGTGTCGGCAGCAGAGATCTAGGCCATTCCGATGAATGCTTCGCGTCCGACCGACCTCTGGGAGCTGCAGGCCGGTGAAAATTAACCGCAGCGCACAATATTCCTTCCTCTGCGTGGAATAACTACTGGTACGCTTGCACCCGAGTCTCGTCCATTTGATTGCATAGCCTGCAAAAAGTTTACTTAGAAAGCCGGCAAGGGCAGTGCAACTCATTATCCGCCACTTCTTCGAACGCGTATCGCACTTCCAGCCGTGGTCGACAGTGAAACAGCAACGCCAAGCAGACGACGAAGGCAAGTAATATGCTCTGAAGCAACCAACGCACGCGCGCGCTACGCCCGCGTGTCTCCGGGGTCGTCAGGGGACGCAATTCAACTGCCAAGTTACAGCAACGGAACCCAAAGCGGACTACCCCTTCGCCGGTTCCTACGACCGGTTCGCTTTGAAGATGATTGACACGTGCATGACGTATTCATAAATTGCGATACCACCCCGCTACCTCTGACGACCAGTGACGTAACCAAGATTTTGGCCAATCAGGTGAGGCCAAACGAACGGTTCCACAACCGAACCGTTATAAGATTCGGCCCCTGAAGTCGATTTCTGTTCGCACCTCCCGCTATCAATAGTGAACGGGGAAACACAAGAAAGAGAAATCACAAGAAACACGTACCAAGAAACACAAGAAACACAAGAAAGAAATCAACGCCAGTGTGAAGCCAGGACATTGCCCAAACAACAGCTTGGGACCACTTGCGATAGGTTTCGTAAGCGTGGGGCGACTGTCGTCTGCGACTGAGAAAGATTTGAAGCGATTTTTTACGGACGCAACGAACTCTCACTTCACCAAGGCTGCATCATGTTCGGGCTGGGAATGATCGTTCCGGCATAGCTGCGCATTTTGCTGCTGGGCGAACTCCACGAAGGGCACCCAGGCATCGCGCACAGCAAGCAACTGGCGCGCAGCTACGTGTGGTGGCCATTCATGGAAGCGGATCTCGAGCATCGTGCCATGGCTTGCGTAAGTTGTTAAGAACAACGCTGCGAGCCGTGCTAAGCGCCCCCGCATCCTTGGTCTTGGCCAACACCACCGTTGCTTCGCGTACATATAGATTTTCCTGGCCCCTTTTTGCACGCCATGTTTCTTGCAGTCGTGGACGCGCACTCCAAGTGGCCCGAACTGTCTGTTATGCTCTCGACTACGGTGCATGCTACATTTGACAGATTCAGAGAGTTGTTTGTACACTTTGGTTTCCCAGAAACCATTGTCACTGATAACGGCCCGCAGTTCACTTCCGAAGAGTTCAACTTTTTTGTGAAGGAATTGGGCGGTCGTCACGTGCTTACAGCACAGTATCATACCAGCAACAAACGGGCTGCCAGAGTTTTTACTCAGGCAACTAAAAACCTCTTCGTAAATCTAGCGGAGTGGAGACGTTACATCTTAGCCTTGAAAAGGTTTTGCTTAGCTATCGCAACGCGCTCCATGCGACAATGAGTCACCAGCAAATTTGTTCCTAGGACGACGGCTGCGAAATCCTCTCGAAGTTACCAAGCCAGCGACGGAAGGAAGGGTTGCGTATATTCAGTTGAAGCAAACCGTAGTTCTCCCATGTCGTGATCGTGATATGACAGTCGGCGACCAAGTGATAGCTCTAAATTATAGAGGAACACGAAATTGGGTTGCTGCTGTTGTTGTAGGGCAATCCGGCCCTTTGTCTTTGACTATTCGTGCTAACAACACCCAGAGGCTGTTTCACCTGGCATCGTCACAAGGACCAGCTGCTCGCCCGTACCATCGATCCACACCGCGAGGCATCTGACCAGGAGGATACGCGTTTTGACTGAAATTGTGACGAGCTGCCGCTTTGTTGTGAAACGAGCGGCAGTTCCATTTCCAGATTTCGATGTTTTCGCGTGGTGGTTCTCGTGTGCTACAAGACGTTCTGGTAGCCCTGTTTCCTACGAGTGATTTACTTATCGAATGCCGCTTACAGATCAGTGCCAGAGGTCTCCAAATTGTTGTCTTCTATGAGGTTTGCTTTTTCCGCTTTCTGTTTCATCGAGGTTCCTGTTATATTATTGCGTTGTCGCTGGATGAAGCATTGAGAATCTTCCGTGTACCGCCTTCCAGTTTCTAGTTCGATGCAGAGTTTTTCCTGCATTTCGTTGACTTGATCGGGGAAATAGCAGCATTATTCAAAGAAAAATTCTTCAATATCTGCTACTGTTAGGTTGTTAGGTGGGTTTATCGCGAAGGGGTATCGACCTTCGATTGCATCTACCATATTTGTTTTTGTTCTGGTTGCAGGTTTCGGAGTAGGAACTTGTTAGGTGATTTAGTCCTAATTCGTGAATTTTGTTAGTTAGCTTCAATTCTAGTTCTCTAATCCTACGAAGGGAATGCTGTCGTTCTGTCTGCAGTTGAAGTTAGTTTTTGATGGCCGACTTTTAACGAATTGTTTTCCTGTTCTAGGTGTGAGAAATTTATTTGTTTCGCAGCAGTGGAAGAAGCGATTTCTGCCCAGCTCACCTGATTTTGCGACGGGTGACTCTGTGGATCCGATTCATGGCTCTCTTGGTTTTCTTTTTTATCAGTTCCTTAGTCGGTGGGGCCGATATGCCTGGGGAACTGTCATCATCCGTGTTGGCGAGTTCATTGGCTGCTGAGCGAAATTGAGAGCGGGATCGAAATTGTGTAGCCACACGATCCTTGCCATACGAATCGCTGTCTGTTTCAGAGCAGAACCATCCTCGACGGCCGGCAGAACTTGTGGTTTTATGCAGAGATCATGGTACGTGTCGTTTTATCAGCTTGAGTTTGCTTTTGCGGTCACTGTCACCAGTTTCGTGTGCCTTTCCGCGCCAGGCGCACTGTAAGTCACAGGTGTCCTGATTCTAGGTTATCCATACCACATCTTTCGTAGGTAGGCTATATGGAGGGATGAAGACTACATCAAATGTGATAATTGCTGTCTTTATTTATTTATTTCAAGTTCCTGCAGCGCCCGAAGGTGTTATTGCAGGGGTAATACACAGTGTTACATTAGCTCGATAAATCAGATAAGTGATCAAACAAAAATGATACAATAGAAAGGTTCACTGCGCTATAAATTCAACACAAGTGCTCTGAACAACGCTTCAGTGCAACAATCAGCAATTTCCTGCGGTAGCTGATTCCACTGTGATACTGTGTGTGGAAAAAACGAGAGCTGGGAGACGTTCGTTCTACGAATAATTTCTCTTATTTTTAAAGAGTGGTCACTTGTGTGAGATAAGAAATCAGGAGGTAAAAGCTAACTTTCTTCATCTATTTTAACTATCCCGAAATAAGTTTTAAAAAGCATTTCTAATGTCATGTTTGTCGGCGTGTGCTTAATAATTCCCAAGCTATGCTGAAGTGCAGTAATACCAGAAGTAAAGTAATAACTACTACAGACAAAACGGGCTGCGCGGTTTTGTACATGCTCGGGCATATTAGACAGAGTTTTCTTTTGCGAGTCCCAGGCCGTACAGAGATACTCTAATATGGGTCATACGTTCGAGAAGTAAAGTACCACTTTCATTTTTGGAGGAGCTAACCGGAAGTTGCGCTTAACAAAACTTAGCATTTTACAGGCTTTCGCTGTAATATATTCAACGTGCTTAGTCCAAGTCAAATTCGATGAGAAACAAAAGCCAAGATACTTATACTCAGTTACTCGCGATAGCTGGACATTGTATAGTGTATAATGAAACAGGTATGGATCTTGCTTACGTGTAAAGGAGACGTAGTAACACTTACTGGTATTCAAAGACATTTGCCACCTAACACGCCAGCGTGTTATACAGTCCAAATTGCGTTGCAAGTACTCGTGGTCAGTGGAAAACCTAATGCAGTGGTAAATCACACAGTCATCCGCATGCAGACGCACTTTGCATGACACAACCTGAGCAATATCATTGATGTATACCAAAAGGAGCAATGGCCCCAAAACAGATCCCTGGGGAACTCCCGCACTAAGAGCTATATAATCAGATTGTGAGCCAATAAGGCATGCGTTATTCTAGATAAGACAATCTATTCAAGCAGTGAAGGCGAGATACCGAGGGATGATAGCTTGTGTAACAGCAAAATATGGGGAACGGAATCAAATGCCTTTTTGAAATCTAGAAATATACAGTCAGACCATGCACTGAGATCGAACGAATGAAAAAGATCGGGTATGAATTATAAAAGCTGTGTCGAACAAGAACGGCGAGACCTAAAATCATGCTGATATTCACTAAAGAAGTTATCGTTTACTGGATGTTTTATTATGGCACTCTACACTGTGCTCCAGTGTTTTACTACACACACTCGTTAGAGACATTGGCCTGCAGTTGGAGACAGTATTTTTTGGGATACTTTTATGGATTGGTACCCCGTTTGCAACTTTTCACTCCTTAGGTAAACAAGAAACACTTAACGCTTTCTCAAACATTATAACCAGCTAGTGGGCGATTATGTCTGAACAGGCCTTTAACACACAATAAGGCATACCATCAGGATCACTTGAAGAAGCAGCATAGATATTGTCATGTAACTTAAGTATACCGCCGTGTGTCAGGACCAATACCGCCATAGGGTCGAACACATTGTCGGGAATATACGGTAACTCATTATGCCAGGGAGTTGTGAAAGAAGACTGGAAATAAACGTTGAAGCAAGAATCTTTATCGAAGTCATCAGAAAGAAGTACACTGCCGTTTTTTAAGCTCGGCATTCCAATTGATTTTTTGCTAATTGTTTTTAAACACTTCCCCGTTTATTTCGGGTTATTTTGTAACTTTGGGCACAATGCTAATAAGTATTTTTCCTTAGCAACTTAGTTTTTTTTTTGCTTCTATATCTTTTCCAAGGGACTTTAGCATTACAAATACAGAAGCGTTACGCTGCTTTCTATAAGCATTCAGAGGACGATGCCTATTATTAATCAATCGCTTGACCTCCCGAGTAACCCAAGGGTTATCACTACGTTTTTTGCAGACAAATGTTTGCATGGAACATGTATGACAACCAACTGCTTTAGGGTCGAGCACTATGTATCCCATATTGCAATTTGCGGACTGAGCTGAGTGACTGAATTCCTACAGGAATATGACAAGATCATTAGATAATGAAACATAATTGCCTCTTTCAAAAAAAATGCACCTTTCTTGGTTGATCATGAACACATGAGAAGGGGACGATCTCCACATGCTCCACAATGCGGTCATGGTCACTAATACCGGAAGAAGGGTGTTGTCAGACACAAGCAATGGCTGATTTGAAAAAAAGCATATGGAAGACAGAAGAGCTATTCGGACCACACCTAGCAGGTTGATTAAGAAACTGATAAATATCAGTGGTAACTATTGCCTCGCGGAATCCTACAGATAGAGCAGCACGATTAACAAGGAGAGGCTTATTGTGAACCCACCTCACCTCATGCATATTGAAATCACCGCCAATAAGATAGTCATTATTTATTTAAGAAAGAAACTCGGAGAGGGCTGTGAAAAGGGACGTGAAGGCGATGTGGAAGCGGGGGAACAGTAATAGGAGCAAATTGTCAGCAACTGCCTAGTTGGAAATCGTATATTGCTCCAAACTGACTCAGGACAATCAGTTGGGATTTACACGAGAGATGATCGCAAGCACGCGTCAACAAGTAGAGAGACTCCACCGCCATGCGCATTGCGATTGAAGCAGTATACGTGGAAACCAGGCAGACAAACATCGGAACTACCAACAGATTCGTCGAGCCAGGACTCCGTACCTATAATCACGTGAGGTTTGACTGAAGAGGTCAGGGTAGCAAATTCAACAGTTTCGTTTCTTGCGCTTCTGCAGTTCATGACAAAATGGTAACCTCTTTAATTGGATGACCGGAACGTCCCGCGCGCACATATTGCTTTGAGAACTGATTGATCGGGCGCCACCCCTTTCGCTACTTTCTCAACAACAATATCCTGTGTACCATCATAAACGTAGCGCTTCTTATCAACGAGTAGCTTATCGTATCGAAGTTTGAAAAAGCAATTCAATGTTTTTCCATAACTTACAAGTTTAGATCGCGCAAGGTTGTGTGAGGGCTGAAATCCTCAAGGATCGCAAAGTTAGCACCCTTAAGCGTGATGCCATGAGATTGGATACGTTACTTATCCTTGAAGGTAAGAAATCTAATAATGACAGGTCTGTTTTTGCTTTCAGGAGATTCACCAAGTCGGTGAGCACGCTCTATGCTTTCCGGAGTAATCTGTTCACCCAGTTGCGTGTGGAATAAAGACAGTACTTCTTCCTCTGATTCAGACCATGTCTGACCGGCTGAATCATCCAGGCGAAAAATAATGAGGTTGTTTCTTCTGGATCTGTTGTTCCCGTTATCAAGCGACGCCCTAAGCTTCATCATATCATGACGAAGGGCGTCATGAGCGCACGGAGCCGAGGCTGCATTGCGCTTATCAATCTGTTTTAGAAAACGCATATAAATTTCCAGAAGATTCACCCTGCTAAGAAGGGCTTGCACTGACTTGTTCAGTGCATTTTTCTATTCTTTAACAACTTGTATTTGCTGAAGAAACCTCGCCTGGTTCATTTCCAAGACTTTAACAACTTCAAAAATTTCAGCAATTTTGGCACCGTCAGAACCTGTAGATGCTACATTGGTTCTGGGGCCAGGGTTACTCTCGATATTTCCAGAGAGCTTTAATAGAATACTCGATACAGCAAGGAAAGCAGACACCAGCCCTACAAGACACTTTCTCAAAACATATGGCAAGTTTGTGGGGCATGGCACCGCTACTAAACAACGGTTAGAATAACGATAACATTTTGCAGCTTTTCGGTAACTGATCTGAACATAGAACGGGTGTGAGAACATAGCCAAAGCGATATCGTGCCCCGGACACTCAGCTGAAAAGTGATGCTTACATATCCGAATTGCGTGACACTGAAAGGCTTTGGTTGCCAGGTGAGATCAGATGTCGCAGCCAGTCTTGGATGCTGGTACGAAATTGGCTTGGAGCGGCGAAACACAACCAGCACATCTTCATCCACGAAGCTTGACGAAAGCCGCATCAGTGGCTAGGGAATGCCAGGCGTAGTGAAGACCCCGAAGGAAGCTTTCAGGAGGGACAGCGCCAAGACCTGTGCGTGGCATGGTTGTGAAAATATAGCCAATGTGATGCCCTGCCCCCTTATAGCCTTGTATATCCCAGCATCCTGGCGTACAGAATTTTGATTTCTTGAGTTCGTACCTTTTGGCGGGTGAAAAGTTATTTTGTTGTGGTGCCCCTGTCTATGCGTGTACGAAGCCTTTGCTCACGCCATCTGGTACAGCCACGTCGCCTTCATCTCGTGTATTCCTCCTTGGAGTCTTATTTTACCGAGGTTTCTTATTGCGTCGGCAGCCTGTTCGCTATGCGTACAATGGTAATGTTGGATCCATGTAGAAGCCTTGTCAATATGTATTCGTGTTTACATTTGTTGGCGTCTCGACGTGGAGCGACTATTGTCAGTGGAAATTGCTGGGTGTTTCAGTTGCTAACTTCTTGGCCCTTGTTGGGTCTAATAATTACCTTGATATCAATTTTCGGTATTTGAGGCAACTTCCAACGGAAGGTAAGCGTGCCTGAAGTCCTTGCTCGGAACCCCTGAGATGCTTCATCCTTATTGTACGGCTTATTGCCGTTCCTCCCTTCAAAGCCGTCTTGGTGCTGTCTGGCAGCTTCCTTGTTGAAGGGTTTCTGGGTGCCCTTACGCATTACCAATTGCCAGTTGTCGTCGTCTTGTGCCGCTCTGTGCGCAAGCGTGTACCGGGGCTTTGGCTGATCAAATCGACCAGAGATTATTGAAGACCCATCGTAGATTCTTCAATGGTGCCAACGGTGTGGTCAGGGGAATGTTCGCCAGAAGGTCCAGGAAGCGAGGTCGAGCTTACTGTATTCGCTGGAGTCGCCGACGCCTAGGCTGAAATAGCCCAATGTATGGCGCGTCTTGCTTGGTGTGGCCGCCGTCGTTTCGAAATTTCAAGAAGCCGTTGAGGGGACGGAAACGCTCTCACGGTCTTGGCGAAGATGTCGCCGTAATCCTCCCGTCGTCTACTTTCGTGTGAAGTCAGTTACAAGGGCTTGTGACGATTTTTCTCCGTAAAAGATTAGGTTTCCTGCAGAGCTGAAACACGCACGTCACACCGCTTTGCCAGCCTCAACGTTCCCCTACTGTAAGAACAATAAAAAGAAACCTCTGCTGCAGTTTAATAATACATATTTTTGTTTCTTGGCACTTTGTGACGGCACGAGGAGTTAGCGTTATTCCTGATGATGGCAGTGTTGCATCGTGGGACAGCGGAAATGCTGAAGGTTTTGCAGAAGACATTGCCTCTGTAAATGCCCCTTCAGAGGCCACAGAGGCAATTGGTAATGGCTGTGCGCCTGATGGCAGTAATGGGAAAACCAACACTGCGAGAAAGCGGAAGCGTCCTGCAACAGCACTGCAGCTTCTCCTAGCCAAGCACGACCAGGAAGGGCAACACACACGAAGGTCTGATAAAAAGTGGCTCAAGATAATGAAGCTCGCGCACCTGCAAGCTGAGGCCAATGGCATCTACGGAAGTATGTTACACGGGATGAAGAAGTTATTTGAATCGAAAGTGAATCATAAAGAAATGCTGAAATAACATTCCCTGCGAGCACACTTGTCATTGGACCAGTCACGCTGCTAAATAATATGCTTGCTTTGTGTCTCACACATGCGCACATAGACTTAGTCATGTTTTTTTTAGGTGTGAAGGTCTGTTAGCACAATTCAGTATTGCATACGGTTTATTTGCACCAGAAAAACAAATAAGTTGTCGACCTTCGTTGGTACATTAGGCAATTAAAGGAAATAAATATTGACTGATTCATTAATTCGGGTTCAATGGCGTAAGGCGACTAAGGTGATACTTCGCCAGTCAAAAGACATTAAATAAGGCAACATTAAGATAGGCAAGCCTCGGCTACATTATAGATGGTACAAGTAGTCTGTTGCCTCTAAAAACTCGAACAAGAATTATAAATGGCTCTAGCGGGTCATCGGCCAGTAATAGGGAATGGTGTAAAGGTATATGTAAATTATAAAGGTTTTGTAAAATCTTCCGCCTCTGTGTTTATATGTATGGGCATGTCATAAGAATGTGTATTACTGTAAGTGGTTCATGGCACTTCTCGCAAGTTCGCGAGTTTTATTTTCGAAGGAGAAAATTTCGTATAAGCTGTGTCTCCGATTGTAGTCAACATAACATTACCTCATAAAGCCGTTCCTTGTGACTGCCTCGCCATTTCGCATACGCCAATTATGGGTTTATTAAGATGTAGCTGGTTGCTTGCACAATGGTCCCATTCGTGTTGCCATTTTGACCTCAATGCATTCGTAATCGTATGTATAATAGCTTTAGATTGAAGTTTTGTGTTTGTTATACCATTTTTTGCTGCTATCTATGCACGTTTATCAGCTGCTACATTACCCTGTATCTCAACATGGCTTGGGACCCAGCGGAACCGAACTGATGGGCCATATTTGTTAAGCCCCATCATGTTTAAAATATTAAGCAGCAGTGGTTCACACTCAGATTTAAGATGCAGAATATTTGGTGTACCTAAGCAATCAGTGTATGGGGCTGTACTTTCTTGTTTGTCAATGTTAACCTTTATGACTATAGCCCATGTAGCATAAACTTCGGCAGTGAAAACAGGGGGATCATTACGTAATCAAATACTTGTTTCCCAATTTTTCGTTATGGCCCTCACGCCCACTTTCTTTAGAGCCATCAGCGAATAGTTCCATATTGTTTTGACATTTTCAGTCCTGAAGAGCGCGGAAGTCTTGTATAATGTTTTCGCATGGTGTGTCTTTTCCTTAGATGTGCTAATGTCCAGTCACATAAATGTGGTAGATGTGGTAAGGAAATGCATCTACTTAGGGCAGATAGTGACCGCGGATTCGGATCATGAGATTGAAAGAATAAGAATGGGCTGGGGTGCGTTTGGCAGGCATTCTCAGATCATGAAAAGTAGATTGTCATTATCCATCAAGAGAAAAGTCTAATAGATGTGTCTTACCCGTACTCACCTATGGCGCAGAAACCTGGAGACTTACGAAAAGAACTCTACTTAAATTGAGGACGACGCAACGAGCTATGGAAAGAAGAATGATGGGTGTAACGTTAACGGATAAGAAGAGAGCAGGCTAGGTGAGGGAACAAACGTAAGTTAATGGCATCGTAGTTGAAATAAAAAAAAAAGAAATGGAGGGGGCATGGGCAGGGCATGTAATGAGGAGCGAAGATAACGGATGGTCATTAAGCGTTACGGGCTGGACTCCAAGGGAAGGGAAGCGTAGCAGGGGGCGGCAGAGAGTTAGGGGGGAGGATGAGATTAAGAAGTTTGCAGGCACAACATGCCCACAATCAGCACATAACCAGGGTAGTTGGAGAAGTATGAGAGAGACCTTTGTCCTGCAGTGGGCGTAGCTAGGATGATGATGATGACGATGATGACATAAATGTGTGAAATCGTACCACAGGGACAGTCGTTGTGGCTTTTTGGCAACCTGGAGGACTTCATGAGGAATGTCATAATCCCCACAATATTCCCCATATTGCAGGACAAGCGGCCTAATCATATTCGGTTTATTTGTATAGCTTGAGCGTTCGTTGCGTTGTGTGATGATGTAGCATATGTGCTGCGGTGATGACTGAATTGTGAGTACGTAAGAAAAAGTGCGTAATGCTTTGCCCGGCTATAAGGAAGACTCATCACACTGAACGTAGGAAGTTGGGACAGGTGACGTTCTGTATGCACCACTTGTTAGTTGCCGTTCGAGGTTATGTACTGGATCAAGTAGCCATAAATCTGAGCCGTAAACTACGCAGCCGTAGTCTAGAAGGTTGTGTCCATCTTTTGCTAAGATAGTTACAGAAAGTTTTTGACTGCGTGTATCAGGATTAGGATGTATACCGGGAGGACTGACAACGTGGCCAAGAACTTTGACTTCGCGGTGTTTGAAATGTCACTTAGAAGTGTTAAGTTGAAGACCAGCCTCCCTAAAGACTTCACAAATAGCGGCCAAGCGACTGACGTGGTTGCGAAGCGTAGGGGAAAATACGATAACATCGTGGCGATAACATACGCAGTCGGACCACTAATAGTCCCGAATGGAAGGAGTCCATCATTCGTTTGAAAGTAGCTGGGGCATTTCATAGTTCCAAAGGCATAGCCTGAAAATGGTAAAGGCTGTCCGGGGGAACAAAAACGGTCTTCTCACGGTCGAGTTCGTCAACCCAAATCTGCGAATAACCGGTTCAGAGAGCGATGGAAAGAAGTATTTCAATTCGTGAGGGCAGTCGAGAGCGTGATCCATCCGTGGAAGAGAGTACACATCCTTTTTCGTGATCTGTTTCAGTTGACGGTAGTCGACACAAAAGCTCCAACTGCCATCCTGCTTTTTGACCAAGACAACCGGTGATGCCGGTGAAGAGGGCTCAATGACACTTTTAGTTAGCATATTTTCTACTTCACCTCGGATAACGTAGCGTCCTGCGTGAGACACTCAATAAGGTCGTCGGTGGTTAGGACTAGCATCATGGTGTGAATCTTATCGGTCACTAGGGATGTCTATCCCAACGAGCGATCGTCAAAGACCTCGCGGTTAAACACCAGTACTCGACAAAGATCCGCAGCCTCTTTGAGAAGCAGGTCTTTAGTGATCATCTTCAAATATATGCCGAGATCGGACTTCGCGGAACTGATCGGAAAGCAGCTGGCTGCAGACGAGTACGAAACATCTAATACAAAGATGGCGGTATCGCCTATGGGAGAAGCGTTGCCCAGCGACATGCCTTTCGGGATAGCTTGCGTGCTTAAACCGACATTTAAAACAGGAATAAACACGCGGTTATTGGCAATAGCCACAATGGTATGAGGAACGATCACTGTGCGTAAAAAGAGAAAATTGACATTAGGAGTCAGCAAGTAATAACCGTCAGGAACAGGTGGAAAGCACGTGAAAGGCATATACATGGCGGCTTTAGGCGGCAACTGTACGAAGTCTACAGAACATAAACGAAGCTCAGCTGAATATGGAGGACAGCGGCGACAAGGCAGCTCGAGGAGGAGGATGCCTATAGCGTAGTCAATTAGTGCTGAATGGCCCGATAAAGAATCGGCGCCGAAGATCAAGTCATGGAAACACCGTTCCAGAACAGCAAATAAAACGTAAGTGTTGAAATCAGCAACAGTTATTCGGGCAGTGCAAATACCAAAGATAATGGGCGTTCCGCAATCAGCGACTCGGATAGCTCGAGATGCGGCCGGTGTAAGGACCTGGTCGGCAGGATGAGAGGCTATGGTAGGGACGACGGCAATGCAGCGTCACGTCCGGGAGCTCCATCCTTTAGTTTTCCCAAGGTATGCGCCCAGGTAGGAATGAAGGCGACGGGATTGGTTTGACAGGACAATGAGCAACGACTTTGCGGCGAACGGGACTGGTGACTGCTCGGTGATGGCTATCGACGGCTTAATGCGGTCATACCGTCAGCGGCGTGCAGGTTCGGCTCAGCTTGCGGCTGGGCATGGCGAAAACTGCCGTCTGGACGTGGGCTGTTCGAGAACGGCAGTGAGGACCAGCGGTTGTGACAGTATAGGGCGACGTGACCAAGGTGGCGACAACTGAAGCAAATAGGTCGGTCATCCGGTCTTCGCCACTCTGCCATGTTCTGAGAACTTCGATGGATCCATTGATCTTGCGTGTGCACGAGCCAAGGACATACGGTTAGCCGGGTTCTGGCCAAGATATAGACTGACTGCAAGCCGACATTGGCGAGTGCTTGGTGCACAAGAGCGTGAACAAGGGGAACCATAGGAGTGCATGTATTGTTTACAGGTGGCTACAGAGCCGTAGGCCAGGGACGTAGCCGGGGCGGGGAGCTTATTGGGCTTCCGCCCCCCCCCCACTACCCCCAAAATTTTTTTCGTCCAGTAATGCCCCGCCGACCAAAACCACAACCGGTGCCGGAAATTATTCTGGATTTTGTCTAGAATGGGCCTTTTCAAGCTCAAACAGTCATTTTGGCGCGAACATTACGAACTACGAACTTGGGCTGGATTTCATGGCAACGCCCATGCACCTCGAGGCACAAGGAGCCCTGTCCGAGCTTAAAGTTTCAAGTTGGTTTTGATGCTGAGGGGGCTCGCAGCGCCATCTCGCGGAGGCTGCGTAATGTACGGAGTGCATGAATTTCCATCCCGAAAGTGTATGAGTATTATGTTCTCATAAAATTTTGATGCGAAAGGTGCAGTGACGTTTCCAAAGTCATGCTTCAAAGTTTCAATTTGGGAACTTTGTAGGTTTAATGTTCTTATAAACACATAACGCCACAAGTGCATTGACTTTAGTTCTAAAGTCGTAAATCCATTGGACCATACAACTAGACAAGCCAAATCAACACGCTACCAGAAAAGTTGACAAAGCAAGCAGCCAGGTCCGATGAGACGAAGCGTTGTGGTGCTTCATTTGTGCCATCATGTCACAGAGAAGAATCTCAACATTTTTTTCACGTGCGCCAAAGCATCCATGTCACCACACTAAAGCCAGCAAATGTAAGTATGTCCTTATGTATTTTTCTACTTTCACTTTTATTCGCGAGGACAACATTGAGCCTCTTCAATTTTCTTGCTCTCGCTACACGCGTGCTGCCAGTCAGCCAGAGCAAATACGTATTTCTCGTATTGTCCCGACCACCGCGCGGCGCATTTGGGTGAGCGTTCGTTTTACTATGGCCGAGTAGGTTTAGGCCTGGCAGTTTTGGGACGCTTCTGGCTAGCAGACGAGAAAAATAAACAACGGTCGCTCACTGCCATTACTGTGGGGATTCGAGGGATTGCAATGCGCTCACTTGAAGGCATCTCCTTTACTTCGAGGTTTATTTATTTATATATTTATTTAACTTAACCTCAGGGCCAAAGGCATCAGGGAGGGGAGCGGGTTACGTGTGCAGCAACACACACACACAAACACACACACACACACACACATATATATATATATATATATATATATATATACATATATATATATATATATATATATACATATATATATATATACATATATATATATATATATATATATATATATATATATATATATATATATATATATATATATATATATATATATATATATATATATATATATATATATATATACGAGCCAACGCATAAAATTCTAATTATACAATGTTATCTAAGGCTTCCTTGAACAGGTGGTGATTTGTGATGGAGGTTACATGCGGAGGAAGCTAATTCCACTCTTCTTATGTCCGTGGCAAGAATGCATGAAAAAAAGCATCAGTTTTCCAAAAAGTAATTCGAACTTTTAGTACCTGTTCTAAGCGAGATGAGACATATTGAGGAGGTGATACGAATCCATTGCGGAGGTGAGGACGATCAAATATGGCGTGAAAAGGGCTCTAACAAACTAACTCTCGACGGGATGCAAGGGATGATAGGTCAAGACATGATTTCATGGAAGAAGTGCTTGCTGTTCTGTCGTAGTTAGGAAGAATGAATCGTGTGGAGTTATTTTGAACCATTTCTAGTGAACAAATTAGGTTATCGTGGCTTCGATACCATACGGAGGCGGCATATTCTAGTTTCGAGCAAATGAGTGTTTTGTAGATGACCAATTTTAAAACGGCAGGTACTTTTGCGAAGTTATGGCGTAAGTATCCCAAGATTTGATTAGAGTTGTTAATTATATAAGAAATGTGGTCTGCCAAAGAAAGGTTTGATGTAATGTGAATTCCACGGTATTTATACGAGAGCACAGTCTCGAAAGTACTATTATTTATGTGGTAAATGGAAGAAACAGATCATTTTCTACATATGCGCATATGTTTGCCTTTCCTCATGTTAAGTTCCATCAACCATATGTTGCAGCATTTGTTAATAGCGTCAAGGACAGATTGAAGCGCCTTAGTATCATCAGCGCAGGTTATTTCTCGATAGACAACACCATCATCGGCAAATAGGTTAATTTATGAGGAAACACAGGAAGGTAAGTCAATAATGTAAATAAGGAAGAGCAAAGGGCCTAGTACCGTTCCTTGAGGGACTCCAGGTCGAACATCAGTAGGCTATGGCTTAACGTTATTGGCAGACATCAACTGGGAACAATTGGTATGAAAGATTTGTACCCAAAAGAGCGCTTTAGAGTATATGTTGAGCTGGCGCAGTTTGCAGAGAAGCAGTTTATGACATTACTGGTCAAATACTTTACTAATGTCTAGGAAAATGCAGTCAATTAGAGAATACCGATCAAGGATGGCATGATGTTTGTGGGTAAAAGATATTAGGTTTCACAGGAGTATGATTTGCGAAAACCATGTTGTGATGCTGAAAACGTGAATTTGATTTGACAAAGTCGGCAAGGTTTGAAAAACAAAATATGCTCAAATATTTTGCAAGGAATGCTTGTGAAGGAAATGGGCCGGTAATTTAATGGTGATTGCTAATTAACAGACTTGAAGAGTGGAATCATCTTTCCGATCTTCCATTCAACTGGCAGAGATCCCGTGTCCAATGATTGCTCAAATAGCTTGGCTAATATAATTGATGAATATACATTTGTGGCTTTCAAAAACTTTTAGGTATAGTCTCATCGCAGCTTCACCGGGTGAAGAGAAAAACTTTGCTTTGTTAATTACATTTTTAACTCCTCTAGAATGAATTATTGTAGGAAACATAATGATGTATTCGGAGCATGAAAATTCTGGCAGTGGGACATTTACGCCATTAGAAAAGTTGCAGGAGAGAACAGTGTTAAGCACGGATGCACATTTTTCGGGCGATATGACCGCACCTGAGGTATCAATAAGGCTTACTGTGTTACCTGATTTTGGATTTACAGGGCCCCAGAACGGTCGCGGATTAGTTATCAGCATACATGGTACAGTATTTTGTTTATAATTCTGCTTCGAGTTTTTAAGGGAGGTCATGTATTCTTCGGAAGCCTGTTTTTATGATACCCACCGCGTCACTAGAACGTAACCGGGCTAATCTATAAAGCTGACTTTTTTTGTTTGCTTGCCACTTAGGTTAATAATAAATAATGGCGCATTGCGACTTCAAATTGCACAGTGAAGAGAGATGTATTTGTTGCTTAATTCAGCCACTTTAGATATAAACATGCTCCAATTAGATTGTACACTATGGTCGCTGAAGTGGTTAAAAATATGTCTATAAATGTGCAGGTCTCACGGTCAATTGCCTCAAAGTTAACACTCTTGTAATCTATAATAAACTTATATCTTTTTGATGTTTTAGATCGTCAAGTGTTCATCTTAAAAGTAATGAGTGAATCATCACCTAAGCCAGTTAAGCATGTAACGTTAGAAATAAAATCAGGTTCAGATGTGAGCAGCAGATCAAGAATGTTCGACACGGTGGCATTATTCTAGTAGGTTGCCAGACTAGCTGTGTGATTGAAAATGTGGAACACAAATCTAAAAATTATTGTACTTGTTTGTTGTAGGGGGAAGCTACTGGTGGTTCAGAACACCGTGCTACGTAAGGGATGTTAAAGGCTCCTAGTAAAAATAGTGGCAAAATATGGGTATCGTGATAGCACACTCTTAATGGCAGCGTGTAATTCGGTTACAAAAGTGCTAGTTTGTGAAGACTGGCGGTAACAAATTCCTATCACAACTTTTTCATGATTAATATCAACTAAAGCCCAAAGCATTTCAAGGTTGCTGGTTAGTTCAATGCACTGAGAAGGAAACGTTTTGGGGACTGCTAACAAAACTCAACCTCCAGGCCTGTTGATAGGGTCGCTTCGATAAATTGTAGAACGGCCAATAAATGGAAATATTCCAGTGTTGTGAACGTTAGAATATAACCAGGTTTCCGTTAGGGCCACAAAGTCAGCAGCACGAATTTCAGTGGCAGAAACTAGACAAGCGCGTTTTTTTAGTACGCGTATTATGTCGCAGGAAAGAACTGTTAAAGGTAATGAACGGCATCCATTACCCCTCACGCGTTCCTACATTGCAGAGTGTGCTGTATAGCGTGAAAAGCGGCTATCCCCTGTTCGATGAATACAGGCAACAACCGTGTCAAATGCCATGTCATAAATGAATTGAGTTTATTTATAAATACTTGTTGTATGCTAATTCAAAAGGTGTACCTGCAAACTGGCTTTTAGCAATTTCGATCAGTCATTTTGGAGCGTGGCGTGTGGCGGGCGAAATGTCTTCACTGGCACGTTTCTTTTTTTTTCTTTTAGTTCGCGCGCTTGGAGAGTACTTTCTGTTTATGTTGTAGTTAGAGAACTTCACAATAATTGGTCGACATTTATTTGATTCGTCATACCCCAGTCGGTCATGCAGGTTATAATATCTACGATGCGTGTTTCGGTTTGCACCCAAGATTCATTCGAATCCGGAACGTCGTGGAATAAAACGTTGTTTCTCCTTGAACGGTCTTCCGTTTCATTCCACCTTGCTTACAAATGTCAATTCTGGTTCGGAATTTTTTCATTGAGTCCTGCAAAGCGACCATTTCTTCTTCCACTGTTTCAAGTCTCCTCATTTCCAATTCGATTGTGTCAAGCCTTTCGTCGATACTGTTAATTTTTATCCCTATGCTTGTCTAATTAGATTTGATAGCCTTAACGTCGGCAGCAAGCTCTGTGTGACACTTCGACTAGTGGATGGACCGCGTCGGCAGATCCTTTAAGAGAGAGAAAATAATGCATATTTGTTCTGACGGGTTATCTGGTAATTATTAAACATCAAGTAAAGCTTGATTACGAGTGTGAAGATCCGGGTTGGTTTCAATATCCCTAGAGCGCAGGAGCAGAAAAAGCATTAAAAACACTCGCACACAATGGAATAGAGAACCCGTGGGCACGTGAGCAACAGGAGTAACGAGACAACCTCTCAGGAAAGTCTTTTGTCTGGCCGGTGTAGGATGCGTAGCAGTAGGCGTGTGATTCTCTATGGACCAAGCGTCTCCCATTTTCTTCGAAATTTCTTCGGTAGCCACATTACGCGCCCAACGTGGGCATTCAATTGTGGCCAAGATGCTTTCCTCTTCGTTTTTTTTTTTTTTTTCATTTCGGTGCTCCCCCCCCCCCCCCCCCCCACGAAAGAAAAAGAAAGATTGCTGCGGCGCAGCGAATTGTCGCATGGTGGAAGTTCCATTTTGTTACTTGTTTTGCGGAAAGTAATGGGCCACGGGTCTCTTCAGTTGCCGGGTTCTCTCATATTTTGCAGTAACAATTATGTAGCACTCCAGGAGCATTCCTGCCTTCGCCGTAACCGTATAAATTGAGAGAGCGTTCACACTGTCACCGCGCCCTGCATGCTGTATGTGCTAGTGAAAGCGTAGGGGAGGGGGAGGGGGAGGGAGGATGGGTGAGCCGATGAGGGTGTGTCAGTCTTGCGAGTGCAAAGGGGAAAAGTGGGGAAGCGCGCCGCCTTCCGTTGCGCGCGATGCATCGGGGGGAGTGGAGGGAGGGGGCATAGGATTCTGTGAACTGTAAATCTACGATTGCGCAGCGTGTTTGTTTGCCTTGTTTGGCATTATATACAGTGACTTGTGCTTTGATGCGTAGAATTATTAGAGACTTATACTTATATTTAAATATCTTGTTGTGAGTTTTTGCTTATACGTGCAGTTAACTTTGATTGCAGTGGCCCTTTCTTGCCGTTTATCAAGCTGTAACTTCGTATTTGTATATCCCATTCTATCTTGTCATTTCTAATGTATACTTTGTGAACTCCCGCTTTTTGTATGTGTTCTATGTTGCGACTATAATTTCGGTGCAATTACTCACAATACACGACTCGTGACAGCTGCTCTTGCGCAATACCTTGGAACGAAGGACAGCGTCATTGAAATTTGTCCCTGGCCGTTGGATATGAACAAAAATGCAAACAGGGCTCTTGAATGACAAAGCTTCAACAAAATATTTGTTCAGTGGCATGCAATGCTTTGCTGGTTTCGAAGTGATATGGTCCTAAAGTTCGTGTGATATTTTCTTTACTTATTAAATAGACAAAAACATGGAAAGCTTGATATCAGTTAATTCGGGCACAATCTTTAGGACCTGCGAATATATTCTTTTATGAAAAAATACATACTTTACTTGACTTGACAGTGTGTAGCGTTCAAGAATTCGTTGCAGCATCTTTGGCAGTGGCAATGCAGCTACTATTCATGTATTTTATCCCTCGACAAATTCTATAAGGAGGAAGCCCAGCTGCATTGTGAGCCTCCACTCGAACAGATTTTCTGGCTATGCCACTGCGTGACAAACAATGGCTTCCAGCTCACGTCTTACGATCTTCGTCAGCTGCTCTGAAGGCTGCTGCTGCTGCTGCAAAAGAGTGTCCTGTCGGCCTTCACAAGACGCTGTTGCGGCCATATTGGGAAGCCGTGCAAATGACTGATAGATACGACGGCTTTTCACCTGCTCAAAACGCTTGCATTCAGTGATGTCATCAACCGAAGTACAGCTACTCCTTGCGAGTGAGTAAATTCAAGGCCTCATCAGAGATACCTTATAAGCCATGCCCTACTTTTTCAGACTCCGGCAGTTCAGCGTCGGCTTTGCAGCAGAGTACCAGCACGTGTTTTGCATAGACGACGTAGCCTTCGGTGGACGTGCAAAATCGTGAACTCTTTTTTGGCGATGACCATCTGACCTAGTGGTTTTTCAAAGACATCTCACAGCTTCTGCCTGCAGGTATCCGAGTCACGGAGTTCTTCGTGGTGCTGAAATCACACTTGCGGACTTTCCGCCAAGTAAAAAATTATGTTCTTCAACATCATTGTGAGATCCCGTTTGTTGGGGCTTCTCGCCCGCTCATACATCTCCAGCCAGTCCTCGATGTCGGCGCCATCGGTGCCGCAGCAGGTTGCTAGATCACGCAGATGCGTGAGTACGACAGTCGATGCGGGAGTTGCCCAACTATGCACCGTCTCCTGCGACATCGGTAAACAACCGAAGCGGCGGCCACTGCGCAGCTCCCTTCTGAGGCGTTACCCCGCACCTCGATCAAGTGTTACGAGGAGGAAGCCCGACGCACAAGTGCATGTACATGGGGAAAAGTTAGTGGTAATTGCGCAGGCTGGAACAAAGCTCACAGCTCCAGGAGACAGTCTACCACTTCTTCATTGTCTCCCCCTTGCGCGCATGGCCCTCTTCAAACGCAGTACAACAATAAATTAAAATCAAGTGGCTACCTTTGTCAGATAAACTCACGAAGTGTGTTACTTTCATTAACCAAATTAACATAACAGTAATTGCATTTTTCGGGGCTCAAAGAAATGTTCTATAGAAGCAGCCTCTGGTCTAGGAAATGGTTGCTTCAAGTTTGAAAGCAGTTATTAGATTTTTGCGTGACATTCTCACTCCTGCTTCCTGTACTAGGTTTTGCGACACGTTATTCTGAGCCATTTACATGCATGGGCATGGGCTCAGAAGCGTCTTATACTATATAAAAATAAGGCATATCGAGAGCCAAATTCATAATACCGTTAATTAGCTGAGCCTTCTTCCACGAATAACAAAAAAGAAAGCATATTTTGGCGGGAAAGTTGCTCTCTTAAAACGCAGACGGTGTTGAGTCAGCTGCACCTATATAGATAGTGCGGGCAAATTTGAGCTCTAAGAAACAGATTGAAGCTATAGAGTACCGCCACGGCATAACTATCGAGTGTGCAGGCTTACGGTGTGTGAGGGACGTCTTTGCCAGAATGATGGTGGCGCCTGCAAAGATGAGCCCATACACGGTCACGAAAGAGTCGACCGAGTTGCGCATGTGGACGCAGACGTGGTCCCCCAGTTTCAGTCCATGAGACTGGAAACCCGCAGCGTAGCGCTCCAGCGCGTGGAGAAGCTCCTGGCGGGTGTAACTGGTTGTGTAGTCGACCTGGGGCAGAACGGAAAGTTGTGAATAACGTTGAAAACTTTTAAGAAGCCTCGCCATTGAAAGTCCTCACTAGTGATGTCAATAATTTGGGCCTGAGGAGTGTTTGAATGATGTGCAAGGGGGGAGTTCGTGAAAACTTTTAAGTTACCGTCCGACCTTTACTTATTCAGTACCGGAGTTTAATAGGTCAAGGCAGCGCTGAGGCTTTGAGAGATGCCTTAGTGGAGACCTGTGGATGATTTTTGATAACGTGGAATTCAGTAACCTTCCGTGCACCACAATCTAAGCACACGAACCTTTTTGCATCTCGCCCGGTGCCGTAGTCGAGTATGGCATAGCCACCGAGCTACTGCAGTGGACGGCTAGCGTTACCGTTTTAGCGGTAAGATGCCTTAAATCAAACTCCAGCTACATGACGAAATCTGATACTGAAGCAAATCTATGTCACAAACTTCGAGTACGTATAGTGCTCCTTGATCGCCACATGAGCTGTGTGGGGTGAAACAGGGCTTTACCTGCCCTACTAAAGTGTTATATTTAACCTCTTATCGCCAACCGGAGGCCTAAATGTTTCCCTGTAATATCGTCAGAAAAGCAACTTCCTCCATAGCAGTTACTGCTCTCCGCGTGCCCTTCACAGGGCGTGCTGTGTTTTCGACGCTAGCTATGGTGCAAATGAACCGTTTATTAGAAAAACTAGAGAAAGTTTATGAATACTACATTTGTTACTTGCAGCCGCAAAAGGCTGCTTCATTGCTGCAGCATATTTACAGCGTCGCAATTAGTTCTTCTCACCCTAGTGATAGTCGACAGCCTCCATATTATAAACAGGTGTCGTCATACCAATTTGCCGAGGCTATTCAAACCACATGGCATTACTGATGAGCGTTGCTCTTTGCCGTTCCTCTTGGTTTCGAACCGGATTTGCTACACATCTTCCTTTGCACCAGTTTACTCTTAGTGAAGGCAGTCCCTTCTAGGCAACACTTATTCACGCATTCCTAGCCACACCCGCGTATGTAGCCATAGTTTCTTTGACTACGCCCCAACGTCGTGCCTATTTCGCTCTAAACTGGGGAAAAAAGTGTGGTGACTTGAACTGATCTCTGGGGAAAAACGTGTGTTGACTTAAAGATCAGTTAAGTCTACAGTAGCTCTTAGTATATGACTTCTACTTCAGCTGCGAGATCCTATACTGTGGCGGTCCAGTGTTGTGTCTTTATGGCTACCCTCAGGATCGGGTATTCGAGAGTTGATAGTTGAGAAAGCTCAGATGATTTGGGAACAACCATCTGTTGAACGCGGTCATTGGTTGCCTTGTAGGTTAACCAGCCTATCATGAGCGTCTTCTACCCATGTTCGTTGTTGCAGTTCAGTCACGTTAGCTTTCGACTTTCCTCCGATTGCGTTGAGTCGCTCTAAGTACGGTTTATTTGTATTATGAAGAAGAGTGGCCTAGCGATCTAATACTGCTGCGATCGAATCGTTCGTATTATTGCCGCACGCACTCTTTAACAGTGGTAAAACAAGTAGTTCCGCTCCCGCAAACATTTTGACAGGGGGGCTTGTCTTCCAAAGCGCAAGTGCGATGTCTCACAATGCACCAAGCAAGGAAAGCTTCAACGACCTAAAGTGCACAGACACGCTTGCGACAGCTGAGGCTTTCCCATGAAAGCCCGTAGCATAGAATAAAATGAAGACTCCCAACGAAATTATTTCCATGACGTCATCTTGAACGCGCGCTTTTCTCACATGATCCTATAGAAAGCGCGTAAGCACGAAAAAGAAATGTATGACAGATGGTGTGGATGCGCCAACAACAGAAGATCGTGCGAAAGCACGTTTTTATGGAGCAAATTAGCTATTTTCTTGCAACTAGATAGGCATTATTAGGCCATTCTTAGACCGCCCTATTGCAAAAACCATCGTCTTCTAGTGTCCTCAAGTGCGAACCCAGCGCGTTTTTCGACACTGGATCGTACTAGGGACGCTGGCGCTCGCTAGGAGTCACTGGAACACCAATGAGAACGCTGGGTAAGAGATGGGTGACACTGCACGAGGCGCTGGTTTCACTGCTATGAAGCTGGAGCGCAGTAGTTCGCGCTGCAAACGCGCTGGTTCTCGGTGCAATTCGCTGGCTTGCAATATAATTGCACTGGTTGCGTTTGTGCCGCACTAATTGCCGTTCGGAAGGTACTATTATTCATCGCTAGGTACTGTTGCTGGGCGGAGACAAGCAGGAATGTTGCTTATGCAAGGCGAATGAAGGCACCAGCTGACACATTGCACATGGCGGCCGAAGCGCTCCAGCGACAACGCTTAGTCATCATCTCTTGTCTGCACGTCCTGTTCTGCATCGCGACACTACGCCGCCGTGGTTAGAGCGCCAGCCCGGTGCAAGCGATTATGGCCCGGCAAAGGCACGCACGTGGGGCTTTAAACGGGATACATGAACAACATCGGTTCTTGGTTCTATGAACGACGGCGCTGGCTCTTAGGGAGCGATCTCGTACGTTACATCCGAAAGCTGTCGCAGGATTCGGTAGGGTCCTGAACACAGTCAAGACACTCAAGTGCATCATCAATACGAGGCAATGGATACACGTTCTTCTTGGTGATCTTGTTCAGATGGCGATAATCAGCACAAAAACCACCAGGTGTTGTCTTTTTTTATTGACCAGGACAATTGGTGAGGCCCACGGGCTAGCGGAAGACTCGATGATGTTTTGCTTGAGCATCTTCGCGACTTCATTTTGATTGATGCTTCGCTCCCAAGCAGACACGCCGTAAGGGCAGCGAAGGACAGAACTTGTGTCGCAGGTGTGAATCCGATAAGCGGCTATGGCTTTCTGGCCGAGCGGACGGTCATTGAAATAAAAAGAAAGTATTGCGGTAACTAAACAAAAAGCGACTAAGGTCTTCAGTATTAGCTGGAGAAAGGTCGGTAGAACTAATGTTATCGACGTCGTGATAGGGTGACTAATCCGAAGGGGAACACGCGACAATAAGGGTGACAGAGGCAGAAATAGTGGGTGCGAGCGGAGATATCTCGTACTCACGCACAGGTGTAAGACGGACCACTGTCATGTTACCGGGAAGAACATGTGCAACAGACCCAGAGTTGAGAACGAGAAGTCAAGTGGAATTATCGGCAATGGTGACAATGCTACTTGGGAGGGCGACGCCAAGCAGTAGAATAATGTTCACAAGAGGAGAGACGATGTAGTCGCGACCAGGAGCATGTGGTCGAACGTTAAAAAGTACATTGGTAGTGGCTTCAGGAGAAAACCGGGTGTATTCGGCAGAACAAAGGAACAAAATCAGAAACAGAAACAAAGAAACAAAGCAGCTGTCAGAAGGAAGGTCCAACTGCATGACACCTGTAGCCCACACTATTAGGGCAGAATGGGTCGAAAGAAAGTACAAGCCCAAAATCAGGTCATGCGGACAGCGCTCTAGCACCATAAATAAGACGTTGCTTTGATGGCCGGCAATCGCTATTAGTGCTGCACACATGCCGACTACCGGTGGCGTACTGCTGTCGGCAGCACGTACTGTGCACGGTACGGCAGGCGTGAGGACCTTTCTGAGTGTTTTGCGAAGGGCGGGACTGATTAGAGAAATCTGCACACCGGTGTTGAGGAGGGACTTCATTGGGACTCCATCCACCTCAACCTCTAATGTACTTCCAGGGGTAGGCAACGTAATCAGAGGATTGGCTGGCCGGTTCATTGATGAAGCGTCACCTTCGGGAGCTGCACCGACTAGCTTTCTTGTGGCACGAACGCGGGGGAAGAACGGCGGACCTGCGGCGAACGATACCGAAGGCTTAGGGGCGATGGTGACCAGCTGGTTCGGAAGGTCGGAGGTACGTTGTCGGTATTCGTAGATGAAGGACGCACATAAAAACGGGGAGCACCTTGATCTGGACGGTTGGACAGAGTAAAGTCTTCCTTCCTCCGACGGGCTCTTCTTTCTTGTTGTTTTCGTTCGTTCTCGGTTTTTACTAAGCCGCTGCACTGTTCTCTGCTTCGGTATCCCGGGACTAAAGATGCCGGATGTCAAAAATTTGAACTGAATTTATTTACAGGCAGATATTAGCGGTCACATTGAGTATATATTAAACTAAGAAAACGAGTTCATATTTAAGAATGTGGCTGAGCAAAGACCTCTGAGCGGTCCGTCACTCCGATCGGGCACCTGGCGAGATCGGTCCGTCGTCTCTCATGTTTCGAACCACACTGCCCGCTCAGCCACGCACATTCTAACCCCCAGTCGCAGGACCACGTGTCATGGCTGCGTAACTTGCACCGGCTGTGGCCACCGCTCAGACCACCCGAGCCGCCCGCACCGCCCCGGCCCGACCCAATGTTTCCCCAAAGACTCCCTACACCAGGTGCTGCTATAGCGGCTCGCTGCGCGATTTATGGCGCTCGCCAGAACCAGTGCGCGAGAAACCCTGCCGCTCCCTTTTTCGCCGAACAACGTCCGGCCACCGCCATCCCAAAGCAGGCGTTCTGTGGAAGTGGCCCGGGTGCGAGCCAACTGCACAACATTGCAATGCAACAGATACACAGAGTGGACCCCAGAGAAGTCGAGCAAGCACGCACTTCAACCAAACAAAAAGAATGCACACGTGAGCTTAACCAAGGCGAACATTCACAACGACCTTAAACACCGCCCAAGACCATCATTACAATCCTACTGGTTGTAATGCCCGATTAACTCAAGGGGTCGTCGTGAATGATGCATGCACTCAAGTGGAAACAATATCACAAAAGGGAATAAATAAACTAGAAGTGAAGAATTATTTACATGAAAACACCCTTGGAGCATCAAATGCTTCAGTATGAGACACAAAACACGACGTTGAAATTGAAATTGATTTTATTCATTATAGATTACAGGTTATAAAAAGAATAGTATACAGAAGGAGGTCCCATAGTCAAAGACTGTATCGGGACCTCCTGTTATATATAAATATGCGTTTTCTAAAGCAGCTAATAGAACTACATTAAAATCACATATAAGCAAACATGGACGAAAGTAAGTACTGGAGAATGCAAAACAAGAGTAGGAGTTACAATAAATCTAACGATGGAAATTATACAATTGCAAGGAGCAAATGCAGCAAAACTAAATGAAATAAATGAATATGGCGTACATGCGCACCGCTACCTTAACAACAGAAACACACCGCAATGACATAATATCAAGCACTGCTAAGTATGCACATTCTATGTCAAAGCACATATAGACTTCTCCCGGTGTCTCCCGGGCTCAGCCCCCAGTTTCCACGGGGGGAACTACTCTCGCATTTCGTCCCCTGCACACCTTTCCTCAGACACCCAATCGGCTCTCCTGAGAAGCGATAACGCATCGGCATTCACATGCTCCGTGCCCTTCCTGTAGCTAACGTGCTTCGTGCCCTTCCTGTGGCGTTTGCGGACGTATCTGTGAACAACCAGTACGGCTTAGAAGAATGCGGAGTCGACAATACCGCCGTCCTACACAGGGCTTCCTTCAACTCGCTAAATGCCCGGTGCGCCTCCACGCCCCAGGGTATTTGGTTCAGCACCTTTCTCCCTGTCAATTCCGTTAGTGGTTTAGCAATTTCCGGTAATCTCTTACATAATTTGTGTAATATCCGCCGAGACCCGAAACGCTCCTGAGTTCGCGCTTGGTTCGTGGTCTCTGTAGCTCCTTGATGGCCCTAACCTTTACCGGGTCTGGACCATGTTGCCTTGAGCCTACGACATGACAAAGGTATTTTATATGATGCGCCGCGACCGGGAATTTGTGCAGATTGGTTGTCAAGCTTGTCTCGCGCATTGCGATTAGAACATGCTCGAGGTGTCCTAAATAGCCGGTCCACGTTCTGGAAGATACTCCTATGTCATCTAGATACTCGCAGGCATATTCGTGATGTACTGCAAGAAGATCATTCATTGCCCGTTGGAAAGTGGCGGGAGCGTTCTTTAACCTGAATGGCATGACATGCCAAGCAATTCGGCCTAAACGTGTCACAAACGCTGTGTTTGTCTTGACTTTCCTCATCCACGGCAATTTGCCAATAACCCTACCTAAGATCGATACCAGTGATGAAGGTTGCCGCTCCTAGTCGATATATAAGCTCCTCCTAGCAAGCCATGGGAAACGCGTCATCCGCAGTACCAGCATTCGGTGCTCTGTAGTCGACACAAAGTCTAAGGAAGCAGTCTTTTTTGGTGACACACACCACAGGGTGACCGTAAGCGCTTGTGGTCGGGTCAATAAGTCCCAGAGCGAGAAGTTCGTCGATCTCCTTGGCTACCTCCTTCCTAAGAAGCTCAGGTACGTGGTACTGGTGACCCTTTTTGGGCGTGTACCCCTCGTATAGTACAATTCGATGATCACCTATACGCGCCCTTCCTGGTCGCCCCGAAAACACGTCGCTATAGGACCGGAACAAAGCGCGTATGTTTCATTCGTGGCTTGACAACAGGTGCTCTGCTGCAGTAGCCGGTAACTCACTGTTCAACTGTTCTGCTACGGATGGGCTGCACTCGACTTTCGCAAAGTCCTCATCGTCGTGGAAGATAAAGTTCGTGTGCCCTAACCTTGCATGATAGGGGCGAAGATGGTTAGCATGCACGGTTCTTCGTTTTCCGCTTTCCACAGTTATCTCGTAGGAATTTTGGCGCGGTTTTGCGACTACCTTATACGGCCCGCACCACCTCGACTGTAATTTCCCGTGCTCGTCTATGCGAAACAATAGCTCCTCGTCACCGATGTCGAACGTCTTTATTCGGCCGCGGAGGTTGTACTGGGAGGCATACGCATCTTGCTACTTGCCACCCGCCAATCCTGCGATTTCGGCAGCTAGCCGCAGCCACTCACGCAAATTCTCTAGATATTGAGCTGCTGACTCTCTCAGGTTATCTGGTATGTTGACCTCCCCTGTCCAGTTTTTCTTCCGTATCGACAGTGGCCCAGTCGAGCTTCTACCAAACAACATCTTAAAGGGTAAATGCCTGTTGTGTCATGGGGCACCTCCCTATACGCCCAGATCAAAAAGGGTACAAATTTGTCCGAGTTTCTCCTGTCTCTTTCGACCACATGAAACAGCATATTTTTAAATACGCGATTCCATCTATCTACGGAGCCATTGCTTGGCGTATGCTCTGGGGTGGAAAATCGCGGTGAGCTCCCGATTCTCTCGCAGAAAATGTGCGTGATCTGTGCTGCAAAATTAGTTCCTTGATCGCTCCAGATTGCCTCAGGGACACCGGTTCGCGAGAAAATCTCTAGCAGCGCATCACATGCCTTTCGCGCCGTAAGCGATGTCAAACACACCATTTCTGGCCGTTGGGTATTCAAATACGTTGCACACAGAGCATATCTGTGTTCCCATGCCGATGGTGGACTCAATGGCCCGATTACATCAATGTTAACTACCTGGAACGGGTAGCTTGGCCGCGTGAGTAGCGTTATCGGAACACGGTCTATGACCTTACGGTCAGACTGGACCTGGCAACCGTGGCATGTCTGACAATGTTGTTTAACGTATCTGTGAACGCCAGGCCAATAGAAAGACATCTTTATCCTGTTGGCTGTTTTCCTTATTCAGAGGTGCCCACCCCATGGTGACTCATGGGCAAGGAGCAGAACCTCCTTCCTTCTCGCTCCAGGCAGAACTAGCTGCTCATACACCCTGGCGGCAATGTTGTCCATGTGAAAAAGCACTCCGTCGCGAACAAACATCCCCTGGCGGCAGGGGCGTAGCCAGGGGGGAGGGGGGGGCTTATGGGGCTTCAGCCCCCACCCCCGGAAATTTTTTCGTGCTGTCATGCGCCTGCGACCAAAAGAAGCCCCGGCGTCGAAAATCATGCTCGATTTTGCCTAGAATGTCCTTTTCACGCTCGAAAAGACATTTTAGCGCGAACATTACGAAATCGGGCTGGATTTCGCGGCAACGCCCATGCACCGAGAGTCACATATCGTAACGCAAGGAGCTCCATGCGAGCACAAAGCTTCAAAAGCATTTGAAGTTTGAAGTTTGAAGTTTATTGAATACATGGTGCAGATACAAAAATATTGATATTTAGTACAGAAAAAGGTCCCATAGTGTAAACACTGTAGGGGGACCTTTTATAATGTTAAAAAAGCTAATACTACTTGGCAGCAAAAAGGCAGCGAGGAAAAAAAAATACGAAAATGCAAATACAAATGCAAATACATAATGATGCAAAAGAATAATACAATGGAAAATATAAAACTGTAGGGATGAGGCTTAAGCAGAAGATGGCGAGCGGGCTCGTTGGCGGCCTCTCGAGGAGGCCGCGGAATCTAGGGAGCGCTTGTATTTCAATTCTGAATCTTTATGGGTGTAAATTTCTCTAACTTTGGATCCGAAAGGTGCATTGAGATTTCCAAAGTCATGCTTTAGATTTTCAAAGCCGAAACTACGTGTGTTTAATGTTGTTGTAAACATTTGACGCCAAAGGTGCATTGACTTTTCTAAAGTCGTACATCAGACCATACAACGAGTGAAGCTTAATCAACACAATATCACACAATTTGACAAAGCACGCAGCGAGGTCCGATGAGACGAAGCGTTGTGGTGCTGCATTTGTGCCGTCATGTCACAGAAAAGAATATCAAGCTTTTTGTTTTTTTCATCTTCGCCGCAGCATTCATTCCAAGACACTAAAGCCAGCAAAGGTAACTACGTTCTTATTTATTTTTCTACTTGGACTTCTGTTCGCGAGGACACCTTGAGCTTCTATCTCCTCTTTTTCTTTTTTGTTCTCGCTACACGCGGACTGCCGAACAAGCCAGAGCGCATGCTTTTTTCTCGGATTGAGCCGACCAGCGCGCGGCGCACTTCGATGCGCGTCGTTTTTCTCTGGTCGAGTGGATTTTCGCTTCTGGCTAGCAGACGAGAAAAAGAAACAATGCATGGTCGCTCGCCGGCATCACTGCGGGGACTCTACGGATTGCAACGAGTTCACTAGAGAGCAACCTCTCCGGAAAATTTTGCCTCACCGGTGTTGGATACTGAGCAGCATGCGTATGCTTCTCCGTGGACCATGCGTCTCAGTTTCCTTCGATATTCATTCGGTAGCCACATTAGGTGCCCAAAGTAGGTATTTGATTGTAGCCAACATGCTTCTCTTCGCGTTATTCATTTTGGCGCCCCCGCCCCGCAAAAGAAAGAAAGAATGTCGCGGCGCAACGAATTGTCGCAAGGTGAAAGTTAAATTTTATTACTTCTTTTGCGGAAAGTAATGGGCGACGGGATGCTTTGGTTGCCAGATACTCTAATTATATTATTGCGATAGCGGTTATATGGGCAATCCAGGTGCATTCTTGCCGTCGCCATCATGTTCCGTATAAAGTCCAGGGGCAAGCGTAAGGTGGGGGGGGGGGGGGAATGGGTGAGCCGACGATGGTGACTCAGTCTTGTGTGCGCAAGGGAGAAAGCGGGGAGCAAGCGCGTCGCTTTCCGTCGCGGGCCATACGTCGGGGGAGTGGAGGAAGGCTAGGGGTGCCTTAAGGTTCTGTGATCTGTGAATGTGTTGTTGCGCAACATATTTATTTGCCATGTTTGACGCATCATATATAGTAGATCTTTCTTAGATACGTAGATTTATTACTTATAGATATATTTTAATATATTGTTGCGAGATTTTGTGCACATGTGAAGTGAGCGTTGTTTTCAATGGCACTTTTTTGCCCTTTATCGCATTTGTATATTCCATTGTGTCTTGGCATTTCTAATGTACGAAGGCGAGTGAAATGAAAGTTAGCCAACCCACCCGGCGCAATAATGGTTCGGTTCATTATCTGCGAGGCATGCGTCTCTCACTTACAAAAGTGACAAGCAGGTGTGAGGATCAAGGCTCTTTAATGCTCTCATACACTGGATTGAACATGGTTGTGTGGCATAATGGACACTCCAAAAGTTGAACAGCGTGGTGCCATGAGGTTTTTGACAGATGAAGATGTTTCCCCAAAAGAAATTAGTCGTCGTGTGGCTGCCGTGTACGTTGAACATTGCATTTCATTGGCCATTGTGAAGCGCTCGAACAAACGGTGTAAAGAAGGACGTGAAAATTGCAAAGACGATCCAAGACCGGGACAAAGATCCCGTGCAATCACCCCCAAGACAATTGCAAAGGCTGGTTAGACGACAACGGAGGATAAGCATTGATGAATTGGCAGCGCTTTTGAACATCGGTCACAGTTCGGGTCACACCATAATTCATGAACATCTGCGTTATCGGCTCCTGTGTGCTCAATGAATGCCCAAGATTTTGAACCGCCGACAGAAGACGGAGAGTTTCGGGGCTGCCTTGACACATCTAATCCGGTGTCACGTTGAGGGTGAGGAATTTTCGTCTGCAGTTGCGACCGCGCGGACGAATCATGGTGCCATACTACGCGCTACGAGCTTGCAGTGGAAACATTTGAATTCACCATTCCCTAGAAAACCAAAGGCCGTCATTTCTACTGGAAAGGTGTTGTTGTCCTTTTCTTTCGATCGTAAGGGGGCATTATTTATTTATTTATTTATTTAGTTATTTACTTATTTATTTATTTATTTAAAATACATTCAGGGCTCAAGGGCAATATAGAAATGGGGGGGGGGGGGGGGGAATGGCAAGGCGTGCAGCAAAAAAATAAATATTACAAGGCGCCTTGCAAAGCGATCTTGAACTTGTGGTCATCAGTTATGTTGGCGATTGTGGAGGCAAGTAGGTTTCATGTGACACTTCTTCTAGGAACAAAAAGCCATTACACAATTTTATGTGACAAGAAGCTAGACCCACCTTTAAGCGATGATCAGTCCTTGAAGATATATAATGAGGTGGATGAAACAGAACGACCTTCAGCTCGTTGTTATAACAATAGATTTTATGAAAAAGGTTAAGGCGAGATGACTTTCGACCCAACAAAAGGTTAGGCACGTTGTGGGTTTTATTCATAAATGTGACACTAGAATGCCGTGAATAATTAGATAAGATGTAACGTTTTCAGCTATTCTGAATGGCTTCAAGAGTTTGAGTGAGTGTAGTCTGAGTAGGATCCCGTATGGAGCCTACGTAGTCTAATTTATGACGTACCAAGGTATTGTAAAGTGTTAACTTCAGGAATGATGGGGCATCAAAAAAGTTTCAACGCAGATAACCAAGGATGCGAATGGCGTTCGTTACATATTCTACATGCGTATTAAACGAAAGATTAAAAGAAATGTGAACACCAAGGTATTTATAGCTGTCAACAGATGGCAATGGATTATTATTTAGACAGTAAGTACGCGGACAATGATTAGCGCTGTGGCGAGAAACTTGCATACATGTACATTAAGTTGTAGTAAGTGCCATGAGCCATTGACTGCACCATTCAAATACCCCATCTAGATCCCGTGGCAAGTTGAGATAATCAGCATGGTTAGTAATTTTCTGATGAACCACGCAGTCATCAGCAAACAGTCGGACAATTGAGGAAGAAAGGCAAGTAGGAAGATCGTTAATATAAATCAAGAAGAGCAAAGGGCCCAAAAGCAACCCTTGCGAGACAGCAGATGTTAGGGCAGAATTAGGTGATCGAATTATTGATCGAATTTGCTAAACCTGTACAGACTATTAATCGTTTCCGATATTGTGAAACCGAGGATCAGCTGCATGTTGCAATCATGAACAAACGAAGTGGAAAATTAAGGAATGGGGTCAGCTTGCTCCACGACAATGCCCGTCCTCAGATAGCTGATGTGGTCTATACAAAACGGGCAAAGTTCAAGTGCGAAACGCTGCAACATCCCCTATACAGCCCAGACATGTCACCTTGCGAGTTCCACATTTTGGAGCATTTGAAGAAACAGCTCAAGGGAACCAGATTCATGTTGGGCGATGACGTGAAAAAGTCAGCTACAGACTTTTTGAAGCAGCAGCCCAAGGAGTTCGATGAGACGGGAATCATGCGACTCGTTAGTCAGTGGGACAAATGCCTAAATGCTCATGGAGACTACATTTAAATGAAGTGCCCCGTTTGTCATATATTCGCATTGACTCGCTTTCATTTGATTTGTCCTCGTATATTTTGCAGAACTGCTTTTTGTGTGTGCTCTTTCGTTGCGACTATAATGTCGGAGCAATTTCAATACACGACCGGTGACAGCTGTTCCTGCGAAATACATTCTAATAAAGGACAGCATCATTGAGCGTTTTCCCTGGTCGTTGCATATGTACAAAATTGTAAACAACGTTCTTGAATGACAGAGAGAGAAAGAGAGAGAGTTGCAAATTAGAGAAAAGCAGGGAGGCTAACAAAGTTTTGTTAAAATATTTGTCCTCAACTTGTTCATTTCATGGCCCTTACATTATTCATAGCAGCGCCATGCGCTGCTTTGATTGTTTCAAACTGATATAATTCTAACGTTCCTGAGATATTTGCTTTACTTGTTAAATATACAGAAAGCATGGAAGTATTGATATCACTTATTTCCGGCAGAATTTTTTAGACATACGAGTATATTTTTTACGAAAAAACATATATTTGTCATGACAGTGCGTAGTGTTCAATAATTCGTTTGCAGCATCTTTGGCAATGGTAACGCAGTTATTAATGTTTAATGTATATGATCCCTCGAAAATTTCTACGAGGAGGAGGCCGAGCTGCAATGTGAGCCCCCCCCCCCCCCCCCCACCAGAACGAACTTTCTGGCTACGCCACAGCCTGGCGGCCTGCTTTACGCTAGTTGCTATGCAGTGACCAAGCTCGGATCTGCTCACTGCGCCTCCCGAAAGGCCTGATTTTGCTCTGCTCTACTAGAGTCAAAACTCGCCTCTCCCTGCACGACAAAGCAACTTTAGCAGCTTGGTCTACGTCTGCCATCGCAGCAGGGTCGCCTAAGCTCTCCTTCTTTGCCCAAATATCGGAGGTGAGGTCCAAAACAGACTTGATCACTCGCCCGCTTTCAATACTGGCACAAGCTTCTTTAATCATGTGCCGTGCCTCCGCCGAGAGCAGGCAGTCAGTGCGGTCCGTCGCTAATTCCTCAGTAAACGCGCAGATTACAAATAGTTCCCTAGCTAGGTGAACACTCCTGTCTGTATCCAGGCTTAACACAACGCGCTTCAATTTCGCCGCGACCTTTGCGCCGAAAGCAGCCATCAGCGTCACATCTCCCATGTGATGTCTCGCGCTTTCAGGCACGGCGCTTTCTCTGAGCATCGTAATCTCTGCAATCGTATCAACCAGCGCCCTAATTGAAGCATCGCCGTACCTTAAGCTGACAAACTCCACAGCAGTTATATCGCGTTCTGCCTTATTTCTGGTCGATGTGTCCCCGCTGGCGGGCCTAAACTCGCTGCTTTCGAGTGAGACCGCCTGCTGACAACCGGGAACCGCTTCCACTTTCCGCTCTTTGCCAACGCGGTTGCTTATTTCCATTTGCTAGTAGGTACAACGGGGCGTGGCACTTGCGGAGACGACGGACGTTTGCGCGCATGCGCGAGTAAGCGGGTGCGAGAAAGCAAATGTGGGGACTTTTGCTCCTTGAATATGCGACTCTGCCTAGGCACTACGGAGGAGTTTCTTAGCGCGTGTTGTATGCGCTTGTTCGTTGGCACGCCGGCAGAAGTCGCCGGGCGCGCTAGTGCTGAACCTAGCATCGCAGTTTGGCGGCTCGACGCAATTATATTTATTCAATCGTGTTGTTTGCTTATTACAACAACGTGTCACTATTTCGCATTATTGGCGGCGCCTCCAGGACACTTAGGCGGCAACGGGGACATCAAAGCTAGAAGCCGGACTGGTCCGTGGGTTGGGGCTTGCAGAGGCCTGCGTGTGCCAAGGGAGTATAAGATCGGCTGTCCCCTATCGCGGACAGCCAATTTTTTATGCGAATACCCCCTGGCATGCTTCGGCCTCCGCGGCCCCAACCCACGGGCCGCCCTGCTTCCAGCTTTGATCCCCCCGCTACCACTTGGGTGCCCCGAAGATCCTGCGCCGCCTGCTTTATTATAACCTCAGGTGCTCTCCTGAGGCCTCCGTTCGCCGGTTACATGTGCCCTCCTGGAGCAGTGCTTGCAAAAAATGCACTTTATCGTCGCGACTAACAGAGTGACCCGCGACTTATACAACACCATTCAGAACCTTGCCCCTTCAGAGACAGTGATCACCAAATGGGGCGTCCGTGCCCACTGCCTCACCGCGCGGGCAGTCAGCGGCGGAGCGTAAACAAACTCGACCCCCTCCACCATGCCGGCACGCCTAGAGACAAACGCACGGCACATGCGCAAAGCAACTTCTCCATTGTAGTGCGTAGGCAGAGTCGCAAATTCAAGGAGCAAAGGCCCCCAGATTTTCTTTCTCGCACCCGCTCTTACTCGCGCCTGCGCAGAAACCTAGAGCGCCGTCAAAAGCGGCACGCCCCGCAGTACCTACTAGCAATTGTCAAAACGCGACCCGGTTCACGGTTTTTCCCTGGGCCGCAACTTTGTTGGGGCAGTTTCGCGCGAAGAGTGGTTCATTGCATGCAAAACACGCGGCCTGCGTTTTCTGCAGAGCGGCTCCCTTGTTCACCGACGGCACACAAGGTGCAACAACCCTCGCGTCATTCGTAGTGCTCGCCGCGCGCCCGTATTCTCCCGCAGTTTTCGACGTTCTCACCTGCCCCCGCGCTGACCCCTTACAATCGATGTCTTCATATGCTTCAACCGACTTTGCGATTTCGTGTGGCGTTGCCCACCCGTGACCCTCTTTACGTTTAACGTGCTTCCACGCTTTCTGCTCATTGTTTGTTTAATTTGGTCAGCGAGTTGAAGCGCAAACAGACCTTTCAGTCTTTACGTCCCGCGCCGCCGTATAGAAGGCATAATAAATCTCGAGCCTAGACACAAAATGCTGCCAGGTCTCGTCGCGCATTAGTCTTGCAAACCAGAACTGTCAGAAATAATCGCCCGGCGACAGCCTCAGCCAGAATAAAATGGTCTCCTTTACTTTAGCGTAACTGTTATGTTCGTCAGTTGGTAGCTTCGAAAAAAATGTGTCGAATCCTCCCTGCGATCAGCGGCAGTGCCAGGTGGCTTTTTATGCTCTCGGGCACTCCGTACGGCTGAAAAACACCCTCAATGCCCTTCTACCACACCGGAACCTCTGGACCCGATGGGACTGGGGTTAGCAGGCTTCTTAACATTTTGGAAAAACGGCCTAGTGTCTCTTCGCGGGATTCCGGATGCCTGTTTGATGCTCTGTCGTCTATACTTTCTCGTACATCAAGGTGCCGCGTTCTCTACTGCCTAATTTACAGCTGAAGCTTCAAACGCTCCAATTCCATTGAGCTTATCTGTGTCTGATGTTGAAATTCGAGTTCTTGCCTATCTGTGCCTGTGCCCGGCCCCACCCCATCACTCGGCCCCGTAGCTTCCCCGTCACTACTCATGATCAGCACTCACTAGACTCCGTTTACAGCTAGTGGTCTCTGTGAACCATGCAGGGAAGTCACCCACCTTGTTTCCAGTCCCTGGAGGCCGATGAAAGCAGTCGCTTTCCACCGGTCGTCACCACCACGCAGTTTTTCACGCGTTTCGTCTAGTCCATCAGAGCGTGATGCAGTGCGGCCACTAGTCCATCAGTGGGCTGCACTGTCCGATGCGCACTCACAAGTTCATTAGTGAGCGCTCCCCGTGCCTCAGTCCGTCGACGCATTGTCTGGGCTCGGTCCGCTGGCCCGTAGACGCTTATCTTCGTCATACGCCTTTACGCCAGCAGCACCCTCGCTTTCCGCTTCTTCGCCTGACCAGACACAGTGATGAAGTCGTCGCAATACTGTGACGTTGCCGCAGTTTTGTCGCCTTCGTGAGTTCTGAACGGTTACCGCCTGTCTGCCGCCGCCGTCCGCCGAAGGCTTACCGAGAACAGATGTGCTGTTGGGCTGCGCCAGCAAAGTTTTTCTTCCTCCGTCGGGTTCTTCTTTCTTGGTGTTTTCGCTCGCTCTCGGCTTTTCCTAAGCCGCTGCACTGTTCTCAGCTTAGGTATTCCGGGACTAAAGATGCTGCCTGTCAATACTTTGAACTGAATTTATTTTACAGGTGGAGATTAGCGGTTACATTGAGTGTATATTAAACAAGGAAAACGGGTTCAATTTTACGAATGCGCCTGAGAAAAGGCCTCGGAGCAGTCCGTCGCTCCGATCGTGCACCTGGCGAGATCGGTCCGTCGTCTCTCAAGTCTCAGACCACACTGCCCCCTCAGCCGCGCACATTTTAACCCCCAGCAGCGGCAACATGTGTCCAGGCTGCGTAATTCGCCCCGGCGGTGGCCGCCGCTTGGGCCACCCGAGCCGCCCGCGCCGCTTCGGCCCGACGCAAACACCCCCAAAGACTCCCTACTCCAGGTGCTGCTACAGCGGCTCACTGCGCGTTTAATGGCGCTCACCAGAATCAGTGCGCGAGAAACCCTGACGCTCCCTTTTTCCACGAACAGCGTGCGGCCACCGCAATCCCAAAGCAGGCATTCTCTGGAAGCGGCCTGGGTACGAGCCAACAGCACAACATTGCAGTGCAACAGATACACAAAATGGACTTAAGGGAAGTCGAGCAAGCACGAACTTCAACCAAAAAAAAGAAAAGAACGCACACATGCGAGGTGTGCAAGGCGAATATTCAGAACGACCTTACAGACTGGAAGCTCCACCTAGGGCGCAATGAGCAGCGGCGGCGGCAATGACGAGCGTTATGTCCAACACGCGAGCAATTGAAACAAATCTGCCTATTGTCCGGTGTTCTCTAATCGGCCGGGTTGCGACGGCGAGTTGGAACAGCTGAAAACGGGAAGCAGTAGTTGTGTGGGGCCGGTCCTGACTGACAGTAACATCACGAATGGGGCAGAGAGATGGGAGGGGTAAATTCGCTATCTCTTGTCTGAGAACGGCCTGTATAAGCGAGACAAAACATGCTGTGCCTGGGATGCTGAATAGGAACGGGGGAGACATGGCTTCAAGCTCGCGACGAATTAACCGCGTCAAATCTTCTTGTCGAGACAGCAAAGATCCACGTGACTGTTCCTACACGAAGATGTCGAAGGTGTATTTGGTAGCCTGTTGAACTGCTGCTTAATGCGGCGACTCATTGTCAGTTCTAAATAGCGGCACTCTTTGATGATGGCGTCCACCGAGTCATCATTCTTGAAGATAACCAGGTTAAATGCATCATCTGCTATACCCTTCAGGATGGGGCCAATAATGTCTGTCTCATTCATGTCTTTGTCAGCCTTACGACAGAGCGCGATGAGATAATGAATATATGCCACGTAAGATTCTGTTAACGTTTCAGCACAGGTAGATAGCTCCTTCTTTGCTACCAGTGGACGACCAAACCGTTTTCCAAAGAGGTCTGGAAGCTTCTGCTTGCAGACATCCGAACTCGTTATGTCTTGTTCGTGGGTCTCGTACCATGCTAGCGCTGTCTCGGTGGTAGAATATCACATTCGCTAGCATTAGCGTTGCCTCCCACCGATTATTTTCGCTTACACGCACGTACCAGGAAATCCGGTCTTCAACGTCCCTACCATCGATGTCATTGAAGGTCCCAGGGTGTCGCAGCTGGGAAAACACGACGGAGGTCAGAGTCTGAGGCACCGGAAGTGAGCGGATGGTCATTGTGGCGCTTTTTTGTAGATCATCGTGTGAGGGCTCACACGGCGACCGCTGCGGAGCTCCGTATTAGTACCCCGCACGTCCACTAAAATGCTTAGAGGCGAAGACAAGCACGAATGTTGTTTATTCAAGGCGAATGCTGAAGGCACCAGCTTACACTAGAACATGTTGGCCTAAGCGCCCCGGCAACAACACTTCTTCGTAATCGTCTCTTGTCTGCGCGTCCTCTTCGGCGTCGTGACAATATTAATATCTTGTCCGAAATAAGGCTCTATCTTTGCGTCATATAAGTCTATTGCGTGTCGCAGCTGGGAATAAAGATGCCTGATTACGCTCCTTTCATGGGTCATTCGGGTTTTGCATACGTATTTGACACTGAAAATCACTTTCGTTTTTGCATTTCCCCTTTGACTGGGTCGATAGCTATATTCTTGACGGAATCATGCAAGCGCAGACCACGCCTCGTTTTTAGTAGTTTGTACGCACCGATGACTGCTAGTTGTCGCTGTGGCCGCAATGTTGTAGGGTCGACAGGAAACGCAGGAGTTGTTCAGACGCATTCGAACGGACTCACAACGAGCCTGCCGCTCATTGATATTATCGCAGTGATAACAAAGCTGAGATGATTCGAGCGCTTCCACTTTCCCTAGTGTACTATAATATGATAGATAAAAGGCTCTGGGGCTCAAATACATATAATTAGCAAATTCCGACAGCCGCGTCAAGATCGTTCCCTTCTGCCGAAGCTTACGCCTAGCGTACCCACCCAGTCCGCCAACGCGCTATCGGGCTGGCTGGCTTGGGGAATCAACAAGTCTAACAAGGTTAAAACACTGTATATTTTATCTTTGGAATCGCTGTTTTTAAAGGGCCCCTGAAAAGGTTCGGAAGAAAATTTGTAGACGCGTAGGGTACAGCTAAAATTAATCATTCGCACCACAATTTGTGTGAAACGCCTCATATTAAGAGAGCTACGGATCATTAAAAGTTACCTTCCTCCATAGTCATGCATTTTCTCCTCAACTCGTTCGCCGAGGGATCAGGGCTAAGCTCCCCCTTCACTTGTTCTGCGTCATGATGGCACATCGTGTCGTCGACTTCCGGTTCTCTAGGGGCGAGCGCGCGAAGCCTCTCCAAACTCTCCGCCAGCTGCTCGGCAGTCGACCTCAAGCGAGAGCTATCGAAGCAGCGTGCGTTGCGAGCATTCTGTCGCAGCGACGAACGTGTCTAGTATTCCGGTAACCACAGACCAGCTAGACGTTTCGACGGAACGGTAGAGCCTTAAACTCAAGCTTATGAAGAAACTTTACAGTAGACGTACGTGAGCTGCCTGATCGGAATCGACGGCCCAGCCACTCGTTGGCGCAGAGCTTAAGCAGACAAACAAAGAGCTAATATTGTTCTAACCAAGTGTAAAACATTTTAAACATTTACAAAAACAACCTGCTAACGAGTACACTCCGGCGAAAAATTCACACCAGCAGCAAAGAAGAATACATCTTGTTACTGCTACTGTGTGTGGTACCATTCACATTTGCGCCTCTGCTCATCCCGTGACACGACACCCAAAGTGACATGGCCAGGCCCTGTCCCCTTGCGCTTGCGTTTACCCTAATAACGGGCTTGCGAAAAGCTATTGCGTTATTAATCTCCTGGTGTGAAATAACGGCCGGAAACGCGCAAATTCTGGCGTCGATCGGATAGCGGCAGTCCGATGCGCTGCAGCCAGTCCACTCGTCTGCTGCCTTGCAGAGGGACACGATGTCGCAGCTTAACACATTGCCATTCGCTACGTTTGTAGTCCACAATGCAACAAAGTCGAATCATAGTGCTCGCGAAAAGATTGAGACCGACTCTGACCGCGGAGCTCTCGTCAAACTGGAGCACGTTGTAACACACGCAGACGACGCTTGCTGTGTGGCGGAAGTGCTTAAGTGTTGTGAGAAATTGTTCTTCTGCATTCTCTTTCTGTTACTTTCATTTTATAGAAACAAATTTACTAACATTCCAATTATTACTAACATTTGTTCACCATAAAGGTGGAAAAATTATAGCTGATGCGCCCTGGGCAGCCAATCGGATAGCTTGCCCACATGAAGTCAATTGGGTGATTTACGTCATATCTGTAGGGGCAGTTGAAAATTCCACCGAGCAGTGTCCTGCGATCGGCGGCAATGTACATTTTTAAAACGTTGTAATAAATTACCCCCTTTCGGGGGAGCACTTAGATGCATCACATAATGATCATAAAGTTCTACTCTAACGAATGAGTACGTTTGCAGAAAATCGTCAAAAGTTTTTCAGGGTCCTTTAAATAAAAATTTTTTTTCGTTTCTACAGTGTCACCACAAGAAGCGATGAACACCGATGTGAGGCGTTATAAACATGCGTGTGTGTGATGTAGCAGAAGGCTGCCAGCCCTAGCCTACCCTTTTCTGACGAATACATGTGACTAGGCAGACATGTCGATTGAAACGGATCGCTGAACGAAGAAAATGTTGCATATCCTTTGCGCGAAGAACAAGAAAAAGCTATCAAAATCGGCAGTACAAGCCCGTGCAGAGTCCCGGGTCGGTGGTTTATTTAGGACTTTTTTTCAAAATTACAATACCAATCGCAAAAGAAAATCAGTGTTTTGGCGCTTCCAAGCATATAATTGAATAAGGACAACAGCATTTTCTGTCTGATACAGGCGTAAGCTTTAGTTGCGGGGCTATTGCGCATCTACAGTGACTGTGCGAGACGCGTCAGAGAAGATAAAACTGCGTCTGGATATTGCTATGACAAATTATTCAGGCACTGGCATCTGCTGGCGCGGTTTTCTGGTAAAGTACTGGGCTTGGAAATTGTAGGGCATGGGATCGAATCCTGATGGAAACACTTTCCTTTGATTTTTTTTATTGCAGTAAAACGCTCTCTAAATGTATATACGGTACCCAGGCACCACTCATTTTCCGCACCGGAGCTCATTTTCGAACCAGTACCCAGCGCTTCCCAGTACGCCGCGCCTGCCCAGCGCCCCAGCATTCAGAGCGTGACACAGGGCCCATAATCAGGCATGACACTGGATACTGGGTTTTGCAATAGGGCGGTTGCTAATTATATGCTTTGCAGTCACGATGTCGTTGTTAAAGTGATACGCCTAGTCATGTAACACAAATGTGCATGCGGGTGTCGTTGCGCTCGAGGTAAGGGATGAGTGACTAAGCGGCACGCGAGCACGTTTCGTAGGGAGCGCGGTAGATCTCTGCGATGTCGTCAGAAGAAAATGGAACGAGCCGTTTCGCGGGCACAGAAGGAGAGACTGCCTGCGAAATGCGCGGGGACAACCCCTTCGCGGAGGCTCTACGAAGAGGCTCCATACGACGCAGGCGAAAACCAGGTAGGTAGGCTATAGCAGTGGTTTCGCACTGAAATATGGCAATTCCGCTCTTACGCATCTAGATAGCAGCGCTTTCAATTCCAGACAAAAAAAGCGCATTTAAGTGATTAGAACTACAGAAAGCTTAGCTAGTTGGTAAGGATTGGTTATGGAAAAAAGGTGAGGCCTGCAGACAAGACACAATAGAAGTGGACAACACGAACGCCGACTATCAACTGAATGCGGCACTGAGGCAAAAGAAAGAAGAGACAAAAGTCACCTGCGCAAGCTCTGGAATGATATCACCACGTGTCAGTCGGGTACATGCGCCGGTCTACGTGAGAGATAGCTTTTAAGGCACTTAATCTATTCCTTATATAAAGTAATCGAAGGCTGACTCACGCACGCACTTCCACCATTATAGATATATTGTCACGTGGTAGTGACGTGAAGAAAGCAGCTATCGGTGGAATACAAAACTAGCTTTTATTGGGAGAACCTGTGCCCACAAAAACAGGCTACACTTACAGCACAACGATAGCGGCGAACACGGTCGGCGATCTTCGGAAATCTGATCAGCGGGTCAAGCGCGTCGGATTTTATAGAGCCGTCGTCGAATGTTCCAGACTAATCGTTCAGACCCGCGTGCCTTCCACAAAGTTCTACACCATTCGCGTCAGGTGATGAAATCAGATAACATAAGGTTCGGCGACAACAGAGAGCGGATAGAAGCATCGATAACTTTCCAGAAACAAAAAAGGACACTTATTAAACATAAGTAACAAAACAACGAAAAGAAACAAAGTCCAAAGGTAAGTTACGCGAATCCCCAAAGTTCATTAACCCTGGTAGTACGGCTTGAGTCGCACAAAGTGGACTATTTCAGGTGGTGAGCGGCGCCGCTGTGAAAGGGAAATGCCGTTTGGCACGAGCTCATAGTCCAGTGCGCCAATAAGTCGGATGAACTTGCACGGTCCGAAATAGCGACGCAAAAGCTTCTCGCTCAGTCCTCGGCGGCGTATAGGGGTCCAAACCCAAACACGGTCACCGGGCTGGTACTCGACGAAGCGTCGTCGGAGGTTGTAGTGTCGGCTGTCGGTCCTCTGCTGATTCTTGATTCGCAGGCGGGCGAGCTGTCGGGCTTCTTCGGCGCGCTGGAGATAGGTAGCGACGTCAAGATTTTCCTCGTCAGTGACTTGCGGCAGCATGGCGTCGAGCGTCATCGTCGGGTTCCTGCCGTAAACCAGCTTAAATGGCGTGATCTGTGTTGTTTCTTGCACCGCCGTATTGTAAGCGAGTGTTACCTACAGCAGGACCGCATCCCACGTCTTGTGCTCGACGTCGACGTACATTGCTAGCATGTCGGCGAGGGTCTTGTTCAGGCGCTCCGTGAGACCATTCCTCTGCGGATGGTAGGCAGTTGTCCTCCTGTGGCTTGTCTGGCTGTACTGCAGAATGGCCTGGGTGAGCTCTACTGTAAAAGCCGTTCCTCTGTCGGTGATGAGGACTTCTGGAGCATCATGTCGCAGCAGGATGTTCTCGACGAAAAATTTCGCCACTTCGGCTGCGCTGCCTTTCGGTAGAGCTTTAGTTTCAGCGAAGCGGGTGAGTCTGTCGCCCCGATGATCCACTTATTTCCGGATGTTGATGTCGGAAACGGTCCGAACAAGTCCATCCTGATCTGCTGAAAGGTCGGTAAGGAGGCTTGATCGGCTGTAGTAATCCCGCTGGCCTTGTCAGTGGTGTCTTGCGTCGCTGACAGTCTCGGCAAGTCTTGACGTAACGGGCGACATCGGCGGTTAGGTGCGGCCAGTAATACCTCTCCTGTATTCTCGACAGCGTCCGGGAGAAACCGAAGTGCCCAGTGGTCGGATCGTCATGTAGGGCGTGCAGTACTTCTGGACGCAGCGCTGACAGAACAACGAGGTAGTTGGCGCGGACTGGTGAGAAGTTCTTCACGAGTAGGTTGTTTTGAGGCGTGAACGAAGATAATGCACGCTTAAATGCCCTAGGGACAACGTCGGTGTGTCCTTCCAAATACTCGACTAGGGCTTTTAGCTCCGGGTCCCCTCGTTGTTGTTCGGTGAAGCCTTCCGCACTTATTATTCCAAGGAAGGCGTCGTCAGCCTCGTCACCTTGCGGCGGCGGATCAATGGGGGCGCGTGATAGGCAATCGGCATCTGAGTGTTTTCATCCGGATTTGTATGATACAGTGATGTCGTATTCTTGTAGTCTGAGGCTCCACCGTGCCAGCCGTCCTGAAGGGTCCTTTAAGTTAGCTAGCCAGCACAACGCGTGATGGTCGCTGACAACTTTGAATGGCCTGCCACAGAGGTAAGGCCGAAATTTCGCTGTAGCACAAACGATGGCGAGGCATTCCTTTTCGGTTGTAGAATAATTGCCTTCTGCTTTTGACAACGACCGGCTAGCGTAAGCTATCACGTGTTCATGTCCATCTTTTCTCTGGACTAGGACGGCACCGAGGTCTAGGCTACTGGCGTCAGTGTGTATTTCGGTATCGGCGTGCTCGTCGAAGTGCGCAAGTACGGCCGGCGACTGCATGCGTCGTTTGAGTTCTTGAAATGCGTCGGTCTGCGGCGTTTCCCACATGAACTCGACGTCACGTTTAGTTAGCTTTGTCAGCGGCTCAGCGATGCGTGAAAAGTCCTTGACAAATCGCCTGTAGTAGGCACACATGCCAAGAAATCTACGCACTGCCTTCTTGTCGATGGGCTGCGGGAACCTTGCAATGGCAGCTGTCTTCTGCGGGTCGGGGCGGACTCCAGACTTGCTGATGACGTGGCCTAGGAACAGAAGCTCATCGTAAGCGAAGCGACACTTTTCTGGCTTCAGAGTAAGCCCTGATGACTTGATGGCGTCTAACACTGTCGCAAGCCGCCTAAGGTGATCGTCGAAATTTCCGGCGAAGACAACGACGTCATCCAATTAAACAAGGCACCTCTGCCACTTCAGTCCGGCTAACACCGTGTCCATGACGCACTGAAACGTTGCAGGCGCCGAGCACAGTCCGAATGGCATGACCTTGAACTCGTAGAGGCCGTCTGGCGTGATGAAGGCAGTCCTTTCGCGATCTCTCTCGTCGACATCTATTTGCCAGTAGCCAGACTTCAGGACCATCGACGAGAAGTATTTACCGTTGCAGAGCCGATCCAATGCGTCGTCTATCCGTGGGAGGGGGTATACGTCCTTCTTCGTGATCTTGTTCAGATTACGATTATCGATGCAGAAACGTAGCGTGCCGTCCTTTTTATTCACCAGGACAACAGGGGATGCCCACGGGCTTTTCGACGGCTGGATGATGTCGTCGCGCAACATTTCTTCGACTTGTTCTCTTATAGCTTAACGTTCTCGCGGTGAAACTCGGCAAGGGCTCTGGCGGGGTGGTCGAGCGCACTCCTCGGTGATTATGCGATGCTTGGCGACTGGTGTTTGTCGAATCCTCGATGACGTCGAAAAGCAGCCTTTGTATCGTCGGAGCAGATTTCTCAGCTGCTGTTGCTTAATCACGGGGGGACTTGGATTAATGTCGTAGTATGGTTCGGGAACCATGCTCGTCGGGGTAGATGCGGCAGAATCCGAGAGGACAAACGCGTTACTGGTTTCCAGAATTTCCTCGATGTACGCGATCGTCCTGCCCTTGTTGATGTGCTTGAACTCCTGGCTGAAGTTTGTCAGCAACACTTCAGTTTTCCTTCCATACAGTCGAGCGATCCTTCTTGCGACGCAAATTTCACGGTCTAGCAGTAGGCGTTGGTCGCCTTCGATGACACCTTCTACGTCAGCGGGTGTTTCGGTGCCGACCGAAATAACAATGCTGGAGCGCGGCGGGAATGCTCACTTGATCTTCGAACACACTCAAGGCGTGGTGAGTACGAGGGCTCTCCGGCGGCATCGCTTTATCTTCCGACAGCGTTATTGACTTCGACTCCAGGTCGATGATTACGCCGTGTTGGTCCAGGAAATCCATACCGAGAATGACGTCTCGTGAACACTGTTGGAGAATAACGAAGGTGGCAGGGTAAGTCCGGTCAGGAATGGTTATTCTTGCCGTGCAGATTCCAGTCGGCGTGATGAGGTGTCCTCCAGCTGTCCGAATTTGAGGGCCTTCCCATGCAGTTTTAACTTTCTCTACTGCGCGGCGATGTGTCCACACATGACGGAGTAATCGGCTCCTGTGTCCACTAAAGCGGTGACTGCGTGGCCGTCGAGAAGCACGTCGAGGTCGGTAATTCTTTGTCTGGCATTGCAATTAGGTGTTGGCGTCGGATCAAGGCTGCTTCGTGTTGAACTGAAGCTGGAACGTCGCGTCGTCAAGTCGTCTTTCGTCGGCGTAGTCTTGGCTTCCTGACTTCGTCGGGACAGCGGCGTGTCATTATTATGTCGTCGAGATGGTCTCTTCGTCGTCTTCGTTGGCGGCGGAGGATCTTCGTCAGTTCGACGAACAGCAACCGGAGCTCCATCGGTTGCTGCTTTTAGTTTTCCGGATATGGTCTCGCTGACCGGCCCCGGGCTGGGCCAGTGTATGGTCGGCGCTGTGGCGACAGGTACCGGTCTGGTGACGGCGAACGGGAAGGTCATCGAGGGCTCCACTGAGTAGCGGCGAGGTACTCGGCGATGTCAGGAGGGCGTTCACCTTCCCGAGGGCGCGGTGCATCGACGGCAAACCCTCGCAATCCCAGGTCGCGGTATGGGCATCGGCGGTACACATGGCCGGCTTCGCCGCAGTGGTAGCACAGCGGGCGGTGGTCGGGGGCTCGCCAAATGTCCGTCTTTCTCGCGTAGCTGCGCTGGGTGACGGTTGGGCGTGCGGGCGGCGGCGGCGGTGGACGACGGAATTGCGGCGTTACAGGGCCCTGGCGTTGTCGTGGAGGGGGCCCTTGACGGCGGGCGACGGCAGCGTAGGTCATCACTTCCGGCTGAGGTTGCGTTGATCGTGGTTGTACCTCAGGGACTCCAAGCGATCGCTGAACCTCTTCTTTGACGATTTCAGCCATTGGATCCATTTGGGACTGCGTCCTTGGGTAGAACTTCTGCAGCTCCTCCCGTACGACTGCTCTGATAGTCTCGCGTAGATCGTCGGTAGCCAGTGATTGAACCCCGGCGTAGTTTGTAGAGTTCGTGCGGCGATCAAATTGCCGGTTTGGTATCTCGAGCGTCTTCTCTATGTTCGTCGCCTCACGAAAAAAAACTCTTCGACGGTCTTCGGTTGGCTTCTTACCATTCCGGCGAAAAGTTCCTCCTTTACACCACGCATCAGTAGGCGGACTTTCCTCTCCTCGGCCCTATCCGGGTGAGCGTTTCGGAACAAACGGCTCAATTCTTCCGTAAATATGGTAACGTTCTCGTTTGGTAGCTGCACTCGGGCGTCCAGCATAGCTTCGGCCCTTTCCTTGCGCACGACGCTTGTAAAGGTGCGCAGGAAGCCGCTACGGAACAGGTCCCACGTTGTCAAGGTCGACTGCCTGTTCTCAAACCACGTTCTGGCGGCGTCTTCTAAGGCGAAGTAGACATGCCGCAGCTTGTCGTCGGAGTCCCAGTTGTTGCATGTCGCGATTCGTTCGTACGTCTCCAGCCATGGCTCCGGGTCTTCACTGCCGCTCCATGGAAGGTTGGTTGGTCCCGCGGTTGTTGTAGGATAACGGGGGACGCTGGGGCAGCCATTGGGGTTGTCTTGACCACGATCTTCTTTGTCGTCTCAGCTAGAAGTCCGTGTTCTCGGGGCAGTTCCTGCCGTCTGCGGCTAACACGCTGGCCTTGGGCGATGTTTGTTCTGTCCTCGGGCTTCGGGTTTGGATCGCGGCTTTGCGGGGGCGTTCGGTACATGAACGCACAAGCACCTCCACCAGATGTCACGTGGTAGTGACTGTGAAGAAAGCAGCAATACGGTGGAATACAAAACTAGCTTTTACTGGGAAAACCTGTGCCCGCAAAAACAGGCTACACTTATAGCGCAACGATAGCGGCAAACACGGTCGGCGATCGTCGGAAATCTGATCAGCGGGTCAAGCGCGTCGGCTTTTACAGAGCAGTCGTCGAACGTTCCAGACTAATCGTTCAGACCCGCGTGCCTTCCACAAAGTTCTACACCATTCGCGTCAGGTGATGAAATACGGTAACATAAGGTTCAAGGACAACAGACAGCGGATAAAAGCATCGATACATGCAGGCGCGTCCCACGCTGTGCGATTACATTTGTTAGGTGGCGAAACGTGGTTGCCCGATAAAGATAAGTACACGTGTCAATATGCCATGCCTCTACCGTAAGACGCGTATCTTCATTCTTGTGCCTGTACAATATCGCGCATTCAGCTAACTCTGGCGGGGAGTTACAATCTTGGTAATGTAGGGAAATATTTGATGGCGATCCACCGGTCCACGACCTTTTATGTTCCATTAGACTCTGATTGGTACACCGCCCCGTCTGGCCTACGTCGAACCGGCCACAGCTGAAGGGAACTTTATAAACCACACCCATACGACAGTCAGTAAAACTGTTGTTCTTATTTTGCTTCACTGGGCAAATATCTGTTCTATTTTTGCGTTTTACCTGCTCTTTTTGCTCTGCACGGAAGCGCATATCTTACCTAGCTTATAGGGAGCAGTGAAAGCAAAATTACTATCATATCTACTTGCAACTTTTTTAAGCCTGTGCGATACTGAATGAATCTACGGAAAAGCCACTACTGTTTTTTTTTTTTTGCTATTGCTGCTTTCTTTAACCACGTCCGTCCCCCTTGAAACTGACTTCTTTAGACGTGCATCCACAGTGGCCGCTGCTGCGCTAGGATAACTTGCTTCTAATAGGCGCGGGACCTGTGCATTAAAACTGGCGCCCATTTTGTGCATGCAGGATCTGCTGAGAGAAGACTTAAGGCACGACATGGCAATTCCGTTTATTTTACTACTTTGGAATGCTTGGATTGAAAGTTAACAGTTCAGAACTATTTTTCCCGGCGAAGACCTATAAGCAAGAAACTCCTTTTCGTGCTATAGCATCAGAGAAAGGGATGTGGCAGGTCTGTGTCGCTGGTTACCTACAAAACGGCTTAGCGTCACTAGTTTTTTCAGACTCCTTTTACTTGCGTAATTCTCTGGAACTAGTTCAGTATCTGAGAGGGGAAATTCCAGGTGATTGTAGAGCTTTTAGTATGGATATCGAAGATCTGTATTACTCCTTGCCGCATGACGAGTTGCTAAGTTCCATAAATGAGTGCATTAAAGCACAAGTGCAATTATTCACAGATGCGGTTTTTTCACGGGAGCTTTTCTAGAAATTCTTTCAGTGTATTTAAAGTCAACGCTGATTGGGTGGAGAGATGGCATGTTTCTGCAGAAGTCAGGCATTTGTGTTGGCTCAAAAGTGGCCCCTATTCCTAGCGATATTTACCTGAGTAATATTGACAGCTGCTTACAGAAAGCCTTAGGTGATAGCGTTATCAAGATATTTTGTTACCTTGATGATTACCGGATTTTCTGCTATTGGGAATAATCTGATTCCACTGCTACCTCAGTAAGTGTGCAAATTAACCTGTATGGAGGAGGATTAAAGTTTACCAAAGAATTTCCTCAGCGACGCGTAATTCAGTTTCTAGACATTTCTTTGGTCTTCGAACAAAATCACGTTTGTTGGCAGTACACCCCTAGCTCTTTGCAGCGATTATTAAACTTGAAATTCAAGCATTCAAGCAAAGAAAATATTCACATGCATGTTTTTTATCTTTCTTCTGCGGGCGGTTTTCAATGACTAACTAATGTCAAGCGTCATCGCTCGGCGCGGAACACGCCTGCATGTATCACAGGTTTCTGGAATGTTATAAATACTTTTGTCTATTGGCTGTTGTGACCAAAGCGTTTGTAATCTGATTGCATGCAACACGCGAATTGTATAGCATTGCCTGCGAGTCACGGAGGCAACCGCATCTACGCTGTACTTTCGACGAGTCTTGCATAAAAGCTGGCGCACTTGACCCTTTGACCAGATTTTCGACGATCGCCGACTTCGCTGGCCACTACCCTTGTGTGCTGCAGTGTTAGTCATATTGCTGGGCAAAAGTTCACCCAGTCAAGAGTTAATTTTGTAACTCACAGTTTTAGCACGGCGTCGTTCTTCACCGTCAGTACAACGTGACATCTAGCGGAGGGGCTTTTCCATTCATGTACCCCGCCCCCGCTGAGCTGTGATCCAAGTGCGAAACCCGAAGACAGCACCAACGTCGTCCCGGACCATTCAACTGGCATCAAGCTAAAAAACCTGCCTCGATAGCACGGGCTTCTACGTGCGAGGGTCTCGAAGATGAACATATCATTACCCACGATGACGAACCCTGCATCACCAGTGGCCATCAAACTTCGAAAGCACAGGGAGCTACCAACTTTCCGTGCATCATCGGCTGAATAAGTAGAAACCTGGCTAGAGATCTACGAACGAATCGAGACATTCAACAGCTGGTACTGCGAGGACAAACTACAGCATGTCTGCTTCTTTTTGGATTATTCTGCTCGGACATGGCTCAAAATCGAGTCAACCCTAACGTCATGGCACCTGCTACAAAGCAGCTTTCTTCAAGCCTTCATTAGGGTCGTAAGGAGATAGAGGGCCGAAATACTGCTGGAAGCCCGAGTGCAACTGCCAAATGAAACTATCGCCATCTTTACAGAAGAGATGATCCGTCTTTTCCGGCATGCCGACCCGGAAATGGCCGAGTAGAAAGAAGTGCGCTTACTGATACGAGGTGTGAAGCACGAACTTTTCGCTGGACTGATCCGCAACCCGACGAAGAGCGTAGACGAACTTTTAACAAAGGCAACGACGATTGAGAAAATTTTGGATAAGCGCACTAGACAACATAACCGCCGAGTGCTCACGCCGCAGTGCGAAGTCTAACCAATGGGATCCGACGACCTCCAAGAGACCATCAGGGTCATTGTGCGCGAAGAACTGCGCAAGATATCACCGTCGTCGCAACCTAGGGTAGGCGCAGTCACTGACATGGTCAAGGTTGAACTACGACGGTAACTGGCAGTTGCCGAAGTGCATCTCGAAGGGGCAGCGCAATATGATGAAGCCAGAAGGCAGGAACACACAGGACAGCGATATCGTGCGCTGCCGTCGTCGCCGTTGCCGCTAACTTGTCCGTCTCTCAACTCGCGCATCTGCCTCAGGAAGAGCGACGTATTACGCGCCCCAGACTAACGCCCGCTCTGCTATCACTGCCGAGAAACCTGATACATCTACCGCCGATGCCCGTACCGCGACTCGGGGCTACGAGGACTTGCCGGGAAGGACCCGCACCCAAAGCAACGTTAAAGGCGTCGGGATATCGCTGACTACATCGCCGCCACTCAGTGGAGCCGTTAACGACCGTCCCGTTCACCGTCACCACTTCTCTTCAAGCGCAGCACCGGCCATACAGCGGGCCAGCGTGGGGCTGGTACGCCGGCCCATATCCAGCAAACTAAAAGCAGCAACAGATGGAGGTGTGGTTGCTGTTCGTCGAAATGCCGAAGATCCTCCGTCGCCGCCGTCGACGCTTCAAGAACCAACTCGACGACGACCCGCCGTGGTGGCTCAGTGGCTATGGTGTTGGGCTGCTGAGCACGAGGTCGCGGGATCGAATCCCGGCCACGGCGGCCGCATTTCGATGGGGCGAAATGCGAAAACACCCGTGTGCTTAGATTTAGGTGCACGTTAAAGAACCCCAGGTGGTCAAAATTTCCGGAGTCCTCCACTACGGCGTGCCTCATAATCAGAAAGTGGTTTTGGCACGTAAAACCCCAAATATTATTATTATTATTAACTCGACGACGGAGCAACGCTACAACGCCATACAGCGCAAGCCTCGATACCAAGACTGCGAGGCCTACAGAAAACCTGACTACAGCAGGACTGTGCGACACAGCCTTGACCAGACGCCGCGACGTAACTGCAACGCAAGACAAAGAACCGTCGACCTTGACGTGTTTCTCGATGGTCATGCAGTCACCGCTTTAGTGGACAAAGGAGCCGACTACTCCATCATCAGTGGACCCTTCGCTTCGCATTTGAAGAAAGCAGAGACTGCATGGAAGCCCATCTAATACAGAAAGTTGGAGGATACCTGATAACACCGACTGGAATCTACATGGCAAGAATTAGCTTTCATGACCGGACCTACTCCACCACCTTCGTTATCCTCCAAGAGTGTTCGCTAGAGGGAATTCCCGGCATGGACTTCACAACCAACTCGGCGCAATCTTCGTGCTGACGTCAAAGTCGATAACGCTATCCGAAGATCAAGCGATACCGCGAGAGAGCTTTTGGGTCACCGTGCCTTGAGTGTGCTCGAAGATGAAAGCAAAGTCCCGCCTCTCTCCAGCACCGTCATTTCCTTCGGTGCCGAAACGTCCACAAACGTAGAAGGCGTCATGGAGGGCGACCAATGTCTACTGCTCGACCGTGAAATTTGCGTCGCAAGAGGGATCGCCTAACTGCAAGGAAGAAAAGAGAAAGTGATGATGACACAATTCAACCAGATCTTCAAACACATCAACAAGGACACGAAGATCGCATACATCGAGAAAATTGTAGAACCCTGTAATGTGTTCCTCCGCTCGGATTCCACCACATCTGCTTCGATGACCCTCGTTCTAGAACCGGCTTTCGACATAACTTCAAGTCTTCCCAGGCGTTAACAACATAAGTTTCAAAGACGACGGCTCCATTGCTTGGTGCTGCTGCTTATGTTTCTCTGTTATGGAGTCGAGTCGAGGTGCTTTGTGGAAGCCTAAAGGGTTCTTGCTGCCGATCACGTTAGATAAATCGGTTTCAAGGATTTCAGCGGTGAAAATCGCGGAAACAGTTGTCTTCTGCGTGCAGACGTCGGGCTTGCCCAGCGAGCCGCATAAGACTTTTTAAAGACAAAGAACCTTTCGAGCTAATCGGAGGTTAAAAAAAAGGGAAATGTTTGCGCATAGCGGGTCTTCGAAACGGTGGGAGCACTTGTTCACGGTGTTGCTCTACTGCTGCAGCTACGATACTCGACTGTTTTCGAACCTCATAGACAACTGCGTATAGTGACTCGTGTTTCAATACATCCCACTGCATCGCGCAATATATAGTAAGTAATGTCTGTCGTACATCGGAAGCTAAATACAGATATCGTGCAGTGATAAAACAAGGCTCAAAACTGTCAAGTTACCTGGCCAGTGTGTCCTCTAATGAAAACAAATGAGAATTCCGTTTGTGAGCTGGGGTGTACCTTTCTCTTTATAGTAAGCTGATTGGTGTGTTAAGGTATTGTGTGTCCGATGACTGACGCACGTTCATGCACGCAGTTCGAAGTGTTCGTGGTAGAATCGAGGCTTGGGAACACCGCAGCCACCTGCTGCCGCATAAATTTTCAATGTAACTGAAACCTGAGAATAGAATCACAATCCATCGGACAAAGTTGAGTTTCTTCCAACAGTTCTCCAAAACTTAGCGAGGGTTTTCCGTTGGCAAAGCCAGTTGTACTAGTGTAGATACATGACTTGGATACAAATTGAACCAGTTGTAGTGTAATTGGGCTGTGTGCAGTCGGAAAGGAAATTGGCGGCGCTGTGCGCAGGTTGAACACTCCAAATTTAAAGCTAGAATGATTCCTATTTGCAGTTGCATCTAAGTGTCTGGCGAGCAAATAAACTGACCACTGACCGCATTGAATGAGGAAAGAATCTTCTGCTTGCACCGTAAAATAAAGCATGCTATGAAAACTGTACGGCGCCTCCAGTCACAAGCTCTTTCATGATCGACTTCTGATCATACAACGTATCATTCCTCCTACCGTGCCTGCACACAAGAATACAGAAGCGAGAATACTCCTACTCCTTGAAACATTAGTAATACTAATGCAGGAAGAAGGATCTAATAACGAAAAAAACGAAATGAAACTAAAGCGTACTTCGCTATAATTTACTGAAGCGCCTGTCTACACAAACAGCACTCCGTGATTTGGAACGCCATCAGGATATTCAACATAAATAAAAAAAAACAATGGCCTACTCGACGGGAAGAAAGAATTCATCCTGAGTGCAGTGTTTCGAAGAAACCGGTATAGTATCAATCACTTTTTTCCGAAAAGGATGTTTCGTATCTAAGTCGCTCTCGGATGCCCGTCGTCTGCTTCTTTCTGAAAACGATGAGATCATACATTGCTGTGTTTCCACCATGACGACACGCTAAAGTGTACCGTGGTGTCAATACACAACTAAAGTGTATCGGCATCCGCCTTTTTCTCTTTTCAGGCTTGTGCATAGCGGCATCAGGACGATTTGAGCACCCCGAGGCATTGAGCGCATGCCATGATAGGACAGCCTCTGTCACTTCAAGCCTTAGCGTTGTTCAGCTGTTTGTCGGCACGGCCGCTATGTAGCGATCATTTACATTGACTCGCTAATCGAGCAACTAGTCGACGAATCGCTGTGCCATGAAATAATCCAACCGTCGAAAAGTCTGTGGGCGTCTCCTGTCGTCCTTATTAAGAAGGATGCGAGCCTGCATTTTTTCATCGATTATTGTAGCCTCAACAAGGTAACTAAGGACTTATAACCACTCCCACAGATAGACGACGCAGTGGACTGATTCTACTACCCGAAACATGTTTTGTCGGTGAATCTTAACAGTGACTACTAGCAAATCAGAATGAATAAAAGGGATAGCGGAAAGACCGCCTTTATAACGCCGGATGGCCTCTTTTATTGCAAGGTCATGCCGTTCGGCCTTTTCTTGGCACCTGCACCATTCTGGGTCGTGATGGATACGGCCCCCGCAGCCCTTAGCAGACGTGTGTCGTCTACTTGGATGACATTGTTGTTTTTGCCAGAAATTCGGCGATCACCTGAGGCGGCTCGAAATCACCCTAGAAGGCAATCAAGTCGTCCAGGCACATCCTTAAACCGGAAAAATGTCGCTTCGCGTACTAAGAGCTTGTGTTCCTAGGAGACGTCTTTGGCAACTTCGGAGTTCATGCAGACTCACAGAAAAAACGTCGCAGTTTCGTCAGCAAGGCGACGCATTGATTGCGATAGCACATTAATGCACATCTATATGAAGTAAAGATAGTAGTTTTATCAACCGTATAAACTTGAAAACATTCGCTTGCTAACAAAATTAACAAGCATTTGTGTCATCGCGCGCCAGCATACATTAACGCATCACACTCGATGAACGCGGCCACTGCCTGTCGAAGCGCTGGCGAGAGCAAGCGCGGCAGCAGCAGCGAGCGAAGCGACCTTCGTGCGCTCTATCGCTTCAAGGCAAAAGATACGGTGCGCGCGACCGCGGTTCTACAACATGCACTTGTTGGGGGCGCGTTTACTCTCCGTTTTCTTTTTTGCGCACCACATTGAGCCGCCGTCGTCGGCTTTCCTCGCGTGCTTTTACTCGCACATACAGAATAAGACGTGCGGCGACGGTGTTATCGCGCTTGGAGTTTATACAGAACATCGCGGTAGCGGTGACTGCCAAAATGCGCTCAGAGGTTTCATATATTTGATATCGCAATAAAAAGCGGCGATAGTTAAATTCCCGCAGCCCGTAGACAAGAAAGCACTGCGCAGATTCGTTGGCCTCTCTACCTAATATAGGCGCTCTGTTAAGGACTTTACCGGACCTCCGAGCCATTGACCCATTACACGAAATCAGCTGATGTCGAGTTCAACTGGCAAACGCAGCAACCCGAAGCACTCCAAGAGCTTAGACGCTTGCAGTCACCAACAATTCTCGCCCACTTCGACGATAACGCCGATACAGAAATACATACGTAAGCAAACAGTGTAGGCCTCGGTGCCGTGCTAGTCCAAATAAAACACAGGCTTTAACAAGTCGTACCTTACACTATAGTGCATCACTGTCGAAAGCAGAAGCCCATTATCGTACGACGGAAAAAGAATTCCTTGCCATCATTTGGGCAACCGCAAAGTTTAGACCCTACCTATATGGTATGCCCTTCAAAGTCGTGAGTGACCATCACGCATTGTCCATCAACCATCAATTCAATGGACCCTTGAGGGCACCTAGCACTGTGAGATCGCAAGAATTTGACATCACTGTGATCTACGAGTACGGAGGGAAACACTCGCATGCGGATTGCCTGTCTCGTGCCCCCATCGACCTGCCACCGCCAGACGACCAAGACGAGGGCAGCTTCCTGGGGACAATAAGCGCCGACGACTTCGACAACAGCAGCGAGTAGAGCTGGAACCAAGAAGCCTTGCTGAGTATTTATAAGGCAAGACAGGTTTTTCCCGCGTTTTGGACGTGGATTACATTAATTTTTGCTACAAAACCAGGTCTTCGTAAAGAACTTCTCCCAAGTCCATGCCAAGTACCTCGTGCCCACAGCACTCCATCAAGAAGTCCTACATTCCCAGCATTATGATCAGACCGCGGAACACGTCGGGCTTTCCCGTACGGTCGCTAGAACAGAAGAGCAGTACTATTGGGTGGGCCGGACCGCATTCGTCGCCCGCTGCGTGAAGGCATGCAGAGAGTGCCAGCGACCCAAGACAACACGGCCATGGCCAGCGGGATTACTATAGCCGATCAAGATTCCTTGCCGATCCATACGGCAGATCATGATCAATTTCTTGCGACCGTTTCCGAAGTCAACATCTGGAAACAAACGCATCGTCGAGGGCAGCTTACCCGCTACGCAGAAGTGAAAGCACTGCCCAAAGTTAGTGCGGCAGAAGTAGCAAAATTCTTCATCGAGAACATCCTGGCGCGACATTGTGCTCCAGAAGTCCTCATTACTGTACGAGGAATGGCTTCCTCAAGCCATCCTGCATTATGGTCATACATGGTGCCGCAGGACAAGCGCCCACCAACCGCGGGTAAACGGCCTAACGGAACGCCTGCACAAGACGCTAGCAGACATGTTAGCGATGTTCGTCGACATCGAACACAAGACGTGGGATGCCGTCCTTCCGCACGAACCTTGGCTCACAACACGGTACATGCAACAACATAGATGGCGCCGTTAAAACTGTTTTATGAGAGCTTTACGTTTTACGAGAGCTGTTTTGTGAGAGCTTTTAGTTTTACGTAACCTAAGAAGAGAATCTCGGTGTCGCCGCCTGTCTCCAGCGCACCGAAGAAGCCCTGCAACTCGCCCGCGTGCGCATTAAGAACCATCAGAACACCGACAGCCGTCATTACAGTATTCGACGACGCTATATGTGCAGTACCAGTCTGATGACCATGTTTGTGTTTGGAACGTGATACGGCGGCGAGGTCTTAGAAACTTCTGCTAGGCTATTTCGGACCCCACAAGATCATTTGACGTATGGGCGCACTGGAGTGTCCTGCTACACTAGACTACGCAATTTACAGCGGCGCCGTGCAGGGCCTGAACTCATTCACGTGGTGCGTCTTAAGCCTTTATATGCCCACTGATGAACTTTGAGACGTTGTTCCTTGTTGCTTTGTTGTTTTTAATTTACTGCGGTTGGTTTTGTTTTCATTTTCGAGTTTGTTTGCAGCTTAGGAACGATGTATTTTAAGAGGGGGGCACGGACACGCGTACATCTCTTTCTCCGGTGGCCGCTTTTCGCCGACTAAGAAGTGTTAAACGCTCCAAGAGAACGGTACGTTGGGCATGTTGTTAGTCCATACTGGAACTGCTGACAGCGCTAAACTGCACAAAATACACAAAAAGGATACACGGGCAAGCGCTAACTATCGTTATCGTTTGCCGCAGAACTCGCCTGCATTTATCAGAAGTTTCTAGAATGTTATAGATAACGCTATACATTGAAAGTTGTCATTAAAAATTATGTATTCTGATTGTATGCGGGACGTGAATTGTGTAGTACATTCTGGAAGCCACGCGGGCACCACCGGTTACGTTGGAACCTTTGAAGGATCATTTATAAAAAGCCGACACCCTTTACGCGTGGACCAGATTTTCGACGATCGCCGACTTCACTAGCCGCTATCGCTTGCTAGAGTGTTCAACGTGTTGCTTCTCACAAGTTCGCCCAATAAAGAGTTAGATTTCTAACTCCCGGTTTTATCGATGCATTTTCTTCACCATCACTACAGCGTGACGATAATATTACGAAGACCCAACTCGCATGTTGAAGCCTATGTGAAGCGAGGCTATCATGAAGCGGCTAACACAATACTACACCATTAAAAAGAATACGTAAAATCACCTTTCTTATTATTTTGTAGAATGTGTATTTATGCAAAGTTTATGTTTATGGGGTACACCGCTTTCAAGCTATGCTAAAATTCAGTCACCCGTGCAGTCACATGGGCTCTGTGAGAGGAGAACCCAGCGATGTCACGAAGGCTAAGGCGATGCTTGATTGTTGTAAGAGAAATAGCGGTGTGGAGAGGTGCATGCAGGGATAAGAACGAGACGTATGTAGCATACCGCTTGCGTCTTAGAAATGTGGGGATCTCACCCGTACTCTTGGTACAAAGGAACGACAACACAGTAGTGCAAACAATCACATCGGCATTTATTGCACCATTCATACAGTAGTGCCTGCTAGCCGAATTGCTATGCAAAGAACATGCCGAGGGGCGCGCGACGAATCGGTCAAGTCCCACTCACCGCGACCTGATAGCAAGCGAATGCGTTCGCCCCACGCCTGGTCGTTCGCGTGTCCAAACGATCGTGTCCGTCCATTCCGGTCTCCCGCTCCTGGGGCACACGAGAGGGTCTCGCAGAAGCATGGATCAGCGCACGCGCGGAACGTCTGCACCGCTTGCCGAATCCGACTCAAAAAGAGGAAGAACCTACTCTCGGTCACGCCCTACTAACACCGCCGTTAGGAGCCGCTAGCAGCGCAACACTGGCGCCATCTATAGTAATATGCTGCAGCCAAAACGACCACCGCTATGACTAAGGTGCACGCAGAAGCCGTATCACAGGAGACGCGAGACATGCGGGGAAACCAGCTTATCAGGGCATCCCCAAAGTACGCATAGCGTACTTTGGGGATGCCCTTTGGGGATGCGCCCAAACCAGCGCATCCCCAAAGTACGCATAGATAAGTAAAATCAGAGCTTTTATACTGTTTGTCACAGTGGCATCTGACAGCTCTAGAAGATTGTCCGGGAACATCGTTGAATATAGCATAGTGTGTTCCAGCTGTTAAGCATGCTGTTCAAAGAAAAGAAATGATTTAAAAGAATGAAAGGAAAAGAAAGGATTATACGGTGTAAGACATGATTTTAAGACCTGTGATGCTTGGTCGTCAGACCTCTGCAAACAGAATGTCGTAGGTTTTACAATTGTAGCTTTCACTGAGTTTTTCGTAAATCTTTTTTCCTGAACAGCTTGAGTAATGTTAGCTGGGACACACTGTATAATGTGGTATTTTATTGTAAAGTCCGCGTTCAATAAAGGTGCCTACGAAGGGAAAGATATAAAAATGTTTGATTTATTGATATACTTTAGAGCGGAGATCTTATTGGCCCATTCTTGCGGAGAGGATGGGCGGCGGCGGTGGCGGCAGCGGCGCAACCGTGCGAACGAGCACAACAGCGAAAAATCGAAGAGTGAACGCGGAGCGGCAGCTAAAAGATGCGAGCCGCGAACGGCGGAGACCAATCACAGCGGCCCGTTCACTGACGTGCGCGCGGGAAACTGGTTTCATGGACACCCGCCCGACCGCTCGATGCGTGCTCCTATCTGGTATCAGCCGGACCACTCGTTTCGTATTATCGTCAGCTCGCGTCGGCTCTCGGTTGCGCTTGTTTGGTTTGCTTGGTTTGGGCTCGTTCGCGCTTGTTTCTATTGTCATGGTTTGTGATTGTTTTGTAATCTGCATGCCGCGAATTGTGTGGTACTTTCTGGAAGCCAAGCGGCACTAACGATTACACTGGAACCTTCAACGAGTCATGTATAAAAGCCGACGCGCTTGACCTGCATATCAGATTTTCGACGATTGCCGATTCTGTTAAATGTCTCTCGCAAATTCTATGCAGCCATGCGTCGCGAAATGAAAACATGCATAGAGCTGCGCTCAAATTTAGTGTTTGGGAGTATTGTAAACGGCGGCGAATTTTTTTCTTATATGCAGAAGAATTTTGCACTCTCTGGTACAACACTAGGTCAATATGCAGTGTAGAAGGATCGACATTTGGGCGAGTTGGTACTGGTTGAACATCTTGAAGGGGCAGCGCAAAAAGACGATGACAGAAGGCAGGAACACACAGGACAGCGCTGAACTCACAACTAACTTTATTCGAAGGCATACATACACTTATATACACAACCCATAGCCACGTGCTCTCCCATCCATGGCGTCATTATCAGTGCGCAGGCAAAAAAAAAGCGCGAGATGCAATAGAAAACAATTTCAGAGCAATAGAGCTGAAGCCCGCTGAAGTTAAGGAGCGCGCACTGTCGCTGCTGCACAACCACAACCTAGAGCAACTAGCTTCATCAGTAAAAACGGCTAAAAATCTTAATTTGGACATGTTCTTCGCAGCAAGGACCCACAAACCGGACATTCCATTTCGAGCAATAGTCACGGAAAAGGATACATGGCAGCGGGTGGTCTCGGGATACTTACAAAGGCATTTGCAATCATTGGTGATCAGAGATCCGTTTGTGGTAAAAAACTCGGATGATCTTATCAGCTTCCTCATTCAATCTAATCCTGGTAATTGTAATATTTTCAGCATCGATGTTCAAGACCTGTACTATAACATTCCACATGAGGAACTGATGATAAGCGTTAAACTTTGTATCACCGAGGACAATGATGAGCTTAAATTTTCTAGCAGCTGTGGTGTATCTGTCAGCAGTTTTCTCGAGATTCTCTCTTTTTATTTAGCTTCAACTGTTGTTGAATGGAAAGGAAATATATACCGACAAAAATCTGGCATTTGCATTTGGTCCAAGGTTGCACCGGTACTAACTAACATTTTCCTAGGTAGCGTAGACAGAAATATAGAAAGTAACCTAGATGACCGGACATTGAAAGTGCTAAGATATGTAGATGATTTTCTGATCTTTGTGAAGAGTACTAATCTCCAGCAAATGGTTCATAATGTACTTCAAGTATTCCACAAATGTGGCTCAGGGTTAGTTTTCACGCATGAAGTGCCGGATAAGAACGAACTACAATTTTTAGATGCGAGGCTCAAGCTAACTGATACGCATGTGTGCTGGATGTAAGAAAAGCCCAAGGTAAGAAAAACCAATTTTAAGTTTTCACTCCGCACATTCCAAGGTGGTAAAAAACGGCATTGCGTTTTCGGTTCTATTTTCCGCACTTTCGAAATCGTGTTTTCACAAGACGTCTAAGAGTTTCTTAACACAACTGGAGCGTTTGAGAGCGGCAGGTTTTCGAGAGGATGCTATCCGCATGACAGTACAGAAGCTTGTTAAACGTGTAAAACTAGGAGCACCCACAAGAATGAATAATCCAGAGCCTGCCGACAAGAAGAAAAACTGGTTGTAATTCCATATGTACATAAACTATCACATAATCTCAGGAATGTAGCAGGTAGATTTGATATAAAGGTTGTTTTTTCTGCCCCTAACAAGTTGATGAAAATTTGTGGTAAGATCGATAGGAAATTGGCCCAGGCTGCCTCCACTCATGCTGGGAAAGGCTGTACTGTTAAGCATACTTCCCCGTTTGTGCACTGTAGAATGGGAGTGGTTTATGAACTTCCATTTTCCTGCGGTCACGTATACATTTGTCAAACAGGTCGTTGCCTCAATATTAGATTGTCTGAACATAGGCGCTCACTAACGGGTAAGCCTACTCGCATGTCGCGCGGCATTGCTCTGAGCATGGGTGCACTCCAATATATAACGACACCACAATACTCTCCACGCACAAAAATCAGGCTACGAGGGAGATAATCGAGGCCTTCTATATCAGGAAAAAAGGGTCGCGTTGTGTAAGCATGCCATCGATAAATTTGCATGATAGTGAATTTGAATTTTTAAGCCGCTTCATAGCGTAGCACTAGATTAAATGGTTTTGCGTGTTTTTTTTTTTTGCCTGCGCACTGATAATGACGCCATGGATGGGAGAGCACGTGGCTATGGGTTGTGTATATAATTGTATGTATGCCTTCGAATAAAGTTAGTTGTGAGTTCAGCGCTGTCCTGTGTGTTCCTGCCTTCTGTCATCGTCTTTTTGCGCTGCCCCTTCAAGATGTTCAATATGCAGTGCTTATCTAGGCCTTTGCGCATATAGCAATTATATATACTATGCGTTTCACGTACCCGGAGTCCAAGAAACAGATCCTGAGTTTGTTCCTGAATGATTGGCGAGGGTGGCACCCATGACAAGGATTAAGGAATTATAAAATTACACTGTCGTACTGTCTGTCTGAAGACTACGCTTTAAGCTAGTTTATGCAAACCTTTGCGTTTGTGTTCATATATACGATGACGGCCTGCAGTAACAGAAAAAAGCATCAGCGGTATAGTAAACGTTGTAAGCAGTATAGTAAACGCTCCTCACGAAGTGATGAACCTTATATTTGTTATCAGGCAAAACTTGAGAACACACGCATATCCTGCAAAGTAGACATCAAGAAATCTGGTTAGTGCCGACACCTAGGGCGTATCATACGGAGCAGTTTCTTCCTTATACTCTTCCAATAATAGTAAATAAATTAAACAAAGAATTGTTTGAACCCCTATCAGCATTCAAGTGATGCTATGAAGCAAATTTTTCTTAGCAAAATTACGTGATACTGCACTCAGTTTAAAGGTATACCTGTTTTTTTCTTTCTTCGTTTCCCACTAACCTGTAATTTGTTCTTCTAATGCCTATGTTTGTGCTGCAATGCATGGCGCTGCTTTTTACAAAGTGTTTTATTATTTTAATTGACTATTTATTTGGAAAATTGAAAATCTCGACCTGCGTACTGCACTGCCAAGTTGATAAAGGGGGCAGGACGTCTGTCAAGCTTACGAGCTTTTAGTCCTGTCTCCTTCCCTGTCCAAGAGAAAAATAAAGACTGAATTGAATGTAATTATTTACGCACACTAAAGGCCTTTCGACAGTGCCTTTAGGGGGTTGAAAACTAGCAATGAATGAACATTATATATAGCAACGAAAGTGAAAAGAAAGAAAACATTCGCGAAATACTGGAATAAAATATTCCAAATAGAATGCTGAAATATACAAATACAATGCTGAAAATACAAATACAAGATTGAAATCTAAGATAAGAAAATTCACCGTCAGTTACGATACTCCCTAAAGCTGCTCAATAGGTTCTTGCATTTCGTGATATGTGGGCGGGCGCGGGCAACTTACTTTGTGCGGCACGTTGAAAATGGAGCAAAGTGTTGGCCGTCTAGCTCGCTATTGGGTGGTCGCAAGCACCAGCGCATGGGAGATGCCTGGGTGCGATTCACAGCAGCCGCCACAGACAGACCTCCACTCGTGCGGTTCTTTGTTTCCGTACAGACGGCGCGCGCTGTTCCGGCGCCATCTCGTTGCCATCGTCGCCGCAATGCTCGTCTTGCAGGGATACGCTTTTCTTCTCACGCTTTCGCCATACACTTTATCATATGCAAGAGGATTGCGGCGCAGAAAGGAAGAGGACGACGTGCACGTATTGGTCAGAGTGGCACCAGCCCTCGAGGCCCGTGACCTGAGATGTGGTCGAAACAGAAGCGGCGCGGAGCTGGCATTATCGACGTGGCTCTGGGCCAAGGTTCTAGCGTCTGCATCGCACTGGCGACAGGAGCCGTGGCGGTTCGGTCAAGTCCGTCACGCTGACAGTCCATGGTGCGGCCGTCGACTTCGGTGACGTTCGAGCGAGGCACCTTGTACCTGCTGCAGCCTCTCACAGCGGTGCCGGGAACTCCAGGAAGGATCCCCCTAAGAGGCAGACCACCACGTGCGATAGTCCCCGGGGCGGTTCGTCGGCACTCGAAGAAGTAGCGGAGGAACCCGGAATTAGGACTAACTGGTGAAGCCGGGGTGCCACGCCATCGGCGGAGTTCGTGGCACCGGCATCAACAGGCCAACACCAAGGTAACAACGCCGGCGCAGTCGGCGAGAACACCGACTATGATGAAGATCTAACACGCACCAGACTCGGAGTATACGTGCGACGCAAAAGTCTGTAAGAACGCTCCCTTCTGCTAGTACGCAGCAATAGGCTAGGGTTGCCTGGCTTTCGAGTAGAAAGCCCCAAGGACAGACGCGGCCCCCAATAAGAACATGTTTACCACTGTTAAGTAGGTGGCATAGGTGCTGTTATCTCTTCATGGTGTTGTAGTTCACATGAGTTTTATTTTGAGTTTGGGGTTAAAAAAAGTGTTTGCTGTGCTGCTCTGCGTCTCCCAACCTCTTCTCTCGTGGCATCCGCACGCCCCCGAGATCGGTGACACACGATAATTGGCGAGCCCGCGAAGATTTGTTCCAGGATTCTACTTCGGCCCTGTCACTGATTTTGGTGGCCTAAAGATGGAGTCGGAAGGTTTGGCGGCGATATCTAGAGATTTAAACCTGTCGAAGGACGAGATGATGGCGTTCTTCGAAAAGGAGCACAAACGAACATGCAAAGAGCATAAAAGAGAAAAAGAAAATTTAGAATTTTAGATGAAAACTAAGCGGGCCCTCATGATGGGACGAGTAAACCCGGATTGGCATCATGCGACTCAGGTCCTACCGCGCCAAGACAGACTTGCCCTAGGAAATAGGTGGCACCTTTCGATGAGCGGAGGGATGACCTGGATGCGCATTTGGATCGGTTTTAAAGGATATCAGTCGGGCAACGCTTTAGGCTTGTGTCTAGTAGGCGAGGCCCTGAGTGTCTTTGGGCGTATGGCAGTAGAGGAATCATTAGACTATGACAAATTGAAGAAAACTTTATTGCAGAGATTCAGGATGACGGCAGAAGGGTACCGGGAGAAGTTTACATAATGTAAGCCTGAAGATTCAGAAACATGCAAGCAGTTTGCGTGTCGTCTAACAAATTATTTTGAAAGGTGTATAGAGCTGCCCGAGACTGACAAAACGTATGACGGTGTTCGCGACCAAGTCGTGGGCGAAGAATTTCTTGCCACGTGTAGCATCAGTTTGGCAATATTCCTTAAAGAGAGAAAACTACAAAAAGTGCAGCAGATGGTATAACAAACAGACCAGTTCGTAGAGGCACAAGGGTTGAGAAATTTGGGAAAGGGCGACAAAGATGCGCACACGACAGCAGTAGGAGATTTGAAGAACCAGGGGCAAATTAGTAGACAAAGGGGACTCAGGAGATGTTTTCTATGTAACCTGTTAGGTAATTTAGCGGTGAACTGCCGAGTGAGAGGTAATTGTCAGGAAGCACTGGTGGTTTGCCAGTTGTGCCAAAAGAAAGGTCACAGGGCAGACGAATGCAGGACTAGAACCGTGGATAAGGCGCCATGCATAATGAGGTCAAGGAGAGGATGGACAGAGAGAGCACGAAATGACGGTACTGGAAAACCAGGTACCGGGACGAAAAGCTAGTGTCGAGAAACACGTTAGCAAATACCATTTTAGTAAGGAGGAGTCTAGTGCCACCAGAAAGCATGATCGGGTACCTTAAAACAGTAATCTTGGTAGATAAGTCCATGAGATATCTGCCAGAGGCACGGATTAAATTATCGACACCGTTTTATACAGGCTTGGTCACAGCTATATGTTACGAGCACCCCCTTTATGATTTGATAGCGGGAAATGTGCCTGGGGTGAGGAAGGCAGATGACTCAGACCCAAGTTGGAAAAGGACAGGGAAGGACTTGGAAGATAAAGAACACTCAGAAGCGCAAAAAGAGGCGATGCAAGAGACAGACTTAGCGGCTGCAGTACAAACATGAGCACACTGTAGTACCAAACCTAAGACAGCATTGCAGGTTACAGTCAATAATGTATAAAATATACCCGCAGCAGAATTTAAAGAATTATAGAATGAGGATGAGTCAATACGAAAGAGTGAACTAAGGATAGGGGAACTGGTACGAAGGAAAAGGAGTACGACAGTAGTGGAGTTTATAAAGAAGGATAACGTCTTGTACCGGAAGTGTTTGTTTAGTTCTGGTAGGGAAGCCCTGCAGTTGATAGTCCCGAAGGAGCTGAGGGATACAGTACTGAAGATAGGGCATGATCGTGTAATGGCAGGTTACCAAAGAATAAAGAGCACGTTAGAAAGGATCACAGAAGAGTTCTTTTGGACCAAAGTGCATAGTGATGAGAAACGGTATTTGAAATCATGTGATGTATGCGAAAAGACGGTGGATGAGGGACGTGTAAGAAAGGAGATATAAACGGAGAAGAACGAGCACTAGAGTTTGCATGGTGATTGCCAAAGAAAAGGAGCACGGGGAGGTGCACACTTATATCGATAAGAAGAGCATGGGGGTATAAATGTTAGGTTGAACGAATTCCTAGCGGCAACACAAGTACAGAATTTGAGAGTTGATTGACAAGCTCGAGGAAGTGTTTTCAGATCTTCCCGGGCGGATACAAGTAGTGAGGTGCGAGTTAGTGTTCAACAGAGGAACCAGTGCATGCAAAGCACTATCCGCTACCCCTTAAAATACAATAAGGGATTGAAAGCGAAATAGACGAGATGCTGAGGCACGGAATCATAGAAAGGGCCAATTCTTCTTATAACGCGTCAATAATTATGGTTATGAAAGCCGACAGTTCTAATGGAACATGCGTTGATTCAGACGTCTGAACAACCTATCGAAACCAGACGCAGAACCTATCCCCGGGATAGACGTGGTAGTAGCAAGAGTGGCAAATGAGAGATATTTCTCAAAAAATGTATTCCTCTAAAGGATACTGGCACATTCTTATGGAAGAAGTGTTCAAACAAAAGACAGCTTCTTAGTGCTCGAAAGCACTATTTCAATTTAAGCATATGACATTCGGTCGAACGACAGCTGCAGCAGTGCTAACAAGATTGATGAGACGGGTCCTACATGGTGTGCCACACGTTGGACACTATATTGACGACACACTGCTTGCCACTGATACGTGGGATGAACACCTGAAGGCCCTATAAAAGCAACTAACGACAACAAAGGATGCGGGTTTAACAATAAAGCTAACCAAATATGAGGTAGGGTACAACACCGTGGAATTTTCGGGGCACAAATTGGGAATGGAACAAATCGAGCTCAAGGAGGATACCCTAGACAAGATACAAGGAGTGGGCAGGCCTAAGACAAAGGAACAAGTAGAATCGCTTTTGGGACTTACAGGAATTTATAGAGAATTTATCCCAAAGTATGCTGAGTAGCTGGGCCATTGGTAGGATTGGGGAAAAAATTGGGCACACAACGTGGTGGAGTGGGATGAGCATCAACGAGGATTCTTTGAAATGCCAAAGAAAAGCTTGGCACATCCGCCGGTGCTGTTAGCACCAGTCATACGGAAGGGGTGCGTGCTACTCACTGATGCCTCCGATAAGGTATTAGGAGCAGTACTCCTGCACGAGAAATATGAGAGACTCCATCCAGTATTTTTTGTTAGCAGGCGACTTAACAATGCAGGACAGAATTACTCAACCATAGAGAAGGAATGTCTCGCCCTTGTATGAGCAATAAATTGCGCATATATTTATTAGACAAACAATTTAGGGTGCAAACGGACCACCAGCCACTAGAGTTCTTTAGCGAAGGTAAGCTAACGATAGAATAATTAGATGGAACCTCACCTTGCAAGAATACTGTTTCCATATAGAGTACATCAAAGGACGACAGAATCTGGGGACGGATTTCGTGACTAGGGCGATGGAGGGATGCAATATAAGGAGATTAACGTGGACGGAGCAAGTTTACACATGGAAATGGTGGGAACAATGAACTCGCAAACATTGTGAACCGTGCATGTGGTGAAATATGCGTGACAGTGTGGTGATGTGAGCCATAACGAAGCGAGAAAAAGCACCCAAGTCACAGCGGGAGAGTCAAATTCGCCACCAATAAGACCGACAGAAGGCAGTTTCTTGAAAGAAAAGCTTCTTAAAGGGGGACGCTTGTCATATGTAAGAGGCATGTGGCGCAGAAAGAAATGAAGAGGATGATTTGCACGTATGAATACAAACGGCACGAACCCTCGAAGCGTGTGACCCGAGGTGTGTCAAAAGAGAAGCGGCACTCAGCTGGCATTATCGACGTGGCCTTGGGCCAAGACTGTTGTAGCATCATCATCGCACTGGCGACGGGAGCCATGGACGTTCAGTCAAGTCCATGACGCTTGCAGTCCATGGCGACCTCGGCGACGTTCGAGCGAAGCCTATCACGGCAGTGCCGGGCACTCCAGGAAAGCTCCCCCTACAGAGGCCGACCAGCACGTATGATAGTCCCCGGGGTGGGTCGTCGGCACTCGAAGTAGCGGAGGAATGCGGAGTTAGGCCTAACTGGTGAGGCCGGGGTGCTACTTTATCGACGAAGTTCGGGACACCGGCATCTGCTGGACAACACCAAGGCAGCAACGCTGGCGCAGTCAGCACGAACACCGACTATGATGGAGATATGACACGATCGCACTCGGAGGATGCGTGCGATGACAAAAGTGTGTGAACGCTCCTTTCTGCTAGTTAGCAGCCATAGGCTAGGTTTGCCTGACTTTCGAGTAGAAAACCCCAAGGACTCACGTGGCCCCCAATAGGAACATGTTTACTCACTGTTAAGTAGCTGGCATAGGTGCTGTTATCTCTTCATGGTGTTGTAGTTTACATGAGTTTTATTTTGTGTTTCGGGTTAAAAAAATTGTTTGCTGTGCTTCTCTGCGTCTCCCAACCCTATTTCTCGTGGCATCCGCACGCCCTTTAGATCGGTGGCACACGACACCCTCCTCCTCCGTTCTCCGCCTCATGGTTCCGCTTAGCCCTGCTCCTCCGTTTCTCTCCCCACCCTCTGATCGCTATCGCCGTTTTTTATGCCCCGGGGCGCTCCGCGTTCATACTTTCACCCTTCACTCTGCCGTTTCACTCAGTTACGAGGGGCGCCGACGTTTGCCGCAGGAACAAGCACCTAAGAGCTGCACTCTAATACTATGGCGGCAGTTCGTAGTCTCGCGCGACACTCTGCTTTCGTCCTCACGGTTTCACCGTACTCTCCTCCTCCGCTTCCCGCCTCATGCTTTCACCAATTTTGCTTTCACTGTGGCCTACTCCTCTGCTTTCCTCGCGCGCTATCTGTGCTATCAGCACTTGTCATCCCCTCGGTGCTCTTCATTCGCGCTTTCATCTCTCGCCGTGCTTCTTCGCTCTATTACGAGGCACGCCGAGGTACTCCGACGCTCAAAGCTACAACGGGGGCTTTTGAGCCGCGCTGTAAAATAAAGGCCGTCGAAATGCTATTATGTCTGAGTATGCATCCAGCACTTCAGCATATTGACAAAAAAGTGTGATTGCTCGCAGAAACGATTTTAGGTGGCAGTTTGTTCCAATAGTAGATGGCAAGGAATAGTGGTGACTGATACATAATTTTAGTGCTGGTGAAGTTTTGCTCTACTTTAAAAGCGTGATCTAATCAAGTAAAGACGAATGATACCAATGGTACATTGCTGGCAGTCGCCTTCAGTTTTTCTAGCTAAATTACGGCACACTTTTTTACCATGTGAGTAGTCGCTGTTAATTGATTAGGTTAACGATGCAAAATTCTAAATATTTGTCTTAGGGCTCTCTTAGCCTGGACGAAAATGAAAATGGAAATAAAGCGCTCAGTCAAGGCGCTCCGCGTGCATTAGCAGCTACGTTGAGAAGATTGAATTCATGTTGTGACAAATGTGGCGAAGTGTAATCTCTAGAGCAAATCTTGACAGAGTTTTCAGCTTAGAGACACGAGCGACATCTATATAAAGTAAACATGAAAAGGCTCGAGCAGGCCCATTTGCCACGGATGCTGGGTACCTGGTCTTGCCCATCAGCCAGATTGAGGTTAGGGAGTTGCTCTCGCCATTGTTGTGTGGCCCAGTTTAGGCGACTAGAGCAAAGCGCGGGACGATTTCGCACTCTGCTGTATCAGCCAATAACCGGAAACGAAGGACGCAGGTGTGTTCTCAGAAGAGAGGACGCAGGAAACACCCACGCGTGGAAAGAAATCGGATTGGTGGCTGCGCCGTAGACGAGGCACCAGATCTGCACCCTCGCTCGGAATAAAAGGGTAGACGGTCCGAGCTGAAGAGGAGCGTTCTAGACTTGTTTTTACATACTGAGTCAATTGATTTGATGTCTAAACTATGAAGCATACATCTTGTCTCATCAAGAGCGTTGATCTTAATTTATTTTGAATTTACCCTATACCTTCATCGCATCGGACACTTACTCTACTGGTGATTAATTCTCATGATTGTCTCATTGATCCTTTTTATTGTAAGCTTCTCGTACTAATAGAAATGTGAATAGATTCGACCGCCGCTAACACATCGATTAAGTCACTTCTCCCTGATGTTGACATTTCTAGGCGGGATCGTGCAGGCAAATGCGGAGGTGTCCTGATGGCTGCCCATCGTAGCCTTTGCTGCTCCCTTGTCAATATCACTTCACCTCTAGAAATTTTATTCGTTTTGTGCAGTTCTTCATACCTACAAATTCTTATCTTAAGCTATTGACCCCCCCCCCTCCGGCACAGACGCTTCGTTCACAATTCACTGTCAGAGGCACTATAATCTGTTACGACGTCACCCATTCGTGCGCAACTACTCCTCTTAGGTGACTAACCTTCCCGGTATAACATTGCCCGAGCCAGACGTAACTAAGAATAACCTCGAAAGTAATTTTATTAACACATGCCTCGCATTTCGGTTGACGCACCTAGTATCTACGCCAACGTGAAAGTACGAACAGTGCTCTAACATACTCGACTTTATCTTAACATCGCATCTCCACAGTGTTTCTCCTGTAACACTTCTAACAGAACTAAGTGATCACTCAGTTCCTCATGCAGAAGTATCCTGGCAACTACCGCAGAACAAAACAAGAACAAAAGAAAATAATGCTTTACCGTAAAAATGATTACATCAGTATTAACATACACTAACCGAGTTTAACAGCTGGTAAATCAGATTTCCCGAAGCGCACAGTAGGCACCAACTGGGTGCTTTTTAAAAAGTAAAATTTTCCGAATAACTGGGTTGCACATACCATCACCTTAACCCAGGCACCTTCGTCCGCAGGTCATTGCAGCAATAAACAATAAAAAAGGAAACATTATTTCGCAACGCCACACATTCGAATTGCACTTCTGCCTTGCAAAAATATCGCGCCACTAAATATGCCGATTCTTTGGCCGCCACAACTAAACAAAACTTTTACTCAACGCATCTTAGGATGCTGCAAAACAATCGCAAACCATTCGGAGAATACATTAACCTAAGTAAGAATAAACTATTATCATTATATGACGACGACAATAACCGTCTTCCTGGCCATATTGCGTCTGAAGTGCTAAACTCTGTCTTCTCTTCCATGTTCACTTCTGAACCTAACACTGACCTGACCTAACAGTGTACTACTTCAACCACCCGACCATGCTAGACAATACAGTTCAGGCATAGGATATCACCAAACTAATGACTTCCCTCAAATTAACATTATTGACCGGCATCGAAGAATCAATTTGAAAATGCTTAAGAACACTGCGCATTTTTTTAGTGTATTCTAGCAATCATTATTATCTGGAGAGGTGCCACAAGACTGGAAAATAGGCAATTGGAGTGCACAAAAAAAGGGGATCATCGTAATCGGGCCAAAATTACCGCACAATTCACCTCACCATTGTTTGTTCCAAACTGATGGAGCATACAATTTATTCTCCTATCTTAAACTCTCTAACATCCGCTAATTTTATCAATCATAATCAACATGGTTTTCAGAAAGGAGTGTCCTGCGAGACTCAACTGGCTCTCTTCGTTAATGACACCAGCTCACATCTTGATCAAAGCGCACCTACAAGTGTCCCTCTTTCTGGATGTCCAAAAGGGCTTTGACAAGGTTCCTTGCAAAAGGCTCTTGGTAAAACTATTGCTTGTTAATCTTAAACTTTGTGTTCGCCAATCGATACGCATCTTTCTGACGAAGCGTCAGCAGTTTCTTTGCACTAAGCAATGCTCGGCTAATTTATCGACCGTTATCTCCAGCGTGCCACAAGGCACTGTCCTGGGAGCACTACCCTCCTTAATATGCATTTACTTACCGAAAGATTGTTCTCCGAAAATTCGTTTATTTCACGTTGATTGCGTAATCTATCGTCCTATTACTAACCATCTAGTGCTATCCAGCCCGACCTTAACGTGATTAACACGTGGTGTAATATTTGGCTAATATTTCCCAACCGCGAAAAAAGAAACGTCGCTACACACTTTCCGCCGCCGCTAACAATTTGTTTCAGCTAATTACCTTATCGCCGGTTTTGAACTATGCGCCGTGACTTCTTATAGATACTTGGGTATTAACTTGTGCAGTAACTCGGTTGGTCTTAACACATTAGCAGCATTAGCAATGACTCCCATCGTACTGTATGCTACCTGCGCCGTGATCTACGCCTCGTTCACCTTTCAGTAAAACTACTAGCGTATTTAACACTTGTCCGACCCCAACCGGAATACGCGTGCTCAGTGTGGGACCCTATCAATCTGACCTGGCAACAGCATTCGAATTCGTACAGAACCGCGCAGCAAGGTTTATGCAGTCCGACTACTCTTGCCGCACTAGCGTCACTAAAGTTAAGGCATTTCTGAACCTTTCAACTCTCAAGCACCGCCACAAAACCGCAAGAATGTACCTCTTTTAAAAAAACTTGTATCACTCGCTGCTTCACCAGACCAATGCCACACCTGTGCATCGCACTTCATCCCGTCATAGCTGTTCAGTGGCTTTTTATCCCCCTCTATCTCACACCACCACTCACCTTGACTCTTTATTCGTTCAAACAGCGAAAGAATGGAATCATCTATCTTTTCAAGGAGTGCACCACTCCAGTAATTCATCGTTCAAGGCATTCTGACAATTTAATCTACTAGATACGCCCACTCCTAATGTAGGACACTAAATGGCATATTTGAAGTATAGATGAATGAATGAATAAGCAAATGAATAAATAAATAAATGGCATCGCACGGCCTGCATTTTTATTTCTGCCCACCTTCTTATAGGGCCCTTATTTCCCTTGGTCCAATTCCCTGCAGAGTAGCATGTAGGTGAAAATGCGCTTGCAAAACACTGTCTATTTTGAATAATGAGCTTTCTCTCTCTCGACATCCGCCACAGAGAATCAGGTGTGGAGCGGGGGATGAAAATACAATTCCGGACATTCTTTATGTTATTTATTGAAATATAAGTTATGTCCAGGCGCATTTCTGCGGTCAGTGTGAGCGTCGCCGTGAGGCTCCGTGTGCAGTCGCCGCGAACCGTCTGCTGTATGGTCGAGTCGAAAGGTGCGAGGGTGAGCTGGCGATCGCGGCTGAATGTGGCTCGTGCAACGGCAAAAAGCGGGGAGGAAGTGCGCCGTCTTCAGTCGCGCGCAAGGCTTCGGGGGGAAGGTATGGAGGTGGCGGCCGCTTTACAGTCCGTGCGGAGGCCGCGCGCGCCCAGCCGAGTCACTGTATCTTGAAAGCCGTCTGCAACGGGGACAGAGTCCGCCTTGCCCTGTGATTTCACGACTTAGTTCACGTTGTTAAGAACCGCTGCAGGAAGGTCAATTCCCTCGCTGCTGTTGCCGTGTTTTCACACTGTAGCGTTTTGACAGCCAGTTTCTGCGGTCATCGAATGTGATATCTTAATGTGTGCTTGTGTGCTCAAGACAGCATGCTTGTTAATTTTGTTAGTATGCCTATGTGCACAAGTTTATGCAGCCTATAAAAGTGCTATCCTTACTTCGTATGGCTGTCTGCTTAATTTGCTATAGTCGTTTCGTTAACCTGGTATGCACTAAAATTAGCGTAGTGTGACAAGAGCACATGTCGAACATGAATAATCGGTCTTTACATGATTATCATGACATGTGTGTATGTAGGCGATGAAACAGCAGCATACGTCTTGTTGCTCTCGTGGTCATTTCGTTAAATTGGTGGGTGCCAAAATTGGCATATTATGACAAGATTTCATGACTAACATAACTGATAGCTCATGACGTTAATATCATGACACGTGTGCCATGTAGCTCATGAAACAGCCCCCCACGTCTTGGTGCTCTCATGGTCGTTTCGGCAACTCAGTATGTACCACAATTGGCATAGTAGGATAAGAGTGTATGACGAACACAAATAATGCACATGCTGGTCATGTAGTTCACGAAACAGCTGCCTAGGTCTTGTTTTTTTACCAAAATTGGCATAGTATGATAAGAGTGCTTGAAGAATGTAAATGATCGGTCAGGACATGAATATTATAACATGTGTATCATGTAGGTCACGAAACAGCCGACCACGCCTTGGTGCTCTCATAGTCGTTTCAGTAACTTCGTATGTACCAAAATTGGCATAGCAGAATAACAGTGTATGACCAACATAAGTGATATGTCATGACATACGGGTCATGTAGGTCACGAAACAGCCGCCTAAGTCTTCATTTTTACCAAAATTGGCATAGTATGACAAGAGTGCCTGACGAACTTAAATGATCGGTCATGACATGAATATTGTGACATGTGTGTCATGTAGGTCACGAAACAGTCGTCCACGTCTTGGAGCTCTCATGATCGTTTCAGTAACTTCGTATGTACCAAAACTGGCATAGTAAGATAACAGTATATGACGAACATAAGTGATAGGTCATGACATACGGGTCATGTGGGTCACGAAAGAGCCGCCTAGGTCTTCGTTTTTACTAAAATTGGCATAGTGTGACAAGAGTGCGTGATGAATGTAAATGATCGGTCAGGACATGAATATTATGACATGTGTGTCATGTAGGTCATGAAACAGCCGCCCACGTCTTGGTGCTCTCATGGTCGTTTCAGTAACTTCGTATGTACCAAAATTGGCATAGTAGGATAACAGTGTATGAAGAACGTAAGTGATAGGTCACGACAAAAATGTCATTACATACGGGTCATGTAGGTCACGAAAAAGCTGCCTATGTCTTGGTTTTTACCAAAATTGGCATAGTATGACAAGAGTGCGTGACGCACGTAAATGATCGGTCATGACATGAATATTATGACATGTGTGTCATGTAGGTCACGAAACAGCCGCCCACGTCTTGGTGCAGTCATGATCGTTTCTGTAACTTCGTATGCACTCTCTAAAAACTAGGGAGGGTATCGCAGGAGGGAAGCCGCCGAATTACTCTTCAAAGCGTTGTTTCACTCTGGCAAAATGTCGAGTGGAGTGAAATGCATTGTTCACTCTGTAATCAAGGAGAGAGTGAAATGTACTTTCACTCTGCCCTTCTGAGAGAGAGTAGAATGCCCGTTTTACTCTTGCGGCAATAGAGAAGAAAACGTAGCATAATCTTCCACTTCAACTGTATGAGGCTGGCCCCGAACATGGCGATGTATGACTCACGCACGCTGAGCAAAGAACACACTGATTCGTATCTAAGAGAAGAGGCAGCCATATTTTAAAAGAACGCGGAGCTAGCGCTCTACTTTTTCAGTCGGAGTTGCTCCACCGCGCGCGCGCTCAACATCGCGGAACAGCACAGCACCGGAGGAAGGTGATCCGTCCAGCGAGCAGCAACAAAGACCATCCAAGGGAGATCGTGTGTCAGCCATCTCGCGTCGCCTTGAAAACACGACAGTTGTTCGTAATTCTTTGGATATAAGAATAAATGCTCCATGTTATATGAATTCTAACTTAGGTGCACATTGTGCGTAGATGACATGGTATCGCCAGGAAGTCGGCGCGGCGCTTAGCCTACACGATTGACAACGGACTAGGCAAGCGCGCTGTGTCTCTCGATGTCAATCGAAAAAACCAGTCGTCGCGATAACTGCATGTGATTTTATCGCGTGCCGCTATCCGAAAGAGCTTTCAAGCTCACCAACGGTGCCAGAACCATAGTTTGTTCAATGAGACGTGATGCGAGAGGGCGCTTAAAATGGTTTTTTTTTTAAATTATGTGGTTTCACGTGCCAAAACGACTTTTTGATTATGAGCCACACCGTAGTGGGGGACTCCTAAAATTTCGGCCACCTGGGGTTCTCTAACGTGCACCTAAATCTAAGTACCTGGGTCTTTTAGCATTTCGCCCCCATCGAAATGCGGCCGCCATGGCCGGGATTCGATCCCGCGACAGCGTGCTCAGCAGCCCAACACCATAGCCATGAGCAACCACGGCGGGTTAAAATGGTTGTTTAACAGCGCATGATCCCGAGCCTATGCGGAGCGTGCTTAGCGTGCGTTTTGTGTGTTTGAATTTATTCAGTTTGGCAATCTACTGTGTACGGAACGCTGTTTAAATAAGAAGTCACTTAACAGAAGGCGTCATTTTGTGGCATGCTTTCGTTATAAATAACATTACCCACCCATGGGTAATCTGCGACCGCTGAAGTTACGTGCAGCGCCAGTGCTCGTTGGAAGCTTTGCCTCAGGCATTCAACTGCATGCTCTAAGAGGTAATTTGGGCGCGTTATCTTGAGCTTACTCAAAACGCATGAGAAATCCAAATTTTATGCTGTATAACGTACAAACCCCATATAAGCGATCTTGCACGCGACAGCTACAAGCGATGCGATGGAGATGGCTGTCGCGTTCGCTCGTCGCCTACAAGTCGTACTCCGTGTGGGCGACGATATTGAGCGATGTCTCCGGGGTATCGCCAATAAGACGGCGGCAAATACGCGTCGAAACTTGCGTTACGCGTGCTTTAGTAATTTAAGCTGATGTGTTTTACTGTAAATGTAGCACAAATAATTTTGAAGGTCTTGCAGTAGGTTCTTATCCTTGCACGTATAAAAAGTCAATTGTTTCTTCGTTCCGCGCGATAATCGGTAGTATTTGAGCGGTGTAGATCCACTTCCGGCTTGGCGCTATTGTCAAGTCGCTCATAGCACTTCCGAGCGACGAGCTACAAATTTTAGATTTCTAGAGCAGACCGATCTGTTCAAGCGACGGCCCGTTTTGCCGCTCGAAGCCGTTGCTCGTCGCCATCGTGCACTAAATCGCTCTCATGGAGTTTAGCCCTAAGAGTGAACTATTTTTACTCATATATTGAAATGATGCAATTATATGTCTGATTTATGTCTCCTGTTGCGGTTTTAGAGCACGGTGCGAATCTGAAAGGGTGCTTATGTCTACGAACTCGGTGCATTGCCAAGCAGCGAGTTATACATCGGCATCGAATACAACGGCTGCTGTGTGCAGTTGCAATTGTAGAGGTGCTTTGCATACGCATATTCTTTTGGACATGCCTGTGCATTTGCTAATATTAGTTGGCGTTTCAGAGTTATGTCATATGAACAGCTATATCACCCATCCTCTGGGCGTTATAACCGTAATGTGTCCATCTTTCTACTGCATGGCAGATCAAAATATGTTTATTGCTTTGATATATTTAGTGGTGAAATAAAGTATCGAAATAAAACGTTGCTTTCATTCCGTGTTACCAGCCGTCGGTCGTACACAGACAAAGAGTTGGTCTAATGAACTAACAACTGCGGTCTAACTGCAACTTTTACATGCCTTCAAAAATCTAATATGCTAGATTTCAAACTGCAGCAGTAGTCGAGTCTGTCAAAAATGAACTCCATTGTGCACCTTATAAATGAAAATATGTTTATGCCTTTTAGTAAGCTTAGATGCAGGCCGCAGTAAACTTTCTTGTTACTATAGAAATGTAGGTAAGCTTGCCATAACGAGCCTTGTTGCCCTTGATTATAGGCACATGGAGTCACATACATTGAAGTGGAGGACCATAGTTTCAGCCCTACTGAGCACCATGTTTGCAGATATGATCCTCAAATTATGGCTTGTGCAGTGGCACAACCAGAGATGGTGCGGGAGGCCCACTGGGCACGTGCTTACGATGTGTCACAAGGGGTGTTTGTGACGCACCAGACAGATTGATGACATCTGACAATGGCCAATATTCTATTTATTACCAGGAGTATTTTAACATTGGTGCTGAACGAGGATAACTGTTGGTTATTTATTTTTGTTTAAATCTAAAAATTGTAATTAGTTTAGCAGGTGACTGTTGCAGTCATTTAGATGTTTCGCATGCATTTCAGCAGGAAGACAAAGAGTTAAGACTTTCTTTTAGCGCCATAACCTTGACTGTCTTGGTGTTTTAGACAATGTCCTACTGTTGAATTTTGCATACAATATTTATCAGGCACCCGCTTTATATTGTTACACACGAGGTAGTTAATGAGGAACCAAAGGAATCTGGTTGATAGGCGCGATTCGAGAGCGGTCCCGAGGCAGCTTGGCTAGCGTCGTTTTCTTCTTTCTTCCATCTGACTGTCTTCGCGGCAGCCGTGGTTTATGACAGAGCTGGTGACATTTCCCCGCTGGCAGACGAAGCCCGCAGGGCAAGTCAGTCATCTCGTGGATTGTAACGCCTCAGACGCGCGACGTGTGTCACTTCAGCCTTGGCCGAGAGTCGTCCACTGCTCGGGAGACGTGCAATGCGATAGTTCACTTCGCTGAGGCGCTCCAGAATAAAGTAGGGCCGACGTAGTGGACGAGAAACTTCTGGAACAAGCCACGCTTCCGCAACGACGTCTAGAGCCACACAAGGTCACCAGGATCGAAGTAAACGTGGCGATGGCGCCCGGCATAGCGTATCTCGGACCGGTCCTGCGATGCCAGGATGCGTAGCCTAGCGAGGCGTCCCGCTTCCTCTGCTCGACAGAGGATCTCATCAGTTGATTCGTTGTCATGGGCGAAGTAGGGAAATATGGTGTCCAGGGTGTAGCGCGGCGGACCAGCATAAAAAAGGAAAAATGGTGAGTAACCAGTAGTCCCGTGTCTCGCGGTATTGAAGGCGAAGGTAATGAAAGGCAAGATACTGTCCCAATTCTTGTGTGCTGAATCGACGTACATGGACAGCATGTTGGCAAGGGTTCTGTTTGAGCGCAGACCAGACCATTTGTTTGTGGATGGTAGGGCGTAGAATGGTGGAAGCTACATGAACACAGACGAAGGGTTTCTTCAACTACGTCTGCGGTAAACTGTCGCCCACGATCGCTGATTACAATGTGAGGATGTCCATGTCGGAGTATAACGTGAGCCAGCAAGAAGATAGAAACTTCTGTACCTGTGGCCGATGGCGACGTGGTGGTCTCACAGTAGCGGGTAAGGTGGTCTACGCAAGCGACAACCCAACGATTGCCTTTGGAGGATCGCGGCAAAGGGCTCAGAAGATCTATACCAACTTGCTCAAAGGGGACGCTAGAAGGCGAACTGATTGAAGCAGTCCGTCTGGCGCTCGTGGCAGACGCTCGTAGTGCTGGCATTGAAAGCAGCTGGCGACGTACCGTTCTATATCCTTCCGCATCTTAGGGCAGTAAAAATGCTCTTGAGCCCGGTAGAGCGTACGTGTGGAACCAAGATGACCAGAAGCTGGGTCATCGTGCATGGCGTATAATACTTAGTTGCCAAGGTTCTTGGGGACAACTAAAGGGTAGCGTGCACCGGTGGTCGAGTAGCTTCTTAGACATCGAGCCACCATAACGTAGGCGAAGGCGACTGCCGGCAGCTGACTTTTGTGCTGCCGCGAAGAGCGGTTGTAAGCTCTCGTCCTTCTGCTGCTCGGATATGACGGTACTGATATCCGTAAATCCCGGGCACACAAAAGCGATGTATTCATCAAAGTTGTCCGCATCACATTCAGTTGTTTGAAGTTGCATCCGAAAGAGACAATCAGCGTCAACATATCGCCGGCCACTTTTGTAGCAAATCACGAAATCGTATTCCTGTAGACGGAGGGCCCAGCGCGCTAGTCGTCTTGAGGGCTCACGCAGATTCACAAGCCAGCATAGCGAATGATCATCTGTTGTCACAGTGAAGTGGTACCCGTAGAGATGCGAACGAAACCGTTGCACTGAGAAGATGACCGCCAGACACTCTTGTTCAGTGGCTGTGTAGTTGCGCTCGGAGCGGCTTAAGGACCGGCTAGCGTACCATATCACGTGCTCACTGTCACCAACACGCTGAACTAGCACAGCACAGATGCCTACGCCACTGGCATCGGTGTGAATCTCAGTTGATGATGAAGGATCAAAGTGGCGAAGCTGGACGTCAACAGGAACTTGAGCTGGTGAAAAGATAAGTCGCAATCTGCAGTCCACTCAAAGGGAAAGCCTTTTTGGAGAAGGCGTGTAAGGGGATGAGCCATGTCAGCAAACCGGGGACTGAATCGGCGAAAGTAGGAACACAAGCCCAAGAAACTTCTTAACTAATTGACAGAGTTGGGTGCTTTAAATGCTTCTACGGTCGCAGTCTTTTGTGGATCTGGTCGGATGCTTTCTTTAGCGACTAGATGTCCCAGCACTAGAGTTTGTCGTTCCACAAAACGGATCTTTTTTAATTGAACACAAGGCCCGCTTTCTCCAACCATTTCAAGACCAAGTCCCAACGTTTGTTGTGCTCACTAAACGTTCGCGCGAAGATCACAACGTCGTCTAAGTAGCGCATGCAAACTTTCCATTTTAAGCCGCGTAATATCGTGTCCATGAAGCTGTTCAACGTTGCGGACACGTTACACAACCCGAAAGGCATCACGTTAAACTCAAATAGTCCGTCGGGCGTTACAAATGCTTTCTTTTCTCTGTCATCCTTGTGTATAGGAATTTGCCAGTAACCTTACCGTAAATCAATAGAGGATAATATGCCGCCGATGGCGTCGTCAATCGGTGGGAGTGGATATACGTCTCTCTTAGTAACGGCGTTTAGGCGACGATAATCAGCGCAGAACCGCCAAGTACATTCTTTCTTTTTCACGAATATCACGGGGCTGCCGAAGAAATGGATGATTTTCGAATGACGCCATTGCATAGCATTTCTTGGACCTGATCGCTGATTATCTTGCGTTCTGACGGGGATACACGATAGGGTTTTTGTCGGATGGGCTGGGCGGCTCCCGTGTTGATGCGGTGACGAGTTCTGGATGCAGGAATTGATGGCGGTCCATCGTGCTGCGCAAAGTCGAATACAGATGTGTGTTTCGTAAGCAGGGCCATCAACACTCGATGCTCGTGATCACTGAGTGATTTATCAATCATGGAAAGTATCTTCGAGCGCCCGGGGCTCGAGACACTGGTTGCTCCTCCATCGGGTAGCTCTGTAAGTACTGCCACTGATACGGGCGAGTCTTCGTGAAACATGGCAATCTTTAGGCCTTGAGGTAGTATTGCCGCTTAAGTGAAACAGTTTAGCGGCCGCAGCTTGGCGCATCCATTGGTCACTCAGACCACACATTGCGGAACTAACACGTTTTTCTTGAGGCAGATCCGATGTACAGGTTCCACTGCAGCATCGAACGAGATAGTAGTCGGAGATGAACAGGCGGCGGCCACACGCATCGCGGATAAGGTGGGCACAACTGTATCATCGGACACGCACAACACACTCTCCTTGCAAGCTGCACCTTCAAAAAGCACAGGCGAAACACTGGTGTCGACATTGAGTTCTCCCGTCCGGCAGGCAACATTGGCACCACACAATTACAAAACGTCAATACCTAGAATTACGTCACGCGAGAAGCGCGGAAGAACAGTGAACTCTGCATTAAAATCTTTCCCACCGAAAGACAGCTCCACGTTCCACACACCAACCGGGTATAATGATTCACCACTGACTCCATGGACACTTGTGCACTGGCCTCAACCAAACATAACGTTGTGTCCCAGAAGGCCTTTAAACCCCACATTCATGATCGAGAGAGTTGCTCTCGTGTCGATTAAAGCCGCTGTAGAAACCCCATCAATCAGTACATGAACCTTATTCTTCAGCGTGAAAATAGTTGGAGGCAGTTGAGTTGGCAGCGCACATTTTCCAGCGACCTCACCTCCATCGGCCGCGCTGGCTAGTTTCCTGGTGGGAGCGACACAAAACGGCGCCGAGGCGATGGTGACGTGAACCGCGGCCGAGGGGATGGTGATCGGGAGGCTCGGAATGCTGGTGGTGGCGTTAGGTACGGTCGGAGGCAGGGGAGCTGTAGTGGTTCCGGGTTCTTTCTTCACCAGATTAGGTCTCCTGGCGGTGCACTGTCCTCTCGGAAGTGGCTTCCTGAAGTGGTGTCTCCTGGCCATTGAGTGCGCAGTGTACGACCGCTAGACAGCACAGTCGGCGCTGACGGTCCACAGTTGGATTCTCTGCGTCGGCTACAGTATCTAGCTATATTGCCAGGCATGCCTCAGAAATAACACACTGGCAAAGGGCGAACTTTAGAATGCGGATTGAAGTGTTCTGCCGAAGACATCGGTTGAGGGTAACGAGGCTCTTCCCCTTGAAAGTCGTCGCTAGCGGCAAGTCTTCGTGAGAGAAATTTGTGTGGGGGTGGACCAAAACCTTCAGGGGGCGAATCATTGCGTGGTGGTTCGGTCGTGCCGTAATGCAGTTCTTCTCTGGAGCCGTTAAGATCCGTGACGTTCGCCGAGTGGTGCCAAGTAGCCGAAGGGGGTTCCCAAAGAGTGTCTCGGAAAACGGAGGAGCTGCAACGTGGCGCCGCATAACGTGCCTGTTCGGCATGCCGCTGGAGCTCCCCGCGGACTCTCTGGCGGATGGCGGACGAAAGGTCTGGATGGGGAGGACTCGTATCAACACTTGCTACGGTCGTTACATTGGCCAGCTCTCCATACTTCGGTTTAATTCGGCGATTCTTCAGCGTCTCGAACGTACGGCAGTACCGTATCAGTTCGGATACAGTGTTCAAGTTCTCTTTACCAATGAGGAAGTTGTATACTTCTTCCGCCATTCTTTTTACGACGTGCCCCCCTTTATCTTCTTCTGTCATTTCAGGGTTGACGATTCGCCACAACTTCAAGATTTATTCGATATAAGTAGTGCAAGTCTCGCCGGGTACCTGAGCTCTCTGTGCTAATGTGAATTCCGCACGTTTCCTCTTTGCGTCCGAGTCATTGAAACACTTCTTAATCTCCTCAACGAAGCGTTTCCATGTAGTCAGCATGTCCGCGTGGTTGTCATACCGTACCATCGCCGTGCCGGCCAAGAAGAAAACGTTCCAATGCGAAGTGGCAGCATTCCAATAATTGTATTGGCTTACCCTTTCGTAATGGGTTAGCCACTCATCCACATCTTCTGCCTTCGCCGAGAACGTGCGTGGCTCTCGGTAATGTTGGATAGGGACTGGGCTCGCCAAGGCACTGCTGGTGAGCGTATTGTGCTCTGCGGCTATGATTGAGCGCGACGGCGAAAGTCCGGCGAGACGACGGCTTCGGCGTAGTTCTTGGCTGATGGCTCCGTTGTAGGACGTGGGAGTTACCCCGCACAGCTCCACCAAATGTTGTGGAGCTGTGCGGTGTAGAGTTCCACCAGCTCCACCAAACAGATGAATATGGTTTATAGGCGCGATACGAGAGCGGTCCCGAGGCGGCATGGCTAACGTCGTTCTCTTCTTTCTTCCACCTGGTTGTCTGCGCGGCAGCCGTGGTTCATGACAGATGTCGTGGCAATGTAACGCAAGAAGGCAGCTGCAAGGACACAAGGATGTCCAACTTTATTTCCAACTAGTGTGTTGGGAATAAAGTGGATTCTGATTCTGATAAAGAACCAGCCCAACGCGTCTCCACGCAGTGCAGAGAAGCGCACGCCAAAGAATCAAAATATATTGCCATGCAATTTGGACGAGAAAATTAGAATGTGGGCATATTGGGTGATCCATTTGACTAAATGTCAACAAAATCAAAATAGGGTAAGTCACATCAAGATGAAAATTCTCACGTGCTCTAGGCAGTCATCTTAACATTGTATATTTATGCAATGTTTCTGATGGAAAAGTCAAAATCAAGTATGCTCTCTTGAGATAAACACATAGGAGCAAGCGTCATTCAAAAGCTTGAAATGACTTTAAAAGAAGCTGATTAGTTTTGTGAGCAGTGACTCTTCTTGCTTTTTGTCTTGCCTCTGAACAGATATATCTATGTGATAAAAAGATAGTGGTACAATGCAATTGCATATTAGCTTAGTTACATCATCCGTACTTGCAATGAGCACGGTGGCTATGTTCACTATAGAAAGCAACAGCTCATGCTTGGTTAGGTGTTTACATACATTTAACAGCTTTAATAGCTTACATTTGCCAGCACGTGAATGCAAGGCTGCAAATACAAACCACTGTGATTCTGTATTTTAAATGCTGACACGAAGCAGACAGGTGTTCATGTTTTCCCTTTATCTATTTTTTACAGCTAGTTTTAGAAGTATAGCTTCCCTTTAGGTTCCGGAAAGGGGAAGCATTGGGGGAAGAGAATCCCATGTTTAAGAAGGCATGATAGTTTACGTGCATGCTCACGAAACCAGTTCATTATAACCGCTCTGCCTGCCGAAGCGAAAGCAAGGAACAATTAAGGTCTTTAACTGAGTATACCGTTGTGTACACCTTACATCTTAGAAGCCGGAGAGTTACTTGGAATTGCAAATTATTTTAAAAATGTATAATTGTGGTTTCACCTCTTGTGAAATAGTCATATGATAGCTTCTGGCAGGTATTTGATATTTTGATCAGGGTGACTCGGTCTACTTGTGAACCAAGTATGCTAGTGTAGGTAGACATGCATTCAATGCAAAGAACTGAGAGCATCTGAGTAGAACACTTGTTCATCAATTGACGGATGCGAACCTATAGTGTTAAGCAAACGCCCTTTAGTGTCATGGCTTCTGTAGACATATTTCTATAAAGCAAAATAAAATTGAAGCATTTTTGAACATGGCAAATTTATGGACTTAACATAGAGTGTACAGTGAGGCGATGTATTAATCTTTCCAGACACATATGTACTTGTTTTCAGACGATTCTGTGAAGTGCGACAATATATCTCACTTTAGCACATCTTAACCCTTCATTAGGAAAAAAGCTTTCGTTTCAGGTAGTTGGTTCATTGTGGAAGTATGTGCATACTCGCATGGAAAATCCACGTGCATGGAAGGGATATGTGAATCAGGATGGTGGCATTCTCAATTTATGTTTTGCTTCTTTGTCCGTTTCCTCGACTTCCCTGCCGGTACCTATGCTTATGTCGCCTTTGATGCATCAAATTCATTGCATCTGATTTTTGGCCCACATCTGAAGCCATGCTATACTTCAGTTAGATTGCATGTTGAACGCATCACAATAATTGATCATGTAATTATACAAGCTTCTCCTCAGAAGTATAACATTCTTACCGTAATGGGAATCAAAAGCTACCATATATGACAAGAGATTTGATGCGCAATGTTTTAACGCCAATGCTCCTTGGAGTTCTATGCTCATTTGCTAGACACTAGATAATATTGTAAATTGAATTTTATTTATTTGTGAGAACGTGGCACGGATCAATCCCAACAGCAACAGGAAACTACTTTCGTGAGAAGGCCTACCGTATAGGAAGGAAATATGATTCGTCTCTGTACCCCTTAGTGACCGGGCAGCATATTGCTGCAGAACCACGACAAGATACACTTAGAAACAATGGGGTGCAGCCCATACATGAATAACTTTATGTGAAATGTAAGCAAAGCTAGCTAAACCTGCGGCCTCATATGAGAATATACAACATATTTCTAAATGCACTGTACACTCAGGAAGATCTATACGCTGTACAGGCCATTATGAAATGAGCAGTCGTCTTAGAATATGGCACACAAAAAAGTTTCTTGCACAATTTATCTAGATTGCCAGCCCCTTGCTTAGAAGCTCATCTGGTAACCTATGCCATATAAGTGCTTGCGTCTTGTGCTAGAAATGCGTTTGCTGGCCAGGAATGCGGCAGATATTTCTCTTCGATCATAGTGTCAATACTTTGTGAGTTTGTGCACCTTTGTTCTATGTTTAACTTTCCATTGTATACTTTATTTTTAAAAGGAAGGAGCCAATTGAAATTAAAGGATATTTCTACGCTGTAATACTGATGAAACTTTAGAGAATATACTTGTTTTACTGCAAGCTGTGTTATAAAGTTAAAGGGCATCATTGTAACCAAATGTTATATGTTTGCCAGTATGTTTTTCAAATTATTACTCAGTTTGTCTTGTGAATGATTAATAAAGATTTCGAGCTTTTAAGAGCGAAAATGCTTCATTTGAGTAACTCGGCAACTACAGATGACATCCCATTCGCCAAGCATGAGTGCAGGAGCTGCTTATGAAGGAATCAAATATTTCCCACAAGTAAGTATTGCGAATGCCATCTAACGTGACCACGGATCGACATCGTGCTTTCACACTATCGGGAGGACTACTAGCAGTCTGTTCTGAAGGATTACAAGCATCCTGTTTGGGGGAGTACAAACACTCGGCTCGGAGTAGAATTACTCGGTTTGCAAGAGCAGAAGCACTCTGTTTGGGGCAGTACCATTACCTCTGCGGGGAGAGTATTAGCACTCCCTTGGAGTGGCGTAACAAAACTCTGTCGGGAGGAGTTATCCTACTCTCTCTCAAAGAGGGTCGCTTTACAGTCGCGAAGAGAGTGAAATGAGGGAGAAGCAGATATTCCCTCAAAGAGAGTGCCCGGAACTCTCTTTGTCTCTATAGTGTACCAATATTGGCATAGAAGTATAAGAGTGTATGGCGAACACAAATTATATGTCATGACACGAATATTATGACATGCACATCATGTAGGTCACGAAACAGCCGCCAACGTATGCGTGCTCTCAGGGTCTATTCGTCAACTCTGTATGTATCACAATCGGCATAGTAGGAAAAGAGCATATCAAACACAGAAATGATAGGTCATGACAAAAATATCATAACATGCGGATCACGTAGGTCGTGAAACAGTCATCTGCGTCTTCGTTTTTACCCAAATTGGCATAGTATGACAACAGTGCGTGACGAACTTAAATGATCGCACATGACATGAATATAATGACGAGGGCAATGTAGGTCATGAAACAGCCACCCACGTCTGCGCGCTCTCAGGATCGTTTCGTCAGCTCGGTATGTACCATAATCGGCATAGTAGGATAAGAGTGTATCAAGAACATAAATTATAGGACATAAATGTCGTGACATGTGAGTCACGTAGGTCATGAAACAGCCGTCAAGGTCTTGGTTTTTACCTAAATTGGCATAGTATGACAACAGTGCGTGACGAACGTAAATGCTCGGTAATGACATTAATGTCATGACGTGCGGGTCATGTAGTTCCTGAAACAGCCGCCTACGTCTTGGTTTTAGCAAAATGGGCATAGTACGACAAGATTGTAGGTGGATAATGATAGTTCATGACATCCGTGTCTTGTAGCTCACGAACAGCCGCCTACGTCCTGGTGCTCTCATGGTCATTTAGGTAACTTCATATGTACTAAAATTAGCATTAGATTTAGGTGCACGTTAAAGAACCCCAGGTGGTCAAAATTTCCGGAGTCCTCCACTACGGCGTGCCTCATAATCAGAAAGTGGTTTTGGCACTTAAAACCCCAAATATTATTATATTAAAATTAGCATATTATGACGAGAGTGTGCGACGAACGTAAATGATTGGTCATGACATGAATATCATGATATCTGTGTTATGTAGGTCACGAAGCTGTCGCCCACGTCTGCGTGCTGTCAGTGTAGTTTCGTCAACTCGGTATGTACCAGAATCGGCATAGTTGGATAAGAGTGTACGAAGAACATAATTGATTGGTCATGACATAAATGTCATGATATCCGAATCACGTAGGTCATGAAACAGCCCTCTACGTCTTGTTTGCTACCCAAATTGGCATAGTATAACAACAGTGCGTGACGAGCGTTAATGATCGATCATGACATGGATATTATGAGATGTGTGTCATGTAGGTGATGAAATAGCCGCGAATGTATTGGTGCTCTCATGGTCGTTTCGCAAACTTCATATGTACTAAAATTGGCATGGTATGACGAGAGTGCGCGACGAACGTAAATGATCGGTCATGACATGAATATCATGATATGTGTGCCATGTAGGTCACGAAACTGTCGCCCACGTCTGCTTGCTCTCAGTGTCGTTTCGTCAACTCGGTATGTACCACAATCGGCATAGTAGGATAACAGCGTATGAAGAACATAAATGATAGGTCATGACATTAATGGCATGACATACGGGTCACGTAGGTCATATAACAGCCGTCTACGTCTTGGTTTTTACACAAATTGACATCGTATGACAACAGGGCGTGACGAACGTAAATGATCGGTCATGAAATGCGGGTCATGTAGTTACTGAAACAGCCGCTTACGTCTTGGTTGTACAAAATGGGCATAGTACGACAAGAGTGTAGGTCGAACGTAAATAATATTTCATGACATTCGTGTCTTGTAGGTCACGAAACAGCCGCATACGTCCTGCTGCTCTCATGGTCATTTCGGTAACTTCGTATGTACAAAAATAGGTCTAGCATGACAAGAGTGCGTGACGAACGCAAATGATCGGTCATGATATCAATATTACGACATGTGCGTCATGTAGATCACGAAACAGGCGCCCACGTCTGCGTGCTCACTGGTTCGTTTCGTTAACTCGGTATGTATCACAATCGGAGTAGTAGGATAAGAGCGTATTGTTACGTTTCGCCTACGACGCGCGGTATAGCCGGCGCGGATGCAACGGACGCCGGGGCTTCGTTCAAAGCGCCGGACATTTTGGCCCATTCAGCGCTGCCGCAACGCTTCCTGCCAAGCGCGTCCAGGCATGTTTCAATGCCACGTGTCTTCGTGTGTGTGTGTGTGTGTGTGTGTGTGTGTGTGTGTGTGTGTGTGTGTACATGTTGGTGCCCACGCTTGTCAAAGCGCTGCAGCCGGGGAGAGGAGATCCCCAACTGTGAAGCGAGGAGGTCTGAGCGGCGCCGGCCCGGCGGATGCGTCAATACTCGTCTCAACGTGTCCGCGCGCCGCCGTCACGTGCGCCCCATCCCGAGCCGTTCCTTCTTGCCCTCAACTCCGACAGCATAAAAGCAGCTACCCCCCGGACGCCAAGAGAGGTTCCGATTTCTTCCGTCGAGTAACGTGCTCTCCCGTCACTCCACTTCGGTCGACCTGACCGGCCACTCTTTTGCGATGCTAGAATAAACAAGTTGTTCTGTTAGCAGTCGACTCATGCTTTGCCAGGAACTTCGGATGCTTCCAGCTGTGCCCCAGGCCGCCAGGCCAACGCTACCCTTGGGGCTTGCGACCCAGATGAAACAACTGTTTACCAGCGGTGAGATCGCGACAACGGAGGCCAGCAGCGAAGATATGCGGTTGACTGTATGCTGAGCAGCACAACGACCATCCGGGAGCAGTGCAACGAGCCCTGTGTGATGACTGGTTGCCTGCAGCGGAACGACTGCGCTGAATTCTTGGCTGCGATGTTTGGTGAGTGCGGGACTTTCTTCTTCTGAGTTTTGCCAGGCTTTTCTTAGTGTCAGAAACAGAGCTGGTAATTGTGGTTGTCGTTGCTGCCGGGTTAGTTTGCGGCAAGACAATAGTAGGCAGTAGAAAAAAAGCAGCATTCAAAGCAGCTGTGGATTGGAAGTCGTTCCGCAAACCGAAATTGCTGGAGCTTGCAAGAGAGTTGGGTCTGGATGTCTCAGAGAAACTCAGAAAACCAGAACTGCTAAGGGCTATTCTTGAGTTAGAAGCTGAGGATGACGAGCTGTCGGAATGCCTTGAGACCATTGAGGAGAGGGAGACGGCAAAAAGACAGGAGCGCGAATGTAAAGAGCAAAAAGAGAAAGATGAGCGCGAACGTAAAGAACAGGAAGAGAAAGAGCGAGAGCAACAAGAGAAAGAAAAAGAGGAGCGCGACCGTCAACACGCTTTGGAAATGAAGCGTCTCGAGGTAGAGATGGAACGCGCTCGTAATGGACATCAGGCACACGGTGCAGGAGAGCGAGTATCGTTCAAAATGACTGACCTGATGCGGCCGTTTAAGCTTGGAGAGGACATTGGTTTGTTCCTGGTTAACTTTGAGCGAACGTGCGAGAAGCAGGGGTTCTCTCGGGAAACGTGGCCACAGCGCTTGCTCACTTTGTTACCCGGCGAGGCGGCCGACGTAGTCGCTCGCTTGAAGAGAGAGGAGGCAGAGGATTTCGACCAAGTGAAATCGAGTCTGCTGAAAAAGTACAGGCTGTCAGCGGAGACGTTCCGTCGGAAGTTTCGGGAAAATGAGAAAGGCAGAAATGAGTCATATACAGAGTTTGCCTACAGGCTTATGTCAAACATGCAGGAGTGGCTCAAAGAAGAGAAAGCGTTTGGTGACCACGAGAAAGTTCTGCAGTGTTTCGGGCTGGAACAGTCTTATAGTCGGTTACCTGAGAACGTGCGGTACTGGGTCTTGGATAGGCCAGACGTTAGTACGGTGGCTAAAGCCGGCGAGCTAGCCGAGGAGTTTGTGACGCGTCGTGCTCGCGGAGCTAAGGACGGTCAAAAAGGCGAGTTTGGCTCCAAGTTTGAGAGGCCGAAGTTCACACCCATGAGAGCAAGGGGGGACACACTTAGTGCGGATGCGAGTGAAAGCAGTCCGACCGAACGTAAGGAGACGGCGGCAGCCGAAGCCGAACGCAGAAAGCGGTACGAGACGAGGCAAGCGCGCGTGTGTTATACGTGTCAGAAGCCGGGTCACTTTTCGGCGCAGTGTCCAGAAACAAAACCAAAAGTCGTGTTTTTGTCATTATGCAGCACTGACGAGAACTTGAAGCTTCTCGAGCCTTACATGCGAGACCTCTTCGTGAACGGGAAAGAGTGCCGAGTGCTTCGTGATTCCGCAGCTACAATGGATGTAGTTCACCCCTCTTACGTAGAACCCGATATGTGCACGGGCGAGTGCGCATGGATCAAGCAAGCCGTGGAAGCTCATAGCGTGTGTCTGCCGGTAGCAAAAGTGCTTATTGAAGGACCTTTCGGAGCACTTCAGACGGAGGCCGCAGAGTCATCTATGCTGCCCCCCCCCCCCCGCTTCCCGTACCTATTTTCGAACAGGTCCGATCACCTCCTGCGCGAGAAGGGGCTTTTGTTTGGTGAGGCTAGCGTTCAGGCCTTAACCAGATCGAGAGTTCGGGAGCTCGCTGCAAATGTGATAGTTGCGGCGCCGACGTCGAACAATGAGAAAGGGTCGGAGGCGCAGCAAGCTGATATTCAGAGCACGTCCGAACTGAATAAAATTGAGCCTGTAGCGTTGAAGGCACCAGATACTGGAGGGAAAATGCCCGACACGGGAAAGTTAGAAGAGCTATCTGCAGATTTGTTTATCGCACCTACGTCAGATGGACTTAATAGGTTGCTAAAAGTCAGCCGGTCGGCTTTGATAGCCGAGCAAAAAAAGGATGGCAGCCTAGAAAACATGCGCTGCAATGTCAAGGAAGGTACCGCCAAGAAAAATGCTCGTTTTGTGGAAAGAGGTGGGGTCCTGTACCGGAAGTATCTAGATCGCATGGGAGTGGAGTTCGATCAGCTGATCGTGCCTCAGTGCTACCGTCAGGATCTGTTGCGCTTGTCGCATGGGGGTTCGTGGTCCGGACTCCTAGGAGTTAAGAAGACTAAGGACCGTCTCTTGCAAGAGTACTATTGGCCAGGGTGTTCTCGTGACGCAGAACACTTTGTGAGGACTTGTGACACCTGTCAGCGGGTGGGCAAACCAGTGGACAAATCGAGGGCGCCGTTGAAGTAGGTACCTATCATTACGGAGCCTTTTAGACGGCTCGTTATTGATACAGTGGCAACTCTGCCAGTAACAACTACGGGGTACAGACACATTTTGACTGTGATCTGCCCAGCGACAAAGTTCCCTGAAGCAGTGCAGCTTAAAGAACTGAGCTCAGTTGAGATAGTCAATGTACTACTGTCTATATTTGCGCGAGTTGGTTTTCCTGCGGAAATCCAGTCAGATCAGGGCACAGTGTTTACTAGCGCTTTGACGACAGCGGTTCTCGAAAGGTGCGGAGTAAAGCTGTTACACAGCTTTACAGTCGAATTCCGTTGAGAAGCTCCACTCCGTCATGAAACGCGTGTTGAGAGCATTGTGTTTTGAACATCAAACTGACTGGGAGCTGTGTCTGCCTGTGGTGATGTTTGCATTAAGGACCGCGCCGCATGCGGCTATGGGGTTTTCGCCAGCTGACCTGGTGTACGGTCGCTCGCTGCGGTCTCCGCATCGCATGCTTCGAGACTCGTGGGAAGGCAGGGGCGACGACCCAGTCGGGGTGGAGTAACGTGCTTAGGCTCCTCGAACGCTTAAGAAGGGCACAGGAGTTGTCAGGTGAAGCAATGGCAAAGGCCCAGCAGAGGGCCAAGGTCTATTATGATCGGACAGCCAGGGCCCGTCGTTTTGAGGTGGGCGATGAGGTAATGCTATTGCGCACATCGCTAAAAAACAAACTCGACGTGCAGTGGGAGGGCCCAGCACGGGTTCAAAAACTGTCGGACGTTAAGAGGAAGCTTTAGCTCGAGTGCTCCTATCTAAATACATGTAAAAGGAGAATTCGTTTTTCTCGGCAACCACCACACCGAATTGGACAAGGTTTGTTGCATTTACAAGAAAAACTCAAAATCTAGTGACTGTTGGTTTCGAATTTTTGAGTTAGATTGTCAATTTTTTATTAAAAATTGGCAAAAATCGAAAATTTTCAAAAAACGGAACTATCAAGTTTACAACTCTGTAACTTAACCACTAAATAAGATAATACAATTCTGTGAATTGCGCCTAATAGTACATCTAAATCGGACAAAATTGATATGTTACAGATGAATATAAAAAAATGTAATCATAGGGAAATACAACTTTTGCAAAACTGTTGTAACCAACGTAACAAATTCACGTAAGATGTAAAATGACATATTGAATTTGTCCGCTTTGAATGATTTAATGAATGCCGTTTACAGAACCGCGATATCAGTTCTTGATGCAGAGCTATGAATTTGTAATCTTCGTGGTTCTATTTTTTTCAAACGGTCAAATATTTGAAAATCGTTTTAAGAAAATTCAAGCCCTATATCGAAATTCCGCTTCCAACAGTCACTAGAATTTAGCTTTGTCTTTCAAATGCGACAAATTTCATCAAAATCGGTCCAGGGGTTATCTCATAAAAACGTTTTTGCGTTTTACATGTATTTGAATAGGCCGCGTCGGAGTTGGGCCCGAGCTAAAGCTTCCTCTTAATTACGTGGTGAGTCTGCCAGGAAAACGGAAAGCACAGCAAGTTTACCACTGTAATCTGCTCAAACCCTATAGACAACGGGAAGCAGTGGTGTCTATGCTGGTAAACGTTCCTGAAGAGCTTCCGGTCGAGCTTCCAGGACTAGGCTCAATGACGAACAGGGAAGACACCGATCAAGTCATTAGTGACTTAACCAGTAAAGCACCGCTGTCGCCTGAGCAGAAAACCGAACTACACCAGCTCTTACAAGAGTTTCAAGGTCAGTTCTCTGAGAGGCCTGGCTGGACTTCTGTCCTTACTCATGAAATAGAACTTACCTCCCCAGAACCAGTACGATCCAAGGCGTACCGGGTGTCACCCCGCCAGCGCGATATTATGGAGGCTGAGGTAAAGAAAATGCTACAGCTCGGTGTTATTGAGGCGGGTGAGAGTGATTATACCTCCCCTTTGATTTTAGTTGACGTACCAGGCAAGGAACCTCGTCCTTGCGTCGACTACCGAAGGCTTAATTCCATCACTAAGGATCAAATTTACCCGATCCCTAACATCGAGGAGCGCCTTGAGAAAGTTAGTAGCGCTCAGTTTATTTCCACCTTAGATCTTGTCAGGGGTTATTGGCAGGTTCCACTTACAGAAGAGGCTAGTAGGTATGCGGCGTTCATTTCACCAATGGGAACATTCCGTCCTAAAGTTTTGAGTTTTGGTTTGAAGAACGCGCCATACTGCTTTTCAAGCCTCATGGACAAAGTGTTGCGGGGACAGGAAGAATTCGCTTTGCCGTATTTAGACGACGTAGCGATATTCTCCGCATCCTGGTGTGAGCATATGGCACACTTGCGGGCCGTGCTAACCCGCCTGCGCGAAGCGGGCTTGACAGTCAAGGCTCCCAAGTGCCAGTTAGCACAGACCGAGGTTGTCTACCTCGGTCACGTGATTGGACGGGGTCGTCGCCGCCCCTCTGAAATAAAGGTGGCCGCTGTGCGAGACTTCCCGCAACCGCGCACGAAGACCGATATTCGGTCATTCTTAGGTGTCGCCGGCTACTATCAAAGGTACATACCAAGGTACTCTGATATCGCGGCTCCCCTGACGGATGCTCTAAGAAAAACAGAGCCCCAAACAGTCGTCTGGGACGAGACAAGGGAAAGAGCTTTTAGCGCCCTAAAGAGCGCCCTAACAAGCCAGCCTGTGCTACGATCGCCAGACTACACAAAAGGGTTCGTTGTTCAGTGCGATGCTAGTGAGCGAGGCATGGGCGTCGTACTGTACCAACGGGAAAATGGAGAAGTGGAACACCCTGTCCTGTATGCTAGTCGTAAGCTGACCAGTCGTGAACAGGCGTACAGCGCCACCGAGAAAGAGTGTGCGTGTCTCGTGTGGGCCGTTCAGAAATTGTCATGCTACCTAGCCGGCTCGAGGTTTATCATTGAGACTGATCACTGCCCTCTCCAATGGCTGCAGACTATCTCTTCCAAAGATGGCCGCCTCGTGCGCTGGAGCCTCGCTTTGCAACAATATTCCTTTGAGGTGCGTTACAAAAAGGGGAGTCTCAACGGTAACGCCGATGGCTTAAGTCGAGGCCCCTAACGTAGGAATCAGCCTCAAAATTGTTTGTTACTGACGTTTTCTTCCTGAGGCAGGACATTTAACATATTGCTTTTGTTTAGTGTTTCAAAGTGATGACGTGCTTTCTAGTGCAATTTTCCAATTTGTGGACGCGTTCTGAGTGCTGCTAGACTACTGTACGGAACTAGGCAGTAGTAAAAAAGGGGAAAGAGCCTGGCTTGGCTTAGTGAGGGTTGTGTCGTGCTTGCTGACTGAGCGGTTGAGTTTCGGCGTAGTTCTAACGCTTGCTGGGAACGAGAGAAAAAATGGCAACTCTCCTGAAGTCACTTTGCAGTGTCCTGTGTGAACCTGAACGTGAGAACGAGGCCTTCTCTGTGCGCTGCGCTCAAGAAACGCCGAGGGACGACCGACTTCGGTTATGAGCATCACCGTGCGACATCCCTCCGGACAGCGGATGCAGTCCCCTGACCATCGGGATCTCCTTCCCCCGGCGGGGCGGTCTGTTACGTTTCGCCTACGACGCGCGGTATAGCCGGCGCCGATGCAACGGACGCCGGGGCTTCGTTCAAAGCGGCGGATATTTTGGCCCGTTCAGCACTGCCGCAACGCTTTCTACCAAGCGCGTCCAGGCATGTTTCAATGCCACGTGTCTTCGTGTGTGTGTGTGTGTGTGTGTGTGTGTGTGTGTGTGTGTGTGTGTGTGTGTGTGTGTGTGTGTGTGTGTGTGTGTGTGTGTGTGTGTGTGTGTGTGTGTGTGTGTGTGTGTGTGTGTGTGTGTGTGTGTGTGTGTGTGTGTGTGTGTGTGTGTGTGTGTGTGTGTGTGTGTGTGTGTGTGTGTGTGTGTGTGTGTGTGTGTGTGTGTGTGTGTGTGTGTGTGTGTGTGTGTGTGTGTGTGTGTGTGTGTGTGTGTGTGTGTGTGTGTGTGTGTGTGTGTGTGTGTGTGTGTGTGTGTGTGTGTGTGTGTGTGTGTGTGTGTGTGTGTGTGTGTGTGTGTGTGTGTGTGTGTGTGTGTGTGTGTGTGTGTGTGTGTGTGTGTGTGTGTGTGTGTGTGTGTGTGTGTGTGTGTGTGTGTGTGTGTGTGTGTGTGTGTGTGTGTGTGTACATGTTGGTGCCCACGCTTGTCAAAGCGCGGCAGCCGGGGAGAGGAGCTCCCCAACTGTGAAGCGAGGAGGTCTGACCGGCGCCGGCCCGGCGCATGCGTCACTACTCGTCTCAACGTGTCCGCGCGCCGCCGTCACGTGCGCCCCATCCCGAGCCGTTCCTTCTTGCCCTCAACTCCGAGAGCATAAAAGCAGGTGCCCCCGGACGCCAAGAGAGGCTCCGATTTCTTCCGTCGAGTAACCTGCTCTCCCGTCTCTCTACTTCGGTCGACCTGACCGGCCGCTCTTTTGCGATGCTAGAATAAACAAGTTGTTCTGTTAGCAGTCGACTCATGCTTTGCCAGGACCTCCGGATGCTTCCAGCTGTGCCCCAGGCCGCCAGGCCAACGCTACCTTTGGGGCTTGCGACCCACATGCAACAGTATGGAGGACATAAATGATAGGTGATGACACAAATGTCATGCCATACGGGTCACGTAGCTCATGAAAGAGCCGTCTATGTCTTGGTTTTTACCAAAATTGGCATAGCATGACAACAGTACTTGACGAACGTCAATGATCGGTCATGACATAGATGTCACGACACGCGGGTCATGTAGTTCCTCAAAGAGCCGCCTACATCTTGTTTGTAGCCAAATGCGCACAGTGCGATAAGAGTGTAGGTCGAACATAAATGATAGTTCATGACATTCGTGTCTTGTAGTTCATGAAACAGCCGCCTATGTCCTGCTGCCCTCATGGCGCTTTCGGTAAATGCGTATGTACCAAAGTTGGTATATTTATCAACAGTGCGTGGCGAACGAAAATGAACGGTCATGACATGAATGTTATGATGTGTGTCATGTAGGTCCCGAAACCGCCGCCCACGTCTCAGGGTCGTTTCTTATTACGGTATGTGTCACAATCGGAGTAGTAGGATAAGAGTGTATGAAGAACATAAATGATAGGTTGTGACATAAATGTCATGACGTACGGGTCACGTAAGTCATAAAACATCGCTCTACGTCTTGGTTTTTACCCAAATTGGCATAGTATCACAACAGTGCATGCCGAACGTAAATGATCGGTAATTACGTAAATGTCATGATGAGCGGGTCATGTAGTTCCTGAAACAGCCGCCTACGTCTTGGTTGTAGCAAAATTGGCATAGTAGGACAAGAGTGTAGGTCGAACATAAATGATAGTTCATGACACCTGTGTCATGGAGGTCATGAAACAGCCGTCCACGTCTTGGTGCTCTCACGGTCGTTTCCTAACTTCGTATGTACCAAAATTGGCATAGTACGACAAGGGTCCGCGACGAACGTAAGTGATCGGTCACGGCATGAATATTATGACATGTGTGTCATGTAGGTCGCGAAACCGCCGCCCACGTCTGCGTGCTCTCAGGTTCGTTTCGTTAACTCGGTATGTATGACAATCGAAGTAGTAGGATAAGAGTGTAGGAAGAACATAAGTGATAGGTCATGCCATAAATTTCATGACGTACGGGTCGTGTAGGTCATGAAACAGCGTCTACGTCTTGGTTTTTACCGAAATTGTCATAGTATGGCAACAGTGCGAGACGATCGTAAATGATCGGTCATGACATAAGTGTCATGACATGCGGGTCACGTAGTTCCTGAAACACCCGCCTACGCCTTGGGTGTAGCGAAATGACCCTAGTACGACAAGAGTGTAGGTCGAACATAAATGATAGTTGATGGCATCCGTGTTCTGTAGGTCACGAAACAGCCGCCTACGTCCTGGTGCCCTCTTGGTCGTTTTATTAACTTGGTGGGCTCCCTGCAAACTGCTTCACCAACATCGATTCCCACAGGGCGTGGGAATTGCCTGCATGTTTTCCTTTTCGTTTAATTTACAACGAGCTTGTGGATTTCGTTCTTTAAAGAGACGATTGAGACCGCTACCATCAAGACAAGTAAAAGCTTAGATACGTCATTTTTCTTATTTCTCGACCTTTCTGCGAAGCCAGAAAAAAAACAGGTACAAGATATCGTCATGGAGGCAACTTCACTGGGGACTTCTCAGCATGCTCTACAACTTTTCAAAGAAGACGTATGCAATACAGTAGTCGATTACGATTTTTCGTAATTAATCCTAACTGGCATAATACCTACAATTAAAAAACAATCTAAGTAGCTGAAGGCAACTACGGAGAATATACCGTTGATCTTAATTGTTTGAAGTGTACAACTCTGCTTTAAAATGAAGCTTTACAGCTCTACCTCCCAATGGGTCTGTCATTTCCGTAGGCAAAGACTCGGGCGGCGCGTGCCGCCTGTGCCGCTGGCTTTCTTGCAGCACCAGCTCACGACGCTTATCTCGGCACATCCGTTACAGCGGCCGTGCCGGCCTTGCGAGGGAAGTAAACAAAAGAACCAGACTGCTCGACTGCGCGTATAGCGTTCACCGTAAGTGTTTCTTCGTTCAGAAGTTGCTGTTGCCGGGAAGCAGCAACTGTATCATACGAAACATGAAGTGACGTAACTAACCTTGCCTATGCAAAAAAAGAAGCCGCTTGACAACTTATTTTTGTTGTGACAGTGCTATGGGAAGGCTACGTACAGTGGGGACTCTTTATGAGCAGCGTGCGCACGAGGCGTGGAGAAAGTGTGGTTAAGTGCATTTCTCTTCTGTCCCACTTTTCGCAGGTGCACGAAGTAGCGGTGTGAGCCAAATCATAGGCAGTTAAAACTTTTTAATTTAAGTTAGGTAAGGTGCATGTGAATGTTGGCATGAGAATAATTTTGAGCTACGTTGGAAAGGGCAATCGTTCTAGTTGTCGTTTACAGCTTCGCTGTTGAACCACCGATCTGAATTTTTTTTACAGCTATGCTGTGAAGGGGTATTTTGCCCACTGTCGTGTCCACGTATAGAAAAAAAATTCCGAATATAGTGCAATGCCGGCACGGCCCGCGGTGGAGGTGACGCAGATGTCAAGCACTCCCCACTCGTGGGCCGATCTCGGAGATAGCGTAATACCGGCCCGAGCCGCGATGGAGGTTAAGCAGGCTTTAAGCACTCCCCATACGTGGGCCGATCCCGAAGATAGTCAAATGCCAGGCCGACCCTCGGCGGAGATGCAGTTCGCCTTAAAGGGGCCCACATGCACAGCTTGGCTGGTCATCCTACTTCACAGAGTGGAATGGCACTGAGTATTGTTAAACTTTGTTTCAAGCTACGTCAGCACGTAGTGCATATCCGACAAAGCTTAATTTACCAACACCAAACCGTGGTGATCTTGGCAAAGGAAACTTTCTTTTAAAAACACACATGCTATTTAACTTAAAAGATTAATAATGTTAAAAAAATGTTCTCGCAGAAACTCCTGTGGAGCTTTTTCAGTATGCCTAAGCATTTGTACCACTTGCTAATCTTTGAGCAGCCAATTGTCATTATCAATTTCATCAAATTTGATCCGGCGCGTAGGAAGATTTATTTACCCTTATCAGTCGTTATCAACCTTAACTGGCTACATTAGACCTTTATCAACCGTGTTTAGTCCTGAATGGACTAAATCCGACCCTTATCAACCCTTATCAACCCTTATCGGTCGTTATCAACCTTATTGCAATCCATAAGATGCCTATCAAGCTTGGTATTTTCCTACCAAGCTTATCAGACATGATCCGGCCCTTATGAAATTTTATCGTTATTTATAAACCCTTATCGGCTATTGTCAACCTTATAATTACTCCAGCCTATTAACCCCTTATCCATACGCGTCGAGTCATTATCAACCGTGATGAGACCCATATAACCCCTCATCCCTCCTAACAATCCTTATGAAGTCATTGACTGGCTATCTGTCTGTGTTGTGCGACGCGAACCGCATGAGCCAGAGACCGGAGGCATTTCGGCTGGGGAGGGAACACTGAAGGCGCATCACGCGACCACCGAATAAATGCATTGGTGATGTAGCGTATTTGGCATTAAATTTTGCCAAAATCACAATTTCGCAAATATCTACAGTTCTGTAAGTGGGGTCTACGTGTGGTTCTTGAGATGACTTTCATTCCAGCATCACGAAATCTTTCAAGAAAGCCTTCATAGAAATTGTTCTCCTTTGGAATTCGGCTTCTGAGCGTGGAAATGTAGGTTCCTAACTCACCACTCTCAATGTTTTTCCTTAGGAATTTGTTCTGACTTTCTTTTTTAACATTAACTTCTCTATTGCGTTTCGTCATATTTGATGGACGGACAGGTTTCTTCGTTTGGGTTGGCATTTCTATGCCTGCCCATATGAAATGTACGTGCATACGATGGGCGAAAGGGCCTCGGCCCAAATTGGAAAGGCAAAGTACTGGAACACACCTATTGGTATGGCCTCCCTGACTGTTACTCGTCGTGCTTGCTCAGTGGCTATGGTGTTGGGCTGCTCAGCACCAGGTCGCGGGATTGAATCCCGGCCGCGGTGGCCGCGTGTCGACGGAGGTGAAATGCGAAAACACCCGTGTACTTAGATTTAGGTTCACGTTAACGAACCCCAGGTGGTCGAAATTTCTGGAGTCCTCCACTACGGCGTGCCTCGTAATCAGAAATTGGCTTTGGCACGTAAAACCGAATAATTTTTCCCGGACGTATAAATTATTCGTTCTCCAGCTGAACACGCTTTAGCTGCGGCTGTGTCACATTCCGATGGGCGCTAAGTGCAAATGCAGATGTTTTCTGAGCATTGGATCCATAATGAACCCGAAGTAGATTACAGGAAGTCTTTTAATTGAGGCAAAGAAGATCTGAGCAGAGCTGGATTGGCCAAAACCTCCTACATGAATACAACAATCAAGTCCTGGCCCTCAGTCCCCAGCCGCTGCGAAGCAACTGACTACAGCGGTGGTAAGACCTGTGACACAGCAGAGGGTGCTAAATACCTGGGTCCGAACAGGCCGCCATTGGAATCTGAACGTCGCAACGTTCAACGCGAGAACGTTATCTAGTGACGCGAGTCTAGCAGTGCTATTGGAGGAATTAGAAGGCAGTAAATTGGATGTAATAGCGCACAGTGAAGTTAGGAGGACAAAAGAAACATATACAGTGCTAAAAAGCGGGAATGTCCTGTGCTACCGGGGCTCAGTGGAGAAACGACAACTAGGAGTCGGATTCCTGATCAATAAGGATACAGGTGGTAAAATACAAGAATTCTATAGCATTAACGAGAGGGTGGCAGGTCTTGCAGTGGAAATTAATAACAGGTACAAATTGAAGGTCGTACAGGCCTACGCCCCTAAATCCAGTCATGATGACCAGGAAGTCGAAAGGTTCTATGAATACGTGGAATCGGTGATGGATAAAGTCAAAACAAAATACACTATACTGATAGGCGACTTCAATACCAGGGTAGGCAGAAGCAGGCTGGAGACAAGTCAGTGGGGGAATGTGGCATAGGCTCTAGGAATAGCAGGGGAGAGTTATTAGTAGAGCTTCCAGAACAGAATAATATGCGGATATTGAATACCTTCCTCCGCAAGCGGGATGGAAAAAAAGTGAACGAGGAGGAGCCCGAATGGCGAGACTAGAAATAAAATAGACCTTGTACTCTACGTTACCCTGGCACCATACAAGATGTGTATGGGCCTTCGTCAAGCTGTTCGTACAGCTTTTAGCCCAGGTGACCATCCAGATATTTGCTGGAGAATAAAATATGATTTGATTTCATTTGATGTAGTCGCGCACGGCAAGGTGCGCTGCAGTGACCGTAGGATGGTAAGAACTCGAATTAGCCTAGACTTGAGGAGGGAACGGAAGAAAGTGGCACATAAGAAGCCGATCAATAAGGTACCGGTAAGAGGGAAAATAGAGGAATTCCAGATCAAGATGCAGCACAGGTATTCGGCTTTAACTCAGGAAGAGGATCTTAGTGTTGAAGCAATGAACTACAATCTTCTGGGCATCATTAAGGAGTGTGTAATGGAAGTCGGTGGTAACTCCGTTAGACAGGACACCAGTAAGCTTTCGCAGGAGGCGAAAGATCTGATCAAGAAACGCCAATATATGAAAGCCTCTAACCCTACAGCTAGAATAGAACTGGCAGAACTTTCGAAGTTAATCAACAAGCGTCAGACAGCTAACATAAGGAAGTATAATATGGATAGAATTGAACATGCTCTTAGGAACGGAGGAAGCCTAAAAGCAGTGAATAAGAAACTAGCAATTGGCAAGAATCAGATGTTTGCTTTTAGAGACAAAGCCGGCAATATCATTACTAATATGGATGAGATAGTTCAAGTGGCTGAAAAGTTCCATAGAGATTTATACAGTACCAGTGGCACCCACGATGATAATGGAAGAGAGAACAGTGTAGAGGAATTTGAAACCCCACAAGTAACGCCGAAGAAGTAAACGAAGCCTTGGGAGCTATGCAAAGGGGGAACGCAGCTGGGGAGGATCAGGTAATAGCAGATTTGTTGAAGGAAGGTGGGCAGATTGTTCTAGAGAAACTGGCCACCCTGTATACGCTATGCCTCATGACTTCGAGCGTACCGGAATCTTGGAAAAACGCTAACATAATCCTAATCCATAAGAAAGGGGACGCCAAAGACTTGAAAAATTATAGACCGATCAGCTTACTGTCCGTTGCCTACAAACTATTTACTAAGGTAATCGCAAATAGAATCAGGAACACCTTAGACTTCTGTCAAGCAAAGGACCAGGCAGGATTCCGTAAAGGCTACTCAACAATAGATCATATTCACACTATCAATCAAGTGATAGAGAAATGTGCGGAATATAACCAACCCTTATAAATAGCTTTCATTGATTACGAGAAAGCGTTTGATTCTGTCGAAACCTCAGCAGTCATAGAGGCATTACGGAATCAGGGTGTAGACGAGCCGTATGTAAATACACTGAAAGATATCTATAGCGGCTGCACAGCCACCGTAGTCCTCCATAAAGCAAGCAAAAAAATCCCAATAAAGAAAGGCGTCAGGCAGGGAGATACGATATCTCCAATCCTATTCACAGCGTGTTTACAGGAGGTATTCAGAGACCTGGATTGGGAAGAATTGGGGATAAAAGTTAATGGAGAATACCTTAGTAACTTGCGATTCGCTGATGATATTTCCTTGCTTAGTAACTCAGGGGACCAATTGCAATGCATGCTCACTGACTTGGAGAGGCAAAGCAGAAGAGTGGGTCTAAAAATTAATCTGTAGAAAACTAAAGTAATGCTTAACAGTCTCGGAAGAGAACAGCAATTTACAATAGGCAGCGAGGCACTGGAAGTCGTAAGGGAATACATCTACTTAGGGTAGGTAGTGACGGCGGATCCGGATCATGAGACGGAAATAATCAGAAGTATAAGAATGGGCTGGGGTGCGTTTGGCAAGCATTCTCAGATCATGAACACCAGGTTGCCATTATCCCTCAAGAGAAAAGTATATAATAGCTGTGTCTTACCAGTACTCACCTACGGCGCAGAAACCTGGAAGCTTACGAAAAGGGTTCTACTCAAATTGAGGACGACGCAACGAGCTATGGAAAGAAGAATGATAGGTGTAACGTTAAGGGATAAGAAAAGGGCAGATTGGGTGAGGGAACAAACGCGAGTTAATGACATCTTAGTTGAAATCAAGAAAAAGAAATGGGCGTGGGCAGGACATGTAATGAGGAGGGAAGATAACCAATGGTCATTAAGGCTTACGGACTGGATCCCAAGGGAAGGGAAGCATAGCAGGGGGCGGCAGAAAGAAAGTTAAGTGGGCGGATGAGATTAAGAAGTTTGCAGGCATGGCATGGCCACAATTAGTACATGACCCGGGTTGTTGGAGAAGTATGGGAGAGGCGTTTGCCCTGCAGTGGGCGTAACCAGGCTGATGATGATGATGAAATACGAAAAAGCGTTTGGTTTTGTCGAAACAGCAGCAGTCATAGAGGCATTGCTGAATCGCGGTGCAGACGAGCCGTATGTAAAAATACTGCAAGTTATCAATAGCGGCCCCACAACCACCGTAGTCCTCCATCAAGAAAGCAACAACATCCCAATAAAGAAAGGCGTCAGGCAGGGAGATACGATCTTTCCAATGCTATTCACAGCGTGTTTCGGGAGGTATTCAGAGACCTGGATTGGGAAGAATTGGGGTTAAGAGTTATTGGAAAATACCTTAGTAACTTGTGATGCGGGTGATAATATTGCCTTGCTTAATAACTCAGGGGACCAATTGCAATGCATGCTCACTGACCTGGAGAGGCAAAGCAGAAGGGCGGGCCTAAAAATGAATCTGCAGAAAGCTAAAGAAATGTTTAACAGTCTCGGAAGAGAACAGCAGTTTACGATAGTTAGCGAGGCACTGGAAGTGGTAAGGGAAGACACCTACTTAGGACAGGTAGTGACCGCGGATTCGGATCACGAGACTGAAATAATCAGAAGAATAAGAATGGGCTGGGGTGCGTTTGGCAGGCATTCTCAGATCATGAACAGCAGGTTGCCATTATCCCTCAAGAGAAAAGTGTATAACAGCTGTGTCTCTCACGTACGGGGAAGAAACCTGGACGCTTACGAAAAGGATTCTACTCAAATTGAGGACGAGGCAACGAGCTATGGAAAGAAGAATGATGGGTGTAACGTTAAGGGATAAGAAAAGAGCATATTGGGCGAGGGAGCAAACACGAGTTAATGACATCTTAGTTGAAATCAAGAAAAAGAAATGGGGGGGGGGCATGGGCAGGACATTTAATGAGGAGGGAATATAACCGATGGTCATTAAGGGTTACGGACTGGATTCCAAGGGAAGCGAAGCGTAGCAGGGGGCGGCAGAAAGTTATGTGCGCGGACAAGATTAAGAAGTTTGCAGAGACAACATGGCCACAACTAGTACATGACCGGAGTGGTTGAAGTATGGGAGAGTCCTTTGCACTGCAGTGGGCGTAACCAGGCAGATAAGAATAATGATGATGATGAATGCAGATCTGATGCAAGAAGACTGCTTAGGCAACTACTGTATCGCGTAATGACTATGTGTGAGGAAATCGGGTGCGTGCGTTCGCAGATATTCAGAAACAATGATACCGTAAAATAGTTTGTGGCACATGTAATCATGATTATATAGAGCGTTCACGTGTGTCAGTAAATCATTGAAACACAACAGATGTTTGTATTGCGCGATCGGCATGCGCACATTGCCTCATCAGACTTGAGGAATCACTGTAAAGCTAACAAAATAATGAAAAGAATAATTATATACGTGTCGCACAGCATATTATGGTTTAAGAACAGTATACTGCATCTGCTACACGTTTCTGCAGGAATTGTTTTTAGAGAAAGAAACAAAACAGCCTGATCGAATGGAAACTGCCGTTTGAGAAAAAAAACACTAGGGTTAAATTACGAAGCCAAAAGAATGCGTTGAAAGAAATTATAACATTTCTAAATACGATGTAGCATTACCGCTGATTAAAGTCTTTATAAAAATAAACGGCCATTTCTAACGCAACGTATAATGCGTCTTCAGTACTAAGTATTAGGGTTTCCGACCTTTTCTCTGTCAACCTATATTTTCAAGAGAGCGAAAGAAAAGCCTAAAGGCAAGTAGGCAGTCAGCACAGTTCATGAGACTATGTTTCCAGATAAACTTATTAGAAATAGATCACGTGAGAGTGTCTGAAGATATGGAAAAGTCGGCGACTCGCAGGTTCTCTTAGCAACATTTGAAGGATTGAAAGAGTTACGAGAGCCTAGGTAATTTTAAAGCGAGTGACTTTCATTGACTCTTTCGCATGGTTTCATGGTCGATGACTGGTGTTCGGACGGTGACCGCCGATACAAAGGCTGCGATGGAAAGAACGTTCACGGAACCGAATTCGTTTTGCAGTGACGTGTGTGCTGTCCATCTTTACTACCGCTATGGATGTGTGATTTCCCGGCTGTGTTCTCCACGCAATGAAACAACAAACCGTACCTAAATATCCTCCCTGCAACAAAACTGCACAAGTCATGCGCGCCATACGCTTAACAGAGCGAATAGCTTTCTTTGATCGTTCGGCTGTTCGCTTACATTGAAAGCGATAAGCTCCGCGCAATACGTCACTGTTTAAGTCGCGTCTCTGAATCTAGATCAATGACGTAATTATTCGTACCCCTGCAGAGTATGCACCCGCATACGCAAAACGGTTTCAACAAGTTCTTTTGCTAAGCATGCCGCTTAGCGTGCGCCCAGCCAGCACACGTAACGAGGAAGAAGCCGGACTCACCGCCGCGAGCTTGGAACTGGCCACGCTGAGGAACGCCTTGACGGCCGTGTACACGGAGCACACGGGCACGCTCAGCGTCGGGTACGGCGAGCACAGGATTTTGTTCTCGATGCGCCCCTTCAGCATCGTGGCGTCTGGGCACGCGAGACGAGGCACATTTACTCGGCGCTCAGTCGTCAACTATTAATGCTATTATAGTAGTACATAGCCCACTATTAATAGCAAAGAACTTGCTTCACCGTAATGCGTTGTCTGTAGTTGACCACGTTCTATCGTCTGTTGCAGATTGAACAAACGAGCGAAAGTTGCCAAAAAGATATCTCTAGCAGCCGATATTCTTTGGTTGAAAATAAATAAAATAGCCGACAATGTCAAGTGTTCAATAAGCTAGGCGAGAATGCAGACGTGAGGATGGTCGCCATGGTGGCAGAACAGAAAAGCGTCGCATGCGTAAGGTCGTTAACGGGCTCCCAACTGCAACAAGTTATCTTCTCGTCCACTTTCATTTCATTTTACCGTATGAATATTGTCATCTTCGACGTAAACGTCAGGTTATATTTCCCTAATATCCTAACTGGTTTAACCTTCTATTTTCTTTGTCTGGCTGTCGTTTCGCATTATTGAAAGTGATAACATTTTATCACATGTAGTACTGTTATTCCACCGCCGTATGACAAAATCTTTACGCGAACGCTTTACTTAAGAGTTGCACTACTAGTCAAAACTATTATAAACAACAGCAAAAGAAGACTTTCAGTTACACTATGAGCACATCATGGTTGCTTGATATTGGCACTGCACTTGTTTATCTTTCTCCGATGACCACTTTTTACCGGATAAGAAATGTCAAACGTTGTCACTTGGCGCAGTAGGCTCCTGCATGTCTCGGAAGTTGCACGATCGTTATCGATGGTTCTTTCCTTTGGCCGTTGTCACTGAACCTTGCATTATCTGATCGTATGTGCTGCACGAATTGCGTAGTACTCTCTGGAAGTCACGCTGGTACCAGCGATTACGCCACAAGCTTAGACGAGCCATGCATAAAAACCGACGCGCTTGACCCGCTAGTGAACATTTCGACAACCGCCGACTGTGTTCGGCGCTATCGTTGTGCTTTGAGTGCCACTTTTTTGTGCGTGGACACAGGTACGCCTGGAATCGCGGACAATCTTCTGTGCCTGCGAAGAGAAAGCTAGGGGCGCGTGCTGCTGCAAAGTCGTTACCGCGCCAAGTATTCCGGCAGCGTTTGACAGTGCTTCTGGTTGTTCTGGACACACCCGGCCTCGGAAACTCAGCTGCTCCGGTGGATGGATGTATGGATGGATGTTATGAGCGTCCCCTTTGGAACGGGGCGGTGGGCTGCGCCACCACGCTCCTGCCATTACACCGACCAACATCCCTCCCAAGTCAAAAAAGTAAAAAAAAAACACTATGAACTCCCACAACCACACTTTCCGACCCCCCATTGCGAACTTTGCCCTTGTACGTCTCCGTTTTCTGTCTTTTCCTTACTTTTAAAGCGGAAGCTTTACTGGCCACGAACTTGCGATTTCGCCGTGCCCGTGCTCCGAGGAGGCACATGACGATCACTGTTCGCCTCGGCGCGCTTCGCCAGCAGCGTCGCATACCTGATATAAAGTCTGAAGATTGAAAAGGAGAGCTCGCATGCGCCGCAACCACAGTTGAGGCGGCAGTATGCTCAGCGACAATTCTGATAAGCAGGAGGAAGCCTGGAATCGACATCGGAACGAGATGAAGAGGAAACGAATCGCCCAGGAAACAGACGAACAGCGCGCCGAACGACTGGCTAAACGCTGCAACATAGCTAGACCACCAGGCTAACCTGGACTTGCAATCAAGATTAACCAAAAAAATTATGGCGTTTTACGTGCCGAAACCACTTTCTGATTACGAGGCACGACGTAATAGGGGACTCCGGAAATTTGGACCACCTGGGGTTCTCTAACGTGCACCTCAAGATTAACCAAGGCTAACCATGTGATGCCTTAGCTTTCGCTACGTATATACTGGCATACCCAAGCTAATAAACTGCCAATTTTTCTTCCACCATTCATCCAATCGCCCCTTGCTAATCTCTACTGCGGACACGTTTACTTTTCCACGGATCTCGCTGAACCCAAGGGCTTCAAGTACGCCAGTCGTGCCTAAATCGACCGCTTGGCAGATGTCTTCACATTCTAATAAAACATGCTCCATCGTTTGCCTAGCTTAATCGCAGCAAGCACATGCTTCTTCTTCCTTCTTGTATCTCGCTTTATAGGTGTGTGTTCTAAGGCATCCTGATCTCGCTTCGAAAAGTAATGAGCTTCCCTTTGAGTTATCGTAAATTGTTTCTTTCCTGATTTCGTTTTTTCGTCTTAAGTTGTTACTCATGGCAGGTTTCTTTTCCGTTGCCGCCACCCATGAGATTATTTCAGCCTCTCTGACTTTCCGCTTGACGTTATTTCGGGCTGTGTTGCCCTACAGGCCGCATACTAGCTGGTAAGCTTCCTAGTTCTTTTCCTGCACTGTGAATCAATGTTTTTTCCTGTACAGATACCTAAACACTCTCCCAGCCCATTCACTTTCTTCCATTCGCGTTTATGTATTATCTCAGTAATTGCCGATGGGAAAACCGCGCGAACAATTTTCATGTGCAGACACGATACGCTTTTTCTTTTTCTGGAAAGGAGCATCGCAGGTGTCCATTATGCAGATTTTTTCAGTTCGGGTTTATTACACAAACGAGTGCCCAGTAGGTATGACTTAGTGCCTTAAGTGACGATGACCAAAACGTGAACAAGGTGAAAGCAGGAGCCAACGTTTCGACAAGTGGACTAGTTTTCTTCAAGGCGACGTACGCTTTCCTCGCCACAATATATTTTTTTTATTTTTTTTATTTATTTATTTAGGAATACTGTAGTCCTCACTTGAGGGCCATTACAGGAGAGGAAAAAAAAATTTCAACACCGACAATACAACGTTATACATCATTGTCAAACACAAATTACAGGCAGGATGAACAAATATACACAGAACAGCAGTATTCATGATCACTTCTTAATTAAACCGTTGTCTGTAATACAATTCCAATAGACTATAAAATTTGTTAGCATCTTGTGCTGTTATAGTGCAGTCCGGAAGGCCATTCCATATATTAATACATGAAGGAAAGAACGAATATTCAAAACCATCAAGGCGTGTTTTATAAGGCTGTACACAAGCACTGTGGTTTAAACGCGCACTGTGTTTTAAAGGAGGGCGAATGTATGTTTCTTTCTTTATTCTTATTTGATTTCTGGTTATCTGGAAAAATAATTTCATGCGTTGTTTTTCTCGTCGTGTTTCTAGCAATTCCAAGTCACAACATTTCAACATGTGTGTTACAGAATCGGCTCTCCGATAACGCGAACAAACAAAACGCACCGCGGTTCTCTGAATTTTTTCGAGTTTATCTCGTAAGTACAGTTGGTGAGGGCTCCAAACTGAGGAGGCGTACTCCAAAACCGGGCGAACAAATGTTTTGTACGCAATGAGTTTCAAATGTGTTGGTGCATGCTGCAACTTTTTTCTTAAAAAGAAGAGTTTCCTGTAAGCCCTAGAGCAGACCTCCTCCACTTGGGGGCGCCAGCACAAGTCATGATTAATGATCACCCCCAAGTACCTAAAGCTACGTACATTCAACAAAGAGTTGTCACCAATTTTATAGTCAAAGGAAGGCACAGTTTTCTTTCTTGTTATATGAGCAAACGTCGATTTCGAATAATTTATCACCATTCCCCAATTTATGCACCAGTCATGTAAACCTTGGAGGCACCGATTAATTTTCCTTTGGTCGGTTTTATCTGCCACAGTCGTATAAAGAAAACAATCGTCGGCAAACAGTTTCATTTTAACAGGTGATTCCAGAACACTGGAAATATTGACACGTGTACTTATCTTTATCGGGCGACCACGTTTCGCCACCTAACAAATGTAATCGCACAGCGCGGGACGCGCCTGCATGTATCCGAAGTTTCTGGATAGTTATAGATACTTCTACCCGGCTATCTGTTGTCGCCGAACGTTGTGTTATCTGATTTCATCGTGTGACGCGAATGGTGTAGAACTTTGTGGAAGGTACGCGGGTCCGAACGATTAGTCTGGAACATTCGACGACTGCTGTATAAAAGCCGACGCGCTTGACTCGCTGATCAGATTTCCGACGATCGCCGACCGTGTTCGCCGCTATCGTTGTGCTATAAGTGTAGCCTGTTTTGTGGGCACAGGTTCGCCCAACAAAAGCTAGTTTTGTATTCCACCGTACTGCTTCTTTCTTCACAGTCACTACCACGTGACATCTGGTGGAGGTGCTTTGCGTTCATGTACCGGACGCCCCCACAAAGCCGTGACCCAAGCCCGTACTCGGAAGACGCCAACGTCGCCAAGAACCAGCGAGGTAGCCGCAGGCTGCAAGGACTGCCCCCGGAGCACGGACTTTTGCCTGATACGACTAGGAAGATGGCCACTAAGTCCACCCCAATGGCAGCCCCAGCGTCACCCGTCGTGCTGCAGCAGCCCAGGGAGTCTCCGACTTTCCGCGGTTCAACTTTCGAGGCCCCGGAAAGCTGGCTTGAGACGTACGAGAGAGTCGCTACCTTTAACAACTGGAACAGCGACGACAAACTGCGATATGTCTCCTTCGCTTTGGAAGACGCGGCCAGGACGTGGTTTGAGAACCGAGAAGCCACCTTAACGACCTGGGAACTTTTCCGAAGCGGCTTCCTGCAGACATTCGCAAGCGTCGTACGCCGAGAACGAGCCCAAGCGCTATTAGAAACCCGCGTGCAGCTACCTAATGAGACGACCGCGATCTCCACGGAAGAAATGAGCCGTCTCTTCCGCCACGCCGACCCTGAAATGCCCGAGGAGAAGAAAGTCCGCCTGCTGATGCGTGGTGTGAAGGAGGAACTTTTTGCCGGAATGGTACGAAGCCCACCGAAGACCGTCGACGAGTTTCTTCGCGAGGCCACCAGCATCGAGAAGACACTCGAGATGCGAAACCGGCAATTCGACCGCCGCACAAACTCGACAAACTACGCCGGAGTTCAATCACTGGCCACCAACGACCTGCGCGAGACTATCCGAGCGGTCGTGCGGGAGGAGCTACAAAAGCTGTTCCCACCATCACAGCCTCAAGTGGCTTCAATTGCCGACGCCGTCCGTGAGGAGCTCCAACAACAACTTGGAGTAGCCCCTGTATCGCCCCAGCCTGAGCCGCAAGCGATGACCTACGCCGCCGTCGCACGCCGTCAAGGTCCCCCTCCACGACCGCGCCAGGGCCCTGTCACGCCGCAGTTCCGTCGTCCGCCGCCGCCAGCGCCAGCACGACCACCCGTCGCCCAGCGCACCTACGCGAGGAAGACGGACATTTGGCGCGCTCCTGACCACCGCCCGCTCTGCTACCACTGCGGAGAAGCGGGGCACATCTACCGCCGATGCCCATACCGCGACTTGGGACTGAGAGGGTTCGCCGTCAACGCGCCGCGTCCACAGCTTGGAGAGCGCCCACGTGACATCGCAGACTACCTCGCCGCTACTCAGTGGAGCCCTCGGCGGCCGTCCCGTTCGCCATCACCAGGCCGCTACCTGTCGCCGCAGCGCCGACCATACACTGGCCCAGTCCGGGGCCGGTCAGCGAGCCCATATCCGGAAAACTAAAAGCAGCAACCGATGGAGGTGCGGTTGCTGTTCGTCGAACTGACGAAGATCCTCCGCCGCCGACGAAGACACCGACGAAACTACCTCGACGACATAACGACACGCCGCCGTCCCGACGAAATCAGGAAGCCAAGACTACACCGACGAAAGAAGACTTGACGTCGCGACGTACCAGCTTCAGTTCAACACGACGCAGCCGTGATCCGACGCCAAGACCCAACTGCAACGCAAGACAAAGAACCACCGACCTCGATGTGCTTCTAGACGGCCACGCAGTCACCGCCTTAGTCGACACAGGCGCCGATTACTCAGTCATGAGTGGACACATCGCCGTCCAGTTGAAGAAGGTTAAGACTGCATGGGAAGGCCCTCAAATTCGGACCGCTGGAGGACACCTGATTACGCCGACAGGAATGTGCACGGCAAGAATTACCATGCGCGACCGGACTTACCCTGTCACCTTCGTTATCCTCCAACAGTGTTCACGAGACGTCATTCTCGGCATGGACTTCCTCAACCAACACGGCGCAGTCATCGACCTGAAGTCGAAGTCAATAACGCTGTCGCAAGATCATGCGATACCGCCGGAGAGCCCTCGTAGTCACCACGCCTTGAGTGTGCTCGAACATCACGTGAGCATCCCGCCTCGCTCCAGCATTTTTATTTCGGTCGGCACCGAAACACCCGCTGACGTAGAAGGCGTCATCGAAGGCGACCAACGTCTACTGCTAGACCGTGAAATTTGCGTCGCAAGAGGGATCGCTCGACTGCACGGAGGACACACGAAAGTGTTGCTGACAAACTTCAGCCAGGAGTTCAAGCACATCAACAAGGGCAGGACGATCGCATACATCGAGGAAATTCTGGAAAACAGCAATGCGTTTGTCCTCTCTGATTCTGCCGTATCTACCCCGACGACCGTAGTTCCCGAGCCAGACGTCGACATAAATCCAAGTCTCCCCACGATTAAGCAACAACAGCTCAGAAGTCTACTTCGACAATACAAAGAGTGCTTTTCGACGTCATCAAGGATTCCACGAACCCCAGTCGCAAAGCATCGCATAATAACCGAAGAGGGCACTCGACCTCTCCGCCAGAGCCCATACCGAGTTTCGACGCGAGAACGTGAAGCTATAAGGCACCAAGTCGACGAAATGCTGCGCGACGACATCATCCAGCCGTCCAAAAGCCCGTGGGCATCTCCTGTAGTCTTGGTGGAAAAAAGGACGGAACCCTGCGTTTCTGCGTCGATTATCGTCGTCTGAACAAGATCACGAAGAAGGACGTCTACCCCCTCCCACGGATAGACGACGCACTGGATCGGCTCTGCAACGCTAAATACTTCTCGTCAATGGACCTCAAGTCTGGCTATTGGCAAATAGAAGTCGACGAAAGAGATCGCGAAAAGACTGCCTTCGTCACCCCAGACGGCCTCTACGAGTTCAAGGTTATGCCATTCGGACTGTGCTCGGCGCCTGCAACGTTCCAGCGCGTGATGGACACAGTTTTAGCAGGATTGAAGTGGCAGACCTGTCTCGTTTACTTGGATGACGCCGTCGTCTTCGCCGGAAATTTCGACGATCACCTGAGGCGGCTTGCGACAGTACTAGAGGCCATCAAGTCATCAGGGCTCACTCTGAAGCCGGAAAAGTGTCGATTCGCTTACGATGAGCTTTTGTTCCTAGGCCACGTCGTCAGCAAATCAGGAGTACGCCCCGACCCACAGAAGATAGCTGCCATTGCAAAATTCCCGCAGCCAACCGACAAGAAGGCAGTGCGCAGATTCCTTGGCATGTGTGCCTACTGTAGGCGCTTTGTCATGGACTTTTCACGCATCGCGGAGCCGCTAACACGTCTAACCAAATGTGATGTCGAGTTCAAGTGGGAAACGCCGCAGGCCAAGGCATTTCAAGAACTCAAACGACGGATGCAGTCGCCGCCGGTACTTGCACACTTCGACGAGGACGCCGATACCGAAATCCACACTGACGCCAGTAGCCTAGGCCTCGGTGCCGTCCTAGTCCAGAGGAAAGAAGGACTTGAACGGGTGATATCGTATGCTAGCCGGTCGCTGTCAAAAGCGGAAAGCAATTATTCTACGACTGAAAAGGAATGCCTCGCCATCATTTGGGCTACAGCTAAATTCCGCCCTTACCTCTATGGCAGGCCATTCAAAGTCGTCAGCGACCACCATGCATTGTGTTGGCTAGCTAACTTAAAGGAGCCTTCACGACGGCTGGCGCGGTGGAGCCTCAGACTACAAGAATATGACGTCACGGTAATATACAAGTCCGGAAGAAAACACTCCGACGCCGACTGCTTATCACGCGCCCCCATCGATCCCCCGCAGCAAGACGACGAGGACGACGACGCCTTCCTTGGGATAATAAGCGCGGAAGACTTCACTAAACAGCAACGAGCAGACCCGGAGCTAAAAGGCCTCGTCGAGTATTTGGAAGGGAACACCGACGTTGTCCCTAGGGCATTTAAGCGCGGGTTGTCTTCGTTCACGCTACAAAACAACCTGCTCGTGAAGAAGAACTTCTCACCAGTCCGCGCCAGCTACCTTCTTGTTGTACCGTCAGCGCTGCGTCCAGAAATACTGCACGCCCTACACGACGATCCAACCGCTGGGCACCTCGGGTTCTCCCGAACGCTGTCGCGAATACAGGAAAGGTATTACTGGCCCCGTCTGACCGCCGACGTCGCCCGTTACGTCAAGACATGCCGAGACTGTCAACGACGCAAGACACCACCGACAAGGCCAGCAGGATTACTACATTCGATCGAGCCTCCCCGCCGACCATTCCAGTAGATTGGGATGGATTTGTTGGGGCCGTTTCCGATGTCAACATCCGGGAATAAGTGGATCTTCGTGGCGACGGACTATCTCACCCGCTTTGCTGAAACTAAAGCTCTACCAAAAGGCAGCGCAGCCAAAGTGGCGAAATTTTTCGTCGAGAACATCCTGCTGCGACATGGTGCTCCAGAAGTCCTCATCACCGACAGAGGAACGGCTTTTACAGCAGAGCTCACCCAGGCCATTCTGCAGTACAGCCAGACAAGCCACAGGAGGACAACTGCCTACCATCCGCAGACGAATGGTCTCACGGAGCGCCTGAACAAGACCCTCGCCGACATGCTAGCAATGTATGTCGACGTCGAGCACAAGACGTGGGACGCGGTCCTGCCGTATGTAACCTTCGCTTACAACACGGCGGTGCAAGAAACAACACAGATCACGCCGTTTAAGCTGGTTTACGGCAGGAACCCGACGACTACGCTCGACGCCATGCTGCCCCACGTCACTGACGAAGAGAATGTTGACGTCGCTAGCTATCTCCAGCGCGCCGAAGAAGCCAGACAGCTCGCCCGCCTGCGGATCAAGAACCAACAGAGGACCGACAGCCGACACTACAACCTCCGACGACGCTTCGTCGAGTACCAGCCCGGCGACCGAGTTTGGGTTTGGACACCGATACGCCGACGAGGACTGAGTGAGAAACTATTGCGCCGCTATTTCGGACCCTACAAGGTCATTCGACGTATTGGCGCACTGGACTATGAGGTCGTGCCAGACGGAATTTCGCATTCACAGCGGCGCCGCGCACGATCTGAAGTGGTCCACGTGGTGCGTCTGAAACCCTTTTACGGACGCTGACGAACTTCCTTATTTTGTTGTTTTCTTTGCTACGGGTGTTTTTGCTTATTTCGTTTGTATGCAGCATCGGGTCGATGCTTTCTTTAAGAGGGGGGGTATTGACACGTGTACTTATATTTATCGGGTGACCACGTTTCGCCACCTAACAAATGTAATCGCACAGCGCGGGACGCGCCTGCATGTATCCGAAGTTTCTGGATAGTTATAGATACTTCTACCCGGCTATCTGTTGCCGCCGAACGTTGTGTTATCTTATTTCATCGTGTGACGCGAATAGTGTAGAACTTTGTGGAAGGTACGCGGGTCCGAACGATTAGTCTGGAACATTCGACGACTGCTGTATAAAAGCCGACGCGCTTGACTCGCTGATCAGATTTCCGACGATCGCCGACCGTGTTCGCCGCTATCGTTGTGCTATAAGTGTAGCCTGTTTTGTGGGCACAGGTTCGCCCAATAAAAGCTAGTTTTGTATTCCACCGTACTGCTTCTTTCTTCACCGTCACTACCACGTGACAATATCATTGATGTAAATCAAGAACAAAAGCGGCCCCAATACCGACCCTTGTGGAACCCCTGACAATACTTCTAGTGGATCAGACATGATGTTTTCAATCCGGACGGATTGTACACGACCGCTCAAATAGGCTGCAATCCAGTTCACAATGTCTGGAGCAATACCTGCGTTCTGGATTTTAAAAAGCAATTTACCATGCTTACCATGCGGTACCTTATCAAAGGCCTTTGCGAAATCTATGCAGATAACGTCAATTTGTTCGCAGGCATCCAAAGCTAGATAAAAATCATGAACCGTCTCAATGAGTTGTGATATAGTGGATAATCCGCTTCGAAATCCATGTTGTGATGAAAAGAAAAAGTTATTGGCTTCAAGGAAAAGAATGATATGCTTTGCTACTGCATGCTCTATAAGCTTACAAGTCACAGAAGTAAGCGATATGGGACGATGGTTGCTAACTTGATTTCGACTGCCGGATTTAAAGACCGGAATCACAACACCGCTACGCCAATCTTGAGGTAGTGAACTGGTTTCCAAGGATTTTCTAAAGATTATGGTTAAGTAAAATGACACCCATTCAGCATATCGCCGTAAAAATTCACTTGGGATCCCGTCTGGCCCGCTTGCTTTCTTGGCATCAAGCGTAAGCAATTGTTGAAATATGCCAGCCTGAGTGATTTCTAGGGGGCGCATTGCGCAGGCGCCCAATTCACTGCGCTCATTGTTTCTTTGCTCTGTTCTCGTCTTCGTAAATACTGACTGGAAGAATACGTTGAAGCAGTCTGCTATTTGCGTTTTTTCCGTTATCATTTGAGATCTGCTTTTTATCTGGTGTATCTCTTCTTTTTTATCCCTTAAGTGCATCCAAAACTTTTGTGGCGAAGATCTCGGGAACCCAGGAAGCGTTATGTTAAAGTACTTTTGCTTAGATTCCCGTAACACTAATTTTAGTTGAGCACGCAAATTGGACACCTGGGTTGGGTTTTGTTTGTTTTTGCGTAATCGTTTTATTCTGCGTTTTAAGTGTATTATTTCCCGAGTTATCCATGGGCTATGCTGCTTTGTTTTTTTCATTCGGGTAGGAATAAATTTGTCTACGCAGTGCTTGACGATTCCCTTGAACCGTTGCCACAATTCTTCTACAGATTCACTAGATGACGCAAGTTCAAATTCACTAAATGATAGACTTAAGTTATCTACTATTGTTGTATCGTCTGCCCGTGCGTAGTCGTTTATAAGTTTAAAAGCAGGTAATCGCCGGCGACTGGGTATATCGATTGGTATATCGACAGATATCATTTTGTGGTCCGATATTCCTGGTTCAACTGACACACTATTAGCAGCTATTTTGCAAGATAGGAACACAAGGTCTAACAATGACTTAGAATATAAAGTTTCTCGTGTATTTTCTTCAACAATTTGCCGTAAATTATGATAAATCATAATTTCCAGTAGTTTTTCAGCACTCGAAACTTCCGTATGTCCGGGCGAGAGAGTTTTCCAGTTTATGTGGGGTAAATTAAAATCTCCAGTCATTATTAGCCTTGTATTATTATTCAAATGAGTGCACAAAAAAGCGTTTAATTCGTCCAGGAACTCAGGCGTGGTAGCAGGGGCCCTGTATATGCCTCCCACTATGAACGCAACGCCGTTTAATGAGATTTTTCACCACACTGCCTCTGAAAGGCTACAGTCTATTCTTTCTGCCCTAACTGATGATTTCGCAGCTACAGCTACGCCCCCACCTCTTGAGCCCCTATCCCATCTGAATATTTTATACCCTGGAGGAACAACACAGTCATCGGGAACTAAACTATTCAACCACGTCTCTGTAATAATAACTACGTGTGGATTATGAGAGAGTAATATAGATTCAAGTTCTGTGATCTTATTTGCAATACTCCGTGCATTCAACAAAAGAAGACGTAGCTATGCGTGCTGCTTAGAATTAGAAGCGCCCTCCGAAGCAGTAGTTGCAGAGAAGCAGTGCAATTTTCGAGCAGTTTTGTCCCTGCTTTGCGCTATTTCCCGACGCTGTCCTCGTGCTTGGTCCCAAGCGTACCATTTGTCTTTTACTTTCAGTTTTTCATGGATCAGGGAAACCTTCACCCCGTTAGCTCTTTCCGAAGCAGCACTTTCCCATAACTTCTTTCGAATTTCCACCGTTTCTGGTGCATAGTCATTGCTGACTGAGTAGGAGGATCCCTTCAGTTTGTAGCAGTTTTTCATCACGTGCTGCTTTTCCTTATAGTCATAGAATCTCATGACAACCGGCCTCCTTTTTCCGTCTTTAATCCTGCCTAGGCGATGTATTCTTTCTATCGTCTTTACCTCGATGCCGAACTTGTCCTGAAATACCTCTTCCATGACAAATTTTTTCAAATCACTGTCTGTTTCAGAGGCACTTTCTTCGACACCAAAAACGAGAAGATTGTTGCGTCTGCTCATGTTTTCATATTCGACCAGTTCTTTGGCTTGTAACCGCACGGTATCCTCAAGAGAATCTATTCTGGCTTTTATTTCCTGGATACCATCTAGTGCATTGGATACTTTGTTTATCTTTGCATTCATTTCGCAAATTTGAACCTTAATGTCGTTCAAACCACTATCAGCCGCAGTCTGGTTATCTAGTATCATCTGCAATAGCTGGGCGGTTGTTGGCCCAGGGTTTTTTTCAATATCACCCGACATTATAAGCAGTAGCAACATCGACCAACAATCGACAACAGTCTGACAAAATCTACGAGGGCACGGCAGAACTAACAGAAAACGGTTGCCGCTACGGTAAGATGGAACTTCATATTGAAAACGAACCTGCAAAAGCAGCAGCAGCGGCTTAGACATGCTGTCCACAGGCTGAGTGCCGTGCCCTCTGAAGTGGCCCGTGTCTCGATGGTCCTTTAATACTGTTGGTGCCGATGACGTCACTCCACGAGGCAGGTGATCCACGAATGCGTAGGCAGTGATTCTGTCGGCGAGATGATGTGGCAAGTGTAGCGTCCGGTCGGTATCGCTTGATGAAGCCAGAGCGGAAAAACGCGGCAGGACCTGCAAAAGCAGCAGCAGCGGCTTAGACATGCTGTCCACAGGCTGAGTGCCGTGCCCTCTGAAGTGGCCCGTGTCTCGATGGTCCTTTAATACTGTTGGTGCCGATGACGTCACTCCACGAGGCAGGTGATCCACGAATGCGTAGGCAGTGATTCTGTCGGCGAGATGATGTGGCAAGTGTAGCGTCCGGTCGGTATCGCTTGATGAAGCCAGAGCGGAAAAACGCGGCAGGACCTGCAAAAGCAGCAGCAGCGGCTTAGACATGCTGTCCACAGGTTGAGTGCCGTTCTAGAGGGGAGAGGGCGTTAGGCGGGAGAGTGGGGCAACGAGGGAAGGTGTGTTCATCACCATCATCAGCCTGGTTACACCCACTGCAGGGCAAAGTCCTCTCCCATACTTCTCCAACAACCCCGGTCTTTTACTAATTGTGGCCATGTCGTCCCTGCAAACTTCTTAATCTCATCCGCCCACCTAACTTTCTACCGAGCCCTGCTACGTTCCCCTTCTTTTGGAATCCAGTCCGCAACCCTTAATGGCCATCGGTTATCTTCACTCCTCATTACATATACTGCCCATGCCCATTTCTTTTTCTGGATTTCAACTAAGATGTCATTAACACGCGTTTGTCCCCTCATCCAATCTGCTCTTTTATTATCCTTTAACGTTACGCCCATCATTCTTCTTTCCATAGCTCGTTGCGTCGTCTTCAATTTAGGTAGAACCCTTTTCGTAAGCCTCCAGGACTCTGCCCCGTAGGTGAGTACTGGTAAGACACAGCTATTATACACTTTTCTCTTGAGGGATAATAGCAACCTTCTATTCATGATCTGAGAATGCCTGCCAAACGCATACCAGCCCATTCTTATTCTTCCGATTATTTCCATCTCATGATCCGGATCCGCCGTCTCTACCTGCTCTAAGTAGATGTATTCCCTTACCACTTCCAGTGCCTCGCTACCTATTGTAAATTGCTGTTCCCTTCCGAGACTGTTAAACATTACGTTAGTTTTCTGCAGAATAATTTTTAGACACACTCTTCTGCTTTGCCTCTCCAGGTCAGTGAGCATGCAGTGCAATTGGTCCCCTGAGTTACTAAGCAAGGCAATATCATCAGCGAATCCCAAGTTACTAAGGTATTCGCCATTAACTTTTATCCCCAATTCTTCCCAATCCAGGCCTCTGAATACCTCCTGTAAACACGCTGTGAATAGCATTGGAGAGATTGTATCTCCATGCCTGACGCCTTTCTTTATTGGGATTTTGTTGCTTTTTTTATGGAGGACTGTGGCTGTCGAGCCACTATAGATATTTTTCAGTATTTTTACATGCGGCTCGTCTACACCCTGATACCGCAATGCCTCCATGACTGCTGAGGTTTCGACTGAATCAAACGCTTTCCTGTAATCAATGAAACCTATATATAAAGGTTGGTTATATTCCGTACATTTTTCTATCACCTGACTGATAGTGTGAATATGGTCTATTGTTGAGTAGCCTTTACGGAATCCTGCCTGGTCCTTTGGTTGACCTAAATTCTAAGGTGTTCCTGATTCTATTTGCGATTACCTTAGTAAATAGATTGTGGGCAACTGACAGTAAACTGATCGGTCTATAATTCTTCAAGTCTTTGGCGTCCCCTTTCTTATGGATTAGGATTATGTTAGCGTTCTTCCAAGATTCCATTATGCCCGAGGTCATGAGGCATTGCGTATACATGGTGGCAAGTTTCTCTAGAACAATCTGCCCACCATCCTTCAACAAATCTGCTATTACCTGATCCTCCCCAGATGCCACCTCGCTTTGCATAGCTCCCAAGGCTTTCTTTACTTCTTCCGGCGTTACCTGTCGGATTTCTAACTCTCCTAGACTATTCTCTCTTCCATTATCGTCGTGGGCGCCACTGCTATTGTACAAATCTCTATAGAACTCCTCAGCCACTTGGACTATCTCATCGATAATAGTAATGATATTGCCGGCTTTGTCTCTTAACGCATACATCTGATTCTTGCCAATTCGTAGTTTCTTCTTCACTGCTTTTAGGCTTGCTCCGTTCCTGATAGCATGTTCAATTCTATCCATATTATACTTAATTATGTCAGCTGTCTTACACTTGTTGATTAACTTCGAAAGTTCTGCCAGTTCTATTCTAGCTGTAGGGTTAGAGGCGTTCATACATTGGCGTTTCTTGATCAGATCTTTCGTCTCCTGCGAAAGCTTACTGGTATCCAGACTAACGGAGTTACCACCGACTTCTATTACACACTCCTTAATGATGCCCACAAGATTATCGTTGATTGCTTCAACACTAAGGTCCTCTTCCAGAGTTAAAGCCGTATACCTGTTCTGCAGCTTGATCTGGAATTCCTCTATTTTCCCTCTTACCGCTAACTCATTGATCGGCTTCTTATGTACCAGTTTCTTCCTTTCCATCCTCAGGTCTAGGCTAATTCGAGTTCTTACCATCCTATGGTCATTGCAGCGCACCTTGCTGAGCTCGTCCACATCATGTATGATGCCAGGGTTAGCGCAGAGTATGAAGTCTATTTCATTTCTAGTCTCGCCATTCGGGCTCCTCCACGCCCACTTTCGGCTATCCCGCTTGCGGAAGATGGTTCTCATTATCCGCATATTATTCTGTTCCGCAAACTCTACTATTAACTCTCCCCTGCTATTCCTAGTGTCTATGCCACATTCCCCCACTGCCTTGTCTCCAGCCTGCTTCTTGCCTACTTTGGCATTGAAGTCGCCCATCAGTATAGTGTATTTTGTTTTCACTCTACCCATCACCGATTCCGCGTCTTCATAGAACCTTTCGATTTTCTGGTCATCATGACTGGATGTAGGGGCGTAGACCTGTACAACCTTCTCGCTAATGCTATAGAATTCCTTTATGTTACCAGCTATATTTTTATTAATCAGGAATCCGACTCCTAGTTCTCGTCTCTCCGCTAAGCCCCGGTAGCACAGGACGTGCCCGCGTTTTAGCACTGTATATGCTTCTTTTGGCCTTCTAACTTCACTGAGCCCTATTATATCCCATTTACCTCCCTCTAATTTCTCCCATAGAACTGCTAGACTCGCCTTACAAGATAACGTTCTAGCGTTAAACGTTGCCAGGTTCATATTCCAATGGCGGCCTGTCCGTAAGGTGTGTTAGCGTGTCGAATTGAAAGTAAAGGAATTCTGTGCACGAGGCCACTCCCTACCCCCCTCCCCGGTCTGTCAACGTACGCGTGTTAGCCGGCGTGTCTCGGGCGTCTGACACGCCCGCTGAAAAAAATGGAGGTAAGGAAAGGGGAAAAAAGGGGGGGGGGGGGTACGCCAAGGTATCAAACTAAGTGTTGTTGCCTATAGCTTGAAATTTAGCATAGCGAATATATTCTAAAGCTTTATATTCTAGAGCTTTAGAATCTATTTGCTATGCTAAACTACAAGCTATAGGCAGCAACACTTAGTCTGTATATACTGGGGCGAGGAAAGCATACGTCGCCTTGAAGAAGATAAGTCCACTCGTCGAAACGTAGGCTCCTGCTTTCACGTTGTTCACGTTTTACTCGTCGTCTTGAATTTCAATCTCCCGCATTCCCCGTGTTTTCCCTGCCTGGAGTGACGTAATTTTACTGCTAAGGATTGCATTGGTGGTGAAAAAAAAGTCTTGTTGTTGGCTTTCTTCACTTGGTCTTTTATTGAAGCATATTCCTTTATGCGAATGTTTCATATGTGGTGCTGCAAAAGCTGACTACCTTCTGCTCCCCCTTGCCACTGGTACTCAAGCTGTGGCCAAGTGCAAAATAATGTGATAATCTATATTTCCGTTTTTAGTACAACGATATTTTTTTTATGTCATGTCTTTTTCATTTTGTTCAGTAGTAATGAACATGTCAGGCATTTGATGTACTTACTTTTGTGCAGGTTAATAAGTAAGTTATTGTTCCTTTTTCTTGGTATGGCTGTCAATAATACAATCCTAGCATTTCATTCTATTTTAGGTGTATTTCTTGCGTGTTGTTTTTGCCATTACCAGTGAATTTTGCCTTTAGATTTCATGACTATGTCATACACGTCGTCCAGTTTTGTGCAATATCTCAGTGTGTATATCGGAAGCCCTCAGTGGCGCATATCAGAAGCTGTTCTACACTTTGGTCTTTACGGCATTATATAAAAATCGCTTATATATGTGTACATAAAACGGCCTCCGCGTTTTCTTGAGTTCAATTGTTTTGTTATTTCACTGTCTGATCTTTTGTGTTATTTAGTAGTCATATGCATGTCATGCATCTTTTCCCTTTTCAAAATTTCAGCGTGTATCATATCATGTTATGCGAAAATATTTGTTTTCGGAAAGGGAAGTCAATAAAACGAGGTCAAATATCTGTTGTGTTGGAAGTGGAATATATATACATGTTCTTGCATATGCTGGCATACTCAAAGTATGGACAAGACTGCGTGCTAGCGCGTAAAGAACCCACGGTGCACCACGCGCCTGTTCACAAACAATGCCTGGGGTTAGCGCACGCACGCAACAAAAAAAATGCGCGCCGCGGACAGTCAAAAAGAAAGCAAAAGTAAAGGCGCGCGGGGCATGGGGAATGGTGGAGAGGGATCAGAGGGGGTTGTCATAATAATAACAAGAAGAAAAAACAAAGCGCTAGGGAGAGAGGCGCCGCACGGCTGCTGTTCCTGTTGCCATGACAACGTGAACAATCGTGTGCGCCGCCATTTTGCCAAAGTATCGCCCTCATGCGCCGGAGTCGTAATTGAAGGAATTGAATGGAGCCGTAATTGAAGGGGACCTTGGCGCTGGCGCCTGCTTAAGAACAGCCAATCGCAGGCATGCGGAGATTCACCCCTGGGGACACACGACGAACCGATGCCGCTTCCACGTGCGACGGTTTCGCGCTTCCCCAGACGCGGAAGGGGAAAACTGTAAAAGTAAGTAAACCTTTACAATCAGTGATGTGGTATGCCTTATTTAACGGTTGCTAATAAGGCGGTTACCTTTCCTCTTCCCCAGCCTAAGACATGCATTAAAAAGCGGTACTCTCTTCAAAAACGCTCTCCCGTGTGCGCGCTCTGCCTCCGTAGCTCTTTCTCCATAGCAACAGCAAGTTTTCCGCGAGTATAACAAAAAGGTTATTTTCATGATATACAGCTCTTTCTTCTGCGTTCATCATCACTACAACATGACAATATAAAACGCTATGTGTCTCTCACACATCTGTTCTTGTACCCTGTGCAGCGTCGAACCAAAATAAACTACAAACATCGTCCCTGTTAATCTACATTTGGTGCTAAACATCTTTATTTGGGAAATTGAATTCTATTCATGTTTGGTGACATTAACGTGGAAGAATTTAGAGTAGCAAGTAAATGTGCTACATTTAGTAATTGAACGAGCTGATGGCTCCTGCGTCATGACGAAAACGACCAGTTTACAAACAAGCGGCGACATAAATCTCTAGCGTAGAATGGAGAAATCAAGCTTTAAATGATTTAACACTGTTGGCCTAGACATGGGACTCTAGGTCGCAGCACCATCGCTCCAGTAGGGTCGATGGGCGGTCACCGGTGTGCACTGAAATGTACACGCCGGGGCAGAGCTGTGAGCGATTTGGGTCAATTGTTTGATAATGAAAAGCAGTGACTGCAGTGAACTGACGATATGTTGCCCTCCAATGCTAGTTGTTTGCTGGAAACGTACGGAGCATTGCTACTATAAATGAAAGGAGCGCAAAACGCAATTTCTATTCCGGTATACATTCACGTGCTTTGTGTTGGCGCTTCCGTTCAGCCTGCTGGCGCTGCTGTTGTGCAACTGAGCTTCCTTCTAAAATGCGCGTTTCCTATCAGTGAAGCTAAAGCAGCTAGTTATTGGGACTCTTTTTTACACTTGAACGTATACGTAAGCATCTATCACTTTTTTTGCGATTGTCTGTGAAATAAATGTTAGTAAGTTAAGTTGAACAAGGTATAACACTATGAGTGACAACGCAGTGGCAGGGTGATCGTGTGGCTTCAAAGGCGTTTTTTTTTCTTCGGGGTAACAGTAAAAACTGCATTTTATCACATGAGTGTTTTGGATAATTACGTGCGTGAGAATGATGCGAATAATTTTAAATTATTTTCGGAACCAACCACGTTGTGCTGTTTTCGTTATTTATGAGATAATGGCTGCTACCTCCCTTCAAGTTGACAGCACCACACTAAAGGGCGCATTATATTAGTTGCCAGCAACTCAACTTTTCGACGTCCTATGTCTGGCGACTGCAATGGTGCACTTGATTCTCTTGCGATACTTCATTTCCGCTTCCCGTTTGTAGCAGATACTAAAAGTTCCAAAGCGCGAAAGTGGACTTGCGAGGCAAGAGCATCTCCGCGTATAGTGCCATGTCCACATAATGAAAGGTCCCCTCAGAGACAACTGAGAATGGTTGCGTAACCACTAACCTCATTCACAATTGCGGTCGTGCAATCATATGCCTAGGATTAACTGTCTCCCGTGATATAATGTGAGCCCTTGACATTTTCTTCCATACTGCTGAGTGATCTCACGCCACATAATTTATATTGACAAGTGGTCTTTTTCGAGTGAATGCTTCTCACCGTCTAAAAAATGTTATAGCTCAGCGCGGGACGCGCTTGCATGTATCGGAACTTTCTAAAATGCTATAGATGGTTCTGTCCACTCTCTGTTATCACTGAAATTTTTGCAATCTGATAGCATGCATGTGCGACGCGAATGATGTAGAACATTCTAGAGGGTACGCAGAGACCAGCGATCTCTTTTGAACGTTCGATGACTCGTGTATAAAAGCCGACGCGCTTGATCGGCAGATCAGATTTCCGGCGATCGCCTACTGTATTCGCCGCTATCGTTCTTCTTTGAGTGTCGCCTGCTTTAGTGGGCGCAGGTTCGCCCAATAACACGCAAGTTTCATCAATCACAGTTTTGCTGCCTTCTTCGCCGTCACCCCTACGTGACAATATTCCGCGGTACCACAAATATTGCAGAACGCTCAACGCATCGCTAAAAGCAATGGCTAGAGTTCAGATATTGCAGCGACCACTTTTTTTGTGTAAAACGACGCCAAATGCGCTTTATGAAGTCCTCAACCACAATGCAACCATAACATTTTTAATTGCTGTGACGAATGGAGGGCGCAACGATTACACATCACGCGCGCGACTCGTGCGGTTACTGTTATTACTGCAGCGCAATGACTACAGCACATAGCCAACAGGTTCTCTAGTCTGTCGAAGAATGCATACCGCTATTTATGACTGCGCTAGAACCACGGAACAAACTGACTCTAAAGGCTATGGGCGCCGCACGCGCACATATGAGCAAGTAGCGGCTAGCAGACGATGCGCCATCGATCGTGGTGAAGCTAGCGTCCGCCAGGCGGCTCTACCTCGCGGCAGAGTTGCGCTTTTCTCGCAGGCGAACTAGGAACCTTTTAGGGACGGAATGCAGGGCTAAAATCGCCATTTGCGCAAACATCTAGAAGTTTTTTTTATCTTGAATTCCTACACGTATAAGGATGCTCATTACCAGGCTTCGTTGCAGTCTCCGCCGTAGAAAAAGAAGATATTAACCGTGCCCTTGCCGGTTTGTTGGCCTCAGAGCGGCCAACAAACCGACCATGGAGTGAACGCTCGCGTTAAAGTTTTTGTGCACGCTTTAGTTATGGGAAACCTTCCATCGAGACATGTCCAGGAATTCTGGACATTCTCCTTCGGAACTTCACGGCAGTGTAACTCAATGGGAAAAGTTTTTTCAACATTATATTTCAGTATATCGACCGAGGATGAAAACGTTTCCACTGACTACAACAAGAGGGTAGTGCCTTCTAACATACGAATTTCGGTACTTAGTGGGGAAATTGGTGGCGCGTCAATGCAGCTAAAGCAGGTCAGAGAGGGGCGGTGAAGTCCCACGACAGGAGGAAATCGCTTTGCACCCTCCCTGCAGAGGGCACATTGACTTGAAGCAGCGCCAAATTTACACCATGAAGCGATTTATTACAGTTGGCATTGATACGGTAATGGTAGAGGGAGTGAAGGCCCCGAACACTCTCAAGTTCAACAAATGCCGCAGTGGTCGAAAAAATCGACCGCGCGGCGCTACTAAAGAAACAGGCATAGTATACCAATCAAATAGGTTCTCCGTTGAGCGCATTATCTCCCGCTAGAGGCGTCGTAGTAAGCGCAATTTTAACCTACAAACATTCTTTAACAATAACCGAAGCGTTTCTGTTACATGACAAAGAGTACAAAATTATCATTCCTAATTTAAATTGTACTATCTATTACAAACATTGTTGTTTTTTGCCATTTTAACGCAAAATAGCGCTCAGCATCATCGACCTCCCACGTGACCTCCGGCCTGGATTTAAAATCTTTACCGGTATGTTTGCGTTCACGGCAGGTAGGGATTCTTCGGTTCGTACATCGGTTGGTTATGTTGTGCTAAAACCAGTTTATTGCGCTTCAATATCTGGCGCTATTTAACTTGGGGTGTGAGGCCAAAAGCTAGGTTTCAGTCGTGAGCCGTGTGGAACACGTCTGCATCGAAATTGGAGCCGGGTCGCGCTGCGACTGGGGACAGCAATACCGGTGAGTCGTTTAACATCGCTGCTTCGATCGCTATGTAATTTACTCGTCTCGTTAACTTACAGGCACAGGCAAGTTAACGAACTAGATGCTGCATTACATATGGGCAGTCAGAATCCTCCGTTGCTGTTTCCAAAATAAACTTTCAGTTGTGAGGCCATCATTATACACACATTCATGAAAGAGAAAGCGATATCGGAACGCGCGTCACATTTTTAATCTCGTTGTAGCCGTAGCCATGGGTGACTGAGTATCCTTATCGATATATCTTTTTTTCGAAGCCGCCGGCAACTTCTTTTGTTCACAGAACCGAATAACCCTTCGATAAACTGAAGCTAATGTACTGAATTTACTGTATTAAACAGTTGCACGCATGATAATTCATCCATATTTCGTACCTGTTGGTTCCAAATGTTCTTGCTGTTCAGTTTGGGTTACCTCAGGACATTTTTTGCAGTAGTGAAGCGGTGCACCACGTTCATGCACAAAAAGAATGCATCATTTCTAATAGCTTCATGTCTTTAATCTGTTTGCTTGTGAAACCAGCAGTGTGATCTCTTCTAGTGTACAAACGAGCGCACGAAGGTTTTCATTTGTGATCTCAATAATACTTAAGCTGTTGATATGCATTGTAGTTATGCAGACATCAATTTTACGGAGAGTAACAATATTTATTTACCATGCTGCTTAAGTACCCTAGAACAAACAGTGCACATTTGCATGTGTTCTGTAGTCACAAACCATTACAATGTATATGTCACACCTTTTCGCATTTTATATTGGAAAATTGTGCTTATTCAATTTCTGATGCAGTCAAACTTTCTGTTCCAGACATGCAGTAATGAGGACAGCACCAGTATAAAGAGACAAACTCCATGCACTAAACAGAAGCTGCTGTCTGCTACAACAAGGTCATTGTGTGGACTTTGGCTGCTACTACAAGGTAAACAACACCTGGTTCAGAAATAAATAAGCTTGATATATGCTTTATTCGCTTGCTAGTATTGAGATACATGTCATTTGCTTGTAGCAGATGATATGAACGTTTGTTCATGCTTACATTTCAGCATAATTGGTTCAAACATAAAAGAAAACACTACATGAATTTGGAAAATTTCTGCTTTATCTCATGTGCCACTGTTCGGCCCCAACAGAGTCTGTGCCAAGTACATCTTGGTCATCACGGGAGCCCCCATCTACACCGACAGGAAGGGGTTGGAGCCGAATTCGCAAGACCACGAACAAAAAAGCCATTCCAGTATAATTTGGATGAGATATCAAGTCTACGGACGATTGTTTCAAGAGTGAAAAGAGCCTCCGCCATCATTCCACCGGCATAGATATTGGCCAAGTCATCCAGGTACCTCAACAACAAAAATTCTGTGTCTTCAGATGTACCTGCAACCTCTGAACAAGCACAGACGACGCTGGCCAAGAGTGTTCCGTCAGCTTGCCCTTCCTTAGTGAGCTTCGTGGCCTTGCCAATTCGTGCCAAGTATAGTTTTGTTTCAATGAATGCGAGCATTTTCCTTCAACATTTTTGTTAGAGATCATTCCTCTTTCTCATCTAAACATTAAAGGTCAACTGATTCTTCGCTCATATTTAATACTAGTCACTGTCTAGAAGCAAACATATCTGTAGCAGTATTTTCTAGTGTATCTTGTCATGTGCAATTCCTCTCCTGAAATAACTGATGCGGCATTGGTGTGTGTCTTGCATTAACATTTACAGTGTGTGCTATTAGCATTTAACTTTTCTTAATGTTTTTGGCTTTCAGTGCTTGCGAGGTAGAGTGGCGTCTTTCTTGAATGCAAGCTTTCTCATTCCCGTATTGAATTCCTAGTCTCATTCAGGATTACTATTTTTGCTCGACGGCCTGTGTTTTTGTGCAAGCTACATTGAAGACATTGATTGCAGAATATGGTTTCGCTGCTGTCCAACTTGGTACTAGTCACCGTGTTACATTTCTGATATGTGGGAGCCTGGTCAGTTGCATTGGGAAACAGTCTCTCAAGGCGAGCACCTGCTCCTACAGTTCGCACTGTGACAAAGGCTGCGAATTTACACACACTGTGGTTGGTGCTCCCCGTTCCGCCATTTCCTGCTGCTGCCGTGTGCGAATTTTGCTTCTGGCCTTCCGCAATTTGGCATCAACAGAGACCTCATACTTGATTACATGGCTCTAAGTTTATGAAGTTGATATCCACATGTGTGGAAAGGCCTGCAAAAGTGGCTGAAAAATGGTGATGTCCACAAAAACGACCATGCCCATATTTAGAGAATGTGGGGCACCAAGTGTGAGTTACACATCAGTGGCATGCGAAAGAACAAAAACAAACATGCAGGTTGGAAAGGCAGTAACGCTATAAAATGCCGGGCACTCCATGTCACTGTGTTGGCTGCGGCAGCAGATGTTTGCATCACCCAATAGCTTCGCAATGCAAGTTGCTCATCTTCAACGGCGACTGTCGGTGCAAACACGTGGGACACGCTGTCCAATCTGCTTGCACTGCTGGTTGTTGCTTGTTACCAGACTACCATGTGCGACGAAGGCAAGCACTATGCCTAGAGTCGGACGGTTGAATGTGCCGCAAGCCACCCGTGTGGGTGTATGTTCGCTGTTGTCATGTGGATCGTAGCCAATGTATAAATTGAGCATTATGTTAGAGTATGCTGAAGTGATTTGATTACAGAGTCTTGTTTCAGTGTTGTCCCACTTAGTCATAGTTGCCGTGTTACATTTCACGGATGTGGCGGACTGGTCAGTTGCATTAGCCAACGGCCTCTCGAGGTAAGCACCTGCTCCTGCAGTCCGCACAGCGACACAAACTCCCTGTTTACATATACGGCGATTGGTGCTCCCTGTTTGTCCTTTCCTGGTGCAGCCGTGGGTAAAGTGTGCTTGTGGCCTTCTTTGGCTGCGATTTGCCTTGTACGGAGACAATCATGCATGATTACATGGTTTGAAGTGTATGATATCCACATGGGTGGAAAGGCCTGCAAAATGGTTATTCCCACAAAACGGACCATGTCCAGATTGAGAGCAGGTGGGGCACCAAGTGTGAGCGACACATTAGCGGTCACCGAAAGAACAAAAAAGAAACGTGCACATAGGAAAGGAGGTAACGCTAGAATTCCGAGTAATTCATGTCGCTGTGTTGGCTATGCCAGCAGGTGCCTGCGTCACCCGATTTATTCGCAGTGCAAGTTACGGCGACTGTCAATGCAAACAGGTGGGGCACTGTCGAATCTGCTTGCGCTGCTGGTTGTCACTCGTTGCTAGACCACAATGTGCGACGTAGGCAAGCACTGTGCCTGAAGTCGGATAGCTTAATGTGCTGTAAGCGACCTGTAGTGCGTGAATGCCCACTGTGGTCATGCGGATCTTAGCCAATGTATAGTGTATTGTCTGAACCTTATGCGGTGATTGAATGCAGAGTCTAATTTGATAATGGTCGCCATGTTATGTTTCTTCGATGTGGCGCCCTGGTCAGCTGCATGGGCAACAGTTACCCGAGGTAACCGTCTGCTCCTGCAGTCCACACAGCGACAAAGACTCAAAATTAACATGCACCGTAATTGGTGCTCTCCCCATTCGACCTTTCCTGCTGCAGCCGCGGGCAAATTATGCTTTTGGGCATTCATCGGCCGTGATGTGGCCCATATTGAGAATGTGGGGCACGAAGTATGAGTTACACGTTAGCGGGCCCCGAAAGAACAAAAAGAAACGTGCAGGTTGAAAATGAGGCAACGCTAAAATGCTGACTAGTTCATGTCGCTGCGTTGGTTGCGGCAGCAGATGCCTTGCGTCACCCGGTTGCTTCGCAATGCAAGTTACGGCTACTGTCGATGCAAAGAGGTGGTGCACTGCCCAATTTACTTGCGCTACTGATTGTCGCTCGTTACCATATCGCCATGTGCGACGACAAAAGAGCAGTTTACCAGCTCACGTTAACAGCTTCAGCGTATCTCGAAATGCAAATCTTATTTCTGCTCTCGTACGAGAAGGTGCACTGCTTTTCTTCTGCCAGTCAAGTCACACGTCCTGTTCACGCACTTGTGGCTTGTTTGTATCGGCGTCATTAGAGGCTCTTTAGTCTCCTGACAATTAAAACGTGGCAGCTGATGCATGTCACAACGCCAGCAAGGCGAGCACGGCGCGTACTCAGCGTACGCCACCGGAGTAAAGCGGCCATATTGGATATTGCACTTCAAAAAAAGCATTTCCGCTTCCTGTTGAAGCAGCGCCCTCTGTCGGGCCCCGCGCTAAGATCCATGCGCTGCCGCTTCTTATTCTCGAAACACTGTGGAAGGTACAGTTTCCCTTCTCTAATGTTGGTTCTTTATTCTATGGGGAGTGTTATGAAGTATGTTAGCACGTGCCGGTTTTTGAGATGCAGCCGAGATGGTAGACAGTGGGTATGCGTGTGCATGTCTTGAGCGTGTCTGGGTATGGTTGCATATGCGTGTGTGCTTTGCCTATGTGTGTGCGGGCGTATGCCTGCGTATTTGCCTTTGCATGCGCGTGACTGCAGGCATGCGTGTGAGCGTTCGCAGCGTGTGTTGATGCCTGCGTGTGCGTGCGCTTGTGGTGCTTGCGTCGACGTGTGCGAACGTGTACGCGTGCCAACGGGTGTTTTCGAGTTTCACCATGCACGATTGCGACCAAATGTGTGCATGTTTGGGTGCGCATGGATGTCCGTGCGTGCGTATTGCGTGTGTGTGTGTGTGTGTGTGTGCGTATGACGAATAGAGAGAGACAGAGTACACGCGTGTGAGGTAGAGTGTATTGTTGAGCGAGGGAGACAGAGAGTGTGTGTGCGTGCGAGAGAGAGAGAGAGAGAGCGCGTGTATGCGCAAGGGAGAGAGATAGTGTTGATGTGTGTGCGTGCGAGGGGAGAGCGCGTGCTAGTGCCTCCATATTTACATATGGGTGCACGGGAGTGCGAGGGTGCGTGTGTCGGAGTTCTCCGCGTGTGTGCATGCTAGCATCTGCGTGTGAATGCATGTGTGTGCGCGCTTGCGTGCTTCCGGTGCATGCATGGCGGTGTGTGAATGTGCACGGGTGCGATCGTGCATGTTTGTGTTTCAGTCTGCATGTGTACAGACAAAAGTGTGCGTGTTTGAGTTCCCATGGATATCTGTAGTACGAGTGGGTTCGTGCGAGAGAGAGAGAGTGCGTGCGTGTGCGTGCGAGGGTGCTTTTGTGTTCGCGGGTGCGAGCGAACATTTCCCTGCTTACACCTACTTTCGGAAACAAACAGGATGTGGAAACCATTAAAATCCTTATTTAAATCCATGAGACAAGAACGCATGACACTGCATTTGAGGAATTATCTTTTTCTGAAAGCAAAACCGACAAAAAAAAGCGCCTCTGACGTCAGTATTGCCGCTCTTCGCAGGAACAGCCCCGTAAAAAGCTGCCAAGCAGTTGAACTTCGTTATCTTGCTTCCGTCGGTGCTAGCGCAATGTCTTGAGGGCAATGACGCGCTAAATCTGCATTATCATTCAATCATGTATCGTTTCTGTCGCCAAACAAGCTTTCGGCCGCGCACGTTCGAAGTTTGAAGTTTCTTTTCTTTCTTCATTAACGAAGGAGGAAAGAGGAGCTAAAGGCCATTTGGCCTGACACGAGCTCTTGCTCCTGAGTGCATTCGGCTTACATGATGATCCAATGTACGAAAAAAGCAAATATAAACAAGAAACAAGCAAGTACGATGTAGAAAATACAAACAGACAAGATAATTTGTACATTATGCAATGACTATATGAAAAAGACTTTTATGCTTCAATTTGTGTTTGTGCAATCACATTGCAGCGCAGATTAAGGAATACATATATAGTGAATGAAAAAATTTAGTGGGATAGCATTTTATGTATAAATAATTTGATTGTGTATGAGAAGGTTTCTTACACGTTGCTTAAAATTAGGCGCACAGAAATCAATTTTTTCCTCAACAATGTTTAGTAGCCTTGGTATTTGATAGTTTATATCGTAGTTAGTGCGCGTGAACGGTATTTTCTTGATTTCATAACGTAATGGGTATCGAGGAGAAGTGGGTATGCTGACAACATGGAGCCTGTGTTTTATTATATGTAAGAGTAATCTACAATAAAATACTTGATTTGCTCGGGTCAGCAAATGTTTGCCGAAGAGATTGCATGTGGGTAATTCACGCGGCCTACCTTGGTAGTTTTCGAAAATTCGGACTACTCGTTTTTGCAAGCTTAATAACTTACCATAGTTTTTTGCAGTAGTTGTACCCCAAATCAAGACGCAATAAGTAAGCTTTGAGTAAAAAAGGGCGTAGTATATTGCTTTCTTTCGCCATAAAGGTATTAGATCACCTATTTTATACATACAGCCTAGTACTATGCTAAGATCATTGCTAAGCTTATTGACATGATTGTCCTAGGAGAGGTTCTCTTGGAACCATATCGCCAAAAACTCTTGCGTTATTACTCGTTCTAGCCTCCTCGCTTGAAATAGAACAGTTATATTAACAGGCAATGGCTTCTTTATCGGTTTAAATATTATATATTTGATTTTGTTGACATTCATTTGTAGCTTGTTGATGTACAGCCAATCAGATATTAAATTTAAATAATCATTTATTTCTTTTTGTAGGCATTGCGAGGAAGAATTTGCAAAAAAATGATTAGTATCGTCTGCGTACATGATGATATTAGGTGAGGAAGAAATGCTAGGAAAGTCATTGATATAAACATTATATAATATAGGACCAAGCATGGATCCCTGTGGCACGCCAGTCTGTATCTTGAGAAGTGAGGAAGTGGCCTGATTATATAAAACAAACTGGTAACGATCCGTTAGTAACCTCTCATTAAATCTAATGCTGTACCGCGTATACCGTAGTCATAAAGCTTGCACAGAAGTATAACATGATTTACACCGTCAAAAGCCTTACGCAGGTCCAGAAATAAGCCTATCGTGTATAAACGGTTTTCCATATTTTGCAGTATTTGATGTTTTATATTTAGGAGCGCATGCTCACGTGATTTATTTTTTTGGAATCCATGCTGCGCCGTACTAATAATAGTTTATTTCCTTAAGAAACCCTCTAGTCGTGCGTTTAGAACAGTTTCAAAAAGTTTTCAAAAAAGAGGTATTGATATAGGTCGGAAGTTGTTTAGACTACGGTCAGCACCACCTTTATGAACCGGGCAGACTCTGGCTATTTTAGGTTTGCTAGGAAAAATTCCGGACTCAAACATTTTATTAATAATATGAGCTAACACAGTAGAAATGATGTCAGACACATTCGTTCACACATGTTCACACAGCACATGTTCGTTGCTACATTCACATTTCACCTTTAAGCGGCTTGCCTTCGAAAAAACAATGCGAGTGAAATCGACAGTTGTCTAGCCGAAAGGAACATGCTCACAGAGCCTTACCTTTCATGACAATATCTCAAAAGGCTGGAAGCAGTCAGGTCGATGTTACTCATGATCTTTTCCTGCGTCAGTTACGCTTTCAGAGAGCGCTTAATTGCAAAATATTTGTTCTTAGCTTTTACAGGAGCATGTTTATTAAGCATATATTGGTGTCATCGTGGACTTCTCGAAGGCATTTGACTTAGTGAGCCACACTATACTCCTAAAGAACTTAGAGTGCTATGGTTTCCGGGGACAGGATCAAACGCTTCTTAAATCATATTTATCACTTATAAAATAGGCTGTCTGCATTGACAATATGAAATCTGAACTAAAATCTGTTACTTCTGTCATTCCACAGGGCAGTATATTGGGACATTTACTATTTAATATGTACCTTAATGATATCTCCAACATTAACTCCACTGCTGAATTTGTTATCTACGCTGAAGGCACTAGCATCTTTTTTGCTGTAAATGATTTAGATCCTCTTGTTCGGGAGTGCAATGACACTATGAACGAATTACAAAAATGGTCCGAATCCAAGTGCATGCGTATAAATGAAAAGAACACACAAGCTGTCATATTCCGCTCTAAAAATAAACCAGTTCCCTCCTCCCTCGAGATTAAGCTGAATTTACGACGTATAGATGTGGTTGAGCAATTTAAATGTCTCGGAGCAATTTTTTTCCTGCTGTATGTCTTCAGAAAATCACGTGGACCGTATCACAACGAAACTGCCTGAAATAACTGGGGTCGTAGGCCGGCTCAGATACGTTCTTCCAAGGCCAGTAAAATTACTTCTCTATAATTTCTTTTTTTACTCCTAGTTAAACTATTGTCATTTAGTATGGGACACAGCCACAATTAGTTGTCTTCAGCGCATCTACGTTTTGCAGAAGAAGTTCCTTCGTCATATTCACAATGTCCCATGGGGCTCACCGAGCGGGGGATTCTTTCTGCAAATTAGTGTGCTGAAGATCCACAACTTGTACAATTACCGCTTCAGTGTTTTGTTTAAACTGGAAACACGGAGAAACGTAAACGACACACGTTACCTTGCTGATTTACGTACCCTAAAAGCACCCTACAAGACAAGGCATGCGGAGAATTGGGTAGTGCCGACCCCTCGAATAAATTCCGGTAGAGAACGCCTACAATTCACTGTTGCTTCCCTCTTAAATGCTTATGTGCTTATCTGCTTATCTCTTCGGTGCGTCAAACAGTGTTTTGCATGCTATGTATGTTACCATGTAGGTTCTGTTTTTCTTTGTGGTGAATATTGTTTAAATATTGTATAATCTTGTTATGTTTTCTTTTGTACTTGTTCATTATTGTATAACTGTTATTAGACTGCAATTACCTTTGCTTTAAAGGCGTTGCTGTGAAGCCACCGCCAAGCGAAAGGGGGCTGCAGCTTTGTCAAGCTGTTTCTGACAGCTTTTTCTGCGCCTCCGCTGTCTGTATTTGTACAGGGCAGAAATAAAGAATTTGAATATTCACTCAACTACGCAATCTCGAAGACAGGCTCAAAGCTACTCATTTGCTTTAGCCATGCAAGATCAATTATATAAGGGCAATTAACATACTTTCGTGAATTACGCATATGACTGCTCAACTTGCTCCATATCCAGAGGTTACCATCTGAACACTCTAATAATAACAATAATCTCCGGAAGATTCACATTGATCTTTTCTTAAAACTTGGTGCCGTTAAAAAAGACCGCCTTTATATTGATAGTGCAGTAGGCATCTGATGAAGCAGGTGCGAATGATTGGACAGGTTCTCTTGACGCAATTCAATATAGATAGATAGATAGATAGATAGATAGATAGATAGATAGATAGATAGATAGATAGATAGATAGATAGATAGATAGATAGATAGATATATAGATAGATAGATAGATAGATAGATAGATAGATAGATAGATAGATAGATAGATAGATAGATAGATAGATAGATTCAGAATGGCCGAAGTATAGGCAAATATTGCTGTTTACCTTAATATCAGCTGTCTGCCCTGCTGGCTTCATCAGACGAAACAAGTCGCAAGAAGCTGTACCACGTGCACTCCACCGGGACCACCTGACCAGCACGGTGACGTTGACGGAGCCATCGTAGCACCCGGATAAAAGCAGAAGCCTTTTCGACGTTCCCTTCAGTGGACTTGGAAACACCGAACGAGCACGGATGCTGATCAAACTTTTTCTGATCGCACAGGTTAGTGACAAGCATTTAGTCTATTCAGTTAGAGACAACGACGTAACGTTAACGGTGCTCCCAAGTCCACAATGCTGTGTTGCTATTTTGCGGGACTGTTTTAATGTTGTCCGCTTAATGTTACTAACCTCCGGAGTTGTTAAACAAAATCCAGGCCCTGACTCTGATTCAGATGAATGTTCGCAGCGGGAACTAATGAAACGCATTCTAAGAGAACAAAAGGAAACGAACAAAACACTGAAACAACTGTCTTCGAATATCATGCACGTGGAGATAATAGTTGCAGATTTCCAAGAAAGAATGACAGTTATTGAGAATGAAAGGGGATTATGGAAAGAATGCGAAGACAAGATAGTACACTGCGAGGAATCGTGTAAATCTACCATGACACAAGTAGAATTTCTGCCATCGAAGGTCCATGATTCAGAAAATAGAAGTGGGCGGAATAACCTAGTAATTTATGGATTAAGAGAGAGCCCTGATGAAGATGATAAAACACTTGAATAAGAAGTGCGAGACGGTATATTTAAGAAGATCCTAGGAATAGAAATTAACTCAATAGAACGAGTTCACAGAATCGGTACAAAGCAAAGCCAAAGGACACGCCCCGTTATTATCAGGCTATTCAACTTCGCTGAGAAAAACAAAATATTATCAAGCTGCTCCAAGCTGAAAAACACCCAGATTTCAATATCTGAAGATTTCTCAAAGAAAGTACGCGACACACGTGCTAAATTAGGGCGTTCTGCAGTAAGCGACAAGGCGAAAGGGGCATAGGTATCTCTGCCATTCGATAAACTAAAAATAAATGGCAAAACCATTATATGAAATGAGTGTGCGGACCGAAGAATTGAACTATCTAAACCGATAACTTCTGCACACGCTGGCCCGGCAGCTCGCGATGGCACGTGACAACAACGAACGAAATGTATCAGAGTGTTATCACTGAATGCGCGTAGTCAATAAGTTCAGCCTACTTGAAACAGTATTTCATCACCATCATCATCATCATCAGCCCGGTTACGCCGACTGCAGGACAAAGGCCTCTCCCATACTTCTCCAACTACCCTGGTGATGTACTAATTGTGGCCATGTTGTCCCTGCAAACTTCTTAATCTCATCCACCCACCTGACTTTCTGCCGCCCTCTGCTGCGCTTCCCTTTCCTTGGAATCCATTCCGTAACTCTTAATGACCATCTGTTATCTTCCCTCCTCATTACGTGTCCTGCCCATGCCCATTCCTTTTTCTTGATTTCAACTAAGATATCATTACCTCGCGTTTGTTCCATCACCCAATCTGCTCTTTTCTTATCCCTTAACGTTACACCTATCATTCTTCTTTCCATAGCTCGTTGCGTCGTCCTCAATTTCAGTAGAGCCCTTTTCGTAAGCCTCCAGGTTTGTGCCCCATACGTGAGTACTGGTAAGACACAGCTGTTATAAACTTTTCTCTTGAGGAATAATGGCAACCTGCTGTTCATGATCTGAGAATGCCTGCCAAACGCGCTCCAGCCCATTCTTATTCTTCTGATGATTTCAGTCTCATTATCCGGATCCGCAGTCACTACCTGTCCTAAGTAGATGTATTCCCTTACCACTTCCAGTGCCTCACTACCTATCGTAAACTGCTGTTCTCTTCTGAGAGCTCTTTTCTTATCCCTCAACGTTACACCTACATTCTTCTTTCCATAGCTCGTTGCGTCGTCCTCAATTTAAGTAGAACCCTTTTTGTAAGCCCCCAGGTTTGTGCCCCATACGTGACTACTGGTAAGACACAGCTGTTATAAACTTTTCTCTTGAGGGATAATGGCAACCTGCTGTTCATGGTCTGACAATGCCTGCCAAACGCGCCCCAGCCCATTCTTATTCTTCGCATTATTTCAGTCTGATGATCCGGATCCGCAGTCACTACCTGCCCTAAGTAGATGTATTCCCTTACCACTTCCAATGCCTCACTACCTATCGTAAACTGCTGTTCTCTTCTGAGACTGTTAAACATTACTTTAGTTTTCTGCAGATTAATTTTTAGACACAGCCTTCGGCTTTGCCTCTCCAGGTCAGTGAGCATATATTGCAGTTGGTCCCCTGAGTTACTAAGCAAGCCAATACCATCAGCGAATCGCAAGTTACTAAGGTATTCTCCATTAACTCTTATCCCCAATTCTCCCCAATCCAGGTCTCTGAATACCTCCTGTAAACACGCTGTGTATAGTATTGGAGAGATCGTATCTCCCTGCCTGACGCCTTTCTTCATTGGGATTTGGTAGCTTTCTTTATGGCGGACTATGACGGCTGGGGAGCCGCTATAGATATCTTTCAGTATTTTTACATACGGCTCGTCTACACCCTGATTCCGTAATGCCTCCATGACTGCTGAGGTTTCGACTGAATCAAACGCTTTCTCGTAATCAATGAAAGCTATATATAAGGGTTGGTTATATTCCGCACATTTCTCTATCTCCTGATTGATAGTGTGAATGTGGTCTATTGTTAAGTAGCCTTTACGGAATAATGCCTGGTCCTTTGGTTGACTGAAGTCTAAGGTGTTCCAGATTCTATTTGCAATTACCTTAGTACATACTTTGTAGACGAACGGGCGGTAAGCTGATCGGTCTTTAATTTTTCAAGTCTTTCGCGTCCCCTTTCTTATGGATTAGGATTATGTTAGCGTTTTTCCAAGAATGCGGTACGCTCGAAGTCATGAGGCATTGCGTGTACAGGGTGGCCAGTTTCTCTAGACCAATCTGCCCACCATCCTTCAACAAATCTGCTGTTACCTGATACTCCCCAGCTGCCTTCCCCCTTTGCATAGTTCCCAAGGCTTTCTTTACTTCTTGCGGCGTTACCTGTGGGATTTCGAATTCCTCTAGACCACTCGCTCTTCCATTATCATCGTGGGTACCACTGGTACTGTATAAATCTCTATAGAACTCCTCAGCCACTTGAACTATCTCATCCATATTAGTAATGATATTGCCGGCTTTGTCTCTTAACGCATACATCTGATTCTTGCCAATTCCTAGTTTCTTCTTCACTGCTTTTAGGCTTCCGCCGTTCCTGAGAGCATGTTCAATTCTATTCGTGTCATACTTCCTTATGTCAGATGTCTGACGCTTGTTGATTAACTTCTGAAGTTTTGCCAGTTCTATTCTAGCTGTAGTGCTAGAGGCTTTCATACATTGGCGTTTCGTGATCAGATCTTTCGTCTCCTGCGATAGCTTACTGGTATCCTGTCTAACGGAGTTAGCACCGACTTCTATTGCACACTGCTTAATGATGCCCACAAGATTGTCGTTCATTGCTTCAACACTAAGGTCCTCCTCCTGATTTAAAGCCGAATTCCTGTTCTCTAGCTTGATCTGGAATTCCTCCATTTTCCCTCTTACCGCTAACTCATTGATCGGCGTCTTATGTACCAGTTTCTTCCGTTCCCTCATCAGGTCTAGGCTAATTCCTATGGTCATCCTAAGACCTAAGACCTAAGACCATCCTATGGTCACTGCAGGGCACCTTGCTGAGCACGTCCACATCTTGTATGATGCCAAGGTTAGCGCAGAGTGTGAAGTCTATTTCATTTCTAGTCTCGCCGTTCGGGCTCCTCCACGTCCACTTTCGGCTATCCCGCTTGCGGAAGATGATATTCATTATCCCCATATTACTCTGTTCCACAAATTCTACTAATAACTCTCCCCTACTATTCCTAATGCATATGCCATATTCCCCCACTGCCTTGTCTCCTGCCTGCCTCTTGCCTACCTTGGCATTGAAGTCGCCCATCAGTATAGTTTATATTGTTTTGACTTTACCCATCGCTGATTCCACTTCTTCATAGAAGCTTTCGACTTCCTGGTCATCATGACTGGATGTAGGGGCGTAGACCTGTACAACCTTCATTTTGTACCTCTTATTAAGTTTCACAACAAGACCTGCCACCCTCTCTTTAATGCAATAGAATTCCTGTATGTTACCCAGCTATATTCTTATTAATCAGGAATCCGGTTCCTAGCTCTCGTCTTTGTGGTAAGCCCCGGTAGCACAGGACGTGCCCACTTTTCAGCTCTGTAAATGCTTCTTTTGGCCTCCTAACTTCACTGAGCCCTATTATATCCCATTTACTGCCCTCTAATTACTCCGATAGCACTGCTAGACTCGGCTCACTAGATATCGTTCTAGCGTTAAGCGTTGCCAGGTTCATATTCCAATGGCGGCCTGTCCGGAGCGAGTGATTCTTAGCACCCTCTGCTGCGTCGCAGGTCTGACCGCCGCCGTGGTCACTTGCTTCCAGCTGCTGGGGACTGAGGGCGGGGTTTGATTGTTGTGTTCATATAGGAGGTTGTGGCCAAGTACTGCACCAGGGCCAATCCTGCTCTGGTGAGGGAGTACGTTACCGGTTCTGGTCACTGGGATCAGGCCACACTCCAGGCCTGTTTATGCAATTGTACCAACACGCGGATTTTTTTAATCCGGTGTAATATTGCGCGGCACCGCGGTTCGAACCACGGACCTCTTGCACGCGAGGCGGGTGTTCTACCTCTACGCAACCACTGCTGAAACGGTGTTTGTAGCCCATCAACCATACATCATAGACATTACGGAAACCTGGCTTCACGAAAGCGTCCAGGATTCCGAAGTGTTTCCACCTCCTTATCGATTCATACGGAAAGACAATGAATCGCGGGGGGAAGTGCAGCTGTCGCAATTAAAGCTAACATAAAATTCACAGTTTTAAACAGCATACCTGACCAAGAAAGCGTATGGTGTAAACTTACATTTAATGGAAAAAGCATATTTCTGGGTGGTGTATACCGACCTCCGAATGCGCCCCCTGAATCCCTAGATGTTATGCACGATTATATTGCACAACACAATAATTCACGTTCCATTATTATCATCACAGGCGATTTCAATTTACCAGGAATCAATTGGTCTAATCTTTTGCACAACAGCTCAGAAGCAAAAAGTGCTGAATAACTATTGTTTATGTGATTTACCTCCTCTCTAGACCAGCTATTTCCGAACTGACTAGAATAGCCGGTCCGCCATGTTCTGTGCTTGATCGGATGTTCGTAAGCAGTTTATTTCAAAATAACCCATTAAACGTTGAAAATGGCATTTCGGACCATAAAATGATTGTATTCTCCTGCCCAATTTTAGGAAACCGTGAACGTGCTAAGCCATCGATTGCTGTTATCAGGAATTACTCAAGAGTGGATGACAATGCTATCTCAGAATATTTAAACGCCTGCTTTCTGCAGTTTTCAATATTTCATGACGTAAATGAATTATGGTTAAGTTTTAAGCATATTGTACGCTTTTGTGAAGAAAACTACATTCCTTCCAGAAAGAAACGAGTGAACAGAGAATATGCTTGGGTATCGCGCGAAATAATAGATTTAATACGAAAAATTAAAAGGAAGCGCAGAAAGAAAACCCCACGTGACCTTCAAGATCTCGTACGCTTACTACAAGATAAGATCCACATGGCCAAGGAGCGTTTTTTTCACTGTTACTCTGCCTTCTTACATGATGAATAAACCACAAAATTTTGGCGCTACCTATCGAGGGAACGGCATACCGTATCGCAGATTACTGTTTCGAACGAGACGGTTGTTCAGCCTAGCATAGTTATAGGAAGCAAATTTAATGAATTTTTTCAATCTGTATTTAACAGAACTACATTGAACGGCCCCTCTACACGGTATCAGTTCGAGAATCCAATGCCTGAAATAGATATCGACCAGCAAGGAATTTTTCGACTCTTACAAAAACTGGATGTAAAGAAACCCTGTGGCCCTCATCTTATATCAAATGCATTTTTGCAAAAACATGCAGTTTCGACGTCAAAATACTTATACGTAATTTACAGGCGATCTTTGGAAACTTCAGTGATACCTGACGACTGGCGAAGGGCCGAAGTATTACCTGTGCACAAATCTGGCTCTAAACTCTACGTAAGTAACTATAGACCTGTTTCATTAACATGTGCATCCAGTAAATTTTTCGAAAATATTATTTATAAGGCCATAATATTGCACTTAGAGAATAATAACCTACTATACAGCCAGCAACATGGATTCCGTTCAGGTATAAGTACTATTACTCAGTTAGCTGAGTTAACCCGTGATGTACCTACCGCAATAAGTAACAGAAGCCAAATAGATGCAATTTTCTTAGAATTTTCAAAGGCCTTTGATGTTTTCCCTCATCCAGATCTTATTACTAAACTAATTGCCATTGGTGTACACGAGAAAACACTATCATGGATCAAGAACTATCTCGAAAACAAAAAGAAATGCGTAGCTGTGAATGATATTATGTCTGATTACATCAACGTTTTTCTGGTGTTGCACAAGGCTCGGTTCTTGCGCCCCTCCTATTTCTGATCTACATCAATGATATTCGTTCATACGTTCAGCTGCCTATTCAAATGCGCCTATTCGCCGATGATTGCGTAGTGTACACAATAGTGAATACCAGACAGGATCAGGTAAAACTAAATGATTCGTTAGCTGCTATACAAAATTGGAGCAACATTTGGGGGATGAAACTGAATACATCAAAAATTACCAGTATCTCCTTCACACACAAGAAAAATGCGCTTCAGTTTACCTACACAATAAACAATATGCCACTAAGAAATTATGAGGAGGTCACATATCTCGGGGTCACTCTTACAACGAAATTAAATGGGGAAACTCATGTAAATAACATATTGACAAGGCCCCAGGTAAACTACATTTCCTGAGATGAAAACTTAGAAACACACCTCCTAGTGTTAAATTAAATGCATACAGAACCCTTATTTGACCCGCTTTAGAGTATGCTGACATTATTTGGGCCCCGCACTAGAAGTATTTAACCTAGAAACTAGAACGCATACAGAACTTAGCATTGAGATTTATATGTTCACAGTATTCATGTCAAACGAGCATTACGAACCTGCGCGCAAAGGCTAACGTTCAATCACTGGCTCAACGTAGAATGATTTCCAGATTAAAATTGCTATAGTTGCTTTATCACGGCTCCTATCGAATACCACAAGCAACATACATTCAAGCGTCATTCAGACTTTCTGCCAGAACCAACCATAATAAATCAATACGACACCATCCCAGCCATAATAACAATCACAAGTACTCTTTATTCCCACACGCCATTTCCCATTGGAACATACTACCCTCTAGAGCCGTAAATTGCCCATTTGCCAACGCATTTATTGACAGTATGGAGAATCTGGAATTCAAATGGTGACATTACCTGTATTTCACATGCAGCCTCTGTAGAGGCATTCTTATGGTAAACGCTGTTTCTCCTGCTTCCCAGACTGCTCATTTGAACAGAGTGTATATATTTATTGAGTATGTTCATTTTTGTGTGTGCTAATGCTCTTTGGTTTGGATACACTAGTTTCACTTTCTCCTTTTTTTTTACTGTATTCCATGTTGTAACCACTCCTGCATGGGCTCGATGAGGGCCTGCAGTATTGTAAAATAAATAAATAAATAAATAAATAAACAGCTGTCTGGGGGAAAGCATTGGATAACTTTTTTTCTCCGTAATTCGTAACAGATAGGGCAGCGCGGACCCGATTAGGTCTGGATTGGGAGCTAAAATATCGAAATTTCAGGATGAGTGCTTTGCGGTAAATAAATTGATTGTGTAAGGTGAATTATAATTAATTCTTCGGTTTTACGAGCAAGAACGCCGATATAATTATGAGGCACGTCATAGTGGAGGGGGGGGGGGGCTCCCAATTCTATTTGACCACCTGGGCGTTCTTTCAGCTTCCACAAAATGCATTCAATGCATACAATGCGTTCTTGCATTTAGCCGCCGTGGAAATGCGGCTGCTTTGGCTGGCCTACCATCCCACGCCCTCGCGCTTAGCGGCGCAACACGAAAATCACTGTTTAGGGCAGCTAGAACTTCCAGATGTGAAAACCGGCCTATCCAGGCTTGTCGGCATGCGCGATCTCTTCAAAGTGGCACTGTCGTCAGGGGGAGGGGCTGGGCGACTGGAAAACAGTGCATTAGGGTCTGATTTAGCTTGCATGAGCAACTGAGAAATGACGCAACAGAAGGTCCCCGGACTGATGTACGATGAGGACATTCTGCCACTAGCGCACAATACATGTGATTTATACACAAATATTTGTGGCAACGCAGCGACAAACCTAGGCCTTAAGTTTGCCACAGAGAGATCGAGAAATATGACCTTTAATGAAAAGAGGAATAAGTACATGGTGTCAATTCAACAGCAAGTCATACTCATAGTCAAACAATGTAAATACTTATGCGTATATACAGGGTGTCCCACGTAATTTGAGCCAAAAATTAAAAATATGCAAATCCAACAGAACCAAGGTTACTTTGCTTGCCATCGCTTGGTTATACTTACGTTATTTTTTCGGCTTCATTAGATAAGTATCCCTAATAAGTAATCAACTTCTCAAATATTAAAAGTAGGTGAAAAGTGTCACGTAGAAAATTGTAGAGCAACATGAAAACTCGCGATTAGGTGCAGTGAAACATTTATCTGTGTATCTCCCAAGCAACGGCAAACAACGTAAGGCAGAAGCTACAAGCACTCAGCAAAGTGAAGCGAACATTGCCCAAATTCGTTCTAATGGCGCATACAACATACAGAAGAGCAAAAAAATGCAATGATTTATAGTCCCGTAAAGTTCATGGCTACTCACTTTGCATGGATAAGCGGCGGTAACACTACCCCTATTGTATTGTCGGTGATTTCAATGTGGATGTGTGGGTACCACAAAGCGAGTGGTTTACGCGTTCCCCGTTGCAGACATATCACTTGCGATGCCACACTGATTCGGCCAAACCGACCACCCGGCGGCGTGCGTGCATTCATTTGGCATTATCAAAGAATGTGATTGCAGTTGCGAGTGAAATAATGACGACCCATCAAGACAGTAAATGAGTTTTTACCTTTGTTCGAAATTATGTGTCACCTCCTTGTCGTGTGCTAAACAGATTCGCTGATCAACCACCTTCACAGAGTGGAATGGCGCATGATTATTTTTTACTTGCTCTCTTTCTTTCTTTGTTTTCTTTTTCTTTGTTCTCTCTTTTGTTCCTACTTTCTCTCCTTCGTTCTTTTTTCATGTTGTTTCGTCATATTCAGCCATTGCATCTTTGCTTTCTTACGAGTGTATGAGCCATTCCTGATTATGCCATTTTTTTCGGGAATGGGCCATTGCTGCTGGTACTTTTTGTACCATTCATTTGCTTTTCTTTGTATCGCTGTTCTATTTTTTATCACTAGATCAGCCGCCGCTTTCTTTTTTTGCGGGTATGAGCCATTGCTACGAGCCACATCAGGCCTTTGCTTAATAAACCAATATTTCCTGTGCCAAACTAGCCATGCGGTTTGGGACTGCTTCCACCACGAGCACTAGGTCGGAACTCGTGTTTCCCTCGACTGTATACGTATATCACCATTAAGTCTAAAAAATTCGTGCATGTTTTTCTTTATGTGTTAACAACATACAGTTAAAACATTTTCCGCAAGGCACTCATCCCAATACTGCAGTACTCTGTGTTCTAAGACACACGTGCGTGCCACATCATTTGATACAATGTACTATAAAATATCCATTCCTTTTCGCCAGGCAGCTGTTTTTACTCTTAATGACACCAGGAAAGCGAGCCTGATGCTACCAACGCTCATATATGTAATCGGGAGCGTGCCCAATGTTCTTGCACACCTTGTGTGATATACTGTAGTGATGAAGTGGCTCTTGCATAACGCAGGAGAATCCGTAGTAAAAGCAGAAGTGAACTGTTGGGAACATATGCTTAAGTTGATGAAACCGAATTGCGCCAAGAAAATCCGTCTAAGCATTCGCACCTGCTTTATCAGAAGCGTACTGCACCATGAATATCCAGGCAGATATATTCTAACTGCGCCAAACTTTAATAGAGCAATGTAAATCTTGCTGACATAATTGTTGTCATTCGAGTGTCCAAATTGGTAACCTCTAGATACGGAGTAAGTTGAGCAGTTGCTTGCGTAATAAATTAGCCTACAATGATTAAATTTCGTGTAAATGATCTTAGGCGGTTAACGGAAAGGAGTAGTTTGGAGCCAGTCCTCGAGACTATCTAGCTGAGCCAAAAAATATTAAACCTGCTTCTGTTTTGCATATATTTTTTGCAGCTAAGCTCTTTTAAAGCATAACTAACGCTGAAAAAGAGCATATTTAAGGGCGACCTGACCGAGCCCAGCCTTTTGTGATATTGTCATCAATGGCCTCGCTGCGTGAGCATATTCCTTGCGGCTAGTCCACTTTCGATACGTATTTATGTTGTTTTTCGAAAGTAAGCAGTTTAAAGTTGTAATGTCAATACAGCAGCGAACGTGTACCGCGAAAGCTTGCTTGGTCGCAGAAACGATGTACGACGGAGTGATGGTGCAGATTTAGCGCGTCGTCGCCGCGAAGGGAATGGGCTGCCGCAGAGGCAAGAACGACCACGAACCGCTAGCAGCTCCTCGCGGGACCGTGCCGATGGAGGCATCGAGACAAAATACAGGGCTACAATACTGACGGCACAGGCGCTTTCCCAGCGAAGCTGTATACCCCTGCCCCGAAATGCATTTGTCGTGTGAGTGAGCAAAAATGTGGGTCGATCCCGGAGTTTGTGAAGATTCGGGCCGTCAGGCGTCGGAGGTGAAGCAGGCCAATAATAATAATAATAATAATAATAATAATAATAATAATAATAATAATAATAATAATAATAATAATAATAATAATAAATAAACATGCATTGTTTGAAGTCGATGGGTATGCTGGAATCGTTTATGAACCGCACATGGACTCACGAGCAGAGGGCTTTGACATATATGCAGAGGAGGAAATGTGTGTACTATCATACAACTTTGACTCGTAAGAGGAGAGGGGCACGGATGTGGGGTTTTCTGTGCCGTACAAATGAGAGAGGTAAGTATGATATCCACTGTCTATATATGTATATTCAGGCACACCCAAGTGTGGTATCGAGAATTTCATGACCACACACTTTGCATTGGTTAGCTGAGATGACACTACCCTTGTGACCACCATTCGAGACTTCAATGTGGGCATTTGAAAACCAAAAAGAAAATGGTTCATTGAGTTTGTGCAGGAATAATTTGCTTTTAAGTGCTACACCAATATAAGTAACTCAATTAAGTAACAACGGTCGTGTATTAATTCTGTTTTGGCCAAGATTCTGTCTAAGGTTGTTACCGGACCAGCCCGTATGTATCACAGTAATCACAAGGCTATCGTCACTGCCCTTTACCAGATGATAAAAATAAATACCTGTCCCCTTGTCTAATCCTGTGTGATGTGCTACAGCATAGCTGGTCATTCATCTTCACAAAGAGGAATGACCCCTAATATTTTTCTTTCTTTTTGCGTTGGTTTCACCTTCAGAAAGTGATAATGCTATAAAGGCAGTGCCATTCGCTCTTGTCTCTGTGGAAATAAATCAAATTCAAGTAAAATCTATATCTGCGCCGTGCTTGCTTAGTCTCTGTGGTGTTGGGCTGCTAAACACGCGGTCGCGGGATCAAATCCCGGCCACGGCGGCCGCATTCCGATGGAGGCGGAATGCCAAAACGCCCGTGTACCTAAATTTAGGGGCAAGTTAAGGAGCCCCAGGCGGTCGAAATGATTCCGGAGTCTCCCACTACCGTGTCCTTCATAATCAGATTGTGCATTTGACATGTAAAAACTCCATAATTTTAAAGTCTATATCTCATTTGCATCCGAGAGTAGGTGCAAGGAAGGAAATTCTGGCTCGCTTACACACACATATACAAACAAACAGATATTCACCACTCTCTGTGGCTGTCAAGCATACAGACGCACAGATAACGGGCACGTTCACCTCCATGTATATTTGCACCCGGCCACGCATGTACAAACGCAGAAAAATGTGCGCTCGCTCGCACGCACGCGCGCACGCACATGGAAATGCACGCCTAAACAAACGCGCGTATGCTCGCAGTAGCTTAAACACGCTCGTGCGCACGCAGATTCAAATACGGAGACAAAAAGCACGCGCGAACACACAATCTCAAGTAGGCGTGCATGCGCACTCAAGACATGCACACGCATATACAGTCCCTCTCACTCCGTGCTGCCTCTCTAGACACTACAGCGTGCAGAGTGAATCACACTTGCTCTGCAATTACAGTTCAAACGCCAGCTCTAATTAATCGCCTTAGGGTTTAAATATCGCGCTTCCTGAAGTCAATAGGGCTATTTTTATCTACACTGGCTACACGAGTGTGCTTAGTGTAGGAAGTCAGCCATTTTTTTTACTTGGCATAGAAAAGTTTACCACCGCCTACCTACACAATGTCATCTTTTATTGCTGTAGTGTAGCATGAAAACCACGCTTTCTACACTGCGGTTTCGATGAATGCAGGCAGCGGACGTCAAACAATATGAGTGCCATAGCGACGGTAGTAAATATTCGCTTCAAAGACGGTAGCGAAGTGCTTGCGCGACCATGTGTCAAAGAGGGAGGGGAGCTAACTTACCAAGAAGGTAAAATTATTTTACTCATTCATGGATGGTGCAGGCTGTTTCTGACTCCGCTCTGTCTTCGTGCACTGCGTATTCGCCATGTACTTAGCTGCAGCTTGTCTAGGTATCTTGACGAAAGAAAACTCGTATACTGGGCTTTAGTTTCAGGGTAGCATGATGTGGTTAATGCTACGGTCGTCCACGTCATCGTGAGTCCGCGATAGCAGCGTGTGTGACGGCGATCCCTGCTCCTGCAAGGGGCGATGGCAAGTGGCTACGAGTAAGGCTCGATGCGACGCTCCCTTGGGTGTTGTCGCAGCCAACACTGATATGTGCATCCGGTAAGTCCGACGTCAAGTGCGTTTCGTCTGCTGATGCAGAAGACGATGCGCGGTCTACAGCCCAAAGAGCCAAGTGCAACACACGACGTCATAACCTCTGCCTAACACTAAACTCGTTTACACGAGTCTGCACGAAGTAAAGGTAAAAAAAATAGCTGTAATTTTCCCTCTGCCCTTTTCCCTTGGTTGTGGGTGCAAAACAATTTGCTCATGATGTGCATTGTGAGTTCACCGCCGATTCCTGACCAAAACACCGCTTTACCGCTCTACCAATGTTCCGACTAAGTGTCATAAGCGCATATGTTGTGAGAAGGGGTTGCAACGGCCACAGTCATCTCGTCGCAGTCCCGCAACCCAGGAACGTTTTCCAGGACCGTCAATCTTAATGTCGACGAGCGGCTCGAAATGTACAAGAGCGTCAGCGCCCACAGCAGGTGGTACCAAACTGCTATGCTCGGTAACATAATTTTCTACGTGAAAGAAACGGCATAGCTTTGGTTTCGAAACCACAAGAAAGAACTAACGAGCTGCGGGCAATGTATGCAAAAGCTCCACGAGTTGTTCAGGAAACCTGTTGACCGTCAGCGATCTGCGCAAAGGGAACTTGGGGGTCCCGCGTAGAGGCGTCGACCAAATCATGTGACATACATTCAGGAAGTTCTCACCCTTTGCCCCAAGGTTCACGAGAGCATGTCAGAAGAACACAAAGTAAACCACGTGCTGAAGGGCATAGCAGATGATGCTTGTAATTTTTTTCCTGCATAAGACACTTTACACCATAGCCGACGTCAATAATGAATGACGACGCTTCGAAGAAGCAAAAATTCGCTGCATCGCACACCAGTGATGTGCTTCCGAGATACAGCTGCTACGTCTTCGTGCGAGGACGTTCGCTATGCGCATCAGTCGTCAACACGTGAGTGCCTCGTCCGTATCGTTCGCCTCGAACGATACGAACCTCCTCGAACTATTCGCGGCCGGCGATTTCCCTTGTGCAGTCTATTGCGCGCGACGAGCAAGGCAACCTTCGAATTCAGTCTGTCTATTCCGTCAACTGAGCGGATACCTGAATTTTCCTACGATCTATTCTTCGCGAGGCCAGTACCCCTGTCGGCCTCTTCGAGACTCAGTGGAATGGTGAACATCTGATGGCCGGCCGATATGTATAAAGTGCCGGCACGTTGGCCACATTTCCCACCACTGCCGCAATACCTGGACATCATGCCAATATCAATCTGTGCTCCAAGCTCACCGCCACTCGCCAGGTACTTGTCTATCACCGCAAGATTCTACAGAGCCATACAACCCTACGCAAGCGTCCTTATCTACACGGCTGAATCATTCACATTCACCACGACGACCCTTGTCTCGCTCACAGACTATTTACGTTCTCCATCCCCCATGTACCTGCACCCAACGGGAAACTGGCGGGTGTAGCTTCGAGAGGTGACGCTGCTAGAATAATCGGGATTGCAATTGCTCTACGGATCTTACCGACGGAAATGAATTTAATTGATGTGACGTAGATGGTGTGGCCGTCACTCCTCTTCTTGATACAGGCGCACACATCTATGTGATGAGCGACCAGCTTCGACTTAGGTCCTGAGGCCTGCACCGTCCTGTCTTGTGCGAGTCGCTAGCGGCACACTGGCCACAATGGGAATGTGTGTTGCTCACGTTGGTGTCTGTGGTCGCCAAACATCTGTTTTGTTTACTGTTCTTTAAAATTGTCCAAATGACGTTACTCTAGGCCTTGATTTCCTATTCACTCACTCCACCCTTATCTAATGCTGCGCTGGACTTGTTCCACTTGCTTTTCTTTGTCCTCACCTTCCTGAGGAACTTTCCAGCAGGTTCTGCTTCGCTGAGCACGTTCGACTCGCTTCACAAGCCATGACCAGCGTCTTGCTTTATACAGCTCCACCTGTGCCTGATGGTGCCTGCGTTGTGTCTCATTTCACGGAAGTCCTCCTTGCTCATCACATTGCTCTTCGGCAAACCGTCGTCAGTATCACCAAGAATTCTACCAGCCATCATCTCGTCAACTTCGGAATCAGTGACCACGTCCTACCGCAAGACATAGCCTTAGGTACACTGTCTTCCTCCGAAGTTTGCCTCTTTTCAGCCTCGACTACTTATAATGCGTCCTTTCCCATTGTCTCTTCTTTGCCTCACAACAAACGGCTCACAAACGTTCACAGCTCACAAACGTAATTGCTCCCGAACTTCCACCTCACCACGCCAACTAGTTATGCTCTGCGTTCAGCGACATTTTTGACCTGGGTCACCCTTTAGGCAAGACCTCTCTCACGACACACCATATTGACATCGGTGACGCACACCCTATGCACAGGCGACCATACCGTCTGTCCTTGCACGAACGACAAGTCATTCAAATGGAGGTCGAGAAGATTATCTCTCGAGGAACCGTCGAACCATCATCCCGTCCTTGGGCTTCCCCTGTCGTTCTAGTTATAAAGGATGCCAGCTGGTGGTTCTGCGTGGATTGCCGGCCCCACAGCACGATTACCAAGAAAGACGTGTATCCTCTACCACGCGTTGATGACGCCCTGGACTTCCTCCACGGTGCGAAGTACTTTCCTTCCATTTTGGTTCTGGTTACTGGTAGACTGCCGTCAACGACATGGATCGCCAGAAAACCGCCTTTATTACACTCGATGGCTCATACCAGTTCAAATGTGTGCCCTTGGGCTTATGTTATCCTCCAGATACTTTTGAACGCATGGTGGACACACTCATTCATGACCTCAAGTGGTCCATCTGTACTTGTTACTTAGATGACGCCGTCGGTTTTGCTCCTACATTTGCCACGCACCAGGAGTACCTCTCGCTCGTACTTTGGGCATTTTCCAATGCTGGCCTTCAACTTAATTTGTCTAAATTTAACTTCCGAAGCAGCTAAATCTCTACCCTCGGTCATCCTGTTGATTCATCTGGTGTGCGCCGAGACCCAAGCAAAGCTCGTGCCGTACAGAAGTTTCCCGTGCCAACATGTGCTATAGATGTCCGGAGCTTCGTGGGCCTGTGCTCGTACTTCTGCCTCTTCATGCACAATTCTGCTGAAGTCACCCGCCCTCTGCTCTTCTGAAGGCAGACATTTCATTTTCCGGGGGCCTGTACAAGCAACTGCCTCCTCGAAGCTTATGTCTCTCCTAACATCTCCATTTCTTCTTGCGCACTTCGACCATACTGCTCCAACAGAAGTCCGCACTGGTGGCTGTGGTCATTGAATCGGGGCCATTTTTTGCTATCGTCAACGACGCCACGACCGCGTCATTGCCCACGCCAGCCGTCTGCTTTCTCCAGCTGAATGGATTGCATTACTGAACGTGCCTTGCACTTCTGTAGGCAGTGGCGAAATCTCGCCCTTATCTATATGGTCCGCCCATTACATTCACGACAGACCACCATGCGCCTTGCTGGCTTTCGTCCCTCAAAGACCCTACCGATCGCCTAGGTCACTGGGCGCTACGCCTACAAGAATACTCGTACACAGTTGCTTGTACGAGTTTACACCAAGATGCCAACTGCTTGTACCGCCACCCAGATGATCCTCCTGATGCTCCTGTCACCTATGCTTTTGCATTTTCGCTATGTGCTTCGCTGACCGCGGTACCGAACGGCGCCGAGATCCAAGCATACGTGGTATCATGGACAAGCTCACATCTGGGTCACGTGATTCTTCTGTGGGCATATTTTTTTCCAGGATGGCTCTTTATATCGGCGCAGCATGTACCCTAGTGGATCTGAGATGGCGCTGGTCATTCGCCAGCATCTTCACACCACTATTCTGTCCAAGCTGCACGATCTGCCAAGTTTTGGCCAGCTCAGTGGATCAGTACGTACAACCGTGTCGGGCCACGATTCTCTCGGCCTGATCTGTACCGATCTGTCCGCCGTTGCATCGCTTCTTGTCAATTATGTCAACGCCAGAAGAAGCTATCTGTGTTCACTGCTGATTTACTCCTACCTCTTGGCGTTCCTATCAAACCCTTCTATCGCGTTGCCGTAGACCTCTTGGCATCTTTCCCCACATCTGACTTATGCAACAAGTGAATTGCCATCGCCAATTATTACAAACCTTGGTTCCCCTTCATCAGAACCCTTCCAACAGATGTAGCCTACTTCCTGTCGCACATCGTTGTTCACCACAGCGCTCCTCGCCAACTTATTACCGACAGGTGTCGCTCCTTCCTCTCTGCAGTTGAGCTTCAGATTTTGTGGCGAATGGACGTGCTTTTCGGGGCTCCGTGACGGCGACGAAATCATGTTTTTGTGCATGCTTTGAGCTTGCTTCGGTTTTTGATTTGCCGGTTTCTTGCCTCCAAATTGTAATTGGGTGGTTCTCTTTTTTCTTTTGTGTTCCTCGTATTTCGTGTGCGCGGGTGTGTTTCGTGTACACTTGGTTTTGCAGGATGGTTAGAGCGCCATTTCGCGCCACGTGCTTCAACACGTGCAGCCGGATGGGACGTTGAGTTATTAGAGAGACTAATAGCTATTACTAATAGTCGAGACTAATAGTTGAATTGACTACTAAAAGACTATTAATAGTTGACTAATAGTTGAGACTAATGGGTATTAGTGGTATTACTGTGCGTGTTTTGGTAGGAAATTGAGAGCGATTGGCCGCGTGGTTGAGGACGTGCGAGAGCGTGCCATATCTTGGGTCTCCGCAGCATTGATCGCTTTTGAAACAGTGGTGAGAGTTGCTTTGCAAAATTTTGAGGATTTGGAACCTGTGTGTATCGAATTTTGCTAAAAGGCACGGGCTCTGCCTTATTATATTATGATAGTATTTGCATCAGCAAACACCGTGTAAAAATTGGAGGACGCTTAAGCTTCGCCTTCAAGAGTGGAACGCGACAGCGTTCCCGTCGACCCGCCAAGGGGTGTAAGACAATGCGCTACGGCGCAGCGATCACTTACGAGGCGCCCCGCATCGGACTTTGCGCTCACCTATCACGCAGTGAGCGTGGAGCAACGCAGCATTCGGCGCGGCAACGAAACGTGCGCCTGAGCAAACGGAACGAACCAAAGAACCCGGTGTCTCGGAGGGGGAAACGATCTACGCCAGCCAAACGTCGTGATCGGCACGGGCAGAGAGATAGATAGATAGTAATCTAAAGAAAGGAACGGCGCTTGATTCTGCAACCCGTGTGGGAGCACGGCGAAGTGTCGTCAGGGGAGAGGGAGTGGGGGCCGCGACGCGCCTGGCACCGGTCCCCGCACAGCCCCAATGGGGGCGTGGCGCGCCACCTGTCGGGGCAGCGCCGTACATTGAGAGGAGGGGGTCTTCTGTGTTTGCCGCAAGATGGCTCTGCGTGTGCAGTAAGCGCAGAAGAAATGTAGCGGAAACGTACTTCGCTACTCGTGTAACTGCGACTTATGTAAGTTACATGCTCATAATTACCGATATACACCGCAGTATAACTTTCTACGGCACGTTTCTAAGGCAACACCGCATTCACTAGAAGCGCTTTTGTACAGCTTTCAAGCATCGATCTCGTGGCTGAGTGGTAGCGTCTCCGTCTCACACTCCGGAGACCCTGGTTCGATTCCCACCCAGCCCATCTTGGAAGTTGCTTTTTATTTATGAAGTGCCTGCCGTGATTTATTGCTCACGGCCAACGCCGCGGACGCCGACGCCGACGACACCGGCTTTTCTGCGACACGAGCTCCTTAACGCTTTCGCGTTAATACATGGCAAGACAGCCGGGAAAGCAGGCAGTGCACGGGGGGTCCCTCAAGGCAGAGGAGGGGACGGATGAGAATGGAGAGGGAACCGAGTCAACCGGCACACAATGTGATGTCGACACTAGGCTGCAGAAATCGGAGGCCTTCCGGGAAGAGCTTCTCAAACAGGTTGAACAGCACAAAAATGATCTATACAGGGAGCGTGATGCACGGGAAGGTAGTTGAAAAAGAACTTGAAGTAGCCGAGGAAAAGCGGAACAAGGCCACCATTTTGAACGAGAATGTGGTGCGTGAAAATGGAACGCAGTCCCCCGACGTGACAGGAGAGGGAGTGCTAGCAGAGTACGTGAAATTCGTGCTACACGGCAGAATGTGAGTGAGTGGCAGAATGAGTGGCACCTACCTTGAGGCCGCCACGCGTGAAAAGCAGGGGCACAAGGAACAATGCCCCTTGTCGAGGCAGAATCACGCGGAAAAGACAAAAGGAGGCAGGGAGACGTAGGAGGAAGTGAAAGGGTGATTATCGCCGGTGACTCAAAAATAGCTGGGTGCTCAGAAGCAACTGTGAAGAGGCTGGAAGGCGATAAAAGAGTGGCGGTAGGGACATTTCCAGGGCGGACATTGGGTACTGTTATGGAGCGAGCAAAGAAAAATCTCGCGGGAAATATCCACGTGCGCACTATTGTTATAGTAGCAGGTGGGTTAAATGATGTCCTAAACAGGAAAGAGACAGGACTAGCCCAGTGCTTGGCGGAGGGGCTGGACGACTTGCGCGAGCTCGCAGATCGTGGTGTGCACGGTGCCGGAGGTGCCTGTGCGTGACAGTCACATACAAAAAGCCGTAGTGGCTGCTGATGAGGCGATATGGAAAATGAGCCTAGAGAAAGGCTTGGAGGTTGTCGAAGTAAACAAAAAAGTGAGAATGTGTGGGGGTTTTGAACGAGACGGGATCCACTTCAATTACAGGCTGCCACGCGAAGTGGGCACGCGACTTGGTGGTCGCGATGTTGCTTTTTTAGGGCGTCACGACGCTTAGGAGGTCAGAGTGGGTAGTAATGAAGAGGGTCCCCTAGGGTAACCTCAGAAGAGCATCGCCGTCGATAACAGAAGGAGGAGGAAATCAAGAAAGAGAGCTCGCAAAGCAATAGAGTACATAAACATGCAGAGTGGCAGAAGAAAGGAATAGTGGGCAGAGATTGAGGAGCAGTTAAATAGAGAACAAAATAGGGGAGCATAGGGTGACAGAAACGTACCTCAGAGACTCAGAAGAGCCGCCAGTGATTGAGAATTATGTTTGGGAAAGGTGCAACAGAACTAAGTCGGAATGAAAGGGAGGGGGAGTCGGAATTCTCATCCATCAGGGAGCCAAATGGAAAAGAGTAAATTCAAGATGTCAAGAGCATCTTTGGTTATCAGGTACAAGGAGTGGCAAAAAACTTGGCTGGCCGTTACGTATTTGTGGACCGGAAATAATTGCACAGAGAAAAATAAAGATTTAGTGGAATGCATAAGCGCTGATAATAAAGGTTTCCGGAATGGTGCTGAAACTATCCTATTAGGTGACATGAATACCCACATACAGGATTTAGATGGCTGTTCCGAAGACAACGGGAAGTCAATGCTAGACCTTTGTGAGCAACTTAATAACGTTATCGTGAATACAGGGCCTAAGTGTGACGGGCAGATTACGTGTGAAGTGGGAAACCGGCAATCAATCATTGATTGCTGTCTGATGACAGAAGGAATTAATGATAAGTTGAGATAAATGGTCATTGATGAGCAAGGGTAAAGCAGCATAGGGAGTGACCATAAACGCATCATTCTGAAAATTTGATGTGTGGTTGGGAAAGAGAGCAAGGAGTGCAAGATGGTCAGTAGGAATTTGAACGCTGAACACATAACAAATATAGTCAGTAGAGTAGAGGAAGAACTCGGCAAATGGCCAAATAAAGAGTGAGAATATAGTGAGCTTCTAAGTGTAATAACGACAGAAATACGCAAAGAGAAGCAACATGTTCCTTGGAAAGGAAAAAAAGAAGCCGAAAAGCTGGTGGAACCGGGAGATATCAGAAACGATCGCCGAATGAAAGAAATAATGCCAAGAGCATAGGCAAGAGAAGAAGGCGCAGTTTCCGCAGGATGAAGTGGCCAGTAAATGGGAAATACACCGGGGGAAAAAGTCTATGATTGAAATACTGGTGAAAGCAAAATTAAAAGGAGAATGTAAACATTGGTTGCAAGAAATACGTGAGAAAAAGAAGGCCGCGCCTAGAATATTTAGGAACCACATAAAATTATGAGGCAGGAAGTCAACAACAATACAATAACATATGACATATATTTAATAATAGACTGGAAGGAGAAGCGGCGATAAATTACATCTCAAAAATAACAGCCGAATATTTCGAAAGAAATCTCGAGGTTGCATTTCAAGAAAAAAGGAGGAAGAAAGAGACCCAGGTAGAAAAGGAACAGGTGCTGACAAATTTCAACTGGAAGAAAGCCGAAGAGAAAATTCCTAAGCGCACAGCCTCAGGGCTAGACCAGGCTCCCGTTAGGCTGTATAATGAACTAGGACCAAAAAGCAAGGAAACTCTGGTGAAAGCAGTGGAAAAAACCATTACATCGGTAATAAACAGGCTAGCAATGCAGGCAATCAAATTAAAGCTTCAAACATGTGCAGATGGCATTTTGGGAGAACTTCAAGATGACTTTAGAATAGGTAGGCGTTTAGATGATAACTTATTTGTTCTTACTCAGTGTATTTAAATATGAAAAGTAGAAAGCAGACCGTTATATGTGGCCTCCTTAGACATTACAGGAGCCTATGACAACGTGGACCGCAACACTTTGTGGTATACTCCGGAAGGGGAAGGCTTATGTGACGACTTTCTTCGGCTTTTGAGAGAGATTTACCTAGAAAATACTGTTTGCGTTGAATGGGAAGGGATGATGAGCGAGGAGAAAGTTCATATCAACAAGGGACTGAGGCAGGGGTGCCCTTTAGGCCCACTGCTCTTTATGATGTACATCGTGAGGATGGAGAGGGCGCCAGAAGGACGTAATATCGGTTTCAATCTCTCATACAAACAGGCGGGTACAGTAGTAGAGCAGCAGCTTCCAGGTTTATTTATGCGGACGATATTGTCTTGCTAGCGAACAAGCAAGGCGACTTGCAACGTCTGGCTAATATATGTGGACAGGAAGGCAACAATTTAGGTTTGAAATTTAGTGTTAGAAAACAGCTGTTATGGTATTCAATGAAAACAGTGAACAGACAGTGGTGATACAGGGCCAAGAAATACTTCGGGTAACAGAATATAAATACCTTGGTATATGGATAAACGAAGGCGATAGATATATGGTAACAGGAAAAAACAATAACAGTGAAGGGGAAGAGAAGTGGCAGCCATAATGAAGCACAGAGCGCTATGGGGATACAATAGGTACAAGGTACTCCGAAGTATCTGGAAAAGTGTAATGGTTTCAGGACTTGCTTTTGGAAATGCGGTTGTTTGCTTTAAATCAGGGGTGCAAACAGGACTCGATGTGAACCAAAGGTCAGTGGATGGCCTCGCATTGGTTGCTCACGGGAAGACTACAAATGAAGCTCCGCAAGGTGATATGGCCTGGACTAGTTTTAAAATGAGGGTAGCTCGCCGTAAAATTGAGTATGAAGAACTACTGAGGAATATGGAAGAAAGTAAATGGACTGGAAGAGTGTTGAGGTATCTGTGCAGGAAAAAACATTGATTCACAGTGGAGGAAAAGAACCAGGCAGCTTACCAGTAAGTATGCGGCCTGTAGGGTGGGCAACGCAGCAACGAAGAACGTCAAGCGGAAAATCAGAGAGGCCGAAATAATCTCATGGGTGGCGGCAATGGAAAAAAACCTGCCATGAGTAACTACTTATTAGTAAAAAACGAAATCAGGAAAGAAACATTTTATGATAACTCATAGGGAAGCTCATTACTTTTCGAAGCGAGATCGGGATGCCTTAGAACACGCACCTATAAAGCGAGATATAAGAAGGAAGAAGAAGCATGTGCTTGCTGCGGTAAAGCTAGGGAAACTATGGAGCATGTTTTATTTAAATGTGAAGACGTCTACTCAACGGTCGATTTAGGCACCATTGACCTCCTTGATGCCCTTGGGTTCAGCGAGAGCAGTGGAAAAGTAAACATGTCCGCAATAGGGATTGGTAAGAGCCGATGGGAGGATTGGTGGAATAAAAGTAGGGAAACGACAAAGAACGGAGATGTACAAAAGCACAGTTCGCAATAGGGGATAAGAAAATTTGGTTGTTGGAGTTCATAGTGTTTTTTTTTCTGTTTTTACTGTTTAACCTAGGTAGGACATTATGTAGTATAATAGCAAGAGCTTGGTGGCGCAACCCACCACCCTGTTCCAAAGAGGACGCTCATGACATCCATTCCAGTTGTGGACTACTTGCTCCGCTCCTGTTCTACCAAACACACATTTAGTACAGCACACCATCGTCAGACGAACGGTCTTACGGAACGTTTCAATCGAACAATAACAAACATGCTCTTCACGTATGTTTCTGATGACCATCGTGTGTGGGATACTGCTCTCCCTCATGTCATATTCGCCTACAGTTCATCACGCCACGACACTGCACGTTACTCACCATATTATCTGTTGTGCGGCCGAGATTCACTATTTATTTTTAATATTATACTGCCTACCGCCCAAGAGACAATCACGTCCTTCAGGTCATCTGCCTAAAACGCCACAAGTTCTTTTCTACCAAAAAAGCAGCGGAACGGCGGTTCCACGGCAATTGGAAATAAGTTGCGCAGCTCTGCACAACGCTGAGGAAGACGAGCACGGCCTCAGGTCTGAAGGAGTGAACGCTTCAATGACTATAAATCAAAAGCCCGTTGTAGGCTTGGCTTTGTCAATTACTGTAAATTACTGTGCATTCTGTAAATTAATAAAATAAATTATAGGGTTTTGCGTGCCAAAACCACTATCTTATTATGAGGCACGGCGTAGTAGGGGAATACGGAAAATTTCGACCACCTGAGTTTCTATAACGTACACCTTAATCATTGTTCACGTGCGTCTTCGCATTTGGCCCCCATCGAAGTACGGCCGCTATAATGTATAGACGCTAGCCGTCTTTCTATTATTTAGGCAAAAATATTGTTCTAAAACAAACTGAGCGGAAAGCTTTATCTCTTATATTGGAAATCAACAATCCTTTCTTCTGACAGCCACTGCAACGCAATTGATGTATTATTTGAACTTAAAAGAAACAGTTAAATTGAGATTTCACAAAGCGAATTTTTATTTAGTTTTCACTTTTTTAAGTTCTAACAAAGGCAAGATTTGAAGAAACAATACTTGAAGTATACGACTCTGTACCTGAGCAATTAAAACCGTATCGTCATTCTGTAAACTGCACCTAATATTTCATTTAATGTGGACAAAAAAGACATATCGTATGCCACTCTGACATACACCTCTAACTCCTGAATATGGCATTCGCAAAATCTTCACAGGCATTGTAACAACTTTACATAAGTTATCAATTCATACATCCAATTTGTCCGATTGAGATGCTCCAAGGGATGCGATATCAGTTTTTGATGTGAACTAACGGATTTGTAAGTTTTGTACTTCTCTACTTTTTTTCAGATTTACCGACTTCGAGTAATTCTTGTCAATAATGTCATGGTCTAAATAAAGATTATTATTGGAGTGATCACTGTGATCTAACGTTCCCTATTGAATGCAACAATTCTTATTGAGATCAGTTGAGCGGTTCAGTGATTTTCTCATCAAATCATTTATGCATTTTACATCTATTTGAGCAGCCGGCACCAAAGAAGGGCCCAAGCTCAACCTTCCTCTTATTGCATCGCACCGGCTCTATAGGAAAGCCGCGAAACAACGCTGACTATACGGAAGCCCGCAGCCACAGTGGTGCACAAATAATAAGAAAAAGATGAAGAAAGGAAGCCCAACGGGCGGGAAGCTTTGCGGGAGCCGTTATCTCGGCCAGATATCTCCCCCGGAATGCCAACGAGCTGTCTGGCAAGGTGTCTAGCAAGATCGTCGATTCATTACAATTCAAGTAATTAGCAGGTTGTTGTCAAGATAAGGCTGGTACATAAGCGCGATCTTTTCCAAGTACCGAGGTGAAGCAACAGTCTCAGGGTGTGCTTCTTTTTGTTATGTTTTCTTTAGTTGAGCGTCATGGAATACGTCACAGTGTGAATTTCAAATCTTTAAGGTAGGATTGCTACGTGGTGGCGAAAAAAGAAGCTAATCTTATGTCCAGAATTCCTGGGCATGGCACAGCACACCGCGAAAGCTAAAAAAAGGAAGGCATAATTCCGATGGCAGCGCCCTTGACTGCCAGTGGGCGCTGGACTGAACTAAGTGTGAAAAAAACAAAGACAACTTCAAGCAATTGTTGCAGGGCAGCTTCTAATTGAAGAGGAGAGTCAGAATTACGTAGTTGGTTAGATGGAATATTTATTTTTGGTCTTCGAATAAAATAGCGCATTCTGCAATCTTCGTGCTTATTTTTGCCAGTTTGCCCTTTTTGGCCGAGCGAGACTTTTAGGAAAACTATCATTAACTAACTGCTTCGCTCAAACGAGCTTGCAAAGTAATTTCGCAAATGAAATTTTGTCAGGAACAAGATAAGGTACGTTTGATGTGTTAAAATTTTTATTACGGAAACAAATTATTACATATCGGATATATAATGACAACGGCAAAAATTTTGTTAGCTCGAAAGTAATGGCATTGTTACAGAAATATAAAGAAAAACATGCAACTGGCCTTATCCTGCACTATAACACCCTTAGAAGGTATCCAACAAAATCAATCAGACAATCTGTGTGTATTCATTATTATTTCAGAAATTATAGTATTCCTAATGTCTATACACTTGCCCTGTATGACAGGCATAAGTACTCTACTTTTGGGTCTTTAATAGAGAAATTTAGAATATATACTTCAAATAAAACGGTGCACTATATTGTAAATTTTTATAGAGCCGTGCAACGGTTAAAAAGCTAATTTTGCAACCCCGCCACCTTTTAAGCAAGAATCATACATTTTACGCATCGACGTAGCACCGGCAAGTGGTGCCGACTCACAATTCATTCACAAGTTCCACTGGGCATGGTCAAGAGGGGCAAACAGAAATGATCGGAAAATGTCGTCCGTGAGATGTTGCCGATCTATATTTTTGGAAAATAAATTAGTGCAGCCCGTATTTCATTTCCTTAAGGGTCACTCACACTAGGGCTACCCGACAGCCCTAGTGTGAGTGAAAAAACACTGTCGGTGACAGCGTTTTTTCCTCTGTTTGGGCGCCTCTTTGACACTGTACCGAGGCCGACAACCTGCTGCTGGTAGGAAGAGAGCTCGGCGTCTGTACAGTGTGACAAAGACGCCGACATGAAGCTAAAAAGCCTTGTCGCCAACACTAGGAGACATAAATCGGTGTCGGGTCGGCCTAGTCTTAGTGATCCTTTAGGGGGCTGTAGCGGTGAACTAGCTCACAAATGGGCTTGCGCCTTCTACCGTATCGGCCAACGATTAGAGCCGGTTCTATTAGACCACGCCCTGCCAGATGACGCCAGTACTTGTGCTTGTGGTACGCAGCTGGCTTGCATCACCGATCTGCCACTTGAGCCCAAGTCGTCGCCAAGGTTCAATCAAAGGTGTGCCTTCTTATTTCGCACCATTGGTGTAGGACACAGCCACTTGGGATCTCTATCAGTATTCATTAAGGCCCGCATTGGAAATTGCGAAAAATCGTGCAGTGTCTCATGCTGTGTAGCTGTTCTCGCTACTATTGTTGGATGTAGAAAGCTGACCCTTTACTTACCCATCTTTCGTCATACAGCAAGTGTTTCCCTCTCTGCCTTTCTCACGATGTTTGTCGTTTCAGACACTTTGTAAAAGAAATGCGGTTCGCTCCTTCACCTGATATTTCGTAACGCGCTGACGACAGCCTGAACGTTGGGGTGCCAGTGTGCAGGGCTTCACAGAGACTCGATTCTTCTTCCTTTGGATAAACGTGGACTCGAATCGCCTTTCCGCATCAGTCGAACTCATGCCCGACACAAATATACTATGAAGACAGCCTTACAGAATGGCTTTTATTTTTACTTTGCTACTGCATTTTGTTTTTGCTTTTTACCTCTCTTCTTTACCTTTTTTCTCTTCCGGTCTGCTTCGCATTCGTCTGGATGCCGAGAGATGATTGAGGAGCCGGTTGCATGGCGCGCATCTTTTTCTAGACCCAACTCCTTTATGACATCAAGGGCATGTTGCGGCCGCTTCGGCCTGACAAAGCTACGAGAAGATTTAGCGTAGGAAAGCTGCAGGGGGCCGACTCACAAAGGCTTTTTTGTTCCTAAAGGCTGCTTGACGCTACCCCGCCATATTCGCTAACATACCCAGCAGTACAAATACACGTAACTTGCTCTTACAGAGAGGTAAAGCATAAGAATCCTTTTGCGAATACTGGTGCTGCTTTTTGGCCGGCCTTATTGATTAACGATCAGAAAATGATATTGTGTACTTGATCCGGCCCTGGACATGATGGAACATCTGATAGAAAATGAGGATGACTCGCATATATCCCTGTCCGGCCTGTATACGGAAAATGCAATAAGTAACGAAATTGTAAGAGCAGCGCGCCCGTGCTCTTGCTCCCAATGCACGGTGACAATTGAAATTACAACCGAAGAAAACATCGTCATACATTGTCAAATTATGCCGGACAGGTACGCCTAGTAAAACCTAACAGTCGAGACACCTAATCCCCTTGTCTGAATGAGCTAGTGACGGATACTGCGTTGATGCATGCAGCTCCCTTATTTATCATTAGCGGTTCATAAATTTCCACCTTTACGCTGGACTCGATGCTTATTGCTTACGCATACTTCCTCAAACACTGGAGAACAACCACACATGCTGGAATGGGCATACGTATAGATATGGCTACCTGTTACAACACGTAACTGTTGTTTTCACATATATCTGTGTTCCCTGGCCGTTTAGCGCAACTTGATTTGCTGACGCAGTAGAAATGAATATGGCATGTAAAAACAAGCAGTCACTCACAATCACTACTTGAGCCGCTGAGTGTGTCAGCAACAGCTTGCGGTAGCTGTAGCGCCGTGCACAAGAATGGACCTGCGTGACCGACGTATGGGAGCGAAGAGGCGCGGATCCCGCCACGGATGGTGGTGCGGGCTGGGAGTCGGCGTACAGGCGCCCCGAGAGATGATGATGATGATGACCTTCGAGACAGTGGCACCTACCCACACAGAAGGGTTTCCCGATTATCGGGCCGATTTCACGTATCAGGTAAAGGTGTAGATTTAGAAATCTCTAGTTTTTATATGAGTGATGCTCAGTAGAATAGAGACCTTCTTTAATGAGTCATTCTTATAGAACACATACAAAACAAAGCACGTAATTATGAAAGAAAGAAGAAAAAGAGAAAGGGCAATAGTATAGCGCATATTTCTGGCCGAATGAATGATGATCATATTGATAAAGCTACAAATTGAGCTAGCTAAATGCTAAAGGCCAAGTAAAGACTTCGCATGAAATGCGACTACACCGTACTTGGTGACAGATGTTTAAGACAGTGATACTTTTGTTACCGCCTGTGTATATAGACAAGGCGCAATAATTGACACTGGGGGGCCGTTGCAACGAGACAACCATAGCCGGTCGTTAAATAATTCTTAAAAATTAAATTCTGGGGCTTTGCGGGCTAAAACCACGATATGATATGCACGCTGTACCGGGGACTGTGGATTAATTTTCATCACGTGGTGCTCTTACCCTGCACGGAATGCACGGCACATGCGCGTTTTTGCGTATCGCCCCCATCGAAATGCGGCCGCCACGGCTAGGATTCGATACCGCGCTTTCTGGTTTAGCAACGCATTGCCGTAGCCGCTACGCCACCACCGCGGTTAAAAGAAAAAAAGTTGTGGACTTGTACATTGTACAAGCGCCGTTACAAGCATGCGAAATGTTCTTTCAGGTACACCAGAGCTCCCTCGTTATATTTATAGGCGATATCACTATATCACAACTTCTGAGCGTCTCGCTTAGATTCGCCTTGAAATTCCCGCACCAGCCTGCCAAGAAGTCATAGAATTGGATGCCGTTTGCTCGACTTTAGTTAACATGGTATTGGGCAAATCGACGGTAGTGTACTCTAAAATAGACAAGGACTGAACTTTCCAAGTTTAAAGAACTTCCTCTTAGCTGGAATAGCCTGAATACAATAATCGTGAGGCATTCCATTCTGCGAAGGTAGATCACCCACGAACCTGTGTAGCACACGACACAGGGTTTTTAAATTTTATATACTTTCGCTGGATTACAGTACCGCCGCATCGAGGAGACGGATGAAAGTAGACATGCGTGTCTGCTGTGGTAGCCCGGACCGCTACCACAGCAGAGCGGAAGGAAAGGAAACTAAACAGGCAAGCGATTTTGAACGCCGACCAAAAGAGGGTGGTGCGAAAGTAGATGTGGCCGACGCGCGTTGCACAGCGGCGAGGAAGGTAAATTGGGTATCTGAAATCCAGGAGTGCAAATTTTTAGACTAGTTGGTCCGTTGCATCAATTGAAGTCATGTCGCTGGACTGACAGGTCATGAAAGATGACAGGACGAGCGCTAACTATTAACTGAATTTGATTTCAGAAAATCATGGTATTTATACCGGCTCGCAGGAGTGAATATCACCACAAGCACAACCCAGCATTTTCCAGATAGGCCAACACAATTCAATTTTTGTTTCTGTCCTCTTAGCATGTCATTGAGGCATCTGCCAGTCTACCCGATGTATACTTTGGCGCACGTGAAAGCGAAGCGATATTCGACACCTTGCGCTCAGTGCACAAACGGTTCTTTGCGCAAACAAATGGTTCTTTGCGCACCAAACAAACAACACAAACAAAAATCGTATTTTTATGAAGATGGACATATCTCCGTGCAGTGTGATGATTGCGGCTGCAAAGCGCTGTTTCATGATTCTATAGTTGTGTTTAGAAATGCAGATAAACATGCAATGGAGATTGCAGAAGCAGGTTTGCTTGAAAAAGAAGGTGCAAACTTCGTCAGCGCCCCGTCGATCTCTCTGAGCAGAAAGGAATTTGTTTATCTGGAAAATGCTGGGTTGCGCGTGCGATGATTTTTACTGGTGTGAGGCAGTATTACCCTTACAAAAATGTTAATAGAAAGTCTATAGACAGTCTAAAGACATTTGTCTATGAAGTCTGTAGACTGCCTATAGACATTTCCTTAGACTAGTCTGTAGACAGTTTAGAGACTTATGGACATAAACTTTTTATACACTAGTGTATAAAATCTCCGAGTCTATAGACTTTCTACAGACTATCTATAGACAGACTATAGACTTATGGCAGTACACTCTTTATAGACTAGTCTATTAGAAGTCTGAGTCTGTAGACTGTCTATTCACTGTCTATATACTGTCTATAGACTGTCTGTAGATTAATGAAAATTCATGTTTGTAGACAATTGTTTGCAGCATATCTACAGACAAGTCTATAGGCTTATAGTTCTACTTTTGTAGACTGAAGTCTATAGAGTGTATATAGACTATCTATAGACTATTCCTATGGACCAGTCTATAGACTGTCTATAGACTTAAGCCCATACACGTTTTATAGACTAGTATATAAAAGTTCTGAGTCTACAGACTGTCTATAGATCAATGAAAATTCCCGTTTGTAGACAAATTCCCGCAGAATGTTTATAGACAAAAGTGTATAGGGTTATACAGTTCTATTTTTATAGACTGAAGTCTATAGAATGTCTATAGACAAATGTCTTTAGACTATCTATAGACATTTGTCTATAGACATTTGATACACTTCTGTCTACAAAAGTCGAATTATATATACAGTTCTACTTTTGCAGACTGCATTCTATGGAATGTGTATAGATTGTCTATACACATTCTATAGACTTCAGTCTACAAAAACAGAACTTTATAATCCTATATACTTTTTCTATGACATTCTGCAGACATTTGTCAACATGAATTTTCATTAATCTATGGGCTGTCTATCGACACAGACATTTTATAGACAAGTCTACAAAGATTGTATAAGGCCATAGGTCCACAGCTATCTGCTATCTACAAGTTAGCTTGCATATTTCTTTACATGTGGTAGCAAAAAAGTTTGAATGTATTTATGTATGTGCACCTGTTGCTTTTCATCTGCACTTATGCATTAACATTACTAGATGAATATTGCTCCTGAACCAGCTGTACTTTCATATATGTTGCCTAAACAGAAAGAATGGAGTGCTGAATCATGCAGTGCAAGAAAGAAAACAAATGCACAGGCAATGAATTAACTGTTTTTATTGCACGATATAATAGGCGAATTTCTTAAAATACATGTCTTATGCTATTATGGAAAGAGACTAAATATTTACGCCACTTCTCCTTGGCAAGCGTGGTCGCCAGGCCGGCCTTGACCTTTGTGTCTTTAGACCCAAAGGTGATGCAAGGTGTATGCTGCAAATAAGTAGATGCAGCAATATGAGAAAAAAATAACAAGTGTGTATACTTTGTGTGTTCATTAAGCAGCCTAATATATTTGCTCAAACTGTATAAGTCAATACTTCATGCGGTTTAACTATGGCTAATGGCTGCTTGTCAATACAAATCAGTACTATTATAGAATGTTTCATGTTATGCTATGGTGAACAATTAAATAGTCACAACTGCTGCTCGTGCCAGCAAGAGTATGTTCCCTTTTATGGCAAGTTCATATATGATGCGTTATTGTACTTATCCCAAATGATCTCTATTTTTATTGCTGAAACGTTACCCAGTTGGACTGTCTGTACTTCTTTTCGGCTGGTAGTTAAGTACGCCGGTGCAGAGAGATATGCTCAGAAGACGTCACTGGAGTATTCACAATATCATGCCAAAGATAGTAATTTATTTTCCTTAAAACACATTTAAATGTCTTTCTCCTGTTCCTAAATGAATGGGACATTGGCTATAACTTCAACAGATGGCAGATGGATTGATTGTATTGCTATGGTCACTTAGATTCTTACACGTAATGAGGCCTCTTGGGCATGCTGACAGGTTTCCAAGTTAGGTATACCACATGAGCACCCGAAATACCACGCGAGCACTTTGTGTCATGACAGGACAGACATGCACCTCCTAGGAATTAGAACTGGTACTATAGTTCGAATGAATTCTATCACAGCAAATGATTTAAGGTGCTTCAAAGATGAAATTTTTCTAGGCTTTCGAGGTTCAAGACTTTTAGTTAACGCAAAAAATATACATTCAGTAAGAAAGGCCATGTCACTATAGTTGACTTTAATTTTTCTTCAATAAATCGGCAAATTTCCCTGAACTTTTTATGAGGTGAAACGTTTTAAAAATATATTTACCAGAGAGATTCTCAGGAAAGTTTGTATGACATATAACAAACAGCATACCTAAGTGGTCATATTAACATTTCGCGATCTTTTTCCAAGCCTTCCCCTGCTGTTTTCATGAAAATTTTCTGGTAATCTATGACGCCCTCAGCTTAACTGCAATAAAAATATACTGTGGTTTAATGCTTGCCAAGTACTGCCCGTCCAAAATATTTAGATACAATGAATAACACATCAGTCACTTGACATGCAGTGTTAGATCCAACTAACTTGAATCCCTTGTTTAATAAAGCTGACAAAGGCTTCGTCAAGTTCGTAATTGATGGCCACACGAGTACCGCACGGAAGACAAGGAAACAGAGACACACGCGTAAAGCAAATGCAACGGGATGAGGCAAAACTATTCAAGGAGTTATTTTACGGCTCAATGGTAATTTTCTATATAATTTGTTCTCATCACTTTTGCCTCTTGTTGACTTTGTTTACCTCTGACTAAAGACTACATGGCAATATGAATCAGTAGAAATAAGGCCTTTTTGTTATATTACAGTACGATAAGCAGTTAGACAACCGTAATGGCCGCCGGTGCCAGCAGCGGCACGTTTCGTTTCAAGCAAGGTTCATGTGACACACAGTGTACTTATAAAAATAAAAGAAATACGAGAATGCGAGACGATTCCTATAATAATAATTGTTGAAACAAAGATAACCGGCTGGACTGTGCACATTTTTCAGGTGTTAATGCAATATGCCCGTGCCGAACGAACATGCTCAGCATAGTGACTGCAGTTATGAACAATCGCGTTGAGAATTGCAATTTATTTCTGCTAAGAACAGTCTGCAATGTCTCTTTTCTCGCACTTCGAGATGAATAAATTTGTTACACTTTCAATAGAATGCACATGAATGGGGACGTATTGATAAGGTTACTTACCAACTAAAACATGTCAAGATCTCTTAGGTGTGTTGATAAGGGTAGAACAAGTACAATGTCCACTAAATTATTTGAATAATTTGTGCATTATCTAATAAGAAAACACCACCAAATGCATAATCTGGCAATTTTCGCTTTTGTACAGCGCAATAATTATAGTCTGTCCAAGACCAGGGCACTAAATGCAACAGCAATGAAAACCGGAACACTTATTACGCACGACAAGGGCTTCATACCATGCACGACTGGCACAATGCGAATCTGCACCAGCAGCTGCCTAGTGATTAACAGCACGTAAACTGCATAACGCCGAAGCATGGAAAGGCGTTTAACGCTTTTCATATAGCCCGAAAGACAATTTCTGCTGCTAAAGTGTTTATAAAAGAGACAAAAAAAACCTTCTAACTACTGTCAAATGAATGACTTTAGTTTGAAACATGTAAAGGTGCTCCCCGGAGTGACTAATCTATCGTGTTCTCTAGTTTTTTCGGCTAAGTTGCGAAGCTGCGACAGGCTGAGCTTATCGCAGGTTTCATGCTCCAAAAGCGTTTGTGGTCGCATATATATAGATAGGGGGAATTTAGATATTTTTGCTCGATATTTCTTCAAGTTTCGTGTTTTGCTTGCGATAACTAACCAAAATTATTTAGATTTGTTGCCAGGAAGCTTAAAAATACTGCTACTTTTAAACTATGCAAAAACGGCAGCGCACACACTGCTGATGCATGCCCTGGAAACACGGCCTTTCATACGAGTACGCTAGCAGTTATTCAACTATACGTCTCTGGTTAAAAATTCATGCTAACACAATTTCGAAATACATACGTAAAGCGTGTCACGAGAATTTCACTACACATGCGGCGCAACATTCATCCGGCTGGATCGAGCGCCACAAAATGAGATCTACCACACTGGTGGCTGGGCGCACACGATCCGCTTAGTGACAGCTCAGTATCAAGCTAAACCATGGTGTACTTCCTTTTTTACGCACATCAACTACGACGATAAAATCAACAAGCGTGAGCGATCGCTTGCCGTAAAACATTCCGTGTAGTAGAAGTGAGAACAAGTGCGCGTTATTCAGTGTAGTTGACGTTTGATGCCACAAAGAAGACACGCATACACAGACACCCAACGTTTACCCAGACACCGCACACCGCTACAAGCGTTTACGTGCCTGACACGCTCTTTGAGAATTCAACTTGACGCGGACAGATGGCGCTCGTTGCGCAGGAGCTCCTGGAGCAGGAGCAAGTTGTGAGCAACATAACCTCGTCATCGTGAATACAGGGATTAAGTGTGAAGGACAGATCACGTGGGAAGTGGGAAAACGGCAATCGACTATTGATTACTGTCTGATGACAGGAGTTTATGATAAGTTGAGAGAAATGGTCATCGATGAGGAAGGGTTTAGAAGCATAGGGAGTGACCATAAACGCATCATTTTGAAAATGAGATAAGTATTTGGGAAAGAGAGCAAGGAGAGCAAAATGGCCAGTCCAAATTTGAAGGCTGAACAAATAGTAAATATAGTCACTAGAGTTGAGGAAGAACTTGACAAATGGCCAAGTAAAGAGTGGGAATATGGGGAGCTTCTAACTGTATTAGCGACAAAAATACAGAAAGAGAAACATGTTCGTTGGAGGGGAAAAAGAAACCGAAAAGCTGGTGGAACAAGGAGATACGAGAAGCGATCGCCGAATGACAGAAAGCATCTCGAGAGCACAGGCAGGCAAAGAAGGCGCAGTTGCCACAGGATCAAGTAACCAGTAAATGGGAAATATAACGGGAGAAAAAGCCTATGGTTCAAATACTGGTGCAAGCAAAATTAAAAGGTGAAAGTGAACGTTAGTTGTCAGAAATACGTGAGAAAAAGAAGGCCGCACCAAGAAAATTTTGGAATCACATAAAGTTATTAGGCAGGAAGTCAACAACAATACAGCAACATATCCTAGACGAAGATGAAAACACACTGGAAGGAGAAGCGGCATAAATTACATCCGAAAAGTAACAGCCGAATCTTCCCAAGGCAATGACGATGTTGTATTTGAAGAAAAAAAGTGCATGAAAGCGACCCAAGTGAAATAGGAGCTGGTGCTGACAAATTCAAACTGGAAGAAAGCGGCAATCCGTGGCGGCAATTGTCGGCAACTGTCGTCTAACCCACTGGTTTTCCCCATGCAGATGATCGCCGCTGCCATTTTGCACGTGCTGCTGCCCGCACTGGCAGCTGCTTGTCCACGGACCCCCTTGGAGCATGCGCCATTTTGCCACCGGTTTTCGGATCAGCGAGGCGTCGCACATGACTGCGCCTTACCGGTTACCTATGTACTGCCAGCACAGCAATGGATGCTCGATTCATCGTGGGTTCCTGCACCGACATCGACGCTCTCCAGCTCGTCGACTGTAAAAGACAGCCTAGCGCCCCGGCCGGTCTGTGGGCTCGGTGGCTGCGCCACGACACTGTCGTCTAACCCACTCGTTTTCGCCTTGTAGGTTGGTACAAGGCACAGCCTTTTTGCTAAGAGGTGTAGCGACTATTGTCTGGTGCAGCTTCCGAGCCCCCATTGCTGCCTTGCTCTTATGGGTGAATGTGTGGAAGGGATTCGCCGCTTACTAATACTCTCTGGCGACGTTGAAACTAACCCGGGACCCAACACGAACGTTGTGTTGAAAGAATTGCAGAAGATTTCAGCCAGTCAGGATACACTAATCAGTGAAGTTCAAGGGTTAAAAAGTATGATATTAAACACTGATAAGATTATAATGGAAATGAATAAACGAATGAGCGAACTGGAATATCATTACCAGGCCATGATACCACTTCAAGATGAAGTAGAAGCTGTCAAATATGCCGCTGCTCAAACTGCCAGCGTGATATCCGGCCTCGATAATCGCCTAGACGATGCAGACAACCGGTCCCGAAGGAATAATCTAATTTTCTGTGGCCTCCCTGATACTAACCCAAAAGAAACCTTTGCACAATCAGAAAAGCTGATCATTGATGAAATCACGGATATCATAAAGGTAAACCTTGAGTGCAAAGATATCGAACGTGCTCATTGCCTTGGACGCTATTCACCTAACCGGCACCGTTCCATCATTATCAAATTCGCGTCATATAAAACGAAAGAATCAGTCCTGTCTAACGGCCGCAAACTGAAAGGCACAAGTTATAGCATGAGCGTAGATTTTTCACCCGCAGTTCGGAACGCCCGAAAACATCTTATCGCCTACGCCAAAAGTCAATCTATGCCTTTTTCCATGCGTTTCAAAACGCTCGTTATGGGTTCCCAGCGCTATGAATATGACGATTTGACGAAACCAGTTAAAATATTCAGTAGCAATCATTGCACAAAATTCGTGCAGTTAATAACCGCCCTTCCGCCGCTAAGAAAAACCTTTCTCTATCTATCGTTTACAGTATCATTCCCACAGTTTCATTCCCAAACGTGACGCAATATCAAATCTCGTGACGTCATCTAACAGCAACTTGCTAGTTCTAACGGAAACGTGGCTCATAAGTGAAATTAGGGACGATGAAGTAGTCCAAGACTTCCCAAACTTCGATGTTTATCGCTGCGACCGTCAAGGGGCACGCGGGGGTGGCGTTCTTATTGCTTGTAGTCGTGAATTATACTGTACACCAATTATTATTTCTTCCAACTTAGAAATACTATGGCTTCTTATTCGCTCTTCCCCTCGATATGCCCTTCCAGATGTGTGCTACAGGCCACCTACCAGTAATCCAAACTTCTCACCAGAACTTAACAGTACTTTATGCCAGGTTACAGTAAGCCATCCTAACGCTCATATCCTTCTGTTCGGTGATTTCGACTTTCCCATTATTGATTGGAATAACCTAACTTCCACAATAAACAACACAGACGCGAAGGATTTCATCGACATCTGCTTGAATTTTAACTTAACACAGCTTATCTCAGAGCCGACACGCGTAACGCGCGACTGCGCAAACATTTTGGACCTTATACTTACTGACCATCCAGAGACATTATCATCGGTCACCTACCTTCGTCCTATCAGCGACCACAGTGTAATTCATGCCACATTTGACTTTGCCCCAGTACCCCGTGTTCTTTCCAGCAAAACTATCAACCTGTATCATAAGCAAATTTTGAAGCTATAAACGAAGATTTATGCCCTTTTTTGCAGTCTTTGAAACCTCATTCAATGAACGACCTGTTCAAGACAACTGGGAGCTGTTTAGAATTAAAATGAATGAAGTAACAAACAAGTATATTCCGAAACTAACATTCCGTGCAAATCATCAGAACCCCTGGTTCAATAACAATTTAAAGAGGTTGGAAAATACGAAAAAAAATGACTTTTTCGTAGTACCAAGCTGAAATCAAGTCCAACTTCATGGGATAAATATTACGCCGCTGAGGTGAATGCTTAAGTGCTGTCCGCGATGCCAAATGCTCTTCTTTTAATAATGACTTACCTAAAATGTTAACATACAACCCCAAGAAATTTCGGAAAGTTATCAACCCAAGTAACACACGTACTCTAACTCTTCTTGATGATATGGGTGAAATCATGCCTGAAACTAAGTGCGCACTCATATTTAACAACACATTTTCGTCAGTATTTTCTAATGATAATAACGTTCCATTGACTAATGTCCCCTGCAACACAGCTTCTAGCATGCCAAGCGTCGTGTTCTATCCTGATGGTGTTTTGCGCATAATTGAAAACCTTAAACCTTCATCCTCAGCAGGTATAGATGGTATAAACTCTAAACTGCTAAAAAATACAAAATATATTTCTTTATCATTTTTGTGTCTTATATTCTCGCAGTCACTTTCTACAGGTTCTATGCCTCACGACTGGAAGGTGGGGAAGGTCTTGCCCATCTACATGTCTGGTAATAAGAACACACCGCTAAATTATCGACCCATCTCTCTAACTAGCCTTTCTTGCAAAATCATGGAACACGTCATCTACTCCCTGATCATAAATCATTTGGACGCGAACCAATTTTTCATTCGGCACAGCATGGGTTCCGCACTACTGCCAGTCTTTGCCTCTTTCATAAGTTCTTTTACAGTTCCTTATTTCACGAGCCATATATCACACCACCCGCACGCATATCGCTACGAACTGGGCACCCATTACAAGTCTTACGCCCACGCTCCCGCACAACTACTTTTCCCTCTTTTCCCGCACAGCATCAGATTGGAACGCCCTTCCCCACCACGTAGCTGCTTTCACTTGCCCGACATCGTTTCTCGAAAATGTGTCCTTGTCAATAACCTGCTTTTTCACGCGTTATTATTTCTGTTTTTACGCACTTGCGAAAGTGTAGCTTCCATGTACAAATTTTCCTGTGTACCTGTGTTTATGTTTGCATTATCAAATGTACCCACCCCTTGTGTAATACCCCTAGCAAAGGGGTCTTTAAGGCAATAAACCTAAACTGAACTGAACTGAACTGAAGCGGAAGAGAAAATTCCTAAGCGCACAGCCACAGGACTAGACGAGGTTCCCGTTAGGATGATAAATGAACTAGGACCAAAAAGTAAGGAAGCTCTGGTGAAAGCAGTGGAAAAAACTTTAAAAGATAGACGAATACCAGACAGTTGGCGACAAAGTAGAATGAATTTAATTTATAACGGTATAGGGGAGAAAGACAGAATTCACTCGTATAGAGCGTTGACCATTACATCGGTAATATACAGGCTAGCAATGCAGGCAATCAAATTAAAGCTTCAAGCATGCGCAGAGAATAGGCAGTTTTAGTTTAGCGTACGAAACTATAGCGTACGCTATACGCTATAATATAGCGTACGCTAAACAGCGCACGTTTTCTGCAATTTTAGTTGGCCGGCGATAACTTTGCATCTCAGAGGCCATATGCCATCGTTGCGGCTATTTCACGCCTGTAGCGATAGGTGGCAATGACATCTCGAATGTTTCTGGACTCGATGGGAACCAAAGCTCAGTGCGTCGCCTCGCATTGGGCGCTCACGGGAAGACTACAAATTAAGCTGTGCAGGGTGATATGGGCTGGACTAGTTTTGAAGTGAGGGAAGCTCGCACTAAAATTGAGTATGAAGAACGGCTGAGGAATATGGAAGAAAGCAAATGGGCTGGGAGAGTGTTCAGGTACCTTTACAGGAAAAACATTGATTCACAGTGGAGGAAAAGAGCTAGGAAGCTTACCAGCAAGTATGCGGCCTGTAGGGTGGACAACACAGCAACAAAGAAGTTCAAGCGGAAAGTCAGAGAGGCTGAATTAATCTCATGGGTGGCGGCAATGGAAAAGAAACCTGCCATGAGTAACTACTTAAGAGGAAAACACGAAATCAGGAAAGAAACCATTTATGATAACTCAAAGGGAAGTTCATTGCTTTTCGAAGCGAGAACGGGATGACTTAGGACACGCACCTATAAAGCGAGATGTAAGAAGGAAGAAGAAGCATGTGCCTGCTGCGGTAAAGCTAGGAAAACTACGGAGCATGTTTTATTAGAATATGAAGACGTCTACCCAGCGGTCGATTTAGGCACCACTGGCCTCCTTGAAGCCCTTGGGTTCAGAGGGAGCAGTGGTAAAGCAAACACGTCCGCAATAGACATTAGTAAGAGGCGATTGGAGGATGGGTTGAAGAAAAGTAGGGAAACGACAAAAGACGGAGACGCACAAAAGCACAGTTCGCAATAGGGGATCAGAAAATGTGGGCGCGGTAGTTCATAGTGTTTTTTTTTTCACGGTTTAACCTAGGTAGGAAATTAGGCAGTATAGTAGCAAGAGCTTGGTGGCGCAACCCACCAGCCCGTTCCAAAGGGGACGCTCATAACATCCATCCTCCGCGAGCCAGGGCGCGCGCGCTCTGTGCGCTTATTCCTTTGTTCTTTTTCTTTTGTTTCTTAGTCTCTCTCTCTCTCTCTGCGCCCATGCGCGCCGGAACGGGTTGCTTTTCCTTTCCTTTTTTCATCTTTTTTTCATGAACCAAGGAAATGCGCTGGAGGTTGTATTACAAACGCTGTGGGCTATCGTATGAGACTGGAACGCCCACATGGATCAATGCGCTGTTTGTAAAAGCCGTTACAGCGCCCTTCAGGCGCTTGCATTATCGCCAGCGACGATGAGTAACACAGCGCGTTTGTATCATATCTTCCAACGTACCGCCAAATATGATGCCCGCACGTACGTTAGTGCTAATTTTCCGCTCCAATGATAGGTCAAAGCAATCAAATCAGTACGGCAATGAGGTACTCCTATGCGTGGCCGCGCAGTCATACCGCCTGCGAAATACTGGGTGGGCTCAGAGAATTCGGCACATATTTTAAGTGAATGTGAAACTTTGATGAGTTTATAGTGCAGGATATCAGTCATCAAAAAGCCGCGCGATGTTAGTGATGCAGCCGAGATATGAAGACAATGTGAGAGGTATCTCAGAATCGGACGACACACAACGCGCACACCACATGCCCGACATCGGTTCATCGCACACTCACGAAGTCCACTTTGTCCGCTACAAACTTTACGAGTCTCTGTGCTGTTTGCTTGATGCCTGTTTGGAATCCGCTTGTAGCTAAGGTTGGCGTTCATACCACCTATTATCACAATTGCATGGGCGTTTTGCTTTCTTTATTCTACTGCTGCAAAATCATGCTATGACAACTGTGAAGACTATCTTGGGATTGGCGAGAGCGACTACGTAGATCATATCATGTGGTCAACAAATGCGGAGGTATACATTATGTGCATACTAAAGTCTACAAATAGGCTCTACAGCAATCTCAGCAGTATACAACTTCAGTGGCTTATATCAAACGCAGCTCCGTATTATCCACCGGTACCTGCGCTTGGTTACAGCGTACACGGGTTGGGCCCAGATTAAGGATTTTTGTCTATTCTAAATCTCTAGACAGCATGTAAACCTGAAGCAATAAAAATTTTACTGTATCGGCTGTTTTCTACTTCATCTCACGCCTTACCATAATCGGTATAGGGCTGTTCGCACAAGTTAACATGACCTTTGGTGACGTCCCATCCTATCGGCGGTGATATAGGAAACTGTGGAGAATAATTCGAATTGCAACGAAGTATACGAGATGTGTCACTTAATTGGAACCAGACTTTAACATATGCAAATGCTACGTAGCTGGAGAGAACCAAGGTAATGTTGTTTGCCGTCGCTTGGAGATACTCAGATAATTTTTTTGCATTCCCCTCATTAGATAATTAGTATTAATTAATTTCTCAATTATGTTTGTAGATGAATATTCTCAATGATAAAATTGTAGAGCAACATTACTAACTCCCGATACACCTTGCTGTTGCTCAATACGAGCTCCATAGAAGTGTTTGTCCGAGCGTGAAGAAGCCCGCGATTACACGCAATGTGACTCGAGCCGCCGGTCGCGCAGCAATATATATATATATATATATATATATATATATATATATATATATATATATATATATATATATATATATAGGGGTTTTCTTCAAAGTTCAGCACGCAGGACCCGACGTAAAATACGCAGGAAAGAGACGACGAACTTTTTGGGAGACTTCTTTTTCTTACTTAACGTTTTCGGCTGGTGGACCAGCCTTCGTCAGAGTACAGAGTACAGACAGAGTACTGTACAGAGTACAGTACTGTACTGCACAGTACTGCACAGTACTGTACAGTACAGTACAGTACAGTACTGTACAGTACTGTACAGTACTGTACAGTACAGTAGAGTACTGTACAGTACAGAGTACTGTACTCTGACGAAGGCTGGTCCACCAGCCGAAAACGTTAAGTAAGAAAAAGAAGTCTCCCAAAAAGTTCGTCGTCTCTTTCCTGCGTATATATATATATATATATATATATATATATATATATATGGGTGGGTGCGGTGTACGTGAATGTGTGCAGGTGCGTGTTTGTGAAGAACGAGGTAGCATGGGAATAGACAAGAAATATACAATCTTATCGACTCTCGTCTATAGGTAGTCAAAAGACGAAGGATGAACACCAATAAATAGACTGTATCGACTTTTTTCTATGGAGCGTCTATAGACTGCGAATAGACAAAAAGAAATAGAAATCTTATTGATTTTCGTCTATAGAAAGTCCATAGACAAATAGCAGAGACAAATAAATAGAGGCTGTATCGACTTTCGTCTATAGGTGTCTGTTGTGGGGAAGTAGGCAAAAAAGAAGCAAACACTTTGTCGACTATTTTCTATAGACTGTCTATAGACTGCGAATAGACAAAAAGAAATAGAAATCTTATCGACTTTCGTCTATAGAAAGTCTATAGACAAATAAGAGAAAAATAAATAGAGGCTGTATCGACTTTCGTCTATAGGTAGTCCATAGAGAGGAAGTAGACAAAAAAGAAACAAACACCTTATCAACTTTTTTCTATAGGCCGTCAATAGACTGCGAATGGGCAAAAAGAAATAGAAATATTATGGACTTTCGCCTATAGAAAGTGGATAGATAAATAATAGAGAAAAAAATAGTACTTGTATCGACTTTTGTCTATAGGTAGTCTACAGAAGGGATGTTGAGAAAAAAAGAAACAAACACCTTACCGACTTTCTTTATAGACCGTCTATAGACTGCGAATGGACAAAAATAAATAGAAATCTTAACGACTTTCGTCTATAGAGAGTCTATAGACAAATAACAGAGAAAAAATAGAGGCTGTATCGACTTTTGTCTATAGGTCGTCTACAGAGGGGAAGTAGACAAAAAAGAAACAAACACAATATCGACTTTTTTCTATAGATCGACTATAGACTGCGAATAGATAAAAAGAAATATAAACGTTATCGACTTTCGTCTAGAGACAGTCTATAGACTTTGTATCAACAAAAGTCCTAATCTATAGAAAGGTAAGGTCCTCTATAAAAAAGTCTATAGACTTTCCATAGACAGTCTAAAGTCATTTTTGTAAGGGAAGTACCATGCTTTTCGAAAATAAGATAAGTTGACAGTTAGCGCATGTCCTGTCGTTTTTCATGTCCCTGTCAATCCAGCGCTGTGACTTCAATTGTGGTAATTGGGCACGCTCACGTGGTAGAATTGAAATGCCAAGCCAAATGGCTACTTCTGATTGACGAGGGTTGCAATGAGGGCTTGTTGGTAATGCATCTTAGAGGGGAGTACGGTAGCGCGATTAAAAGACGGGACAAAAGAAGACACAAAGGGACACACACAGCGCTGTGTGTCTCCCTATGTGTCTTCTTTCGTCCCGTCTTTTAATCGCGCTACAGTACTCCCCTTGAAAATTGTGATTGACGTCACAGTTGTGACCATCTTATTCTGACGCTCTTAAACAAGCATGGCGCATTCCGGTTTATAGCGCTCTGTGTGCTCCTGGAGCTGCTTGAGGTTTTGAGCTTAGTTAAAACATAATTTAACGGTTTCTTATTTGCCCCACTTTAACGTATGTATTGTTGGCAAGAATGTTTTTCTAGTTAGTTGCGAGGGAAGAAGTGAATGACGTTCGAGCTTGCGATGGCGAGCCACAGTTGGGCGCAACGCTGGAGCAGCTCGTTTCCTTATGCCTTAATTTCAGCGCGTTTATGGTTGGTAGTGTGGTCTCGTTCAGCTCCTGTTACGTTTTTCAGTGTTGCTGCTTTTGCTTGTTGAATTTCCTGTTGTGCATGGGCAAATGTGTGCTCTCAGCTTGGCAACACTTTGGTCTCTTACGGTCGAAAGGTTCAAACTCGTTCTAACCGCTTGTTGCTGCAGTTGTCGTCTAGTGTAGGGCATCGATCGCAAAAAAAATTGTTCCCTCCTGCGTGAAACTTCCTGTTGCAGATAATGCGCGAGTAAGTTAGCTGTTGCAAATTTTTTATCGTACGGGATGTAGCGTTTACCTCTTCTGTTTCTCATCTTGCACGTAGTGCTGTTTCCCTGTTTATCTTGGAATTTGGTGGCTGGTGAATCGCGACTTGCTTGAACACCAGCTTGCTATTGTTCAAAAGGCACATGTTGAGTAATTCAAACGTAAACCATGAATACAAATATTAAGGAACATTGCCCAGCAGCTGATAGTTCTACTCGAGCTCAATTTTGCTGTAACAGCTTGGCTGTCTTGAAGCCCAAGAAATTTTCTTAAATATACTCCAGCTGGTTTGCTAAGCTGCTATTTATTTATTTATTTCAGTGCCCTCAAGCCCAGGAAGGGCGTTAGACAGGGGGTCGGTACAATGCAAAAATAAAAGCAGAAGTACAGAGTGCAAGTTTTTAAAGAAATGTAGGGGTGCTATTACATCAGGTAGCCAATAAGGGTTGATTTGAAAGATCGCACGTCCAGGCTGAGGCAATGGAAGGGGGAAAGCGGTTGCACTCGCTGCAACTTCTTGGCAGAAATGAGTCGAAGAAAACATTAGTGCGACAATAGTGGATGGCGACCTTAAACAGGTGAAGAAGTTTGCTTTTTACTGATGGGCAAGAAGATATTATAAAACAAGGCCAGGCGAGAAATTTTTCGCCGGAGAAGGAGATCTGACAGTCTAAGATTCAATTCCATTAGGGAAACGCTAGCTGTGGGATGATTGTTGGAGGTAATGGAACAAGCGGAAAGGTTTTGTACGGCTTGAATGAGGCCGATTCGGGTGTGTTGAGCTGGACCCCATACTCCCGACGCACATTGAAGTTTAGGCCTCACTAGATTTGGTAAAATAACAGTGTTAGATGTAAAGGGGCATGAGTGGAATTGCAATGAAAGTATCCGAAACTACGATTTGCGTTGGCGGTGGTGAGGACGACGCAACGAGCTATGGAAAGAAGAATGACGGGTGTAACGTTAATGGATAAGAAAAGAGCAGATTGGGTGAGGGAACAAACGCGAGTTAATGACATCTTAGTTGAAATCAAGAAAAAAAATGGGCATGGGCAGGACATGTAATGAGGCGGGAAGATAACCGATGGTCATTAAGAGTTACGGACTGGATTCCAAGGGAAGGGAAGCGTAGCAGTGGGCGGCAGGAAGTCATGTGGGTGAATGAGGTTAAGAAGTTTGAAGGGACAACATGGCCACAATTAGTACATGACCGGAGTATTTGTAGAAGTATGGGCGAGGCCTTTGCCCTGCAGTGGGCGTAACCAGGCAGATGATAATGATGAGGATGATGATGAGGTCAATGCGCAATTTGCATGAGAAGTTACTTGTTATGTGAACACCAACATATTTGTATGAAAAAACTTTATCAAGCTGATCTTTGTTAATAATGTAACCAGAACAAGCAGAAGTGTATTTAACATTCCTTCTATTGAAAGTGCTATGCAACGTAATATATTTGCTCAAAGGTTCCGAGCATCTTGTAAGCGAACACGACGTAGGTTCATTGCAGGAACCTACATTAGGTTGTATATCTAAGATGTTTGCAAATATGAGTGTTGTATGATTGCAGGCTAATGCCACTCAAGCAAACGTCAAGTTCCCATTGTATCAATCTTGCTTCACCTTGCTGCACTTCACAAGGCTCGTTTTGGTAATCCCTTGATCAGCACAATGAAACACAGATGTCTTGAGCCTTGCCCTGATCATCTTGTCTAACAAAAACTTTTGTGGCATTGCATTAGGAAATATATCTGGGCGATCAGGTGACCATTTCTGCCTCCATAACCTCTCTTTTCTCCGATCTTTATCAGTGAATTTTCAACCACTTGTGATTTTGTTGAAACAGGATTCCGCGCAGTGACTTAACTTCTATTGGCAATAAGCAGGCCTGTCATGCACATTTTCGAGATTCAATAGGACTTGCTCTTGGACAAGTTTATGAAGTCCGCTAAACATTGTTTAGCTGGACCAACTTAATTAATCATTCAAAGGTTAGAATATAAGTGCGATTTTTGTGCACGCGCAAGACGCGGATGTTGTGACACTGCTAGATTGTCTAGTAATTCTCCAAATCGGCCTTAAATAAGTACACATATGGGGAATATATCGCTAACTGATGCCAGTGGTCATGGCATAGGAGCAGTGTTAGCACAAAGCCAGCGTGGACATGATCGTGTTATAGCCTATGCCAGCCGACTTCTATCACCCGCCGAGCGCAATTATTCAATCACAGAGCGCGAGTGCCTCGCTCTTGTGTGGGCTGTTGCGAAGTTTCGTCCATACTTGTACGGACGCCCCTTCTGTGTTATCACTGATCACCACGCGCTCTGCTGGCTATCCTCGCTTAAGGACCCCACGGGACGACTCGCTCGCTGGGCGTTACGCCTGCAAGAATATACCTCCTCCGTGGTATATAAGACGGGACGCTTGCACCAGGATGCCGATTGTTTGTCCCGCTACCCCGTCGACGAACCAACTGATGTGGACGCCATCGCTTGCGTTTTCCCTGTGTCTAAGTTGCTTGAAATCGGCAACGAGCAACGCCGCGATCCTTCATTACGAGCCCTCATCGGCCATCTGGAGTCAACGCCTGGCGACTCCTCTCTCCGGATGTTTCTTTTTAAAGAAGGGGCATAATACCGCCGCAATCTCGATCCACACGGCCTTGACCTTCTACTCGTAATTCCATCGCACCTGCGTTCGACTGTCCTCCAACAACTTTACGGCGCTCCCTTGGTTGGACACTTGGGCGCCTCGCGCACATACGACCGTGTACGACGTCGATTCTTTTGGCCGGTTCTCGCCCGCTCCGTGCGGCACTACGTTGCCGCTTGCGAGCCCTGTCAGCGCCGGAAGAAGCCCTCCACACCTCCAGCTAGATGTCTCCAGCCGATCGACATCCCACCGGAACCATTTCTCCGTGTTGGCCTAGACCTGCTTGGACCATTTCCTCTCTCCGGCTGCGGAAATAAATGGGTCGCCATCGTTACTGATTATGCTACGCGGTGCGCAATCACCAGAGCCCTCCCGACTAGTTGTGCTACTGACGTTGCTGACTTTCTGCTCAATGACATAATTTTAGTGCACGGTGCTCCGCGCCAATTACTCACTGACCGTGGCCGCAGCTTTCTGTCGGCAGTCGCCGAGGACACCCTCCGCTCCTGCTCGACGAAGCACAAGTTCAGCACGTCCTACCGCCCACAGACCAACGGCCTCACCTAGCGCCTCAACCGAACCATCACCGACATGCTTTAGAAGTACGTCGCGACCGACCACCACGACTGGGATCTTCACTTACCATATGTGACGTTCGCGTATAATTCATCGCGTCACGAAACCGCCGGCTATTCACCATTCTATATTCTATATGGCCGAGAACCCGTGTTGCCCTTAGACACTTTGTTGCCCTCGGCAAAGCGTTCAGCCACTGAATACGCCCGCGACGCCATCGCACACACCGACCACGCGCGCCAGCTCGCCCGCACCCGTCTCGAGGCTTCACTGGAGCATCAGAGACGCCTCTATGATTGCCACCATCGCGACGTGCACTTGACTCCGGGTTCTCTGGTGCTTCTCTGGTCACCCATTCGACGTGTGGGCCTTTCCGAAAAGCTGCTGTCGCGCTACACTGGCCCATACCGTGTGGTGCGACAAGTGACAGATGTCACGTATGAAGTCAACCCCGCCGACCTCTCAGCGTCATTGTCGGCTGCAAGTGACATCGTTCACGTGGCGAGACTAAAGCCATACCACACTCCTTTAACCGCGGATGTGCAGATTAAGCACCGGGACGGTGCTTCTACTGCCGGGGATGATGCTACGGAACAGCCGCCACAGTGTGGCTGCACTGAGGAGGAGGAAGACGACGTGGGCCCGCTTGATATAGCGTCGCCATTTCGGCCTTCCGTTAGCGTCCCTGTAGATAGAGTGTATATATCATTAGGCTTCAGCTACACGTAACAATATTATAGTTGAAGTGTTAGCATACGCAGGACCTTGCTGATCAAATATGCCTTCATGAGCTCATGTGTTGTTTTGTAGTGACTTCTGCCCAGGATCATAAGCTGAAAAGAGATGGCTCATGTGAGCAGGCCTTTCAATGTGCGCTGCACCATCTGGTTCAATTCAATTGTTTGAATGCTCCTCCAAATAGTCATTTAAGCATTGGCCCGTTTGGCTTACATCGAATTTGCGACAGCTGGTAGGTATCTCACAGACCACCACAAGGACAATGTTACACAGAACAATGCACAATATGGTTGCATAAGTTTTCATACAGCCTTGGCTCGTGGTAGAAGAATACAATTGTGCTAAATCCACAGGTATGTAAAAAAATGGGACACCATATCTACTAGGCACGTTCTTCAAGCTGTGGATAAATTTATGCACACATGGCAACTTCAGGTCTAGTGGCGTCTGTTCCTGATAAGTTTGACTGGCAAATCCTTGTCGAGCTGTCATCCCTTTTTGGTCCCAAAACATGGACACCGTCACCTTGCCTGCAGAAATTTATATTTCAAATTCCTTAGGTTGAGGGGGAAATTTCATCACTGTCCTTTGTTTCGAGATTGTACAAAAATAACCATTTGCCACTTCAATCACAGTAGCCTACAATATACAAACGCCTCTCTTCACATCAGCGCGTAGGCTTCTGGCACTGCATGCCCAGGCTGCGTGTCGGAGCAAGAACTATCAGCGCTTCGCGCTGCAAGTTGAGAACACTGGCCCGGAGGCACCGGTCTGCCAGATTTGTGCTAGCATCGAAACTGCATGCCCAATCTCGCTGAGAGCAACAGAAATGGCCCTAATTTTCCTTTGTTACTCGGAGCCGGCAGCAATTCTCTTTCACATACGACAAATGTTGTGCACCGCTGGACACACTCTCGGTGTAAAAGAACGGGTATGTTTGCTCGAATAGCCACATTCAAAGCGATAGAAATTCACAATAAGTGTAGTTGTAGACGTCGGCACGCCATATATGAAGTCATGCTTTGAAATAGCAATAAATGGCAATTGAATATCGTCTGCGAGCCCGACTCAGCTCGGTTTTCGGGTAGCTCGCTCTTAAGTGGCGTTGCTACGATGCTTAGTGAGTGATTAATATTGCTTATTTTTGGCGTGCTCAAAGTGGTTATCGCTTCTAGAGCGAATGCACGCAGGTACTGATGAAATGTGACCATTGTATTCACGCCACTGAAATGCCCATGCATTTCGCTGGGTCTGCTACTGTGGCCACACTTTCGAGAAAGCGAGATGGAAAACACATTTAGGGGCGCGTTAAGGTAGATATGAATACGGATTTTAACGCGAAACCACGTTAAGGAGCCCGTGTCGCTGACGATCCGGCGTGACGCGTAGGCGCCCAGCGTCGGACGTCGCCTCGGCAAAAAGAATTTCGCTCCAAATTTCGAACCACGCACACCCAAACACTTCTCTACCACCAAAGTTACTCATACCTTGTCTTTCATTTCAAATTAATTTAATGGACAAAAATACCGACAACGTATGTCCTTTGTGTTAGCTCTTCTCAGTCTGAAATATTAAAAATGCGAAACAATAACATACCCACCCACGTAAGAGGCCGCGTTTCTATCAGGAAGCTCGCCTTCGCGCATAGTGTTCCCAGTAAGCGTTTCCCGGTAAACGTTACGGTTACATAATTTGCAGTTGCCGGGAAGTATGAAAAGCAGTAATGGGTCTTTGAACGCTGTCGCGTTCCACTCTTAAAGGCGAAGCTAAAGCGTGCTCCAAAGTTTTTGTAATAGGATCACCTCATGGTGTACTTCTAGCGCATTATTATTCTGCATTTCAGCGCTATCACAAGTCGGTCGCATCATCAAGCTATAAAAATGTAATTGAAAAATAGGAATGGAGTTAGCTCGTCTCCGATTGCTAATCAGAGTGGATGGGTCTGGTTAGCTAGACACTGCCACTCCATGCGAATAGCACCTCCCTAGGTGCACACCTTCTGCAGGTGCTGAAGAGGAACCTGGCCTGGCCGCAAGTGCGAGAGCAGAAAGGCGACGAAGCCTATGAAGCATCGCAGGGAAATCGAGCGAGGAATTAGATCGCCCGGGGCAACAAAATTAAAAGAGATATATTTTATGTTAATGTGGTTTAATTAAACAAGTTTCTCGCCCTAACGTGACGAAGAGGACAGCTTAACCAAGCCTCTATACGGACAGGCAGAAAAATGGCACAAATTCCCGGCAATGCCATTAGGAATGTCTCCGTACGAACAACGGAAACGCAGTTGCAGGTAATGGGAGGGCTGGCGACTTAACAAAACTACGACGCGGAATGGAAAGCGTTAGCGTTGGTCACCGTCTTTCAAAAAATTTACTGAGGTTTAACTCTTGTAAACCTAGTTATCACGACTGGATGGTCTGTTTGGCTTGGTTTTGCAAAGACTATGCACACAGTTTAATAAAAATTAGGCCAGTCTTTCACACACGCGTCTGCCGAACGGGTTGTCCGTGACGTGCCAGTGGATTCTAGCCGTCGCAGTCGAGCTTGCCTCCAGCCGAATGACGTGGTTCGTCCAAAGTTCGTTGAAAGTGTCGTTGCTTGTATCCATGGCTTTGTCTCCTCCTCCTTGTTGTTCGTGTTGGTAAACGACGGTGGTGCTTCAGTAGCATCGATCTTGGCACGCTTCCGTGCTTGGTAATTAAGCTTCTATATAAAGCGCTAACCTGGCATCCCTTTGCTCCGGTGCTGCAGCAACAACTTTGCCTTTGCTCGAAATTTTACATTTTGCCGTCTAGCTCTATCTAGCGGATGACCGCATTCAGCCTTTCGCTTGTGCTGAAGCGCACGCACAGACGGCCAAACTGGGGCGCCACTCATGGCGAGACTTTGCGACCAAGCCCCAGCGAAGTAGCCGACGTTGTCGGCAGGCGAAAGAGCGTCGCTCGACGCCGGGTGCGTCTAAGCGCGTTGGCCGCGTTCGGTTACGCCGGCATCGCAAGTGTGTCGACCCATTGGTCGAACTCGCGGTGTAAGAATATTGTGCTCACAATATTCTTACACTATGGTCGAACTATACGCGCTATTTTCGCCAACGCGATGCAACGTGTCGGACGATATTAGACAATTTTAGTTTCACGTACGTAAAGGCTTTGCGTGCGTACAGCTCTTACGTGTGAGCAGTGCGCTTGGGCAGAACGCAAAGGGTTTGCGTGAGTCTCACGGACGTACGTCAGACTCAAAAGTTTGCGTGCGTTCCTTGCGCACGTAGAGAGCGCCGCACGGCGGCCTCGCGAGATCTAGAACAAGCTAGAGCATCAATTTTTACAAGATGGCAGCCAAACACACCGACAACATAGCTCCGGGCCTTCGTTTTGCCATAAACGACGACTTGAATTTGTTGTGAGACGTGAGGGAGTGCAATCCCTTCGAGGACAACATGCGGTATACAGTGCAGTGGACGGAAATTGCGCTGCCCCTTATGAAAATGGATTTAGAGTTCCTTTAGAACTCCTAATGAGTTCCTATGGAGTCAAAAGGGACTCTATAGGAACTCGCGATCTATAGAGTCGTCTGCATACAATCTCTATAAGAAGTCTATAGAAACCTTTCTATAGAAACAAGTCATTTCACACACAATAGATGTGCAATAGAGGGTGTATTGACGTCCTATGTACTGAATTCTATAAAGTAATTTTTATAGAATGTCTTTAAAACTTCTAACGCGACCTGTCTATAGAATGGCTCTCCATTCGTTCTCTATAAATGTTCTATAGAGAGTGTATTGATATCATATGTACTAAATTCTATAAAATAATGTCTATAGAAAGTTTTTAACACTTCTAATGCGGCTTTTCTATAGAATGACTCTCCATTCACGCTCTATAAGCAGTCTATAGAGGGTTTATTGTCATCATATGTACAATATTCTATAAAATAATGTCTATAGAAAGTTTTTAACACTTCTAATGCGGTTTGTCTATAGACCGACTCTCCATTCACCCTCCATAAATGTTCTATAGAGGTCGTGTTGGCATTTTGTGTACCAAATTCTATAGAAAATCTTTTATTGAACGTTTTCAGAAACGTTCTATAGAGGTCGTATTAACATCTTATGTGCCAAATTCTACAGAAAAAATGTTTATAGAACCTTTTCAGAACTTCTAATGCGGCCTGTCTATAGAATGGCTCTACATCCACCATAATAATTCTATAGAGGTCGTGTTGACATCTTATGCACCAAATTCTATAGAAAAATTCATAGAACGTTTTCGGAACTTCTAATGCGGCCTGTCTCTAGACTGGCTCTCCATTCCCGTTCTAAAAATGTGCCATCATATGGCATACGTACTGAGTTCTATAAAGGAACGTTTATAGGACATTAAAGAAGCTAAAGTGCGGCCTGTCTAAGAACGGCTCTATATTTTCACTCTATAAACAGTACCCAGTATTCAGTGCATCGCCGGATTATGGGTACAGTGCCGCGCGCTGGATGCATGGGGCGCTGGGCAAGCGCGGCGTACTGGGAGGCGCTGGTTACTGGCGCGAAAAACAGCTCTAGCGCGTTAAATACGCGGTGCCTAGACACCGTATGCATTTTTTGAATAGAGAAAGCAACAGAGAGCGTTTTAGTGCAATGAAAAACGAAAAAAGGAACATGTAAAAACAGAAGTGCTCTGACCAGGATTCGACCGTCGCACCTGCAGATCCCCAGCCTGGATCACTACCGCTACGCCACGCCAGCATACGAACACGGGCGGATAATTTAGCATACCAAAATCGAGAAGCACTTTTAGTTTCACAGAGAGAAGTCTTGCACAGACGTGGTAGATGCGCTATCGCCCAGCAACTAAAGCTCACGCCTGTACCACAAAGAAAAATTTGCTTTGCGTATTCAATAGTGTGCTCGGAAGTGCCATAACATCGACTTTCACTTGCGATTGGTATTTTAACTTCGAAAAAAGTCCTAAATGAACCACCGACCCGGGACGCTGCATGAATGGGCTGTTACTGCCGATTTCGATAGCCGTTTCTTGTTCTTCACGCGAGGGGTATGCTATGTTTTCTTAGTTCAGTGATGTCTTTCAGTCTACACGTCTGTCTAGTCACATATATTCGTCAGAGAAGCGCAAGCTAGTGCTGGGAGCCTTCGGCGACAGCACATATACCTGCGTTTATGACGCGTCACATCGGCGCTCCTCACTTCTTGTGCTGGCACTGTAGACATGAAAAAATTGTTTATTTAAAAGCACCGATGCGAAATCTGAAATATAAAGTAATTTATCCTTGTTAGACTCCTTGATTCTTGAGGTTAGACGCGCCGATAGCGTGCAGACGGACTCGGCGGATACGCTATGCCTAAGCTTCGGTGGGGACTGATCTCGGCGCGGGTAGCTGGCGAAAGCTAAAATGTGTGTATTTGAGCCTCAGAACTCTTTTTAGTACAATAGGGAAAGTGGAAGCGCACGAATCGCCTCAGCCTTGTTATCGGTGCGATAATATCAAGCAGCGGTAGGCTTCGAACTCGGGGTCTCTTCGAGCGCGTCTGAACGACTTCTGGATTTCATGTCCACTCCACAACACTGCGACAATGGCGATAACTCCCAATCATATGTTACGTGCGAACTACTAAAAAAGCGGCGTCCTCTGCGTTTGCATGGTTTCGTTCAAGAATTTAGCTATCCGCCTTGTCAAAAGGCAAAATGCAAAAAACGAAAGTGATTTTCATTGTCACATGTGCAGGAATAAACAAGGCAGCTCACGCATCTTTATTCCATGCTGCGACACGAAATAGTTCTAAGACCCTAAGATATAGCGTTATTTAGGACAAGAGACTAGTATGAAGTGATCAAATTGTATAAAGCATTTAATATTCAGCAGCGTTCGTCCTTGCATACTGGAGCCAGCGCGGCACAAACACAACCAGCGCAGTTTCCAATGCGACCGTCTCTTCCAGTGTGACCCAGCATTGCCCAGCTCTTATCCAGCGTTCTCACTGGTCTCGAGTGAGTCCCAGCGAGCGCCAGCGTACCCAGTGCGATCCAGTGCTTAAAAAAAAATAACAACGCGCTGATTTCACACTGGAAGGCACTGGAAGACGCTGGTTATATCTTGCAATCGGCATTTCCGAGGCTTTTTACTATGAAGTAAGAGCATCGTTAAAAAGACACTCGTTGACGAAGGCAAACATCACACTAATCGAAATTAGGAAAACCAAAGAAATATAACGGAAGCGCGCATTGTGGTTTATATCGCATATGCAGGCAAATCACAAAGATGTATACCAAGAAACACTAAGCAAAACTGCGCCTTAGCAATCGCGTCATATCTATTTGCTGGCATGCAGTGACTGCAGCACTTGGGGCGGAAACACATCGAACGCCGCCGCACATTTCTGGCACACACCATTCAAATGCGACAAATGCACGCTGCAGAAACGATTTTTTTTTTCAAGGAATCTTGAAAAGTCACGGACCACATGAGCGCGATCCGCGCATGATAAGCACATCGCCACGAAAGCAAGATAGGGAACACATAAGCGTAACCTGTGCCTCACGGGTAAAATTAAAAATCATCGTATATAAATTATGTTGCTGTGCGACGGACACAAGCGCACGGAAACATCACACACTGCACGTGTACCTCCGAGGTTGTGTGGACAATTTCTGGGCTACATTTAAACGACAGCAGGAAGTTACTTCAATGAGAAACGAAGTGAGGGCGCATGTAGTGCAGGTAACGGCTGCGCATAAAGTCAGTTAGGGTTTTAAGGCCAGTGACCGCGGTTGAAATCGTTAAAATCACACCCCAGCAATAGCTTACGCAGGGTAAATTGTCCGGATCTTGAAGGCCATGCTTTTTGCTGACTACATGTGGCATAAGCGATTCAAAAGCAAGAATACTGCATGTAATTTATTTCTGCCCTAAACTATAGCACACAATATGAGCATGTCAATGTTTCTTCTTGCCTAGCAACATATGTATGTAGTTCGGCCCAAAACGGCACAAAACCTGCTGTAGTGGGTATTATTGAAGGAATCACGGAGGCCACAACAGCCGCACTATTATACAGACGGCGCTGGCAGCGCCGGTATTTTCGTATTCAACGCGACAGGTAGAATACGAAGATACGGCGTGTTGTAATTGCTCCGTCTTCAACGGTTGTTGTGCGAGCTGCATCGATGCGTTTGTTTGATCGTGTGTTATTAGGTTTGCTGTAATGAAATGAGACGTAGTTCGCGAGCACGAAAGTGCCAGAAGATGGCTTGAGTCTCGCTGTAAGCACGCCGTATGCGTGGCGCGCCAGCTAAATGTGGACCAACGATTTTCATGCCGTGGAGTGCGTTCCCTTTGTCTCCGCTGGTTGTCGTGGAAAGCTTGGTGGACGGCGCAAAGAAGTAATGCGTATTATTAGCGTGCCTCAGCTCGTCCACTACCCAGCGGCTTGTTTGCTGCAAGTAACATCGCAGACGCATCACTGGAAACTTGGAGAGCGCCTTTCGACCTCGCCGTACTGTTGAAACGGTAAGCAATCGTGCTCGCCAACTACACGTGCGTTCATCCGTGTTGTGTGTGCTTCCCGTGTCTGTATAGAGTGCCTTGCGAACGTCGCAAGTGGAACACCCACGTTAACAGTGAACCCTGTGCTGATACTTGCTACGCGCTGGTTGTAAAAATTGTGTACGCAACTCTATTGCCACAGTGCGGAATTGATAATCCTGATAAGCGTTTGCTTCCGCTGAGAAAAGTTTCGGAAATCGTGTTCACCTTGTGCAGCTGTGCGTGAGCTCCCGCCTGTCTGCTAAAGTTGCATAGTAACGACCCGTCTACCTCTTCATCGATTCTTTCTTCAATGACGTTTCCTCACTTATAAATGCTTCGACGTGGTGCACCATCTCTGCTTACGAGGTTTTTGGCTAACGAACAGTTCTAGGGAAAAAATGTAAGCCAATCACAGCTTGCTACTAGTACAGCTTTATTTCCAAGACAAGATGTGTTGACATAACTGACTTAATTAAACATGACAGGGGAACGTTGCCTATACTAAGTAATGTAAGAAACATTAAGATTAGATTGTAATCTGCTGCTGCGGCGCGTCCAAAACATTATTTGATGTAAAGGTCCCTATTGTCATGACATTCGATAATTTCAAGCATTTGCTCTCTTTCCACATTAGTGCAGACATTGTTTTCATGACCCTTTTAGTTGCTGATTGCATGTTTTCACGATATCACAGCTTTATTGTGCCACTGCTATAAGCTAACATAGACCTCATTTTGTAGTGGCGAGGCCGTGACCCACAACATAAACTACAAGATCGAGGAGCCCCCAGAAATGCAGACCCTGTGGATATATGGCTGCAGCAGCATGGCGTGTGATCTGGATGGTCATGCCAGGTGTGTATGAAATGTATGTGTTCCAAAAAGGGGGCTTGGTGTCATTCATGGTGAATTTTGTCAACACATTTCATACTGCAGCTTACTAAAGAGACTAAATATTTATGCAACCTTATTGAACTTGCTACTTATTTGTGTGCATAGCCATTATGCCCACATTATTGTGTTCTGTATAAAACTATACCTAACGTTTCCTGATGTTTAGTATTTCTTTTTTGCGTAAGTTGCTTACCTGCAAGTTAAATATAATTTTTGCTTTGTACGTAGTGTATTTATGACTTTTTATTGTGGTTTTATTCTTTTAAAACTATTTCCTATGCTGTACCCCTTATTTGCATAATTTTTTTTTGTTTGTGCTACAATCTCGTGCAGTTTTCTGTGCATGTAGGAATTCGAAGTGTAGTGGACTAAATATGTCACAGGTCTAAGCACGTAGTGTGCACACCTTTGTTTATCATTGATATCTTTACAGTTACTTCTCTGTTCCCTTAGTAACAGCCACTGCGAAATACACATTTGGTGAGCTTTAATTTCTTGAAAATTAATATGATGGTCAGTATTTACTATGCTGCATTTACTTCAGTAGTACATAGGCACAGACTGATATGGATACCTTGTGACCTACACAGGATGCCTTTTTTGTTTGTTGCATTAAAAATGGCGGCTCACCCACATGTCTTACTATATATGTGGTATGCCTCATCGATTTCACTTGTCAATTTTTACAGTGGATGAAAACAGATGAACGATTGTAATCCAACATGAAGCCCCGTTGTGGAAATGTACGGCCAAGTTGGATGACCATACTGGTCTTTTGAATGAAATATGGTGGTCTCTTATACACGTACGATACTGGCCAGTTTGCCCTATGTACACTTGACCACATGTGAAAGGGATACAGTACGCTGCCTGTGACACACACGCCAATTTTGGTGGTATCTTTCACCGAGCAAGCCTCCCTTGCCTGCTTGCCTTTCTCAATTCTCTTGCACACTGCTGTGCATATAGGCACCCCGACAAGAAAGGCTTGCTTAGATACCACTAAATTTGTCTTGTGTCTGTCAGAGGTAGTGTAGTCTATTCTTGTGATCATGTGTATATTTGGTCAAATGTACATGCAGCAGATTGGCCGGTGCCTCAACACGTGCCTAAGACAGCACCATAATTCACTCCCTGGATCAGTATGTTCGTCCCACTTGACCATGCACCGATAGGACTGGGGCTGCACGCCAGATTTAGACTGTTCATCTGTTTTGTTCAGCTGCGGCAACCAATTGACCAACAAATTCGCTGAGGAATGCCACATAAAAAGACTGGGTCACAATCTGTTTACTGAATTGTCTGTAACCTTCGTAGGAACAAATTTGTTTGTTGCAACTAGTTTTAGGCACGTTATTTCTTGTTAAATTTTCTGCTTGACCTACAGAGCAGTTATGCAATCAATTTTCGAAGAGACATGATTAGTATAATTTTTGTTTTCTGTTTTTCACATGCCATGTTGCAAGAAGGACCCTTTTTAATTAAAACTGAATTAACTTTTCAATTGCAATTGGGAAGTCTTATCATTGCGTTTAGGATACATATCAGTGTACATACCTGTACTAGATTAGAAACTAATTGTTTCAATAACTCGAAAAGCACGAATATACTGTGTCCATTGTATCTGACAGTGACACTGCGACTGTGTTCCAAATACCACTAATTGGCAGTTATCCATCATAATTTGCGAAAACAACTTAAAACATTATTGTTCCCCATACAATGGATACTTACATGCATCATCATGATTGCTCAAGCTCCATGTGAGAAATTTATTATTGGCATATTAAGCATAGTACATACCAACTATGGCTAACAGCGGATGGAATATTAATTTTGTCTACCGCTCAGCAATAGAAGCCAGTAGGTCATTCCCTTCTTTTCAAAAAATTTGTTTCCTATGCACAGTGTGACGTCTGTATAGGACTCTTAGCTCATGGGTGTTCCTGCTTGCTTATCTTATAAATGGGGAATGTGTTGTCATTGCAAGATGAGATTAATGTGTGACTAGGCTGTTGTCGTTTGGAGATGCTTTATGTCATCAGCAATGATATTCTACTGCCAGGCACATTGGCCCAGTGCTGATGTCACAGTATGTTGGGAAAGTAAAGATATTGTCAAAAATGATTCTCAAAAGAACTGCCGCTGTTTGGCAGAGTGGTGGGGAGGTGGGGTGTTCTGCCACTTTTCTGTTATAATTTTTTTCTGAAATACTGAAATGAAACTTAGCATAATGCTACAACTATATAGATATTTGTGGCATGTTTGTGCCTGCTAATACATTATGGCTGACTGTTCATTACACCTTTTGAAAATTAATTTCAATTGTATTTTCCAGGCTCCAGCGTCGCCGTTACTAGACGGACCAAATGAGGCCAAAAACTAGCCCTTCCTCGCTCCTTTCCTGGGAAGTGAAATAGCAGGTGTTCATGTAAGAATGAACTTGCAACATGTGAGCAGTAGCCAAAGCTCCATACAGGTCATGCTGGTGGTGGAATGATAAGACAAACCGCAATATTTATTTGTTTACTTATTCACTTAATATTTATTTATTCATATCTCGTGAATACTGTGCAGTTTTTCAGCAAGAAAGCAGATAAGATAAAGAAATATCATTGCATCAAAGTAAACATGTTATTTGAAAAAGCATAATTCACGTAGCACAGTACCATGATAAAACATTTTCAGACAACTAGTCTGCTTTTGATACGAATTCATGAAAACTGCAAATTTTGAAGAAACAGAGCAGTAAGGTTAACAAATCTTACTCATAACTAAAAAATGAGATCACATTTCTGTTGGACCTAATACCATAATTTAATCTGGCAAATTAGAGATACCATATGCTGCTCTAATATACAATCACTAATTTATGATTAGATGTGCGAAACTCTCAAACATTGCAACAATTTCATGTAAGCTGTAAATTCATATATAAAGTTTGTTGACTTTAGACATAGCAGATGGAGTCTGCAGAACTGTGATATCTCTTTCTGGCACAGAGACGGGGATTAGTAAGCTTTGTGGTGTTATTTTTCTTAAACCTGCCAAATAGTTCTTCCTGCAACAAGTTGAATTCTCAAATGCCACAAACTTCAAATTAGTGCTGTGGTTGTCTCAAAAGTATTTCTGTATTTTGGATGTATTTGAGTAGGAAAATTTACAGAATTAACGAACTTGTGCTAGTTCTTTATTTTTTTACAGTTGCAAACTAAGTCCTTTTCCTTCAAGTTTTGCTATTTTCAGCAAATTTTAATAAATATGGATGGTTTTAATGTAAAACTATGATTTAAACATTTTTAAATGTATCAAACCTCATCAAATTTGATTCCATAGTTGCCGAGAAAAACTATTTTACTGTTTATGTGCATTACATAGGAGCTCCTGAGCTAAATCTCTTTTAGTCATTGCGTGTGTTGGTCTGGTTTGTATTTCTCACCCTAATTAGAATATTGGCTCTGATCTCAAAATTGTTTCCTTACAACGACATACAAGCTTTTCAACTTTGTACGATATATGCTGTACTGCTCTATGAAAACCACTGTTTGCCACATTTTTGCAGGGCCTGCCAGTGCTAATTTTACACATAAACATAGACTAATATGCTGTGTGGTTTCGGTATATGGTGTACTTATCTGTGAAAGCCATTATTTGCCACATTTTCGCAGCGACTGCCAGTGTTATTTTTGCACTTAAACAAACTAAAATGCTGTGTCGTTTCGTCAGGCTGACACAACATTGCAGTGCACATTCATATCAGTCTATTTTCAGGCTTTAGTATCCAACCTTTCAATGTGCACTGCTGGAACAGGCACTCCTTTTGCAGTTTTAATGGTATGGTTTCTTGTCCTAGTCAAGCCTGTTATTGCCAGGTGTCAACTGTAATCAAGTCTGCCACTGATTCTTTTACCTCATGTTTCGCGTGTTTGCACCACCAGCTTGACCTGAGAAGCATGTTGGCAGCTACAGCTTGTGTGTTGCAAGTTCTAGTCTGAAGCATGTATGTCACATATATGAAGTATGTATCTAGTCTGAAGTGCAATAAACATTTCAAACTGAATACTTTGTGGTTGTAGCACCAATTATTTTGCCACTGCATTTACTGTAGTCCTTATTGCCTACAGTAGAACTTTGGTAAATTGCAAGTTCTTTACACGTATCGGCCTAGCTTTTATAGGCATTTGCTTGTAGGTACTCGAAAGCAACTGCATAGAAATATTCTATAGAATTTTGTCTTTAGCGTCTCTAAAGCAACTCGATAGAAATATTCTATAGAAATTTGCCTTTAGCATCTCTAAAGCAACTCGATAGAAATATTCTATAGAAATTTGCCTTTAGCATCTCTAAAAAAACTCGATAGAAATATTCTATGGAAATTTGTCTTTAGCATCTCTAAATAAACTCGATAGAAATATTCTATAGAAATTTGTCTTTAGCATCTCTAAAGAAACTCGATAGAAATATTCTATAGAAATTTGTCTTTAGCATCTTTAAAGCAACTCGATAGAAATGTTCTATAGAAATGCGTCTTTAGAGTTCCTATAAGAATGCGGTGGCCAAATAACTTTTGAAACTCTATAGGAAAATTCTATAGGCAATCAAAATAAACACAATAGAGTTCTATAGAGAACATTCAAAAGACTTTCTAAAAAAACACATTAAAAATTTTTGTAAGGGGCGCCTGTCAAATGCGAGACAAAAATCGTTTAGCGCGCGCACCTTGCGCGACCGCACGGACCTACTGCTCGCGCAACATGCACAGAGAGATAGGAGGAGGAGCCTCCGCAGATAAGTTACTTTGTCGTTTCACTTTAGCGCACAACGCGATATGGAAACAGGAACAGCCAGTACAAATTTTCTTTTTCTTGGTGCCACATCATAGGTCCAGAACCGAGGAAGAATACTCGGAGCTGGACCAGCTTCTTGAAGAAATATTGAACATGGCCAAAAAATGGTTATAAAATACGACTTATCAAGAAGATGCCAGTGAGCTGTTACAGCCGAAGCGCATCCATTGTCACAAGAAGCTCAGCGGCACTTGTGAGAGACGTCGCAGCGGAGGAATATGCGGCAAGGGGCCTCGGCAGTCCTGCTGATTCAGGTGCAGAATGTGTGTCTGTGCGATCACGTTTTTGTGGTATCAGCTTTGCCTTCCACAGCGTCGATGCAACGCACTTGCATCGTATTTAACGGTTCTTATTGGTACGATTTCCGGCGCTGGCGGAACGCCAGTGACCCAACTGTTCGGGGAAATGTTAAACTGCTGCAACGATGAGGGTATCGTCCCGGAGGAACATTCACTGCCTGAGTTCGGCACAGGTGATGATGTGCCTGAGCTAAGCCCGAGTTCGCACAGAAATAGCAGTCGAGCGTATTCACTGTGAACATTAGCAGCCCGCTAACAAGTGCATGTCCAGCAGTGCAAGACGACGTTGATCAGCCGCGGCCAGCTAGGAGGGGGCCCACACGCGGCCCCGGTAAAGTACATTTTTTTTATAGAGCCAGTTCAAGTTAATCAACCGCTAATATTTCATGGCTGGTGTCTACTTCCACTTTAGTGCATGTTAACTACAGCAAATGCTCTTTATGAGACAAACTGACACAAGCTGAAGCTCACAAGGGAGCTTCTCATTAAGTACTTCGAAAGACATTCGTAATCCAAGCAGGCATGAGTAGTTAACCGCGAGTCGGGGTATTGGCCTCACGCGCAGCCATAACTCTTTCGCCATATATGAAAGCACTTAATTAATGCTTTTGTGCACAACCCTGATTATTTCAAATAAACTATTATGCTTAAGCATCGAATATGTCTAATTGCATTCTGCATTCAAGACCGCCCGTGATTCACCATTGCTTTCGCCCAGCTGGAAAACTGGATTTACAAATCAGTTTATTATGAAGGGTGGCATTGTAAGAATTTGTGCCAATGAATGCAAACTAATTTAATACAGTGTGGTCTCATTTTCGTTGCTTTGCATCTATGGAAACAAAACAAGAGTTTGCAATGTGCTCGACTTACCCAAAAAATTGAGCTTAGATAAGTTCGCCTTTATATCAAATGTAGGTGGCCAGCTTTAAGCATCGTTAATGAGGCTGCAGTTTTTTCCCACACTACTGTATCCTACAGGGAGAAAAAATCAAGCTCGAAGGCTGGAGCAAACACACTACGAGTTCATGGAGTAAAAAATGAGGCACGATGAACATATGAAGCAAAAAGACTTCCTGATGGAATCCAGGCGCATAGCACTGGAAGAAGAGCGCCTGGCTTGGGAGAAGGAGAAAGCAAGCTCTTAAAGAAATGGAGCTCGAGGAAGAAGAAATGAAGCAAAACGCTCAAGCTCAGGCAGAAGACAGACGCCCGCGAGCAGAACGGCGGGCTGAGGAAAGACGTGAAAGGGCAGAAGAGCGCCGCATGTTTGCAGCCCAACAACAAACTTTCTTTAGTTATATGGAAAATTTCTTGAACAAGATAGGTACACTGGAAAATGGGAAATTGAAACAAATAAAATTAGTCGTGATGTTGACACTGGAGTTGCAGCAAAGGTGTCAAAACCGTCTGAACATTGCGCCCACCTTGTAATTCACACTTTAATACAGGAACTACACATAATAGGGTATGGTTGACAGCAACACCAGGTAGAAATAAACTGGAACCAAAGGGACGTTGGAAGCAACGTGCTTCAGACAGCTTGTGTTCAATTATGCGCTAAAGATACAAAACATGACTGCAAATAGTCATGTGTAAAAAGGCAATCAACATATTGTTACGCGAAGGACGTCTCAATAAGACAAGCAACTATTTACAAGTTTAATTTACAACAGTGGCTGCAGCGCTCCCCGGTTAGATTCACAGCGCGAGCCCAGCTCGTTGTTTTCCCTCTTTTCTCGAGTGATGGCGTCCACGCGCCTCGTTCAAGCAATCAAATATCATAGCATAATCCCCCGGCGGCAGAAACGATGTCCCAGAGCGTCTAAATGTCATCACGGGGAGGGTGATACTGCTTCAGTCGTGTAACGTGCACGGTATCACTGGACTGGGAAGCAGATGGGATGTCACGGGCGACCTCGTAGGTGAAGGGAGTCTAAGCACGAAGCATTCGGCATGGGCCTTTGTAACAAGACAGCAGTTTTTCTGATAGGCTGACCTGACGCGACGGAGACAATAGAAGCACCAAAGAACCAGGCGGGAAGTGCACGTCTTGGTGTCGCCGGTCGTACGAACGCCTTTGACTCTCTTGGGATTTCTGAAGGCGGTCACGGGCAATTTCCCTTGCGTGGGCACAGCGGGTGATGGCGTAAAGTGCATATTCACTCATCGGTGCCGCGTGAACAAGGAGGGCAGTGTCGAGGGGCAGTGCTGGTTCTCGGCCGAACAGAAGCATCTTCCTTACTTCCTGCTGAATAACTTGCCGCTCTGCCGTGGACACGCGATATGGTCGGCGGTGAATGGGTACTGCATCACCAGTGTTCATCCGATGCTTAACAAGGAACGTCTGACCAAGCTACGAGTGCCAGTGTCAAATATGTCGCGGTAGGAAAGCAAAAGGTGATATAGGGTGGCTGCTTGGTCAGGTGCGAGGTCCGGAGCGACCATGGGACGCAATGGGCCGTGGAGGTTCAATGCATCCTGCGGGTAATCAGGAGGATCTGGAGACGCGTCGGCTGCAAAAGCAGTGACGTGGTCCTCTGTCACTGACCGGTGCGTGGCCACCAGTATGGCTTCAGGTAACGCTTGCTTCAAGCCAAAAGGGTTACGACAGAGTGTGGCACAGAGATGGCGCGCGCCAGGAGGACGTCACGAATAGGGGCGATGATATAGTCACCATGAGGCATGGTTGCTGTTGAGGCCAATTCGACGAAGGTTAGGGCTTTCGGAGGTAAGCGAACGAACGCTGTAGTGCAGAGGGTGTTCCGTTGTTCGGGGTGAACGTCTGAAAGAAGAGGAAGATCGAGACACAGCGTATTGGTGGAACAGTCGATGAGGGCAGAATGCGTCGTCAGAAAGTCGAGCCCGAAGATTAGGTCATGAGGGCAACCGGTCAGCACGGTGAACATGAGTGGAACTTGGCGGCCAGCAATTCCGGCGCGTCGAGTGCACATACCCCTGGCGTCAAGAGTGGCGCCATTGGCGACGCGTACGGCTCGAGTGATGGCAGGCGTAAGAACTTTCTTGAGGCAACGACATAGGTTAGCGCTCATTATGGACACTTGGGCTCCTGTAACAATTAACGCCGTCAACGGAACACCATCTACGTCTACTTCAATTAGGTTCGTGTTGGTGAGGAGCGTCAATGGAGGAGTTGGACAGGACGACCGTGATGCAGCAATATCTCAGACATAAACCAACAAATAGCACTTTCAATGCACAATTGTGCGTAATTATGGTAAAAGTCTGAGCACATACATGCACGAGCACTTCAATGGCGTGTCCTCAGGTACTCAAGTAGGCTAGGCGGATCAAGTCCAAAGTATTGTGACACCTTTCCAAAGCCCCATTCAACAGACTGACGAACACGACTCATGCTGTAGTTGAATTCCAGCTGTGTGGCCGCCAAGAAAGAGCCACCATAAGGCTTCATTAGGAGCGGTTTCAAGGGGTAGGCCGGATAACCGTACATGACGAATGATGGGGGCCCACCAGCTTCTCCAGTGTGGCATAGAGGCCGCTGCATGTGAGTATTCCTGCAATAAAAAAAAGAGTTCAGTTGACTCACATAGCGGCGAAATTAACATAAGTTACATTAAAATTAGCACACCAGATGAACATTTAGTTTGCATGCATTATACATTTTCTGCAGACTCAACAAAGCCATCCAAAAAGTATTTTGAAATGTACGTGCAAGACCGTTTCAGACACATCAAAGTGTAAATGAGGACAAAAGGGCTAAGGTTGGCACTAGAGCTTTCTCTGTTCGTGCTTTGCTTTCTAAGCAGTCATGTAGTTCGTAAACTTATAATGTGATGGAAGTAAGCACTGTCCATATTCGTCCACGGTGCAATAAATATGTTCAAGTTTATGCATCTGTATCACATCTGAATGGAAGTGAATTTCTTTTCTCACATAGAACACCAGAAAACCTACCTGCATCATGCCGCTTTCCAGGGTATGGACCATCAAAGTGGCATACAATCCCATTAGGGCACATCACCGACTGGTACTTCCCTACATGCATCCGCTTGTGGCCGGAGAAGTAGTCACGCTGGTTTCTTTTGGGCCGGCATATAGGCCGTGCCGTACCATCGATGAATGCTCAGCAGTTGGTCAGTGCTGCACAACGGTCGTGGATGGCTTGCGACATGACAAAATGAAACGAGCTCAAAACACAGGTTTTAGTTAAGATGGAAAATAGGACTATTAGTTTCCCTTAAGTGGCTCCCTTACAAAAAGCCGTGTCCTAGATGACACCCCCAGCACACTTATATGTGCGTAATCTGTAGTAAGTGTATTAGCTTGAAATAAACACCAACATGCAATGTTTACATATATTTGATATGCCTACTTTTTATGAAACTTGCCGAGGTAAAAGGCTCAGCATAAAAACAGAAGAGCAAGATGTCGGTGGGAAAATCAAGTTTTGAAGGGGAGGTTACTTCTGCATGGAAGGTGACTGCTGTGTAGATGCCTCATATCAATTTCTGTACGTGCAACACTGTTGCTTGGCGAGGCTATTTTCTCTACATTTTATCCCGACACATGTCGACGGCAGTTTGCGGGGTATTGGTTCTACATTTCGAACTATCCAGTTTCCATATACCGCTGACAATTTAGTTCTCACAAAATAAAATATAATAAAAAGACGAGGCGGCATACCCTACAGTGAGGAGAAAAATAGCCATTGCGGAAAGAGGCAGCAAAAACAGCTATTCGCGGTTTCATCCACCAGTTACGCGAAATAAAAGAACAAAGTTAACTTACACTTGCAAACTCTCCAAGGTGGGCAGGCGACAGCCAGTCGTTGTTGTTGCAGTCATTAAGCAAGTGCTCAAACTCGCTTGCGATGTGGCAAATCACCTGTGATGCCACACTCGACATCACCGATGAGTGCCTGCCAAATATGGCTTCCAGATAGCACCACCTGTTCGGGTAAGCAAGGCGTCGTAGCGTGATGCATAACACCTCCCGACCCGGCACGGTCTCGTCTTGAGCACTCTTTGCAGTCTCCGGTACCGCAAGTGCCCTAAACAAGTCACTGAAATCTTTTTTTCAAACCTAAATTGCTGCTCGAACAGTAAGGCCTCTATACTCTCGATGTCGAGCAGTCCACGATGCGACCGGTAGCGCAACAGCTCCGACTCTCTCTTGTGCCTGAAGTAGTACCAGGCCCCGCACACTCTCAAGTTCAACAAATGGCCACAGAGGGCGAAAAATCAATCGAGGCGCGTTTCAGCGTAAGCGCGCAAGTGGATCTACTGTAATTTGGTCGAATACTTTAATTGGTGCTTTCTCTGCTAGGGGCGCTGAACATGCTGATTTTTTTAATTTACACAAACCATTGACATGAACAATCGAGGTGTCTAAGGATGTTTTTTTACCTCAGGCAAATAGGCAGTTGATTTTTTTTTAATTTAATTGTTGAAGCTGCTTTTTAGTCATAGCGTCAAGGTTTTTGTACTTGATTAACCACCGACAGCCGACAGCCTATTGGTATCGATGTGTTTCCTGGCCGTTGGCGTTCGAATACTACGGCGGTAAAACATTTTCGAAAGCATGCTGGTTTCGTCTGCGAGTCATTACACAGACTTGCTGTAAAGAGGTCTACTCTTGGCAAAAAATAGTGCCTCATTTTGTTTAGGCGTTGATTATCATAATGAATGCGGCGGAGGTTGACGGAATACGCTTGAAGGTACGTTTTTATGCCGTTGATCTCCATAACACCGTAAGTACGCAAACCGATGTCACAGAACACCCGATGCATCAATGTGTGTTCTCCGTCATCGCTTGTTTGCTGTACGCCTACTAATTCTTCACTTCTCTTCAAGTGTTGCATCCTCCTTTTGTCCTTGTTCTCTTGTGCTTCACTTACAGTATGTCGTTCCGTCAGCTGTAATGCGCATTTGCAAAACCAGTACGTTTGATAAGACGCAGTGGTTATCATAATTTCACTACACATGTATTAAGCTGGCACATATGGTTCAGGTACAGATACCTGTATGCGGACTTGCACGACGTTGATGCGGAGATCAGGATAATTATGACACCCGTAAGGAAGAGGCACCTGACGGCCGTAAGCTGTTGCGTTCTTTCCGCCAAATTACCCGGCCTGGTAGTGCTCTAAAGATGCTGTATAAAAGTGACACGCGGTGACAGGGAAATTATTATGTTTAGCAGCCGACTGTACGTTTTGTAGCTTAGGTCTTCTTTCTTGTGCGTTTGTGCTACCCTTATTAATGAGTCATTTCTTGACTATGTTCTTGACTTTGTAACCGCGTTTGTGTGGATCCGTAGACGTGTGCTTTTTGTTGTACTTGTAAAATGCAAATAAAATATCTTCAAGCTTACTCAATCTTTGGTGTGTGCGTTTATTCCAGTCGAGGCCATCGTGCCACCTGGAAACCGCACTCTGTCAGTAGCCCTACACGAAATGCAACAGCTGGAGCGCGGCGGCACAACTCGGGGTAACGGCGGCGTAATAAACGAAAAACCGCTCGGGATGCCCTTTAAAGTCAGTTCAGAGTGTGCCTTAACTCGATATGACTCAGCGCTGCATATATTCTGCTGCGCCTTGATCGTGCTCCCGCCAGTTTGGGTGTTGTGTGGCAAACGTAGCGCCTACATACATATGTGGGCGCTACGTTTGCCACACAGCAACCTAACTGGCGGGAGCACGATCGATGCGCAGCAGCGAGAACCCAGTAGGTAAAACGACCATACTGAGCAAAACCCCGTTTCCGTTTCCTGTTGTACAGCGCCGCCTGTGGTCACATACTTTAATTCACGACGCCACCGCTACGCTTATTTCCGTAGCACTGTGGAAGGTACAGTTTCCCTTCTCTAAGTTTGTATAGGTGTTCTGTGGTAGTACTCCACGTCGTCCAGCGAACCTTTCAAACGCTCCCGCTACGCTCTAGTCATCAAGATGGTCGTCAATCTCATGCCACGACGACGCTGACAGCAGATAACGGTTGGCATTGCGAAGCTCCGATCGGCACACGAACACACTTTAACGTGTTTTGCACGCCAATCCAACTCGACTGGCTTGTCTTTGATTTGTCTTGGATGTCAATGGCTACAGCAGTGTTTATAGGTGGCGATAGATGAGGAGACCACGATCTACTGAACTCCCGTCCTGCACAGATCTCCCTCCTCCAGCACGCCTGGTCTAGTTCGCCCATTTTTCCGCTAGGGAGAGAATATACGAGCAGAGTGGCACTAGTTATAACCTGTTCGGTGTCGTCTGCTTCTGCGATCTGCTCAGCGCTTGTCTTGCCATTTCAGCAGGCACAAAGCGCTTGTATTGGCGGTAAATGTATAAATTCACAAATATACAAAAGAAGACATATTTGCGAATTCTTTGCGTTCGAATAGTGAAACTAGAAGAGGAGGAGCGGTGCAATAAATGTAAACAAAGAGCATAGGTGGCCGCTGCAATGCTAGACCGACGGCATGAATTTCCCTTTCCTAGCCTCCTTAAGAGACTGGAAAAATTGTTTTAAAATATTCATAGGATAATCTAGCTTTTTTTAGTTGAGAGCAGACAGCCTAATGTGGTAGATGACATTAGGATTTACTGCTGTGTGCCGCAGTGAAAGGCAGATGATCTGGTAAAAGTATTTACGAGTAAGTCCTCCTCCCGATATGTGCAATAGGCTGATCGATTCTGTTTCAAGGGAAGGTGAGCATATATTGTGTTTAATATCGTGGGATGTCTAGCTCCGTAGAAAGCTTGCAAAAAATTAAGCGATCCCAGTGCTTTAAAACGTGCTGCATTGCAGGCCTTAAATCGTGTCACGGAACTCTTTGTAACTAGCCCAGTCCTTGCTGCCATTGCTGCTTTATCCGCTTTAGCTGAGTCCCGTCATGAAGACGTATTGAGTTCCTTTTCGGAACTTAAAGCAACCCAAGAAGCCCTCACTCACAAAGTGTCGGACCCGTCAACCAGATTGCTAACCCTTGAAACAGTTGTGGAAACACTTCAATCTTCCATGCCTCCCACGGACATATCCAAAATAGTTACTACTGCGATTAGTACCGAAAACTCTGAATTAAAATCAATGCTTGATGACTTGGAGGATCGATCACGGAGGGACAACCTTTTGTTCTATGGGGCTGTTGATAACGCTTCGGAAACATGGGCACAAACTGAAATCCTCGTGCGCGATCCTATTAAAAACTATCGAAAATTAGAAATATCTGATGAAGCGATTACTAGGACACATCATCTTGGCTCTTTTGTGGTTGGCAAGACTCGCCAAATTATTATCAGGTTTTCATCATTCAAAGCAAGAGAAAAGATCCTGTCACTAAAAGGTCTACTAAAGGCCACAAAAGTATCGGTGGGCGAAGATTTCTGCAGGGCTACACGCCAATCTCGAAAGAAACTAATTGAATTCGGAAAAGCCAGCGGGCAATCATTTTCTTTGCGGACAAATAAATTAGTCATGAACAAAAAAACCTATGTGTATTCTTCTGTCACCGATACTATCTGCGAACTTCATTCTTCCGATTTCGTCGCCGAAGTAAATAACGATGCCACAAGTCTTAACAATCCTTCCTCTCATTCTGTATAGCTATCTTCGAGTCGACCTTGTCAAAATAGCATGTCTGTTCTTTTCACTAATGTGCGTAGCATTTCCAACAAGCGAACAGCTTTATCTTCAACTATCGATTCTTGCTCCGCTGACGTGATTGTCCTTACTGAAACTTGGCTTTCCGCGAAAATAAATGACAGTGAAATATTCGACTGCGAAAGTGCTTATAACATCTACAGGTGTGACCGAGATATCCGGTGAGGAGGGGGCGTTTTGATTGCCATTAAAGATAACCTATATTCATCTGTTATTGACATTACATCGCCCCTAGAATTAGTCTGCGTGCGCGTGAGGATTTCAGACCGTCCCTTTATATTCTATGCATGTTATAGACCACCAAATTCGTCCTCTACATTTTGTGCAGATTTCCATGATGTCCTTAACAAATTGATTATTAGGTTTCACAACTCTCCGTTAATCATATTGGGGGACTTCAATTTTCCAGATACAATATGGGAGAGTGACTGTGTTAATTTTAAACGTACTTCAGCCGAGTCCATCGAATTCTTAAATTTTTGCTTTGACTTCAACTTAACACAGCTGGTCCACAAACCAACCCGAGTAACTCCAACATCTTCTAACACACTTGAACTAGTGCTGCGTACTACCCCCGACCTAGTTTCCTCTTTAACTTATCTTCCTGGGATAAGTGATCATTCATTGCAGCAGTTTGATTTAAAAACACGCTTTTCTTACACAAAGAAAGTTAAGACAATTCGGGATTATTCCAAAACTGATATTCCCGCAATTACGCAAGAAATGGAGCATTTTATGGATGCATTCATGCCCGATTTCGACCAACGAACACTTGAGGAAAACTGGTCCCTTTATAAGTGCAAGCTTTTATTCCTAATTCGAAAATATGTTCCCCAACGAAAAGTACACTGTAATCCCCAGTCACCTTGGTTTACGTACACCTTGCGCCCCCTTCGGAACAAGAAAAAAGGGTTATTTCGTTCCGCAAAAAACTCTAACATCCCGGTTCGTTGGTCCGAATATCACCGCATCAACGATGAATATTGTAGCGCCATTTCCCAAGCTGAGCAAACCTTTTTCAACATTACATTACCATCATACTTACATGTCAACCCACGTAAATTCTGGAATGTTGTTCGTGGTAATACACCAGCCACAATACAATTGTCCCAGTCTAACACACCTGTTCAAAGTGATCAGTGTTGCACAATTTTTAATAATATCTTTGCTTCCTTTTTTCATGACGCTGCACCTATGCTTTTGCCACCTTCTACGAAAGTTTATGATACTCCAATGGATTCAAATCTTATAGACTGGGTCGGCATTAGAAAACTAATCGGTAATTTGAAAATATCTTCGTCGGCGAGTTCAGATGAAATTAATTCAAAAATACTCAAGTGTACCGAACTGTATTCATCAATTATTCTGTCTAGGATATTCCAACAATCATTACACTGCTCATCACTACCAAGCGACTGAAAGGTGGGGAAGGTGGTTCCTGTTCACAAATCAGGTAACACACATTGTCCCGAAAACTACCGTCCCATATCACTAACCAGCATTCCCTGTAAGATTCTGGAGCACATAATATATTCCCACATAGTTGATTTTCTTGAGACGAACTCTTTTTTTTGACAACAGTCAGCATCGCTTGAGGAAATCCTTCTCCTGCGAAACGCAACTAGCTTGCTTTACTAACGACCTATTTTCCAACACCGACTTAGGAATTGACACCGATTGCATCTTTCTCGATTTTGCTAAAGCCTTTGATACCGTATCCCATAACCTACTAATCTGTACACTTAGTCTTCTTAACATTGACCCGCTAGTACTGGACTGGATTAAAAACTTTCTTGCTAATAGAACACAATACGTAATCGCGAACAATTCGTCGTCTGCGCCCCTCGCGGTAACGTCAGGAGTGCCGCAAGGGTCGGTACTCGGTCCTCTACTTTTTCTAATCTATATTAATGATCTTGCTTCCTGTGTGAAATTTTCCACTATTAGGTTTGTTGCTGATGACTGCGTTATATATCATAAAATTACTGACCTCAATGATTCTCGTAAACTTCAAGACGACATTAATAACGTTCTGTTATGGTGTAACAAGTGGTCTATGAAGCTGAACTTAAGCAAATGTAAATGCATGCGTGTATCACAGCGTACGAATACTACTAATCTGCATACATACTTCCTAAATAATAGCCCTCTCTCAGTTGTCTAGTCGTACAAATACCTTGGACTAAACATCACCAGCAACCTTTTCTGGCACATGCATGTCGACATTATGTGTAGCAATGCCAATCGCATGTTGGGCTATTTGCGCCGAAACTTCTCATCCGCACCATCGTCACTGAAACTAACACTCTACAAAACATTAGTTCGCTCCAAACTAGAATACGCATGCGCCATTTGGGACCCGGCTAACATTACTCATAAACAGCATAGAAGCCATTCAAAACCGTGCAGCGCGTTTCATTTTATCTAACTACTCCCGACATGCTAGCGTTACCTCAATGAAGACAACACTTAACTTGCCAGAACTTTCTTTCCGTCGTAGATGCTTCCGCCTTTCGCTATTCCATAAAATCTACGACCACAACGCTTTGTTGAAAGAACAGCTTATCACCCAACCGTCGTACATATCATCTCGCTCTGATCACAGTTTCAAAGTTGGTGTGCCGTCTTCACGTACTAAACTTTGTAGTAATGCATTCATCCCTAGCACGAGCAAAGATTGGAACCACCTTCCCGCTACCGTTGCAGCCATCCTGGATACCGACACCTTCAAAACCAGCATTCATGAAACGCCACGTTGAATATGTCTTTGTATATTGCACAAATGTTTTGTTATGTTCACCCACTCCTTTCTGTAATGCCTTCGGGCCTTGAAAGTATCTTGAATAAATAAATAAATAAATAAATAAACTGTAAAGCTAGCTTTTCTGCGTGGTACGGTGGCGGCATAACGGTGGTGCTTAAGATACGTACGCAATGAAGCTGTGTGCGTAATTCACTTTTTGAAGTCGCGCCGAATTCACGGACCTTTAAGAGTTGAAATGAGTAGTAATCGTTCTGTCGCCGAACATTACGGTGGCTTCAAGTTTCTAAAGAACGCAGAAGCGAATTTTACAACATGAACAATGTTCAGTTCAGTTCAGTTTATTACCTTAAAAGTCCCCGGTAGCGGCATTACATAAGAGGGGGGTTTTTGTAAGATAGGAAAACATCATCAGAAAAAATTATTTAACAAAATGGTCGGTTACAAGTTCTGTGAATGAAGATGTACAAGTCGTATTAGCGATGTTGGCGGGAAGGCCGTTCCAGTCTGTGGCGGCACGGAAGAAAAAGGAGGCTGCGAAGGTGGTTGTCCGTGCACGTGGGCGTGCCACTTGAAATGGATGGCTGGTGCGATGAGATATGCGTGCTGCTGCTGTGATGTAAGGCTCTTGATTAAGGGAAGAAAAGAAGAACTTGTGGTACAGGGAAAGAGTGGAAATTCGACGTCGACATGAAAGTATTGACAAGCCGGATTCTGATTTCAGTGATGAAACGCTGACGTCGTATGAATATGAGGTATGAATGAATCTAACAGCACGATATTGAACTGATTCTAATGCGTCGGTGAGATATGCTTGATGCGGGTTCCAGATGGCTGACGCGTATTCCAGTTTCGGCCTGACAAGTGACTTATATGCTGGTAATTTTAAATCTGATGGGACCTGCCGTAGATTTCGTTTAAGAAAACCTAAGGTTTTGTTAGCTGCAGAGATAATGCTAGTGACATGTGCGCGCCAAGACAAATCGTGAGACAGGGTTACAACTAGATATTTATAGGACTGTACTGATCCTAATGGTGTGGTATTAATTGCATATGGGAAGATGGAAGGGTTGCGACGGCGGGAGGACAGGAATTTACATTTCTTGGCGTTAAGTGTCATCAGCGAATTGCTGCACCATTCTAAAGCACTGTAAAGATCATTTTGGAGTGCAGTATGGTCAGATGAGTTATTGATAGAGCGGTAGATGACGCAATCGTCTGCAAACATGCGTATAGTACAGGAGACACACTGAGGCAAATCGTTAATATTTAAATACCACGGTTGAGACGACGCTTTATTCCAAGAAGGAAAAATGGCGCCGACGCAAAAACGAACACGAGCCGATGATTGATGATGACTTTGTACAGATGAAGATGAAGTCCGCATAAATGCTTACACTAATTTCCCCCGTGGACGGAAGCGGCCAGCCTGGCCGCACATTAGACAGTGGAACGGAGATGAAAGGGTTTCAGGCGAGAAACGTGCACGATCTCTGTTCCGCGGCAGCGTCGGTCGGTTGGGGTCTCAACAGGTGTAACTCGATAGTTCACCGGCGAGGTCTGCTCGATGACTTTGTAGGGGCCAAGATATCGAGACTCAAGCTTCTCACATAAACCGGGTGTTCGCGCAGGGGTCCATAGGAGCACATCGTCACCAGGGCGGTAGGAAACGACGCGATGAGAGGCATCTTACCGATGTTTGCGATCGTCTTGGCTGGCTTCAGTGTTCATACGGGCGCGACGACGACATTGGGCAAGACGAGACACAAGCTGGTCGCAAATGAATGGTGAAGCGTTGACGGGGCCAGAGAAGAAAGAAACGTCGAGTGATGAGGTTGGGTGGCGGCCGTATACTAAGAAAAACGGAGAGTATCCGGTGGTCCGTTGAACAGACGTGTTATACGCAAATGTTACAAATGGGAGAATCGCATCCCAGTTACGATGATCAGGTTGAATATACATGGATAGCATGTCACACAGCGTGCGATGAAATCACTCTGTTAGGCCGTTGGTTTGAGGGTGGTAGCTAGACGTTGTCTTGTGCACGGTGTTGGAAGCTTGCAGAACTTGATTAAGAGTGCTTGAAAGAAATGTCTTGCCTCGGTCGCTCAAAAGAACGTGAGGCGCCCCATGACGTAAGTAGACAGCCTGCAAGAAGAAGGCCGCTACTTCTGCGGCAGCTCCTGAGCGTATTGAGGCTGTTTCAGCGTACCGGGTCAAATGGTCAACAGCAGTGACGATCCATCGGTTGCCGTCTGGAGTAGGTGGGAGTGGCCGGAAAAGGTCAATGCCGACGACAGAGAAGGGTTGTGCTGGACAGGGAAGTGGTTGTAGGGTCCCGACCGGAGCAGTAGTAGGTCGCTTACGGTGTTGGCAAAGCGTGCACGAGGCAACATATCTAGCTATGCTCGTGGAAAGGCCTGGCCAATAGAAGCGGCTGCGTATGCGCTCGTGTGTTTTGTTGTAACCCAAGTGGCCTGACGTAGGGTCATCGTGTGAGGCCTGCAGAACTGCAGTTCGAAGAGAGCGCGGTAGAACGGGAACCCATCGATGGCCTTCCGGGTGAAAAATGTACCGGTAGAGCAGGTCGTCTTCAAACTTGAACAGTTTGAGTTGCTTCCGTAGCCTGGCATTGGGTGGAGATGAAACACCGCTAAGGCGATTGATGATACTATGGCAATAGGGATCGGCGCGCTGGTGAGTGGAAAGCACTGAAAGGCGGTTTGATGAAGTAAAGGAAGAAATCGGTGTAATAGACGAAGCGTCCTCCGTGCGGCCAATTTGACAAGGTGATGTGATGTGCTCCGATGATGGTGGTAATGGGCATCGTGAAAGAGCATCGGCATCTTGGTGCTTCCGTCCGGACTTATATATGACATTGAAATGATATGCTTGTAATCGGAGTATCCAGCGGCCAAGGCGCCCGGACAAGTTTTTGATCGTCGACAACCAACATAGGGCATGGTGGTCGGTCACAACCGTGAAATGTCGACCGTGGAGGTATGGACGAAATTTCTGAATGGACCAGACAACAGCCAAACACTCTTGTTCGGTTATCGAGTACTTCTTTTCCGCGGAAGTGAGAGTGCGGCTTGCATATGCAACAACCTTTTCGCAAAATTCGCGGTCGCGCTGCAGCAGTACGGCACCAATTCCGTGACCGATGGCATCAGTATGCACTAATGTGGGCGCCTTGTCATCAAAATGACAAAGAACAGGTGGGGATGTTAGTGCGCGCTTGAGTTCTTGGAACGCGGCTTCACACTGATCGTTCCAATCGAAGGAACTGGAACTAACAAGGAGCTTGTGGAGGGGCGAGGCAATGCTGGCAAAGTTCCGGATAAAACGTCGAAAGTATGAGGCGAGCCCGATGAAGCTGCGCAGTTCTTTTGCACGAAGTGGACGTGGAAAGTTGAGCAACGCGGAAATTTTATCCGGATCGGGCTGGATGCCGTCTTTGCTAACGAGATGACCCAGGACTTTAATCGTTGTGCTAGCGAAACGGCACTTCCTCGTGTTTAGTTGAAGTCCGGCATTAGAAAGGCATGTGAGCACTTCATCTAAGCGTTGGAGATGGTCCGTGAAAGTCGAGGAAAACACGACGATGTCGTCGAGGTAACATAGACAAGTTTTCCACTTGAGGCCGCGAAGAACCGCGTCGATCATTCTTTCAAATGTGGCGGGAGAATTGCATAGACCGAAAGGCATTACATTAAATTCATAAAGACCATCCGGAGTAGAAAAGGCGGTCTTTTCTTTGTCCGCTTCGTGCATTGGGATTTGCCAATATCCGGAGCGAAGATCAAGGCTGGAGAAATATTGCGCGCCTTGCAACGAATCAAGGGCGTCATCGATACGGGGCATCGGATATACATCCTTACGGGTGATCTTGTTTAGCGCACGGTAGTCAACACAAAATCGTACCGATCCATCCTTCTTCTGCACCAAAACGACGGGAGATGACCAAGCACTGGCGGAGGGACGTATGACGTTTCTTTTCAGCATATCAGCGACGTTCTCCTCGATGATTTTGCGTTCGGCCAAAGAGACTCGGTAGGGACGACGGCGTAGAATAGTCTGGCCATCGGTGTCGATACGATGGAAGGCAACGGAAGTCTGTCCGAGTGACGAAGTATCCATATCGAAGGAGGCCTGGTGCTTCGTGAGCAGTTTTAGCAACGCTTCATGTTGAGCAGCAGTAAGGTCAGGGCTTATCACGGAAGTAAGGGCAGATGAGGCAGATTTGTCTTGTTGAGGAAGAGCTTACGAGGCTGCAAGAGGAAGCAGGGAGACTGGTTGGGTATCCACATAACAGGTCACTGCGGAGCCTTGAGGTAGGAGGATTGTCTCAGTGGTCGCATTTAAAGCGATGATTAACGCAGAGCTTTCTTTGAACCGCACCACGCAGGAAGCGAAGACAATCCCACGGGCAAGACAGCGACCGTAAGGAGTGATGAACACGTCGCCATTGGTGATGTCCGTAGAAGAGAGACTTATACCCGTCGTGGTTGCTCAGTGGCTATGGTGTTGGGCTGCTGAGCACGAGGTCGCGGGATCGAATCCCGGCCACGGCGGCCGCATTTCGATGGGGGCAAAATGCGAAAACACCCGTGTGCTTAGATTTAGCTGCACGTTAAAGAACCCCAGGTGGTCGAAATTTCCGGAGTCCTCCACTACGGCGTGCCTCATAATCAGAAAGTGGTTTTGGCACGTAAAACCCCAAATATTATTATTATTATTATTGGAAGAGAGACTTATGACTTGCTCGTGGCCGGGAGGCAGTACAGAATCGGCAGCAGTGAGAAAACGCAGTCGTGGCTCATCGGTACTCCCGCTGCAATGAACTGTCTCGCTCATATGGACTACACGTTGACGGCAAGAGATTAAAGCGGACGCTGACGAGAGAAAGTCCCAACCTAAAATTAGTTCATGAGCGCACGGGAATAAAATCGCGAACTTAATGTGATGACAGATACCATCAATGAAGACGCGTGCTGTACATTGGGCTGATGGTCGAATGATTGCTCCATTAGCCCCAATCAAGGATCATCCAATATAAGGCGTCTTCACTTTCCGCAGACGAGAGCACAGGTCCGCGCGCATAACAGATATAGTAGCTCCCGTGTCAATCAGAGCTAACAAAGGCACACCCTCCACAGACACCAATTACATGTTCGAAGGACGTTCAGGAGGACTTGGAGCACTTCGCGGCGATGCAGTTTTCCCTCCAAAAACTGCACTGGTTAGTTTTCCGGTCGCTGGACATGAAGTTGGGAGACAGGTCGAAGTGGCGAAACAGAACGTCGGAGCGGCGATGGGGAGCGGCGTCTCGAGGCGCGTGTGTTGAGTGCGGTGTTGGAGAAGTCGGCCGGAGATGGAGATCGGCGAACGGGAGGATTATCGTCATAAGTGCGGTAAACGCGAGGAGGTGGCTCATCGCGTTCAAAGGCCGCGTAACCCCGACGTTCGTCTTGCTGGCGGCGTCGGCAAAACCGGGAGATATGTCCTCGAAAGCCGCAGTAGTAGCAGATAGGTCTCGACGAACGCCAGGCAGAGTAGTAAGGTGGGTTCGGAGCTCGGGTGACTAAAGGTGCCAGGTGATCGTGAACAGGCGCAGGTGGTGTTATTGGAGACGGCGCGGCTGGCATTGCAGCAATCTGGGCGTAAGAGGACGGTTGTGGGCAAGGAGAAGCGTTGGTATGCTGGGCGTTCTGCAGGGACGCCAATTCCTCCTTAATAATACCGCGCAGGTCAGTAGAAGCAGGTTGGACGTGAGCGCTGCTGCAAGGGGGTGAGCCATGCGCGTGCAATTCCTCACGAATTATGGCTCGAATGATAGACCGGAGCTCAATACTGTTTGCCACGGGGTTGTCGGAAAAGTCCGGTTGCAAGCGGATTGACTGCAGGGCGTCGAGGCGCTGACAGACGGAGACGACGTCCGACACCGTCGAAGGGTTTTGAGCGGCGAGTGCGTTGAAGGCAGTAGATCCGATACCCTTAAGAAGGTGTCGCACGCGATCAGGTTCTGGCATGGCACTGTCGACACGGCGGCAAAGCGCGAGGATGTCCTCAATGTACGAGGTATACGATTCGCCATAATGCTGGACGCGCTCAGACAGCCTCTTTTTCGCAACTTCCGAACGAACCGTGGGTGTGCCGAAAATCCGCCGTAGCTGCTCCCTGAAAGATGACCAATCACGGAAGTCTCTCTCATGATTCAGGAACCATGTCTTGGCTACTTGAGAGACGTAAAATGGCACGTTGTTTAACCTCGACGTCTCGTTCCAGTTGTTGTATTCACTGACACGATCGTAGTTGTCGAGCCAGTCTTCAACGTCCTCACCAGGCAAGCCAGAGAAGATTTCAGGGTCGCGATACCGGTTGTTGGCAGGGCTGGGATTGGGGGTGGCTGGCACTTGAACCGAGATGGTGGATGCTGCGGTCTGGTCTTGCGACATGGCGGCCTCTTGGCGTAAGCGGCGTCCCGAACGTAGCTCCAGGGGAGATCTTGAAGTGGATTGAGGTCGAAGGGATCTTAAAGCGCCTCCACCACTTGAAATACCACGGTTGAGACGACGCTTTATTCCAAGAAGGAAAAATGGCGCCGACGCAAAAACGAACACGAGCCGATGATTGATGATGACTTTGTACAGATGAAGATGAAGTCCGCATAAATGCTTACAATATATATTAAAAATAACAGGGGACGAAGAACAGATCCTTGGGGCACGCCAGAGGTTACTGGGAGGGGACTTGATAGGTTACCGTTGATTAAAACCATTTGTGTTGAAACTGTTGTGTACGTTGCGAACTCTATAGACACTGTGATTTATAATATTATGCTTGAAAAAGGCAGTAGGAGCGGCTATTTAAGGCTATTTTAGAGAGCAGCGGACTACACGCTTCGACATTTTTTAGGTTCGGGCAGTCAACTTTTGGAGCCAAGTGACCGATCAAAGCCTTGTGACATCACTGTCACTGTGTTAGCGAAAATTATCAGCTGTTAATCAGCAAATCACCAAGCAGTTTGTCAGAACACAACAGCTGCCGTGCTAATTACAACGCCGCACAGCCGCCCACCGCGTAGCAGACGATGGATGGATGGATGGATATTATGAGCGTCCCCTTTGGAACGGGGCGTTGCGCCACCAAGCTCTTGCTACTATACCGCCTAATATCCTACCTAGGTTAAACAATGAAAAAAAAAACACAGGTTATAAAAGCGCCACCTACGGCCGTCGGTTGAACGAAAGTGGGCGCAAGCTGCTCCCATAGAAGCCGGATATCTGTACAGGTCTGGAGCTCCAGTAGGTCGTGGGCGAGACATGGGTCCAACGTTACCAGACTAGGTTCAGTTATCAAACTCTCCGTAGGCGCCGTACATCGCGGGTGCCCTGTCTTGGTTTGCCGCCAGAGCGGGGAGCACCGCAGGTAGCTCTACGCGGGCGCAGCTTTGCGTTGGCGAAGGCATAGAGTTTCCTACGAAAATTTTTGTAGGAAACTCTATGGGCGAAGGGGCTTGAGTCCTCAGACTTCGCAACTTACGTACTCAGCAAAGGTCTATTCGATTGAGCCAAGTTTCTCTGCACCTTCTGCACCTATTCACGGTGCACTGCACCTAGACCCTCGATTCCCCGAAGTGCAGCAGTCCACCCTGCACCCCCGTGCTCAATTGCACGGGGTGCAAGACAAGGTGCCGCCGTGGTGCACTGCACCCTCGAACCTTGCAGCGAGTGGGTGCAGCCCGGCACCCCCTGCACTTTTTCGTTTGAGGTGCCGTGCACTTTTTTCTGAATCGAACAAACCTCAAGTGTTTTCACCGATGCGTCTTTAAATGTTTGTATAGTCTCGCGTTTAGGAGATTGATTACAAAACTTTACGTAGCTGTGAAAATGCTGCTGCGCAGCCCCAGAGTGCGCTGTGGAGTCCTTAGTCCAGGGCCGCAGCAGCCCCAGCCGTCCATTGCGCTCTATATTAATCAGCTGTTGCTGATGAGTAGCTGTAAGTAGCTGATGAGTAGTTGTAATCAGCTGTTGCTGCTTAGTACGAATTAATTATTAATGCGAACGCATGAGGCGATGTTTGCCGCACCACACGATGGTCCAACAAAGTCACGGGAGCCCAAGCGAACCAATCGTGGCAGTTCACGGCGCCAGTGAAGGCAGAGTGAATTAGGCGAAGTTAGTTAAGGCAGAGTTAATTAAAATAGAGTTAAGGCAGTCGAACCCATGGTCGTTGGTGAGAGTTGAAGCCTCGACCTTTGGTGGTGGCAAGGAATTACATAAATAGATGAACTAATTTACTAATGAGTGAATTAAGAAGTACACTAACAATTATTGGATAATTATTAATTAATAATGAATTACCTACGCATTACCTAACTGGGCGGATTTATAATAATTTGACTATATAAAAGCTACGGCAAACATTACCTTGGTTGTGCCCAGCTACGCGGCATTCGCATATCTTAAAACTCTGGCTGAAGTTAGCTGGGACACACGGTATATACACACTCTCAGCACTTAATTTCGTGATAAAAAAAATGAAGCTAAGACTATTTCTTTCATCAGAGCACCGCATTCACAAGTGCAATGTTGAAACCTACGTGAGCTTTGCTCCCTTGCGAGCAGACTTGCACATTGAAAGTAAGTTATAGCTGCAGGAACGGAGCATAAATATGCATTCGCGTCACCAAATAAAATTGGATTATACGGCCCGTAAGCTCTTCAAATCGCGCACGCCATTTAAAACGCATTAGAGTGTCGCAAAAATGCACCGAGACTGCAGCAAAACACGCAGGTATACAACGCGCCAAGACACATAAACAACGGACAGTGCTTCGTCGCCCTGTCCGAGCCGTGGTGACCGAGCAAAGTGCGACAGCAGCGACACGAGATGCGAGTATCGGTGGTGGGTCCACGCAGTCACGGGAGTTTCAAAACTCAACCTAGTCTAGTGACGTTGACTGGGTCGGTATAACGTAAACACGGAGGAAGGAAACTCAGGAGAGGCCCTGACGTCACTCTTTGTGAAGCGAAAGTGAAGCCGGAAGTCGGCGTTGCTCATGGCGTTGCTCCGCCTCGGGCCAGCTCTCCTCTCTTGTTTACATTTCTCGCGAAACCACGCTGCGCTGCGCGCAACAGTGCTGCTCGCACCCGCGCGCTCCGAGGCAATACTAAACAATCGTTAGCACGTTAGCATAATTCCGCCAAAGAGGGCAAAATTTCACGCGGATATTCCTTCGTCCGTTGCCATTGCCGAGGCGCGGTACATTGCGTACAGCGCTGCATGCGCGTTCGTTTCACGAATTTTAGTTCCTCCTGTCCCACCTGGCCACCGCAACATCCGGTAGAGCATAGTCCAGATAACGCAGCGCAACAAAACACGGAGACCAACGCAAGCCTGCCCGCACGGCGCCTTTGCGACGGTACGAATCCTACGGAGCCACACGTATGAGCACACAAAACAATAACAAAGCCGCCATTGTGGCCCGAAAGGCGGGGCCACTGCAGCAAAGAAATAAAAAAACAGCAAAAGAGAGGAGAACCTACTACGTCATTTCCTCCACACGTTTCTCCTAGCGCGCGGACGGGTTAGGGCCTCTCCTCAGTTTCCTTCCTCCATGAACGCAAAGCTATTCCGTTCTGTTTCTATTCCAAAATGGCCGACACCGCTTGCTCATTGGTCGAATTTTTCGAGGCCGCGCCCATTTTTCCTGCCTGTCAAGCGACGTCAGGAATGCTCAAAAACTGCGACGTCAAAGTGACGTTTACGCACTTATTATGCTAAATTATGCCGAACAAACCCGCCAAATTCGCGGAATAACCGGTGAGTGCCCCTTTCCGTTTGGAATAGAAAAAAATGGCGGCCTTCTTGACTGTGTTGGCGGCGGCGGCGGCGGCTCGTAAGCCGGGGCGCGGGAGGAGGGAGCCCGGGGATGCGTTTGACATGCCAGACGATCTGTTTCGGCTGCACTTTCTTCTGAAGAAAGAAACTGTGCGGTGGCTGCGCGACGAAGTGGCGGAGGAACTCGGAGGCATGACAAAAACGGCGCTGTCGGTGGATCGACAAGTGTTATGCGTGTTGCGATTCTTCGCAACGGGCAGCTTTCAAGCCTCGGTAGGGAGCGAGGAGACGATCGGCGTGACCTAGCCTGCGGTCAGCAAGTGTGTGCGACGCGTGGCGGATGCATTCGTCCACGCCGGGGCCCGCAACAAGTGGGTCCATTTCCCGAGGACGTCGGAGGAGAAGGTGGCCGTGAAGGAAGGGTTCCTTCGACGCGGCTCCATTCCCGGCGTCATCGGATGCGGGACGGCAGCCTTATAGCCATCATCGCACCGAAGGGCGAGCAGAAGGCGGCATTCATGTGCCGCAAAGGCAATGCGGCAGCGCAACAATGTTCGTAAGTATATAAATTTTTGTCTAATTTGCCCGTCATAGTAACGCGTGGCTGATGCTGTCCGCGCTCTCGTCAGGTCTGCGACGCAGGCATGCGGATCCTCGCCGTCGACGCTCTGCGACTGGGGTCAGACCACGACGCCCACGTCTGGAGAACTACGTGGTTGCGTCATCGGTTCCTGGAGGGGCATATTGCCAAGGCTGGCGAACACCTCCTCGGTGAGCAGCAGGAAAATTTTGTACAGTAGCATTTCTGGCAGCAAGCAGCAAAGCGTGCTCGCGCCGTAAGAGAATATTGAAGCCCGAACCCCTTATGTTATAGTCAGGTTATTAAGTATAGGCGAGATGTAGAAATTTTCCAATGGTGTCTGCACGAAACAAAGTGGCAACACACCTGCGCTGTACTTTAAGCTAATATTTAATGTGAGTGTACAGTGCACGTGTCGTCAGATTCTTTTTTACACTGATAATCATTTGTGAATGAAGACTGCACAAATAGCTGCCTTGCTGCAAATAGGGATGCTACTATGTCCCAGCTATTATTTGTGATCACAGCTGTGTCAGGTGCTCAGCCTGTATACTCCTTTATTGCAGCCTTTCTGTAGTAGGTACATTTTACATGACCCATGCTTCGCCTACTAAGCTTTGTGCAGATTTCATACCATTTTTTATGATCCTGCAGGTGACAGCGGCTACCCCTTGGAACCATGGTTCCTGACCCCAGTCACAGGCCACCCTCCCATACACACTGCAGAAGGCAGGTACAACACTGCACATGCTGCCATGCGGTCCGATGTGGAGCGGTGCATTGGGCTTCTGAAGAGCCGCTTCCGCTGCCTTCAGCGGTACCGCGCCCTCCACTACGAGCCAGACCGTGCTGCCAACATCGTTGCAGCATGTTCAGTGTTGTACAACGTGTTTCTTGACGAAGGTGGCGTGTCGGATGATATTAGCGATGACAGCTGCAGCAGCACTGACGACGAAAGTGGCAACCCGTCCCCACAGAGAGTTCCCCGAGTGAGGGCAGCACGCATAATGTGCTTAAAAGGCTTTGCTGCCCGGGGTAATGTTATTAGCTCCTTCGGCACGGCACGACAGCAGCACCAGCACTACCTGAAAAGGGTGCGAAGGCGGCTGAGTCGACACCAGTACCGACAGCAGCAATAACACGTGCCTGACACTGCAGGCAGATGTTTATTACTGCTGTGTACACACCTAATAGAGAGCAGGAACCAATGTGAAGAAACGTGTGTAATTAGTGGATAGCGTGCTGTTTTTTTATCGAATCTGCTCAATCATAACCAGCGTTTTCACGTGTCCTCTGCCAGTGAGCTGTCACTACCGGAGATGATTGCATCATTCCACTGCGACAATACATGAGAGCCTTTCATTTAGTACCTGTGGATAGAACACTGTGTGTTCATCAGCAGAATGCTGTAGCCACTTCTCTGGGCAGGTGGGTTTTGCCAAATTATTTGCTGCTGCTGCTGTTGCTTCTGTCATCACGGACACTGTCACCGCCATCTGCACTGTACATGGGAGGATATTGGTCTTCGTCTCCTCGCTTCCTATTTGGGCTGCTGCCAAACACAACACTTCTCGCTCCACCATGTGTACTGTTCTCACGCACTTTGTAGGCCCTGCGCTGTTTTGCCACACAGCCACCGCACAGTTCCTTGACATAGGGCCAAGTTATGCCGAAAACGATCGCCTGGCATGTCAAGCGCGTAATTCTCCCTTGGGAGAGTGTACATATGTAAATATTTCTGAAATTGAAGGAACACAAATTGTAAATATTCATTTCAAGTGCCACTTGCATTGTTCGAAATCGTTTATTTATATCTGCATTGTAAATAAAACCATGTGATCCATCTTCAATGCCATCTTTCATCAAAGCAAATGACATACAAGTACACAGAGCATGTCTTCATGGCGCCAAAATAGCCGTGTCATGTTCATTCATGGGACCCAGTACACTACTAATGGGCCGTTGGCAGATGTTAAGTTGCATAAATATGACACGAGTATAACGATGTTCTTTTGAACTTGCGGACAACCATTATTCTTCATCCAGCAACTTAACAGCAAGAAAGATGTCTTGCCTATTATGTAGTTGGCACGTTTGTAGCACGAAATAGTTTCTTTTCAATGACTAGTGCCGCAATAAGATCACAATATGAAACAGCCATCACCTGCTTTTAAGGAATGACTAGAGAGAAAATGCTTGGCACTTCAACAGTATTTCATATAACGGCTGCAAGAGCAGCCTGGCAGCGAATGTCAAAATAGTGGCCACATCGATGGCTTCATTACGTACGTCACAAGCTGTGCTCAACTACAATGGGGACTTGATTGTATTGCTATCATAGGTAAGGACACCTGAAATATCACAATAACTATCACAACACGCGCTTGGTGTTGACAAAAGTTCCAGTTCGGCCACTTTGCATTGCATAGGCACGAATGGTTTGACATTGCAAACATGACATACATATGGCATGAAAATTCATTTCCAGTTATCACAGCATTGTAGTTAAGTGCACCTGCATGTGTGCGAGGCAATGTCGTAGTTGCTCTAAAAGTGATTGCATAGTGTATCTTCCTTGGAAGAACGGTGCACATTGAAACATATCAGTAACAGCAAAACAAAAGTGAACAACAGCTAACGAAAATATGGCAAAATTTCTACATATAAGTTATGTAACGCCTCACTTGGACAAATGAAAGTACACACAAAAATAAATGAACTTGCGGAAAAAATACGGTTAGAAATACAAATGCGAAAATATGGAAAGAAATTCAACATATAAGTTATATAACGCCTCACTTGGGCAAACTTTCACTGCAAATGAAAATACACATAAAAATATTACCTTGCAAAATAATATGATTAGGGACAGAAATGTACGGAAAACAGTCATATCATCCTTTAGTGCTACATAAAAAAAAAACACATGCATTCGTGTTTCAAGTGACATCACAGCACTATCAGTTTTCGCTGCCATGGTCACGCATGACCTGCACATCAGTTCACAAGGCTGGCTACAACTCGGCACAACAGCTTGCGAGGACGTATGGGCACCACCACCAAATGCTGCAGCGGTGATTTGAACGGAAAGATAGGCAACGCTTGTACCTACTAGCACTAAAGGATGATATGGGAAAAGAACTGTCCCTCATGCCTGAGGCGGCTCGCGGAGGTGAGCCAGGGCAGTTAGGAGCTGGCGCAGCGTGGTTGCGATGAGGCTAGTGGCCTCTCGCGAACCACGCATCTCAACTGCCAGCTGATGCAGGACCTGCATGGTCGCCCTCTGCTCTTCCACCAGCTGCTGGTGGTGCTGCGAAACAAATTCACTTAGTTACCTACAGGTTATGCAATGTAAATGATTCATTTGCACTGTTTGCAAGTGTTGCAGTTTCAGCGAGGTTAATCTTGAGGGCAGCGAGATCATTTACATATGACATGACAAATGACCGTGCAAACATATATGGTCTGTTATGTTAAAAACATGTGAAACGTAGCAAATCCTATCAAACTGCCTCTGCCTTTTAGAAGACAGTATTGGTGACTAGTTGAATTGTTAAACAAAAGATGATCCTGCTGTGGTGATACATGCAACCATGGAAATCTTTTGTAAGTTGGTATGTGTTAAAGAGCACCTCAAAGGAGATGTATAAACGTGCATGAGCCAATGAGCCAAATGACTACAGATGCCTCTCATGTGTAATATGGTTATAATGTACATAACCATGTGCACTAATCACCTCTTCAAAAAATGACCCGACCAAGTTGTACGCACCTGCATATTTTGCTGCAGCAAAAGCTGGTGGAAGTTGGCGGCCTCCGCATTTGCTGCCTCAGTGAGCGGCCCTTGCCGCGCATACTCGGCGGCTGCTCTGCAGGCCGCACCCTCCAGCGGCTATTGGCGGGGTGGCCTGCAGGTCTGCTGCCGAGCTGATGGTCCTGAAAAATAAAATCAGTAAACAGGATAAAAAAAAAATTTGCTCCGTCCTGCGTAGAAATTTTACTGGTTCATTATCAGGCGGAAGCCAAGAAAAATAGTTCCAGCAACACACCGTTCACAAAATGAACAGTAAATTTCTATAAACAAAAAGGCACTACACCATCATAAAATACTACACTGATAGTACTTTCAGCTTGTACGCTACACAAGCTGCATTACAAATGGTGTTAATAGACAAATAGATTATTGTTCTATTTTGCAGTGACATTTAGGCAGGCACTTCTTCTTTGCCATGTGAATAATATAAATGCACAATTTCTGTTTGAAAGGTCTTAACAGATACTGCCTTGTTGCTTTGAGTGATGTGTTCGTATTGCAATAGCTGCTGAAGTGCCTTACGTGCAGTGCCACTTTTCCCCGGCTCCGTCCCGACGGAAACGTGGGAAGCTGCTGGTGGGGCAGGGGGCACTTCTGCAGGCCCCTCCTCACTGGAGGTGTCCTGCTGGAACAATAAAGTACAGGACATAATGTGATTAAGTTCCATCAACTGGTTGCAACGTCTACTTCACTTGTAGTTTTTAAATCAGAAAATTCTTAACCCAGCATGTGACATACTAGAGACTTAAAGCTTTGACAACTCGTTGCTGATGCTTTACGGAATAACGAGCCATGAAATCCATCACAAGGTGTTTCTTAACAGCATTGCTTTAACAGCAGTGGGGCAGCGTTTCCATTCCTGAAAACTACGGATATCATATGCTGGCATGTGTGTTGAATTGTAAGAAAACACACACAAGCACACAACGGCAAAATATTCACCACGGTGTAACTGCCCGACATCGGTACACATGGCAACGAACATTGCTACGCACCTCGGCGTCGTCTGCGCAGAAGGCCAGCGGAGCGGAGGCTGGGTGCGGCCAAGCACGTCGAGCACGCGGCCCTCCAGGCCGCCCGTCTTCCTGCAAATGCATGAACACCGTGGACTTATACTTTCGGAAGATGTTGCTAGCCGCGGGCTCACCTCTTCTCGGCGACCACCTGCGCCGCGATCTTCCGGCAGTCATAGCATAGCCGGGCCCAACAGAGCCGCTATAGCGCCGGGCTGCTTTGACTGCCGGACCGATCGCGTTCAGCGCCGCGGCAATCTCCTCCCACAGGGCTTTTTTCTGAGCAGCACTCATACTTAGCGAGAGGCTTGTGGCGCCTCTCGCCAAGTATGGATGCTGCTCGATGAATTCAACCAACATAGTGGCCTGCGCGGCCGAAATTCGCGCGCTTTTCGGTTGAGCCGCCATTTCTTCTTCGCTCTCAATTTTCGCCGGACCGCAGCAAATTAATGCCAGCAAATCGTACCGTTTCAGATATCACTATGCCGTTAAAACATAACGGTTACATTCATTTCCTGTGTTGTTATTCTATCACGGCATAACTGTTACGTTAAATTTAACACAAGTGAATAACAACAACAAAAAAATGAACCTTTTCTCGTGCAAGTTATATCCAGCAGAAGTACCTGTACCGCCCGCACGGGGGAATGTATCACTGCGCAGCAGTGTGTGGTAGAGAAAAAAAAAACGAGCCCCTGTTACAGACCACCTTCGATTTAAATCAGGACCTACATTCGGAGATAGTTGCGATTGTTTATAGAAAACGTTTACGTACCAGCTATCTGTTGAGATGCCTTCCAACCTTCATCGATTCTTCCGTATCCTATGCGAATAAAAGCAAACGTGAACACCATGCGATCACCGCAGATCGCATGGTGATCGTTGTGCTCAGTCATTAAGCACAAGAAAGAATGATGTGTTTACTCACCGAGCACTACACTTTCACAGTCTTCATGATGTTCACAGCTTCCAGAATTCTTCACGGGCGAAAGTACCTCGTACGCCGAGATTTCATCTAATCAGGCAGCGTTACGGGCAAAAATGCACCAAGTGCGGCCCACAGAACCAATCAGCTGTTTACACGTAGCCGCCATCTTACGTGTGCGTAGCGAAGTGGATTGGATGCGGAATTTGCGCATGTGTGGCTATGACTGGAAAAATTAAAATATTTGTTTTTACTTTCAAGCGCGCTTCAACTGATCTTGCGTCAAAAGAATACAAAACAATTTTACTCTCAGTGACATACAATTGTTCGTTTATCAGGCGTTTATATCTAAATGTCAGTTGCTATACGGTCCCTTTGCAAATAAAAAACAAGCAAAACATACTTCCGGCAACGATGGAGTCTGCTGATTGGGCAGATTGTAAAACGTCGCTGGTTCCCGCCCCCATACGCCGGAACTGTCGCGTCATTTTGACGTCCGGAGTTTGGAACACTTTTTGTTTGGAATAGAGTTACGTTATCGCGCCCATGGTCGCCTCTAGCGTGCGTCGCCTACGTGTAGCTAAAAGCGTTTGAGGCGCAGGGCGCGTATGGTACGTAAAGATTTCACGTTTGAAGTCTCTGCGCACGTGAAACTAAAACTGTCTATTTGGATGTTGAACCTTCGCCTAATCATGTGGTACCGCAGCGGCGAAGCTCTGAGTGAGCGCAGCTGCTACGCATCTCGGCAGCGGATCACGTGGCGTGATATCACATCTGCCACACTTGCGCTCCGGCAGCTCACGGTCATTGCGACGCGACGAATGACATTCGGAGACGTGGCGTAGTAGAGCTTTCGCTCTAAAAATTTGACACGCTACTGCCGCGCTGTAACTTTACGAGCGTCGTGCGCAAGGAAAGGACGGAAGCTATGCTGGACGCCCGAGTGGAGCTACCTAACGAGAACGTTACAGCTACAGCTGTGAAGTACCTCTCAGCTGTAGCAAGCCCTATGTGAGTCGGAGGGATTAGTGTCCGAAGGGACACTAAAGGCTAATATGAAGTCGTGCTAAAGAAATAGGTTAGTGCTCGAAGACACCTAAGTCATCAGTAATAGTGTGAACAAAGGTGTAGTAATCGAGAAACTATGGTAAATGCAGGACACGCTTAGAGACTCCCCCGGGACATTCAAACACTAGCCCGATGACGAAGGCAGTCGTCATTATAATTCTTTGACTAGGATTCAAGCACTCGTAATAAGATCACTGCACTGCATAATAAAACAAAGAAAACACTACTTGTCTAGTTCTATTTGATTTTCTTAGAAAAAGCAACCCATTCAGGTTACCCTTGAAAACTCAAGGGTAACGTCTGGTCAAAAAGTTTCCTTTTCTCAGTAGTTTTGTTATCACGTAGCGCTGTGCTGCCTCTTCTGGCTCGCGAAACGCATACAAACTGCAAGTTTCAGAGAATGCCATAGATTACTCGACGACTGTTGCGTTTTGTGGTTCAGTCTTACGAGCTGGTGCAACTGTCGTGACATTCTAAAGTGGTGATATCGATCGTGTCAGCGAGTCTCCTCGATTGTGTTCGGGCTGCCAACGCAATCTGATTTAAATGCTTCTCTAGCTGGCATTACTGATTGGAGCAAAACATGGGGAATGCGGCTTAACGCTGAAAAGACGGTCTTTCTTCGCTTCACTCGTCAGAAAGCTCCACTAACCTTTATTTACACGTTAGGTTCGTTCCCCTTGCAGGAAGTAACAAAATATAAGTATTTGGGCGTCACAATTACTAACAACTTATCATGGAATTTACACATTGATAATATCTGTTCTTCAGCCTTGCGTAAACTATATTTTTTGCGACATAAACTTAGAAATTCCCCACCTTACGTAAAACTGCTTGCTTATTATTCATTAATTAGACCTAAACTTGAATATGCATGTGTTGTATGGGACCCGTTTACTAAACAAAATATTAAATGTCTCGAAAGGGTACAGAAAAAAGCCGTACGATTCATATATTCTAAATTCTCTCGCTATGATTCTCCCTCACAAATAATGCGTGATAATGGCATCGAAGTCCTTGAGCAGCGAAGGCAACACTTAAGAATTCGATTTCTTACCATGCTTATTAATGAAGACATATCAATTAATCCTGCATCGTATCTGTTCAGTACAACGTCTATGCTTACTCGACACCATCATCCGAATTCACTAACACCTTATTTTGCACGGACGGTTGTATTCAAGTATTCTTTTTTTTCCCCGAACTATAACAGACTGGAATAACTCGTTGTTGCCTGTTTCAATTGATTGACTCCTTGTATTACTGTTGTGTCTTACCACATTACTTGATTGAATAATGCATTGTAATATTGTTGTGTTTAACCACCCTGCTTGGACCTGTTTTAGGTCTGCAGTATTAAATAAATAAAAATAAATAAAATAAAAATAATCTCGCGGCACACCAACATCGAGCGTAGTCTGTGCGCGTATGTGAATGCGGTTGACTGTTCTCGTGAACCTTGCGACGTCACCGCGTAAACTTGAATCATCACGCGGATTGTTCTGTTTATGCCTTTTCGGCTTACCTTTGCGCCTCCGTGCACCGCTAAAGCCCCTTAAGAATTAAAGGGACCTTATAAGAAACGCACGCGAATTGGCCTAGCTATTACTGCACTTTGTTTTTCTGGCCATCCCTGTGTCGCTTTTGACGTTTTTCTTATGTTAATTTGCAGTTGTGTGTTTTTCATCAGCAACATGGCATCGCCGATTGCTGATACATCTTCGAGTGTAAGGGAAGCTTGAAGGAACGAGCTCACAGCTGTATGTAATGTACTTTAATATGTTATATTATACTTTATTATTTGATGGCCAGTACCAGTGGCGATGGAGTATTTGTTTTTTTAAAAGCCGATTATTGCGGGAACATAGGAATATATTGACACGTGTACTTCTTTGTCTTTATCGGGCGACATGTTTCACCGCCTAACAAATGTTATCGCACAGCGCAGGCCGCGCCTGCATGTATCGGAAGTTTCTTAAATGTTATCAATGCTTCCATCCGCTATCTGTGACCGAACCTTGCGTAAACTGATCACATGTGTGCGGGACGCGAATAATGTAGTACGTTGTGGAAGGCTCGCGGGTCCCAGCGATTACTCTGGAACATTCGACGATTGATGTATAAAAGCCGACGCGCTTGATCAGATTTTCGGCGATCGCCGACTGTGTTCGCCGCTGTCGCCGTTCTTTGAGTGTAGCCTGTTTTTGAGGGCACAAATTCGCCCAATAAAACGCTTGTTTTGTTTTCACTACCACGTGACATCTGGTGGAGATCTTGTGCGTTCATGTACAGAACGCCCCCGCATAGCCGCGATCCAAGCCGGAAGCCCGAGGAAAAAACCAACATTGCCCAAGACCAGTGCGCTAGCCGCAGTCTGCAAGGGCTGCCCCCAGAGCGATGGACTTCTACCTGAGAGGACAAAGATCGTGGCCAAGAAAACCCCAATGGCTGCCGCAGCGTCCCCCGCTATCCTGCAACAGCCTCGGGACCCACCGACCTTCCATGGAGCAGCTACTGAAGACCCGGTATCCTGGCTGGAGACCTACGAACGAATCGCGACTTTCAACAAGTGGGACTCCAACGACAAGCTGCGGCATGTATACTTCGCCTCCGAAGACGCCGCCAGAACGTGGTTTGGGAACCGGGAGTCCACCATGACAACATGGGACCTGTTCCGTAGCGGCTTCCTGCGCACCTTTACGAGCGTCGTGCGGAAGGAAAGGGCCAAAGCTATGCTGGACGCCCGAGTGGAGCTACCTAACGAGAACCTTGCCATCCTTACGGAAGAAATGAGCCGTCTGTTCCGCCACGTCGACCCGGATATGCCCGAAGCGAAGAAAGTCCGCCTACTCATTCGTGGTGTGAAGGAAGAACTTTTCCGCACGATGATACTCAGCCCACCGAGGACCGTAGAAGAGTTCCTTCGCGAGGCCACCAGCATCGAGAAGACACGCGAAATGCGGAACTGGCAATTCAACCACCGTATGAACTCTACCAACTACGCAAGAATTCAATCACTTGCCACGGACGACCTGCGCGAGACCATCAGGGCCACTGTGCGCGAAGAACTGCGCAAGGTCTTGCCTTCGTCGCAGCCTCAACTCACCTCGATTGCCTACGTTGTGAAAGAAGAGGTGCAGCGATCGATTGGAGTTCCTGAGGTACAACAATTACCGCAACCCCAGCCAGAAGCGATTACATACGCCGCCGTCGCACGCCGTCACGGTCCCCCTCCGCGACCGCGCAAGGGCCCTGCAACGCCGCAATTCCGTCGTCCGCCGCCGCCGCCAGCATGCCCACCTGTGCCCCAGCTAACCTACGCGAGGAAAACGGACATTTGGCGAGCCCCCGACCACCGTCCGCTCTGCTATCACTGCGGAGAAGGCGGCCATGTGCACCGCCGATGCCCATACCTCCCGAGATGGGACTGCGAGGTTTCGCCGTTAACGCACCGCGACCGCAGATTGGCTAACGACCTCGCGATATCGCCGACTACCTAAAGTGTTGCAAAAGTGTTGCTGATAAACTTCAGCCAGGAGCTCAAACACATCCGCATGGGCACTACTACTATCGCGTACATCGAGGAAATTCTGGAAACCAATAATGCGTTTGTCCTCTCGGATTCTGCCGCATCTACCCGACGGCCATAGTTCCCGAACCATACTTCGACATAAATCCAAGTCTCCCGATGATTGGGCAGCTACATCTCAGAAGTCTCCTCCGACGATACAAAGGCTGCTTTTCGACGACATTGAGGATTCAACAAATAGCAGTCGCAAAGCATCGCATAATCACCGAAGAGTCCGTTCGACCAGTCCGCCAGAGCCCTTACCGAGTTTCGACGCGAGAACGTGAAGCTGTGAGAGAACAAGTCGACGAAATGCTGCGCGACGACATCATCCAGCCGTCGAAAAGCCCGTTGGCATCTCCTGTAGTCTTGGTGCAGAAAAAGGACGGAGTCCTACGCTCCTTCGTCAATTATTGTCTACTCAACAAGATCACGAACGACGTATACCCCCTTCCATGGACAGACGACGCATTAGATCGGCTCTGCAACGCAAAATACTTCTTGTCGATGGATCTCAAGTCTGGCTACTGGCAAATAGAAGTCGACGAGAAAGATCGCGAAAAGACCGCCTTCATCACGCCAGACGGCCTCTATGAGTTCAAGGTCATGTCATTCGGACTGTGCTCGGCGCCTGCAACGTTCCAGCGCGTCATGAACAAGGTGTTAATAGAATTGAAGTGGCAAACCTGTATTGTTTACTTGGATGACGTCGTCGTTTTCGCCAGAAATTAAGACGATCACCTTAGGCGGCTTGCGACAGTACTAGAGGCCATCAAGTCATCAGGGCTCACTCTGAAGCCAGAGCAGTGCCGCTTCGCTTACGATGGGCTTATGTTCCTAGGCCACGTCATCAGCAAGTATGGAGTCCGCCTCGACGCACAGAAGACTGCTGCCATCGCAAAGCCACAGCCCATCGACAATAAGGCAGTGCGTCGATTCCTTTGCATTTGTGCCTACTACAGGTGGTTTGGCAACGACTTTTCACGCATCGCTCAGGCGCTGACACATCTAACTAAATGTGATGTCGAGTTCAAGTGGGAAACGTCGCTGGCCGACGCATGTTAAGAGCTCAAACGACGCACGCAGTCGGCCCCAGTACTTGCGCACTTCGACGCGGACGCCGATACCGAAATCCACACTGACGCCAGTAGCCTAGGCTTCGGTACCGTGCTTGTCCAAAGAAAAGACGGGCTTGAACGCGTGATAGCTTACGCTAGCCGGTCGTTGTCGAAAGCGAAAGGCAATTATTCTACAACCGAAAAGAAATGCCTAGCCATCGTTTGGGCCACAGCGAAATTTCGCCCTTAACTATATGACAGACCATTCAAAGTCGTCAGCGACCATCACGCCTTGGGTTGGCTAGCCAATTTAAAGGGCCCTTCAGGACGGCTGGCGCGGTGGAGCCTCAGACTGCAAGAATATGATATAACTGTAACCTACAAGTCAGGACGAAAACACTCTGATGTCGATTGCCTATCAAGCGCCCCCATTGACTCGCCGCCGCAAGATGACGAGGTTGACGACGCCTTCCTTGGCATATTAAGTTGAAGACTTCGCTGAACAGCAACTATCAGACCCGGAGCTGAAAAACCTTGTCGAGTATTTGGAAGGGAACACCGACGTTCTCCCTAAGGCATTTAGGCGAGGATTTGTTCGTTCTTGCTTGAAAACAACCTGCTCGTAAAGAATAACTTGTCACCAGTCCGCGCCAACTACCTTCTTGTTGTTCCTTCAGGGCTGCGTCCACAAGTATTGCAGGCGCTACATGACGATCCGACCGCTGGACACTTTGGATTCTCCCGAACACTGTCGAGGATACAGGATAGGTATTATTGGTCGCGCCTGACCGCCGACGTCGCCCGTTATGAAAGAACGTACCGAGACTGTCAGCTACGCAAGACACCACCGAGAAGGCAAGCGGGATTACTACAGCCAATCCAGCCCCCTTGCCGACCGTTTCAGCAGATTTGGATCGACTTGTTGGGACCCTTTCCGACGTCCACAACCCGAAATAAGTGGTTCATCGTGGCGACGGACTACCTCACCCGCTTTGCTGAAACGAAAGCACTGCCGAAAGGTAGCACAGCCGAAGTAGCGAAATTCTTTGTTGAGAACATCCTGCTGCGACATGGCGCATCAGCAGTCCTCATCACCGACAGAGGAACGGCCTTTACAGCGGAGCTCACCCAAGCCATTCTGCAGTACAGTCATACAAGGCACAGGAGGAAAACTGCCTACCACCCACAGACGAATGGTCTTATTGAGCGCCTGAATAAAACCCTCGCCGACATGCTAGCAATGCACGTCGACGTCGAACAAAAGACCTGGGATGACGTCCTGCCGTACGTAATATTCGCTTACAACACGGTGGTGCCAGAAACAACACAGATCACGCAGCTTAAGCAGGTTTACAGCAGGAACCCGATGACGACGCTCGACGCCATGCTGCCGCACGTCACGGATGAAGAGAATCTTGACGTAGCTACCTATCTCCAGCGCGCGGAAGAAGCCCGACAGCTCGCCCGCCTACGGATCAAGAACCAGCCACGTACCAACAGCCGACACTAGAGCCTCCGACGACGCTTCGTTGAGCATCAGCCCGGCGACTGTGTTTGAGTTTGGACCCCGATACGCCGACAAAAAAAATCCGCGCGTTGATAATATTGCATCAACAGGCGTCGAGTGCGGCCTGATCCCGGTGACAAGAACCGGTAACGCACTCCCTCACCAGAGCAGGATTGGCCACCCTGGTGCAGTGCTTGGCCACAACCTCCCATAAGAGGAGGGAAGATAACCGATGGTCATTAAGGGTTACGGACTGGATTCGAAGGGACGGGATGCGTAGCAGGGGGCGGCAAAAGGTTAGCTCGGCGGATGAGATTAAGAAGTTTGCAGGGACGACATGGCCACAATTAGTACATGACTTGGGTAGTTGGAGAAGTATGGGAGAGGCCTTTGCCATGCAGTGGGCGTAACCAGGCTGATGACGATGATGATGATGATGATGATGACGCCGACAAGGACTGAGTGAGAAACTACTGCGACGCTATTTCGGACCCTACAAGGTCATTCGAAGTATTGGCGCACTGGATGATGAGGTCGTGCCAGGCAGCATTTCGCATTCACTGCGGTGCTGCGGACGATCTGAAGTGGTTCACGTGGTGCGTCTTAAACCATTTTACGGACACTGACGAACTTCTTTATTTTGTTGTTATCTTTTCTACGGGCGCTTTCATTTATTACTTTCGTTTGCAGCATCGAGTCGACGCTCTTTAAGAGGGGGGTATTGACACGTGTACTTGTTTGTCTTTATCGGGTGACACGTTTCACCGCCTAACAAATGTTATCGAACAGCGCAGGACGCCCCTGCACGTATCGGAAGTATGTGGTATGATATCGATGCTTCCATCCGCTGTCTGTGACCGAACCTTGTGTAATCCGATCGCATGTGTGCGCGACGCGAATAATGTAAAACTTTGTGGGAGGCTCGCGGGTCCCCAGCGATTACTCTGGAACATTCGACGACTGATGTATAAAAGCCGATGCGCTTGACCCGTTGATCAGGTTTTTGACGATCGCCGACTGTGTTCGCCGCTGTCGTCGTTCTTTGAGTGTAGCGTGTTTTTGAGGGCACAAGTTCGCCCAATAAAACGCTAGTTTCGTATTTCTCAGTTTGGCTACTTTCTTCATATCCCTACCACGTCACAATATTTATTCGCATATGCATTTCACTAAATACGATTAGGATATGCTTCCATTTGAACAAAATATATGAAACAGTGCTGTCACGAAACAGTAAGGGTGACTAAATTAAGTATTACAATGCAAAAACAAAGAACAGCCAAACGGTTACAATAGTACAGGACAGACCATATATTTTTCACCTCATATTTTCTACCTGTAACTATAAATATACAGTGAAGAATCGGGCACACTACCTAAGCTATTTGCAGCAGCATGCATCCCAAGCTCCGGCTGCCACATTTCTGTGAGCTTTCAATTTTTGTCAGAAGGAGATGCTATTTCTTTTTCCCCAGAATTGAGTCTCTACGTAATGATGTGGCAAGGAGTGTGTCTGAAATGCAGTGGCATGTAGGAAAGCAGTTACCTAAGTGCCGTGCACTTTGAATGGTGCTCTGAAGCTTAGATTCAAACACGCTGTTTGTAATCAGTCTATCCTGATTTGAGCGCACGTAACTTTCTGCAGTCTCCAACAACTGCAAGACAGCTGGTGATGGGACTGTTAGTTCTGGCTTCTCTTTGTTGTCGCCCTCAGCTGATCTTGTCATTGCTCAAGTAACAGGTAAGGTATTCCAAGGATATATTTTCTACATGTTCAATATTAAGGAGGTCAAATGGGCGAGCTAACTAATATTTTGCTTTCATCTGATTTGTTGTCGTCGGCTATGCCAGTTAAGAGAAAGTAGCCCTCTTCAGTATAGCTGTCGTCCTCATTTCGCCGCAGAAACTGGGCCATCGTTGCAGCACGAAATGAACACTTGAATTCAAGTACACGGGGTGAAGAATTCTTGCACCTTGACGTCAAGGAAAGATTCTCTAGGGTATCTTGGCCAAGCCTGCTAAGGAGCAGGAATCGAAGTTGTGCTTTTCAAGAAACAGCGCCTACAGTAGCAACACAGATGTCGCTAGGATGACACCAGTCTGCGCTGGCTTCCGGACACCCCTTTTTCCATCTCGAATGGAAATTTGACCAAAAAGTGCTGTTTCTTCACGAAACTGAAGGGCCTTTCCATACTCAATATCATCAAAATGGCTCAAAGCAAGTTTTGTTCTGGAATTCATGAGTCGGAACCATCGAAACATCATTTCCAGGAACCATGGAATTGTTAAGGCTGATTTATATAATATTCCATTATGTAGAAGCTAGCATAGTGCAGTAGTAGGGTCGCTGTTGATAAGGCTGAAGTTAGGTTCACCTTCATTTTGTCATAATGACTGGGGTCGACTGAAGAAGGCACAGGTGGGGCGCTATCTTTAATTCTGCATTTTTCTCGATCTCAGCCAGCTTCTTCATGGGCTCGATGGATACCTCATTTACTGGCAGGTTGTTTTTTTGCACCACTTTCTCGGGCACATATATATTCTGGCCCTTGGTTAAGTGGCTCCTCAAGTTAAGGAGATGAGGAACGTCAGACATGAAAAAAAGCTGCCTTGATGCATCACATGGTTGGTGACAATAGGTTTCAGGTTTCCTGTGCTTGCCTACAACTATACCAAACAACTTTCAGATGGCTTGATTCCATCCTCCCATGTGTGTCAGTACGACATCTACTTTCAGGGGAATTGCCTCGCATGCTTTTATGATGAGAATGATTATATCCTTAACTGTTTTGGCAAGGCATGAGTTCCCAGTTACATGGTAAAGAACTGTCTGCATTCAGCGGGTTCTTAGGCCACAAAGCGTAAATACCAGTCCATGGGCGGCCAAATTTTCCGGTGGCAGTGTTGCGTCTGCGAGCGGTATAGTTGGAGGCACCAAGCACTGTTCCTGAAGATGCGCTGTGTACTAATCTTGATGAAAGCAGCATCTCATTGAGCATTAAAGTGGCGTGCCACTCTTTAGGTCACATGAGGCTCACCTCTGCAGAGGAAAGGTTTAGTTAGGTGATGCAAACAGCACTGCTGTATTAACAAGATATGTACTTACCTTAAGTGCGAGGGACTCCATGACGTCCTGCAACAAACCTGGTGAAAACTTGTACCCTTCCAAGTGGCGATGTAGGATGCGTTCTGTTGGCAGAGGTTGTCCAAGCTCCCTGAGTGCGTCGTAGCCTCGTGCTCCACAGGAAAGTCTCACTTTCACCACCTTGATAAGGGTCTTTTTCGTCCATCTACTTCCCTTCATTGTTGACATCTTCAGGCATTTACCTTGGTCTTCGTTCAAGAACGTTTATAGTCCTGAAACAAGGCGCTCAATTGCAGTTAGTGTCTGCAACCGTTGCTTCTGAACAACTCGAAGCTTCTGTTGTGTTGACTGAAGTTTATCTTGAAGATGTGCTATCCTCTCCTGTAGAGCTGCCTGCAAGAATTTCCCACTAAGAGTGCACCGTGATTTGGTCCAAAGCAGTTGTAAATGCCAACAATGCAAGAAGTGGGGCCAGTTCGTGCTTTATAGTGGACATGTCACGCTAACTGTGTATGTGTTCTCTGTATCAGTTATCGCTCTCTCCACTAGTTGTAAATAGCATTTTTAAAAACGCATTGTTGACAGCAAATGAACCGCATGGAAGGCTGAACACAGAAACATATAGGACAAACATCGGGAAATGTAACATTCATGTATGCTTCTTCTCCTTTGCTTTCTTCATGCAGTTCATTTGTTTTCATTTTGCACCAATCGTCTGCAACTCAATACCATTAAAATGTATTGCTATTTGAAAAAAGGCGCTCAACCCAGGTATGGCATGGAAACTTGCCATAGAAAGGTTGTGTCAGCTTGCATATGTGTGTACAGAAGAGGCACTGGCTGGTGACGCGCTACAAAAATGAAACGAGAAGGTTTAACTCACCAACTTCTGTGTTTTCTAGCTGGAATGTGACAGCCATCTGCGTACCTGATTGCACGTCAGGAACATCTGTGTTGAAAACATGGCAACATGGCAACCCGCAATGCTGAGAGGCATTATTCTCGCACATAGAGACCATACACACAGGCTGCTACATGCTTTGGCCCACCCGAAATATCTCCTTGTGTGCTTGAATGATCTATAGATACATCTTCATGAAATGTGTGGAAGCAAGTTGGAACCATATATGGAAACAGAAAAATATTGACAAGTACAAAACATAAAACATATCCAGCTCTTCTGGACACGTACAAACCAGCACCCCAAGGGGCCCCGGCACGCAGCTAGCGCGTTTTCAATGGAACGAGGGTGTTTTTCGCGAATAACAAAAGCTGCAGGTCGATTACTGAAAAAAAGGCAGGGGACCGACATGCTCTGGAAGACAATCCAGACGAGCCAAATGCAGTAATCGCGCTGAGACAAGCAAGATATTTTGTTCCCAGAGAGGTTAAAGATTCAGCAGTGGAAGCCTATGGGAACGACGAAAATTTGTACTCAATTTTTGAGACACAAACGGTAGTTGTGATAAAGCTACGACGTCCTTCGCAATAGCCGCTGCAGCGTATGTAGTCCAGAGACTCAGTTTGCGGCTAATGCTTATTTCGACTTTCTACACATGGTGTAACAATGTTTCCAAAGGCGATTTTTGAAACACAGTCGTCCAAGATCACGTGGTATCTATAAAAACCTGAGCGCATCATGTGCGGAGACATTGGAAGCCATGGCCGAGTTGTTTAATCGCTCGCACCTATCGTCCCGCATCATGCTAGCAGCGGTTGAATGCCGTTCTGCGTGACGCCTTCATTTTCTTTGACGCCACGTAGCACTAAACTTGACTGTATTCCACCAGATGGCCGAAACACCAAACTCAAGATTTGGTTTCAATATTGCTTCTTTTTTTTCAGGAGGGCTCTTCAAATAATACATTTTCTCTTTTTAAATCTTAAAACGTAGCATTGGGTTGCTTAGTTGTTAGGTCATCGCTTTTATTATCAAATTTTATTCCTTGGACAACATAACAACAATCATGCGCATGCCTGTGTTACGTAAAAAAATCCTGTCGTGCCTTGTAGCATGGACATACTGAGGATTTCTGGACATTACACCTTCACCATGCTGTGGAACTGCACGTCTATGCATATGCGTAACTGAAAGGGCAAATGTAAAAAAAAACATTTCTATTTACTAGCCGAGTATCAAAAAAGTTTCAACTGGCTGCGCCAAGAAGATAGTCCCTTGTAACAGCATATGTATTTATTGCATTTAGTCGGAACATTGGTGGTGCGTTAAAGCAGCGTTTTGGTCGGGGAAGGGCGGTTATGTCAGAGGACAGGAGCAAATGGTTTTGCACCCAATCAGCAGTGGGCACATTGACTTGAAGAAGCTCGAAGTTGAACCCGTTGTCGGTCATTGGGACATCTATGTCCCACTCACATACGCAAGAAAAAATTGGAGGACGCTTAAGCTTCACCTACAAAAGTGGAACGCGATAGCGTTATGGCACCCCATGCGCACTGCCCACTCATTCGCTCGGTATGCCCTTGAGTCACACAAAGACATAGCTTTCATATACAACACTTCTAAGTCCACAACGCAACTTTCTTCTAATTATTTATTCCAGGATCACCACGCAGACGCATGACTCCTCGCCAGCAGCATGGCACACATGGCAGGGGACGATTTCCCACCTGAAGCGGTACGGCGCAGCGATCCCGTCAGAGGCGTCCGCATCGGACGCTGCACCTAGAGATCGCGCTGTGAGCGCAAAGAGGAGCCACGTCACCTAAACACGAGAGTTCGAGTGACGAACCCTGGAAATTGGAAGAGGAGAGAGCGAGAAACTTATTAAACGCAAGGGTATTGGGGCATCCTCGCACCGGTCCCCGCACGGCCCCAGTGCGCTCAAACGAGACGAAGGGGACGAGCGGGTGAGTGGTGCGCCACCTGTCGGAGCAACGCCGTACATTGCAAGGAGGGGGTCTTCTGTCTTTGCCGCAAGATGGCTCTCTGTGTGCGCCAAGCGCCGAAGAAATGTAGCGGAAACGTGCTTCGCTACTCGTTGAACTGCGACTTCTGTAATTTACATGCTGATAATTACCGATATACACCGCAGTATAACTTTCTACGGCAAGTTTCTAAGGCAACACCGCATTCACTAAAGGCGCCTTCGTCCCGCTTTGCACCATCGAACACATGGCTGAGTGGTGGCGTCTCCGCCTCACTCTCAGGAGACCCTGGTTCGATTCCCACCCACCGCATCTTACAAGTTGTTTTTATTTATGAATTACCTTCCGGGATTGTTCGCTCTAGGCCGAAGCCGATGACACCGACTTTTCTACGACACGAGCTCCTTAAAGGGAAGCCGAAAGGTTTTCCAGAAGAAATGAGTGAACATGTGTACATAATGGTTTTCAACCCTCCGAATTCGCATATCGTATCGAAATTGAGCGAAAGAAAGCGCAAATATATTTCATTTCGACAAAAAGTGCCGCAGCGGACACGCCCAGCTCGCGCGTCTCGTTTCCGCCTGTGATTGGTCGGGCGCCTCGTGACGTCAACTCTAGTGACCGACCGCTGCCGCTACACATGAAGCGCGGTGCCAGGTAGTTTGGTGCTGTAATGAAAAATTAAGAGGTAATTGAAAATTTAGAGAGACTGCGTTTTTCTGAGGAGTTCGGCGTTACTCCCTACATGTACGAGCCGATTGAGAAGAACCGGTCTCTCGAAGAAGCAAACGATGCTGGTGCGAGCAGTGCTTTCGACGCGAACGAAAGCGAAGTCTTGGGATCTCCTCGTGTTGGAAATGCTCTTTGGTGAGTATGTTTTTTGCAAAGCGATCTAGTGATCTCGCCGAACTTTCGCCGATCTAGTGAGCTCGTTTCCGGACAAACAACTGTAGTGTTGTGTTCCTGCTGCCTCCTAGTGGAACGTAAGCGGGGATGCGATCGTCGGCATTTGTGCGCTGTCCAAAGCTGTTGGCAAACTACAAAGACGGTTTAAACGCGTGAAAAGCTTCCCGGTTCACGCAGTACGTGTAGTGACCTTCATATGTGCGCCTTCCGCACACTACTCGTAACCGAAGTCGTAAAGGCGGCGAATTCCGTCGGCTACGTGAGACGGTCGGTTTCTCGCTGTGCGCGAGAGAAGGGGGGAGCGTAGCGTCCTGGCGTGCGCCGGCTTTCCAGCACATGCAAACTGGTCTTGACAAAAGCTGAAAGCTGGCCTTGACAGCGGTGACGAGCTCCTTGTGCACGCGAACACTGACGGCACTGCGCCGGACCTTAGACGAGCCGACTTGTCTGGCAAACCCAACGCACGTTTTAATAATAAATTCTCGTGCTAATCGTCGTCACGGAAGTGTTTGGAGCACAGCGCTGTTGTTCTTGAGGGCTTGAAATTCTTTCGCTTCACAGCAGCCTCCCACTTCGTTAAAAGCTTCTTGTCTTGTGGGAAGCAATGGAAGACAACATCGTTGCGGCCGCTGGTGCTCGTGCAACCGTAGGCTGCACAGAAAGCCGGCATGACCGGCCCACCACTTCAGTTGATGCTGTGCACGTTGACTACAACTCTACATACACGCAGACGCACCAACAAAGGAATGCAGGGTCGATCGAAGCAGATTACTATGGCACGCACGCAGAAACAAGCACGGTCAGGCGCGGTCGCGCAGGCTGCGAAGGAACAAAATACTAGAGTTGTCGCCACAACACCGCGGTTTCCGGTCTCCGCTCGCATCGTCAGCGTCAGCAGCAGCGCGCGGCATTCGACGGGGGGCGGAGCTACAGCGCAATTTTAACCGACAATTATGTCGCTCCTAATAAAAAAAACCAAATTTTACCTACATGGTTTATAAGGTTCCCGCATCCGTATATGAGCGCCTTATTGAATTCGACAGACTCTTCAGCTTCCCTTTAACGCTGCCGTGTTAAAACTTCCTCGAGCGTTTAGAGGGACGTACGTAGACCCATAGTAACGGGTAGCGCCATCACGTAGAATATTAGTGCAACTGTATATTTAAGTTTTATTTCAATTTGTAGACGGCGCTAGTAGCTCGTGTTGTTTTTCTGTTGCCTTCTGTTTTTCCGTGCTGTGTCGCTCCTGAAGTGCGTGAATTTGGTTGCTTCTTCACCACGAATGAGATGTCCGGTAAGTGCAAAAAATAAACCTTGCACTCCTGTAATGCACCTAAATCAATTGTAGACAGGTTTGACTTGAGAGTGAGCAATGTTTTTCAGCTACCTGCAAATATGCCGAACGTAGTGGTTGGAGGTTAGGCCTACAAAGCCTTTTTGAGATTTCATTTTCATACCCAGACATTTTCAAGGACGTTGCACTTTGATTTTCGTATTCTCATTCATATTTTGTGCTCCTATATATCACCAAAGCACTGAAATAAATCTACAGAACATGTTGCATGATTATTACTTACATATAACCAGGGGGCCTGCATAAAGTGTTTCCGGTCGTATTTGCAGGCAAGAAGAGGAATCTGACTCCAGAAGGCGCCCTTGATCTTTACTTCAGCCAACCGGGCCTTGAAAGTACCAGCGAAGACGACAATGAAGCAGAATCTTTTAGAGCTGCCTTGTGATCTTCAAAGCGAAAATGGCAGCGAAAGTTATGAACTTGAGCTCGCAGTTCCTGCTGTGTAATGTATACTGGCAAGCAGAAGAAGAGGCGTTGCAGCTCAACTGCAGGCTCGTCAGCTTCTGCAGATGCTTCTGACATGGAAGGTGAGTGGGAAATGACACCAGCGGATGTTGTGACACCGACAGAAACTGAGCCGACTTTTCTGCGAAGCTATCATCGGAGAGCGCGGCAAATGCCTTCGAGCTTTTCTTCACCGATGAAGTGGTGAATCACATAGTTGATGTTACAGATCTTTATGCCAGCCAGGAACAAACACGGGCCTAGATGCCGCTCAGTGCTGAGGAACTAAATGCCTATTTTGGCATGCTGGTACTCATGAGTGCCAATACAGATGCACCAGGTGCATCTGTATTTGAGTTCTGATAGCCTATACTACGTGAAAGAAATCGCTGTGGTCATGACGCACAACAGATTTCAGCAAATCACAAACAATTTACAGTTGAATGACAACACGCAGATGCCAAAGAGGTTAAGAAGAGTATGACCGCTGCTTCAAAGTTCGCCCGCTCATCAAGATGATGAATGAAAAATTTCGTAATGAGCACAAGCCTTCAACTCGTCTTGCAGTCGACGAAATTATGATTTTATTCAAGGGAAGGTCATCTATGAAGCAATATATGCCAATGAAACCGAAAATAAAACGCTGTTACAAGGTGTGGTGCATTGCGGACTCGTCTACAGGTTACCTACGCAAGCTTGAAATTTACCAAGGTAAGCACCAGGAGCGACCAGACAACAGAACACTTGGAGAACACGTTGTCATGTCATTGTCAGAAGGAATCGTAACCCCAGGAAATCAACTGTTTTCCGACAAGTACTTCAGTTCCACCACCTTGCTGGAGCAGCTCCGTGACAAAGACATTTTAGCTTGCGGTACAAATCGCACAAATCGATGGGACCTACCAGCGCAACTGAAAGTAAACAACAAGCTCGACCTTGGTGTATTTGTCTGGAGGAGAAAAAAAGAATATTACCGCCGACCAGTGGCGGGACACGAAGCATGCTCACCTAATGTCGAACTATTATGACCCCTGCGAAGACGTTAAAGTCGACAGGACTGCACCAAAGGGGCATAAGAAAGCCGTAAAGTGCCCCGACTTGTAGTGCGAGACTACAACCTCGGGATGGGAGGGGTGGATCGCTTCGATAAAGAGAGAAATGCACATCCACTAGACAAGCGCTCACAGAGGTTGTGGAGTCGTATTTTTTATTTCATCCTTGACGCGGCGATTGTCAATGCTTACATCCAGCATCGCTACAGAAACAGTATCGCATCCTGTTCTTTCGGGTCATGCTGGCAAAACAACTCATCAGTGGGAGAATCTTTCGCAAGGGTCGGCACAGCCTAGTGTATCACAAGAGAGGAAGCAACAACTGATAAATTATGACAGGGGTGCCAAAAGATTTTCGGATAATCAGAAATTGTTTTGGCACGTAAAACCCCATAATTTAATTGTAATTCTTACATGTGGTACTATTTATTTTGGAAAAGGTAGCGCATAAACGATCAGTAGAATTTTCGTGCCTGATAAAGTGCTAGCCCGTAAAACGATTTATTACAGCTGCAGTTTTTAACGTTAATTGCAGAGCGAGTGTCATTCAGAATGTTTGCACGCGCATATTTGTGTGAGGCCACAGGGAAGGAGAGAGAGTGTATATGGGTGTGCACAGCTTAAGCGTGTGTCAGTGCGTACTTGCATTTGCGCGAGCGCGCATGTTTCTGCCTCAGTATTTGTATATGCATACGCACGAGTGCGTGAATGTGCATGCCAGCACGCACGTGTATGTGCGCAGTTCTGTGTGCATGCGCTAGTACATTTTCGTGCGTGCGTACATGGGGGGCACGTGTATATGTGAATGCGGACGAGAATTTGTCGTATCTCTGTGTGTGCGCGTTAATGTGAGTGTGTGTGTGTGTGTGTGTGTGTGTGTGTGTGTGTGTGTGTGTGTGTGTGTGTGTTTGTGTGTGTGTGTGTGCGTGCGTGCGTGCGCGTGTGTCAGCGAGCGAGCGAGCGATCATTAACCCGCTTACACTTAATTTTGCGAATGAATGGGACAGAGAGTTTATTTAAACTGATATTTAAATCTACGAATGACATTGTATTTATAGCATTATGTCTTTCTAAAAGCGAAATAAATGAAAAGAAAAAGAAAATTTAGTTGTCTTCCACTCTGTGAAGAAGTATGACCAGCGAAGCTGTATATATGGGCACCTCAATGGCGAACTGCACCTCCGTCCCGGGTCAGCCCGGCATTCCAATATCTTCGGGATCGGCCCACGTAAGGGGAGCTTTGACGCCTGCGTCACCTCCTCCGTGGGTGGGTCCGGTATTGCACTAGTTTCACAATATTGTTCTACACGGGGACACGATAGTGGGGCCCTTAGGAGGAAGCTTTAGCTCGGGCCCAACACCGATGCGGCCTATTCAAGTAGATGTAAAACGCCAAAACGCTTTTATGAGATAACCCCTGGGCTGAGTTTGATTACATTTGTTGCATTTGAGATAGAAAGTTAAATTCCAGTGACAGTTGGGAGCGTCATTTAGATTTCAGGCCTTCGTTAAAAGAATTATTTTTTTTTAACTCGCAAGTTCGAAAGTATAGACGCATGAAGTTTGTAAATTACCAACATTGTATCAAAAGTAGACAGCGCGGTTCTCTAAACAGCATCCGTTAGATCATTCATGTCAAACAAACTTGACATGCCAATTTGCATCTTACGTAATTTGTTACGTTGTGCACAAGCGTTCTGCGAAACGTATATTTTCATACTGCAGATTTTTTTTTAGATTCATGTGTAACATATCAATTTGGCTCTTTAGATGTACAATGAGGTGCATTTCACAGAATTGTGATATCACTTTTCCTTGCTGAGTTGCACATTTCTAAACCTGATAGTTTCGTTTTCTGAAAATTCGCAATTTTTTCCTATGTTTAATAAAGAAATGATGATTTAAATCAAGAATTCCAAATCAACAGTCACCCGCCTTAAGTTTTTCTTTTAAATACAACAAACCTCCTCAAATTGGGTGCAGTGGTTGCCGAGATAAACGCATTCTCCTTTTACAGGTATTTAGATAGGAGCACCCGATCTAAAGCTTCCTCTAATTGTTGATTTCGAAGTTTCAATTTAGGTCATCATTTCTTTATAAAAGTTGGCAAAAATTGGAATTTTTCAACGACACCTTCAAGTCTACAACTCTGTCTTTTGGCAATGAAGAATAATATCACAATTGTGTGTATTGCACCTAACAGTACATCTAAACCGGCCAAAATTGATATATTACCCGTGAATTTCAAAAAAGTAATAAATATTCAAATACAGCTTTTGCAGAACCCTTGTACACAACGTAACAAATTCACGTAAGATTTACGTGAATTGTGTTAAGGTAAGATAAGATGTGATAAGAATTTACATACCAAATTTGTCTGCTTTGAATGGTCTAATGAATGCCGTATAGAGAACCGCGATTTCCGTTCTTGATGCAGAGCTATTAATTTGTAAACTTCGTGCTTCTATTTTTTTTCGGCTCTTTCAAATTGTTGAAAATTCTTTTGCCAAAATTCAGGACCTAAACACAATATCCGCTTCGAACAGTCATTAGAATTTGTCTTTCTCTCTTAAATCGAACAAATATCCTTAAAAGCCGCCCAAGGGTTATTTCAGGAAAGCGTTTGTGTTTTCCATCTATTTGAATAGGCCGCGTCGGCATTGGGCCCTCTTAACGGCTTCGCTGTAAAAAAAAAGAGAAAAAAAGAAAAACGCCTCAGCCGCCAACACCCAGCTTTTGTGACGATAGCACCGTCACCATCGGTATGGCTCCGTGAGAAGCTACCAAGCTGTACACTTTCGTTATCTTCATTCCCTTGGCTGCATCGCATTGTCTTAATGCCAGCGGCGCCCTAAATCTGCACTATCGCTGCGTCATGCATAGCTTCTGTGAGCAAGCAAGCTTTCGGCGGCGCATGTTCGCTCCCATATTGACACTGAAACTTTAAACTGCTTGCCTTGGAAAATACAGCGCGAATAAAAAGTGAAAGCGGTCTGGCCACAAGGGACATGCTCACGGGGCCGTACCATAGAGAAAGAAATTTCAACAAGAGCGGACACTCCCATAGAGCCCAGCGGCCGAATTGACTGTAGCACACCAAGCGGATAGTATTGACTCCTTCCGGTTTCGGTTATGGGCGCGCACGTTTTGAACACCAGTTGGTAGACGCCGCGCCGGCTCCACTGCTCGGCGCGACATTCATTTTTTTTTCGCGTCGGCTGAACCCCGCGTGGCCTTGGCGTGGAATCATTTCATTATTCAGTAGAAATAATTGCGATTGACCTTTACAAGACTGCGCCGAATCTGTCAAGTGAAATTTCATAAAGAAAACGAAAGACGTTTTCTGAAATGATGAAATGTTTATTTTGCTCTATGTAAATGCTCGTTCCGAGCTTCTTCGACATTCATCCAAAGTTGGGGCACCAGCTAAGCAGCAGTCGTTGCCGTACGAAGCTCCACCAGATGCCATCAGCCGAAAGTAAATTACAAGCAGGTATCATTTTGGTATATTCACCTAACAGGAGTATTGCGTGTAGAGGCGAAACGTGCGTAAATGGTGAACGAGCGGCATTACAGATAAATTCACTTTTACGTACATTTCGCAGCAAAGACTCCTCCCAAAAAATGCCATAAAATCTGAAGAAAACATCCGATTTTCAAGCATCCCTCCCTTCCAAGGCATTATTTCCTGCACTTTAAGAGCACAAATACATGGGTGACTGCGCGTTTGCAGAACAACTTGGCCTCAGTCGATGCGATGGTACGCCAAGTACACAGAGGTGGCTACAACACAGGTTCAGCCAGACAATGTTACACGCTCGCACAATGCCTTCTAGTCGCACTCAAGACAGATTCGTGGGTGCAAAGCCTTTCAGTCGCTTAGAATACATAAATATCAAGTTCTTGAGCTCCTCCGTGTTATCTTTAACGCGTCCTGCCGGCGCAAGCCAACACTCCCGTGTTATCACTCTCGGCAATCACTCGTCGCGTTTTCGAGAAGCGTGAGTACCGAATTAAGGTATATGTTGCTGCAGGGCTATAAAATGCGTGACATACTTGCCCCACTAAAATTCAGTACACGCTAACCTAACTCACTATGGCCGGCTTGCTTTTTTGCTAACAGCTTCACAACCCCAGGCGCGACGAGCATGCCTCAATATATCCGAAAAAGTTACCAAATGGATTACAATACTTTTTCGGGTCAGAGAATGCGTCACGAACTTCTACCACTAAGATTCAGTACACGCGAAACTAACTGCGGCACACAGCCGAGCTGATTTTCGCTAACTGAGCCACTACTGCGAGCGCGGCCACTGTGCTTGAAAAGTACCCCAAAATGTAGCGAAATTAGTTACAATAATGTCTGGGGTCAGAGAAAGTGCCCAAACTTGTCCCGGTAAGATTCAGTACACGTAAAACTGCGTCACACGGCCAAGGTGCTTTTCGTCACAAAGGAAGGTGCGGCGAGCGTGCCCAAAAAACTACCCAAATAAGTTTTAATTATGTTTGGGCTCATAGAAAGCGTTGCAAACATCTCCCAGTACGAATAATTAACTCAAATCAACTAGGCTTGGACGGCGGAGCTGTTTTTCGGTAACTGCGTTACTATATAGGTTCAGTTTTGTGCAGTAAGCCTAAATGTGCTTGAAGTGCCTCGCAGACTGTCAAACAAGATTCCTCACTTTGTTTTAGTCGAGTAGTGCAGCTGTGCCGTGCCGAAATGCAGACGGAACACAAAAGAACGCCGGGAGCCCAATAAAAACCGGCTACATCCAAAAAGGACGGGTCGCCGAGCGCGCGAGCTTCGCATACGCAGCCGCCCTCGCTCACTCCTGCGGCTTGTCTGGCGCATGACGTATGCACGCGCGCCTGGCGTGCCGCTAGCTTGTTGCTAGGCAACAAGCTAGCGGCACAACAACAACACACATACGCAACAAAATAAGTCGCAAAGTAGAAGTTCATTTACATGCAAAACTTTTTCACTTTTAGTGGAAAAGAATAAAAAAAAATAAGACGTCTGTAAGCTTATTTCATATTCTTTTTTTCTGATGCTCGCGTCAGCTAACGGATGGAGTTGAAACTAGGCGTGACGTGTTTCCTGTTGCCAGTTTTTGAAGAGTGTCCCCTCTTGTTGAATTTCTTTCTCTATGACTGTACTATTGATGACGCCATTACAAAATGCTAGGTGTGGTCAGGTTCACGTTGCAAGTTTGCAAGGATTGGCTGACAGGCCAGTTCGTTCATTGTCACAGAAAGAACAGCTCATCAAGTTACCGCAGTATGTGTTCGGGAGTCTGCTTTGTGTCCTGTTTTGAAGCGTTGTTCTGTGACTTTACAGATGTTTTTTTTTCTGCGACACTTACACTCTCCAAGGGCGTTTAATTGGAAAATTTTTGTTCGCATGGCTCTTACAGAAGCATGTTTATTCAAAATTTTTTCGCTCGGCTAGATATTGTTGAGGACCGGCTCCAAACTACTTATTTTCTTTAGCCACCTAACAATTATCATTGAAAATTTAATTAGTATAGCTTTGTTAATTACGAAGACAACTTCTCAACTTACCCCGCTTCTAGAGGTTACCAATCTGAACACTCGAATGATAAAATGATGTCACCAATACTGGTATTCATTTAATAGTTCTGTTTGGTGCAGTTAAAAACAGCCGATATATTGATGGTGCTATACGATTCTCATAAAACAAGTTTGAAAGCCTGGACAGGTTATCTTGGCGCAAATCAAGTTCGGGAGCTTCAATGCATGTGTCATTATACATTATACACGAATCACCTCAGCGCTACACTACATCACACAAGGTATGCGAGAACGCTGTGCGCACTCCCGATTAGATTTCTGAGCGTTGGTAGCATCAAGCTCCGTTTCCTGGCGCTATCAGGAATAAAACAGCTTCCTGGGAGAAAGCATCGGAGCCATTTCCAGTACTTTGTAACATATGAATAAGCGCAAACATGTACGTTTGAACGAGAAGTGCTGAAATATTAAAATGATGGTTTTGCTGCACATATTTTGGTTGTCTAATGTTAAGATCTAAAGAATAGAATACTTTGATTTTGTGGCAGGTAATGCTGGCATGCGTAATGTCACGTGAAATATGAGCTCCGACACAGTACTCATGGTGGAACTGGCCCTGGACTACCGGGATACATTGAACCACGAAATGCTGGTTTGATAAATACCAGTAATCGGAATGTGTTCAGCTCTTGAATATTTTGTTTTTTCGGCGCCGCTGTGCAGTTTGGGGGCCCTTTTTACTACGAGCACTATGTTTGAGCTAAGATTTCAAGCAACTTACACTATGTTCTTCTTGGGGGGGGGGGGGGGGGGGGGTGAGCTTTCTTTAGCGTCCAACCACTGTTCCAAGATTATGGATTTGCACAAGACGCGCTTGCATGTATTTCAAATATCGAGAATGTTGTCAAGGGCTCAATAGCGAAAGAGCGTTATCTAATCAGATTGCGCGCGTGAAGCGAATGCTGGCGTGCATTCTGGATCACATTTCAGCGCCCAAGTTTGCGCTGGAGTCTACAAGCATTCCAACCTTGCGAACCGACGCCTTGACCCATAGATCAGATTTAGAGAAAGCACTACGTTGCGCGCAGCCATCGTGCTTCGAGTGTGTGTTTTTTTTTTTTTCAACGCAAGCTCGCCTTATGAGTTCGATTCGTGGTTGACTCTTTTGGAACTGCCTTGTTATTTACCTCACTGCAACGTGACGATGTAGACGTACTACATTTTTACTGCATGAATACTACGAAATGGACTAGGACATTTCTTGCGTGTGTGTTTACACATGTAACGCAACAATTTATTGTTCTTAACTTACTTTCTTATTTAGGAGGTTGTAAAAGACAACAACGTTATATTACCAGGAGGCCTTATGAATGAAAAACATTTAGATACTTATTAGTCAGCTTTCGCACCAAGGCAAGGAAGGAAATTTGAATAAAAAATCCTTATGATAATTAAAAGCGTATCCGCTTGAAAAGGTTTCATCAGAGTTCCCCCTTTGCAAGTTGATACCGACCTGAAGGTCGTTCACATCGTGGGGCCTTGACATATTTCCAAGCGTCGAACAAAGGGTTATGCCGAACGTTTCAGCTCCAGAAGGCGCGTTAGCCTCCCGCCCTTCACTCCGGTTCGGAAGCACGAAGACGAAAATGCTGCCTGAAGAGCGTCGTTAGTTCAAACCCACGAGCTACCGTAAGTCATCTAGCCTATATTGCTGTCATTTAGGCTTACATAAGAAATGTATATCTTAAATAGACACATCACGAATCCGAAAAGAGCTGCTCGTGACCAGCCCAGCTAGGCTTCTTTCATTTCGTACTTCGTCCTAGCGTTTTAAAGTAGCTCACGGAGCAGAGCGCTGGCTGTAAAAGTGGGAGATATGGTGCTCTATACTTGACTTAATAGTTCTGTGGAAGACACGCAAGGTTGAGAGAAGTAATTCGTATAAGTTTCCTTTCTAGCAATTACTACGAACGGGTGGGTGTTTGATTGTCCCTTTGTTAATTACTTCCCTCCAGCTTGCGGGTTTTCCGCAGAACAATTATGTCAAACTCTTGCCTATATCCTTCGTGTTGCTGACAAATTCCACTTTTCCGTGCCATTTGCTAGCCGCCTGGTTAGCTCAGATGATAGAGCGGCTGCCTCAGAAAGGTGGTGGTTCCAGGTTCGAGTCCCTGACCATGATGAATTTTTCTTCAGCTACAAGGCTTTTCTTTCGAGGAAACCGTGTGGGTGTCCTTTGTAGCAATTGCTACGAAAGCGTGGATGTCTGATTTCCCCTTAAGTGCTCTATATTGTCTCGTCAAACACAGAAAATTGCACGCCGCGCTCCTGGTCATTCCTAGAAAATTGTATATGCGACGCCCAGACATCTGCAACACAGCAACATTGTTTTGCAATAGGAGAGTCTAGGTGAGAGACAGGGTGGTTATGTAGATGAAGACACGCTATTTTCTGCAGCAATTTAGGAATGAATAAATGAATGTATTCATTTATCAAAAAAAAAGGAGGAGGAAGCGCCGGTGGAAGCAAGTCTCAGAAATTTGTGAAAGGAGCGGGGGACAAAAAGAGGAAAGCTGGAGTCCGGGTCGGAGGCCCAGTCGCCGTTTAGGGTTGAGAGAATATAAGCGAGAGGTCGTAAAATCGGTTGAATTCCAGTGTAGATGGGTGGAGGGTAATGAATAGCGTGCCCAGCTTCCTAGTGCAGAATGCTGCAAATACAGGGGCTCGAATGCCAGTGGCTTTTTTGTGAAGACAGCCTTATATGCTCTCTGGTGATGGCGAAGCTCAGAATGAGGCGGCGGCCTCACGACAACGGTCGCCATCAGATTAACAGAATAAGCGGGCGTGCAAGGTCACACTTAAAGCCTAAAGCTTATTCAGAGGAAATACAGTATGCTCCTGTCGACAAAAAACAAAGCGATGAATAACGAGTGGTATTGTTGAGCGACGCAGTAGACCAATCATGTCACCAAAGACAAGACCACACTCCTATCCCCGTGATGAACGGAAATGTACATCGACAGCATGTCAACCAGCGTGTAAGTGATACATCCGTAAGGTCTTTGCATGTTTGTGTTGTGTCTAGCAAAAGCGACTAGTGTAAGAGATGACAATGGAGAGAAAGTGGTGAGCGAAGTCCGCGAAAAGCACTTGAGGATAACCACATACAACGTCAATGCCGTGTTGAAAGCCTGCGACTTCGCTTGTTCAGCTCGCCAGCAAGGCTTGACTGGTAGCATACCCTTGGGGGGTAACCACAGTGATAGACACACACTTTGCGGAAATAAACAGAAGAAAAAGGTCGAGTGCGTTGGACGGCCTTTTCGAGCTAGGGCATAGTTTGAAAAATGAATGTGACGAAGTATGACGCACAAAATTGTTTATGCGAACCTAAATGAATCAACGTGATCATACATGCGCGATACGCCATTGTGGCCTGCCACCAGGACATCATGGAGTTGCGGCGACAACAGTTGACATCGTGTGCTTGAGAATAAAACAAGCCCATCAAAAGCGTCCGAGGGGCGTTTATACAGTACAAGATCACATAGCCCCCGCAAAAGTAACCTTCCGAATCATCAGAAGACCGAGCACTACGGCGTTGTTGGTCTTGTTCAGGATGACTTGAGCGTGTCATTCTGCGTTCATTTCTCAGAAAGTAAGTTACGTTTATTTGATACTATTATTATTTCTTAAATCATAATTTCTGATATTATCATAATTTCTTATATATACTAATGAATTGACCGCTAAAATATCTTTTTACATCTGTTCGCAGATGATTCTGCTATCTTCCGGTAAATTAAAAGTACTGATGATAATATAACCCTCCGAACTGACCTGCATAATATATGTTACTGGTACGGGAAGTGACTAATGAAATTACATATTAAAAATGCAGAATAATGCTCATATTCAGGTTGAATTGTACTCATAGCACTTACCATCTGAACAATGTTCCCTTAGATTTCGTTGTGCCATATAAATATCTTAGTACACACATTACAAATACGCTAAATTTGACCGTTCATATAGAGTAGGTCATTAACAATGCTAATCGCATGCTCGGGTAGTTACGGCGTAACTTTTTCAAAGCACCGACTACTTTAAAGTTACATCTTTACAAGACTATTCTTCAGAAGAATATAATTCGAAAACAAGTTATACTGTGAAAGCACCTCCACACTAGAGCTGTAGAGGGCGCCTATATTGAACAGGCTGAAAGAAAAGTCTTGTAGGTCTTTGGTAAACTGGACAAATCATTCGCGTCTTGGCAGCAAGATAAAGTCGTTCCTGAAGGCAGAAAGTGTAATTGGCTCTCGTAGCGTAGAAATGCCGCAAAGGACGCGGTGACACCACGACGGCAGACCACTGTACGGCCTGTACGGCAATAAATCAGGACTATTTTTTTGTTAGAAATGAAGCTTTCTTTCTTTTTTCCTTCCACGTTGTCACTGGTGCTGTTGCTGTCTTACACGCCATGTCGGAGGGAGGTTCAGTGCATGTATATATAGGATCGCGGAAAAAAAATAATGGTGGCGAAAGAAACTTGCTTGGACCTTTCCATCGCTTGACATGTGCACAGTTCCCTCTGGCGCTAGATCGGCGTCGTCACATTAGCCTCTTGACAGCTGTAATTATCCGTGACTCCCCGCAAAAGCATTGCAGAAACTGCAGTGCTTACCCTTATCCTAACATGCAAGTCCTGAAGAAATGTAGGTAGACTGGTAGAGAGAGAGCAGGGAGAAGAGGCGGACAGTGGGTAGTACCGGGGGTATTCGCGAAACGAGTGAATTACAGCCTTGCCATTTTTCGCTGGCAGTTCCCATATTAGGGGGAAGGACGGGACTAGGAAAAGGCGACGTAACAACATAACGAAATTCTACTACTATAGACACGACAGCTATTGCGGGCAAACTGAAGGCACGGTACTGTACGTTTCTGCTACTTCTAAAAAATAAACATGCAAATTTGTCAAGTGCACAACTGACGCAGGGTGTGCAGATGCAAAGCCGCAATTATTCACCTTAAGGTATAGGCGGCAATACTGAAGCGGTCGTACGTCAAATCAACACTTCTGTGCTCACCCCGGTAGCTTGACGGCGATGGCATTGCTCCAAGTTGCGGGTTCGATCCCCGACATGAGAGCCGGATTTCTACGGGAGGGAAATACAAAAACGGTCGCGCATTTTGATTCAGGAGCACGATAAGAACACCAGGGCATCAAACGTAATCCGGGGAACGCCACTACGGCGTGCCTCGTAATCGGATTGTGGTTCTGCACGTAGAGCCCCATTATTCTGCGAAAATGTCTGCCGCGATACGATGCGCCATGTGAAGCAATGACATTTCTCAACCTTCTCATAGCTTAACAAACAATAGCGCACAACAACGCCGCAAACAAACACGGCTCGCTGTATATAGAGTACTACTCAGACAAACAGCAGTAGTGCACGGAAAATAACATTTGCCATCAACTGAGTACCCTCATATTGCACTATACGCTGAAGAAATTATAAATTTGCAGTCAGCTTTATCGCTAATGATTATAAATCGAAGGAAACAGCACAGAAAGCTTCGCTTACATCGATTCGCACAGTGCGTGGGATCCGCCTAATGTTTTAGATTGTGAATTTTTATGCCTATGAATGGTGCCCATTAATGCAATATTTTCATTCGCAGTGAGCGAAAGCGGCTGTTGTGTCGACGGTATAATTAATTTAAACGGCTTGAATCCCACGGCCATTATATCATTGCCAACTTCCGTGGGATCTTAGTCGTCAAACTGGGATACAAGGGACAGGGAAGTCAGGAGGTTGATGAACGGAAAGCAGGAAGAAGCTTGCAGAAGACCTCAGAAAAATAAAATGACCTTTTGAGCAACGTGGTCAGGGGGTCGTACTATGATTTCAACCTGCATTAAATGTCACCCAAATTTGAACAGAGACCAACAAAACTGCGGTCATATAGGGAAAGGCGAAACCACTGGGTAGCTCAGGACAGCAGTAGCTTAAACATAAAAAATTACCTAAAAATTAAAAAAAACATAATGTTGCCAGGGCGGACAAATTTCGGGAGAAATACATTGCTTGTTGAAGCAATTCACAAGAAACCTGATGATGCAAAATAGGGTGAGAATGTCTCAAGTGTAGAAATGAGGTCAAGTAGGTCCTGTGGCCAGCGCCCGGCAGCTGTCAGGCGACTCCACATATAAGCGAGATTCCTGGTCCTAAGTCATTACAAGGTGATTCGGGTCTGAAATTTTTGACGCGGACCCCATCACATTCAACGCAATGCACTCTACGTTGTCATTCTTCGACGGCTCGTACCGATTCTCCGGCAATGGGATTGGGAACAAACTGTCTCACGTGACGACTGTCGCCTTCCTTGAACTGCAGCATTCCTTACGCACCGTAGCTCTTTAGTGGCTGTGGTGTTCGGCTGCAAAGCACGAGGTCGCGGGATCGTATCCCAGCCACGTTAGCCGTATTTCGATGGATGTGAAATGCAAAAATACGTGCCTCATAATCAGAAAGTGGTTTTGGCACGTAGAACCTCATATATTATATATATAAATGCAAAAATACCCGTTTACTTAGGTTTAGGCGCAGAGTAAAGGACCCCAGGTGGCCCAAATTATTCCAGAATCCCCCGTTACGGCGTGCCTCATAATCAGATCGTGGTTTTCGCATGTGAAACCCCATAACTTCTTATTTAAGATTCCTTAAGGATGTCCTTGGCAGTTGCAGAACTCTTGAATACAGGTAAGTGCCAGGATTTGTGTGCGAGGTCTTTTGAGTTTGTGGGTAGCCTTCTTGGCGTTCGATATCTGGTTGCCTACATTGTGGCTATATTATAAAGGCGGAACGGCAACATTGCAGACAACATAGAGAACAGCCAAATCCCGCATATATAACTGCACAATAATTTTAAATAGCGGTCTTCCTTCACGCACGTAGGTAACAGGGGCAGGTGGCTACTGTGGGAACTAACTGCAAGTACTATATATGTCATACCAAAAGGTGTGCACGGCCGTGTAGCCAGTAAATGTGACGTAGTAATGAGAGCAGCTTCGGCCATAGTGTTGTATCCTTCTGTATTGTTTCAGTTTCGTCTGTTTCAGTGTACATATCATCATCGAATTTCAATACGTTTTGCTATATAACTGGCTTTACTGTGACGAATAAAGGGGAATGTACATACTGCGCTTGCGTGCTCCAGTGCCATGCGTCTAGTCTGAGCACCGCCCCCTTTCTTGCCTGCACCAGGTCACCCGGCTATGCCTTGGCTTCAGTGGAAACGCGTATTCCTGAACTTCCCGGAGGACATTGGTGGCGATGAGCTGCAGGGCAAGCGTTGCAGGGCAATTCTGCTAAACTCGCTCGGTGTTGAAGGCCAGCGAATATTCTACAGCATCATTGCACAAGGAACAGTGTTTGCACAGAACACAGTGCCGTGTCATCGTTTTATTCCTTCTGTTTTTGTCTTGGGTGCGTTGTTGCAAACCTTACCATGAGCAGACGTGACCGCGGACGCCAAGGCCGAGGACACGGTGGACCAGTTCAAGGACGCGCTTACTGCAGTGGATATGCATTTCACGAGCCCTACGAATGATTTGGTGAAGCGGCGCCAGTTTTGCCAAAGACAACTGCCTCGTGAGACCTTTCAAGAAATTACACACAGTCTTCGCGACTTTGCTTCTACTTGCAATTTTGGCAGTGCTACCGATAGCATGATTCGAGATTAATTAATGGAAGGTACTTCGTCACGAACAGCGTGCGAACGCACGCTTTATGAAGGATGTTCGATTACGCTGCAGCGTGCGGTTGACATCGGTAAATGAATTGAGCAAACGCATGAAGAGCTTGGGGAATTCGCGCATAGCTCTGTGAACAACATTCACAATGCGCGAAAAAGGTCAGACTCTCAGCAAGGAAGCTGCTGCAGGTGTGGCTCGTCATCGCATATGGCTAACTCAACTGGATGTCCAACGAGGAACAAGCTTTGTCACTTTTTTGAAAAATTGGCCACTTTTCAAGCATGCGCAAATCGAAGAAAAGGAAATATGCCGTTCGAAAGCCTGATTGGGCAACGCGGTAACAGTCCTTCAAATCGATGACCATTATGCCGTGGCGAAATATATTGGCGCCAACATTTCTATCGGGAAGATAAGACTGTCATTGATTGTCGACATGGGCGCTACGGTTTCTTTGCTCAGTGAAGAGCGCTGCCACAAATATCTAGCCAACAGATACTCATTGAGACCGCCTACCGCCAATTTGCGTAACTATTCCGGAGAACAAATCAAGTTAAGCGGTTGCTTTCTTGCTGACGTATTTTACAAGCGAAACAGAGCCAGTGTGCTATTTCATGTCACTGCCAAGGGCCCATCGCTGCTGGGGCTTGATGCCGTTCGGAGTCTTGGAATCACTGTCAACGGCTCAACCTTGAATTGCTGCCAGGTGACATGCCCTGACTCACTGCCTTCAGAATTCACACCAGTTTTCGCACTTGCCCACGGAAAAGCTAGGGCATGTGAAAGGCGTCCACTATGTTAAATGCCGTTTATCTGTGAAACCAGTCGTTGTGAAGCTACGACGCCTGCCACTCACGCTACGGCAACATGTATCGGTTGAGGTACAACGTCTGCTGGCCGAGGATATAATTGAAGTCGTCGACACATTGGAGTGGATCTCACCGATCGTCGTCGTGAGGAATAAGGACGGTTAAATTAGGTTGTGTGTGGACCTACGTTAAGTGAACAAGGCAGTAATTGCTGCTGATTTTCCTCTCCCGCATACAATGGAACTACTCCATGATCTAGCCGGAGGAAGGTGCTTCGCTAAGCTCGACTTAGTGTCGGCATGCCATCAGCTAAAACTGACTCCGGAAAGTCGGGGACTAACCACCTTTATCACACACGAAGGATTGTTTCGTTTCAAGAGAGTATTTTTTTGGCCTTGCATCTGTCCCTTTAGCCTTGCAGGAAATGATGAAGCACATTTTGAAGGATTGTAAAGGTGAACTTTGTTACATTAATGACGTCATTGTGAGGGGCAAGACACTTGAGGAGCACCACAAGAATCTACACCAGGTGCTAAAACGCATCAGTGATTCAGGTCTGAAGCTCAACCAGACATGCACGATTTGCTGTTTCAGAACTATCATTTTTAGGGCATACGGTGAGCTCAAAAGGGCTGAACCCATTGAGTCTAAGGTTGACGCTATTGTCAAAGTGCCTGCTCCTTACGATGCTGCCATTTTGCGGTCATTTTTGGGTCTCGCTGGCTACTATGCTCGGTTTGTGCCGCGATTTACTGATCTTGTAAAGCCGCTTAGAAGGCTCCTGCGGTCCGGTCAACCGTTCACGTGGGATGATGAGGCTGAGCGTAGCTTCCAGCTTGTTAAGAAAGCTTTCTCTTGAAGCCCAGTCATACAAATCTTCAACCGAGACCTTGATGTAATTGTTACGACAGATGCTTCTGATAAAGGACTGGGAGCCGTTCTTCAGCAACGCGATGGTGACAGCTTACGCACAGTGGACTTCGCATCGCGTGCCCTGACTCCTGCTGAGAGGAAGTACTCCGCTGGGAAACGCGAGGCCCTGGCTTGCCTGTTCGCGTGCGAGCACTGGCACGTCTAGTTGTGGGGCAGAATTTTTTTTTTGCGTACGGACCATGAGGCACTAATGACGTTACTTCCAGCTACCGGTACAGGACGCCGACCTTTGCGTATATCGAGATGGTCAGCTCGGCTTTTGTATTATAACTTTGACATAGAGTACCAAAAGGGATCGCAAAATGGTCGTGGCCGATGCGCTTTCACGCTTACCTCTTCACTGTCATTCGCAGCAGAAGATGCAGGAAGAAATTGTGTCCGTTGTATCAGAGTGCCTAACAAGGGAATGGCTGCAGGTGGCCACTGCTGCAGACAGCACACTGCAACAGGTTGTTGTACACGTGGTACATGGTTTGGCGCCTAAGAAAGCTTTGCCAGCAGAAATAATGCTCTACTTTAACGTGCGGGAAGAGCATTCTTTCGTAGATGGCCTTTTGATGCGCTGCGAGCTGGTAGTTGTGCCGAGTGAATTAACCTCGCTCCTTGTTTTTGCGCACGAAGGTGCCCCAGGAATTGTGAGGATGAAGCAGAGATTACGTGATCTTTCCTGGTGGCCACGTTTGAATAAGCAGGTAGAAAAAGCAATCCATTTCTGACACATCGTCCAGGCCGCGGACAAGTCCTCTAAACCGTCGTTTGCAGCACTGCAGCCGGTGACGTTTACAGCACTACCATGGCAGAAGTTAGCAATAGATGTAGTGGGACCGATTAACTGGCCGCCTTCAAACTGTAGGTACATGATATCACTGATCGATTATCATTCCTAGTGCCCTAAGGTTGCTTTTTCATCAAAAGTGACCTCACAAAGTGCGGACAATTTCTTGCAGACTGTGTTCAGCCGAGAAGGCTATCCGGAGGAAGTTGTCACAGATAATGGGCCCCAGTTTAGGTCGCAAATGTTTGAAGCAGTCTTGAGAGAGAGGGGTATTGCGCATCGCTGTTCTTCCCTGTACTATGCACAAGACAACAGTGCAATTTACCGCTTTAATTGCGTGCTCAAAGGTTTCATGCAGGTAGCCCGACTGTAACAACGGCCCCTCCAGCCTGCTGTTGTTGGCAATCTCGGAATATATAGGTCTACCCCCCCGCACGCAACAACCGGTGAGCCAAGTTGCTTCACGGTGTTACGAATGGCCTGCAAGGGTACCGACTTACAAAATTTTCCCAGCCAGCCGCAGCTGCAGGGGTTGCGATGTTCGGAGAACCAGACCTTGGAACACGCCCGGTCTGCTGCGATGACTCGCTCTGGGAAAACAATACGCCACGTCCCCAAGAAAGTACCGCCGCTATGACTAAACACGGTCGGCAGACCAAATATTGTTAGTGGACTCGCCATGGCCGTCACGGGTTGTGTGGAGCGGTGGAACTCCTGGGAGAAGATGTCTTGCGGCCATCTCTCGGGGCTTAGAAGCCATGGACAGACGCGCCAGCCACTGTCTGCGGAGTCAACACTGGAATGAAAGGCGCCTGCTCGGGTCAAGCACCGTGTCTGTGAGAACCCTCTCACCTTGGTGTGGTCAGTGCAACCTGGGCAGAAGTGAGTGCATAAACCCTCCCCCTCAAAAGCGGATCGGCGGCGATGACTTTGGACGCTCCGAACTGGTCGGCGCTAAACTGCCGTTTTCCCTCACCTGGGGATCTAGTGAGGACAGAGTAATTAAGGAGCCGTTGGCCGCTCCTCAGGGCGCATTCCCCTTTAAGTCATGTTAGACTGATGAACTGTAACATTCTGACGTAATTACTGTAAATAAACCCATAATTCACCTGCTCGATGAGAACAAGTCTCTCCCTTCAACAACGTCCTCAGCGTGCATAAGTTTGACGACGGCATGGACCAGCTACCATATATTTCATGCCCGACTCCAACCATGACAACTGGCTGACAGTGGTGAGACGGACTTTGTGACGTTGTGCTTGGTTTGCTGTGATTGCTTGGTTCTTGCTTTGACTCTCTAGGCTTCATTTTGTGGTTGTTTTGTTTAGAATAGTAGGGAAGCTGGATTGTTGATTGTTAGCTAGGTTGTGTTTTCCTAGGTAGGTTTAGCGAGCCGGACCAAGGCACTAAAGCAGCAATCATGGAGTTAAGCACACTGCTCAGAGATGAATTGTTGATTGTTGGTGAGGAACTAGGCCTAGAGGTGCGCAAGGAAATGCTAAAATCGGAATTATTGCAGCTAATTTCCAAAGAGGCCAGTGAGCAGGACATTGAAATTGGATTGGAACTTTTTAGGAAAAGAGAAGAACGATAAAGAGAAGATCCGGACAGAGAGGAACGCGAGAAAGATCGCGAGTTATGAAAAATGCAACTTGAAGGGAAAAGTTTGGAGCGATCTCAAGGAAGTGAAGGGGCTCTGTGGCGATCAAGTGAAGCAGACACATACGGCATGTACAGGCTGTTAAAGCCATTTGAGGTCGGAAGCGACCTAGGCTTGTTCCTTGGAAATTTTGAAAGGATTTGCGAGAAGATGAAGTTTGGTCCGAGTACATGGCCGCAGCGGTTGCTGTCTGTGTTGCCGTGTGAGGCTGCGGAAGTATTCGCGAGACTCAGTGCGCAGGATGCATATGATTATGCAAAGACTAAGGCTAGTCTTTTGAAAAAGCACCACCTTTCAGCCGAAGCTTTTCGGCAAAGGTTTAGAAGCAGAGGCAAGACGGATAGCGAGGGATATCCAGAGTTTGCATATAGTTTAAAGGCTAATCTATTCGAGAGGTTGCCAAGCGCGGAAGCGTACGAGAGCAGACATGTGATTATGGAATACATGTGTCTGGAGCTGTTCTACAGAGGCATCCCACAATCTGTGAAGCTGTGGGTACAAGAGAGTGGAAATGTAAACGCTGTGCAAAGGGCGGCTGAATTAACCGAAGCGTACGGAACGCGTAGAAAGCTGAATGCTGAGGACGGAAATTGGCACAGTCGAAATGGACCGCGTAAACCATTTCCTCCTGTAAACACGCTGTGCATAGCACTGGAGAGCTCGTATCTCCCTGCCTGACGCCTTTCTTTATTGGGATTTTGTTGCTTTCTTTATGGAGGACTACGGTGGCTGTGGAGCTGCTACAGATATCTTGCAGTATCTTTTCATACGGCTCGTCTACAGCCTGGTTCTGTAATGCCTCCATGACTGCCGAGGTTTCGACAGAATCAAACGCTTTCTTGTAATCAATGTAAGCTATATACAAGGGTTGGTTCTATTCTGCACATTTCTCTATTACCTGATTGATAGTGTGAATATGGTCTATTGTTGAGTAGCCTTTACGGAATCCTGCCTGATCCTTTGCTTGACAGAAGTCTAAGGTGCTCCTGATTCTATTTGCGATTACCTTAGTAAAAAGTTTATAGGCAACTGACAGTAAGGTGATCGGTCTATAATTTTTCAAGTCTTTGGCGTCCCCTTTCTTATGGATTAGGATTATGTTAGCGTTTTTCCAAGATTCCGGTACGCTCGAGGTCATGAGGCATTGCGTATACAGCGTGGCCAGTTTCTCTAGAACAATCTGTCCACCATTCTGCAACAAATCTGCTGTTACCTGACCCTCCCCAGCTGCCTTCCCCCTTTGCATATCTCCCAAGGCTTTCTTTTCTTCTTGCGACGTTACCTGTGGGATTTCGAATTCCTCTAGACAATTTTCTATTCCATTATCGTCGTGGGTGCCACTGGTACTGTATATATCTCTATAGAACTCCTCAGTCACTTGAACTATCTCATCCATATTAGTAATGATATTGCCGGCTTTGTGTCTTAACGCATATATCTGATTCTTGCCAATTCCTAGTTTCTTCTTCACTGCTTTTAGGCTTCCGCCGTTCCTGAGAGCATGTTCAATTCTATTCGTGTCATACTTCCTTATGTCAGTTGTCTTACGCTTGTTGATTAACTTCGAAAGTTCTGCCAGTTCTATTCAAGCTGTAGAGTTAGAGGCTTTCATACATTGGCGTTTCTTGATCAGATCTTTTGTCTCCTGCGATAGTTTACCAGTATCCTGCCTAACGGAGTTACCACTGGCTTCCATTGCACACTCCTTAATGATGTCCACAAGATTATAGTTCATTGCTTCAACACTAAGGTCGTCTTCCTGAGTTAAAGCCGAATGCCTGTTCTGTAGCTTGATCTGGAATTCCTCTATTTTCCCTCTTACCGCTAACTCGTTGATCGGCTTCTTATGTACCAGTTTCTTCCGTTCCCTCCTCAGGTCTAGGCTAATTCGAGTTCTTACCATCCTGTGGTCGCTGCAGCGCACCTTGGCGAGCACGTCCACATCTTGTATGATGCCAGGGTTAGCGCAGAGTATGAAGTCTATTTCAATTCTAGTCTGGCCGTTAGGGCTCCTCCACGTACTCTTTCGGCTATCCCGCTTGCGGAAGAAGGTATTCATTAGCCGCATATTATTCTGTTCCGCAAACTCTACTAATAACTCTCCCCTGCTATTCCTAGTACCTATGCCATATTCACCCACTGCCTTGTCTCCAGCCTGCTTCTTGCCTACCTTGGCGTTAAAATCGCCCATTAGTATAGTGTATTTTGTTTTCACTGTACCCATCGCCGATTCCACGTCTTCATAGAAGCCTTCGACTTCCTGGTCATCATGACTGGATGTAGGGGTGTAGACCTGTACAAGCTTCATGTTGTACCTCTTATTAAGTTTCACAACAGACCTGCCACCCTCTCGTTAATGCTATAGAATTCCTGTATATTACCCGCTATATTCTTATTAATCAGGAATCGGACTCCTAGTTCTCGTCTCTCTGCTAATCCTCGGTAGCGTAGGACGTGCCCACTTTTTAGCACTGTATATGCTTCTTTTGGCCTCCTAACTTCACTGAGCCCTATTATATCCATTTACTGCCCTCTAATTCCTCCAATAGCACTGCTAGACTCGCCTCACTAGATAACGTTCTAGCGTTAAACGTTGCCAGGTTCATATTCCGTTCACAAAGGGTTCGCAGACTAGACGACCGGAGCCTGTAGACGTGGAGTTGAAGCCCTCAGAAAAGATCTAGAGGAAACCAAACGAGGAAACCGTGCATAAAGAGCAGAAAAGCAAATTCGAATCTTTTAGGCCGATCCGCTGCTATATGTGCCACAAACTCGGACATATCGCTGTAAGCTGCGGGAAGCCTAGCGTTGTTTTATCCTTCGTGGATGAAAAAGACCAGAATATAGAACTTCTAGGCCCATATCTTCACGACCTGCATGTTAATGGCAAACCATGCCGGGTGCTGCGATACAGTGTTGCCACTATGGACATTGTCCGTCCTTCTTACGTGACGATACATGACTTCACTGGAGAAACAGCATGAATCAAACAGGTTGTAGAAGAACACAGCGTGTGTCTGCCCATGGCCAAAGTCAAAATCAGTTGACCGTTCGGGGAGCTCATGAATGAGGCTGCAGTTTTCAAATTTTTTGTCGCTGCAGTACCCTTACATTTTTTTCGAATCGGTCAGATCAATTACTGCGTGACAAATGGCTTAAACTGGAAGAGGGCGTAGTACCGGCGTTGACGCGAGGCCAAGCTCGTAAAATCTCGTCGCTTTCAGCTGAAAATAGCAAAGCTGGTCCAGCGGAAGTAGCAAAAGAGGCAACTTCTGTAACCAAATCGGAGCTAGGCTCGAGCGACGAAAAAACGCTTGAGGAAACCCTGCCAGCTGACAAGCTCAATGAGAGCGTATCACTAGGGTGTCGAAGTCCACGCCTGCCGGGCGAGCCAGCTGACGCACTCGCAAGCGAGACAGGGTCGGTACTGTCGCCGGCCTCAGAGAACTTTGATCAGCTCTTACGTGTAGGCAGAGAGTCACTGGCAGCCGAGCCAAAGAATGATGACAGCTTAGCTAAATTGCATCACAGCGCTAAAGAAGGCATTGCTAGGCGCAACGTGACGATACAAGAGAGAGGAAAATTGTTGTATCGGCACAACAAAGACCGAAAGGGTAGGATTCTAGATCAGTTAGTCGTACCTACTAAGTACAGGGAGGACATTTTGAGTCTCTGTCATGGAGGTCATAGACAGACGTGGCGGCCATTGTCTGCGGAGTCAACACTGGGATGAAAAGGCGCCTGCTCAGGTCAAGAACCGTGTCTGCGAGAAACCTCTCACCTTGGTGTGGTCAGCGCAACCTGTGGAGAAGTGAGTGCGTAAACCTTCCTTCTTAAAGGCGGATCGGCTACGATAACATTGGACGCTCTGAATTGGTCGGCGCTGAACTGCCGTTTTCCCTCACTTAGGGATCTAGGGAATACAGAGTGTATTTAAGGAGCCGTTGGTGGATCCTCAGGGTGCATTCCTCTTTCAGTCAAGTTAGACTGATGAACTCTAACGTTCCCATGCAATTACTGTAAATAAACCCACACTCCACGCGCTCGATGAGAACAGGTCTCTCCCTTCAACAACGTCATCAGTGTGGATAAGTTGGACGACGGCATGGGCTAGCTACCATCTATTTCATGCCCGACTCCAACCATTACAACGGGCGCCAGCCAAGGACAAGACTCGATGCAGTGGGTTTACCGACAAGAGCAGGGGTCCATGCCGATTCGAACAAAAATGTTCCTGCAAGGGCTAAGGCCAAGCAGACGTATGCAGAACAGCATACGCACAGGAGGCGAGGTGCGAAAAGACCAGCCTTTTGTGTGGGGGATTTCGTTCGTATACGCAAGTGAGCAGGTGGTGGGACAGCGTCGGTAAACTACATGGGACCTTTCAAGATTGTCGGCAGAAAAGGCAGAAGCAGCTTTTTGATAAGCGACGGCCGTTGCTGGAATGCGTCTAAACTAGTTCGGGTGCCGTGCAACCAATCGCAGACAACAGAACAATGGGCGTGGGAATTGCCTCGTCGTGACTACTAGGGTACCGGTGGGGCTGAAAACGGCACATGGGGCGCAGACGCTGAACAGCGTGAAATGTTGCGATCACCGGAAATAAGGGCTCAAGTTAACGAAGAAGTGGTAGCTCTTTTGAAGGATTCGATGGAGAAAACTTTGCGTCGCAGCACTAGAATAGACCGACCTCTCGAAAGATTTGGGTTTTCTTGACCTGAACAATAAGTGTGCAGTTCAAGTTATTTTGTTGTTACAAATTACTATGTTGTATTTTCATGCGCGAGGCGATGTTGTATCCTTCTTTATTGTTTCAATTTTGTTTCTTTCAGTGTACATGTCGTAATAGTCATACAGTATGTTTTGGTATACAGGTGCATTTACTGTGACGAATAAAGGGGAATGTACATACTGCGCTTGCGTCGAACATGGTCGGCGATCGTCGAAAATCTGATCAGCGGGTCAAGCGCGTCGGCTTTTATACATCAGTCGTCGAATGTTCCAGAGCAATCGCTGGGACCCGCGTGTATTCCACAAAGTTCGACACGACTCGCGTCGCGCACACAATAAATCAGATTACACAATGTTCCGTCACAGACAGCATATCGAAGCATCGATAACATTCCAGAAACTTCCGATACATGCAGGCGCGGCCTGCGCTGTGCGATAACATTTGTTAGGCGGTGAAACGTGTCGCCCGATAAACACAAAGAAATACACGTGTCAATACCCTCCTCTTAAAAAGCATCGACCCGATGCTGCAAACAAACGAAAGTAATAAAGAAGCACTTGTAGCAACGAAAACAACAAAACAAGGAAAGTTCGTCAGCGTCCGTAAAAGGGTTTAAGGCGCACAACGTGGACCACTTTAGATCGTGCGCGGCGCCGCTGTGAATGCGAAATGCCGTCTGGCACGACCTCATAGTCCAGTGCGCCAATACGTCGGATGACCTTGTAGTGTCCGAAATAGAGTCGCAATAGTTTCTCACTCAGTCCTCGTCGGCGTAACGTGGTTCATACCCAAATACGGTTGCCGGGCTGGTACTCGGCGAAGCGTCGTCGGAGGTTGTAGTGTCGACTGTCGGTACGCTCGTAGGTGGGCGAGCTGTCAGGCTTCTTCGGCGCGTTGGAGATAGCTAGCGACGTCAAGGTTCTCCTCGTCAGTGACGTGCGGCAGCATGGCATCGAGCGTCGTCGTCGGGTTCGTGCCATAAACCCACTTGAACGGCGTGATCTGCGTTGTTTCTTGCACGGCCCTGTTGGAAGCGAAAGTTACATACGGCAGGTCCGCGTCCCACGTCTTTTGCTCGACGTCGACGGACATTGCTAGCATGTCGGCGATGGTCTTGTGTAGGCGCTCCGTGAGAACAGTCGTCTGCGGATGGTAGGCAATGGTCCTCCTGCGGCTTGTCTCGCTGTATTGCAGAATGGCTTGGGTGAGCTCTGCTGTAAAAGCCGTTCCTCTGTCGGTGATGAGGACTTCTGCGGCACCATGTCGCAGCCGGATGTTCTCGACGAAGAATTTCGCCACTTCGGCAGCGCTGCCATTTCGTAGAGCTTTAGTTTCAGCGAAGCGGGTGAGATAGTCCGTCGCCACAACGATCCAATATTCCCGGGTGTTGACGTTGGAAACGGCCCCAATATATCCATCCCAATGTGCTGGAATAGCCGGCGAGGAGGTTCGATCGCCTCTAGTAATCCTGCTGGCCTTGTGGGTTGTGTCTTGCGTCACTGACAGTCTCGGCATGTCTTGACATAACGGGCGACGTCGGCGGTAAGACGCGGCTAGTGATATCTTTCCTGTATCCTCGACAGCGTGCGGGAGAAACCGAGGGGCCCAGCGGTTGGATCGTCGTGTAGGGCGTGCAGTACTTATGGACGCAGCGCTGATGGTACAACAAGAAGGTAGCTGCCGCGGAATTTGTGACAAGTTCTTCTTCATAAGCAGGTTGTTTTGTAGCGAGGACGAAGACAACCCGCGCTTAAATGCCGTAGGGACAACGTTGGTGTTCCCTTCCAATTACTCGACGAGCCTTTTAGCTCCGGGTCTGCTCGTTGCTGTTTAGTGAAGCCTTCCGCGCTTATTATTCCAAGAAGGGCGTCGTCGTCCTCGTCGTCTTGCGGCGGGGGATCGATGGGGGCGCGTGATCAGCACTCGGCGTAAGAGTGTTTTCTTCCGGGCTTGTATATTACGGTGACGTCATACTCTTGCACTCTGAGGCTCCACCGCGCCAGCCATCCTGAAAAGTCCTTTAAGTTAGCTGGCCAACACAACGCGGGATCGTCGCTGACGACTTTGAATGGCCTCCCATACAGGTAAGGCCGGAATTTAGCTGTAGCCCAAATGATGGCGAGACATTCCTTTTCAGTCATAGAATAATTGCATTCCGCTTTTGACAGCGACCGGCTAGCATACGATATCACCGGTTCAAGTCCGTCTCTCCTCTGCACTAGGACAGCACCGAGGCCTAGGCTACTGGCGTCAGTGTGGATTTCGGTATGGGCGTCCTCGTCGAAGTGTGCAAGTACCGGCGGCGACTGTATGAGTCTTTTGAGTTCTTGAAATGCACCGGCCTGCGGCATTTCTCACTTGAACTCGATGCCACATTTGGTTAGATGTGTTAGCGGCTCCGCCATGCTTGAAAAGTCCTTGACAAAGCGCCTATAGTAGCCACACATGCCAAGGAATCTGCGCCCGGCCTTCTTGTCGATTGGCTGCGGGGAGCGGAGGGGGAACGTGACGGCGGGCTACAGCGGCGTATGTCAGCGCTTGCGACTGAGGCTGCGGCGATTGAGGGGCTACTCCAAGTCGTTGTTGGAGCTCCTCACGTATGGCGTCGGCAATGGAAGCCACTTGATGCTGTGATAACGGGAACAGCTTCTGTAGCTCCTACCGCAGGACCGCTCGGACAGACTCGCTCAGGTACTCGGTGTCCACTGACTGAACTCCGGCGTGGCTTGTCGAGTTCGTGCGGCTCTTGAAATGCCTGTTCCGCCTTTCCAGTGTCTTCTCGATGCTAGTGGCCTCGCGAAGAAACTCGTCGGCAGTCTTCGGTGGGCTTCGTACCAGTCCTGCGGAAAGTTCCTCCTTTATACCACGCATCAGTAGGCGGACTTTCTTCTCCCCGGACATTTCCCGGTCGGCGTGGCGGAATAGGCGGCTCATCTCTTCTGTAAAGATTGCGGTGGTCTCATTAGGCAGCTGCACTCGGGTTTCTAGAAGTGCTTTGGCTCGTTCTCGACGTACGACGCTTGGGAATCTCTGCAGGAAGCCGCTTCGGAACTGGTCCCATGTTAGGGCGGCTTCTCGGTTCTCGAACCATGTTCTGGCGGCGTCTTCCAATGCGAAAAAAACATGTCGAAGTTTGTCGTCATTGTTCCAGCTGTTAAAAGCAGCGACCCTCTCGTATGTCTCAAGCCAGGTTTCCGGGTCCTCGAATGTTGAAGCGCGGAACGTCGGAGGCTCCCTGGGCTGCTGCAGCACGGTGGGGGACGCTGGGGCTGCCATTTGTGTTGACTGGGCGACGATCTTCCTGGTCGTCTCAGGGAAACGTCCGTGCTCCGGGGGCAGTCCTTGCAGCCTGCGGTTACATCGCTGATTCTTGGCAGCGTTGGTGTTGTTTTCCGCGTGCGGGCTTGGATCACGGCCTTGTGGTGGCGTCCCGTACATGAACGCAAAGCACCTACACCAGATGTCACGTGGTGGTGACGTTGAAGAACACAGTAGCAATACTGTGAAAGACAAAACTAACTTTTATTGGGCGAACCTATGCCCACAACAACAGGCTACACTTATAGCACAACGATAGCGGCGAGCACGGTCGGCGATCGTCGAAAATCTGATCAGCGGCTCAACCGCGTCGGCTTTTACACATCAGTCTTCGAATGTTCCAGAGTCATCGCTGGGACGCGCGTGCCTTCCACAAAGTTCTACATTATTCGCGTCGAGCACACATGCAATCAGACTACACAAGGTTCCGTCACAGACAGCAGATGGCAGCATCGATAACATTCCAGAAACTTCCGATACATGCAGGCGCGGCCTGCGCTGCGCGATAACGTTTGTTAGGCGGTGAAACGTGTCGCCTGATAAAGACAAACAAGTGCACGTGTCAATTTCATCTGTTTTAAAAGGCTGTGTGCTACCTTGATGATGTTCTTTAATGGGGTCACACTCAACGTGACCACGACAGAAATTTGCAAACCATCCTGTCTAGAATAAGTAATGCAGACGTGCAGCTTAATCACAAGTGCGTTTTCAATATCCCAGAATTACTTTTCCTAGGACATAAAATTTCTACAAACGCTATTTCGCCGATGGACAGCAAAATTCATGCAATCGTGGAGGCACCACAGCCTAAGAACAAAGAGGTTCTACATTCATTTCTGGTCCTCACGGGATATTATGCCAAATTTATCCCGCAGTATGCCGACGTAGTGGAACCGCTAAGGAAACTCCTAAGGCAAGGACAAGCCTTTGTATGGGATCGGGATATTAAATACAGCTTTCAGGTGATTAAAGACGTACTTGCATCACGCCCGGTGGTACGCATATTTCAACCCCATCTTCCTATTGTTCTGATGGTTAGGCGTCTGACGTTGGCATAGGAGCCATCCTACAGCAAAAATGCAGAAATAGGCTCTTTACAGTAGCTTTTGCTTATCGTAGGTTAATTTCCGCAGAATGACGGTACTCCGTAGGCGAACGGGAAGCATTGGCTTGTTTACTTGTGGGATCGGCAATTCACTCTGCGAACTGATCACCAAGCTCTAGTCACATTGGCATCTTCAAAGGGTCCTGGACAGCCACCATTAGGAATTTCAAAGTGGAGTGGAAGATTGCAATATTACAATTTCACCACTGAGTACTGTAAAGGTGACCAAAATTTCATCGCGGACGCATTGTCACGCTTACCTGTCCCCCCCCCCCCCCCCACCGAATGTGAACCAGCACTAGATGAGGAAATAGTGTCTTTGGTTTCATCTTGTATCAGAAAGGAAGAATTCCAAGCAGCTACACTAGCAGATCTAGTGTCCCAAGCATTAAAAGACAAAATAGTAAAAGGATACAGAACTGCAGCGGACCTTCCGCCAGAATTACAAGCGTAAGCTGCTGTACAGTTCGAAATGTCTTACGTGGATAATGGGCTTCTCCGAGGTGAACGTACCGTTTCTCCTGCTTCCTTGAGTCAGACACTCCTGTCTATTGCTCACGAAGGTCACTTAGGTATCACAAGTTAGCCGTAGACAATATTTTGTCTACGGCTAACTTGTGATCTTGATCGTGCTCCACAGCATGCACGCTTTACTTTGGTCATGGTTGACTATCATTCCAAGTGGCTCGAAGTTGCTTTTCTGCCTTCCGTCACATCCGAGGCCATCATGCGCAGTCTCATGTCCATATTCAGTAGAGAATTTCCTGATACTATACTGTCTGACAATGCACCACAGTTTGTTTCTGCAGAATTCGAAAACTTCCTGAAAGAGGCATTTCTTGTGTTCTCTTTACTACCCACAGGCCAATGGCCAGTTAGAAAGATTTAACCGCCGCCTTAAAGAGTTCATACAGATTGCTATTTTGGAACAGCGAGACCTCAAGCTGTAGCAATTTACAGGTTTACTCCACATATGGCTACCGGTGTGTCCGCAGCTATGCTTCTCCATAGTCGAAAACCACGAACTCGTCTGGACGTCGCAAACATGCCTTCAATTCATCCTGAATTTGCTTCTCGAAAGTTGCGGAAGAGAGTGCAGAATAGAGTACGTGAAAAACAGGAAAATAGTAAAAAGTATGTGGATTGTCGGCGCGCAAACAAATGTCCTCAGTTTCAGCCAGGCGATCTGGTTAGGGCACGTACTTCACGGAAATCTGGTCCTAAATACTACGGTCCGTTCAAGATTTATCGCAAAGTAGGTCGAAGTACTTTGCAGCTTGAAAATGGCAAGCGTTTGAATGCTTCTAAACTGGTGATGTACTCAGTACGTCAGGGTGAAACAACAAATGAATGAGTCATTTCAATGACAACACATCCTTTGACGATAGTTTTCCACCTTTTCTTCCAGTTCCTACTGGTACTCGTTTACCTGCGGCAGCCACATCTTTGCTACCGCCTGTTTCATCACATGCCACCGGGTTCACCCCGTGCAGAAGTCTCCTGACCGGCCGTACGACACTCCTCCCCGAGGCACTGCTCCTGAAAACACTCAGAACACTGACACACCCTCCAGTCCCTGTGCGAGTGACACTTCTGCTGTTCCTCCTCTACAACCTGAACCAGTCCTCCGCAGGTCTACACATCATAAACAACATCCGGTACGGTTTAAGGATTACGTTTCCAAGTAGCTTTCTGCTTTGGTTTACTGTCTACAGAGGTTTCAACCTTCCCATGCGAATTCGGCTCATAACGCCGAAAGTTTTTCATCACATATTTGTTAGGTAAATAGTGCATAAGTAATATCCTTCAAATGGGGGGATTTATGGCAGGATAAAGGGGGCATTGCGCACATCTCCAAGTTATTCTGTACTTACTGCTATACTTCAGATTTATCAGTGGGTCCTAGTGGTAGGAACACTTTCCTTGATTTCTTAGCATCCCCGTAGAAGGGATACCATATATATTTTGTACGCTATATTTCTTGCAGCATAAGGATGTAGTATGCACATTTTCACTACGGTATTAGCCGCCACACGAATTTGTCTTTCATGCCAAAAAGTTTTGAACTTTATTTAGGTCTTTAGCATCCTCACGGGGGGACTATGCCTACTTCTTCGGAGTGTAAATTGCTTTATACGCACAATATCCAATCCACGACAGTCACAGAGCTGTCTCTGAGTCAGGGACAGTGCGAATGAGCCACCTATCAGTGCTGTTCCAGGGGGCACATAGATGTTCGCACTAGGTACTTTTTGTGCTCTGTGAATTTTTTTTTTTGCCATGTGTGATCTGTGTGTGCAAGTGTGCGTCTCGTCGTATTCCCAAGACGGGTACTGAAACTCTTCAGAACTGTAGTGCAATCACGTTTATTTTCAGTCCTCATGTTGTGCGTTTATCTTAAAATGGGCAAGCCAAAGATGTCCGCTTAGAAAAAAGAAGCCTGTGATAGGTACACGTACGTGAAGTTTCTATTGTATAAAGATGTCATCACCATACACGCGTGTTACAGTGCTAACATGTATTCTTCTTAACTCCTGACCTGTTTGTTGCGAGAAGAGCGAGTGAGGCATTTTTCTCTCAAGGGAGATGTGATGTAATATACTCTGTCGGCTTCCAGTTTTGGTTTCGAATCGGTTACGGCAGGGCGCCACTCAGCGCCAAACGCTGTAAGTCACCCGCTGCGTTTCCCCTCGCTGGAATGAAGTGATTCTTTGTCTGGTCCCCGACTTGAGCAGTTCGGCTCTTATTTGCGGCGCTGCGCGCCCCGGTTGTTTAGGCCTCATGCCGTAGGTGCTCCATCCGGCCGCGCCGTCGAAGCTACTACAACATTTTAAATGACAAAATAAAAAAATGAGAATAAACCCTGAACTTTTGCTGCAGTACCTTAAGGGATGTTGGTCTAATCCTGTCGGGAATATTAAAATTATTTGCAGCGAAAGCACTTTTTTGATAATATAGAAAAACGGCGTGCTTAAACCACTGATATCTACGCAAAGTAGATATCAGCAGCATAAACAGTAACCTTTAATTAGTTTTTTTCATTCTAAATCTGCAGGCGGCAAACAAGCGTCAAACAAGAGCACTCCTCATATGCAACCAGCATAAGTGGAGTGCTGTTTGCATAAAAGGAATCTCGATGAAAGTAAAGCTATTGGCCCCGATGTATTTCTCCAATAATTTGAAAACAGCGTGTTCACCCCGCTTCTCTTTAAGTTAATCTAATTTTTGAAAAATCGTGATCACCAGGTTAATTGGCACAGGAGAAAATTAGCAAACGTAGTCCCATTTATTAAAGGAGGTTCAAGAAAAGATTTTACTAATTATCGACCTATTCTGCTTACATAATATACAAGGCTATAATGCAACATCTAATAGACCACGCATTATTAAAAACAGTAAACACAGTTCATGCAAGGAGTTTTCATGTTCGACACAACTTCTTGAGTTCTACAACGACCTGGCGCCTGCAATCAATTTTAGTGGCCAAATAGACTGCATTATCTTAGACCTACGCAAAGCATTGGACACTGTTTCCCATTATCTGCTTCTTGAAAATCTTTGAATGACTAACATAGATTTCAGTGTTTCTAATTGGATTGAAAACTACTTGTCAAAAGGCTGTCAATGTGTTCTCTTGGACGGTATCAGGTCAATTATCCAGAGGTCATGCGTCCCGCTGGAGTCTGTACTGGGGGGCCTTTTGGAGCAAAGCTCTTAGGTGCCCGATCCGGCGGCGAACGTCCGCGTGAGCGAGCGAACGAGTACAGCAAAAGATGAAAGACGCGAGCCGCAAACGGCGGAGACCAATGAGAGCGGCTCCTTCAGTTACATGCGCGGGAAACTGGTGCCATACGGACCACTGCATGCGAACTCGCATCTCGTCTCAAGAGGACCGCTCGTTTCGTGCAAACGTTTGCTCGCGTCAGCTCTCGCTCGCACTTGTCTCGTTCACGCGTGCTTCGTTTGTCATGATTGACGATAGTTTTGTAATCTGATTGCATGCGCAACGTGAATTTTGTGGTACTTTCTCGAAACCACTAAGCCCCAGCGATTACACCAGAACCTTCTACGAGTAATCTGTAAAAGCGAACGCGCTTGACCCGCAGATCACACTTTCCACGATTGCCGACTGTGCTACATGTATCTCTCAAGTTCTTTACCTCATTCTATTGCGAAATGATAACACTTATAGAGCGGCGGCGAAATTTCGCATTAGGAAGTATTCTAATCGTCGGAGAATGACTATTTCTTGTTTATATGAATTACATTCACATAGGCATCGGCTCTCATACAGGGCTCTTTGCGGATGACTATTGTATACAGAAACATTGAGAATGAACACGATCTGCAAGAACTACAGGACGATCCTGAACGCATTCTTAAATGGTGTAAACAGAGCCGCAACCATAGTCCAGTCAGCGCTCTTCAAGACGCCATGGGAGAAAGGCCGAGTGAGTCCATTATTCTTTAAGTACGCGGGCATGTGATCCCACTCATGAGTCTCCACGTGGCAAAAACGTTTAACATGGGATGTGACGCTACGTGGCACTAAGGTCCTCTTCAGGCAGTTGCTATACCTAAGACACCGAAGATACGTCGGACTATACCATCGTTCATGATAAGGAGGTCATAATCAGAGGCAAGCAACACAACGTTCCTTCCCCTGGACTATATCTTGGTGCTTCCCCAAAGCAATTGGGGCTAGATGAAGTCCCCATTGATGACCCAAGGACTATCAGTCTCCTTTATATTTAGTTCGGTCTTTCACCGTCAAACCACGTTGATCGGGAGATGTAACCACCAATAATAGTGAGACACTGTTTTCTGACGTGGAGGCATACGTATTAGTTGTAGTCATGAAGCTAAACAGTATGCGAAACATAGGTCAAGTCCGTGCGGATATAATGAGAACGTTGCTCCATTCCTCGCATGTGGAAGAAGCAAAAACTTCATAACCAGATAATCAGTAAGGATTTGATACGTTCGGTTCGCAAATAAATGTAGCAAAGTGATTCTTCAAGACAAGTTCGCGCAAATCCGACATGCGTTACATCCAAGCCTCTGACATTCCATTGAAAAATAATCGCACTTCTCAATTCACTGCGTAAAGAAGGTATAGGGTAAGCCATGGTTCTTATACGAGGCTTGCAAGTGCTGGATTCAGCGTGTCCAGTATTTGGAATGCGCTTTGAGCTGTCGGTGTCTGCAGCTTCTTCAGTAGTATTAAAATCGTGTTCATTACTCATCGCACAATAACAACCACTTGCCGATCCTCTTCAGTCAATTCACCGGCAGGAGATGCCCGAGATGGTCTATTTACATCGGCATGCAGCGATTCTGGTGGTGGTTGCAGCTGCGGCAACGCCGGCCAGGCTGCAGAGCCCGTATTCTTCTCAGGGCCTTTGTCCTTTTTAGATCTTTCTGATGTGCGTGGCCTGGGTGGCAATGGAGGAGGTGACAGCCTACTCATACGCACCACTGACCGGGAAGCTTTCCATGAACAACGCAGACGACGGGAGCATTACTTTCTGATTTTAGCAGCGGCTTCTCGATCAGAGAAATGAAACTTTGCCATCTCTTTCAAGATAGCCAGATTGGAAAAATGATCCTTTGCCATCTATTTAAGATAGCAATTTATTTCTTCATTTTTGGGCAACCGTTCGATGAAGCCTCATGAAATCCGTGGCAGTTTAGATATTTCATGACAGTGGGTGACATTTATACGCGGCGTGTGGCTCAGCGCAGCGTGGGCACAGTGTTTCTCACCGACGCAGCTCACGTGTCCTAGTTCCACGCATTTGCAACACTGAAGAGGCCTCGGAATGAAAGGGCGGACAGGATGACGAAAGTGTCTACCATAGCACGCGGCGGGAGACAGTTGCCTTTAAACACAATCTTCATACAACGTGAAGTGCTCAGGCGAAAGACATCAGCAGTGACTTCACGATCACTCTCTGCTTTGAACCATAATGGGCGAGCCATTGCTGAGAATGTCCAAGTCAACATCGTATATGACTCTGGTGATGGCATCAGAGCCCAGCAGGATGTGAGAGCGAACCCGCGTGCCATCAAGGTCTGTAACTTTGCGTTGAGTGCATGCAGAACATCAACCGCAAGTACATTTTTGCGAATGTTCACTATAATATGTGTGATTTCCTCTGGCACCATGGTCTCCAGCTTATCCTTTTTCCTGTATTGTGTTTTTTTTTCTTCACCTGTAACCACTGTGTACTCGCCCTGTGGCCCTAACCATTCGCCGACGTGTGTGGCACTTGTGGCATAAAGGCAATATTGACAAGCACCGTTTTAAACTATCCCATTCTTCGCTTCTTTTTGTGTCCCTGTGTTGCATTGTTATATCTTTATGACCTTTGTTTTATTATCTACCTTGTATACGCTCCCCCCTTATGTAATAGCCCGGCAGGGGCCTTTAAGGGACAATAAATGATAATGACGAATTGAGATAGATTGCCTATTAAGTCGCTAAATTGTACTGTTGGGCATTAGAGGCATAAGACGGATAGTTCTGGCGACTCCGCCTGGGCCCAACAGTTTGTGTAGTGGGGGAAGAAGTGACCCTGGTGTTGCTTCTCATCGCCTTACGCCTCAGAAGTTCGAAGTGATCGTGATCGGAAGGGTCCTCGCTGCTGAGTGAATAGACTTGGGTGTCCTCGATGTCGCTGTCATTCTGCAGCCCGAGACGTTTCCTGGAGGCGGCCGTCGCTGACGCCACCGGTCCCGGCAGACGCTCTGGACGGCCCCCTTCCATTGCAGACGAGCAAGGCGCGACGACCGTTGGATACACTGGTATGGCATGAAGAACTTTATTTAGGTCCTGAAGGATCATTCTGGGATTGATGCGGGCCGCTCCCACGTCGGTACAGAGAGGCCGAGCCCCTCTGCCGTCACACTGGCCCTCTGGACAGCCCTGAGTTGGTCCGCCAGCACTTCACTGTGCAGCATCCGCTGCCACCACTGTTCACCTCGAGAACCCTCACCGGCCAACGCCAAGCAGCGCCAAAGCATGTGTTCTAAATTGAGCAAACTCCCACACCTAATACAACAGACTGAAACCCCGCAGTCCGGACTAATTTTATTCATGATGACCGGGTTAGGGTACGTTCGTGTCTGCGGAAGCCTTAATGTAACCGCCTGTGGCCTATTTAATTTAGAATGTGGCAGGGGGAATGCCCTGCGCCCTAAGAAATAGTGCTTGGTGATTTCGTTGTAGGTTAACAGTTGGTCCCTGTACTCAGGAGGGGGAGATCCAGCCCTTTCAGGGAGCACACGGCACGCTAATCCTCGTGCCTCCATGTGCGCTACCTCGTTGAGGTTACGCGGGGCTCCCTCCACTGTCCCCATGTGCGCCGGGAACCAAGTAACTGTATGCGAAGTGATATCCCTACCCTGCAGCAGTCTGTTAGCCGGTTCCGCAACAAGTCCTCTCGAGAAGGCTTTAATCACAGATCGCGAGTCACTAAACAGCAAAACTCTTCTTGAATCAATTAGTGCTAGAGCAATAGCCACCTGTTCGGCGACTCCCGCATACACTGGTGATCACAGAGAAATAGCGAGAGGTAGAAAAACAATACTCCGCCCTGAGTCCATACTAAACAAAATTATCCGTAATCGCTACTAGTACCTCTGTCAAGCGGGCAAGTTAAATGCACTTACGGGGAGTGCACTACGGCACCTTCAGTGACCCTTCAGGCTGCTAAATTGGCGCTACTCGCACTAAAGAAATGGCGACAGACTAAAACCATGTTTTTGAAGAAGTAGATTTAAAGAAATTCTAAAAAGCGATTGCTTTTGTTGTATCATAAATAAAAAACCATCGTAATCTATACTTACTCAACAAAAAACTAAATAATTTTTATCATAAGAGTGTTGCATGTCAAGGCCGGCCAGCACGAACGCCTAACCGATCCAGAACAAGATGGTGGCGTGCGACGAGGCGGGATTTGATGCTGATAGAACAGAATATAAGCGAGTGACACATTATTTTGTCAAAACCTGTTCAACAGCTGCAATTACCTTCTGTGTCTTTTTTCTGTGCATTACATTTCGTACCTTTGAAACCGCTGGCGGCGTGGCTACGCACTCCACCAGCAAAGTGCGTTCCGTGAATGCACTCCAATCGGAGTGCACTCTTCTTTGAGTACACTCAGCTTCCGACGTTTAGATTTGGGAAAGTGCACTTGGAACCGAGTGTACTCTCCGTAAGTGCACTCCACTTGCCCACTTGACAGGGATATAACTCAGTCCTACCGCTGACATAGTTATCTTAATTTGGTCGCTGTTTGAAAGACTGCATATGATATCCAGGACGCAAGGCTGTATAAAAGTTATTCTGGGCGTTATAAGTTGCTAATGGTAACCAAAATGTCGCACGTTCGCCGAGGAGGCGAAGCATCAAATGCGATAGCAAATTAGTAGCCAGCTATACAAAGTAACAATATAGTAATTTTGGCCCACATGAGGCTATGTGCCAAGTACCAAAATCTAGTTACACACGTTTTTTGTTTCATTACGGCCCAAATCAAAATGCGGCCGCTATAGCATGGACTCGATCCTGCGGTCGTGAGCTTATCAGCCCAACACCATAGCCACGAAGCAACCACGCCGGATTTTGTCGGCCGCATACACTCGTACACGGCCGCTAAATAACTCCACTAAAAAACAACTACGGTGTCGCGGGAGCGCAGGCAAGCAGAAAGACAACTCACTCGATGAGCTAGGACACTCGATGTCGAAAAACTGGCGTGAGGAAGAGCGGCAGCGAATTGACCTTCTTCCTTCCTGCCGCTTCAACGCGAACTGCACGGTGAGAACACGGCGCAGCCATAAGCCCTCGGCGCTCCTGGATTGTACTCGTCGCAGGTGGCCTTCCAGGCGGGGCTCGCGCGGCCGCGCTCAGCCTCGCCGCTGCGGCTGCCTTCATCGTTGAGTCGTGTTGATGTATTGGTTTTTTCAGTGTTTTATTTTATATTCACGAGAATAATTGTGTGTAAAACCGAGCGAATTTAGGATAGTGTGTTAGTAGCTAGGGATCGTTAATGACTGTTGTCCTATTCGTTAGATGTATTGTGTAAACGCTTAGTTAACTTCTCATTACCTCCGTAATTACTGATCGTTTTCATAAGTTCAGGTAGAGGGCAATGTTTATCTCTCTAAATATCAAATAAAATATTTTACCATGCACCAAAAACATTAGATGACATGGCGCGCGCAGCTGGCCTTAATGATTCGATGACACTCCATAACGTCGTTCGGTCCGCTGCTTCTTGTATAATCTGCCAGTCTCATTTCTCCTTAAGCATCAGGGTGCGAACGTCGATCATAGCAGCACATTCGAGTCCTTCAGTTGTAACATGATCGATGAGCCCTTTCCCGTTTATGAAGCAACGGACGAATCTTGTCCCTGTAGTGCTCCTTCGCCACATGGAAGCCGTACAAAACCGCCCTAGGAAAAAAGTGCAGGTAGCGGAATAAAACCAGACTGGACAAGCATATGAAGGAAAACCGAGAGCATATGCCACGACAGTGCAATTAGTTGATTAATCCAAGCTGCGCCGCAATAAGCATTTTAAATATCACCCCATGCACTTTACACGGGTCAACCAAAGTGCACCAGGATAATATCCTGCCATCGGAATAAAACTAGACGTCACATCTAGCGTGACACCTTTGTCAAGATTAAGTGCCTAAAGTTCAATTTGCGATAAAAGAGGCACTGCTCATCAATCGTCTTTTAAGAAATGCTTCCCATAGAAGTAATCGACCGCGTCGCCCAAGCGTCGGCTTAGCCTCAGTAGTCGATACCCCCCATTCCTGAACTTGCGTGACTTTCAAGAATGTAGTAAGCAGTCTCTTTAAATAATGATCATGTATTGTTTTAGTCGATTTGCAGGCGCAAGTGGGAATCAAATGAAATCAAATTATGTGGTTTTACATGCCAAAACCACGATTTTGTTTGAGGGACGCCGCAGTGGGGGACTCCGGAATCTTATGAACCACCTGGAGTTCTTTAACGTGCACCTAAATCTAAGTACATGGGTCTTTTCGCATTTCGCCCCTGTCGAAATGCGGCCCCCGTGGACAGGATTTGATACCCAGACCTCGTGCTTACGAGCGTAAGAACATAGTCATTACGAAACCACAGCGCGTACGTAAGTATCCGTTCGGTCAAGAGTAAGCTAACTAGAGGTGGCTGGGAGAGGCCGTCGTCCTGCAGTGCACATAACAATATGCGTCTGATGAAGATAAATATTGTTTCAATTGCATCTGCAAAAAAGCAGTAGGTTTTGCCTTGATGTATTTTTTCATGTATCAATTAATTTAGTAATTACATGTGAATATACAGTGCTTGATTTTCTGCAGCGTTACGATGTTCAGTCAGCAATAGTTACTTATACCGCTAACTAATCTATAACGCTTGATTTCATAATGCAAAATTTTCTATCGCTCTTAATACATTACTTACCCCCTCCCTTCTCCCATACGGAACACTCCACATCAGGTCCTGTGAGGACCTTCAATAAAACAAATAATGCTGCAAACATTTACAAGTGCAACCGGCATAAGAAGCGGTCGTTGCAGAGCGGTCGCAGAAAACCAGGTGCTGCAACGCAGGATGGATGGATGCGTGTCCTGAGCGTCCCCTTTGGAACGGGGCGGTAGGTTGCGCCACGAAGCTCTTGCTATTATACTGCCTAATGTTCTACCTAGGTTAAACAATAGAAAAGAACAAAAAAAACAATATGAACTCCCACAGCCAAATTTTCTAATCTCCTATTTCGAACTGTGCTCTTGTGCGTCTCCATATTTTGTCGTTTCCCTACTTTTATTCCAACAATCCTCTAATCGCCTCTTACTAATCCCTATTGTGGAATATTTACTTTTCCGCTGCTCTCGCTGAACCCAAGGGCTTCAAGGAGGCCAGTGGTGCCTAAATAGACCGCCGAGTAGACGTCCTCACATTCTAATAAAACATGCTCTATAGTTTCCCTAGCTTTACCGCAGCAAGCACATGCTTCTTCTGGCGTTCGTGTTGTCTTTCTCTCCTTGTCCCTGTCCAAATGTGCGCTGGAACTATGTTTCATGATGCTAATCATAACCAACTAGCCCAGCTGTCCATACTTAGCGACATGCTTCTTATTTCTTCTCATATCTCGCTTTATAGGTGCGTGTTCTAAGGCATCCCGATCTCGCTTCGAAAAGTAATGAGATTCTCTTTGAGTTATCATAAATTGTTTCTTTCCTGATTTTGTTTTTTCAACTTAAGTAGTTTAGTCATGGCACGTTTCTTTTCCATTGCCGCCAACCATGCGATTATTTCGGCCTCTCTGACTTTCCGCTTGGCGTTCTTTGTTGCTTTGTTGCCCAACCTACAGGCCGCATACCTGCTGGTAAGCTTCCTAGTCTTTTTCCTCCACTGTGAATCAATGTTTTTCCTGTACAGATACCTCAACACTATCCCTGCCCATTCACTTTCGTCCATATTCCTCAGTCGTTCTTCATACTCAATTTTACTGTGAGCTTCCCTCACTTCAAAAGAACTCTAGCCCATATCACCCTGCACAGCTTCATTTGTAGTCTTCCCGTGAGCGTCCAATGCAAGGCGACCCACTGACCTTTGGTTCACATCGAGTCCTCTCTGCACCCCTGATTTAAGCAAACAATCGCATTTCCAAAAGTCCTGGAACCATTACACCTTTCCACATACCTCGGAGCACCTGGTACCTAGCGTATCCCCATAGCGCTCTGTGCTTCATTATGGCTGCATTTCTCTCCCCCTTTACTGTTATTGTGTTTTCCTGTGCTCATATATATATATATATATATATATATATATATATATATATATATTGCTTTCGTTTACCCATATACCAAGGTATTTGTGTTCTGTTACCCGAGATATTTCCTGGCCTTGTATCGCTCCTGTCTGTTCACTGTTTTCATTGAACACTATAGCACCTGATTTTCTAACACTAAATTTCAAACCTAAAATGTTGCCTTCCTGTCCACAGATATTAGCCAGACGTTGCAAATTACTTTGCTTGTTAGCTAGCAGCAGAATTTCGTCCGCATAAAATAAAACTGGAAGCTGCTGCTCTACTACTGTACCCGCCTGTTTGTATGAGACATTAAAAGCGATATTACTTCCTTCTAGCGCCCTCTCCATCACCACCAGCACATCATAAAGAGCAGTGGGGATAAAAGGCACCGCTGCCTCAGTCCATTATGAACTTTCTCCTCGCTCCTCATCCCTTCCATTTCAAGGCAAACGGTATTTTCTAGGTAAATCGCTCTCAAAATATGTAGACAATCGTCACCTAAGCTTTCCCCGTCCAGAATATCCCACAAAATGTTGCGGGCTACGTTGTCATAGGCTCCCGTTATATCAAAAAAGGCCACATATAATGGTCTGCTTTCTACTTTTGATATTTCGATACGCTGAATAAGACCAAATAAGTTATCTAAACGCCTACCTATTCTGAAGCCATTCTGAAGTTCTCCAAAAATGTCATTATTTTCTGCCCATGCTTGAAGCTTTATTTTAATGCCTGCATTGCTATCCTGTATATTAGCGATGTAATGGTCAACGGTCGGTACGGGTTAATTCTATCTGTCTTCCCCTTACCTTTACAAATTAAATTCATTCTACTTTGTCGCCAACTATCTGGTATTCGCCTATCTTTTAAAGTTTTTTGCACTGCTTTCACCAGACCTTCCTTAGTTTTTGGTCCTAGTTCATTAATCAGCGTAACGGTAACCTCCTCTAGCCATGTGGCTGTGCGTTTAGCAATTTTCTCTTCGGCTTTCTTCCGGTTGAAAATTGTCAGCACCAGATCCTTTTCCACCTAGGTCTCTTTCATGCTCTTTCTTCCTTAAGATGCAACCTCGGCATTGCCTTCGAAAGATTGAGCTCTTATTTTTCGGATGTAATTTATTGCCGCTTCCCCTTCCAGTTTGTCTTCACCTTCCTCTAGGATATGTTGTATTGTTCACTTACTCCATAATAATTTTATGTGGTTCCAAAAGATTCTAGGTGCGACCTTCTCCCGTATTTCTGCCATCTAACGTTCACTTTCACCTTTCGCTTGCACCAGCATTTGAACCATAGAGCTAAGCAGCCTACGCATAAGTGGCGCCGCCTTCGGCCGTCAACACGAGGAGTGCAAGTGTTTGGTGTTCCCTGAACACCATTGCAGCATACTAACTGAGCCGGCTGCTTGGCAAGCGCTGCGAAACACCCCACAACAGCTTTGATGCGAAATCTAAATGAACGATCCCGATATTAGCACTTCGTAGACCACGGACGAAGCGAAAGCTTACCTTTGATGCAGCCTAGGCGCGTCGCCGAAGGCCGAGTGACGTACATTTGTGTGATCGACAGGGCGCTGCGTATTACGGGATGCACGGCGGCACCGCAGACAAACGTTTCTAATTTAGCCGTGATCTTCAATGTTCTGCTTTGGATGATAAACTCAAAGTCACCACAGGGCGGGCGAGTGAAATGCATGCCATAGTCTAAAGAGAAAGTTAGCCCTTGTGAAGTTTCGATGAAATCATTTATTAATTTTCACACAAAGTACGTGCCTGTAGCAGTTGCAAAGCGCTTCTGCAGATATCACAGCTCTTCGTGCGCAAAAATGTTCACAGCGGTGGCCAAATAACAATAGCACCCGTACACTCTCTGCACTATTTTGCATTTCAATTCACAGTACTAAATGCCAGCACTAGACATCGTATACGTTGACTACCACGGTAAAGGACACTTATGACTAAACGAATTTGAGACCCCGTCATTCCCGGTGCAGATGCAGAAAAAGCTAGGCACAGTGCTTCACAGTGGCTCAATGGGTAAATTTCTAAAAGTTCTAAAAGAAACAGTAAATATAAAACAGTGGCAGTCAAAAATATATTATAAGACGAAGTGGGCACGCCGTCACTGCTTATGCTCAGTTAGCACAAGTGATGCAGGCATGATCGCTTGCCGAGAGGAGGACTCCTTGCTGCGGCGTCGCTGAAGCCAAGAGACGAGCCGGTGTCGCAGCGCGATTCGTGTGAAGGCGAAGAAGACGAAGGCGCCCTGCGAGAGCAACAGCGTCACCTGCAGCCCTACCGACGAACCGCCGCGACGAGAGCGAACGGAACAGGAGGCCAAAGAACACAACACAGCGCCGAGGGTATACAGCTACGAACTAGCGCCCCAAGCTGCCGCGGCACGAAGCTGTCGCGCTTGCAGTGGAACGAGCGGGTTTTCCTCGCATAATTAAAAGTGCAGGTGGGTTATCACAAAAGTCAGGGGACAGACATGTTCTAGAAGCCAATTCACACGAGACAAATGTAGTCATTATGCCGTAGAAATTTATAATTTTGTTCGCGGGGTGGTTCAGCAATGGAAGCCAATTGAAGCGGCGAAAATTTGTACTCGATTTGCGAGACGTATGTCGTCTGGAGGCTACGATTTCGATTCATGCGTTTGTCAACTATCTACACATGTCGTAACACAGCTCCCAAAAGTTATTCAACTTGACGTGGTATCATTTCAAACCCAAGCGTATCAGTCAGCAAGCGTTGGAAACCGTGGTCTAGTGGTTGAATCACTGGTACTTATCATTCCGCGTCATGCTGGTAGCGATTCGATACGGTGCTCCATAATATTTCTTTAACGCCACAAAGGACTTATTTTAACACTCTCAAACCAGATGGCAAAACACAAATCTCAAGATGTGGTCTTCGTTAAGTTTCTTCAGGAGCGCTCTTTAAATGTTATATTTCAGATTTTTACTTTTGAAAACGTAGCAATGCTCATTTGTTTGCTGATTCGTAGCTAATTTGTTGAGTCATCACTTTCATAATCAGATTTTATTCGTCGCAAACATAACTACAAGCATGCGCATGTTTTTGTTTCACGTAACAAAATAGAGGACTTTCGCACCTAGTAGCATTGGAATGCGCCTAAAACGTGAACAGGTCGCCGAAATTGTAGACGCGTCTAACTGTGGCAGTGAAGAAAAAGAAAATATCAAACCTACGTTTTTAAAGCGTAGCTATTTTTGGCGATTACCCCAGCAAAATGTGTCCGTCAGGAGGAAAGTGTAATGCCTTCTATCCACTCAAAAATGTGCAATCAGTTAAGTTAGAATATTTAGTCGTTATAGTAGTGTAAATGTCAACAATTGGTAGTTTTATAACCAATGAAAAACAACTAAAACGAAAAAAAATTAGAATAATCGCAGAAAACATCCATAGGGATACACAGTGCACCATAAAAGAAGCATGGGATGCCGAAGTAGGCATGGGCCAACCTGATATTCCGGGGGGTCCAGCTATATTTTGGGGTAATCATCATCAACCTGGTTACGCCCACTGCAGGGCAAAGGCCTCTCCCATACTTCTCCAACTACCCCGGACATGTACTAATTGTGGCCACGTTGTCCCTGCAAACTTAATCTTATCCGCCCGCCTAACTTTCTGCCGTCCCCTGCTCCATGTCCCTTATTTTTGAACGGGAGTCGCGTTAAGTGCCCCGTGTCGCAGAAAATATGGTGTTTGAGCATTCGGATCTCTTCGTTTTCACTTATATTTATGTACATACATGCTAGGGCAGCTTATGCACTCTCTACGGCCCGGCCTTCGACGTAGTACAAGTTGGATATACCTCATGTGTCGTCGCCTTTCGGGTAAGAGAAGCAACTAGTTCCGCCATTCTTTCGCCTCCTACTCGTTTTAAGTGTTGTTCAAGGTCATCGAAGTGTCTCGTATACCTAGCCGCGTTCCCGGTCGCTTGCGTACGTGAGATTCTAGAACAGCGAGGTTAGAAATATTTAGAAATACTTCTATATTGTGCTACATTGTCTAACGCAGATAAGTCAAGGGAGTTTTTATGCATGTAAGATCCTCTGCTCTGAAATTCTCCGCCATAATGCCGCCTCACAGCCTGCAGGGTTATCCGACTGAGCTAGCTTGTATGCTCGGTTGCCATAGTGAGCAGTGAGAATCGTTGAGCTTTTTTCTTTCCTTTTTCAATCTGAAGTTCGTACTTTTGAATTCACCTCCTCCAGTACACAATATATCCAGGCTTGGCGTGGCGCCTGACACCGTCAAAAATTCCGAGAGCCAGTGGGGCTATACTAATCCAATTAGGAAGACCCACTAAGCTGCAACATCAGACACTCCCTCACCAGAATAGGAATTGGACTTCCTGGTGCAGTATTCAGCCACTCCCTCCCAAATGACTCAGTCAATCAACCAATTACCCTCAGTCCCCAGTAGTTGCGGAGCACGTGACCAAGGTGGCGGCCAGACGTGTAACGAGCTGAAACCGCGATATGATTAGGAGGCAAGCGGTAGTAGGGGACTCCAAATTACTTTGTACTGCCTGGCGTTTTTAAAATGCACTCGATGCACGGTACATAGGCGTTTCCGCATTTCGCCCCCATCGAAACACGGCTGCCGCAGGCGGGACGCCATCGCGTGCCATCGCAGTTAGCAGCTCAACGCCAAATCTGTTATGCGTCACAAAGGAGGGTGAAGCTGGGATCTTCAGTGTGCTTGGCGAAGAGCACGAAACTAAGTTTTTGCACAAAGAGATTCCGGCACGCATCACCGCGTCGGAACAAGGCACTTGGCAGTGTCTCGTGGAAAGGTTCCTGCAGCCGTCCCTTTCCGTGCTAGATGTATTCCGTTCTTCCCGTCCTGGAGGTGGGCTTGGTGGCTGTGCCGCACAAAAGAGCACTAAACCACTCTTCCTGACAATGCAGGTGCTTGTCACGATCATCGTCGCATTCCTGCCCAGCCTGACGACTGCGCCATCGGGTCCGTCATCAATCCCTCTGATTAATGTCAGCTGCGATGAAGTTGCAGCTGCCTACGTCAACACCAACGTGACCCCTGCCCTTGGCATGCCGCCACGGATCTACCGATGTCTCGCTGCCACCTGGATCGTCCCATTACAGTCAACATCGCCCTATTCATCACGTATAAAAACGCACCCATCGTCAGCGACATATCGTGGGCCTGCTGGCTGTGCCATAGAAAAGAGCACTAAACCACTCATGCTGACAATGCATGTTAGTAAAGAGTATGGCCTCTTTTCAAATAAAACTAGTAATTACTTATTAGTACAGTTACCAAGCCCACAGCGTTTGACTGCTATCGCTACTGAATGTGTTCAGCCATCTGCTCCCTTCTACTGTTGTTATCCGGTGACATTGAATCTAACCCCGATCCCGATTCTGATGCATTCTCGCCGTACTGAAGAAAATTTCTGCCGGCCAAACTGGACTCATCACCGAGGTTGGTGAACTAAAAAACCAGCTTCTCACGACAGACAAAACCATTTCTGATCTGAGTGAGAGAATAACGGAACTATAGAATCACTACCAAACCTTTATAAGCCTTAACACAGACCTTGACTCCTTCCAAACTAACGTCACTCAGAAATCCTGCTTAGTCTCTGCACTTGAAGCATGCTTACACGGCGTCAAAAGACAATCCCTACGGAATAATGTGATATTCTATGGCCTTGAAGACAATAAGAAGGCTGAAACGTATACCGAAGCTGAAAATATTGTCATTCGTCACTGCGAGGATCGCCTTAATGTGGTATAGTGTCTCCCCCGGAGAGATCTCCTGTTAACTGTTTAACCATGTTGTGGTCTAGTTTTGCTAGATGGCGCACCCACTTTCGGTCACGTGTTTAGCTTCGACCAATGAGGTGGTGACATCTGGCAGGGAAGTCTTCATGCATTAAACGGCCGCTCGTTGTGGTGCGCAAGAAGGATGGAGCCATCCGGCTCTGTGCAGACCTACAGGAACCAAATAAGGCAATTGTCATTGATGGGTATCCTTTGCCGAATGTAGAGGATTTATTACAGGGGTTTTATGGTGCCACTTATTTTTCTAAGCTAGATCTAGCATTTGCTTATCAGCTGGTACTGGAAGAAGTTAGTAGAGATCTCACTACATTCATTACCCATGAAGGTTTATTTAGATTCAAGCGTGTATGTTTTGGTTTGGCATCAGCGCCAGTAGTTTTTGAGAAAATGATGTCACAAATTCTGAAGAACTGTAAGAATGTTGTCTGTTACCGTGACATTTTGGCATGGGGTCAGACACAACCTGAGCATGATGCTCACTTGAGAGAAGTCCTAGTTTACATTTCGAACAGTGGTATGAAACTAAATGAAAAGTGTGTCCTCTCAGTTAGAGAACTTATTTTATGGGCCATAGAAATTCAGCTGAAGGCATTTCGCCTGCGGAGAGCAAGGTAAAAGCAATTGTGAATGCACCTGCTCCTGTGGATATTAAGCTATTGCAATCCTTTCTAAGATTAGCTGAATATTAAGCCAAGTACGTTGATCAATACGTGGAATCGGTAGAACCGCTTCGCCTCATGCTCAGGCAAGGGCAAAGTTTTGCTTAGTCTGATGATGCCCAATGCAGCTTCAATCAGTTGAAAGCTCGTCTTACATGTTCTTCTATCATTCGGGTCTTCAACCCTGAATTGTCTGTAGTAGTCGAGACTGACACACCTGATGTTGGTTCTGTGTTACAAGAACCGTATGGTCCTAAGCTTCGAAGTGTAGCATTTTCAACTAGAACTCTCGCTTACAGAAAAAAAGTATTCTGTAAGCGAGCTTGAAACTCTAGCGTGTCTGCTCGCGTGTGAAAAATGGCACGCTTACTTCTGGGGTAGACGTTTCACTCTTAGAACCGACCATCAAGCTATGGTTGCATTACCGGCCGCTGGTGACTCAGGTCGTCGACCTCTCCGCATTTGGAGATGTTCAGCCAGGCTTCTGCGTTACAACTTTCAGATTGAATATTCCAAAGGATCAGAAAATATAGTAGCTGATGCCTTGTCTATACTTCCGGTACAGGATTCTCAGAACGTAATTCAGGATGAAGAAATAGTATACCTAGTTACATCGGTCGTTGACACAGGAACAGTGCAACTTGCAACGAGTACACATGATACTCTTCAGAAATTCATTATATAAGAAAGTCATAAGAAAAACATAGGCAATGCTTGAATAGCTTATTTTCATGTAAATTAAGAATTGTATTTTGTAGATGGATTACTCATGCGTGGTGATCGTATGGTAATACACAGTGTTCTGGTACCTACATTTCTTCAGTTGGCACATGAAAATCATCAGGGCCTAGTCAGTACCAAGCAGCTTCTCCGTGAACGCTATTGGTGGCCTCAGATGGATAGTACTGTACAATAGTATGTAAAGCATTCTCATGTATTTCAGCTGGCAGGCGATTAGGCAAAGCCTCATTTAGCTCCATTACAGCCAGTCGAATGGCCAAACGGACCTTGGCAGAAATTGGGAATGGACATCATTGGTCTATTAAACACGTCCCACACTAGGTACCAATTCCATTTCTACAGATGATGTCATTAAGCTTCTTGACTGTGCTTTCAGCCGCAAAGGCCTCCGGACTCTATATTCTTTGATACTCTATACCAGGCTCTAGGTCTTTGACTGTCATTGATAATGTGCAATTACGCTAATCTCTTTTTATCCTTATTAGGTTATCCTTGTTCTCAACATACTTATGTTTAATTGTGTCCTTTCTCCTTATTCTAAGTGACGATGTTTTCATTACACACTCTTATTATATATGCGTCAATGTTATTTCCACCTGATCAGTGAATTGTATTTATGACTTGTATTTACGACACGTATTTCTGAATTGTATTTTTGAATTGCAGCGAATTGTGTTTTGCTTACCTTAGTAAGCTATACCTTCATACGATTTTTTTTTCATTGCTTCAAGGTATTTGTTTTGTCAACAATTTCTGCCTTATATCACGATCATTTATGTTTCTACTTCCGGAAAATGGAATTAATTTATCAAGGTGTATTGTGTACTGTACTGTGTATTGAGTGTTCTTTTTCTGATTTTTTCTGATGGAAGCGATGCCGCTATACCGCTGTCATGTGCATGGGGGCCTGCGGCGTTGTCAAGCTGTCATTTATGACAGCTTTTACTGCTGGCCTCCAGTGTCGTGTACCCTACATGTGACACAAATAAAGGTATTGTTAATATTATCATTATTATTATTGTAAGGAAGTTTATTGGGCGAGTCCAAAAACGGGCGGTAGCTCGGAAGAGTGAGCAGGGAGAACAAGACGGTGGTGTTCGAGCGCCTGTCTCGTGCCCTCCGCTCTTGATGATGATCGGTATGTCATTCTCTTCCTTTCTTCATTACAATTGCCCCCGTCGAGAAAGGTGGAGCCATCCTGGCGATCTAACAGGTGGGTACAAGATGGTCGAAGTAGGGCTTGAGGCGGTCTATGTGAACAACATCACGTCCACGTCGACGACGGTCACCTTGCAGCGTAAGAGGTTCAATGACATTGTTTACGGGGGAAGTACGCTCGACGACGCGGTAGGGACCATGATAATTTGGGAGCAGTTTGGACGACAAGCCAGGGGCGCAGGGTGGTACAAGCAGCCACACAAGTGCTCCAGGAGCGAATGTTGCGGCAGGAGAGTGATCATCATCGCGGGCGTTTTTCTGGCGTTGTTGGTCGGCTGTAGTAAAGCGCTTGGCTAGTTGTCGGCAATCTTCAGCGTAACGGGCCGCTGCTGACACGGGCATGCACTCTGAGGCATCTGGTGCGTATGACAGCAACGTGTCGATAGTGTGCGTCGGCTGGCGACCGTACAAAAGGAAGAAGGGGGAAAACCCGGTTCTGACTTGCGTAGCGGTGTTATACGCGTATGTCGCAAATGGAAGAACCAGGTCCCAGTTTGATTGATCAGATGCAACTTGTGTCGCAAGCATGTCGCCCAGAGTCCGATCAAACCGCTCAGTGAGACCGTTCGTCTGAGGGTGGTAGGCAGTACACGTCCGATGTACAATGTTGCACTGGTGGAGAAGTGCTTGAATTACATCGGAGAGAAATACGCGGCGACGGTCACTGAGAAGTTCGCGAGGAGGACCGTGCCAAAGCACAAAACGCTTGAGGATGAAAGAGGCGACGTCCTGTGCTGTCGCCGTGGGAAGAGCAGCAGTTTTGGCATATCGTGTAAGTGGTCGACAGCAATGATAGCCCATCGGTTTCCCGCCATGGTCAAAGGTAAAGGTCCATAAAGGTGAATTCCAACGCGGCCGAATGGGCCGTCTGGGCACGGAAGGGGCTGCAATGAACTTGTGGCAGGATGCGGTGGTTTTTTTCGTCGCTGACACACGTAGCAGCCGCGAATGAACTTGCGGACAAAGCGAAACATTCCGCGCCAGTAGTACCTTTTCCGTAAGCGTTCATAGGTCTTGAAGACACCGCCGTGAGCCCACTGCGGGTCGGAGTGAAAGGAAGCGCAGATTGTAGAGCGCAGCGTTCGGGGGATAACTAGGAGCCACGTCCTACCATCTGGCGAGTAGTTGCGCCGGTACAAGAGGCCATCACGGATGCAGAAGTGCGAAGCTTGGCGTCGCAGTGTTTGAGTAGTCGAAAGAGTGGGTGCTTCGGATAAAACGTCAAGAAGCGAAGCGATCCAGGGATCGTGGCGCTGTGCAGAGGAGACGGTGGCGACGTCAAGAGCTGACAATGGGTGGTCTATAGCGGATATGGACGCAGTTTCGGTGGATAGTGGTGACCGCGAAATTGCATCAGCATCGGCATGCTTGCGTCCGGAACGATATATAACGCGGATGTCAAACTCTTGAAGTCAATAGCCCAGCGGACAAGGCGACCTGACGGATCCTTCAACGAAGACAACCAACATAATGCATGATGGTCCGTAAAATCATCAAACGTGCGGCCATATAAGTAAAGGCGGAACTTGACAAGCGCCCAGACTACTCCCAAGCATTCTTTCTCAGTGACGCTATAGTTTGACTCAGCCTTGGTGAGCGTTCTGCTGGCGTATGCGACGACATACTCTGCGAACCCAGGCTTTCCTTGCGCGAGAACAGCACCGAGGCCGACACCGCTGCATCGTTTGTGTGCACCTCAGTTGCGGCCATAGGATCGTGGTGACGCAGTATAGGTGGTGACGTCAGGAGACGGCTTGGTCACACTCGGAAGACCATGACGAGATATTGGAGGCGCTGCTTAGAAGTTGGGTCAAAGGCGCAATTATAGAGGCGAAGTTGCGCACAAACCGACGAAAGTAGGAGCATAACCCTATGACGCTTCGTAACTGCTTTAGAGTCGTCGGTTTGGGGAAGTCAGTCACGGCACGTACTTTAGCTGGGTCCGGAAGCACACCATCCTTTGATACGATGTGACCAAGAATTGTAAGTTTTCGCGCAGCAAAACGCCACTTCTTGAGATTGAGTTGCAGCTTAGCGGTCTTCAGACAGGTCAAGACATGGTTGAGGCGTTCGAGATGGGTTGAAAAATCTGGCGCAAAGACAATGTCATCGAGGTCATAGAGTTTCCTACAAAAATTACTAGAGGGAACTCTGGCGCTAGTGTCTACGTGAGCTGCAATGGGAGCGGTTGTCCCAGCATGAGAATTATGGGAAATACATGGATTTGCCTAAACTTCGTCCTTTTGGCTTCAAACGGCTTTGTGACTTTTAAGCTCGTCATTTTCAACAGTATATTGCGCAATAAATAATTAAATAAACATCATTAAATTGCCCGATGGCAGGATTCGAACACAGGGACTCTAGCACAGAAGCCTGATATTGAAGCCATTAAGCCACGGACGCATGTATCGACAAGCGAATGAAACGCCCTCATGAATTTATCGTGGGCATGCCAGTGCCTTGAGACGCTTGGCGCGTTTCGATTTGGCCACCCGCACAAGCTCAATCGTTGCAATTAATAGCAATTGTACGCATTCCCAGCGTCTTCTGCACTTCGAAGAATATAGATTACGCTGAAATATACGACAATAAGATTTATATGGCGTAATACACAAAGCCACAAGAACGTCTGAATCCACAAGCACGAAGATCAGACAAATCCATGTACTTTCCATCACTCCCATGGTAGGACAACGACTGCAGCGCGAGAGTTCCCTCTAGTAATTTTTGTAGGAAACTCTATGGTCGAGGTAGCAGAGACACATGTGCCACTTCAAACCCCGCAGAACCGAGTCCATCATGCCTTCGAAGGTGACAGGCGCATTGCAGATGCCGAGGGGCATGACATTGAATTCATATAGACCGTCAGGCGTGACGAAGGCTGTTTTTGAACTGTCGGCCTCTGCTAAAGGCACCTGCCAATACCAGGAACCCAAATCTAACGACGAAAAAAACTCTGCGCCTTGCAGGCAATCAAGGGCATCGTCAATACTGGGTAAAGGGTACACGTCTTTTCGAGTGACTTTGTTTAGGCGCCGGTAATCCACGCAGAAGCGAATCGATCCATCCTTTTTTTTAACGAGAACAGGGGATGCCCACGGACTTTGTGAAGAGCGAATAACGTCGCGTTTAAGCATATCGTCAACCTGGTCGGTAATGACGTTCCGCGGTGGAGACGCGGTAAGGGCGTTTTCGCACTGGCGAGTTGGAGCCGGTGTCGATGTTGTGAACAATGGTAGAAGTTCGGCCAAGGGCACGTTGAGCAACATCGAAAGAGTCGCGGAACTGGTAGAGCAGCTGGAGAAGACCAGAGCGTTCAAATGGTGACAGTCCGTCTGCGATCGGCGAATCGAATTGGTGGACAGCTGGTACATCAGAAGGAGTAAGAGCACTGATGACGTCGAGGTCGCGTCGAGCAGAATCTTGCTGCACGGAAAAAATTTGGCCAATATCAATGGTTTGCACGCATCCAAGGGTTTCACCTTTAACCAGTCTGATGGGATATGGAAGAGAATTTGTGAGGCAGAGAGCGCTTGTTCCATTCGAAATAGAGAGGGTCGAATAAGGCAAAAGAAGTGGCTTCCGACTTAGAAGAAGGCGTGATGGTTCAAATGCAGCTTCATCACATATGCTGTTGCAGAACACAGGGAGCAAAACAGCTGCTGTCGGCGGAATTTCTGTGTCTTCTGTGACGACTATTTCGTGTGCGGCTTGATCAGCGGGGTTGTAGGACTGGTCGCACAACGGGAAGCGCTCAAGTACAGATCTGGCACAATCAATAACGGCGTGATTATACGATAGAAAGTCCCAGCCAAGTATGATGTCGTGCGAGCAGGATGAAAGGACGATAAACTCAACAGTGTAGTGCCCTTTAGATATAATAAGTCGAGCAGTGCAGGCAGCTATAGGCCGAACAGGGTCTCCATTCGCTGTACGTAAGGGCATCATCTCGAGAAGTGTGGTCACCTTCCCTAGCTTGCGGCAAAGTGTGGCGTCTATAACAGAAACGGCAGCACCGGTATCGACAAGTGCATATGCACGGGTGCCTTCTACGAAAACTTCGACAATATTCGATGGCAAAGTTCGAGGACTTGAGCATTTCGACAGCTCAGTTCTTGCCTCACGAACTGCGGAGGCTAGTTTACCTCATTTTCAGGGGCTGGTCGACAACGCATGGGCGACAAGGAGAGGCGACGGGGTGAAGGTGAGCGACGAGACGTGGGTTGCGGATAGCAACGTGAAGACGTGCTTGTTCGGGGACCCGGACATTCATATCGAGAGCGGGGACGATCCGTGTAGTTCGGTGAACGGGCGTCTCAGTATCCTGGTGCACGACGGCGGCAGAATCGGGCGATATGACCAAGGCCACCGCATGCAAAACAGATCGGCCGGTTGTCGCGCGTTCGCCAAGGATTTGCAGGGATGGGAGCAGCCCATGTCACGGACGGCTGAATCGGGGCTACGGCATACGACACACCATGGGGTGGTGTGGGCTGTTGAAGCTGCTGCCGCTTTACTACCTCAGTGTAACTAAGACGCGCGGCGACAGGTTGCTGCTGAATGGGCACCGGCATGGCCTCGGAAATCTGCTCTTGAATGACGTGTCGAAGCACGGGAGTCAACGGGATTGGTCGCTGCAGTTGCTGCTGTTGTGGGAGCTCCTGGCGCTGAGCAAACGACAGGAGAGACAACTGACGGGCCACCTCCTCACGCACAAGTTCTTTCATTTGTGCGATAAGGTATGACTGGTCAGGCATGATGTCTAGTGCAGCGAGCGGTTGATTGAACGTCTGAGATGAACGTCGAGTGAGAGCCCGCTGCCTTCTCAACTCGTCATAGCTGTGGTACAGAGTTGCAACTTCAGACACAGTGCCAGGAGACTTCGCAAGAAACATCTGAAAAACATCGTCGTCGATGCCCTTCATAATATGCTCTATTTTGGCACTTTCGCTCATTGAGGCATCGGCGCGCCTGCAGAGATCGATTACGTCCTCAATATAGGCGGTAAAAGTTTCATTCGGTTCCTGTGCCCGTATGCGCAGCCGTGGCACGGCGCGTAACTACCGCACGGCAGGGCGACCGAAAACGACAGATATTGCCTCCTTGAAAGCAGACCAGCTCTCAAACTCCGTTTCGTGGTTTGTATACCACAGCTTCGCCACTCCAGCCAAGTAAAAGTTCCCGGTACTCAACTTAGCAGCGTCATCCCACTTGTTGGGTCCACTAACTTTATCGTAGGACGACAGCCAGTCCTAGACGTCCTGGTCTTCCGTACCCGAAAATACCGGGGGGTCTCGCGGGCGAACCGCGCCGGGACAAACGGCGGCCTGGAGAGGTGGCGGCTGTTGGGCTGCGTCAGCTTGCATGGTCGAGTGCAACGTGCGGGATCGGAGTTCCAGGGTGCCGGCGCTGTGCGTACCCAGCACAATCCACCAAATGTAAGGAAGTTTATTGGGCAAGTCCAACAAACGGGCGGTAGCTCGGAACAGTGAGCAGGGAGAACAAGATGGTGGTGTTGAAGCGCCAGTCTCGTGCCCTCCGCTCTTGAAGATGATCGGTATGTCATTCTCTTCCTTTCTTCATTACATTATTATTATTATTATTATTATTATTATTATTACTATTATAGTTACGGGCAATGGTCCGCAGTTTGTCTCAAACCGATTGCAGGGTTACCTAAAGGAAAAGGGCATTGCTCATTTTTTCTCCTCGAACTATTGTCCTCAGGGAAACGGTCAAATAGAAAGGTTCAACCGAGTCATTAAGGAGCATTGGCAGGTAGCCAGGCTTGAAGCTCGAGATGCTTCAAAAAGCATTACAGAATTCTTAGGTTCCTATAGGATTACCCCACATGCTACAACGGGTCTCTCCTCAGCTTTCCTACTTCATGGTCGTCAACCTCGTTCAAAGACAGATATTAGCAACTTTAGGTTGCGTAATCATGTAGCGGAACAGCACAGTTTTCTGCCTCATGTTCGAGATAGGGGCTCGCAGAACCAGTGGCAAACTAAACAGTATATAGAAGAAGGTAGAGGTGCTCAGGCAACTCTTATCAAGGTGGGAGACACCGTGAAAACAAGGTTTAACGAGAGAGAGAGAAAGAAACGTTTATTGTACGAAACAGTGTCCCGAGCGAGGACGGGGATCACCCTAAGGTGGGAAGGCTCCTTAGTCCAGGAACCCTCTGGCTTCGACTGCCCTCTTGGCCCTGGCGACGAGTTGTCGTTGGTCTTCCAGGTCCCCGAGGGTTAGCTTGGCCTCCCACGTTTCGAATAGGTCGTTTGATTCTATTGCTCGTTTTGCGTGCGTCTCTAGTTGCATTTCGCTGCCTTCCTGCCACGGGCATTCCAGTAACAAGTGTGCCAGAGTGTCGGGTACGTTGCAGAGTGCGCAGAGGTATCCGTAGAGCGTCGGGTAGAGGCGATGCATTATCATTCCGTGCGTGTACGTATTACTTTGCAGGCGTCTGAGGATCAGGCTTTCTTCTCTGTCGAGTTTAGGGTGCGGTGGAGGGTACACTCGACGCTCGAGCCTGTAATGTTGCAATATGGCCGAATAGTTGGTGGGTACGGCCTCCGTCTCTTCTGTCGCGGGTCCGAGAGCGCGTGGGGAGAGGGGAGCCCGGCTGACGTGCTCGCGGGCAGCGGCGTGGGCCGCTTCGTTCCCCTGTAGTCCCTCGTGTCCGGGTACCCACGTTACGGAGGTGTACGGGAGCGGAGTGCCTCGTCGTTTTAGTATCTTGAGTGCATCGGCCGAGATGCGGCCCCTCAAGAAGTTTCTGCAGGCGGCCTGAGAGTCAGTGAATATAACCACTGAGTCTGTGCATGTAGTGGTGGCGAGGGCGATGGCCGCTTCTTCAGCCGTTTCCGGGTTGCGTGCCTTGACGGTTGCCGATGCTAGCTCGGAGCCTTGGTAGTCTACCACGCTGAGAGCGTACGCGTTTCGATGCGGATACTTGGCCGCGTCGGTGTAGCGGGCATTCGGGTCATGCTTGAAACTTCGTTGGATGGCGTTGGCTCTAGCCTGTCTTCTACTCTTATGATATATGGGATGCATGTTGCGCGGGACACGTGCGATGCAAATGCACTCTCGAACGTCCGATGGTATTCGCTCTTTCTTGTCCGTGTCTGCGACATACGTCTCGCTGTAGTTCAGGTGTCGCAGTACTGATCTCCCTGTGGGCGTGAGCTTGAGGCGTTCTAGCTGGCTGTTCTTGTGCGCTTCGGCGAGCTCTTGCCACGTGTTGTGGCAAGAGGCCCATCTGTTGTGTTGTGTTGTGTTGTGTTGTGGCCCATCTTAAGGAGACGTGATGTAGAGGCCATGGCGGGTAGTCCCAGGGCGACTTTGATTGCCTTCCTTATCATGATGTTGAGCTTTTCTATTTCACCGTTCTTTAAAGCCAGGTACGGCGTGCCGTATGTGATGCGGCTGGTGAGCAGTGCTTGTATTATGCTTAGAGTGTCTTGCTCCTTGAGCCCGCTTCTTTGGTTTGAGATCCTCTTGACAAGGTGCGTGAGTTGCGAAAGGGTGCGTTCTAGTCTCGGTAGGCTTGCAGCTCCCGATCCGTCTTTGTGGATGTGGAGTCAAAGTATTCGTATGGTGTCGACTTTCGGGATTGTTGTCCCGTTGAGTGTGATGGTAGGGACGGGCTCTTCGTAGTTGAGTGGTCGGCCTCTCGTTCTTGCTTTCAGGACGAGGCGCTCAGACTTCTCTGGGGCGCAGCGGAGACCGCAGTCGCGGAGATAGCTTTCGATGGTGTCGACGGCTTCTTGTAAGCTACTTTCTTGCCTTCCAACGTTCGTAGCTCTGGTCCAGAGCGTGATGTCATCAGCATACATCGCGTGACGCAGATCTGGTATGGTCTCGAGGAGTGGGGGTAGCTTGATCATAGCTACGTTAAAGAGTAGCGGTGAAATGACCGACCCCTGCGGGGTGCCTCTGTTTGGAAGTAGGAAGCTTTCACTGCGGATGTTGCAGATTCCGACTGTTGCCGTGCGGTCCATCAGAAAGTTTCTGACGTATGCGTAGGTCCTAGCGCCGCAGCCGGTGTCTTCGAGATTGGTGAGGATCGCGTCGTGGCTAACGTTATCAAAGGCTCCCTTGACGTCTACTGCCTTTATGGAGTATTTGCTTCGATTGTTTAAGTGATCTAGAAGGCCTTCCTTTAGTTGTAAGAGAACGTCCTGCGTTGAGAGGTGCTGCCTGAAGCCGAACATGGTGTCTGGTAAGTGACCGTTGTCTTCCAGGTACTGGGTAATGCGATCGTGAACCATATGTTCGAAAAGCTTTCCCGCGCACGAGGTGAGGGAAATTGGGCGTAGCTTCTCCAAGCTGAGAGGTTTGTTGGGCTTGGGGATCATGGTAATGTCCGAGTGTTTCCACACAGCAGGCAGTTCTCCTTTCTCCCAGAACTCATTGTAGTAACGGAGGAGAGCCTCGGTGGCCTGCGGCGGTAGGTTGCGTAGGTGTTTGTTAATGATCCGGTCTTTACCAGGGCTAGTATTTCTAGTCAGCTTGGATAGGGCTACGTGGATTTCGGCCTGCGTGAAGGGTCGGTCGAGTTCTGGATTCGGTTTTCCAGAGTATTCTTTGCTGCTAGTTGACGCAGTAGAGGGTGCGTCTCCGCATAGTTTCTTTTGTTGTTCTCGCAGGAGGTGTCCTTCTGATCCGGCGTGGTTGTGGATAACACTGTGAATGTGTGGCTTCTGTTTCGTTTTGGTGGGTTCAGTGGCCAGGAGTGCGCGTAGGAGGTGCCAGGTCCTCTTCGTGCTCAGAGTCCCCTGTAGCTTGTCACAGAAAGCGTGCCAGTTATGCCTGGCGAGGTGGTCCGCATAGTCTTGAGCCTGCTTGGTAAGGAGAGCGATACGTGTTTTTAGCTTTCTGTTAAGCTTTTGTCGCTTCCATCGCTTCAGGAGGCCATGTCTTGCCTCCCAGAGATGGAGGAGGTGCGCGTCGACCGCGGGTGTATCGGCACCATCTACTTTTGTACTCAGTTATGGGAAGATGTGGAATGCCTCTAAGTTAACCCTAGTAGTAAAGGATTCAGTAGATAGTACATTGTCTACAAGTGAAAAAGCCTTTTTGTACTCATATTCAAACTTGGATAGTCATTCCGATGACTCGTCTACAGATACATCGTCTCTTTATAGTAATAAGGATCAGCTGAGTAATTCGTCGCCGAGCCTACACTTCTGAGCCTACACAATCAGCAGTCATCTATGATTCCGTGGGGGAATCGGTAGCCTCCCAGGACTTGTTGGGACGTCGAGAGGAGCTTCCTGGGCAACCTTTAGCTTTGCTCGACACCAACATTCATATGTCCAACCAGAGGGAGGGAATCAATAGTGGGAAGACTGGGTCTTCGAAGTCGATCGACACGCGTTCGTCTCGACCCCGAAAAGTCTATCGACCCCCAAAGTTCGCCTGAGGTACGCGCGCGCCCTCGCCGCAGCAAGAAACGGCTTCCGTGGCTTGATGATTTTGTGTCTTAAGTGTAGGGCGTAGTGTCATCCCTGAGGTGCCACAGCCAGTGGTCTCGCCATCACATTACAGAGATAGGTCATGTGCTGCTTTGTTCAATACAGATGTACAATGTATTTTTCTTCAGGCGTGGTGCAGTGAAACTTGTACCCTAGGTTGCTTATCGGGTTCTGTGTTGAATTCTCTACAGTGCATTGTGACACATGCATATTTGTTTGTGAAGTGCTAAACGCACTGGAAGCGCCTGGACACTGGTGCGTCAATGACTGTTTGTGTTCTTGTGCCTCTAAAGACTGGTGCGCTTGTGTGTGAACTTGGGGGGACGGACAGACATGATTCTTGGCCTTAAGTACGTGCGCTTCGAGTATCCGTTTCACTGAACAGTACTCTTCTTTTCCAGAGGGGGATGATGTTGTATAGTGTCTCCCTATGAGAGATCTGTTAACTGTCTAATCATGTTGTGGTCTAGTTTGGCCAGATGGCGCAGCCTCTTTCGGTCAGGTGTTTGCCTTCCACCAATGAGGTGGTGACATCTGGCAGAGAAGTCTTCGTGCATTAAACTATTGCTTGTCAGCCCAGTCCTTTGTGTGGTTTGCTTCAAGGGCGGTCCGTCTCCCTCTCTCGTGTCGGCGTCGCCGGCGCTCGCCGCGCGCTCTCCAGGCCCCAGGCCCCCACCACCTGCCGCTACCGACACAACACTTAACATAACAATCGACACTTAAGAAATCTAACGCACACATCGTGTCGGACGTCATTCTGATAACCCGTTGCATCCAAATAATAGTTAAATTCACGTTACACAAAACTAAAGACACTATTCTTTCTAATGCCCGGAAACTAAAAAACACATCTTATAGCAATGGTGAAGACTTCTCTCGTCATATCCAATCCACGCGAAGTCCTCTCGTAGCATTCGCCAAATCCAAAGGTGATCAATTTTCACTCCATTACAAGACACTACACATCGGTACAAAACGTTTCGTATACGATCACTCAACGTAGACGGTTAGGGAAATATCACTGCAGTCGTGTTTCGCAAAATTATTCAGTACCCGTCCCGGTATTTCAGCAAGCAACCCTCTTTCGTTGTCTATACCTTCACTAATATTCGCAGTTTTACGCCGAAACGGGAACCACTATCAAGCATAGTAACGTCATCTAACAGCATTATGCTGATACCAACCGAAACTTGGCTTACTAATGATATCACCGACGCTGAAGTTGTTGCCGACATGCCAAACTTTTCCGTTTATCGAAACAATCGCCCATGTTCACAAGGGGGCGACGTATGGATAGTAGCTGGACCAGAATTATCATGTTGACCCATCGGCATCACATCCGACTTGGAGATGCTGTGGTTCTGTGCCTTACTTTGCCACACTCCGTTCTAATCGGCGTATGTTATAGGCCCCCGCATGCTGACCCAACATTTTTCCATGAGCTTAGCAACAAGGTAAACCAACTTACCACGTCATTTCCGAACGCACATAATCTTCTCTTCGGTGATTTTATCTATTGGCATAACCACTCTCACTCACAACTAATGAGCTCAGAATCAAAGAATTTTCTCGACGTTTGTTTGAACTTTAACCTTAATCAATTAGTAACCAGCCCAACACGCATCGTAGGCATTTTCAGCAGCATTTTAGACTTATTACTGAGCACCCATCCTGACAGTTTATAATCTATTACGTACTTAGAACCCATTAGCGACCATAAATTTATTCCAGCAGATTTTTACTTCCGCGCCGAACGCCATGAAACAAAAGAAAACGGTCGCTCTGCATGAAAAAAGTAATCATGAAGGCATTATTTGCGAATTGAGCGACTTTTATCCACTCTTCGAAGCGTGTTTTAACCAGAGTTCTGTTATCGACAAGTGGTTGATATTGAAGAATAAACTTGAGGACCTAAGACTAAGATTTATCCCAGAATAACGTTTGGTGAAAATCGCTCTACACCTTGGTTTTCCAAGAAACTAAAATAAATTCGAAAACAAAACGAAGCGGTTTTATCGCGCTGCTAAACTGAAAGGAAACCTCGAGGGGTGGGGAAAATACCACTCAGCCGAAAAAGAATACTTGACTGCGATCACCGACGGAAAAGAGTTTTTTTTAATGGCGACATGCCGCGCATGCTACGCGATAACCCATAGAAATTTTAGCGCATTATCAACCCCTCACCATCGCTCTCAGTCGCTTTCACTAATGCGTCGGCTGGACCAGACTCCGACATAGACTGCGCTAACATCTTTACTATCGCATTTTCAACAGTTTTCAAGCAATAGCGCAACCTGCCTTCATGGATACCACCTACTAATACCATATCACCGATGGATTCGATAACCTTTTCTTCAAGCGGCATTTCGTCCTTAATCGAGAAAATTAAACTTTCCCTGTTTCGGTTTTGAGCTGATCGAGAAAATCAGCTCAAAACTACCCAAAAATATAAAGTGCATTACTTCAGTGTATCGGAAATTGTTATTTTCACAGTCACTTTCCACAGGTCTTATTTCTAAAGACCGGCGAACGGGGAAGGTCGTTCCGCTTTAAAAATCCGGTGATAAAAATGATCCACTTACCTACCGTCCCATATCTCTAACTAGCGTTCCTTACAAAATCATGGAACTTGTCAGATACTCTCACATTTGGACTTCATAGGCGCACAAAATTTCGTCCATCTATTCCAGGTTCCGCAAGGGTATTCATGCGAAAAAAAACTAGCTAAGTTTCTCACTCATTTGCATACTGATTTGGACACTAACCTTCAGATTGAGGCTATTTTTCTGGATAACGCTAAGGTATTTGATTAAGTTGCACATCAACGGTTCATACAAAAACTCTCTTGGTTAAACCTACATCCGAAGGTACTAAACTGGATCAAGACGTTCTTAACTAGCCGCTCTCAATCTGTTATCATAAATAATCAGCCCTCACATCCTCTTCCTGTAACATCAGGGGTCCCACAAGGCTCACTTCTCGCCCCTCTTTTGTTTCTTATATATATGAACGACCTCCCACTGCATGTATCATGCCAAAATAGAATATTTGCTGACGACTGCGTTATATACCGCGGAGTAAGTAACACTATGGGTCAAGAAGTCCTCCAACAGGATCTTAACTACATACAACACTGGTGTGACGATTCGCTCACGATCTTTAACCCTAGCAAATGGAAGCTCCTTTTCATTACCCGTCGACACGAGATTCATGCGTGTCAATACACGATCGCTAACGAGTCCGTAGAATCCGTATCGTTTTTCAAATACTTAGGCATCACATTATCTAATGATCTAACATGGAAGGAACATATTACTAGCATGATATCATCAGCCAACCAAACACTGGGATTTCTTAAACGTCGCCTTCGCCTCGCTCCACCTCATGTGAAATTGGTTGCTTACAAATCGCTCGTCCAACCTAAACTAGCATATCCATCCGCCCAATGGGACCCGCATCATGCTACTCATGAATGATATAGAAGCAGTTCAAAATCGTGCTACAAGGTTCATCCATTCTTACTCATATGACGTCAGTGTTTCAGCTCTGCAAACCAAATCTGCCTTATCGCCTATGTCAGTTCATCGTCGCATAGTCGCCCTACTACTGTACTACAAGTTCTATTACTCACCACTCAATCATGCACCTTGCATCATGCCAACCCCGTACATTTCTCACCGCACCAACCACAACCTTCAAGTCTTTCTTCCACGTGCCCGGACGGTTGCTTTATCACCTTCCTTCTTCCGACGTGCAATAAAGATTGGAATAGCCTTCCCCTATATATCGTTGATATCACATGTGCATCATTCGTTAAAAATTTAAAGAGCCTATTTTGTATATAAACACATGTTTTTAGCCGATTCCACCCCTTATGTAATACCCCCTCGTGGAGCCTTTAAGGAAATGAAATGAAATAACATACATGCCTTATCAGGAAGCTACAAGCAGTGTCCGACTATTACCAAACCGAGTGCATGCCAGCAACAAGGAGGCTTTTTTTGTTTTTCCTGGTGTAAAAGATTTTTCATCGGTGCATAATCAGGTTCAAAAGACGTTTTTTGCCACAATATAACACACACAAAAGAATGACACATAAAGACAACACGGGCAGCTCAGTCAATGCACTGGCGCTCAGCCAGTGCATTGACCGCTATCTATGTTCGTTTTCAGGACTCACGCGGCAGTTGCACAAGCAACTTCTCGGAAATTTTTAACTTCTATTTACAATATACGTTCATCAACAAGAACGGTAAACTTCATCCAGAAAGATGCTGTATGCATAGGCTTGCTTCTTGGTCGAATTCCCCCCCCCCCCCCCACAACGACCTTCTTCTACACTCTAAGAACAGTTTACACCGTTTTGCGTGCCCCTTCTGCCACACAACGATAATCGTCATCTGCCTTGATGCGTTTCCTTTCTTTAACGCTGCGAGCCCGGAACGTTCCCGGAAAGAAAGGCACGCGCGTTATCAGCATAGAACAGTTTACACCCTTTGGAGTGCCCCTTCTGATAACGCGCGTGCCGTTCGTTACTGGAAAGTTCCGGGCTCGCAGCGTTGAAGAAAGGAAACGCCTCAAGGCAGATGACGATTATCGTTGTGTGGCTGAAGGGGCATGCCAAATGGTGTAAACTGTTCTTATAGTGTAGCGAGTGAAGACAGATGCCTCGTGGAATGCGTGCAACAGACAAGCGCTGCGAAGGTGTACAGATTTGTGGACCACTTATTTTTTATCAATGTAACAATTTTGACACTAAGTTTTGTACTGAACTTATGACTGACGTGTTTCTTTCATGTATGAAGCAACTACAATTAGCTACGTAATTTGCACATGATACACAACTTAGATTTGCCGGCCAGTAATAGCTTTTATTTTCAGCAAAAATTTTCAGGCTCCGCGTTTGACGGTACAGACTAATAAAGATCCAGTAATGAGGAGGGAAGATAACCTATTGTCTTTAAGGGCTACGTACTGGATTTTAAGGGAAGTGAAGCGTAGCAGGGGGCGGCAGAAAGTTAGATGGGCGGATGAGATTAAGAAGTTTGCAGGGACAACATGGTCACAATTAGTACAAGACCGGGGTAGTTGGAGAAGTATGGGAGAGGCCTTTGCCCTACAGTTGGCGTAACCAGGCTGATGATGAAGAGCTTTTATTTAGCGACCATGTGTGCTGAAAGTATTTCCCCGTTCTAGGAAGATCCCCCAACCCTACAGTTTGGCACATCTTATGATAGAGAAGTGAGTGAGACAAATCATGTTTAAGAGCTGGCTTGTTGGGGTCTTGCCTTGTCATCATGCGCATCAGTATTTACTGATGCCAGTTTTCCAGATAATTTGCTATCTAGCATGGCTGAGTGTCCTTTAGTAGACTTAAATCACCCAAGAATCGGGCAAGAAAAAAAGAATTGAGAACAAAAAACATCGCCATGGCGAACCACGGTGTTCTTATTTGCAGCGAGTTTCATGTGGAATTAAAAGGTAGCAGACAAGGCTGGCATTAGAATTGTTTCTTCCTGCGGTAAGTGCTTATTCAAGTGAGTCTTCATTTGTTTTATGTGACGCGTGTGATAAGTAACACAGAAATACGTTTGCTTATTGCTTTCACGATGTTGAAAAATGAAATCCCCCTTGATGCGGTCGCTGCTCCATTTACGAAACCGGCCCATCTGTCAACGACCGCCTCAGACAAAGCTCCAATTTATTGAAGGGAAGTCCAGGCAGCCATCTAGCAAGTTCATTTCTTTGACCTGTTTGAATGCTTTGTTTAATCAGTGCAAAGCACTAAGGCATTATATAGTGACCAGCGTTGCCCGTGATCTATAGGAGGCTTACGGCATCGCTGTAACAGGTGGCAGGTGCGTAAGTGTGCCGTCGATATCACTCTTCACCAAGGAAATGGCGTTGCTTGCACATTGATGACGGCGCTCATTCGGCGATTTTGATTTTCAGCACCCTGCCTTCACTTCTTACCATGTAGCTTACCATCTCTCCTTCCGTCTTCACGAACTTGTTTACATTTGCTCTGCGTGTTATGAAAACTTGGTTGATACACAGCGCTTTGCCAGACTCAGTCTTCTATCCAATGCCTTGCGCTGTTACTAGTTTTTTATGCGTCATACAGTTTCATTTAAACATCCATTAGGCTGTTGTTATCACGTCGTCGTCATTCCAAATTCGCGCACCGACTCCTCTAGTACTTTCCTTATCACATCACTGTCATCATACAGTGGTAGAAATGCCATCGCCTTCATGCTGTCTAACCATCGTCTTCCTTTCTTAAACATCGTGCCAATGTTGCCAAGCCGTCGTCGTCCTCCCGCCTTTGTCTATTCATAAGACATTGTAATAATTTGTAATTTTTGTAATAATTCTGTCTTTCAGTCGGGATTATCCGACCATCCCCTTTACATCGCCCTCAATACGTAGTTGTAAGACAGTGTTTGTCAGGAATTAGTTGCTACTCCGTTATCATCATGCCGTCGTGGTCATTCCATTGTCACTTGGTCTCCGTCATCCGATATGATCGTCTCACTCCACCGTCATAATACAGCTGTGATACAGTTGTCGCCACGCCATAGTCATCATGCAAGTAGACGTTGTCACGCTGTCATCGTCAACCATCGTCATCATTTGATTATTGTGCACTGTTTGCCGTAATATCAGCTTCGTCGTTCTATCTTCATGCAGTGGTGTGTCATAGCAAAGTGCTCCACTTCGGAGGCAGGGCACGTTGTTTATAACGGAAACATAGAAATGGCAATGAGCAGTGAAACATACAATGGAAGGTGTCTGCAGGAGTAAAGGCAGTCGCTACATTGTTTAAATGCTAATTGCATTACCATAAATATTCATCGTGAGATTTCATGTACCTGAATTTTTCTTTTCGTTTAGAGGCAGACAGTACTTGCCTGGAGGCTGTTGAGGATCACGAAGGCGTGCCAGAGTGCCTGTACTCGTGCGAAGGGAGCCACGAATCCCAGTGTCCACGTGGCGCCCATTACCAGCGCCAGCTTAAGGTAGACCAGGAGCATCCAGCGGCTGCTGCTGCTGCAGGCGCTACGACGGAGCTGCCAAATTCAGTGCCATAAATAGAATAAATCGTTTATCTGGTGCTACGGCTAATCTTTTTTCAACACTTACTTTGTCAGTCTGGGTGATGGTGCCAGAGATGCGGACTATGGAGAGGCAGAAGAAAACCAGGTTTGTCACCACGACGGCCGCCATAGGCGCCGCGAAGAAGGCGAGCAGGGCCAGTCGATTTGAGATCCAGCAGACGCCGCGACCGTAACCTGGTGCCATCGGGTGTTTCGGCGCAAGCAACCATAGGTCCATGGAAGCCGACGGGATAACAACGAGCCCCGGCGCAGACCAGCAGTAGGCGCTGAACGCCCAGAAGGCTCGGGCCCCTCTCCTCTGGCTCGGCTCGGCGCTTGACGACACCGACCAGTACAGGTCCAGCGCGAGAGCGGTGGTCCAGAAGAAGCTGAGATCGGTGCGAAAGCACAAGGCAATATCAAGGGACTGTGGTATGAATGTGCGCTGTGACAAGAGTTATTCACGCTACTTTGCCGTACTATGCCGGCCTGGCATATTATGCGAGGCTTTTGTCCTTTTGTACTCGTTCCTTTCTGCATTAGCATTAGGAGTGTCAAAGTGAAAAAAAGTACGTGTGTGGGGGAAGCCGGTCACGTGGCAGAAATATATATATATATATATATATATATATATATATACTCACACTTACCGCAAGATCACTATGGGTCTTTTTTTTTCTTTGACCCTTTCTCCTTCCCCACGTGTAGGCTAGTGAATTCGCAACGATATCGGTTAACCTGCCTTAATTTCATGCTTGTATATCTCTTGCTCTTTTTGGTGTAGCCCAACAGACTCTCATGCGACCACATGCAGTGTAAGTTTCCTCTTGCTTCTTCGAGCCTGTTCCATGGGCCTATTGGAAGAGGTGGCCTGATTATACAAGTGCATACGACGCACACATAGAACCAATATTTAACGCTCAAAATCTATTACCAGTGAGTGAACTTGATCGTACGATGTTAACTAAATGCTATGAATTGGAATTGAAAAAATGCTAATTTCTTACTGATTTGTCCAGGCTAGGTCAGCTTGAGCATGCCCTACATTGGGAATGCGTGAACTTTGGAAGGTGCCCAGAACACGTACATTCTACGACCCTCAGATGTTAAAATATCAGATACCTGCGCTGCTTAACAATGCAGAGTTCCAAATATAGCACAATACCAGACCTATTTATCTTATTTGCTTTGCTCTGATGATCCTATTTTCCCAGTGTTTTCCTTTCACACACAATGTGTAATCTCATGCGGTATTCATGTACTGATGTGGACCGGTTTGCGTCTACAAGCGTTTTCTGCACAATGATTAGTTATGTATTTTCCAAGTATTCGTCACAGTGGTAACTGATTTAAGATTTTTCAGTTATTACACCTGGCTTGGGTGCAGGGTTTATTTCTGTTCACGTGCTGTATTTATCATGCGGGTTGTCTGCCAGTACTCGGGGGTGCAGAGTTGTCAAGCCTGATAGATGGCTTTTTGTCTGTACCAACCAAGTCTCTTTAATACTGGACAGACAGACAGGCAGACAAAAAATTATGGGGTTTTACGTGGCAAAACCACTTTAAGAGGCACGCCGTAGTGAAGGACTCCGCAAATTTCGACCACCTGGGGTTATTTAACGTGCACGATATCTCCAATGCTATTCACAGCGTGTTTACAGGAGGGATTCAGAGACCGGAATTGGGAAGAACTGGGGATAAAAGTTAATGCAGAATACCTTAGTAACTTGCGATTCGCTGAGGATATTGCCTTGCTTAGTAACTCATGGGACCAATTGCAATGCATGCTCACTGACCTGGAGAGGCAAAGCAGAAGAGTGGGTCTAAAAATTAATCTGCAGAAAACTAAAGTAATGCTTAACAGTCTCGGAAGAGAACAGCAATTTACAATAGGCAGCGAGGCACTGGAAGTCGTAAGGGAATACATCTACTTAGGGCAGGTAGTGACGGCGGATCCGGATCAAGAGACGGAAATAATCAGAAGAATAAGAATGGGCTGGGGTGCGTTTGGCAGGCATTCTCAGATCATGAACAGCAGTTTGCCATTATCCCTCAAGAGAAAAGTATATAATAGCTGTGTCTTACCAGTACTCACCTACGGGGCAGAAACCTGGAGGCTTACGAAAAGGGTTCTACTCAAATTGAGGACGACGCAACGAGCTATGGAAAGAAGAATGATAGGTGTAACGTTAAGGGATAAGAAAAGAGCAGATTGGGTGAGGGAACAAACGCGAGTTAATGACATCTTAGTTGAAATCAAGAAAAATAAATGGGCATGGGCAGGACATGTAATGAGGAGGGAAGAAACCGATGGTCATTAAGGGTTACGGACTGGATCCCAAGGGAAGGGAAGCGTAGCAGGGGGCGGCAGAAAGTTAGGTGGGTGGATGAGATTAAGAAGTTTGCAGGCATGGCATGGCCACAATTAGTACAAGACCGGGGTTCTTGGAGAAGTATGGGAGAGGCCTTTGCCCTGCAGTGGGCGTAACCAGGCTGATGATGATGATGATGATGATAAATCTAAGTACACGGGTGTTTTCGCATTTGGCCCTCATCGAAATGCGGTCGCCGTGGCTGGGATTCGATCCCGCGACCTCGTGTTCGGCAGCCCAACACCATAGCCACTGAGCAACCACGGCGGGTGGGTAGGCAGGCAGGCAGACAGACAGACAGACAGACAGACAGACAGACAGACAGACAGACAGACAGACAGACAGACAGACAGACAGACAGACAGACAGACAGACAGACAGACTTACAGACAGACAATGTGGCGGGGAGGGGCATTAAATCGGTGCACATCTCTTTGGTGCTTTACACCGTTCACTGTAGCGTCACTTTGATAATTTTTTTTTGTTTGCGAAGCGCTTTCGCGCTTTAAATGAACGGGGTCACTGCTGAGGGTGATTTCTAATCCAAAACGCTGACTTATGGGGCCGAGTAAAACATTACTTTAAACAAGAAAAAATGCTTTTTAGTTCGTGACACTGAACGAAGGAAGGAGGCGACCGGGCGGAGTGCACGATAACAAGAAATCTCAGCAAGAAACTTGCCTTTCTATTGTGCACTCTGTCCTGACACCCTGGTCCATTAACCATTTTACGGACTAAAAAAATATTTTTTCTTGCCTTGAGTAATATATGATCTTGTAGCTGCTGTGGCCAGCTAATAGCTGCTTCGAACCACAATGTAGCAAATGACGCGTCAGCATGCGATCCCGACATCCGGTGTTCACTGGTGCCAACGGCCAGATACGACCAAACAGCGCCAGGCAAGTGATGATGTGCGTCAATGATTTGTCAATGAAACGGAAAGATGAATTGCGATAGCTAGATGTCACTTGGCTGTAAAAGGGCCTAGAAATCAGTCGTGTAAACAGCGTAAGATAGGCAGGTAAAAAATAATTAACATGAGAGCGAGGTGTACTACGGCTGTAAAATTGTTTACTGATGCATGGCATATGATGGTTAGGTAGCAGTACTATCTAACGAGGGCCCTGGACGCGTGTGCTCGACAAAACTACTGTCGCAGTAGCGCCCTCTGGTGAAAGGATGGCGGATGAGCACATGACAGGTAAGGCATTATGAAATTTAAAACAGTATTGACATAAAAAACGGTTCTGGGCCTGCAAAGAATGCTGGCGGCAATGGGATATGTTCTCTCTAGCCTAGGGGATAGTGGTTTCTCCGTTCAGTTTCTTCTTTCCTACACTCCACAAGGACGTGGAGGATCATCAGCTTTTCGCCACATATACCATACTGCGCATGTCCATCGCCAATCAGTAATTGTGTGTGCGTTAAGTGTGCTGCATAGGCAGTCTACAGAAATAGGTATTGGTCTGTCGTGATTTTAGTTTAAATGACGAAACCCCTAACTGTGGCTTGAGTAGACGGAAGTTGTTGGAAACATCGACATCCCACAAGAGCTGCCAATAGCCTCTTAGTTTTTTAGGAACAAAGGGCTTTTAAGGCTATAGCGCGTACAGCTGTGGAAGAATTGAAAGCTCTTGTTGTGGATGTAGCGATTTTGTCTACTAGCACATTGTCCACAATGTCGCTTTGCCTTTGCAACCAGCATATTATTACATACTGGTGTGATTTGCGTGTCAAGCACAAGAGTTTTTAGAAATATGGAAGGGTCTAACCAGACGGAGTCAGTAATTATTATGGCTGTTTCTAAGTTTTTGTGGATATTTGTTTTTTCTCCGAATCTAATCCTGATAAATTCCGCAAGCTCATCAGTTCATATTGTACCGCCTAACTACAATAATGTGCATTATGCATTTTCTTCTGTTTTCCAGTTAGGGGCTCTCTTGTTTATGAGCTAAATATTTCGCTTAATATTCTTGTACTTTTAGTGTTGTTTAGTATTTGTACTGGAGTGGCAACATGTTTTACATTGTTTATTGAAAGAACTGTATCGTTTGTCTTTTTTCTTATATGTAGATTACCGACCCTCCTATTTTTTTTTTACAATGCTTTAATGCTTGTATAAGATGTGTATAAATTTTTCCACTGTATATTGCTAATGCATCTCTATTATGTTTTGTTATATGCCCTATGTACTCTGTTAATACTTCTGTAACGCCCAGCTTACTCAATGCATCATACGAGGCTTGTAAGCACATTTTGAATAAATAAATTAATTAATCAACTATATAATAAATAATTGATTGATTGATTGCTTAGTTACTAAATAAATAAATATGTTTCACCGCCGAGAGTACTGCTTATGCCTGAGCCGTAAACGTACTCGTTTAAGTGTGAAAAACGTCTATTTCAGAGAAGAACGACCCCAGTGCTGCAAAAGGCACACCGGCATGTGACCTAGACTCGTCAGGGTAATACTGCAGGCATGAGTACTTCGCCTGAAGTACTAGACAGCCCACTACCATTTGTACCTCAGGGGCATGCTTTGTGATCTTCATGAACGATATGTCACATTCAAGCAGGTGAAATTGCCACGGCGGTAACATGTTCGCTTGAGGTATTAGGCGATGTTCCAGGTGTAGGACACCCCCTTATCGACACAGCCTCCTTACACGAATGAAAAGGGGGCTCTCTCTGAGCGTGTGTTGCGAAATAGTGTGGAAGATGTATCGTTTACGTAGAATAGCACGGATGCTCAAAGTTCTAACTTTCAAGAAGTGGGCATAACTATGTTGTGCCCTTTGATGATTATGGTTATCAGGGTGATGATAATATATGGGTTTCATGGAGCAAGGGCCAGTGTTGGCTAAAGAGCGCCAATCATTAGATAAAATAGTCTATGATGTGTTCAATCATAAATGGTAAATGTAAAGATGTAGCGTGAATCTATAGGGACCTTAAGACTGTCGCTGTGAGTGACATATATACGTGTTAAAATAATGACAATTCTTGATGAGGTGTTCTATCGCCATTGAAGGTATGGTGTGAATTGATGATATACTGAAACAGGTCAATGTCAGTGGCACTACTCCCTAGTCAAAGCCCTGAATTACAGCAGCCTAAAGGCACATGCTATACAAAAAAGTTACTATCACAGCAGAAGCCTTGGCTGGTATGATGGGCGACGGATATGGTGAGCTGTGTAGAACAGGTTCATTTAGGAAATTTGAAATAGCTTTGGCTCTGAAACTGCTTGCGCGCCAAAAAACATTGGTGCATGGAGACGGGTATACTGTTGGTAAGCCGCAGGAAAGTGATTTTTACAGCCAAGATGTTTACCTATAGCTCCTTTACGCATCCCCCGCATGCGTTCCCAGGGTAGGTACAGTGGCCGGCTTACGTCCGTGTGGGCGACATGAATGCGTGGGCCGATAAATGAGATAGCGGAATGCCGGGTCGTCCTGCGGCGGCGTTGAAGCAGGCTGCAAGCTCTAGGCCAACTTCCAAAAATAAGGTCAATATCTTGGGTACAAATAGATCTGCATAAATTCAGCGTTGTAAAAAAAAATCTCTCTCTCTCTCTATGTATATTATATATATATATATATATATATATATATTCTAAAGGTGTTTATGTGGCAGAGCTCGGGAGCAGCGCAACGTCGACGGGCAGGGCAGTCACAGCTTCCAAGCACGAGAGCCGTTGCTGAGCAGGAGCGCTCGACCCACTAGCGTTTAGAGCCAGTAGCGCTGAACTCACTAGCGTCTCTTCTACAATCTCTTCACTACAACCACCCCCCGGGAGCGAGAAGGAAGCCGTCCGGCGACCTAAGAGCTCGTCACTATGAGCGGGTCGTAGTAAGGCTTTAAACGGTCGACATGGACAATGTCTCGTCCACGGCGGCGCATGTCGTCAGATGGCTCAACTGGTGCGATGACATAGTTTACAGGAGATGCGCGTTCGAGAACACGAGAAGGGCCTTCATACTTAGGCACCAGTTTTGATGAGAGGCCAGGGGCAGTGAAAGGGACTGAGAGCCACACGAGCGCTCCCGGATCGAAGGTGACCGTGGCAGTGGCGTCACCGCGAGTGCTCCTCCGGCGCTCTTGATCATCGGAAGTAAAGGCCCGTGCGAGGTCGCGGCACTCTTCTGCATGTCGGACCGTGTCAGAAATAGGGACGTACTCGGATGCATCCGGCCGGTGCGGAAGAATGGTGTCGATGGTGTGCGAAGGGTGTCGACCATACAGCAAGAAATAGGGGGGAAATCCAGTGGTGCTCTGCGTAGCGGTATTATACGCGTAGGTGACGAATGGCAGAATGGTGTCCCAGTTCGTGTGGTCGGAGGCAACGTACATTGAAAGCATGTCGCCGAGCGTACGGTTGAAGCGTTCTGTGAGGCCATTCGTTTGAGGGTGGTACGCCGTAGTCGTACGATGAACAACGTGGCACTCTTTGAGAATCGCTTCAACTACCTCCGACAGGAAGACGCGTCCGCGATCGCTGAGCAATTCTTGGGGTGGACCATGCCGCAGGATGAAACGGCGAAGCAGGAATGATGCAACATCGCGCGCTGTAGCTGCTGGGAGAGCGGCGGTTTCAGCGTATCGGGTAAGGTGATCTACTGCCACAATGGCCCAGCGGTTACCAGCCGACGTCAGGGGAAGTGGTCCATACAAATCGATGCCAACGCGCCCGAACGGTTGGGTAGGGCAGGGTAGAGGCTGCAGGCCAGCTGGCGAGAGGTGGGGTGGAGATTTTCGGCGCTGGCAGTCGGGGCATGAACGAACAAACTTTTGAATGTAGTTGTACATTCCTCGCCAGTAGTAGCGTCGTCGGAGGCGCTGGTAGGTTTTGAAAAGTCCCGAATGCGCACACTGTGGATCAGAGTGGAACGATGCGCAGATTTCAGAACGCAGGGTTCGAGGTACAACTAATAACCACTGGCGGCCGTCAGAGGTGTAATTGCGTCGATGAAGCAGGTCGTCGCGAATGGCGAAATGGCGAGCTTGACGGCGCAGTGCACGAGTGGTTGGCTGCGATGACGGATCAGCAAGGCAGTCTATGATGGAGGCAATCCAGGAGTCCTTGCCCTGCTCATAAGCGATGGTCCCAATGTCGACGGAAGAGACGTCAAGCTGGGAGATTGCGCAGCAGGCATTGTCGTCTGGCAAGGGAGAACGTGAGAGGGCGTCAGCATCAGCATGCTGGCGTCCGTTGCGGTACAGTACGCGGATATCGTAATCCTGTAAGCGAAGCGCCCAGCGGGCGAGACGGCCTGAGGGATCCTTCAATGACGACAGCCAGCATAGTGCATGGTGGTCCGTGACGACATCAAATTGGCGACCATACAAATAGGGCCGGAACTTGGTAAGCGCCCAGATGATCGCCAGACATTCTTTTTCCGTGACGGTGTAATTGGTCTCGGCTTTAGTAAGCATACGGCTGGCATATGCCACAACATATTCAGGAAACCCTTCTTTGCGCTGTGCTAAGACAGCGCCGAGGCCAACACCGCTGGCATCTGTGTGTACCTGAATAGGTGCCGTTGGATCGTAGTGGCGCAAAATGGGAGGAGACGTCAGCAAACGACGGAGCTTAGTGAACGCCTCGTCGCACTCGGACGACCACGAATGGAGAGGTCCGTTGCTGCCAAGGAGCTTCGTCAGGGGTGATATGACGGCGGCGAAATTGCGAATGAAGCGCCTGAAGTAGGAACACAAACCTACAAAACTGCGCAGTTCTTTGACGGACGTCGGTTTAGAAAATTCAGCTACGGCACGAAGTTTGGCTGGATCGGGGAGGATTCCATCCTTTGAGACGACATAACCTAGTATCATGAGCTGCCGCGCTGCAAATCGGCACTTCTTTAGGTTCAGTTGAAGGCCAGCGTTCGCTAAGCAAGTCAAAACATGCCGTAGGCGTTGAAGGTGCGTGGTGAAGTCAGAGGCAAAAACAACAACGTCGTCGAGATAACATAAGCACGTGTGCCACTTCAAACCGCGGAGGACTGTGTCCATCATGCGTTCAAAAGTTGCTGGCGCATTACAAAGTCCAAACGGCATGACGTTAAATTCGTATAAGCCGTCGGGTGTGACAAAGGCTGTCTTCGGCCTATCGACGTCAGCCATGGGTACTTGCCAATAGCCGGAGCGTAAATCTAGAGATGAAAAGAATTCTGCTCCTTGTAGGCTATCGATGGCGTCATCTATTCGCGGCAGCGGGTATACATCTATGCGAGTGATCTTGTTCAGGCGGCGATAGTCTACACAGAACCGTACCGAGCCGTCTTTTTTCGTAACAAGGACGACAGGGGATGCCCATGGACTGTTCGAGGGTCGGATCACTTCGCGGCGAAGCATATCGTCCACTTGCTCATTAATCACACGACGTTCCGTGGCCGAGACGCGATATGGTCGTTGCCGCAATGGCGGTTGGGAGCCAGTGTCAATATGGTGCGTGACAGCAGACGCCCGGCCCAAGGAAGGTTGCTCGACATCAAAAGAAGAACGAAATTCTTCTAAGATGCGCAGAAGCTGCGAACGCTGAGGTGGGGTGAGGCCATCGGCAATAGATGAATCGAACACACCTGTGGGCAAAGGGTCGGACGTCGCGAGAGAACCGAGCGTGTTGTAACAGGCGCAGGACGTATCTTCGGGAACATCCGTAATTTGTATGGCGTCGATCACTTCCACGTGGCCAAGACATTCGCCTTGAAGCAGCATCACAGGGTATAAGAAGGGGTTATAGACAAAAATAGCTGTGGAGCCCTGTTTGACGTTCACAGTCGCAAAAGGCAGCAGCAGACGTTTTCGAACGTAAAAGCGGCCTGATGGAGAAAGTAGTGCGATGGCGTCAGAGAGGCTGCTGCAATGCATTGATACAATCACTGACGAGTTGGGAGGAACGGTGGTGTCGTGTCTGACGAGTAGTTTGTTTGCAAAAGCAGCATTATCGGCAAGCGTCATATCTGAGATCGGCGACAGTTCTAGTTCGGCCCGTGCGCAATGAATGACGGCATCGTGGCGGGCGAGAAAGTCCCACCCCAGGATAACTTCGTGGGAGCACGAGGAAATCACAATAAATTCGACGGCGTATACAACGTCCTCGATGAGAACACGAGCGGTGCACGCCGCAATCGGGTGAATACGCTGTGCGCCTGCTGTGCGGAGGGAGAATCCAGCAATGGGCGTCGTAACCTTTCGAAGGAAGCGACAAAGCTTTGCGTCCATAACTGATACAGCGGCTCCGGTATCCACGAGGGCATATGTGCGCACACCGTCAACTAACACGTCTATCACATTGGTCGGGCTACGTTGAGGACTTCCGCGTTTCGACGGCGTCGCAGCCCTTGCCTCATGGACTGCGACAATCAGTTTTCCTCATCCCGAGCTTCGGGACGAGGCCGCATCGGTGATGGGGAGCGTCGGCGTGGAGAAGTTGAGCGGCGGATGTTGGCGGACCGGCGGAATGGTGGTGACGCAGCCCGAGGTTCGTCGTCGTAATAAGGGCGCGGAGAACCCGCCATAGAACTTGGCCCATAAGGTGTAGTGCTAGGTGACTGCACGCGACTACAGTAGCGTGCGACGTGGCCTGCATAGCCGCACGCAAAACATATTGGTCGATTGTCCGCTGTACGCCACCGAGTCGTTGCGGCAGGTCCCATCGATGTGGAAGGACGCGTTGGACGTGGCGCCTGGTGAAGTGATTGCATAGCAGGCTGTTGTCGGGGCATAGCGAGGACTTCGGCGTACGTGAGAGGTCCCCGTTGAGGGAGTTGTTGAGGCTGGGTGACGACTTCGGCGTAGCTGAGTGGCACAGCCGTCGGGATCTGTTGGGGCCTGGCCATGACTTCGGCGTAGCTGTGAGGCGCAGCCGCAGGAACACGCTGGTGGTGCTCAGGCAAAACCTCGTGCAGTTCTTGCGCTATGACGCGGCGAAGCGGAGGCGCAAAACTTGGCGTAGGCGCGTGTACCGACTGCGGCTGTGCAAAATCCATCAACGAGAGTTGCCGGGCAACTTCCTCGCGGACGAACGCCTTCATTTCTGCGAGCAACGCTGCCTGGGTGGACATGGCAGCCAAACCAGCGAGGTGTTCGTCACGCGGTAGAGATCGACGGGTCAGTGACCGCTGCCTGCGGAGTTCTTCATAGCTCTGGCACAGTGTGACAATTTCAGCCACAGAGCGCGGACTTTTGGCCAGCAACATGTTAAAGGCGTCGTCTTCTATGCCCTTCAGTATGTTTCGGATTCGATCAGACTCCGCCATGGTCGAATCGACTTTCCTGCATAGATCCAGGACATCTTCGATATAACTGGTGAATGTTTCGCCTGGCTGTTGAGCTCGTTCTCGCAAACGTTGCTCGGCACGCAGCTTGCGAACAGCAGGGCGACCAAATACATCGGCGAGGGAAGTCTTAAATTCCGACCATGTCTGGAACTCTGCTTGATGGTTGTTATACCACAGGCTGGCCACTCCAGCGAGGTAGAACAGAACATGGCTCAATTTGGCTGCTTCATCCCACTTGTTATGGTCGCCTACCCTGTCGTACGCCGTGAGCCATTCGTCCACGTCAGTGTCGTCCGCTCCAGTGTAGATAGGAGGGTCGCGATGACGAGGCACCCCGGAACACGCAGTGGGTGCAGGAGGAGGCGTTTGCTGGGAGGCGTCTTGGGGCATGGTAGATGGTAGGGTACGGGACCGGAGTTCCAGGATGACCGTCTGAGGTTACTCGGCACACTCCACCAATTCTAAAGGTGTTTATGTGGCAGAGCTCGGGAGCAGCGCAACGTCGACGGGCAGGGCAGTCACAGCTTCCAAGCACGAGAGCCGTTGCTGAGCAGGAGCGCTCGACCCACTAGCGTTTAGAGCCAGTAGCGCTGAACTCACTAGCGTCTCTTCTACAATCTCTTCGCTACAATATATATATATATATATATATATATATATATATATATATATGTTCGAAAGAAGGGAACGTGAGAGGAACGTTATGGCATATGTTTTTACTGACGTTTCGGCCGGAGGACCGGCCTTCGTTGGAGTGCACTCCGACGAAGGCCGGTCCTCTGGCTGAGACAGTGACGGTCGCCGGTGCACATTGCCCGCGCTTATGAGGTATAATATCAGGCGCGTCGGACGTTCCGTCGCGGTGGTTGCAGCGCCTACATCGGAGGTGCGGTAACCGCGGCGGTGCTTGTGTCGGCGTAGTGTGGTGCTGTATTAAAACATGTATGCTTTGATAAGGTATTCAGCCATTGTACGCAGCTCATGTACACAGTCAACCGCTTCCCTGGTAATCCGTCCTCATATCAATGTTGCGGCCCACGATTTTTTGGTGAAAAATTGAAAATTACCTTCAATTTTTTTGCCAATCTTCTGCTTCCAGGCACTCCAACAATTATATACTTGTAAAGCGAAACTGTTAAGGGCTAGTTCCCCCAGAATCGTTCCCGCGTGTAGACAAAAAACTATTGTCGTCCGGATTGGTTACAACATCATCGTCTTCTTCCACAGCTGGCTGTTTGGCGCCCCTCGGCGCTACTAATTAAGAAACACAAAGACAGAACCAATTTTACCATTATACATATGCCATGCCTCTACCATAAGACGCGTATTTTCATTCTTGTGCCTGTACAATATCGCGTATTCATCTAACTGTGGCCTTAACTGCTATCTCTCGCACAGACCGGCACATGTTCCTGACAAACACGTGGTGATACCATTCCAGAGCTTGCGCAGATGAGTTTTGTGTCTTCTTTCTTTCTTTCGCCTCAGTGCTCCCTTCAGCTGATATCCGGCGTTCGTGTTGTGCACTTCTCTTGTCTGCACGCCTCACCTTTTTGCATAATGAATCCTTACCAACTAGCTAAGCTTTCTGTCGTTCTAAGCCACCTTTCTGCTTTGCCGCCGTACGTCAAAGAGCATGCATTGCAATTGGTCCCCTGAGTTACTAAGCAAGGCAATATCATCAGCGAATCGCAAGTTACTAAGGTATTCTACATTAACTCTTATCCCCAATTGTTCCCAGTCCAGGTTTCTGAATACCTCTTGTAAACACGCTGTGAATAGCATTGGAGAGATCATATCTCCATGACTGACGCCATACTTATTGGGATTTTGTTGCTTTCTCTATCGAGGATTGGAATGAGAGAAAGCTGAGCTAGTTGGTAAGGATTGATTATGCAAGAAAGGCGAGGCGTGCAGACAGGACACAAGTAGACAACACGAGCGCCTACTATGAGCTGAAGAGAGCACTGAGGCGAAAAAAAGAAAGAAGACAAAACTCATCTGCGCAAGATCATGAATGGTATCTCCACGTGTCAATCGGGTACATGTGCCGGTCTAGGTGAGAGATAACTGTTAAAGCACTTAATCTCTTCCTTATGCAAAGTAATTGAAGGCTGACTCAAGCATGCACTTCCACCATTATAGATATGCCATGCCTCTACCATAAGACGCGTATCTTCATTTTTGTGCCTGTACAATATCGCGCATTCACGTAATTCTGGCGTACACTTAGAATCCTGGCAATGAAGGGAAAGATTAGAAGGCGATCCAGCGGTTAACGACCTTTTAAGCACCATTAGCCTCTGATTGATACACCGCCTAGTTTGCCCTACGTAGAACTGGCCACAGCTAAATGGAGCTTTATAAACCACACCCATACGACAGTCAGTAAAACTGTTGTTATTGTGCTTCACTGGACAAATACTTGTTCATTTTCTGCCTTTTGCCTGCTCCTTTTTCCTCCGCACGGGAGGGCATATCTTACCTAGCTTATTGGGAGCAGTGAAAGCAACATTAACCTCATATCTACTTGCAACTTTTAAAAGCCTGTGTGATACTGAATGAATGCACGGAATAGCCACTACTCTTTTTTTGCTATAACTGCTTTCTCTAATCACGCCTGTCCCCCTCAAAACTGTCTTCTTTAGGCGTTCAGCCACAGTGGCCACTGTTACGCTAGGAAAACCTGCTTCTAATAGGCACCGGACCTGTGCATTAAAACTGGCGCTCATGTTGTGCATGCAGGATCTGGTGAGGGAAGACTTAAGGTGCGACACGGCAATTGTGCAGCGGTGGCATAGAGGTAGCGCATCCGCCTCGCGTGCAAGAGGACCGTGGTTCGAATTATATATATATATATATATATATATATATATATATATATATATATATATATATATATGAGAGAACAGACAGTAACCCTCAAGAGCCGTCGAAGGGTCAGATGTAGACAACCTACCGTCTTGTCTACGATGATCGCTACATCGCCACAAGAGGTCTTTTTGGAAGATAACCTATTGCAGAAGAAAGTCTGCCAGTAGAATTCAGATGCTCCTCTGTACATTAAGCAACTTCAATTTATGTTTATGTAGTAGCTCTTGAACATCGACATTGTGGCACAGACGTCTCAAATTCTAATATAATATTTGTTTACCCATGGTGATAAGTTTTTACCTGTGTGTTTAAGAGCGAGAAACTACGTTAGGCCACTGGTTTCTTTCCAGGCCCCGTGATGCGAGGTTCGTCCTAGTGCCGATCGTTCGGCGCCGATGTAGGTGACGTAACCATCGCCTCTGCCGACGCACTGAATGCACGCTTGCGTGGCACGCTCGCGGGCGTTTCGGGTCTCTTTTGCCGAGCAGAGGGTCTAGCGCTCGTAGGCACACAGATCTGCTTTCTCTTGCTAAGTAGCGGAGCAGAGAGAGAGCGAATAAACATTTTTATTTGGTGAATGAAGCTTTGGAGAGGCGTCCTCATTCTAGAATGCCTTGAGCTCGCTAGCTGCTTCCGTTGGGGAGGCAGATGGCGCTACCGCCGGTACAATGTGCGTGTTGCGGACGGTCACCGAGAGCCTTTGTGCCACTGCCCCTGCCATGACACTTCGGCGTGCGACTATTCCTGTACAAATGACAGTCGCTCGCTCGCATATTCATACTCTTTCAGGGTCATGAGCTCGTTTTTTCTTGATAGACAGCACCTAGAATATGCTGGGTGCCGTTTCAATACACCCAGTAAGGTGTGCCATCGCAATTGTGAGCGGGATATTCGTGCTAAGTGCATTTTCCACACATGAGGCGGCCTCAGCAGCGCTCGGAACCGAGGCCGAATCGATGGCATTTGAAGCAGCAACGCAGGTTAGGTATGCAAAGTTTTAACACTGATTTTCATAGTCTGTTCATTTATTGGTTAGTATGGTGACACAGAAAATTCAAAATGGTGCTTAGTGGCGATTTCCTTGTCACGTTGTGAGATGTTAATTCGTTGGACCTTGGTAACGTGTTGTTCCTTCTAGCCCTCAAGGAGCTGCATTGGAGTCAAATATGGAAGGTCACGTTCGAACTTTACCCTTCGTGTGCTGTAGAGAGAATGGAGCAAGCATACTGTGATTGGGGTGTTTTCAGGCTTTTCAAGTTCGGCCAACCTCTGGAACTGATATGTGTCACGGACTTCCAGCAAAGCATTACTGCTGGCCCTTTTCGCAATCTCGTAGCTGGGACCCAGTTTTTCAGTGAGATACTTCGCAATTGAAAAAGGTAAATGATTTTAAAGTCTTTTCGGGATTTATACATTGCAGAACGTGCTACTTTGGACAAGACTCTTTGTGTTGTAGGAAAAAAAGAAGAATCATCGGGGCGCCCTTTTTGCCAAAGAGTGGGATCAGGAAGTCGAGGGAAGCAGCTTAAAGCTATAAAGAATTTACTTTATTTCGGCAGGTGCGGCAGCCGCCCCCCACCGAGCTCAACAAGGGAATGCCGCGAGACCCGAAGGAATCGCAGACGCAAGTCATACGTAGACACGATAACATAATATTATACCCAAGGTTGGATCAACCTAACCAGAATAACCCTTTATGCATAAAAAGTGGAAGTAAAAGGAAGAGAAGACAGACAAGATGAAATTTAGAGAGAACGGCGAAGATTTCATACCAGAACAGGAAAAGGAATCTACCGATCTTCCCCAGGTTGGTCAGTCCGGGACTGCCGTCCACGTGAAGCGGACGGCAAAGAGGTGTGTTGCTTGCACCGAGAGGCGATGAATGTTAAAATACTCAACATCAGTTCAAACCCGCCGAACGCATTTGGCCCGGACACGGCTAAGACACCCACGACAAGTCCCGGGAGCTTCCGACCCCATGTGCTCGGGTATGCGGTATCGCAACGCACCATACGTCGGCTGTTGCAGACGCCCCTGCCGAGAAATATGCTCTTTTGAATGTAGTAGTAACGAATTATTTGATTCTACATAGCGGCTATGTATCGGGCTTCTTCTGAATGCACTGGCCGCTAATCGTATAGCCAAATAGCGAACCGGATATAGAATGTTCATGGTACTGGGTGTAATTTATAAACTACAGCGTCGTATGCTAATCATGATCTTATAACGCTCTTGTTCAGGTTAGTGAGGCGCTTCCTCTGACTGCCCCATGTTGTATTTGAGAGAAGCTTTAATAGGTTCATTGTCTTCAGGCATTTAGCCTTCTAGTATTTAATGTGAGGAATGTAAATATGGTCCTGTGTCTAAAATGATGCCAAGAAATGTGTGTTCGTCTCCATTAACAGATTAACAGTCTACTACCAGAAAGCTCAATATTAGGTTCTGCAGTTGTGTCTTACTTGTGAAAAGTATTGATGTATTTTTCTGTGGGGTTAAAGAAAATGTTTTAATTATCCTATTTAACCACGCTATTTAGGTCAAGCTGGATATTTAGTTCACAAATAGCAAGCTTCCGTGATTTAAAACCAATCTACGCGCCATCTACTTACACAAGGAGAACATAGCACATGGACTGTCGCTTCGCAGAGAATTAATTTTTGCCATGAAGATTGTATAGCCGAGATCGCCGCCTTGCAGAACACCACTCTCTTTGGCGAAAGACCTGGACAAGGCCTGGCCAACCCTTACACGGTAGTTACGATTTGATAGGTAGCTTTCGATTTGATTTCGTATGCTGCCATGGACACCCATGGCTGAAAGGTCTCCGGGAATGCTAAAGCGCCATGTCATGTCATGGTTTTGCCAAATCAATAAATACTGAAAGGAAGAACTGCTTGTGTATAAAGGAATCCATATTTTATGCCCCAATGCGAACAAGGTGGTATGTCTTCGGCCTCCCTTCTCTAAAAGCAGATTGGAGAAGATCTATTACTTTGTTGTCTTCTAAAAGATGGAATAGGCGCTGGTTCACCGTTTTGTCATAGAGCTTGAACAGAGAACTTGTCAGATCTATTGGTCATTAACTGCTAGCAAAAGCCGGTTCCTTGCTAAAATTATAACTGCCTTTTTCCAGGAAGACGGCATGTAGCCAGCCACCCCCGTGGAGTTAAGGAGACAGCAGTATTTTCCGGTTATTGGATGATGGTACTTGATTATTTCATACATTGTGTCGCCACCCGGTGCGTACTTGTTCCTACAACTCGTTGATATCTGGTGTTCAGCTGGATTAAGTGGATAATTGTATGCCGATTTCTTGGACATTTACGTTCAAGGGAATGGCACTTTACGTTTCTTTTAACTGCAACTAAGTGCGTGTGTATTGCGATGCAGTCGAGCTATATTCGAAGCTTTCATCATGAAAATATCCTCGATTCTATAGGCTATCACCTTGGATTCTTAGTAAATGTAGGTCGCTTCCCTCCCGATGTTTTATTTTATTCATCATATTTCATACTTTCGCCTCCTCCATGTAAGAATTCATGTCAGTGATGCACATCTCCCAACTCTTTGCACGTCGACGTGTTCTTATGCCTTATGACTTAACTTTTTTGAAATTAATAATGTTTTGTGCGGTTGCAATATTGAGGAGCAATCCCCAAGCTTTGTTTTATTTTTGCGCGCTTTGAGACTTTCGTCATTCCACCATGGGATTGGGCGCTTATTAGCCAGTCCATTAGTTTGTTTAATACACTTCGCGGCATCGTCAATAATAAAACTTGTAAGTTATGCCTTAACATCGGTTACATTAAAAAGCACGATATCTCCGTCTAAAGATGTGAGCTCTCCGAACAGTTCCCATTTGGCCGAGACGACGTTCCGTTGAGGAAAACGTGGCAAGCATGAATCTTGTTTTGTTTAGCCAAATTGAGAAGTGGCCGCTCCTAAACCGGATCCTAAGCACGGACCACTCCAGGTATTGCATTAGGGTACTCGATCTTATGTTTAGATCTAGCCCTTTGTTGCATGGTGTCCACTGTAGTGCACAAATTTCTGCGATTTTTAGAGCAAGTTCAGTGTACGCCAGGTGCTCCTGTGCATGCTGGTCACTACAGCGGACAAAAAACGTGCGTTTTCGATGCGCTAGATGGCGCCACCATACTGCGGCTGCCTCGAAATTTTGCTACGAAAATGGCTGCCCCCTGCTCGAGCGGGTAAGTGACGTTTATCTTCACTTTTTGGCTTACCATTCGCACATTTCCCTAATTTGCGATGTATAATTATGCGGAAACAAGAAAAGAGATACTGTTAGGTACGCGCCATTGATATTACGACTGAGTAAACCATAGGTCAGTTTTCCGAACAACTTCTTTCAAATGTCCACTGTGGTGGACACCATGCATGGCGGGAAAACGACATGCCAATGTGAGGCTTTTCGTAAGGGTTTACTGCTGCTGCTCAGATTTGAGTGCATTATTTATTATGTTCTATATAGTTTTTAACGCAGCTTTACTTTGTTCTCATTAGGAGGATTCCGGCTTCAAAGAAGAAATTAACCGATGCGGAAATCGATAAACTATTGGATGTCCCGTTGCCACGGGACCAGGTGAATGCGCTACTTGGAGAAGACTTGCCATCTGGTAGTGACGATGATCGCCTTGACAGTGAAGATGATAGCCAGAACGAAGTAGAAGTGGACAGATGGAGTGATATAACCGATAGCAGTGCGAGTGAGGAGGAAGACGTTGACAGCGATGCTGAAGGCGAGGGCGCACCAAAACAGCGTCGCATTCAGAAGGAAAAGCCGAAGGTATGGCGTTGGGATCAGAGAGATATTCCTCATTGCACCAAAGTGCACAACGAGCTGAAGCCTAAGGCTGCAGCTGCTGAAGGCAAAACTGCGCTGAAAACGTTCAAGCTCATGTATGGTGAGGATCTCATTGAGCTGCTAACATTTGAATCTAACAGGCACAGAATATCTAATCGTCCAAAAATGAAGGTGATAACAAAGAATGAAATGGAGGTTTTTTTGGGCATATGCATGTACATGTCAATAGTCGACATCTCCTTTAGGCGTTAGTACTGGTCCTCAAACACTAGGCAGGACATGGTTGCTGACGCAATGACGGTGAACAGATGGGAGGAAATATTATCAGTTCTTCACATCAACGATGCTGCTTTAGAAAAGAAGAGTTCTGAGGAAGGCTTCGATCGCCTCCAGAAAGTTCGTCCAATGATCGACCTACTGAATGCTTCATTCAAGAATTTGGCTGAACCAGAGTCTTGCCAGGCAATAGATGAGCAGATCATCCCCTTCAAAGGAAGGCCCTCGCTAAAGGTGTACATGGCAAACAAGCCAAAAAAATGGGGATACAAAGTCTGGGTAAGGGCCGGTCAGTCCGGGTATGTTCACGAAATAGAGTTTCACGGAGACAACCTGAAGTCCGACCAGCCTGACGCACCCCAGACTATTGGCCCGTCAGGACGCGTAGTGCTGCGCCTTGCCAGAGCTGTACCTCCAAGTACGTTCCTTATTTTTTGACAATTTCTTTGCGTCCCCAGAGCTCCTGGCACACCTAAAGGATAAGGGACTGCATGCGACATGCACCCTGCGCAGAAACAGGGCAGCTAAATGCCCGTTGATGCCTGAAAAAGAGCTGAGAAAACAAGGCAGGGGCTCGTTCGACTACAAAGTCGATAGAGAGCATGGCATCATTGTTTGTGAGTGGTACGATAACAGGCTTGTAATGGAGGCCTCAAATGTGCATGGTGTCAACCCACTTGTAAAAGTGAGGCGGTTTGACCGAAAACAAAAAAAAACACGTTGAGGTCGAAAGCCCTGCACTAATCGCAAGGTACAATGAAAATATGGGCGGCGTCGACAAGTGTGACATGCTGCTTTCTATGTACCGGACCCACCTCAAGACAAAAAAAAATGGTACAAAAGAGTAATTTTTCACCTGACCGATTTGGCTGTCGTAAACGCATGGCTGCTATACCGCTGTGTTGCAGCAGAGTGTAAGATGCAGCTAAGCCACTTCAAGTTATCGGTGGCGATAGCACTGATCAAGGCAGAATCAAGGACCACTGTTGATGAAACTGATTTTTCTAATGCACTAGCATGCTCAGCCGCAGCGAAACGAAGGCCGCCTGCGAAAGCAAGCTCGGTGTCCGCAGACGTGCAGTACGACAGCGTAAGCCACTTCCCCCGCCAGCAAACGTGTGCAGCACAAAGGTGCAAAATGAATGGCTGCAAGCGGAAGACAACATACCTCTGCGGGAAGTGCAAAGTGTTCTTGTGCATTGACGGCAAAAGTGACTGTTTTTTTATTTCATAATGAAGAGTAAAGTGCCCTTTTGTTATTGGAAGAACTTTGCCTGGTGGAAAAGGCAAACATAAACATTTTTACTTTCCCCTACCGGAGCTGGTATTCATGTTGTCCACTGTAGTGGACATTCTGTATCTTCCAAAATAAACATTTTAAAGAGATGAAAAAATTTTTCCCGTTTTTTCTGATGCAGAAAGACACGAAACAAGAAAAAAATCACAGTTCGCGCACGTAATTATTCCGCATGCAACAAAGGGCTAGGGACGAATACGTGGTATTTTACGCTCTGGTGTGCTGGCTCTTATTAAGTACACATTCAACTGAGGAAAAGAACTTTTCGATTGTGCGGCCCCTGTCATCGAATGGAGAGTCTCCCCACAGAGTGCTGTGTGCATTTGCATCTCCAGGAAATGTGTATTGCGGCCGAAGAAGTTCATCGGTGAAGCACTGAAATTGTGTTCTGAAAAACTAAAAGCGACTCGGATGTAGATAGAAGTCAATGTTACTAGCCAATCAAATATCACTGCTGAGAGAGGAACATCCTCAGGAGAAGTTAGGAGTTTTAATTGCGGGCAGCCGACACTTTTCTCGACTATTATGGGAACATCACCCGACGAGACGAGAACGTCGTCGCGATCCTTGCGGAAAGTGGTATATTCCTTTAGAAAGCTCATCTCTGCTAGTTTTAGGTGTGTTATTTGGACACGTGCACACAAACTTTTGAACTGAATTTATGCAGGAGTTCTATAGCATCGTAAAGGTTGTGAAGCACTCCCATGTTCCATAACGTTCCATTACGGGGACCTTTCCGGGCCCTGTAATGCGTTTCTTTTTTTGCCGCCATCTTGAGACTTGCGTTTTTGCTTCGGCGCTAGCTGCGCCACCTGGTTAAAAGTTGAGTCCATAGCTTCTGCCAAGGCGCTGGACGAGCGCCTTGGGAGCTGTTTACTTTCCGGGAAGGTCTCGCCTAGCGAGGCGGTACCACCAGCTGGTGGGCCGGTCGCTAGTTGGAAGGCGGAGCAGTGCCAGCTGCAGCCGCGGAGGAGGCAGATGGCGGTGCCACCAACTCACTGCGCGTGGGCCCGACATCCGCCAGAAGCCATCGTGGCGCCGCCATCCACGCTCCACTTCAGCAAAACTATTCGATGGCAAGTAGAATAGCTTTGCCTTTCGTGCCTTTGCCTACCTGCCTTTCTTCATTCTTGAAGTCTTGAAAAATTATAGACCGATCAGCTTACTGTCCGTTGCCTACAAAGTATTTACTAAGGTAATTGCAAATAGAATCAGGAACACCTTAGATTTCTGTCAACCAAAGGACCAGGCAGGATTCCGTAAAGGCTACTCAACAATAGACCATATTCACACTGTCAATTAAGTGATAGAGAAATGCGCAGAATATAACCAAGCCTTATATATAGCTTTCATTGATTACGAGAAAGCGTTTGATTCAGTGGAAACCTCAGCAGTCATGGAGGCATTACGGAATCAGGGTGTAGATGAGCCATATGTAAAAATACTGGAAGATATCTATAGCGGCTTACCGCCACCGTAGTCCTCCATAAAGCAAGCAACAAAATCCCAATAAAGAAAGGCGTCAGGCAGGGAGATACGATATCTCCAATGCTATTCACAGCGTGTTTACAAGAGGTATTCAGTGACCTGGATTGGGAAGAATATCTTAGTAACTTGCCATTCGCTGATGATATTGCCTTGCTTAGTAACTCAGGGGACCAATTGCAATGCATGCTCACTGACCTGGAGAGGCAAAGCAGAAGAGTGGGTCTAAAAATTAAGCTGCAGAAAACTAAAGTAATGCTTAACAGTCTCGGGAGAGAACAGCAATTTACAATAGGCAGCGAGGCACTGGAAGTCGTAAGAGAATACATCTACTTAGGGCAGGTAGTGACGGCGGATCCGGATCATGAGACGGAAATAATCAGAAGAATAAGAATGGGCTGGGGTGCGTTTGGCAGGCATTCCCAAATCATGAACAGCAGGTTGCCATTATCCCTCAAGATAAAAGTATATAATAGCTGTGTCTTACCAGTACTCACCTACGGGGCAGAAACCTGGAGGCTTACGAAAAGGGTTCTACTCAAATTGAGGACGACACAACGAGCTATGGAAAGAAAAATGATAGGTGTAACGTTAAGGGATAAGAAAAGAGCAGATTGGGTGAGGGAACAAACGCGAGTTAATGACATCTTAGTTGAAATCAAGAAAAAGAAATGGGCATGGGCAGGACATGTAATGAGGAGGGAAGATAACCGATGGTCACGAAGGGTTACGGACTGGATCCCAAGGGAAGGGAAGCGTAGCAGGGGGCGGCAGAAAGTTAGGTGGGCGGATGAGATTAAGAAGTTTGCAGGGACGGCATGGCCACAATTAGTACATGACCGGGGTTGTTGGAGAAGCATGGGAGAGGCCTTTGCCCTGCAGTGGGCGCAACCAGGCTGCTGATGATGATGATTCTTGAAGTATATGTTCTCAGTAACTTTATTTATTGCAATTTTTTTCCCTTTTTTGCAGGGCGGACAGGATGGTGACTAGTGGGCGCGCTCACCATCACAGTTCGGGCAGTGAGGAGCATTCTTGCATGGTTCAGCCGGAGGTTCAATGGCACTATATTTGGCACAAGTCAGTGGACCTCGGCATCTGTGAACTGTGACCAAACCTGTTGCCTTGGAAGCATCGGATCAGAATGAGGAAATAACGCCTGACCCGGATCTTTACGTGACCCACCTTATTGATGTCAGGTAGCATACTTGAGTCGAATGTTACAATTATATGCTTAGTTTCAGTTCTTTTTCCATCGCGCACCTTAATTTCTTTTACATTAGGGATATCCTGCTCACTATCCCTCTAGTAATTCTGTCTCAGCTCCAAATATCATCATTTAAAAGGACACCACTAATGATGTTTGTAGTGTGGTGCCGGGTGACACCAACTGGAACGTCCCCGCAGGACATGAAAATGCAGCTTTTCATGCTCCTCTTTATGGGGGAGTTCCAGAAGAATGAATGAATTCTGTAGTTTTACGTCACAAAACCACGATTTGATTACGAGGCATGCCGCAATGAAGGGTTCCAGATTAATTTTAACTACCAGGGGATCTTTACCTTGCCCCTCGATTCAAGGGACACGGGTGCGCTTCCATTTGGCCCGCATCGAAATGCGGCAGCCGCGGCCAGGATTTTATCCCATGACCTTGTGATTTGAAGGACGAGGTCCCGGGATACGTTTCCAAGCATTCGGAAATGTGGTAACCTGGACCAAAAGCGTCATTCAAGGATTCCGCAACCGTGCAAGAGGAGGTCTTTCTCACTGCCTGTTATGTCCTTTTTTTTTTCAGAATGCATAGCATGGATTTTAGAAAATTCAATACCTCATCAATAGAAACTTCAATACCTTTTGCGCGCGCCCTCGTTTCCGAGGATTATCAGGGAGTGGAGGGAAAGAATTTTCCATAGGTAAAGTTGAACTTTTCGGCAGCAGCGCCAGCCACCTACCATAACGCCCAACGAGAAGACGCTGCAAAACCTGGGAGGGAGAGGACTTGCAAACTGCAGCTCTACGCCACAGCTAAATCCAAAATGAATAACCAAGGCTGGTTATTTCATAGAAGGTCAATCCTTGCTGCCTCGAAAATCGGAACCAAAAAAGAATTAAGAGAGAACGAGAGCCATTAAAAGTGTGAGAAAAGGATGAAGATTGAAGAGGAGTGCCGGAAAAGGCAACTGCGGATTTCCCCCGGGTGGATCAGACCGGGAGTAGCGTCTAAGTGGAGCCGAGGCCAAAATGGTGTGTTTCCTCCACCAAGGGGCCTTAAAGGTCCAAACAACCGACTGCAGCACAATCCCCAGGATCTCCTTTTTTGGAAATGGGTAAGTCACGCACAGTTAAGCACGGAGATGGATGGGAAGGGAGCGGGGAGGAGGTGCGATCCAATCCATGTGGTTGGATACGCGGTGTCACAATACATTAAACGCTTACTGACGCATACGACCCTGCACGTCGTCAGCCTGCGACAAAGACGTAGCAGCGCCTCCTTTTCTCGCGACCACATAGTACGACTCACGTTATCCCGTTCAAGGCAAGAGCCTATGACATTCCGCGGTCGGCTCAACTCTGTTCTTCAGACACAGTGGCGCTAGCGGTGGCCAAATCATCGCCAATTTTCGACCTGTAATTCAAGTGACTTTATTCGAAGCCGACCTCTCTCATACATCGGCTAACGCCACAGCACCTTTCACAAAAATATGAAACATAAGAATTCTGCGTGCTGGAATTACAGTTCGTTTCAATAAAAATTTATTTGGGGGTTAGCGCTCGTCCTGTCTGCTTCTAGTCGGTGTCTGTGTCACTTCGTGCTACAATCCAAGATAATGTTACCGTACCAACTCGCCCAGCTTTCTATCGTTTAGCTGTAAATGCTCGGAGAGTACGTCGGGGGTATAGGGTTCCATGTAGCACTTAAATACATGTCGTGTGCCCCAGACGTTCTGCAAGTCTCCTCTAATGCAGGCAATCAGATGGGAATGTACGAATTATGCAGGCACATCATATAAAAACAGCCAGCTCCTCGGAAGATAAGCTTTATAAAGCCCTATAAACAAACAGGTGACTGAAGGCACGTACAGCGGAGATAGTGGAATGCCGAAGCTGCAAGAATGTTTGGGTCCACACGTTTGGCCGCATGCACTAGTGCGCAGTGAAGCGTCTCTCACGAAAGCTTAGTATACCGATATAGTTGCACTCACCTGGCCAGAAAGAAGTAGTGCACAAGCACACCAATAAGCACACACAGTGCCTGGTACCGGGCAGCGACCATGACGAAGAGAAACAACAACTGTGCGGCGAAGATGGACAGGGAAAGCATGCTGATCAACTTGTCGGGCAGCTTACGTGGACCAGGCGTGTGAATATGGAGCGCCATCTTGACTAGAAGGCAGCCGAGCGATACCAGGCTGCCGGCGAGCGTGATGTAACCTTCGGTGTCGCGAAACTTGTATACCGACATCCTTCGCGCAGCACCCTGGAAGCTGGACTCGGCACATACCAGAATAGAGCCGTCGGACAGCAGCTCGTATTCTCCGGGCACCAAGAGCTCACCGCTACCGGCGTCTCCTCGAAGGGTGGCGGTGTGGTTCTCCCAGAGCGTGAACTCGTCGGTGTCCAGTGCCACCTTGGTGCAGTTAGACGCGAGCAGCGCGCGAGGCAACGCAGATGAACCGTAAGCGGCCTTGAGCGCGCTAGCGACACAAAGGCCATCGCGCAGTTCGTAGAGCTTACCGCACACAAGATTGCGGCAGGTCTCCTTCCACGGGTCATATGCCTGATTCGGTGCGCAGCGGTCTTGAAGGCCCACCTTGATTCCGCCTCTTGCGAAGTCGACGTCGATGAGAAGCGAATACGAGGGAAGAACGTCAGCGTGGGAAATAATGTCCTCCCTGTCTTCATCCCACTCTGTCCAAGGATATTCCACCACACTGTCGTCCTCCACACAAGTGAGGTCTCCTGCTCCAACGCCATAGCAGAGAGCGCAATAGGCATTTTTGTAGCTGACACCCGTGAGTCTATCTAGTACAGGGGCAAAGTATGTGTGACAGCCACTGCGCAGTCGCGAGTTGCGGTCGCGGAAGTCGGCCGGACAGTCGGCCACCAAGTCGGAGCGGCAGACACGAAAGTATTGCTGAGGCTGCTTGCCATGCATGAAGTCCGGGCAGCCCAGGAAGACGGGACACTGTGATGGGTCATGAGCCTTGGAGGGCGAACAAGCCGCGCCACTGTCCTGGCGGAGAGAGCGCAGAAACGCGGTCCACATCTTGACGTTGAAATCGCGGTTGCAGACGGCGCAACGCACGTTCCGGTACGTGACGTTCGTGCTCTTGCTCGTCACAGGGATTGTGAGAAACGGATCCGTCGCAGCCGCCCACTCGTCTTGGCATTCACTGCGCACAGATAGGTTTGATTAAAATTTGATTGGAAAGTTACTTTCGCAGGTGGATTGTACATATGCAACGACGACCCGGCAATCATTTTGCTATTTTTATTGCAGAACACAGATACCTGCACAAAGCATGTACCAGAAGCGTACTTCTTGTCTTACTGCCAGACCCTATTGTTTTGCACCAAAAGCATACGGTAACAATAGGAACATATGTTTCGTACTCATGAGGAGATTAGTAGAGCGGGTGGGCATTATCTGTGCTGAAATGAGCACATTGACTGCTAAATAACAAATACTTCATGCAAACCTGAAAAGTTTATAGTAATGAGCATGCTTCAAGTGCTGAATTAAGACGGGGTTCTTACGAATTTATTTATACTATGGGAATAGCTGCGTGTATTATTTCATTCCTCGTTCAGAAGACGCGCCACAACATGTATTGGCACTCCATTTAACCATTTCCCCTAAGCATCCTTAAAGTACAATAGCAACAAAAAAAAATACAATAGCAGCCGCAGTGCACCTTTGGCCTGATAGACACGACTCTGTGTTCATTAGCCTTATTCGTGCAACCGCAAAATGACGTTACATAGCCGAAGTTTCAGATTCCGAAGTTTCAGATTCCGAAGTTTCACAACGGGCAAGCTGAATAACATGATTTGTTGTACAGATGTAACGTAAAAATAAAATAAATTCATCAGTTTTACGTGCCAAACCCGTGACATGATTATGAGGCACGTCGTAGGTGGGAGGGGGGGGTTGCAGTTCATTTCGACCAGCTGGAGCTCTTTAAAGCACACCCAGTGTACTGTACAAAACACAGGCGTTCTTGCATTTCGCCCCTATTGAAATCGGGCCGCAACGGCGAGGTTTGATCCCGCCTCCTCCGGCTTAGCCACGAAACGCCTTGGCCACTATGCCAGAACGCGGGTGGATGCAAGGTATGTATATTGAAGCTATCTCTTAAAACAATTTATCTGGAAAGTCGAAATCGCACTATCTGCAACAACTAAATATAAAAATCATGGTTGAATATGAAAAAAGGCATGCTATACGTATTGGCAAGCTGCGAGACTACAAGGGTCTTTTATACTTTGGGAACTGTCGCCTTGATCCGGTACATCAAACCTTGCGCTATACAATACTTCCGAATTAGGGACATCAGCCTGGCATTTGGCATTAGCTGTACCAGACCGGGGCTTGGCAGCATTTGGGATACATGCATCTTACTCATAACGGTAGCGCATATAGGAAGGGGACGCAGACTAGAACACGCAGGACAAGGCAAACAGACCATCAGCCTTGTCCTGTGCTTCTATTCTCCGTGTCGCACTTGCGGTGCCGCTTCAGACGCATCAACCAACCCGCCCAGTATTAGTCTGCTGTATTGTATCTTACATACGATATTGAGATACACTAGGGTGTCTTGTAAATACATCACAATATATTCTAAAAATGTGTATTAATATTTATTCAGGATACATCAGTTTAAGTATAATGTATATTTAGATATATAGGTATCTTTACATAAATTTACTAAGGTGGTTATAGTCACCCAAGGATAGCAATTCTCACCAATAAAGCTCAACCAGAGGACAATTTAATTTTTACATGCATTTCTAATTTACAAGAAAAGAATTGCGATCAAAATAAAATGAAATGCCAACTTAAAACTTATAACTTTATAAATTGCCAGTAGATGCCACGTCGATTTTCCTGACCAAATACAATGCTCTGCAGTGTAATCAAAAACGAGAATTCTTGTGAACGACAACTAAAAGCGACCTATTTTTCAGATGTGTATGATCAAGATTTAAAGCACTATCTGACAAATACGATTAATTTTCAGCACGTCTCAGTCTCACACGTTCAATGAGATCAGTATTCTTTCAAAGGTTCACGTAGTTAGCAGTTCGTTTGGCAGACTGTCCCTGCGTAACCTGTCGCCCTAAATTGGAGCACTGGTCCCTGGTGCGACCGGTTCCCCCAAGTGCTGCTGTGCTGAGAGGACGGCGCTCGAAACCAACCCCCGCACCACTGTGCATGTGGCACAGAATATTCGTCGCGGTTCGATGAACCTTTGTACACAAACTTGGGTTCGGAAACCAGGTATGGTCCACCCTTCAGTGAACCTTTTTCACGTTCACTTTGATCACTGGCAGGCGTTACTAGGCACGTGCGGCTGTTCAGTGAACGTTTCGATGCCAACTTGCGCCACTCGGCATGTGCCAACGCACCTCTTTCGCTTAGACACCGTGTGCGCAACACTGGGCGCGTGCCACTTTTCAATGACTCTGTTCCATGCAATCTTGGATCAATGAAAATGTGGAACTGGGTATGTGCCGCACTCCGATGACAATTTTTTTCCAAAATATCTGCTGTTTGGTGGAATCAAAATTGCGCCGTACATTTTAAGACGTTTCTTTAAGGAATATTATTACGATATTATCAGTAGATACCCGAGAGAGATACCCGAGAGACGAGCCGCTGCGAGAACGACGAGCGAGCGCGAGCTAATGTCGGCCTGGCGCTCTGGCTGCAGTCTAGTGTAAATAGCCTGTAAATAGTATCTTCCGTCTGTGTCTTTCTACACGTAACATTCTGGTGGAGGTGAGCGATCCCCGTCCTCGCCACGGAACTCCGGAGTGGTCGGTACATCGAGCTTGTCACCATGCCATCCGGTGACGAGACCGCCTCGGCAACGGCTTCGGCTCGTCCTACTGCTCCCGTCGTCACGGTTGCCCAACATCGCGACCCTGGTGTGTTCTCTGGCCTGGAGGGACAAGACGTTGACGAATGGATCAAGCTATATGAACGTGCCAGCGCTAATAACAGGTGGGACCCAACCATTATGCTCGCCAATGTCATCTTTTATCTCGACGGCGCACCACGCGTGTGGCACCAGACGCATGACGACGAGATAGCCAGTTGGGACAATTTCAAAGAAAAGCTCAGGGAACTGTTCGGCGACCCCATTGGCCGCAAGGTTGCCAGACCCAGCCGGAAAACTAGGCACTGCAGCTTCTGGAGGTGAAGCTGCGTTGTCGACCCTGCCCTCAAATCCTCTGCTCACGTTACCAGTGAACCAAAACCTTCTTGACATTGACGTTCACGGCTATCCTGGCTATCCTGTCACTGCACTCATCAATACAGGCGCGCATCTTTCTATTATGAGTGCTGCCTTCCGACGACGACTCAAAAAGCTCCTCACCCCAGCGTCGGCACGCGTGGTCCTCGTTGCGGATGGCGGTACTGTGCCTATCATCGGCATGTGTACGGCACGAGTCAGCATTGCCGGCCGCCACATCCCTGTCCTCTTCAACGTGATTGCTCGTTGCCCCCACTACCTAATTCTCGGCCTCGACTTTCTCTCCGTGCATTCCGCCCTTATTGAATGCTCTGCCAGTACCCTTCGGCTCGAGTTGCCGATTCTCGCAGAACCTTCTGACGCACCCCAGTGCCGCTTACGCCCCAACGGCTTTCTTCACCTGTCGCCAAAATCAATAGCCTTTATTCAACTGTTGTCTTTCCCACCAGTTCCTGATGGCTAGTACCTCGTCACTCCTCTGCCTGACATTCCACTACATTATGACGTTACCGTGCCTCACACTATACTTACTATTACTGCGAACCGCACTTGCATACCAATCTTTAACTTTGGATTGGCAAAGCAAATTCTACCGCAAGGTATTTGCCTTGCCAAGGTTGAATGTCTCGGCGACCATCATGTGGCAGCGTTATCAACCGATGGTTCTTGCGAACTTCGCAGGCCACTCGCGCCAGCCTCGGGCGCCGATCCCAACATAAAGAAACTGGTTACGACGGACCTGTCCTCTGCGCAGGCTGAAGACCTTTGCCAAGTATTATCATCCTACCGAGATATTTTCCACTTCGACGATCGCCCTTTAGGCCGGACGCTCGCGGTCAAGCATCGGATTCTTACTGGCGATGCTACGCCTATTAACCGACGACCGTATCGAGTTTATGCGTCGGAACGCCCAGTAATTCAAAGTGAAGTGAACAAAATGCTAGATAAAAACATCATTGAGCCTTCTTCATGTCCCTGGGCGTCGCCTGTGGTGTTGGTTAAGAAGAAGGACGGCACATGGCGCTTCTGTGTAGACTACCGTCATCTGAACAACATTACTAAGAAGGACGTCTACCCGCTTCCACGTATAGACGATACCCTTGACTGCCTCCATGGTTACAGCTATTTCTCTTCTATAGATCTGCGTTCTGGATACTGGCAGATTGCTGTTGACGATATGGACAGAGAAAAGCCGCGTTCATCACACCTGATGGCCCATACCAATCTAATGTAATGCCGTTTGGATTATGCAACGCCCCTGCCACCTTTGAGCGTATAATGGACTCCTTGCTCGAAGGTTTCAAATGGTCCACATGTCTCTGCTACCTCGACGACGTCATCATCTTCTCGCCAACGTTCGACACTCACCTTGAGCGTCTAACAACTATACTTGATGTATTTCAAAAGGCGAAGTTGCAACTTAACTCATTCAAATGTCGTTTTGGCCACCGTCAGCTTACTCTTCTGGGCCATCTCGTTGACGCTTCCGGAGTACAGCCTCATCCCGACAAAACTCGCGCTGTCTGAGATTTTCCGGTTCGGAAGAAAGCCGCAGACGTCCGAAGTTTTGTGGGACTGTGCTCGTACTTTCATCGTTTTGGTCCAGATTTTGCGACAGTTGCTAGACCCCTCACTAATCTTTTGAAGAAAGGCGTACAATTCTCGTGGGGCAATTCAGAAGCCGCCGCCTTCTCTCGTCTCGTCACTCTTCTAACCTAGCCACCCATTCTCGCCCACTTCGACCCTGATGCCCAACAGAATTGCGTACAGATGCCAGCGGTCATGGCCGTCTTTGCCCAGCGTCAGCGTGGTCAGGATCGCGTTATTGCTTATGCGAGCCGCCATCTATCACCATCGGAGCGCAACTATTCCATTACGGAACGAGAGTGCCTTGCTGTTGTTTGGGCGGTTGCGAAGTTCCGTCCTTACCTTTACGGTTGCCCTTTTTCCGTAGTTACTGACCATCATGCGCTCTGCTGGCTCTCATGGCTACAAGATCCTACAGGCCGGCTTGGTCGATGGGCTTTGAGGCTACAAGAATTTTCATATTCCGTGGTGTACAAGTCTGGCTACCTGCACCAAGACGCTGACAGCTTGTCGCGTTACCCTGTTGACGACTCTGACTTCTCTAATATTGCCAGTGCTTCTTGCTTATTCTCTGTATCACAGCTGCTTCATTTCGCCGACGAGCAACGCCGTGACGCCTACATCAGAGCACTCATCGACCGTTTTGAGCACTCTCCGGCCGATGCTACTCTACGCGTCTTCGTCCTCCGCGACGCTGCTCTGTACCGTCGTAACCTTCATCCGGACGGCTCTGAGTTCCTACTTGTAATACCTAAACACCTCCACTCCACCGTTATAGATGAGCTCCTCGTCGCACCAACGGCAGGACATCTCGGCGTATTTCGAACCTATGACCGTGTACTTCGCCGTTTTTTCTGGGCGGGTCTTGCCCGTTCCGTACGACGTTACGTCGCCGCTTGTGAACTTTGCCAACGACGCAAGAAGCCTTCCCAGCTCCATTCTGGTTACCTGCAGCCGCTCTACATCCCTGCCAAGCCCTTCCATTGTGTTGGCTTTGACCTTCTCGGCCCATTTCCGGAATCTTCATCAGGAAACAAGTGGGTTGCAGTCGCGGCTGACTACGCGACCCGCTACGCCATAACCCGCACTCTTCCGACCAGTTGCGCAAGTGACCTTGCGGACTTGCTTCTACATGATATCATTTTGATGCGTGGTGCTCCGCGTCAATTGCTAACAGACCGTGGCCGTACGTTTTTGGCGAAAGTCATTGACGACATCACGCGGGCCTGCCCATACAGCATAAATTTACTACCTCCTACCACCCTCAAACGAACTGCCTCACTAAGCGCTTGAAGCGCACCCTTACAGACATGCTATCCAAATACGTTTCAGACGACCACCGTGACTGGGACCTGGCTCTACCCTACATTACCATTGCATACAACTCTTCCCGTCTATAAACTGCCGGATTTTCCCCGTTTTACCTCTTGTATGGCCGCGAACCGACGCTACTACTAGACATCGTGCTTCCATCCACCACAGCGTCAACTAGCGCTTATGCCTGTGATGAAATTGCCCGTGCTGACTATGCTCGTCAACTTGCACGCGTTCGTCTAGAAGAGTCTCAAGACAAACAGAAGCGACGCTACGACCTCCGTCAACGTGATGTCCATTTTGCGCCCGGCCCGCTCGTGTTGCTTTGGTCACCATCGCGTAAAGTTGGCGTTTGTGAGAAATTGCTTTCCTGCTATACAGGCCCATATCGCTTGCTCCGCCAAGTGACCGATGTCACCTATGAAATTGTTCTTGCCACGCCCATTGCGTCCTCCGGTGTGACAACCAGTGACATTGTCGACGTCACCCGACTCAAGCCCTACAACTCTCCACGTGCCTTGGATATTTAACAGCGCCCTGACGGCGCTTTTGCCGCCGGGGGGTGGTATTACGATATTACGAGCCACCGCGAGAATGACGACGAAGTGGGTCTGTGCCCTTGGCGCGAGCAAATGTCGGCCTGGTGCTCCGGCTCCAGTCCAGTGTAAATAGCTTGTAAATAGCCTCTTCCGTCTGTGTCTTTCTACACGTAACAATATCATTACAAGTCATTGCTACACATTGGACAAAGCGCCAGCAAGGGAATGAAGATAACGGTATCTATTAATGCCACCAAGGCTAAATTTGTTGTATTTCCCTGACACCAACATGCAGTATCCTTCCCTTTAACTTTTCACTCACACTCTGTCTCCCAGTCTATGCTCATCTAACCTTGGGATTTCTTTACGCAAAATTGAAATATAAAGATGACATGTATCACAAAAAAAATAGCATGCGGTATTCAAATTCTAATTAAAACTTGTCCCTACTTTACACATGAAACATTAATCTCGCTAGGCCACTCATTGATTCACTGTCATATTAACTACGACATAGTATACTGCGGTAACAGTTATAACTCACTTGGCATCCCTCGTGGTAATCCAGAACCAATTCATAAGAATTATTACAAGCAGCTCGCGCTTTGCAAATGGAAAATTATTACTACGTGAAAACAACATCCTAACCATTTCAGAACTCATCATATATAATCTATGGATCTTATTCTACAAATATATGACTAAGGAACTACCACTTGTCTGCTTCTAACCTTGTGGCCTGATAGCTCAGACTAGATTTGCACTCAACAGCTTGCTTCTACCTAAAATGCGTGCTATCTATAGCAAACAACCTGCGGAATTTTCCTCGATATCGCTTTGGAATACTCTCCCCATACCACCCCTAATCAATACCACCCATAAGTAAACCAAGATATCTATGCCTACTTAAAACAGAACTAAAAGCATTCATAATACATACTTACTGATAGTGTCCGTCTTTTACAATTTTATTCTGTTTTTTATGCTGTCATGCTGTTACCAAGTGTTATTACTCATCTGCTATAAACATGTTTCGATATTACTCTTAGCTCTCATACGTGCTGCTATTGCTTTAAACATTAAATAATAATATTTGGGGTTTTACGTGCCAAAACCACTTTCTGATTATGAGGCACGCCGTAGTGGAGGACTCCGGAAATTTTGACCACCTGGGGTTCTTTAACGTGCACCTAAATCTAAGCACACGGGTGTTTTCGCATTTCGCCCCCACCGAAATGCGGCCGCCGTGGCCGGGATTCGATCCCGCGACCTCGTGCTCAGCAGCCCAACACCATAGCCACTGAGCAACCACGGCGGGTTGCTTTAAACATTGTTTACCATCATAAGTTTCTTTAACAGGAAGGCCCGATACGGTCTTCGACTATGGGACCTCCTTATGTATGCTGCACACATGTAATGTTTTTGTATTTTGACCAATAAATAAATTATAAAATTATGAAATTGAAGCGCTCGTGTTGTTCCGCAGTCTTGGCTGTAGGAAAATTGAGATGTCGTATCATCATCATCATCCTGGTTACGCCCACTGCAGGGCAAAGGCCTCTCCCATACTTCTCCAACTACCTCGGTCATGTAGTAATTGTGGCCATGTTGTCCCTACAAACTTCTTAATCTCATCCCCCACCTAACTTTCTGCCGTCCCCTGCTACGCTTCCCTTGCCTTGGAGTACAGTCTGTAATCCGTAATGACCATCGCTTATCTTCCCTCCTCATTACATGTCCTGCCCATGCCCCATTTCTTTTTCTTCATTTCAACTACGATGTCCTTAACTCGCGTTTGTCCCTCACCCCAATCTGCTCTTTTCTTATCCCATAACGTTACACCTATCATTCTTCTTTCCATAGCTCGTTGCGTCGTCCTCCATTTAAATACAACCTTTTCGTAAGCCTGCCCCGCACTGAGTACTGCCCCGTAAGTTTCTGCCCCGTACGTGAGTACTGGTAAGACACAGCTGTTACACACTTTTCTCTTGAGGGATAGTGGCAACCTGCTGTTCATGATCTGAGAATGTCTGCCAAAGGCACCCCAGCCCATTCTTATTCTTCTGATTATTTCAGTCTCATGATCCAGATCTGAGGTCACTACCTGTCCTAAGAAGATGTATTTGTTTACCACTTCCAGTGCCTCGCTACCTATCGTAAACTGCTGTTCTCTTCTGAGACTGATAAACATTACTTTAGTTTAGTTTAGATGTCGTATACTGCCTCTAAATGTTTAATTACACAGGTCTGGTCTCGCTTTTCCCGACTAATTTCCTGACCTTTCTTCCCTCGTGCCGCCGATATTTTAAGACGAATGGTCTATCGCTGACGTTCCAAAAAATTATTTCTTTCGGGGCAACTTCACTGGCATCCTACCACTCGGCTGCTATTCTCGCAGTTTCCAATTTTATTAGAGAGACAAAAAAAGCCCCTTCCTGACTTTATAAATTTATACATTTTTATAATTTGACTCCATTAGCCTAAATTACTTTATCACGAAAGACTTCGTTTTTCTAATTTGTAAATTATAATACTGTAAACCATACCCTCCTATACAAATTTAGGTTTTGCTTCAATTTTAAACATACTTGAAACCGCCTGCTGCTTGGCGAATCCCCCGTAGAGGTATGCACCAGCATTTTTAAACAAAGACAAGGCACATTCAGTAAACACGATCTACTGATTTCTTGTCCAATCCCACATCGTTGGTAGAAGCCACACACGTGATAGGCAACAACCACAAAACCACTTCGCCTTTATTTTGCTCTCATCTCCTCCACTTTTTTGACAGAGTTCTCGAGTATGAACTCGATACAACGGAGCACCACAGCGGCCGACGCCGGCTCTTGCCACAATGGAGATGGTCACCCCGTGGCGATACGATGGCAACATCAACGATTGTCCTTGCCCAGCGACGAGACCAAGGCACGATTTGTTGCACTGATGATGCTGACATTGAAGATTGGTTGGATCTACGACATTGAAATTAAGAAGAACCAATGGGATTATACAGTGATGTTGGTCAACATCCTTTTATCTTCGGGGATAATGAAGGGTGTATTTCCAGAACCATGGAGATGTGATCGGAAGCTAGGATTCTCGCAAGTATCAGACGGGTGCTCTGTTCGGCAAGTTGCATTGACGAAAGCTTTCGGCGAAGAAGAACTACCATCACGTCCAACAAACATCGAAGAAATCCTAAATCATTTATATCAGATGTACTCACCCTTTGCCGCAATGCAGACGACAGCATGAACGAGCATGACAAAGTGAGACACGTCCTAAAAGAGGCAGCGTATAATCCGTTCAATATGCCAATCTGCAAGGACTGCGACACAGGGCCTCTTCGATTTTCCGCTTCTGGCTACCCGCGGGCTGCCAGAGCCAGCAAGAGCGTCTTCGTTTTTATCTGGTTGCGCCGCCCACCACGCTACGCACTTCCGCCGGGCGTTGGTTTTGCTCGGGCTGGACGGTTCTGGCTACCCGCGGGCTGCCAGAACCTGCCACGACGATTTTGGTCTGGCTTCTCTCTGGAAGTTCTTTGTCTAGCAGACGACGGATTGCAACACGGCCGCTTGAGGACTTAAATTTACCTCGTTCAGCCAACTGTCAGCGGTCATCTTCGGATTTCCTTACTTCTAGCGTTGTTTTTAGGGGGCTAACGCTCCGTTCCGCATTGCGAAGCGGTGTGATACGAGCCGTGGTGAATCGTTTGAAGTGTGTGTGTGTGTGTGCGTGTGTGCGTGTGTGCGTGTGTGCGTGTGTGCGTGTGTGCGTGTGTGCGTGTGTGCGTGTGTGCGTGTGTGCGTGTGTGCGTGTGTGCGTGTGTGCGTGTGTGCGTGTGTGCGTGCGTGTGCGTGTGTGTGTGTGTGTGTGTGTGTGTGTGTGTGTGTGTGTGTGTGTGTGTGTGTGTGTGTGTGTGTGTGTGTGTGTGTGTGTGTGTGTGTGTGTGTGTGTGTGTGTGTGTGTGTGTGTGTGTGTGTGTGTGTGTGTGTGTGTGTGTGTGTGTGTGTGTGTGTGTGTGTGTGTGTGTGTGCGTGCGTGCGTGCGTGCGTGTGTGTGTGTGTGTGTGTGCGTGCGCGTGCGCGTGCGTGCATGCGTGCGTGCGTGCGCGTGCGCGCGCGTGCCCCTATGGCTTCTTCGCGGCGCTGATCAGCGCGCCGCACTCTAATGCGTGCATGTTTTCTGCATGGTGTTCCACGCAAGTTGTATACGCTGATACCGCACACATTGCGGTAGATTTCGCGTTCGTCTTTCTCTGGTGGCGTTCCTTTTCACATATCTCGCGTATGTATATGTCTCCTTTTTCTGCAGTTAGCGAAGTTTGCAGCTAGCCTGTGTTTGCTCCGTCTCTCCGCCGTATGCAATTGGGTGGCAGCTCGAAACCGATGTGTGTTCGAACTGCAGGCCGCTGATCTAATGCACTGATTGAGTAACAGGAACAAGTACATTGGCTTATTGCTCTCATGATCGCGGCCAATGTTGTTTTTCGTGTGAAACGTTTCGCTGGTCACAGGCGGTTTGCCTTTTCATGCGCCAGCCGCGTCCCCAGCTCCTTAGGGTCAAAATGAGAAGCACCATCAGCCACAACAAACTTTCTGAAATCGAAGCCCGAGCAGGTCGGCACGAAATTTTATGCCCATGAAACGTACCCGTTAACCTGCTTTTTCATGGCTTGTAATGACACAACCCCAACTCATCTATGTCGCCGGTGGGCGACGTGATCGCTGCGAACAGGGATCCTCCAGGTATTAATGATGAACTCTCTAGTCCACTGCCCGCTTCTTGTGGCGTACCACAAGGCAGTATTTTGGGCCTTTTCCTCTTTAATTTTTAATAATAATGATATCATTAGTATCAGTATCAAGGCAAACTATATAATTTACGCCGATGATACTAGCATATTCCTGATAAGAATGTCGGCGGATGATTTAGTTGAAGAAGCAAACTTAATTCTTCAAAAATTGCATGAATGGACACGTAAAAAATGTCTTAAAATAAACACAAACAAAACAAAAGGAATAATTTTTCGAAGCAGAAATAAAAGCGTAATAATTAATACTCCTATATTGCTAAATTCAACGTCTATGGATATAGTTCCGTACTTTAAAACTTTAGGTGTTATCTTTCAAGAAACCTTATCTTGGGATATGCAGGTAAAATCATTGGCGACAAAATTATCTCAAGCAATCGGGCTTGTTTACTGTAACCGTCATATACTGCCAACAAAAATAATGATGCTGATTTTCAACACACTGTTTCTTTCTAGTCTAAACTACTGTCACTTAGTTTGGGCTACTACTACACAGGGAAATTTAGAAAAACTTTATGTACTGCAAAAAAAATTCCTACGAGTCGTAGAAAATGTTCCATCATATGTTCATACACGTGAATTTTTTATAAAATACAATGTAATGCCAATTACCAGTATGTACCATTATCGACTCTGAAGAGCGTACAAACAAGAAATAAAAAATGGAGCCAGCTTTCTAAGAACACTAGCGGATTTAAAAATCAACATTACAGCATATGCGACAAGGTCCAGACAGTTTTGCAAAGTAGAAACCGTCAGAACGACATACGGACAACAAACTATTCGTAACAACCTGCCAAGGTTACTGAATAAATTACACAACGAAACCACTGGATTAGAAAATACCTTTTTTAAAACTCTGTATAGGTATTTCTGCCTGCACTAGATTGTTTCCCTGGCGTTCGCAAATTTTTCCTTATCGAAAACAACTAGTCCCATTGTACAGCTTATATTCTTGGTTTTTCATTTGTTTAGTTTCTCTGAGAAATGTTATTGTTACACCTTGTGTTATGATTATATCTTTCTCACCTTCGTGTTTCTTTTGTTTTTTTTAACAGTTGCGATACAGTTGTGCCTATCATTGTTTTTTATCCTTATTGGTTAGAGATGACTTTTACCATGACCTCTTAGAGCACATCTCTTTTTTTCATCATTTGCTTCACATGGTTTTGCGATGCTCATTATTGTGTAAAGGACATTTCTAAACAATGATGTATAACCTTTGTGCTCGCTAACGCCGCGCAAACACCAATGCGGGGGCCTGCGGCTTCGTCAAGCTGTCCATGTGGCAGCTTTTTCTGCATGCTCCTCGCGTCATGTACTGACGCAAATAAACGTCATTGTCACTGTCATCGCTTTCGGGTATACAAGCACTTACGCGCCATTTCGCGTCTTGTCAACCGCCGCGTCGGAGGCCACGTGTTGCGCTGCGCAAGGTGAGGTTGGCCCAGCGCGCATTCTGCGCCGAGTCGCGCCAAATCAAGCGAAAGTGATCGTATCCCTGAATGCAAATATATGTTTTCAAGGTGGCAACGCATAAATGGGTCGACTACGCCGCGCGCGCGCCGGACTCGCCGGGCGCTGCCATGCTGGTAGCATGTTTACATTCGGCCAGCGGTCCCGGCGTTCAATTTTGCAAACTTCGGGCAGGTTCGGGTTCTCTTGGGATCCCAGCCCACGTGACTTCCTACCAGAACTAGCTGGCTGCCATCTGGCTGCCAGCGGGTCGCCAGAACTCCGGAAATCGAAGAGGCCCACAGTCGATGTCGCCACTCAGGAATGTAAGCTTTTTGAGAACGCCCAAAGCACGGCATCCTCACGCAATAGGAACATCGTCCGGCGATAACGTACTTGCACCACAGCTGCTCCTAAGAGCGGAAGGAGTGAAGATTATAGACTATTTTACTCTTCACAAACATAGGCCTTCGAGCGCTTCCGGTTTTGCCGAATAACGCAGCCCGCTAGTACAAACGAGCGAGAAAGGCAATGCGGGCAATATCGAGTAGCAGGAGTGCCTTAAGACAGACGCCCGTCGATTTTCAACATTATTTCTCTGAACATCACATTATTTTTACAACTAAATGTTAACAAAAGTTATACGGAAATACTTAGGTAATAATCTTGAGGGCATAATGCGCATGTATCTTAGCTGAAAACGTAAAAAAACGGGAAATGGACTTTTCGCACACTCAAACAACCTAAAAAGTTCAAGGCCATTCCGCCCTGCGAAGGTAGATGAGCAGAGGAGCTGTAAACATTGTGGCAAGAGGTGTTCGCAGTCACCGACAGGTTCTTTCCAAACCATAATCGGTCACAGAAATGACAACTGAAGACGAACGTTTGTCTACGAAGTCGTTGCGGAATCGCCAAGACTTCGAATTAGTTTCAGCAGCGTAGTGTTCCCGTCGTTGCTCCGCGTTATATGCTTCGCGATCTGTCGGGTTTTCCGCTCGAGCCCGCCGCTTACGAGCAGCTTCCCCGGCACGCGCCCGCCTCTCTCACTCACTAAAGTGGTTGCTTGGGCTAGTTTGTAATTCATGTTAAAAATTGACGTACAGTGCGAAGGACAAGTACTGCGAGAGAAGACGTACACTGCACTCACTCCAAGTGGCACTTGGCAGCACACTGCCAGATAACAAAACTTTCTTTTGCCATCTGGCAGTGTGCTGCCAAGTACCACTTGGAGTCAGCGCAGTGTACGTCGTCTCTGGCAGTCCTTGTCCTTCGCACTGTACGTCATTTTTTTTCTCACTCATGTCTGCGGTCCCGAAGTTATTCCTCGTGAGAAGCTTGATGTGAGGCAGTACGCTCCACGTAATGCTTCCCCATACCAGCACACACAACTTACTAACTGCATATTCGGTTTTTTGCGCAGGCGCGGAAACGCAGCAGATAGGTGGTTAGCAACCACTGGTCACACCAAATGATCGATGAGCGTTAGGGCCATTAGCGCTCCAGGCCCCGCACACTCTCAAGTTCAACAAATGGCCACAGAGGGCGAAAAAATCGACCACGCGCGGCTGCTAACAAAACCAGCATAGCAGAATCACTTCGGGATGCTTACGTTAGTTTGAACATTTTCAGCTAGAGGCGCCGTAATAAGCACGATTTTTCTTGCAAACTTTCTTCTACAATTACCGAAGCACGTTTATTACATGAAAAAGACGGCGAAATTATTATTGCTAATTAGATATTGTACTTTTTGTAAGTAAGTTTATTGTTTCTTTGTCACTATAAACGCAAATAGCGTTCAGCATCATCGATCTTTCAAGTGACCTGTGGCCTGGATTTAAAATGTTTACCGGTATTTTCCGAGTGCATGGCGGCACGGATTCATTCGTTCGTGTACTCAGACTCGTTGCTTCTTTTTTGCTAAAGCTAGTATTGGGCTTCGATGTCTCGCGTTATTTAACCTGGGGTGAAGTGACGTGTTTGCAAGCGGACATGTAAGCCCGAAAGTTGGGTGTCGGTCGTGAGCCATTCGGAACACGTCTTCATCGAAACGGGAGCTGGATTCTGGTGCGGCTGACAACGGCAATACCAGTGAGTCGTTTAACACCGCTGCTTGAATCGTTATATAATATTCGTGTCATTAACTCACAGGCGGAAGCAAGTTAACGAACTAGATTCTGCACAACATATGGCATCGGGATCCTCCGTTGCTGTTTCCTAAATAAACCGTTACTTGCGAGGCTGTCGTTATACACACACAGTCGGGAAAGAAACAGCGATATCGGAACGCGCGTCTCATTTTTCATCTTATTGTAGCTGTGGCCATAGGTGACTGGGTTGCCTTAAAAATATACATATAAAACTTTTTTTCGAGTCCGCCGGCAACTTCTTTCGTCCGCAAAACCGAATAATCCTTTGGTAAAATCATGTGAAAGTACAGAATTTAATGTATTAAACAGTTGCAAGCGTAATAGTTCACTCATATTTCGTATTTGTTGGTTCCAAATGTTCTTGCTGTTCAGTTTGGTTTACCGTAGGGCATTTATTTTTGCAGTAGTGAAGCAGTGCATCACGTTCACGCAGAAAAATAATGCATCAGTTCCAATAGCTTCATGACTTTCATGCATTTGCTTGTGGAACTAGCAGTGTGATCTTTTCTAGTGTATAAATGAACGCACAAATGTTCTCATTTGTCATCTTAATAATACTTAAGCCGTTGACATGCATTGTAGTTAGGCAGACATCAATATTATGGACAATACCAATATTTATTTAACATGCTGCTTAAGCACCCTAGAACAGACAGGGTACATTTGCATGTGTTGTGTAGTCGCACATCATTACAATATATATGTCACACCTTTTTGAATTTCATATTGCAAAATTGTGCTTTTTCAATTTCTGATTCAGTCATAATTTCTGTTCCAGACATGCAGTAATGAGGATGGCACCAGTATAAAGCAACACACTCCACACACTAAACAGAAGCTGCTGCCTGCTACAACAAGGCCATTGTGTGGACATTGACTGCTACTACAAGGTAAACAACATGTGGTTCAGAAATATGCCTGACATATGCTGTATTGGCTTGCTAGTCTTGAGATATTGTCATTTGTTTGCAGCAGAAATGAATGTTTGTTCATGTTTATGGTTCAGTATAATTCGTTCGAACATAAACGAAAACACACATGAGTTTGGCTAATCTGTGCTGTATCTAATGTGTCACTCTTCTGTCCCAACATAGTCCATGCCAAGCATATCTTGGTCATCATAGGAGCTGCTATCCACACCAACAGAAAGGAGCTGGAGCCGAATTTGCAAGGCTTTTACACCACGAACAACGAAGCGCTTGCAGAAGAACTTGCATGAGATATCAAGTCTGCAGAGCACTGTGTCAAAACTGAAAAGAGCTTCAGGCACCATTCCACGAGCACGGACTAATTCGCTGAGTCATCCAGGTAACTCAAAAAGGACTTTATAGAAATTATATAGATGCACCTGCAACTTCTGATAAAGCACGGACGACGCTGGCCAAAAGAGTTCCGTCAGTTCGCCCTTAATCAGCTTCCTGGCCATGTCAATTCCATTTGTGCCAAATGTAATTTTTCTTCTATAAATGCAAGATTTTTCATTGCCCATTCTCGTTAGAGATCGTTTCATCCTCATCCAAACGTAAAGGTCAACCGATTTTCGCTGATACTTAATACCAGTCACTGTCTAGTAGCATAACATATCTGTAGCAGTACCTTTTAGTGCACGCTGTCATGCACAATTCCTCTCCTGAAATAGCTGATGCAATATCGACATATGTCTTGCATTAACCTACGCACCGTTTGCTATGCACCATTTTACCTTTCTTGACGTTTTTGGCCTTCAATGCTTGCAGAGCAGAGTGGCTTCCCTCTTGAATGCAAGCTTTCTCATTTCCCATATTCCTAGTCTCATTGATGATTGCTCATCTTCCTCGACAGCCCGGGTCTTTGCGCAAGCTTCACTGAATGATAGATTGCAGAATCTGGTTTTGCTGCCCCACTTGGTTGTGGTCGCGGTGTTACATTTCTCGGATGTAGGGGCCTGGTCAGTTGCATTGGTAAGCAGTCTCTCGAGGTAAGAATTTGCTCCTGCAGTACGCACAGCGACATAGACTCCCAGTGTACACACACCGTAACTGGTGCTCCCCGTTCATTTTTTCCTGCTGCAGCCATGGGCGAATTGCGCTTGTGGCCTACCTCGGCCATGATTTGCTCAAAACGGAGACCAGCATATGTCCCTACATGGTTCGAAGTGTATGAAGTTGTTAGCCGTATGGGTTGAAAGGCCCGCAAAAATGGCTGCCAAAGGTGATGCCCACGAAAGCGACTTCTCCATATTGAGACAAAGTGGGACACCAAGTGTGAGCCACACATTAGCGGCCCTCGAATGAAAATAAACGTGCAGGTTGGAAAGGAGTTAACGCTAAAATGCCGGGTAGTCCATTTCGCTGTGCTGGTTGCGGCAGCAGATGCCTGCGTCACCTGATTGCTTCGCAATGGAAGTTGCTCATCTTCAACGGCAACTGTCGGTTCAAACAGGTGCAACGCTCTCTCCAATCTGTTTATACTGCCGGTTGTCGGTCGTTACCAGACCACCACATGCGACGAAGGCAAGCATTACGCCTGTAAGTAGGCGGCTGAATGTATCCTAAGAGACCCGTGTGTGTGAATGCTCACTGTTGCCATATGGTTCGTAGCCAATATATAACGTATTGTCTGAACACTATGTGGTGAATGATTGCAGTTTATCTTTGCTGTTATCGCACTTGGTTACGGTCGCCGTGTTATGCTTATCGGATGTGCCGGCCTGGTCAGTTGCATTGGAAAGCAGTCTCTCGAAGTAAGCATTTGCTCCTGCAATCTGCACAGCGACGTAGAATCCCAATTTACACACCGTGATTCGTGCTCCCCATTCAGCCTTTCCTGCTGCAGCCATGGGCAAATTGTGCCTGTTGCCATTCTCGGCCGCGATTACGCACGAACGGAGACCGGCATACGCGCTTACATGATCCGACATGTGTGAAGTTGGGTGCAAAGGTCTGCAAAAGTGGCTGATGAAGCTGATGCCCACGAAAGCGACTTGTCCATATTGAGACAATGTGGGACACCAAGTGCGAGCCACACATTATCGTTCCTCGAAAGAAAATAAACGTGCAGGTTGGAAAGGAGTTAACGCTAAAATGCCGGGTAGTCCATTTCGCTGTGCTCGTTGCGGCAGCAGATGCCTGCGTCACCTGATTGATCCGCAATGGAAGTTGCTCATCTTCAACGGCAACTGTCGGTTCAAACAGGTGCAACGCTCTCTCCAATCTGTTTATACTGCCGGTTGTCGGTCGTTACCAGACGACCACATGCGACGAAGGCAAGCATTATGCCTGTAAGTAGGCGGCTGAAGGTATCCTAAGAGACCCGTGTGTGTGAATGCTCACTGTTGCCATATGGTTCGTAGCCAATATATAACGTATTGTCTGAACACTATGTGGTGAATGATTGCAGTTTATTTTTGCTGTTATCGCACTTGGTTACGGTCGCCGTGTTATGCTTATCGGATGTGCCGGCCTGGTCAGTTGCATTGGAAAGCAGTCTCTCGAAGTAAGCATTTGCTCCTGCAATCTGCACAGCGACATAGAATCCCAATTTACACACCGTGATTCGTGCTCCCCATTCAGCCTTTCCTGCTGCAGCCATGGGCAAATTGTGCCTGTTGCCATTCTCGGCCGCGATTACGCACGAACGGAGACCGGCATACGCGCTTACATGATCCGACATGTGTGTTGCGGCAGCAGATGCCTGCGTCACCTGATTGATCCGCAATGGAAGTTGCTCATCTTCAACGGCAACTGTCGGTTCAAACAGGTGCAACGCTCTCTCCAATCTGTTTATACTGCCGGTTGTCGGTCGTTACCAGACGACCACATGCGACGAAGGCAAGCATTATGCCTGTAAGTAGGCGGCTGAAGGTATCCTAAGAGACCCGTGTGTGTGAATGCTCACTGTTGCCATATGGTTCGTAGCCAATATATAACGTATTGTCTGAACACTATGTGGTGAATGATTGCAGTTTATTTTTGCTGTTATCGCACTTGGTTACGGTCGCCGTGTTATGCTTATCGGATGTGCCGGCCTGGTCAGTTGCATTGGAAAGCAGTCTCTCGAAGTAAGCATTTGCTCCTGCAATCTGCACAGCGACATAGAATCCCAATTTACACACCGTGATTCGTGCTCCCCATTCAGCCTTTCCTGCTGCAGCCATGGGCAAATTGTGCCTGTTGCCATTCTCGGCCGCGATTACGCACGAACGGAGACCGGCATACGCGCTTACATGATCCGACATGTGTGAAGTTGGGTGCAAAGGTCTGCAAAAGTGGCTGATGAAGCTGATGCCCACGAAAGCGACTTGTCCATATTGAGACAATGTGGGACACCAAGTGCGAGCCACGCATTAGCGGCTTCCGAATGAAAAGAAACGTGCAATTTGGAAAGGAGTCAATGCTAAAGTGATGGGTAGTCCATGTCGCTGTGTAGGCTGCGGCAGGAGATGCCTACGTCACCCGATTGCTTCGCACAGCAAGTTGCTCATCTTTAACAGCGACTGTCGCTGCGAACAGGTGGGACACTCTGTCCAATCTGTTTCTGCTGCTGTTTGTCGCTCGTTACTAGACCACCACGTGCGACGAAGGCAAGCATTACGCCTGGAGGTTGGCGGCTGAATGTACCATAAGAGACCCGTGTATGTTAATGCTCACTGTTGCCATATGGTTCGTAGCCAATGTATAATGTATTGTCTGAACCGTATGTGGTGATTCATTGCTGTTTAATTTCGATGTTATCTTACTTGGTTTTGGTCACCGTGTTATGCTTCTCGAATGTGGCGGCCTCGTCAGTTGCATTGGGAAGCAGTCTCTCGAAGTAAGCATTCGCTCCTGCAGCCTGCACAGCGACATAAGACGCCCAATTTTCATGTACCGTGATGCATGCTCGCCGTTCACCCTTTCCTGCTGCAACCATAGGCAAATTGTGCCTCTGGCCTTTCTCGGCCGCGATTAGGCATGAACGGAGACCAGCATACGTGCTTACATGGTCGGACGTGTATGAAGTTGGGTGGAATGGCCCGTAAAAGTGGCTGATGAAGGTGATGTCCACGAAAGCGACTTGTCCATATTAAGACTATGTGGGACACCTAGTGTGAGCCACACATTAGCGGCCTCCGAAAGAAAAGAAACTTGCAGGTTGGAAAGAAGTGAACGGCTAAAATCTGGGGTAGTCCATGTCGCTGTGTAGGCTGCGGCAGCAGATGCCTGCGTCACCCGATTGCTTCGCAATGCAATTTGGGCATTTTTAACGGCGACTGTCTGTTTGCGCTGCTGGTTGTCGCTCGTTGACCTGACCACCACGTGCGATGACGACGGTGAGCCGTTTACGAGCTCGCGTCAATGATTCCAGCGTATCTCGACATGCAAATTTTACTTCTGCTATTGCACGAGAATGTATACTGCTTGTCTTCTGCCAATAAAGTCGCACGTTCTGTTCACTCACTTGTGGCTTGTTTGTATGGGCGTCAGTAGAGGCTCTTGGCAATTAGAACGCACCAGCTACGCGGCAGCGAAGGCATGCCGCATAGCAGGCAGGACAAGCACGGCGCGTACCAGCGTACGCGACCGGCGAAAAACGGCCATATTGGATTTTGTTCTCAAAAAATAAAGTGTACTTCCGCTTCCGGATTGAGCAGCGTCATCTGGCGTCCGCCTAAGTAAGTTCCCTGCGCTGCCGCTGCTTATTTTCGAATCACTGAGAAAGGTACAGTTGCCCTTCTCTAAGTTGGTTCTTTATTCTATGAGCGCTCCCCCGGCGCAGCCAAACCAAGCAACTCGCCAAGTCAGGAGCTGGGGTAGCTGTGAAAAACGCGTAACGTTCACGCTTCACGACATCTCGACGTTACCAAGCACCATGAAATCGTTCCTGAACTACCACGGAGGAAGAAAACTTAGGAGAGGCCCTGACGTCACTCTTTGTGAAGCTTAAGTGAAGCCGGAAGTTGGCGTTGCTCATGGCGTTGCTCCGCCTATCGGGGCAGCTCTCCTCTCTTGTTTACATTTCTCGCGAAACCACGCCGCGCTGCGCGCAACCGCGCTGCTCGGACCCGTGCGCTCCGCAGCAATACTAAGCAATCGTTAGCACGTTAGCATGACTCCTCGAAAGAGGGCAACATTTCCCGCGAATATTCCTTCGTCCGTAGCTATTGCCGTGGCGCGGTACATTGCGTGCAGCGTTGCATCCGCGTTCATTTCATGAACTTTAGTTCCTCCTGTCCTACCTGGGCACAGCAACATCCGGTAGAGCACGGTCCAGATAACGCAGCGCAACAAAACACGGAGACCAACGCAAACCTGCCCGCACGGCGCCTTTGCCACGGTACGAAACCTACGGAGCTACACGTGTGAGCGCACAGAACAATAACAAAGACGCCATTGTGGCCCGAAAGGCGGGGCCACTGCAGCAAAGAAATAAAAAAAACTGCAAAACAAAGGAGAACCTACTACGTCATTTCCTCCACACTTTCATGCTAGCGCGCGGAGGGGGTAGGGCCTCTCCCTAGTTTCCTTCCTCCATGTGAACTACATACAGTCAGTCGCACACCGTACAATTTGCGCACCCTCGCGTTCGTCGAATATACTGACGTGGCAAAGAGCGTCGCTCAACCTGATTCTTCGCTCCGAGAGCCCCGACTTCCTGGCGAGCCCGCCGCTTACGCGCAGCCTCTCGGGCACGATATTCGCTGCTACTCGCCATCCGTTTCTTGAATTTCCTCTTCCTACGCCAGGTGTCAGCGCATGCCTTGCTGATTTGCTCTGCCTCCTCATAGAGGGCGGCGTTATGTAGTATTGCGTAGAGTTACTGTACAATGCTGCTAAAGCTGGCTTTGGTAGCATACGCAGTAACTGTAGTATTCGGTAGTTAAGCTTTCATCTTGCTACGTCAGGTGTCAGAACATGCCTTACGGGTTTGCCCAGCCTCCTCACATAGAGGGCCCGGAAGTTTTGAGGTATGAGGTACGGAAGTTTTGAGGTGGAAGGAAAGTAGGGAAACGACAAAAAAAGGAGACGTACAAGAGCACCGTTCGAAATTGGGGATCAGAAAATTGGGGTAGGTCAGCTTATAGTGCTTTTTTCCTCTTTTTTATTGTTTAACCTAAGTAGGACATTAGGCAGTATAATAGCAACAGGTTGGTGGAGCAACCCACCGCCCCGTTCCAAAGGGGACACTCATAACATCCATCCATCCATCCGCAGGCATTAAAACATGCTTGGAAGGGTAGAAATATACCACTCCGCTGTAAAACACAATTTGTGTTCCAGCATAGTAGACTGATAAGGCACGTGACTGGAAGCTTCTTGGGGCCACACGTTTGATGCTGATATGTGTAGGGAACTGTCTGTACGGCGTAAACTGGAGGCTATGTCTCCTGCTTTCCCTTGCTCCCATGCCTGTGAACTAGCTCTCCCATGAGAACACGTGTCTAAACCATCGTTCTTCAGGACGTTTAAAATGTTGGCATGAACTTTGTGTGCGCTGTAACTTTCTACCACCCAAGTGACCACTTCACGGTTTCGTGTGCCCAAGGTCCAGAGGCTCCCATTACGTCCCCGATACTAATCCGAGTAGAGGACTGCTGGTGACCAGCCCATTTGAGGTAACTGCAGTCGAATTGGTCTTGTCACCACCTATTTCAGTAACCGGTGGTCTTGACCTCATGCTCCCTATGTGCATAATCGTCACCCGGAGACAAGTCCTGCCGGCTTCCAACCATACTGCGTGTCATTTCAGGCCAACAGCGGCGACGTTCTGACCATATCGTAGCATCTATCTTTCACCATCTCCACTAAGTCACCAGCCTCGCTGGTCGTTGTCTCGTCTCTCATCATTTCGCTCCTCATATTGTGGTGGCCCCCTATCGCCCTTTGGACTCTTGCTTCCGGAGAACTCAACGATGCACCTGTCATAGTAGAAGCTACATTGGCGACTCGCCCACAAGATCTTCTGGTGACGCTGCTGGCTAGATGTTCTTAACAGACAATGAAGTAGACGGTGCACTTGTCATTTTTCTCGTTGACACCGGGACGCATATATCGGGGGTGCAATGGGAGCTTCAGCGTCGACATAAGTTCCTCAAGTGGCCCGCGGTACTGCTAATCCGAATAGCTGCCGGGAGATTGCTGCTTCCCGCCCTTGGTATTGGTTCTGCACGAATAAGCATCGCCGGTGGCTGTACGACTGCGTTACTTGGCGTGCTCGAGCACTGCTTCCATCAACTGCTCCGCGGCATATACTTCCTATCTGCCCACTCCACCCTTATTGAATGTGGAAACGGTGTGCTTCGGCTCGACATACCTCACTACTATGAGGCTAGGGAGACACGTCACAACGTTTGTATTCCGCGTATTACAGTCGTTTAGCTCCTCTCACGGTAACGTATGTGAACCTATACTTCGTTTACCAAGCGGTTTGCAGCGCTGTGGAAGATAGGGACCTCTTAGCCAATCAGGGCTGCAGGAGCACCGCAAGTAGCCCGTCAACTATTTGAGCAGTTTAGGAATAGATTTAAAACATTAAACACAAAAAAGTTTAAACCGTTTGGAGTGACAATATTAAAGTACAGACAGCCCATTCAATCCATCGAGAAATTGATAGCAATGACCCGCATGAACACATCCCATCGGAGGCTCGTTACAAGGTGGTGATGCGCCATCTTTCGGCAACATGGCGCCGTCCGATTCGGTGGTGTCTCCAGTGTGCCGTCCTTTGAAAGTTGCGCTGTTTCCCCAAGCTGGCAAAGCGAATAGCTTTAAACATTCTCGAAGAGCTTCGCGTCGAGTGCGAAGGCAGTTCAAGCTTGAATTCGCTTATCAAGGGGACTGCTAAACTCACCCTGTTGAGTAAGCGAACGCTCTACCAGGGTACCACTGAGAGGAAGAAGGTGGGCAGTGTTGACACCGAAGAAATGTTGTGGTGGAAAGGTGGTGAGCCCACAAGGAAGCTGCAAGATTTAGACCTAAGCGTATTGCGAAGGATGGTGAAGAACTGCTTCCAGAGAAGGGAGATTCCGACTCTCGCCAAGGTGGTGCAGCGTTTCAAAGAGGGTGACATGCTACCGACTGTTTCCACAGCAACGATGCAAAGAATGCTGAAAAAGTTCTGCTTCCAATACAAGAAATGCTCTCGGAATGCACTGCTGATCGAAGCGACGCACATCGTACAGTGTCGCCGCCAGTATCTGCGCCAGCTAGCGGGGCTGCAACGCCAGGGTATCAATTTTTTTCACCGATGAAACATGGTTCAAAGCCCGCCAAACGCGTAGTCGAGTGTGGATTGATGATACCATCCAACCTGCTCACGAAGCATGTGTATGCGGACTCTCTACTCGTCTTCAGAATCCCAATGGCAAAGGCGGCAGACTGAGGACGATAAATTGTGAACCCCCCCTAACAGGATAAATTCATTCATTTCTTGTGTGCGCACAAGCCGAGATAATTCAGTGCTACCGCCGTGAGAGCCGGGAAAATGATAACGAGAACATTTTCCAATGAGCTATGGCAGACGTCGTAGTCGAGGGCTCCGAAATAATTTTGGCAGCTTATGTGCACAAAAAGAAATTGGGCAAGTCCCTTTGGAACGGGCCTCGTCCGTCCAAAAAAAATCAAGAAAGCACCAGCGCCACCTACTGAAAAAATAAACGTGCTAAAGATTAATACTCTTATTTTAACATAGATGGAGCCACTCTCATTATCACGGGACCACAGGCGCGTAGGAACACAATTTTCTGAGGCTCTCCATCCTGATTGGCTAAGTAAGCAGCCCCTACCTTCAACAGTACTGCAAACATCTGGTGAAACGAAGTATAACGTATCTTCCTTCTATTTCCGATGACGATTTTGTTCTTACTCTGACTATTGTCGTTCTGTTAGACAGAAATGTCGTTACCGCTTCAAAGGCTACAGAGGCTAAAGCAGGTCTCAACGGGCAGAGACTTTCTCAGAAAATACGGCTACGAAGGCGCAACTCAAATCTATAGAACGGGACCGATACTGGACGCGCCCCGCACTACACTGAAAGTAGCGCCTATTCCTAAACACATGGACCCAAATCTGCACAAGGAACGCAGGGAAGCCAGTGCCAAATACATACAATTATTGGCAACCAAGAAAGGCACGGTATACACAGACATCCGCCGTATATACCAAAACCCAAGGGCAAACCAAGAACAGAGCGACAGCAACGGTGATCAACTGGAGTGACGAAGAAATCACGAGTGCGTCAATCGAGCACTGCACGATAGCCGAGGATGCAGCCGTAGCTCTAGCGGCAGCGGAGGGCCACCGAACTAACAGGTCCCTAACAATACTAACCGACTCGCAAGCAGCATGCCGTAACTACATAAACGGCAAAATAAGTCGCATAGCACTCCGAATACTCTGCTCGAGCGACCTGCCACAGAAAAACCAACTACAGCACGTCATAGTATGGGTACCAGGACATACTGGGGTTAAAGGGAACCAAGAGGCTGATAGGATAGCTCGAGGGCACACTAACCGAGCTTCCGACTCACTCGACCTCGAAGAACCGAAACCTGGTCCCCCTGAGCTGCTCAGAAATGCTAAATTACCATAGGCGGCTGAGAATGAAATACCCACCACCATGTAAATAACGAAGCAAACAAGTAGCAATAGCGTGGAGACTACTACAGACAGGGGCCTTCCCCAATCTAAACACCCTTGGCAAAGCTTACCCCACACAGTACGGTGACACGTGCCTGTGGTGCGGAGATAAGCCAACCCTCTTCCACGTAACATGGGCCTGTCAGAAGAACGATCAGGTATCCAGAGTAGAAAAACCGAGTGCGCAACAGTGGGATGGGATGCTCTAGCGACAGCCTGGACATCCAGCGTGAATTGGTCGGGCGAGCTCACTAGGCAGCAGTCCTCAGCGGAGCCCTGGACTAGGGGAATCGACCGTGTCTGAAGAAGACGGAAGACGCCAACAGAAGATGGAAGAAGCTGTCTGCAGACCGCGAAAATTACATTAATTCAGAGCACAACAAATGCTTTTCCTCTTCCACCTCTCCTCCTCCCGCTACTATTCTCATCATAACTTGGTAAGTGCACGCAGTTTTTCCCGGACAGCATGAGTCTGGCGAACATCTATTCTATAAATATATGTCGTTTCTGCATTAGTTACCAGCAACCTTCATTCCCCACTGCATTCGCCACCGCAGGCAGTACAGCTGATCTCGGTATTACCAAGATGATCGCGACTGACCTACTGCCGGCAGAGACAGCTAGCACCAGGCACATGTTGATGTCTTATCGCGTTAACTTTGACTTGGATGGCGGTTCCTTGGGCCAGTATCCGTTACCGCATTCATACTAAAGACCTAATCCTATCAGACGGCGTCGTTATTGTGTGTCCCGGGACGTACGGTGATTAAGTATGAGGTCAAAAATTGCTCACGAAGGAGAACATTGAACCAACGTACCGTCTGAAGGCGTTACCGTTCATGCTAGTAAAAAATAAAAATGGCCGCATGGACTACTGCCTCGCCAATTGTCACTTGAATAAAGTCACGCGAAAGGACGTCAACCCTCTGCCGCGAATTGATGATGCCCTGGACTGCCTCCGCTCCTCTAACCACTTCGCCACCGACCTACGATCAGATTGGCTTGTTAAACGTCCCCCTGCCCCCGGGTGTTCAAGCCTATGCTGAAGCTTTCCCCTTTCCCAACATACTCTTGAAGTCTTCACTGGCTATGTGCGGTTTTCTTTTTATCCGTGTTAGATACATCGTAGCGCGATGATTCGTTATGCGTGGCCGTTTGCCTGCGGATTGCGTGACATCTTTGGCAATAATTCCGTCCAAGGCGCCCGTTTGGGACCGTGGCTCGCACCACTCGGAAATGAACAGACACAGCCACTAGGTCATACCGCATGACAACTCTAACTCGGAAAGCATATGTAGTGCCAGCAAACAAGGAAAAAGGAAGACAACATTCCAAAGCGCACTGTGGTATTTTCTGCGTACTGTCCTTGTTCGCTCGTGCTAAATGTGCTTTGCAAGTAATTTTACCTACACGCCCGAAAGATCGCAACGCTGAAGTCTAACTTGTTAACGGTGCCTTCTAATATATTCCATTCTCGCTTGCCGTATTTCTTGGGCTGCGCAAATTCCTTTTTGAACAATGTATTTTTGTTTTAGTTATTTTTTCTATTGTTTAACGCGTGGGCATTGAACCACCAAGCGTGTACTGTCGTGCCAAACGCCCATGAGGCTCGTGGCGAACGTTCCTCTAAGGAAAAGAGGAAATGACACGGAGCGATGCCGACAAAATTTATAAGAGCTACGCAAGGGAGCATTTTAGACTTCGTTAGTGCGATCTGCAGGAGTCAACGTAGGCACCGACAGATACAGTGTTGCCGCCGCCATCTGCAGCTCTAGCGTATATTTAGAAGTATCATCGCCTCCCAAGCCAGTGGGATAAGGAGGCCGCCAGGGCCCCTTGTCACACGCGTCGAGTGTGTGTGCCCGTAGCCTAGTCTGTACGGATAAAAAGACTTGACCGCAGTACTAGCAACAACACGCCAAGAGTGACAAGTGTGGACGTACAAGTGGCTTGAAGAGCCACTTGTAAGCCGCCACGGTGCCATACGAAAGGCTACAATTGATCCACATGCCTTTGCTATTTTGATGATGTCAGCGTTTTTTCACTGACATTTCACAGCCAATTCACAAGCCTGTGGGGAGTTGAGACAAGCAGACCCTTAAATGAACTCTTTAAAAGGCTGTTTTGACCCCCTGAAATCACTGTTTGGCAGCATTATCAGAGCTCATGGCGTAGAACCATATTGGGAGAAAATTTGTGCTGCCAAAAATTTTTGAGTACCAAGTTCGACCAAGGACACACGAGCGCCGTCTGCCTACGCTCTTATTTTCGACGCTTCGTGAAGGATTTCGCCTATATTGCCCGACCCCTAACGCAACTTCCGAAGTACACTTCATCTTCATGGGGTCCTGAACGAGCTGATGCATTTCCAACACTAACTATATAAGTTATTAGTCCACCCGTGTCAGCTGATTTTCATTTTCGCCCGACCGCGGCTACAGAAATTCACACCCACGCCAGAGGACATGGCACCGGTTGCTGCCCTCGCCCAGAGGCGGCAAGGACGCGTCTGTGCCAAGCGCCTACTCGCCCCTTCAGAGCGCAAGTTTTCGATCACTGAACGGGAATGTCTTGCTCTAGTTTAGGCGGTCGTAGACTGTAGGCTGTATTTGTTTGGCCACGCGTTCGTGGTCATCATGGACCGCCATGCACTATTCTGGTTGTCATCTCTTAAAGGCCCTACTAGACAATCTCGTTGCTCTGCATTAAACTTCAGGAATATACATTTCAAGTCATTTACAAGTCTAGTATAACGCACCAGGATTCTGACTGCCTGCGCCATTAGGCAGTCGAACCTGCCGACCCCACTGCGCATGATTACAATGCAGGCGCCTTCGCTATCCGAATTTAGCAACACCCAGAAGGCACTGCTCAGCCATGCAGACTTATGCCTCATAGCTCACCATCTACGCTCTCACGACTCCGATCGATCCTTCCACCTATTTTCGCTCCGTGATAGTATGATCTATGGATGAAATACCACCACAGGTGGCTCAGCCCTACTTATACTTCCTAAGAATTTCCACTCCATTTTTCTCCAACAGCTATCGAATGCCTCATCGGCTGGATATCTTGGAGTGTCCCGCACATATGACCGCATGCGGCGTCGATTATTCTGGCCAGGTCTTTAACATTTTTACCGCCGGCATGCTGTTACTTGCGAGTCCTACAAAAATCGCAAGCGCCCTTCCTTGTTTCCCGCTGGGTCCTCTTCTGTCCATCTACGTTCCATCTGTTCCATTGTACCTCAGTGGCCCCGATACCGTCGGACCTTTTTCCGTCTGGTTTTGTGAAGAGCAAGTGGATTGCAGTATCTGCTGACTGCGCTACACGATATGCCATCTCCCGGGCATTGTCAACAAAGAAGCTATGCTGCAGATATCATGGACTTTCTGCCTCATGACGTTTCATTCTACCCCGGTGCGCCGCAACAGCTGCTGACCCATCGCGGTCCTTCATTGCTTTCAGAAGTCGTCGACGACATTCTTCGTTCGTGTTCCACGCATCACAAGCTAAGCACTACTTATCTCCCACAAACACATGCACTTACAGAGCGTCTTAATCGCACTCTGACCACGATGATATCTACATAGCTTTTCGCAGGACATCGTGATTGGGACATTACTTCGCCTTATGGGACATTGGGGTACACTTGGTTCCGCCATGACACCGCTCACTTTTCCCCCATTTGCCCCTCGCTTGGCCAGATGTTCAAGACCTAAAAAGCGCTCGTGTTTTATTGCCGCCTTTGCGATACCTTCTCTCATGATGATGCATGGGGCCTTTTGGCGCAAGGGTCAGGGATGGCCAAACAGCGCCAAGAAATTGTACGAGGACCTCGATGACGCAGTGAATGAGAAGTGTCAGATGATGCAGGGCTGTAATAATGCCTAATATATTCACTGTAATGTACGTAAAATATACAAGTATTAAAATAATGTCATGGACGAGCGATCTGGGCGATGACAAAGTACACTCCAGAAAGTGCAAAACACAGGAAGGGGCTGACAGATGGAACAGCACAATGTGGTATAAAGGTTATAAACACGGATAAGGTGCCTCAAAAAGGCTGGTCAACATTTCGACAGGACGACCTATCTCGTCATCCTCGGCAGGTTAGTTTTAAAGGGTTAGAACATTGATGTCACGTGCGGTTGTTTTCGGAGGCGTGTGGTTGTAAAGGGAGAGACTTCAATGAGTATGAGCGCTGCCACCTGACGTCTGTGAGCGTGCTGCCTAAGACGAGGGGACAAGACCGGGAGCGTAGGAAGGCGGGGAAAAGAAGAAAAGAAAAGGAGTGAGATAAAAAAGACACCAAGAGGAAAAAATTGAACTAGAAAGAAAAAAATAAGGGCATGCGAGGGGGTTGGCGAAACGAGAGGTTAGGGAGCGTTCAGGGGTGCCTTTGGCGGCATGTTTTTGTGGCTTTAGAAGAGCCGGTCACGCGGTCAGTGAGAAAGTAACAAAAATACCCAGAAAGAAATTAGTTAAAAGAATGACTTTAGTAGCGCGGCAGCAATGCGTCGAGTAATATTGAAGGAGATAAGATGGCGACAAGGAGTATGGCATGCAATGCTGCATGGGGTAACTGCAAGGCAGCGGCAAGGTCTTTCAGGGGAGGTTAGCCTCAGTAGCTCGACCTAGGCGTCGTTACCGCGTTAGATAGATATAGACATACCCTGTGTGGCTGAGGCGTCGAAAAAGCTATCCTGGAGTCTGGGACTTTGGATTGTGTTGGTGAGGGTGTCTCAACAGATATATAATTGAAAACAGACAAAAATGGGGGAACTGAAACCGGAATAACAAATAAGAGGGTGACTTGACCAGAAGCAGGCGGCGGCAGGTGTACTTGGGAAAAAGGGGTCGTACAGTTGACATAAACATCAAAATATGAAACAGTATATGAAATTGAGTAGTAGGCAGGAAAAAAGTTTTCGAAATGAAGAATAGGTGAGGTTAATTAAGGATAGCAGGTGGCAACATGTGTTTTGTGCTTCAGTTGATATGAGAATTTCAGATTTAAGTCTTTCAAAGATTCTAAGTGGCCACGTGCCAAATTAATTCCCGTCGGGTGTAGGCAACAAAATTTGTATATGACGTATGATTCCGTATATTTCCTTTCGCGAGGTGAGCGGAAATTTGTAATATATAGAGCCTTGCTTCATCGAATATATGACCGAGTTCATTGAAGTGGCTGGCTACTGCTTCAGTAAATTGTGCTTTGTATCCTCGCGGCGACCGTAGAATTTCGTGTGAATTTTTGGTCCAGTCTCACCAATTTATTGTTTGCTACAAGCAGAACATTCTATACACTAGACTACGTTGCTTGACGTGCAGTGAAACTCGAAGTTACTTTGTGCTAGTAATCTGACACTACTTTTTACTGTAGTATTAGATTGAATATGTTTGCATGTAGAGCACCAGGAGTCAGCACAGGGACCGGTTCCCGACTTCGGCTTTGTCCTTAGCTTGGCATGCAGAAGAATATCTTTAAAATTGGTGTTGTGTCTGTAGGCTACTCAAAGCGGTTCGGGAAAAACCTTATTCAGTTGCTGGTTGCTCGTTAGAATTGGGTACTATTTACTGAGGAACTTGTTCACGTCTGGAAGTCCGTTTGAGAATTTAGTATGAAGAAGAGGCGTTGTTCTTGCGATCCTCGGGCGGGGATTGAGGACCTCGGCTCGATCAAGTTTGGTTGCAGTGGTGTAGGCTTGTTGAAGGGCACTGTTTGGGTGGTTCCTCCTTGATAGTGTTTCTTTAAGGGGATCGAGTCTATCTATGTAGTGTTGGTTTTCATCGCAAATGCGACGTAGTCGTCTGGCTTGGCCTTTAAAGATGCCTTGTTTACAATATCTGGGATGGTGGCTCGTATATTCCAGGTACTGTTGTTTAAAATTAACTTATTGGGTTTTACGTGCCAAAACCACTTTCTGATTATGACGGACGCCGTAGCGGGGGACTCCGGAAATTTGGACCACCTGGGGTTCTTTAACGTGCACCTAACTCAAGTACACGGGTGTTTTCGCATTTCGCCCCCATCGATATACGGCCGCCGTAGCCGGGATTCGATCCCGCGACCTCGTGCTCAGTAGCCCAACACCATAGCCACTGAGCAACCACGGCGGGTAGGTACTGTTGTTTGTCCAAAGGTTGCCTATACAGCGTTGTCTTTAGTGCCCCATTGTCCAATGTGGGCTCAAAAAACAAAAAGCCTTGTTCACAAAAACCGAAACGTCTTTTAGATATAATGTGAACAAGGCTCCCGTAGTGAAGCCGAAACGTCTTTTAGATTTGATCATTTTTAGTACATATCTTGGTCGGTGTCCGTCGTTTTCTAAGTCACTTACATGTCTTGGATTGGCATGCAATATCTTTACTGACAGGTTCATGTTTTATGTATTAAACTTATGTATGACATATGTTTCCGTATATTTCCTTTCGCGAGGCAAGCGCAAATTTGTAATATATAGAGCCTTGCTTCGTCAAACATATGACCATGTTCATTTAAGTGGCTGGCTACTGCTTTAGGTAAAGTGTGTCAAGTTCTATAGCCTGTTCTGGTTCGGGAGTTCAAGTGGATTGGGCTCTAAGTGGTGTCGTCCTAGTGTCTGGTGTGTTGTACTGTGCGAAAAAGTGTGATACGCATTCGTTGAGAAAATTCTGAAAGGTCCTTGTGAAGCTCGAATTTATTTATTGTGTTCTTAGTGGGACAAAAGTTTAGGCTCTTGCTGGGCACGCCTATTTCTTTTTTTCCTAATGTTTTCGAACTCTACAACATTGGACTGGTTTAATTTTGTGGAAGTTTCCGTCACGTCTGGTACTTCTAGACTCGAGGTCCCTGTTGTTGGCGTGAGGTTGCTGTTCGCCTGGAAGATTGGCTTTTGATGAAAGTTTGCTTTTTTCTTTGTGTTCGAGCAAATTTTCTAGAGTTCTTTTTTTTTTGTCGTAATGCTCTAAATCTTTCTTCGCATCCGGTGCCAGAGCTATGTTCAGAAGTGTGTGGCTAAAACTTTCGATTTGTTCTTCGCAGTGTTCCTCGAGGATATTCAAAAGTGAAAGTGAGGTATGGTTAATGTTGTTTGCCAGTTTGTACGATGGCGTGGTGGGAGTGTTCCTAGAGCTGGTACAGCCTTCGGTGTTAGATCTTTAGGAATTAAATTGTTCTGTGTGCAGACTAGGTTTTCAGATGGGAGGTGTGGCTCGCATTCCTTTTTGGCAAGTTTTCTAGCCTGTAGCAATTCGGTGCTTCGTGGCAGAGAAGAGTTATTGACTTGCGATGGCTCTCATTAGTTTGTCTTTTTAGGGGTAGATTTGCGCTGCGTGTGTTTCTGTTTGGCAGGTTTATTACAGCATGCCTGGCCTAATTCCAGCTCGGTTTCTGGTTGACTTTCTGCATGTGCAGGCGGGCGTGGGGACGTCTGTGTGAATACTTCGGTAGTGGATTTTCTGTTCTTAGTTACAGTTGCGTCCGTTTGCACTGTCATTGGTGTAGTTTTTGGAGTAGTGTGTTTCTTGTGGCTCGTTTCACATTCGGCTGCCTGTGCTCGGAGTGTTCTTGAGGTGGCGGTTACAGTTGTGTTGTTATAGGTGGCATGGTTGGCAGAGTCAGTGGGGATGGTATTTGATTTAGATTTAAACAGCATTTCTCGGTACTTGTAAAGGATTTGATGTGTTGAGAAACTAGCTGTATTCCCTTGTGGTTTGAGTGTAAACCGTCCCAAGCTGGGTGTTCGGGTAGTGCTTCGTGTATTTCTGTGTGGTGCATCGTGTCAACGTTCTTGTGGAACAGTTCTAAGTTGAAAATAATTGAGTTGAGTTTGTTAGTCTCCTCATTGTGCTTCATGAGTGCGCCAGTTTGGTGAATTAGGGGGCGGTGTTTGTTTTGTAGGCGGGAGCGACACTTGTTACAGTTAAGTGTGCGTTTGGGCGAGCGGCTTCAATTGTTTATATTACGGCATAGACTCGATCGTTCCCGCGGTGCTTTGTTTAGTGAGGTTGCTTGTGCCTACATAGACAATGAAATGTGTGGTGTCAACTGGAGTATAACAAACTAGCGAGAGAATATTTGATGTTTCGCCCCACTCAAGTATCTTATGTACAGTGCGTGTGGGCCTGGTTCAAATTTTTCCTTCAGGTATATGTACTGACTGTCTTCAAGGGCCGACACATGGGATTACAAGGGCACTTGCTCTGTTCCGTTATAGTCAGCACAATGCGTTGACGGGCTAGTTGGTGCGAATCCATGAATACTTTGTTTAGCGCAAAACGACAGACACAAGAAAGACGACAGGACAAGGCGATGACTCATCGTCAGCTGGCATTGAAATCCAAAACGAAGAAAAAGGCTGACAGATGAAATAGCACACTGGGGCATAAAGGTTATAAACACGGTATTTAAGCACACTGTGGTTTAAAGTTTATAAACACAGTGTTACACTTAAATCTGAAATTCTCATATCATTCACCAAAGCACAAAGCAGGCGGGGACAGTACACCTGTCCCCGCCTGCTTCTGCTCCCGTCATTCTCCTATTGGTTATTCCGGTTTCAGTTCCCATCCTTTTTTGTTGGTTTTTATTATATATTTGTTGAAACACCCTCACCAATACATTCCGAAGTAACAGACGCCAGGATACCATTTTCGGCACCTGAGCCACACAGGGTATCACCATTTCTGTATACCGACGTAACGACACCTACGTTGAGCTACTGGGGCTAACGTCCATTGGAAGAGCACGTGGCTGCCTTCCAGTTACCCAATGCATTGCACGCCAGACTCCTTGTCGCCATCTTAACTCCTTCAAATTACTCGACGCATTGCGGCTATTGTACTAAAGTCATTCTTTTAACTGATTTTTTTTGGGTATTTTTTCTTGCTCACGCAGTAACCGCTTGATCGGCTCTTCTAAAGTCACAAAAACATGCCGCCAACGACACCCGCGAACGCTCCCTAACCTCTCGTTTTCCCAACACCCTCGCATGCCCTTCTTTTTTTCTTTCTTGTTCTCTTTTTTTCCTCTTGGTGTCCTTTTTTTTCTGTCTCCTTTTCTTTTCTCCCCGCCTTCCCACTCTCCCGCTCTTGTCCCCTCGTCTTAGGAACCACGCTTACATACATTAGGCGACAGCGCTTATTATTAACAACCGTACGTGACATCACTGTACTAACCTTTTAAAACTAACATGCCGACGATGACGAGACCGCCTTTGACGAAGATAGGTACTCTTATCGAAACGTTTACCAGCCTTTATGAGACACCTTATCAGTTTCTATAACCTTTATAAAACATTCCAGAAAGTAATAATACAAGAAAATTCGTCTCCTCCAGTAGCACTATCGCCTCACACAAACCTTTGGGCCGAAGAACTCGGAGGCACGTGTTCTACAAAACATTAGGCTCGCATGTTAGTTCAGGCATTTTATGTGGCAAAACCACGACATGATTTTGAGCCACGCCATAGTGAGGGACTCTGGATGATTCTTGACCTTCTTGACCTTACGTGCTACACGGGTGTTTTGCATTTCACCGTAAAGATACTTGTTTGGGCGTGTCCTGAAGGCACGACTTGCCATGCAAATACCGAGATGGTGTACAGGATCTGGCAGCTCGAGGGATCTGGGTGGAGGAGATCGATAAACTACAGCTCCACATATGAAAGGCGAGCTTATGAGGCTCTTCTGTAAGGTTATTAGGCACTTCTTTTCAGTACCACACCTTGTGTGGAGCACGACATTTAGGATACTCATTGTTCCGAGCCAATTACTCCATATATGCTTTGCGTAGGGAATAAATCTAAGCTTTGAGCCTGACTGAGTATGGTATGTCTTTTCATATCGAGGAATACCGAGACAAGGAATTGTGAATGAAGGCATTGCGAATGTTTCCCTCAATGCGTACGTGATGGTCAGTCGTCGACTGGCCTTCCCTAAAACCGCGCTGGCACTGGTCAAGCAGTTTGTTAGATTCAAGCAAATACAAAATACGGAGATTAGCCACATTTTTGAAGAGTTCGCAGGTACAAGTTTTAAGGGCTATAGAAAGGTAACTTTCTACTATTAAGGGGTCCGGTCCTTACCCTGCTTCGAAATCAGAATTGCAATGGCTTCTTTCCATGCAGATGGAACGCACATATCAGCCCGTATGGGGAACCAGCGCTGGATAGGCGGCGCGTCGAAAAGTGTGCGTTGCACGCCGCCCTGGCGACGAAATGCGTCATAGTCCAGCCGCTCGACCAGACGACACACACGCGCGCGGCCGTATTATAGTTCATACGTTTCCGTTTTCGCGCCGCTTCAAGAGGACAGTTTTCGTAAAGAAGCTAGCGCCATCAATTGAAGAAATGACGAAAGAAGCTTTTTAGGCTTTATGTATTTTTGACAGTGTGTCGCGGCGAGCACGTGTGTTTCTTTAGCGGTTGCGCCGTTTGCCGTTGCCATGCTTGCGTGGCAGCCTGGCTTGCAAATCTAGCAGCTATGGCTCCGGTCGTGCTGCGCTATGGTTTGGTCACTGCGCTATGGTCACTATGGCTCCGGTCGTGCTGCGCTTCGGCCTGAAGACATTCCATATTTCTCTGGCTAGACATAAAAAATTCTGATGTTACTTCGCCTCAGCAGTCAATGGAGAAGAAAGCTTTATCGCATCAGCTGACTCGTGCAAGCGAAGGTTTGAGTGCTCCGCTGCTGGATCCGTGACAACGCTGGCAACATTTAGCACTAATTACATAAATTTATCGGATGCACCTCAGCACCGAGTCCTCATCAGCACGCGCATTTTTAAAAACACATAGGTGGCTTAGTCCGCGTGCGCCGGCAGTATGCGCACACAACTTGTATTACAAGGCAGCTTCCCTCCCACATAATTCTTGGCAATGAAGGGATAGTATTTACCTTTCGTGTCGTTCGCTTGGTGCGCTGGCGTTGGAAGGGGCTTGGCGGTGGTATTGCGAAGGAAAAATGGTTGGTACATATGCCGGATGGTGCATGCTATTGCTCATTTTGTTTCCGACGAAATGACGACTGCAGATTCTGCTATTTGGTACTGTCTGCCATGGCTGACTGTCTTCAGTATCGAATAAACGAAGCACACACGCGAAATTCGATTTACAAACCAGCCCGACACCGCTTGACAGGGTGACAAGACGGGAACTTACTGCGCTCGCCTGACTGCTTGGATCCAATGCCACCTCCTTTCTTGTTCGTAGGGTTTAGATGGAAAGACACAGAAGGATACATCCTCCCTCATCCCGACGTAGTTGTGGCACTTGTATACGCAACAGTATTGTCGGCGTCCCTTAGTTTTCCTTCGACTTTCGGGGCAGGCAACGCCACTACCAGTAGCAATTTTCGGCTGTGGGAGCGGCTGCATTGTGCACGTTCTGACCGCCAGGGCAGCGCTGCAGGTGTCGTGAAAACTCCAGCGCTGGTTCCCCATAGCATTGAAGAGAGATTACCCTCATTAGAGTGTCACTATAGAGGTGTTTTATCATATGTCAGGCTCTGTCATTACCCGGCGCAGGGCACTTGGACACGTTCAACGAAGCTCTTAGCTCGGAGATTTCAAAAGGAATGTTATAAGGATGATTCTTGGTGCATCTAAAGTTGAATGTGTTACGGTAGGCTATTTGTATCTATTTAAGAAATTATTTTGAATACTGGATCACTTCTAAGTGTCTACCATGTGCGTTGGCCTGGTTTTTCAAGTTGTTTTCTTGTTCATTGGCCAGCCGTAATGGATACGTTTCCTGACCCTATAGCCCTCTTAGCCCATTCGACACTTTGGACTGCTATGTGCAAGATGTCTTGGAAGAGAAATTTTTCCAGGTAGCCCTCCTTGCTGTCGCCGCGTCCGCCTTTCCGGTAATTTTACGAGCGTAAATTCCGTAAGGTTTTCTGCAGTCGGGGAGCAATGCAGTACGCGTCATACTTTGTTTTGATTATTTCGTGCCAGTGCGCAGGCCTCATTCAACTATGGAACTCATCTTTTACAGAAGAGATCGCTTGTTTGTAGAGACCTTTTCAGCTGGGTCGAGAATAAAAGTGGTAAAATACGCTACTGCGTCATCAATACTAAAATAATTGATGAAATCTCGTGTTAAGTACGTTGAATCTTTAAAGCTTTTCCAGTCAGCCTATGTTATTTCCAACGGTGGGCGGGCGGGATACTCATGTAGCTGTATTAGTTTCAGCGTTACAGGAAAGGCGTCACTCTCATGTATTCTTGACGACATTCCGTTCTATGTAAAGAAGAAAGCTCGCCCTGTCAATTGCTAATTTTATGGAAGAATATGAGTTATCGTGGATGATGTACGAGGTGGCCACTTTTTCAATGAAGAACCATGCACTATACGCTACTGGGCAGTTTTCTATACGTCGACAGCTGGTATCATAACGGCAGTATATCCAAAAAGCGCTGTGGGCATTAATATAATGTATGGTTCCAGCAGCTGCTCATTCATTATGTTAATTCTGTTTTGCTGGATTGGTAATGCGATGGTATGTAAATGGAACAGATGGTTAATAACTTGTTGAAAACAACCGCTCGCACAGACACTACCTCGACGGGCGTCTGGTGAGAAAGATACTGGCAAGCAACCGACATATCTACAATTATTGCTACAGCAACTCCTCCGAATGAGTTAGGCAACAGTGTCACACCTTTTCCGGCAGATAGCATATTGTCTGAGCAAGTTTGTTTACGTAGGTTTTAGATCTCCTTCCTGAACACAGCAACTTTGCATTATAGCTATGGGGGAATATTGTGATATCGTTGACATAATGAAGTTCTCTCCCATCCCACTGTAGGATGTCTGTGTCAATTTTAATAGTGTTTTAGGATATGTGTTCAAGGATGCAAAGTTAGCTTACAGAGCCCTTTTTGGGCGCCATGATGCGGGGTTTCCTTCTTAGGGCAGCCGATTGACTCGCACCGCTCCTCAGCCGCTGGATGCGCCATCGAGTCTCTTATAGGGGTTCTGGTGTCTCATATGCAGTTTCCTGGAAGCTATGAATAATTGTAGTAAAAAAATATTTTTTTATGAAAGTGCACCTAGAATAACAAGCTTCAATTGCCAAATGTGTGTGATGTGAGTGGGTAATATGGAGCTTAGACATACCGACAACCAGTAAGGAGTTGTTTATTTGAATACATGGATGAATGGATGCAAAAATTTATTGAAAGTACTGAGATGCGCGACTGAGCGTGCTGTGGGCTGCTCCCACGTGGGGACAGTCAGGCCTTGCCCGACCGCCGCCTCGTGGGCCCTCTGGATAGTCCATAGTTGCGCCCCGGCATCGGGGCTCTTGATAGCGGAGGGCCACTTGTCCTGGTTGACTTGTTCCGTGCCTCGCAACGAGTGGCAATGCCAGAGCATAAGGGCAAAGCTAGCGAAGTCATTGCAGTGCCAGTAAGTACTACTGGCATAAGTGTCGGGATAAAGCTCGTGGAATAAAGCAGAGCTGGCATACGAGCCTGTTTGCAAAAATCTGAAAGTCAATGCCTGCGCTTTATTTAACGTCTTGTGTGGAAGGGGAAAGTCTCTCCTACCGAGATAAAAGTGCTGCGTAATTTCGTAGTATATGGTCAGTTGATCTCTGTTCGCCCCCACTGCGCGCCGGTGGGGGAGTACTCCATGGTCGCAGAAAGCGAGACCTCGCGCCTTGGTGTGGGGTTTGTGGGACCTCCCATGATGGATCCCATGTAAGCGGGAAACCACGTGAGAGTGTGGGTGGCGATGCTTTTGCCTTCGACGATGCGATAGGCTTCCTTACACACGGCGCCAACGCTGAAGGCGAGGATGGTTGCCCTGGAGTGGCTGAAGATATTTGCATGTTTGTGGTCCAGGAAGGCCAAGACAATGGCCACTTGCTCGGCCGCACGCGACGACGTACTTCGTACCAAATCGGCGTTAATGGTCGAACCCCTGTGGTTCATCGACACTACTGTGAAATTGCTGCTGTTGCCATACCGGCCCGCGTCAGCGAAGCAGTGGCCCCCAGGGATTTCTGTCGCACGGCGTAGGAGCGCCACCGCCCTCGCCTTCCTTCTTTCGACGCTGCGTTGAGGATTAATTTTGCCCGGGGCGGGGGATATGATGATGTTGTCTTTCTGCTCGTTCAGAAGGCCCTGGCAGGGGTCTTCTACCGTGGCCAGGGGAACGACCATCTGTGTTAGGAGTCGTCTGCCCGCCCAGGTTCAGCAGAGTGAAAATCTGTGCCCTTTCTTGTGCTTCTGCAATTTCTTCTAGGGTATTATGAATAGCCAACTGCACGAGTAAGTCGGTTTGTGTGTAGTTTTATAGTACGAGCGTGCTCTTGATCCCCTTCGTTAGCATGTCATTTAGCTTGTCTCGCTCGGCCTCCTTCCAAACATGAATGGGCGCTACGTACATCAAATGGCACAACAAGAAAGCGTGGACTAGCATTATCAGATTCTCTTGGCTCAGGCCTCTCCTTCTGCTAGCTACCCGCTTGATTAGACCGATGACGCTAGCCGTCTTCTTTGCTCGTTTGTGAGTGATGATGCTATTTGTGCCCGCCCATTCGAGTGTCATTCCCAAGATTCGAATGGACGCGACTTTGGTAATCGGATCTTCGCACATGGGATAGAGATTAATATCGATCTCAGTGGTGGATGGGGGGTTCCAGTTCTATGGCTTGCGGCCCTTTCTAGTTGGGCTCTAGAGAAGGAGCTCCGATTTCATTGGTGAGCACGGGAGTCCCGTGTCTGTTAGAAAGTGCTCTGTAGTGTCGACATCTTTCTGGAGAGTGACTTCGACTTGTCCGTCACTTCCACCCGCACAGGAGAGAGTGATGTCCGCGTAGAGCCTCTGACTGATGCCCTGGATCGTGCCCAGGTATCTTGAGAGGTCGACCATTGCGATGCTGAAGAGGAGCGGTGAGATGACTGACCCCTGGGGTGCGCCTCTTCCGCTCAGCTCCAGTTTCTCTGCTTCTAAATCTCCTGCCTTGAGGATTGCGCATCGTTTGCTCAAGAAAGACTTGACGGAGGCATGGAAGGACGAGCCTAGGTGGAGTTTGGAGATAGCATCGACAACGAACTCGTGGCGGATGTTATCAAAGGCCTTCTCCAGGTCCAAACCAAAGATAGCTCTCGTGTCCCGAGTGCAGCGTTCCCGAATTTGGATCTTGATAAGCTTCATGGCGTCCTGGGTGGAAAGGCCTGGCGTGAAACCTATCATGTTGTGAGGGAAAAGGTCGTTGGTCTCAATATACTCGGCAATTCTGTTATATATTGTGTGCTCGGCCACTTTCCCTACACATGACGCCAGAGAGATCGGGCGGAGGTTGTCCAAGATCGGCAGTTTATTGTGCTTTGGGATGAGTATGATCTTCACCAACTTCCATGATTCCGGCATAATTCCCTCCTCCCAAACAGGATTGATCTCATCTGTGAGAAACTCGATCGATTCGTCCTGTAGGTTTCTGAGAGCCTTGTTATTAATGTGATCTGGGCCGGGTGCCCACCTACCATTGAGGTCATGTAGGGCGCGGCGGATTTCGCTGACGTTTCAAGGCTCGTCCAGCGCGGAGTTCGGCTTCCCGTTGTATAGTGGGTACCCCATCTCATCGGCCACAGTGTTGAGTGGCAGGCACTGCTTAGCTAGCATATCCAGCACTTCCTCTTCTGAAGACGACTTCTTGGCTTCGTGGAGCGCTTCAACGAGGACACTTCTCTGGTTTGAGTTGGTGCCGGAGTCGTCGAGTAAGTGTTTGAGAAGATTTCACTTGCCTCCCATGCGCGCCTGCCAGTCGATTAAGTTGCAAATTTGCCTAGACAAGGCTTGGAAGTGGTCGTCGATCTGCTTGTTGATTTCGGCTATCTTTTTCCTGAGCTTGCGATTCAAGCGTTGGCTTTTCCACCTCTCCAGAAGTGATTGCTTGGCTTCGAGAAGGTGTGCTAGCCTGCTATCCATTTGGCCTGTGTGTAGATCTGTCTCTATAGTTTTGGTGGTGGAGCAGACATCTTGCAGAATTAGTTCGGACCGCTGGACGAGACTCTTGGGCTTTCCTCCACGGGCGGCGTAGGCCTTGCGAACCTCACGGACTTTGTCCCAGTGTCACGGCTACACTTGTCCAGCCCTTTAACTCGCAAGATAAAAAAGGCCTAATCTATAATGTTTTGTTGTTTTATTTCTTCATAATATTGTTCAAGTACGTACCAAATTAACTATGAGAGGGTTTCTCTGAAAGCTATGTTAGATACAGCAGGCCGAAGATATTGTTAACCTTCTGGTCAGAGGCAAATGTATGGTCTAAAACTTGTGTGTGGTAGTTCCTATGACAAGTTAACTGTGTGTTCTTGAGACGCTCCTGAAAGAAAAAAAATAATAGCTTTTTAACTAAAGAAAAGAATCCGCACTAGCGATAGTATATATGACCACCACGTCCCCTAAGACGGTACCGGTGAAGTAGTCGAGTTTTGGGGCCAAAACATCTGCGGCTGCCAAGGTTCGACATTTTTGTAACTACCACTGCTGAGCAGGTACATACATTAAGGTAAATTAAAAGGCACAAATTAATATTTCGTTTTGCGTGGTTTTGCAGATATTTCGGTAAGGTCAACAATATTGTTCAGCTGCCAGTTAAAGAGTTAAGAAAGTCGCCTTATTAGATTACTAGGAGCCGAAATATTTTCAGCATACAGTCATAGAATGCACCGCGCGAAAAAGTACTCGATTAACTTATCTCATCACCGCTAGCAGTCTGTTCCTTTTAGTAGCCGAGTTCGTGTGTCCTCCAATTTCTGCACCTCCGGGCATCTTCGATTGTGTGGATTTTTATTCTTGCCCACCTCGCTATTTACAGTAAAAAATCTGTCAAAGACATTGTTTACACATCGCGGGATCACGTCATTAAGGATAGGAACTTCTTGGCCGCCTTGGAGATACTCTCTAGCATATTCCTGCAATCGAGTTATGTAATACGCTGCCACAAACAAGTATTTTATTTTATTTTCACTACTTGATCTCCCCTCTTGTTGCAATGCGCGCACGCCAAGACTAGGGCATTTGTCGTTTCTTTCGCGTGGCCAATGTAGAAAAATGGGAAAAAGTCTTTTTGCCAACGAGGGATGGCGCGCTGACATCATCAATGTGTTTCGTTATTTTTGTCGGCATGCCGTAGCCAAATGAAGAATTGCCGAAGACTCAAAGCAGTGTAGTTGTTATGCTAGCAGCACAAGGAACACCACAGCAAACGGGAGGTACTGACCGGGTATGCAATCTGCCGCAATATTAATGATATTTTCAACGCCCTAAATTCGCGTCCACGTTTAGAATTTTCTTGAATAGGAAGAGACGCTTTTCAATTATTTGTGTTTCTACGTGTGTAAATATGCGAGGGACCCGCAAAATGAGACTTGGAGGGGATAGTGAAGAAGATGAAGCGGTTGTACTGAATTCTTTTGTGAGGAACATAATGGATTACCTCGGTCTGAATGACACGTGTGACACAGACAGTAGGCAATACTCTCTCTAGTGCTTGGAAAAAAGTGTAACAGTTCGTGAATTTAGCGGCAGGCCAGCAGCTTTGAGGTCGCGTTGTCCCTTTGGCTCCCAATATTATAAGGGCAGCATGCAAATTCGTCTGCAAAATACAAGCGTAAACGATAGTGATTAACCAGTGTCCGACACTAAGGCTTAAGGCGAAATTAAAACCACTTTTCCAATTACCAGATGGCGGCACTTCAGATCTGTAGATAATTCTGGCATGACTAAGCTTTTAGGCGAAGTATTCCTGGAACAGGCAGCCGGAACTTTACGTAATCGATCGCACGCTTACGATCATATCTGAACCCTCGCTGTTGGTTAGAAAAGGCTCTTGGTAGCGCAGGGGTACCGCGTCTTCAGACATTTTCTGGGAGGCATCAAAGAGGCCCTTAACGTGTCCTAGCCACCATATGAGTTTCTTTGGCACTCTCAAGAACCATTTGTTTGACGTCAGCCTCAAAGAGTTGCCATTAGCGCATCGCGAAAGAAAAAAAACGAAATGGCCCTTCAGTAAAGTAATGCTAACGGCACCACCCTAGTTGGTGGAAGCGATGAGTTGAAGGTAAACAAATGAAATAGACATAGCATTGTTAAATTCTCCGATTAGGTCGTTTTGAGAAACGTCAAACTCACGCAAGAGGTTGAGGTCGTGGTGGTGCCCTTGGACAGAGGAAGCAGCAAAGGTGCCCACATACAGTCCTCCTTACCATGGTCACGCTGGAAATGTGCGATGTCCTTCCAATACACTCGCGACAAACGAGCACGATACCGTCAGGACAATCATTCTCGAGCGTATCATGATGTCCGAACGTAATCGCCTGTAACTGCTTACTTCCAAGGATGAATTCGGTGACCGACTACCTGCACAACTTATCTGTTGCATTGAATCCCCATTAGGAGATAGAGCAGGAATTTTTCCCCAGCAGCTCCACCGGGAGCTTTCTTTGCAGCATTTACCAGCGTCTGTGCTGGCGATCCTAACCACAGCGTCACGCCTCTACATGACGGATTTCTCTCTCCACGCTGCAAAATTATATAAGTTATTGTACAATCACCAATCGCATGAGCTGTTGCATTGACGAGCGTACTTGGCGTTTCCGTGGTTTCGCGGCACTTTCACTCTAAGTCCACCGTCTCAGCCTACGAGATTATGGCAGGGCACCAAGAAATCGTCAGCCACCAGTAACGTGTTGCATTCGTACATCTGGAATCCTGTTCAAATGTAGACCTTGGTTCGTCCTATGAATCCGCCAGGCGGTCCTACACTCACCAAAGCAGCTGTGCCACAGCGCATTGCGCACGCCTGGACCGACAACGACCTCAGGGACCACTAATGGTGAGGAGTGAGTCTCTCGACACTCCAAGTCGCCGCTTTCACATCAGTGACATTACCACTAGAGACAAGTTTCTGGCCGATACTGGCGTCAGGCTTAGTGCCCTGCCCGCAAATTTTGCCGACAGCACCCTTTCCTCCATCTGCCATCTTTAGGCGTTAACTGACACGAGCATTCCTGTGTACAGACGCAGATTGCTGCTCCAATTCTTGAATTGAATATTTCCTGGACGCCAGCATCAGCAATGCTGTACTGGGAATAGAATTCCTTTCCCACTGCTCCATTCTGGGTGTCGTGACCCGAAAATAAAATCCTCCACTATTTTTAATTATTTATAAACGGTGCAAATTTGAGTTGGCGTTTTAGCAGAGGGAAGTTACATTTGTTGGGGTTTGGAAATTCACAAAAACACTAACAAAAGAAATACACGAAAAGTAAGTACATAATTTCACAATGTAAACACAATGATCTGTCCGAACCAAGCACAAGATCATATAAAATGCTTAGCGCGACATGCGAGCCAAGTCCCTCCTGTAGATGTACAGCAAAAAGGTTCAAGGATGGTTGTGAAAGACTTCATTAGTAAGTTTTTCCCATTCAGTTATGGTCCTAGGAAAAAAACGAAAATTTAAAAGTGTTATTTCAAGTGGAAAAAGCAGTTATGGTCAAGGCATGTCTGTGCCTTGGGACACATCGTGTAGAAAACGAAAGCACCTTGAACTAACTAAAACAAAAATTTTGATCTCGAAACACGATTCCTTTGCCTTGGCGTTGGGAGGTTGGCTTTTGCTAGTAATGATGTGATCGAAGTTCGCCAAAAGGTGTTATAAGTAAACCTCACCGCCGTCCTTAGCATTTTTTCCATCGGTTAACATGTTTCTCATGGTACGGCTACCAATTACACATGCGTAATCTAACGTTCGTTGAACAATTGCCTTAAACGCAATAAGGCGAACAGCGGAAGTAGAAAGTTTGAGAGCTCGTCTTAGATAAAAGGGTTTATAGTAAGATGAGCTAATTAAAGAATTTCTGTCTTTCGTCCAGCTAACGTCATGTGAAATCCAAGGAGGAAGACACTTTTAGTGCTCCACTTCCGACAGAAAAACATTACAAGCTGAAATAGTGTAATGAAGAGGACTACGCTTATGAGAAATTTTCATGAAAACGGTATTTTCAAGATTAATCGACATTTGCCATTTATCAGCCCAATGAACGAACCTTAGTAGCGCTTCGTTCAAATAAATTTGTTATTGCTGGCTTTCAATTTCAGAGTGGGGGATGCAGTCATTTGCATATAACTTAACATTTAGAACCATGTCATGAAATATATTCTAGCCGCAGCAGCATCGGCTTCATATGAGCATTACGTAGACGCTCGCGTCCACACTAGGCACGAGCGGCTGGCACGCTCCGTTACGGGCTAGCGTTTCGAAAGCGATAAAAACAAGAAAGACGCAGCGATGCCATAGATAAGCAGAGAATATGCAGTTATGGCGTAGAGGTTGAGCATCGCCTCGCGTGCAAGAGCGTGGTTCGAATCCCGGTGCGGCGTAATTTTCCAACTGAAAAAAATCTGCGCGTTGATAAAATTGCATAAACAGGCCTGGAGTGCGGCCTGATGCTGGTGACCAGAACCGGCAACGCACCCCCTCACCAGATCAGGATTGGCCATCCTGGAGCAATACTTGGCCACAATCTCTTATATGAATACAACAATCAAACCCCGGCCCTCAGTCCCTAGCCGCTGAGCAGCAACTGACCACGGTGGCAGTCAGACCTGTGACGCTGCAGAGGCTGCTAAGGATCTCAGGATCCAGACAGGCCGCCATTGGAATATGAACCTGGCAACGTTTAACGCTAGAACGTTATCTAGTGAGGCGAGTCTAGCAATGCTATTGGAGGAATTAGCCAGTATTAAATGAGATGTAATAGGGCTCCGTGAGGTTAGGACAGATGAAGCATATACAGTGCTGAAGAGCGGGCACGTCCTGTGCTATCGAGACTTAGCGAACAGACGAGAACTAGGAGTCGGATTCCTGATTGCAAGGATAGAGCTGATAACATAAAGGAATTCCATAGCATTAACGAGAGGGTGGCAGGTCTTGTTGTGAAACTTAAGAGGTATAAGTTAAGGTCGTACAGGTCGACGCGCCTACATCCAGTCATGATGACCAGGAAGTCGAAATCTTCTATGAAGACGTGGAATCGGCGATGGGTAAAGTCAAAACAACATGCACTATACTGATGGGTTACTTGAATGCCAGGGTAGGCAAGAAACAAGCTGGAGACAAGTCAGTGGGGGAATATGGCATAGGTTATACGAATAGCAGGGGAGAGTTATTAGTAGAGTTTCCAGAACGGAATAATTTGGGGATAATGAATACCTTCTTCTGCAAGCGGGATAACCGAAAGTGGATGTGGAGAAATGAAATAGACCTCATACTGGGCGCTAACCCTGGCATCATGCAATGATGTGGACGTGCTCGGCGAGACGCGCTGCAATGACTATAGGATGGTAATATCTCGAATTAGCCTAGAATTGAGGAGCGAAAGGAGGAAACTGATACATAATAAGCCGATCGATGAGTTGGCGGTAAGAGGGAAAATAGAGGAATTCCAGATCAAGCTACACAACAGGTATTCGGCTTTAACTCTGGAAGAGGGCCTTAGTGTTGAAGCAATGAGCGACAATCTTATGGGAGTGTGCAATAGGAGTCGGTGGTAATTCCATCAGACAGGATGCCAGTAAGCTATCGCATGAGACGAAAGATGTGATGAAGAAACGCCAATGTATGAAAGCATCCCACCCTAGAGCTCGAACAAAACTGGAAGAAAATTCTAAGTTAATCAACAAGCGTAAGATAGCTGACACAAGAAATTATAATATCGATAGAATTGATCATGCTCTTAGTAACGAAGGAAGCCTAAAAGCACTGAAGAAGAAACTAGGAATAGGCAAAAATCAGATGTATGCACTAAGAGACAAAATCGGCAATATCATTACTATCATGGATGAGATAGTTCAAGTGGCTGAGGAGTTCTATAGAGATTTATACAGTACCAGTAACGCCCACGACGATAATGGAAGAGTGGATAGCCTAGAGGAATTTGACATCCCACAAGCAACGCCGGAAGAAGTAAAGAAACCCTGGGAGCTATGCAAAAGGGGAAGGCAGCTGGGGAGGATCAGGTTACAGCAGATTTGTTGAATGATGGTGTGCAGATTGTTCTAGAAAAGCTGGCCACCCTGTGTAGGCAATGCCTCATGACCTCGAGCGTACCGGAATCTTGGAAGAACGCCCAACATAATCTTAATCCATAAGAAAAGGGGACGCCAAAGACTTGAAAAATTATTGACCTATCAGCTCACTGTCCATTACCTACAAAGTATTTACTAAGGTAATCGCCAATTGAATCAGGAACGCTTTAGACTGTCAACGAAAGGTCCAGGCAGGATTTTCTAAAGGCTGCTCAACAATAGACCATATTCACATTATCAATCAAGCGATAAAGAAAAGTACGGAATATAACCAACATACCGTACATATAGCTTTCATTGATTACGAGAAAGCGTTCGATTCAGTTTCAACCTCAGCGGTGATGCAGGCATTACGGAATCGGCGTGTAGACGAGCCGTATGTAAAAATACTGAAAGATATCTATAGCGGCCCCACAGCCACCATATTCCTCCATAATGTAAGCAACAAACTCCCAATAAAGAAAGGCGTCAGGCAGGGAGATACGATCTCTCCAATGCTATTCACAGCGTGTTTACAGGAGGTATTCAGAGACCTGGATTGGGTCTTTGAATACCTAATTGCGATTCTAGCGGTTCGATGGGCATATTGCCTTGCTTAGTAACTCAGGGGACCAACTGCAATACATGCTCACTGACCTGGAGAGGCAAGGCAGAAGGATGGGTATAAAAATTGCTCTGCAGAAAACTAAAGTAATGTTTAACAGTCTCGGAAGAGAACAGCAGTTTACGATAGGTAGCGAGGCAATGGAAGTGGTAAAGGAATACGTCTACTGAGGAGAGGTAGTGACCGTTGATCCAGATCATGAGACTAAAATAATGAGAAGAATATGAACGGGCTGGGGCGCGTTTGGCAGGCATTCTCAGATCATGAACAGCAGGTTGCCATTATCCCTCAAGAGAAAAGTGTATAACAGCTCTGTCTTACCAGTACTGACCTACGGGACAGAAACCTGGAGGCTTATGAAAAGGGTTCTACTTAAATTGAGGACGACGACACGAGCTTTGGCAAGAAGAACGATGGGTGTAACGTTACGGGATAAGAAGAGAGCAAATTGGGTGAGGGAACAAACGCGATTTAATGACATGTTAGTTGAAATCAAGAACAGGAAATTGGCATGGGCAGGGCATGTAATGAGGAGGGAAGATAGCGGGTGATGATTAAAGGTTACGGACTGGATTCCAAGAGAAGGGAAGCGTAGCAGGGAGCGGCCGAAAGTTAGGTGGACGGATGAGATTAGGAAGATTGCTGGGACAACATGGCCACAATTAACACATGTTAGAGAAGTAAGATAGATGTCCTTGCCTTGCAGTGGGCGCAGCCAGGGTGATGATAATGATGACGGTAAGAGGTCGAGTGTCGATTTTTGCTGTCCCGCGTGAGCCCGAGATTTTACCGGTCTACGTCCCCACAGTTTGGTGACCGGGGACGTGATACTGCCATATGCTCCTGTGGTAGAGACGAACATGGACCAGACCAACGCTACGATAGCTCAATGCCAGAACCCTTCCGAGGAACACGGTGAGCCCTCCTGTTCGGCCGTCGCTGTCCGCCTCCCACAGTACTTCTTCAGGCCACGGGTTTCTTCAGGCCGAATCGCAATTTCAAGTCGCTGGCATCCGCTCACACGCCTCAAAGTTTCATTACGCCATCACAGCGCTCTCGCACGCCACCATTAATGAAGTAGCAGATTTGTTGAACTCCCCATTATTTACCGTCGCCTACGACAATCTCAAGGCAGCCCTGCTACAGCGCACGCCACCTTCACAGCGTGCTCGCATGCAGCAGCTTCTGTCCGCTGAAGAACAAGGGGACAAACGCCCTAGTCAACTTCGCCGAATGAGGCAGCTGTTGGGAAAGAACGCGAGATCTATCGACGACGCTCTGTTGCGCGAATTGTTTTGTCACTGACTCCCGGCTAACGTGCAGGTGGTCCTGGCGACAGCCTCTACAATGGACCTTACTGGATTTGCCGCTTTGGCCGACAAAGTCACGGAAGTAGTCAGCCCAACCATCGCAGCTATGTCATCGTCTCCAGGTGACAATAGAACCACCCTGCAAACTCTTCCCTGCTCTTCAGCTGCGCAATCGCCACTCGACTCATTTTGTGAGCGCCTAGAATGCATCATATGTGGAGCGGAACATCGCGCACGTTATCTCGTCGCCCACGCAGCCGTAGTTCCTGCAGATCAAGACGCACGGGCACCCACAATGAAACATCAACTACAACGTCTGGCGTTTGCTACTACCACCGCCGTTTTGGAAACAAAGCTCGTCACTGTCGGCGTCCCTGCGCTTGGCAGCGAAACTGGCCGGCCGTCCTCTAATGGCGACGAGTGGTCCGGCCCAACACAGAAGCCATTTTTTCTACGTAACGGACAGAGTTACGGGACGACGGTTCTTAGTCGACACAGGAGCTGACGTCAGCATTCTCACCGTCAACCACTCTGACCGAAAAGCGACACCTGTTTCAATTTTCCAAGCCGTCAGCGGCACCAGGATTCCAGTTTTCTCGTTACGCTCCGTCGGGCTAAACCTTAGCCTTCGACCAGCGTTCCGCTGGATTTTCCTGGTTGCAGACGTCTGTCGTGCAGTCATTGGAGCAGATTTCTTCCACAACTAAGGACGTTATTCGCGACGCGAAGAATGTAGTACATTGTGGAATACACGCGGGTCCCAGCGATTACTCTAGAGAATTCGACGACTGATGTATAAAAGTGGACACACTTGACCCGCTGATCAGATTTTCGACCATCGCCGACTGTGTTTAACGTTTTCGTTGAGCATTGAGTGTAACCTGTTTTTTTTCTGAGCACAGGTTCGCCCCATAATGTTAGTTTTGCCATTCACAGTTTTGTTGCTGTATCCTCAGCCGTCACTACCGCGTGCCAACTGGTGGAGGTGCGGGGCAAAGGAAAGGTATAATTGGCAGCGCCTGAACGCCGATGCCACTCGTTATGTCAGGACATGGCGAGTCTGTCAGCGACGCAAGACACCACCGACAAGGCCAGCGGGCTTACTACAGCCAATCGAGCCTCCTTGCCGACCATTTCTGCAGATCGGGATGGACTTAGGACCCTTTCCGACGTCAACAACCTCAAATAAGTGGATCGTCGTGGCGAGGGAGTACTTCACCGGCTTCGCTGAAAGGAAAGCTCTGCTGAAAGGTAGCACAGCCGAAGTGGCGAAATTCTTTGTCGAGAACATCCTGCTGCGACATGGCGCCCCAGAATTCCTTATCACCGGCAAAGGAACGGCCTTTACAGCGGAGCTCACCCAAGCCATTATGCTGTGCAGTGCAGTCAGACAAGGCACAGGAGGACAACTGCCTACCACGCACAGACGAATGGTCTTAAGGAGGGCCTGAATAAGACCCTCGCCGACATGCTAGCAATGTACGTCGACGTCGAGCACAAGACGTGGGATGCGGTCCTGCTGTACGTAACATTCCCTTACAACACGGTGGTGCAAGAAACAACACAGATCACGCCATTTAAGCTGGTTTATGGCAGGAACCCGAGGACGACGCTCGACGCCATGCTGCCGCAAGTCACTGACGAGGAAAATCTTGACGTCGCTACCTATCTCCAGCGCGCCGAAGAAGCCCGACAGCTCGCCCGCCTGCGAATCAAGAACGAGCAGAGGACCGACAGCCGACACTACAACCTCCGATGGCGCATCGTCGAGTACCAGCCTGGCGACCGTGTTTGGGTTTTGCCCCGATACGCTGACGAGGACTGAGTGAGAAACTATTGCGACGCTATTTCGGACCCTAGAAGGTCATCCGACGAATTGGCGCACTGGACTATGAGGTCGCGCCAGACGGCACTTCGCATTCACAGCGGCGCCGTGCATGATCTGAAGTAGTCCGCGCGGGGCGTCCTAAACCCTTCAACGCTCACTGACGAACTTCCTTATTTTGTTGTTTTCTTTGGTACGGGTCTTTGTCTTTATTGCTTTCGTTTGTTGGCAGCATCGGGTCGATGCTTTTTAAGAGGTTGGTTTTGACACGTGTATTTGTCTTTATCTGGCGACACGTTTCACCGCCTAACAAATGTTTTCGCACAGCGCAGGACGCGCCTACATGTATCGGAAGTTTCTGGAATCTTATCGATTGTTCGATTCGCTGTCACTCACCGAACCTTGTGTAATCTGATTGCATGTGTGCGCGACGCGAATAATGTATAACTCTGTAGAAGGCACGCGGGTCCCAGCGATTACTCTGAAACATTCGACGACTGATGTATAAAAGCCGACGCGCTTGACCCGCTGATCTGATTTTCGACGATCGCCGACTGTGGCCACCATTTTCGTTGAGCACTGAGTGTACCCTGTTTTTTTAGGCACACGTTCTCCCAGTAAATTTAGCTTTGCCGTTCCCAGTTTTTTGCTGTGTCCTCAATCGTCACTACCACGTGACAATATGGCTACTTACAACCGTCATCATTATGCGAGAGAACACGCGAGCGCATGCCGAATAGTCTTGTGGTCACCATGTCGCGCAGCGGGGTGACGAGATGCAGCAACGAGAAAATATTGTCCCTTGCTTAAACTGCCTGTAGCACATCTTGCGTATTTTCATATTTCTGTGCTCAAACGGCGTGAGAACGCAAAGGAATCTGATAGCATGTTCACGTTACAAGTCTTGTTCACGGTTTCTTAAGCTTTTGTAGATGAAATGCCTTCATATATACGAAACAGCCGCCACAGTGTGGCTGCACTGAAGAGGAACAAGACGACAAGTGCCCACTGGGTATACCGTCGCCATCTTTGCCACCGTTCGTCTACGTGTACGTATATTGTAAATAGACTTGTACATCAGCTACACGTCACATTAATTTGGTGGAGGCGGACGTTCCCCGTGCCCGTCATGGAGCTCCGCAGCGGTCGCAACGGCGACAGTGTAATTTCGTCTCCTGCTAGCGGCACTTCATTTACAGAAGCGTCTCCGCCTGCAGCTCCGATCTACGTCGCCGTTTCCCGCCCTCGGCATCCTGCTGTTTTCACCGGAGTCGGCAGTCCTGATGTTGACGACTGGCTCCACTTATACGAACGTGTCAGCACCAGTCACAGGTGGGATCCGACTATTATGCATGCCAACGTTCTTTTCTATCCCGACGGAGCACCACTGGCATGGTTCCAGACTCACGAAGAGGAGATTTCAAGCTGGGACCTGCTCAAAGAGAAGCTCCGTGACCTTTTTGGCAATCCGCTAGGTTGCCAAGTCAATGCCAAGATAGCCCTTGACACACGTGCACAGATGTCGACCGAGTCCTACGTGTCGTACGTTCTCGACGTCTTGGCCCTTTGTGCCAAGGCTGACCCGAACATGTCTGAGGACAATCAGGTTAATCACCTCCTCAAAGGCATTGCTGACGACGCCTTCAATTTACTGGTGTTGACGAACCTCACCAGCATCGATACGATCCTCAAAGAGTGCCACCGTCTCGAGCATGCTAAAAGCCGCCGGGTATCCCAGCACATCACGCGACTTCCCAACACAGCTGCTACTTCATCTTGTGACCAGCTCTTTCATTAGCCGATTTCTATCACCCACCGAGCGCAATTATTCAATCACAGGGCCAAGTGCCTCGCTCTTGTGTGGGCTGTTGCGAAGTTTCGTCCATACTTTGTGTGATCACACTTTGTGTCCATACTTTTTGTGATCACTGCTCACTGTGCTCTCTACTGGCTATCCTCGCTCAAGGACCCCGCGGGACGACTCGCCCGCTGGGCGTTACGCCTGCAAATATATATCTTCTCCGTGGTATATAAGACGAGACGCTTGCACCAGGATGCCGATTGTTTGTCCCGCTACCCCGTCGACGAAACGGCTGATGCGGGCCCCATTGCTTGCGTTGTCTCTGTGTCCCAGTTGCTTCAAATAAGCAACGAGCAACACCGCGATCCTTCATTATGAGCCCTCATCGACCGTCTGGATTGAACGCCTGCCGACACCTCTCTCCGGATGTTTCTCCTCAAGGAGGGCGCATTACACCGCCGCTACTTGGATCCATACGGCCTTGACCTTCTGCTCGTAATTCCATCACACCTGCGTTCGCCTGTCCTCCACCAACTTCAATACGCTCCCTTGGCTGGACAATTCGGCATCTTGCGCACATACGACCGTGTACGCCGTCGATTCTCTTGGCCGGGTCTCGCCCGCTCCGTGCGGCGCTACGTTGCCGATTGTGAGCCCTGTCAGCGCCGGAAGACGCCCTCCACACTTCTTGCTGGATGTCTTCAGCCGATCGACATCCCACCCGAACCCTTCTTCCGTGTTGGTCTAGACCTTCTTTGACCATTTCCTTTCTCAGGCTCCGAAAATAAATGGGTTCACCACAGATTATGCTACGCGGTACGCAATCACCAGAGCCCTCCCCACAAGTTGTGCTACTGACGTTGCTGACTTTCTTCTCTACGACATCATTTTAGTGCACGGTGTTCTGCGCCAATTACTCACTAACCGTGGCCGCAGCTTTTTCTCGGCACTCGTCGAGGACGTCCTCCGCTCCTGCTCGACAAAGCACAAGTTCAGCACGTCCTACCACCCACAGACCAACGGCCTCACGGAGCGCCTCAACCGGATCATCACCGACATGCTTTCGAAGTACGTTGCGACCGACCATCACGACTGGGATCGTCACATACCATATGTGATCTTCGCGTATAATTCATCGCGTCACGACACCACCGGCTATCCACCATTCTATCTCCTATATGGCCGAGAACCCGTGTTGCCCTTGGACTCTTTGCTGCCCTCCGCCACACGTTCCGCCACTGAATACACGCGCGACGCAATCGCACACGCCGACTACGCAGGCCAGCTCGCCCGCACCCATCTCGAGGCCTCACAGGACCATCTGAGACGCCTCTATGATTGACACCATCGCGACGTGCACTTTCTCCGTGTTCTCTGGTGCCTCTCTGGTCACCCATCCGACGTGTGGGCCTTTCCGAAAAGCTGCTGACGCGCTACACTGGCCCACACCGTGTGGTGCGACAAGTGACGGGTGTCAAGTACGATATCATCCTCGCCAACCTCTCAGCGTCATCGTCAACTGCAAATGCTTCACGTGGTTCACGTGGCGAGACTGAAACCATACCGCAGACCTTTCCCCGTGGATGTGTAGATTAAGCACAGGGACAGTGCTTCTACCGCCGAAGGTGATGATACGAAACAGCCGCCACAGTGTGGCTGCACAGAGGAGGAAGTTGACGACGTGTGCACGCTTGATATAGCGTCGCCATCTTTGCCACCGTTCGTCTACGTGTAAATATATTGTAAATAGACTGGTACATCAGCAACACGTAACAATATTATACTAAAATGAAGTAGTTATTTGCTGCGTAACCACAAGAAGCATTGAAATAAACTAAACGTTTGGTACGGGGCTGCCAGCAGAAAAAGGAAAGGCGTCCTCCTTTCCTTTTGCCTCAGCACGGCGCCGCGTTACATGCTGTCCACGAGGCTCTTTTCCGTGAACTCCTGTGTGCTGCAGCTCATCCTAGGCGCGCGGGTCAGGCGATAGAACGCGGAGGCGGCACTGGAGATCAAGCGGCAGGACGTCGGGGAGCACCTGAAACAGGAACTCTTGGATCCAGATGCCATTCAGCTCCAGAGTCATCTCAAACAGCGCGAACCATGCACCAACGTAGCTGGACCGGAACGGTGGTACTGTTCGGCAGAACATTGGCTGCGGCCAGATATCCATGGAAGCGGGTCATTCGGAGAAAGATGCGTTCTACCGTGTCACCACTGTAGAAGGGCGTGACGGGGGCCGATGAGTCCTGCCGTCGTCCAAAAGGACGAGCAAACGGACGAACGTGGCGAGTGGAGCGGCGCCTGCGGCGACCAACGTGGCTGCCTTCGAAAACGACAGTGCGCGTGCCGAGCTTGAGCCTCGAGCACGCGCTGCACATGTTTGTTATTTTCTTCATTTCCAGTCGGTTGAGAGCGCCGACCAAAGCGCCCTTTTTTGCGGCTTCGTTGGGCTCTGCAGGCTGTGTAACTGCAAGCACTATATATGGTCTCCCGCCCACTTTTCCTGAAGCTGTTCGGTCGCTCATACCAGTGCGATTCAGTGGTGTTGGTGCAAGGGTGTCGAGGTGTGCGTGTTTTGCTATGTTACGATGTTCCGACATTAGTTGTTGGCACCCTTGCATGGGTACCATTATTTTTGCAGCAAACTACGGGCGGTCGCCGTGCTGCCGGTCGATGTAAACAAATCAACCAATCGGTGCTTTGGGCTGTCCTCGGCACTCTTCCAAGGAAATCACGCACTCTATATAAAAATGCGAAGGGCCGTGATCCACGACTCACTATAGCGAGTGTGTGAAGCGCTTTCTTGAGTATGAAACCTAAAATAACAAGCAGCGTAAATCGCCACGGAAGTCTTGTGTACTTATATTTAGGTACACGTCAAATAAACCCTGGGGGCCAAAATTCATCCGAAGTTCTCCCACTACGGCGTGTGTTATATAATCAGACTGTGGTTTTGGCACGTAAAACCCTAAAAGTCTTTTACGACATGCTCCAGAAAAGCAGAGGCAGACAAAAGCTAGTGCCCAGTCGTTCGACGGTATCTTTACCTCGCCTCAGGCTTGATAGGAAAGAACTACCTGGCCTGTAAATAAAGCCCATATACCCGTAAAGGTTTGTAGTGGAGGCGGATGTTACGTTGCAAAGCAAGAAAGAGGAGCCGCTACCAGTCCCATCGTCGAAGCCATCACTTCGCTTGCGTGTCACCAATACTATTTGAGATCCCGATGTCGTGCAACGGTGACAGGCAACCATCTCTGATAGCTGTCGCGAATTCAACCAGTCCGGGTGGAGCCATGTTCATTAGTAAAATCTGGTGAAGACGCGAAGTAACGGCTCATGAGAAAGTACGACCTTGTAAGACCCCATGGCTAAACCCCGAAATGTAGCTTCTTCCTCATGGACACTTCTCTTGTGTATTTTGAGAACCATGAAGACGCCTTCAAAGCGTGGAACCACTTCGTAACGAATATCACGCTTTGCAAACCGCCACGCGAGAAGGAAACCAGCGGAGCAGATATTGCTTCATTGTGCCAAAGTCCAGAGGAAGACCTGCGTGATGCATATTGGGGCCATCCGAAAGCCTTGCAAAGCAGTCAACCTTCGCATGAGTGAAGAGGACAAATTTCGACATCTTAAAGGCGTTGCCGAGAATGTGTACAACTGCCCTAAGTAGAAAACAGAATCTCAATTCAGTCGGTGGTGTCATCCGACATTGTCGTATCTTTGAGATGATGAAGGCGCTGCCCATCTCGCAAGAACTCGAAGCTACTATACGGCAAATTATCCACAAGAAACTCGGGCGACAAAAGTAATGGCCACATCAATTTGACCGTCATTTCACCCAATATTGGGCCACGTGGTGCCGTAGAATACCAAGTCAATCTGCGGCCACCGCAAGAATGGTTAAGACAAGATAACCTATGACGAATGCATTGGTTCTCGCGAAGCCACCACCGTGCATCGGCACCTGGGAGATCGGCGTTTGCTACTCTCAGCGTCCCAGTGTTCACTTTCAAAGTCCCAACGTCGCTCGCCCATCGAAAATCTGGTGAAGCTATGGCAGCATAGGGCACATTTCTCTGTTCTGTTGCATGCGCTGACTAACAACAAGGTATAGCTTATCACAGAATTGTGGTAAGATCGAATATATAATTACAACAAGCGCTCATCAACGAGCCCGCAGTATTGCGAACGCCATAGGCTTGGCTACCAGGACCGCTTTTACGGCAATATAACCGGAGAAGTGACTTGCTCGCTTTCGACCGCAGTCTGACACCCTCAACCAATCACCAGCGTCGTTCACCGTCACCGCGGCGACGCTCCACGTCACCAACACCGTAGCGAAATTAGCCGGCGCGGTATATAGAGGTATAGTGTCCAGGCAGTAGTCACCGCCAAAGATTCCTCTACCTGTTATAATGATGAACAAATTGCATGTATTGATTGATAGCAAGCCTATCGCTTCTTTAGTGGACAATGGTGCCGCCGTTTCCGTCATTAGTTGGTCCTTCAAGGATCTGCTTGGTCGCAAAGTTATGTTCCCTTGGAATCATGGTTTCACGTTTCGTTGTAGCAGCCGCAAGTGGCTTCTTGCTTTTGGTATTTGTGAAGCAGACGTTCTATACAGTGAAGATGTTTTTTCTAAGCCGAATTCATGGCACTACAGCATTGCACCCATGAAGTCATTCTGGGGATTGACTTTTTCATGATTAGGGGGCTTCTGGTAATGGTGGCACAGACTACATTACTGTGAATGGCTTGCTCCTATCTGCCCTTGCTGACATTCCGTCATCAGACAAAGATCATTTGATTGTCTCGCACGATTCGATGCTGCCGCCATATTCTCTGCCACGTGTCTATGCCCTTTCTACTTCAGCGAACTTTCATCATTTGACGCGGCCGTCCAACCACTTGCTACGGATGGTGCGAAGAATGACATAATTTTGCCAGGTTCTGTGGTGACTGAAGAACGGCGCCTCATATTGGTGGGCATGTAACTGTTCTTCGGTCCCCACTTTTTATTCACGCAGCATGAAGACTATTGAATTTAGCGAGGCCATGCATGCCTAAATTATGACGCTAATTAAGAAAGTACACTTTAGTGTTAGCTCTCCTCTTCACCGAAACACGTCTGAAGATCGCATAAGAATAGCTGGCATGATTTTGCTTCAAACGTGCCACAAGCTGTTTCACCAGTTTTATAAGCATATCTTTCAGTGTTTGATTTCACGCAATCTGACAAGCAGTCTTTACTTTCATGTTTCCGTGTTCGCCACCGATTTCCAGGTCTGCACAACCAATTTGTCAAAAACCTTATCACACGTCATCGACAGAGAGGACAGTTATAGCTGAGCAAGTGAGACATGCAATGCAAAGATGCCATTCAAGTCTTCTAGTCGATCAGCAATACGAGCGATCTTTGTCAAGAAGAAGTATGTGCCATTTAGGTTTTGCGTCGATTATAGAAGACGAGACACAATACGAAAAACAGTTGTATTCTCTTCTTCGAATTGACGACGTATTTGACTGTGTATTTTGCAGCCAACTTGATTTGCGGCCAGGTTATTCGCAGATACCTATGCACCCAGCCTTTGCGATACCGGATGGTCTTTTTAATTTCATGTTATACTGTTCGGTCTTGCAATGTGCAAGCTACTTTCGAACGATTTATATGTACCATTCTGCGAAGACCTAAATGGGACATTTGTGCTGCCTTGCAGATGTGACTATTCTACGTGCGTTCACTGAATACCCACTATTCACTTCGTGCGTCCACTGATGTACCCACTGACTCCAAAAGGACGTGCCTTTGAACAGGACATCGAGTTGTGAATACTTGTTGGGCAAGGTAAAATTTATGCTCACATCGGCACCTACATTGAGCACTCATTTGTCCTGTCCAACAGAAGTGCAAACTGATGCAAGTGACATCGACATCAGTGCCTTGCTAGTTTAACGTCATCCAGGTTATGAAGACGTTGTGGCCTGTACCAGTCGCTCTTTGACTAAGATTGAACGCAGTGGTACTGTCAGCGAACGAGTATGCTTGCCAGCTGTTGTGGCCATCCCCGAATATCGGCCCCACACCTACGGGTGTCCGTTCGCGATCGTTAAGAACCACCGCATATCATGCTGGTTGGCGAGTATTCGTGACCTATGTGGTCATCTAGCACATTGGCTGCTCAAACATCACGAGTACGCCTACGTGAATTCTTACAAGCGTGATCGTCGCCCCGCAGACGGCGACTGCCTCTCCCGCCTTCCCTGACAACGACATAGTGGGATACACCATTTTGATTACTGCTTTGTTCCCCTTTCTACCATTTTCACAGATTCTATGACTTTTCATAAAGAGAAAGAAATCATTAGTACAGAGCCAAATATTGTCGCTGCTTTTCGCCGCGGAGCCAACGGTTCATGTCCTATACGAAACGACCAGCTTTACAAGTCAAATTATTCGAACAATGGAGCATGCGTTCTTCTAGTGGTTCCACAGAGTGTCCGCTCCAACATACTGAGAACCATGCTCGACGATGCGTCATCTGGTCATCTTTCGTTTATCGAAACCTTGAACTTGACACACACTGTAAAAATGTTTACAGCCTTAAGGGTGTTTTTGTCGCACTGGTAGCACCCTTACCGTTAGGGCTTTAAAAAAATTTATAGAGGACAATAACGGAGCAAAACACAAAGTTCAATATGGTGTAATTCTGAAAGCCGATATATTAATTCTGACAGCCATTCTGACAATCATTTCACAGGGAGAGATATGACTCTCCTGTCGGTAATTTCTGTGCGCCGGAGGCTGTCAGAATGATTACGTCGTTTTCAACTGCGTCTTTTGTCAGTGCATGTCTAGTTAGAGCTCCGTTGCCGTGATATATAAATAGCTGTAAGGCCCTAACGCTAAAGGTGCTACCAGTGCGACAAGAAAACACCATTAAGAGTGTGAATCCTTTTACAGTGTAGGTGCGTTTTTACTGGCCTTATAACCTTGCAGAACATGAGACGACAAATTACAGTACTTTTACCTACTTTATGTACATGCACCGTCAAACTGATGATGACGATGATTTTGGATTTTTATGGCGCAGCAGCCGTGCAGACTATAATGCGCCAAGAACATGTTTTTTGTATTAGCTTGTTTGTTTAAATGCTGTAAAATGGTGTAAATGGCCAAGTAAAAATATAAAACATGAAATGTGCTACAGTTCTTGTAGGATTCCTGTGGCTTTTAAAAAGTTAAAGTATCTTCATATGGGACCAGTGGTTCATCGCTCAATGCGAACAAAGGATGGGTAGCGATCCTTTTTTCGTAAAAAATCTTAAAATATCTTTCCTTCCATTTTTCTAAGCCAGGACATGTTATTAAAATATGTAGCACGGTTAAAATTTCACCGCAGTGTTGGCATGTTGGTTGTGGTTTGTTATTAAGTAACTATGTGTCAGCCCTGTGTGACCAATTCTTAAGTGACATAAAATAACCTCGTAAAATTTTTGTCTGTGGCGACAACTCTGCCATTCTGTAAAATAGGTTTTATGCAATGAAGCTTGTTAAGTTTTTCTTGATCCCACACTTTCTGCCAGTGTTTCTCAACTGCTATTTTTCAAGTGGCTTTATAATCTTGCCAAGGTAGGCCAACATCATGAAGCTCCAAATCTTTGGTTCGGGCTGCCATAAAATCTGCTCTTTCATTACCGGGAATTCCTACATGTCTAGGAATCCAGCAGAAAGTGACATTTAACGCTCTCTTGTGACATGTTGTGTATTGATTTTTTTATTTTCTTCAGTAGATTATTTCTAGATGGTAACCTAGATGCGAGAGCTTGAAGAGAGCTCAAGGAGTCGCTAAATATAACGGATTGGTTATTTCCTCTTTTCAGGGTGTCTTCAAGAGCTAACGAAATGGCATGAAAATCTCCAGTAAGGACAGTAGCCTAACTTGGAAGTCTCATTTGTTTTTCGAATTGATTTGATGTTACTGCTGCAGCGCCTACATTGCCATTGCTTTTTGATACATCTGTAAAGTATTTCATGCAAAAATTATATTCTGATTCTATTTCATGATATTCGCTTAGTAACGCCTCTCTTGGTGAAACTTGTTTTCTGTTTTTTTGTTAACCTAAAGTCGCATTGCGCATGTTTCTTCTCCCAAGGAGCAAAAGAAGGTTCATCTTTCAAGAATTTATTAAGTCGAAACATATGTCCGCATTCAGCTTTTTGTACCTGATAAAAAAGGAAGGAATGATTGCCGGTTTGTTGCTAAACTCTATTTCAAAGCGCGGCCTTGTAAATAGTAGTCTACAAGGATGCGTTGAATAGGACAGTACTCTCATTATGTACAAGTTTCCAAGAAATAGTCTTCTGTGTTCCAAAGACAGCTGGTTGGTTTCTGCATACAAGCTTTGTACGGGAGACGTACGAAACGCGCCGGAACACAGACGTAGTCCGAGGTGATGCTCCGGATCAAGAACCTCTAATGCCGACTTTCAAACTGAGCCGTACTCAAAACATCCCTAGTCTAATTGTGACCGGACAACTGCATTGTATATGCGAAGCAGACATATTCTATCTGAACCCATGATGGGTGGGATAGGAGCTTTGAGCTTCTTGTCAAAGATTATAACAAGAAATTTGTGTTTGTTTTTTACTGTGATTTGCTGTCCTTTAATATGTAATGTTGGGTCGGGTGTGAGCCTTCGGTACTGACTGAAGGGTACGCATATTGTTTTTTCTGCGCAAAATTTAAAGCTATTTTCGTTTGCCCATCGCACTATAGAGTTTACACCCAACTGGAGTTGGCGTTCGCAAGTAGCCATATAAAAAGAGGAGAAACAAAGTTGAATTTCATCGACATATAAAGAATACATTAAGGAAGAAGGAATAACTGTAGTTATCGAATTGAGCTTGACTAAAAATAGTGTAACGCTCAATACTCCACCTTGCGGCACTCCATTCTTCTGTATAAAACAGTTGGAGAAAGTTGGTCCAAACATAACCTGAAAAGTTCGGTCCTCCAGATAGCTTTTGATTATACGAAGCATGTGCCCTTTTATTCCGTATCTGTGCAAGTCTATTAAAATGCCCTGTCTCCACGTTGTATCACAGGCTTTTGATAAGTAAAAAAAAAACGGAGACGCAATGCTGCCTTTGGACGAAAGATTCGCCGATTTTTGTTTCTAACCGGACTAATTGGTCGTTTGTGCTGCGATTGGCTCTAAAGCCACACTGGTGCTGATCAATTAAACCGTTACTTTCCAAGAGATGTACAAGCCGTTTGTTAACCATTCTTTCGAATGTTTTTCCTAAACAACTGGTTAAGGCAATGGGGCGATAACTGTTAGGGTCAGAGCGTTCCTTTCCAGGTTTTAGAAGTGGTAGAACTATCGCCTGCTTCCATGCTTTTGGAAAATAGCCTTCCGCCCACAACCTGTTGAAGACGTGAAGGATTGTGTCGTACGTGTTCATGTGTAGGTGTCGCAGCATTTCGTAGTGTATGTTGTCCGGACCTGCTAAATGGCTCTTCCCTAAATATATCGCATAGAACAGTTCAGTTTATTAAAAGGACAGTTATATGGCTCAGTACTATTCAGTGATATACGAAGATCTTTTTCTGCAGTGGCCTTAAGAAACTCGGGAGTGTAGTGAGCGTCACTCGAAATTCCAGCAAAGTGCTCGCCAAGTATATTTGCTTGACCTTTAAGATCCGTTTCCTCGTCAAATATAGGGAGTGTGTATTCTGCATGAACACCGTCAATTTTTCTCACTTTCTCCCAGACTAATTTACTTGTTGTGTGACTGTTTATGGAGCTCACATATTTAACCCATGATGTTCTTTTTGCTATCCGTCTTTCCCTTCTAGCCTCACTGCGTTTTTTTTAAAAACTAAGTTTTTGAAAGTTGGGTACCTGTTTAGTCGAGACCATGCACAGTTTTGTTTCCTACGAGCTTTATCACATGCATCATTGCACCACGGTTTTGGTCTACGTGGAAGCTTCCCTTGTGAAAGTGGTATGAAGTTTTCAGCTGCAGCTAAAATTTGTTTCGTTATCGCATCACATAAGTCATCAATATTGAGTGTGATGACATCATCAATCCTTATTTCAGAGCTTTCCAAAAAAAAGAGACCAGTCTGCTTTACCCAACTTCCATCTCTGTCTTCGTGCTGGCATTGTTGGAGGTGCGTCGAGTGTTATAGGGTAGTGGTCGCTGCCACGTGGGTTTTCCCTCACGTCCCAAGTAAAAAACCTAGCAAGTGATGGCGTGCCACAGGAGAGGTCAATGCTTGACGTAGATTGTGATTTTGCTATAAAATATGTTGGCTTGCCATCATTAAAAAGGTACACAAATTCTATCATTTCCCTCTCGCGTCAGTGTGGCTACTGCCCCAGATGTTGTTATGAGCATTAAAATCACTCAATAAAAGGAAAGGTTCTGGAAGTTCTTTCATGAGATTTCTAATTCTTTTCTTGTGACATTCTTACCTGGTGGTAAGTATAGGGAGCATACTATTATTTCTTCTATCTGAACCTTTACTGCAACAGCTTCTAAGTTGGTGTTAAGCTTCACTTCACGTACTGGGATTCCTTGGGCAACCACTACAGCGACTTCACCGGATGCGACTGAAGACTGTTCCCTATCTTTTCGAAAGATGCCATATCGACGCTGAGATTGTTTATGGCAACCTTTCAAATGAGTTTCTTGCAAACACATAACAGAAGCCTCAGCATCCTCGAAAAGATCGTAAATGTCATCAATATTAGTTCTTAAACCACGGCAGTTTCACTGCACAATAGTAGCCATATTTGATGATGTGGATCATGAAGTACTTCACGAAGAGATTCTATGTAAAAGGTCACGAAGATGACATATGTAAATGAGCAAGAAACTTGCTAAAATGCTTTTAGGTCATGTCTCCTTGGCCGGGGGAATGACCCGAAGTCTACCCCCTTTGCGTTTTCCAGGGGGAATACCCGACTTTTCGTTTTGCCTACCAGATGTAGGCTCTTTTGTTTGATTCGTGTCCGGCGGACACACTTCCATCATATCATCGCCCTTTGGGCGTTTATCATTGATGGTGCGTGATGAAGGTGCCGACTTCTTGGAAAGAAAGCGGTCCTTCGGCACCAATGTTGAGACCTTCGTGGCCTCCACCGCGTGTTGACTGATGTCAGACCCAGCAGAAGCCTCTGGGCCTCTTGGGAGATGGTTACTACGAGTGTCTGTTTTTTTCACTGGGTGAGGAGGGCCGGAGTACTGACACTTTGTCCAGCAGCTCCACCTGTGTTCAAACTGACACCATCGGCGGCGCACACCCTCTATGCACAGCCTGTGCGTAAGTACCTCTATCGGAAAACGCGACTCTCTTTTTGGCTTCAATGTATGATATGTTCTCCCGTACCTTCAATGCAATCACTTCTTTTTCTTTTTTCCACTCAGGAAAAGAGCTGGAAAACGCCGCGTGCTGACCCGCACAGTTTGTACAGCACAGCTCGCTTGCGCACATTTCATCACCATGGTCTGGTTGACCGCATTTAGCACAGGTTGCTCTTCCGCGACATGACTGAGATGCGTGCCCATATTTCTGACACCGAAAGCACCGGCGGGGATCGGGCAAATATGGTCTTACTCTAAGGTACAGGTAAGCGGCCTTAACGGCACTTTGAAGCGTTAAGGAGTTGAAGGTCAGCACAATGTGTTTGGTCAGAGTTTCAATGTTATTTTTTTCTCAATTTAACTCGTCTTGCGCATAGAACACCCTGATCTCTCAAGGCTTCTTCGATTTCCTCGTCTGTGAACTTTAGAAGTTCTGTATCTGAAATCACACCCTTCGCGTAGTTCAGAGTATGCTGTGGCGAGAGAGACACACTGTTCTCATCAATCTTCTCAAGTTTCTTAATCTTCCTGCTATGTTCAGCCGTCATAACTTCGAGCAAGAGGTCTCCTGAATTCATTTTCTTTGCTTTGTAGGTCTCACGAATAGACTCGTTAAGTGCCTTGGCGATGAGGAAAGGGGACATGTCTTGAATTTTTCGTTCACTTTCAGACGTGATGACAAAAAATTTTGTAAAGCTACCGCTAGGTTTGCTGAAGTTCATTACCTCGGTCCGGTGCCTTTTCGGCCTACAATCAGGTTTTACTGAAGAGGGGGTTCTCTCCATGAAATTACTATACGTTCGGCAGCTAAGCTGGCCGCCCACCATGGAGCCCAACATGGGAGTGTTTTAAAAACCACTAGCCATACTAAACTGCCATAACCATATAACCATGACCAAGGAAGGCCACGCCCACATGGTTAACCCTTGCCGCCTCGAAATTCGGAAGTGAGAAGAAGTGATAAGAAGACAGGAAAGAAGAGGCAGCGAGAGGGAAAGCAAAATATTGAATAGAGGGACAGGAAAAGGCGACTGCCGATTTCCTCCAAGTGGGTCAGTCTGGAGGTGCCGTCTGTGTGAAGCAGAGGCCAAATAGGTGTGTTGCCTCCGCCGGGGGGCCTTAAAGGTCCGAACACCCAGCATCGGCTCAACCTCCAGGATCCCCCTTTCCCCAGACACGGCTAAGCCGCGCACGGCTACACGCGGGAGGGTCCAACCCTCGTATGCTCAGGTGCGTTGTGTCGCAACGCACCAAACGCCTGCTGACGCAGACGCCCCTGTGGGACCGTTAAACTGCATTAACACAATAGTACTGTTAATAATCCCATTGCGCCGAGTTTTACACAGTCACAAAAAGTCGCAGTTTCGCCCGAAAGATGAAGCATCAATTGGGATAAGGAATTAGTAGGCAGCTTTACGAAGTAAGCATAGTAGTGTTATCGGCCGTATAAACTTTGAAGCATTCGCTTGCTAACTGAATTAACACGCATGGTGTCAGCGCGCTCAAGAAAATAGGAACACATCACGCTCAGTGCGCACGGACACTCCCTGTCAAAACGCTAGTGAGAGCAAGTGCGGCAGCAACAGCGAACGAGGTGGCCTTCGCGCGGTCAATCGATTCAACACTGGAGCGGCGAGGACACAGCGCGCACAAAGGTATGCGCGGTCTGCAGATCCCTTTCAAGATGCGGCGCGCGGCCATGCAAGGCACGCACTTGTGGGCGGTGTCGAAGCAGACCTTCCGCGCGGCCACTCCGCAGTCCTCCCTATATGGCGCGCGAGATCGAGCCGCGATCTTCAATTGCCCTTGCGGCCGGTCGCGATATGTGCAGTTGCTGCCGGAGCGCAATGCCGCACTCCCCTCCGCTTACCTCGTTACCATCCCCCCACGGCCTTTCGCTCTACGGAAGACGCCGTGCTGCGGCCCGCTTTCTCCCTTCGCGCGTGCCAGGTTGAGCCGTGATGGTCGGCTTTCCTCGCGTGCCGTCACTCGCATATGCAGCGTAGGACGCGTGGTGTTATCAGCGTTGCACATTTATTTATTAATTTACTCGAATACCTACATCGCTTCTATCGAGCATTACTGTAGGGGGCAGGGTGTACAGAAATGGAATTCGATGATAAGTATTCAAGAGTTAACATGGTATGATGCAAGTAGATAATGAAGACATGCGCTCAGTACAGGACATCGCGCAACAGCGCAAAACATCTGCGCAACACATAACGGTAACCAAGAAGTACCGGATCCGCTTCACACGGCCAGATGAGGATAAGATCTTCGCCCAAACCGTTCCACTTTTGAATACTTCGAAAGAATGCATATTTAAAAATATTAATTCTGGACCGATACTCGCGTATTTTTAATGAGTGATCTGTTCGCCCAGAGACGTAGGTTGGTGAGCTAATGTGTTTTTCCCTTGTAATGCCTGTTCTGTTGTCATGTGCATTATAAAAAAGACAGATTCCCAAATATTTACGTCTGGTTTCAACTAGAGGCCGACCCAACTTTTGGCGAATAGATGAAGTCTCAAAGTCGTTATCTCCTGATACAAACGAGGCTGCGCGTTTCTTAGTACGCTCTTGCGCATCTATGCTTAGTTTAGTGTAAGGATCCCATGCGGAACAGCGGTATTCCAATAGCGGACGAACATTACTCATGTATAGGGTTTCTTCGAGTTCAACCGGAGCTTGCCAGAAATTACGTATAATAAAGTTAAGTGATCGGCTTGCCTTTCAAATTAAGTAATCTGTATGATTGTTCCAGGAGAGGTCATTTGTAAATTTCACCCCAAGATATTTGTATTCAGAGGTGAAAGACAAGTTCACACCAACCAAAAAATAACTTGTTGCCATGGGTTTTCTTTCGTTATTAATTCTGACTATTACCTTTTGAATGATTAAGGGTCTTTTTCCAAGTTTGGCACCGCGAAAACGTAAAATCAAGATATTTTTGCAATATATTTGAGTCCGTTTCACAAGTTACCCGACTGTAAACACAGCAATTATCTGCATACAATTTAACAGTTCTGGAAACATGATCGGCAAGAACATTGATGTACACCAAGAAAAGAAGGGGACCCAGAACTTACCCTTGGGGGACACCTGATAACACATTCGCATCAGTAAACTGATCCGTCAAGCACGACGCATTGCTTTCGCCCAAAAAGGTACGTCCCCAACCATTTCAATAACTGAGCTGGTATTTTTAAGGTAGACAACTTTTGTAACATTATATTGTGCGAAACCGAATCAAAAGCTTTCTGGAAGTCTAGAAATATGCAATCTAGCTGGTGACCACTGTTTAGTGAGGTTGCCATGTCATGTGTAAACACGGGACATTACACGGATCACGGAGACTGCAAAAATGCATCTGTAGTGTTCATATTGTCGCAGTACAACGCGGACAGTAGACAGGGAGACGTTCAAGAGCCGTAGCGCAACTTGTTTAAATACAAAACCGGCCAGAGACACGTCTCCTTCGTCCTCGCCGAATCCCACTGACCCACTAGACGAAATCCGTTAATGTCACTATCTTCGTTGTTGTCTGCATAGAAGAATAGACGCGTCATTTGTCCCTCCCTAAGAGAGCATCGTCCCGATGCTAGACCAGAAGTGTCACTTGCGGAATTAAGGGTCTCTCGCATAGTTATTCGCTCACATACGACTTCATGTGGACAACGTGCACAAGTTCAGGATGGTGCGTGCGGCGCCGCGTGCAATTGGGACTATCGGGGACGACTTTGTACGTGACGTCACTGAGTCGGCGCAATGCTCGATATGGTCCGAAGTATCGCCTTAACAGCTTCTCGGAAAGGCCTCGTTTTTGTATGGATGTCCAAACCCACACTCTGTCGCCGACGTCATAGATCACTATTCGACGGTGAAGGTCATAGCGCCCTGCGTCGTAGTCTTGCTGCTGGCAGATCCGCAAGCGCGCGAGTTGCCGAGCCTCTTCTACACGTTGCATAAACACAGCGGCGTCCGTATCAGTGTCGTCAAAGTCATGTGGAAGCATAGCATCCAACATCGTTTGTACATCCCGCCCATGAACAAGAGTGAATGGAGTCATGCGCGTCGTTTCTTGTTTCGCCATGTTATATGCAAAGGTGATATACGGTAGGATCTCGTCCCAATTTTTATGTTCAACATCCACGTACATGGAGAGCATGTCTTCAATTGTTTTGTTTAGGCGTTCTGTTAATCCGTTGGCCTGCGGATGGTAGGGGGTTGATTTCCGATGCGCCATTCCACTTAGCAGCAAGACGTGATCTAAAAGCGCAGCAGTGAATGCGTTTCCTCGGTCTGTTATAACGACGGTTGGTGCGCAGTATCGCAACACAATGTGCTCAATGAAAAAGCGCGCCACCTCTTCCGCTGTGCTTCTCTGGATTGCCTTTGTTTCAGCGTAACGTGTGAGATAGTCGGTTGCTACAATAACAAAGCGATTCCCGGCAGTAGAAGTAGGAAGCGGACCCAATATATCAATTCCGATTTGTTCAAATGGTCTTCGAGGAACCTGGACGGGTTGCAGGAGGCCGGCTGGTTTCGATGGAGGCGACTTGCGCCTCTGGCAGTCGAGGCAAGTGCGGACGTGATGTTTCACGGTGGTGTTAAGTCTCGGCCAGTAGTACCTCTGCTTCACTCTGGCCAACGTTCTCGTGTAGCCTAAGTGACCAGAAGTCACCTCGTTGTGACAGGCTTGAAGTACTTCCGTACGGAGAGATGCAGGAATGACGAGCAGATAGGGCGACCCGGTCGAAGAAGAGTTTCTTTTGTAGAGGACTTTGGCCCGCAAACAAAACGACAACAGGCCTCTTGCGAAAACTCTAGGCGGTTTCGCAGATCTGCCCTCTAAGTAATTGATGAGCTCAAGCAACTCAGGGTCGTCCCGTTGTTGTTGGGCGATGGTGGATGGGTACAGGACACAAAGAAATGCCGAGTCTTCTTCGGGTGGAGCAGACGACTCTATCGGCGATCGAGACAGGCAGTCAGCATCCGTGTATCGTTTCCCCGACTTGTACTTGACAGTCATGTCAAACTCTTGCAGCCGTAGGCTCCAACGCGCCAGTCGTCCCGAAGGGTCTTTAAGGTTTGTCAACCAACACAGTGAATGGTGGTCGCTGATAACTGTGAAGTGGCGGCCATACAAATATGGGCGAAATTTCATAACAGCCCATACTACGGCGAGGCATTCCTTCTCAGCTGTGGAGTAATTAGCCTCTGTGCGTGAGAGTGTTCTGCTTGCATAGGCAAGTACTCTTTCTGTGCCCTCCTGCCACTGCACAAGAACAGCTCCCAAGCCAACATTGCTGGCATCAGTGTGGAGCATTGTAGAAGCGGTCTCATCAAAGTGAGCAAGCACTGGGGGTGTCTGGAGACGTTCCCGCAAGTCAGTGAATGCACCTTGCTCTTCGTCGCCCCATACAAAAGCAACGTCGTCTCTCGTCAGGCGAGTTAACGGCGACGCAATGCGAGCAAAGTCCGCAATAAACCGGCGGTAATAGGCACAGAGGCCCAGAAAGCGCCTGACAGCCTTTTCATCAGTTGGTACTGGAAACTGTGCTACGGCCGCAATTTTCTCAGGATCTGGGCGAACACCTGCGTGGCTGACGACGTGACCGACAAACTGTAGTTCCCCGAAGCCAAAGTGGCACTTCTCCGGCTTCAGGGTGAGGCCGGCGGACCGGATGGACTACAGAACTGCTTCAAGCCGTTCGAGATGTTCTTCAAAAGTTGCGGAGAACACGATGACGTCGTCCAGGCACACTAAGCAGGTTTTCAACTTCAGACCCGAAAGCACAGTATCCATGAGTCGTTGGAATGTAGCAGGGGCAGAGCACAAGCAGAAAGGCAAGACTTTAAATTCGTATAGGCCGTCTGGCGTCACAAAAGCAGTTTTTTCACGGTCTCTCGGATCTACCTCGATTTGCCAGTATCAGCTTTTTAAGTCCATTGAAGAGAAGTAACGCGCGTGACGAAGCCTGTCGAGTGAATCATCTATACGGGGAAGCGGGTACACGTCTTTCTTTGTCACTTGATTTAGTTTTCGGTAGTCCACGCAGAAACGCAAGCTGCCGTCTTTTTTCTTAACTAGAACTACAGGAGATGCCCAGGGACTCGTTGATGGTTGAATCACGTCGTCTTCCAGCATTTTTGTCACTTGTTGTTGTATGGCTTCACGTTCTCTGGGAGCCACACGATAAGGATTTTGGTGAATTGGTCTTGCCGTATCCTCTGTGATTATCCGATGCTTCGTTAGAGGCGTCCGCCCGACGCTGGACGTCGACGCAAAGCAGTCATTGAACTTCGACAATAGCGTGAGAAGCTGCTCTCGTTCGTGCGGCGACAAAGCAGTGCTGACGTCGATTGCAGAAGCTGGGCCTTGCGTAGGTGCTTCTTCGAGTAGCGAACAGCAGCCTCGAACATCCGCAACACCCTCAAAATAAGCCACAGCCATGCCCTTTGGAAGGTACCCTTGCTCTGTGCTAAAATTGGTTAGTAACAAGTTAGTGCAGCCGTCTGTGACATTTACGATTCCTCGCGTGACCGAGATACCGTGAGTAAGCAACAACGTGGTTGTTTGGTCGGCAACTCCCTCGCAATGAAACGGTGTGTCACATGCTACCGTAACAAGGGTGCATGATCGAGGTGGGATGATGACGTCGTCTTTTGCTAGACTAAAGGAGTTGCGTTGCGGCGATAAGCAATGGGCTAAACCAGGGCTCTTAAACGTCACCTTGCGGTCCGGAATGTTAATTACGGCGCCGTATTTTTTAGGGAAATCCATTCCAATAATCAAATCCTTACAGCACACAGGAAGAACGATGAAAGTGGCCACGAAAGAAGAATCCCGGATGCTAATTCTAGCAGTACATCTTCCAATAGGCATCTGTAATTGCCCGCCTGCCGTCGTTATGTGAGTCCCATCCATGGCGTCTTTAATTTCTTCAGACGGAGGACGAGTTTCTGACTCATTATAGAGAAGGCGGCACCAGTGTCGACTAACGCTGTCACCGGCTGTCCATCCACCAAAACATCAATGTCGGCGCACACAATTTCTTCGGTGTCGGGGTTGATCGGCTTCACGTCGTTCTGCGGCGAGAGTGTCGGGGGCTGTTTATTGTCTTGCGGTGGGCCTGCAACCTTACCCCCCCGAGGTCGCCGCCTTCCGTTTTCTTGGCGTGGGCTGGGCGACCTTCGTCTTCGGAGGTCAGCAAAAGTACGTCCAGTAGGGGAAGGCATCTGACGTGGAGGGGTTGGAGAGCGCGACCGACGGTCGAAATTGGGCTGAACATGCGGCACAGATTCGTCATTCGGGTGCGCTATTGGGGGTCCCTGAAAAGCAGTTTCGTCGCGGCGTAGCATGGAGTCGTCAGCTGCACGTCGACCATACGACCACGGACGAAAAGGTCGAAAAGATGTGTCGCGACGACAGCAATGGCGCGAAATGTGGCCGGCGGCTCCGCAGTGAAAACAGAGTGGGCGCCTATCGACGGTGCGACATGCGTCGGTTCTCCGAAATTGCGGCCGTCCCTTAGAGTCGTTTTGCAGCATTGGACAAGGTGCTGTGAACGGCGGCTGGTGGTATGACTGTAGCTGCGTGACGGGTGCGCGCCTCGAAGCCTCCTCTTGCGGCGGCGGCCAAGGAGCAACTGTCGGAGGCTGGTGGTACGGCGTTGTGGTTGTAACGGGTGCTGGACATCGGACAGCGGCTGCGTAGGTCATGGGACGCTGGTGATCTTGCAGATCGGCTGCCGGTAACGCCTGCCTGATTTCGTCACGCACCACTCCGGCGATTGACCCTACGGGTCTATCCACTGTCGGTGTCAGAATCTTTTGAATTTCTTCTCTGACGACTTCTCTGATCAATTCCCGCAACCGCAAGAGGTTCTGATACTCGCAAGTCAGTGCGGCGGCATTTATTGTGGTGCTGGTGGACAGTCGATCGTAATGTCTGCATCTCTGATGAAGGGCCCGCTCAATAGCCGTAGCCTCTTTGACAAAGTCAGTGACGGTGACTCGTGAATTCCGCACAAGTCCCGCGAACAAATGCTCTTTTACACCTCGCATGAGGGAGCGCAACTTTCTTTCGTCAGTCATGTTCGGGTCGGCTCTACGAAAGAGGCGGGCCATGTCCTCGGCGAACATTGTTACCGACTTATTAGGTTGTTGTACGCGTAGCTCCATCATCTGCTGGGCACGGTCACGTCGGTCGGCACTCGCAAAAGTATCTGTAATTTTCTGACGAAAGTCATTCCATGTCGTTAGGCTAGCTTCGAAGTTTTCGTACCAAGTACGGCCGCTGTCGTCAAGGGCGAAATAGACGTGGGAGAGCTTTTGCTGCTCAGTCCACTGATTATTATGTGCGACGCGTTCATATTTGTGAAGCCAGTCTTCAATATCTTCGAAGACTGCTCCACGATAGCGATCGGGAACCAGGAGATGGAGAACGGTTACTTGCTGTGGGCTGGAAAACCGGCTGCTTTCGGGTGCTTGCGTTGGGCTGGTTTCGGCCATTGCGAGATCTGTGGAGCTCCTAGAGAGAGGTGGTTGAAGAGGGGAGAACTCCGGGGCAAGGCCTAGCAGTCGACGACAAAAGCGATGCACGGGTGTTGAAACTGGTGATAACGCGTCCGGGCTAGAGGAACGACTCCCAGAAGGACTCCCGAGCATCAGGCGCGGTCAGTACCCAGCACCTCCACCAGTTTCTCAGTACAACGCGGACAGTAGACAGGGAGACGTTCAAGAGCCGCGGCACAACTTGATGATGATGATCATGATGTCCTTGATGAGTTTGGCGCTAACCCACTCGCGGGGATTAGCCAAGAGTCGGGCAGACTTTGCTTAAGTGTTCAGAAAATGGAGGTAACAACCTAAAATTTTGTCAGATGAATTTAGGCGAGAGAAAATCGAAACGGTTCAGTAGACTGTCCTGCTACGTAGAGGAAAAAAAATTATCTATAATATATCAATGCGGCAATAGAGGAGGAATAAATAGAATAATACGGTCATCAATGAAATCGGTTTGATTCAATAATAAATTTTTCTAAGGCGAAGCACACATTCCTGTGTGAGTGCCCAAGCACAGACGCTCCGAAAGACAGTAGTACCGGAGTGTTCAATGGCAGGCCAAGCTGTCGAACTGTAATTTCTAATGTCATTTTCCTCACGGAGGAGAAACGCCGGCATTCCAGCAAGTAGTACTCAATCGTCTCTAATGCATTGCAAAAATGGCACAATGGGGATATTGCCAGACCAGATCGGTGCATGTAAAAATTTAGAGATGGGACTCGACAACGTAGTCTCGTTAATGTAACTTCCGTTTGTCTTGTTTTGCAAAACTTCCTGCTCCAAGGTAATGGTAAGTGGCGTAGTTCCAAGGATGATTTAAGGTTCGATTGTGATGTTAAAAGGATGTATCTTCTGAACCTGGCGGACGTGATAAAACCCATCGTTGGAAGAAGGGGAAGCACTGGGCCGCTGATAGAAGCCTTGGCCAAGCTGTCTGCCACCTCATTCATAAATATGCCTTTGTGCCCAGGTACCCATATTAATCGTAAACTTCTCAAATGACTAGGAGCCAGTGAGTAAAAAGTTTTCAATATGTGTGACTCGCCGGGAGCAGTAAGTAAGGTGCACAGCGACAAAGAATCTGTGATTATTACCGCCGTTGTCCTGGAAGATTGTAGCTTTCGTAAAGCTAGGACATCAACTAGGAATTCCGCTAGGTATATTGGAGTGAAGTCGGGAAGCCGAATAGAAAAAGACCAGTCCAATGATGATGAGAAAATTTCAACTCCTGCTTTTTCTTCACTCTGCGAAGCATCCGTTGCTATAATTACGTTAGTGTGGAGTTGATTCAAGTGATCCTGGAGTAAGCCGTTAAGAATATGCGAGGGAAGCTGCTTTGCATTATTTGGGTATAGGTCATCATAAGTAATAACTAGTGAATTTGAGGTGCTGTTTTAGATAATTTATATTTACGTCTAACGGATTCAATAACGATTGCGATACAATGACTTGTGGCGTGTGAAACCATGGCCATCTGACTCCAAAAAATTGGACTCGTTGTTTGATGAAGATGGACTGGGATCTTCTTAGTGGGGATTCATAGGGCCTTATAAATGTTTGGACGGTAAGTATTTTAAATCTCATTTCAAGGAAACGTAATCGTGCTTTCTTGTAGAGCACAGCGTTCGCTACAAACTTTGGTAGCCCCAGACATAAGCGAAGCGCTTCCCGTTCCAGCAAAACTAGTGGGCGTAGCTTGTAAGCCGCGGCACCGGAGAATAACACACAACCGAACTCTATTATAGGTCGAATATACATGCGGTAAATCATTATGAGTGTGTCTCTGCGCATGCCCCATCGATAATTACTTATCCTTCGTAATATCCCCATTGCACGAGAAGCTTTTGAATATATATGTTCAATATGCTGACGCCAATCAAGATTACTATCATAAATAATTCCAAGGTACCTGACCTTTTCCACATGTGGGATAGTGGAACGACGGTATGAAAGGGATATAGTAACTGGGTCTTGTAGTGGAAAGACAAGAACGGCACTCTTATTTACATTAAGGGACAAGCGAATACTGTCCAGCCATGCTTCTAGCTCGCATAAGTATTCCTGTAAGCATTCGTACAGAGACTGAATATCCCCTGCTGATGCAAAAAACGCTATATCATCAGCGTAAATGTACGTGCTGTTGTTGTTGTTGTTGTGGCCTGTGATGCGTGTGGCTCCTACCCACGATGGGGGATTGGCCAAGAGATGGGTGGATTATTCGAAATTATTATGGAGCATAAATTTCCTAATAGTTATTGAAATAGCATTGAATAGCGCAGAATTGCCTGTTAAATAACATCAGGAAGGTAATATTGAATTGGTAATAATTAACTTAAAAGTAAAAACAAAAATAAAGGAATTTAGCAGGGCATTCGTTTAGATTCCATAAGGAATGTTCGGACAGCGAAGCATGCATCCGTGTGGCTGAATCCCAAAGTGGACGCTCCGAACGAAAGAATTGCAGGTTCTGTCAAGTCCAGGCCAATTCTTCGAAAAGGTATTTCCAACCATCTTTTTCTAAGCGCAGTAAAGCGGCGACAAGATAGAAGAAAGTGGTGTATCGTCTCTTCCTCATTACAAAAAGAACAGAGGGGGGAGGGCACCAAACCCGACCTGTGTAAGTAGAAATTCAGCGAGGGTATGCGGCAGCGTAATTTGGTGAGGCAGACCTCCAGCATCTTTGTGTCACAGGATTCGCTATGCCAGGGAAATGCCAGGTGCTTATACTCTGGAGAAGCAGTCAAATGTGGGTATGATAAGGCTAATCTTATTGATCGCATCCGAAATCTTGTCGCCGTGATCTGTGCTGTCACTGGTAGAATAGGAAGAACAGGGCCGGATAGTGATGCATTTGCCAGTGAATCAGCAGTTTCATTAAAAAACAAACCTTTATGCCCTGGCACCCAAATCAAATGAACACATCGCACATGGGCAGGAACTAGTAAGCGGAATAGTTTTAGCATGGGTGACTCATTAGTAGCGGTAAGGCAAGAGCATACTGAAAGAGAGTCAGTCAGAATGGCAGCCGTTGTAATAATTGGGTCTAATTTACGTAAAGCTAGGATTACTGCTAACAACTCGGCCAGAAAAATAGGCACAAAATCAGGCAACCTTAAAGAAAAAGACCAGTCGAGCGCAGGACAAAATATTCCAATGCCAGCTTTTTCCTCGCACTGTGAGGCATCTGTTGCAATGATAACGTTTGTTTCTAGGCTGCTCAGGTGGTCTTGCAACATGGCGTTTAAAATGCCGTAAGGGAGGAGCTTCGCGTGGTTTGGGAAAATGTCATCAAACCTGATCTCTGGGTAATTTGAATGCGTATTATCATGAAGCACCTCGCGAATGTGCACATTTAGTGGTTCAAGTAATGTTTGCACAAATATAATCTGTGGTCTATGAAACCTGGGCCAATGAATAGGAAAAAATAATTCTGGATTAGAGAGGAAAATAATTTGAAGGCGGTTTAATGGGGATTCATATAGCCTTAGGAAAGTCTGAACTGTCAGAAGGCGAAATCGGCATATTATGGGTGGGATTCTTGCCTCCAGGTATAATACGGCATTCGAAACGAATTTTGGGAGGCCTAAGCACAGACGTAGCGCCTCTCGTTCCAACAAAACTAGCGGCCGAAGCTTGTATGCTGGAACACCTGAGAATAAAACGCATCCAAATTCTAACACCGGACGAACATACATCTTATACACCATCAAGAGGGATTTTCTTCGCATACCTGTTCTTCGGTTGCTCAACTTGCGCAAAATGCCCATTGAACGAGCTCCTTTTGTCGCAATATATTCAATATGCGGCCGCCAGTTAAGATTTCCGTTGTAAATCACTCCAAGGTATTTTAGTGATTCTACTTGTGGGATATCTTTGAGATGATAGTCAAGCGATATGTATATTGGGTCTTTAACGGGAAAAACAAGGATAGCACACTTATTAGCAGTCAGGTTTAAGTGTAAGCTATCCAGCCAGCCTTCCAGTTCCCTTAGATACGACTGCAGTATTTCGTAAAGAGAGTATATGTCGCTAGCCATACCAAAAAAGGCAATGTCATCAGCATAAACGTATGTACTGACAGCTGGGTGAACGGGGATTCTGCTCAGTAAAATATTAAATAATACTGGTGAAAGTACCGATCCCTGAGGCACACCTCTTGTTTGCGTATATTTACTGGAAGAATAGCCGCTTCGAAAACAATAGAACTCCCGGTCTTTTAAAAATTCATGCACCCATGCTACTATATAGCCTGGAAAGCAATGGCTCTGTAACCGATTCGTTAAAATTGTATGTTCAATGCTGTCATAGGCTTTGCATATATCTAAGGTAACTAGAGCCGCGTATTGTTTTTCCTGTCTGGCGATGTTAATGCGGCTTTCAAGGTCTACATGCGCGTGCCATATTGAATAGCCAGATCGAAATCCAATTTGACACGGACTCAACAATCGATTGTCGTCAATAAACTCTAAAATATGTCCGAGAAGCACTCTTTCAATAAGTTTCACTATGTTTGATGTCAACGCAATTGGTCTGATGTTGTCGATAGTATACCCTGCCCCTGGTTTTTTAATTAACGGAATAATTTTGGCGATCTTCCATTCTTGTGGAATCCATGCGTTACTAGCAGAGTAGTTTAGCAACTTCAGAAGCTCACGTGGAGCTTCTTGAAAGAAAATCTTTAACATTGCATTTGTTATGCCGTCCGGGCCAGGCGCTGTAGTTGGCAACTGTAACATAACCTTTGCTACTTCCGAATAGGATATCTCCTTGTAGCCTGAGAATGCAGGAGAAAAAGCAGAAGTTTGAAGACGCGTTGCGAATCGACTCTCCAGTCCTTTAGCTAGTAGTTCTAAGGACTCCTGCATTTCCTGTGAGGTGCTTGTTCAAATACAAAACAGGCCAGAGACACGTCTTCTTCGTCCTCGCCGAATCCCACTGACCCACTAGACGAAATCCGTTAATGTCCCTATCTTCGTTGTCGTCTGCATAGAAGAATAGAAGCGTCAATATCATTGCCATCACAATAAAGTCACAAAGAAGAAAGCAAGGTGCGCTCGGACGAAGCGCAAACTACCTACTTCTTAGTTTTCTTAAGGAACATGTTAATATACAAAGTGAGAAGCTCGGCAGGGTGTGGACACAATATCCAATGTCGCAATGCGACAGCCAGAACAACAAAGTTCAACAGCACCCATTCCGTTCCGTGAACTCGATTCCCACTTCTGTAAGTGTGACAGAGGGAGTGCTTATGCACGGGTCTTTCATTTTCTATTGCGAGAGCTTCCTGTACTTCCATTTCCGCTTCGCTTTTCCGGCAACTATGGTCTTGTCTATCTAGCAGGGGCAATCATTTACACTTTTGTTTTGTTATTCGTAGAATTGCGTATTCATGGAATTGGCCGCCCAGCCGAGGGCAAGTGCCAACCCGTCATATTCAAACTTAAGAATGGCAGAGATAAGGCTAATATTTTGAAGAATTGTAATAAACTGAGGGGCCCAGCATATAGCATATCGGAAGACTCGTCCCTGAGGGTACAATCAATCTGAAAGATGTTCTGGGCTGCTGCTGCTGAGCACGGGAAGAAAGGTGCCAAGGTCATGCTGTCATTCAACAAAATCAAAATTAATGGTAAACTGTTCCAATGGGACGACACTCAAGATAAATTAGTCCCGCTAGCTTCACAATGACGGCCCAACTGTAACTTCAGAAAAAAAGAGTGCACTTAAGAGCCGTAACTTAGGTCATAGAGACACAGTTCAAAGCTAGTCCTCTATTCTGAACATTAATGCCCGCAACGTCTTGAATAACACTCAAGACTTAGAAGGAGTTCTTTTAACATATGAGCCCGATGTTGCAGTGCTCACCGAAACGTGGCTCCATGATCACAAATCCGATAAGGGCGTGATACCTCATTCGCACGAAATTATTCGCCATGACCGCAATTCTAGAGGGGGTGGGGTAGCCATTGTGATAAAGAAAGGAAGAGATTATACGCTTGTACCACACCATACTAGCATAGAAATGGTCTGGATCCGACTTCATGCTTGCAAACACAGTATCTTTATTGGCGCCTTTTACAGGCCACCAAATTCAGATCTAGGTATGCTTGAGACGCTGTATGACTTCTTGAATGAGCACGAAACACAATATGCATATGTCATTTTGTGTGGTGATTTTAACATACCAGGAGTCAACTGCGAATTGTTGAGCTTCTCATCTTCATGCCGGCATTCTGATTTGCTACTTGATATTGCTTTTTCTTTTAATTTGAAGCCCGTTGTGGTTGAACCATCGCGGGTTACTGCTACCATGGGCTCACTTCTAGACCTTGTATTTATGTCTAATGCTATTGAAAGGCAGGGTTTCATGGTGGATATTATGCCTGGTATATCCGACCACGATTTAGTGCTTTTCAAGATCAATATTGCAAGACCAACACACGCCAAGCAACAAAACAATTTTATGACTTCAATAAGGCTGAAGACGAGAGTATTTTAGATTTTCTTGAACAAGAATACGACAATTTTTTTAGTGAAGCCCACACAAGTCCGAATAAATTGTGGTTGGATTTTAAAAGTATGGTACATAAGTGCATTCATCGTAACGTCCCGCTGAGGAAAAAGAAAATTCATAGCCATATTCCACGGATTACGCGAACAATAATTCACCTAAAACGCCGCTAAGCAGACTTTCCCGTAGCATTTCGAGGGTTGCACGCAGTGCTGTGGCGTCACTTCGTATAGATCTAAACAAATAAAATAAAGCAATCAAAATTCCAATTTATTATTGTGAAACTGCACAACTTCCTCATTAATGACACGCGAAAATTCCAGACTCATCTAACTCATAAAAAGGACCCTACACATAATTTGACAGTGCATGACGTGGACATTAGTGACAGACAACAAATAACGGCAACAATCAACGACTATTTTTCTTCTGTGTTCCTGCGTGGTAGTGGTCCGTTTACCGATTTCAGATCAACCAGCTTCCATGTACCTGATCTTAGCATAAGCGAAGAAGGCGGTTTTTCCGCCCTCTTACACCTGAATACAAATAAATCATCTGGACCAGATGAGATTCAGAGATTCTGAACACGTTTATTTCCAGATACGCGGAATGGTGTGCAATATTCCTCTTTATTATTTTCCGTATTAGTCTACGAGAAGTTGACGTCCCCAGTTGGAAACTGGCTAAGGTTATTCCTTTACACAATTCTGGCACCAAGTTCCATGTTGCTAATTACAGGCCGATTAGCTTGTTGTGCACTGCAGGTAAAGTGATGGAACACTTTGTTTTTAAACACATCGCCGCATTCTTGAAAGACAATAATTTTTTTTCTGAAGCTCAGCATGGTTTTTGTCGCGCGTTATCTACTGTGACACAGTTCATTCACACTACCAATGATTTCTGCAAAAGCCTTAACAAAGCAGGACAAATAGATGCCATTTTTCTGGACTTTGAAAAAGCCTTCGACCGCGTACTACATAGTAAACTTTTGCTAAAACTTAGACATCTTACAGAATCAACAAATTTTACAGTGGCTTGATTCATACTTATCTCACTGGGAACAATACGTCCAGATATGAAGTTCAAATTGAGCCATTGCTCCAGTATTTTCAGGAGTGCCACAGGGCTCAGTCATTGGGCCACTTCTTTTTTGTTATCTATTTAAATGACTTAAATCTTGACTCTCCTGTGCGGGCCTGTTTTTTTTTTCAGATGACTGTGTAATTTGTCATCCAATTTTTTACGAAGGGGACCAGCTCATTCTAAATAGCTACTTGTGTGCTGTTAGTAATTGGTGCAAAAACTGGTCGATGATATTAAATGTCAAGAAATGCAAACAAACGACCTTAACCCGAAAGAAAGATCCACTGAAGTACTCGTACAAAATTAATAGCACTTCTCTCAAACTAGTAGAGCAATTTAAGTACCTTGGCGTAACGATCAGCTCGAACCTCAGTTGGAGCCCCTACATTAAAAACACAGTTTCAGTGGCATCCAAAAGATTATAGCTAATAAGACACCGGTTAAAACATGCACACACTAAAACTAAACGTGTAGCTTATACTTCGCTTGTGCGTCCCGTACTGGAGTATGCTGACGTGATCTGGGATCCCCACACTAAAACGAATGTAAAAAGTATTGAGCGGGTTCAGAGAAACGCACTGCGATTTATGCACCACGCCTACGGAAGACAGGTATCGATATCTGATCTTCTTGGCCGTTCCGGTCGTCTCACCTTGGAATCGCGTTGAAAAATGTACCTTCTGAATATGTTATTTGCAATAATTAATAATCGTACCAAAATAGAATTCCATACTTTCATGCAGTACAACTGAACCCAACAGACTCGCCACAAACCCGACAGAACAATTATAATGCCCCAGTGCAGGACCAACACATACAAGCGGTCCTTTAAAAGAACGATAGCAGACTGGAAAAAGTTACCCTACGATGTGGCCACCTTATCATCACCCGATGCATTTTTTTCAGCAGTCAGTTCTAGCCAATAAACTTTGTGTGCTCGGTTTTTTTTTTTTGCGGATTTGAATGTAGCGCGTTTGCGTCTTGTTTTGTTTATTCCTGATGGGCTTCGCAGTAACCTTACTGTGTGTATATGTGGTTCTCTGCTGTAATTCTTACTGTTGTATTCTTCATGGACCATTAATATGTAAGATGTCATGTACCCACTTCTGCCTTGGCTACCAAAAGGCGGCGGGCAGTATTGAATAAATAAATAAATATAAAAATTTGTGTCTGTTGAAGTGACGCTTTCTTTGCCTTTTCTCCCCACGGCTGTTGCTCGGGTTCTGTTTACGCGCGCCCCTGGGTTCCTTGCTACCACACCAGATTGCGCACGCCTACGAGCACCCGTCACATTCGGCACCGTGAACCGCAGTGGTAGCCTAGCGTTAGGGCATCCGCCTTCAATGCAGGAAGTAGCAAATCCACACCCCGGTGCCGCCGGCAACCCACCGGCTTTTTTAAGGGGTAGCAATATTATCTGGCCTGGTAGTCGACTTCTAGTGGGGGCTCACATCTCGAAAGAGGGTTCAATAGAGATTTACGTGCTGTCTGTCAGCGCCTCTTGTCCAATCACAGAGGACCTTGTTGAAGAGCACCCGCCACAGCTGTGGGAGGCTAGTGGTTCCACCGGGTACCTACCGGTGCAATAGGTAAAAGCGCGCTCTCAACCTGGGGCTCGGCCATTATGCGACCTCACAGCTTGGAAAGCGGTGTTTGTGCTGAACCCAAACGCGTCCTAACTTCAATAGGTGTAGTTCGGATGTCACATGGGAAATGGCCGCCATGGGAGCGGCCTAAAACACTTTTGTTGTTGTTCGCCAGGGTCTCAAGGGTAATTTAGGACGCAGGCTCCGTTCTCAAGCGTGTCACTTCTGAGGAAAGTCGAACACCAAGCAAGGTTATACCTGTGCCCATTTGAACCAGTGGGTGCCCACCGGCAGTGGGAATCGAACCTATACTAAAATCGGATGTATTGTCGGAGTTGGAAGTTAACCAAAGATCGATGTGTGTCGCGTCGGCTTCGCAGATTTTGAATGATTCTCGGCGTACATTCGAAGAATTCACCGACGCCTTATTATCGAGAAGGAAGTGCAAGTTCCACGGACCATCCTGGTATCAATCTCAAGTAGGTGGACCGTTTATTTTCGGCATATCGACCACTTTATATAGCGCCACGCCGACACCGCCGCTAAGCCTGACCCAACGAAGCTGGTGGCTGGAGCCCCGGTGGCTGGAGCCCCGCCTCTTTTCGGGTTAGAGCTGCAAGATGGCAGCGGTGAGCGTCGAAGGGGATGATATAACGATAAAAGAGTATGAGGACGAAGCAGGTTGGCGTGTTGTGAAGAGAGGAGGATGTGCCAATGAGCGCACAAAATCTCAAGGAACCAAGGATCAGGCAGCGCGCTTCTACAGCGAGAACGCATTGAATAATAGGTGGAACAAGGGACAAAGAGCAAGACAAATCATGGCGGCAAGCAGGATGCCCAGTTTGCCGAAGGCAGAGTACAATAGTGCGCCCACGTGACAGCTTCAAGGTCACCGACTATGATCAAACGCCTAGAATGGTGCGTCGCCAACGCTGCGGGAATCCCCAGGAAGGAAACGGAAGATGACACGGTGTGTGCCAACTACAAATAGAACATTCTAGTGATCAGCACGCCATCGGAGGAGCGCGCCGAATTATACAGGACTATCACTCGACTGAGGATGGGAGACAAGGAGTTCGAAGCCGACGCGTACGAGTCGGCTCCGGAGGATACGTCTAAGGGAGTGATAAGAGGAGTAACGCACGAGGTGTCTACAAGAGAAATAGTGGAGATGCTTGTAACACCAAGGAATCCAACAGGATGGAAAACACCGCGAACGTCATCATTCTTTTCGACGGGCATCACGTCCCAAACTACGTGAGACACGGAAGGGCACTGGTCAAGTGCTCACTGTACCGGAAGCAAATAGACATATGCTACCAGTGCGGACGCCTCGGACACAGAGCCGATGTCTGCCCGAACCCGAACAGCAGGATATGCAGAGGCTGCGGGATGGAGAACCCGCCACAGGACCACGAGTGCGAAGCGAAGTGCCAGCTCCGCCCCAAAGACCACCCTACTGCGGATCACCGATGTAATGCCAGATACAATTTACCGTACTTAGCAAAGAAGCGCCCCTGGGAGTGAGTCAAAGGAGAGGAAAAAAAAGCGATGTACTACGAAAGGGAAGCTGAAAGACTGTACAGGCCAGGACGGGAAGACTGGAAACAGCGGTCGGAACATCGGACAAGGGACGGATCTGGACTAGACGATTTCCCCATGCTCCAGGCAAGGGAAAGGGGCCGCTCGACGTCCAACAACAGAACCAGATCGATATCGCGGTCCAGATCGAGATCCAGACCATAGACCAGTAATACCGGATCTCCCAGAGCACAGGGGGGAGGAGGATCCCAGAGCCCAAAAGGAAAGAGCAATGTCAACGGGTGCCGCGGGACTCTTGCAAGTGAGCTGGGCGGACGCGGCTTCCCGGGCGCGTGCGGAGTCAGAGGCTGCTTTTCAAAATAGAGTTAAGACGCTAGAGAAAGAATTGACGCAGATCAGGCAGAGCAATGTTGCGTTTATGGATGAAATTAAAAAACTCAGGGAAGAGAACGACCGTTTGAGGAGCGGGAAAGTGCCACGCAAAGAGGAAACCTCGCTAATTATAAGGGAGGAAAAAGACACAGCAATGGAAGAAGACGTAGCAGTCACCGCCATTAAACGTAAAATCGAGAACGCTCCGATTGAAACCGGAGTAAAGAAACCCGAGCCAGCCACGACGCTCCAAGGAAGACAGGAGGAATTTGAACAGACAGTCGAAACCAGCATCAAATAGAACGAAATAAAATTTGAAACTAAACTAGAACAACTGGAAGTGAGGCTTGAGACAAAGGTAGAGGCAGAGATACAGGCGCTAGGAAAGGCGATACTACAGCAAGTGCAACAAATGATGGCTGACTTCGAAGCGAAACTAGCAATATGGGGACCGCAAACAAGTAGGGGGGGACCGGTTAAGACGGCCATTAAGCCGTGCAATAGGCCCCCGGTACCCGCCGAGGGATTGGAGAACCTGTAACGCCGCCATGGACAGACGAATTAGATAGACGATTTGGCAATGGAATTGTAGAGGATACGATCGAAAACGATACATTTTGCAACAACACCTTAAAGACAAAGAAAACCCGGATATTATTATGATGCAGGAAACAAATGGGCTGGCAAAATTGTCGGGTTACAAGTCCTTTGGTACTGCCGAAGGGGACACGAAGGCGCTAACGACGTTGGTAAAGCGAAATCACTCGGTCGTTCAACAAGACACGGGAGTTAAGTGAATCGATCACATTCTTTTATAACTGATGCCCATGCGCAAAACGAAGGACAGTCTCTATGCATTAAATATTTATAGCAGTCCAAAATGCACACACCATAAATTTCGATCGCTCTTTAAAAAAATCCTAGCCATAGTGGACAACCGAGCGGTAGTGATCGGAGGCGATTTTAACGCCCAACACGCGGCATGGGGTTACAAAATTGAAACTCAAAAAGGCAGGAACCTATGGCTAGACACGCAATAGGAAGGCCTGACCCTCGTGACCGACCCATCGGTTCCCACGAGAATACGTACCAGCGTTTGCGCGGATACTACGCCAGATTTAACATTCACCAAGAACATACGGGACACGCAGTGGACAAATACGCAACACGACTTTGGGAGCGATCACAATAGTCTAGAAATAACGGTAAGGGCAGGACCGCGCAAGACAAAGGGTAGACCCCTTAAGATTGTCGACTGCGACAAATTCAGGAAAATAAGGGAGGAGGCCGACGACACGACACAAGGCATTGAGAAATGGACCGAAAAACTGAAGGGAGATGTGGCGGCAGCTACGGAAACGGTCCCGCCGGAGGCGCATTCAAAGAACGTAGGCAGTAAGCTTCTACACATGTGGAAGCTAAGGCAGGGTTGCAACGGAGATGGAAAAAACAAAAACACAACCGGACGCTTCGTAGAAAGATAGCCAAATTGAACAGGGACATAGAACAGTACCCCCAGCAGCTATGCACGCAACAGTGGGAGGAAAAATGCAACAACATGGACAGTCAGATAGGAATGGCAAAAACGTGGAACATGCTTCGATATTTGTTAGACCCCGACGGGACAAAGTCGGCACATAGGCAAAATATAAATCGGCTAATACAAACGTACCGAGGGACAAAGAAGGTCTTGTTCAAGGAAATCGTGAAAGGATAGATCTCGCAAGCGCTGCCCGCCATACACCCTGACTACACAGGGCAGGTAAATGACGAATTAGACAGCAAAATCGGCGAGTCAGAAGTCAGGGCAGCCCTACAGAAACTCAATACCTAGTCGGCACCCGGACTAGACGGTATAACGGATAAAACGCTAAGGAATTGGACGATGAGTCTATAGCTAAGTTAACCGAATATATTAAAAAATGCTGGGAGGCAGGGCAGATTCCGCAGCAATGGAAGACGGCACAAATCATGTTAATATCTGAACAGGGCAAGCGACTGCAAATTGAGAACCTGAGACCCATATCTTTCACTTCTTGCGTTGGGAAACTCATGGAGCACGTGGTCCTAGCGAGGATAACCACCTACCTCGAAGACTGCGACGCGCTCCCGCCCACGATGATAGGATTCAGGAGAAACCTCTCAGCACAGGACACTCTGTTACAACTAAAACATCAGATCATAGACGATTCGGGCAGATCGACAAAGGCGATTCTCGGGTTGGACCTAAAAAAGGCCTTCGATAACGTAACACATGCAACGATACTAGATAGAGTAGGCGAACTATGACTGGGAAAACGCACGTACGATTATGTACGCAATTTTCTAACGGGCACAAAGGCAAAGATCACGATAGCGGACCTAGTTTCGGAGGAGATCGAGATAGGCAGCGCAGGTACGCCGCAGGGCTCGGTCTTATCACCGACGCTATTCAATCTGGCGCTAATCGGGCTGCTAGCCAAGCTACAAGAAATCGAGTGTCTAAATCATGCCTTATACGCTGACGATATCACCCTATGCGTGAGAAACGGAAGTGACCCGCAGATAGAACAAACGCTTCAAACAGCGGTCGAAACAATCGAAAAATATCTAGAGGGGACAGGGTTAACATGCTCGGCAGAGAAATCGGAGCTGTTGCTGTACAGACCGACTCGCAGAGGTGGCAAACCAGGCAACTACAGGGAAGAGCTCACCCATAGAGAGGAGATACAGTTAAAGACGGCCGATGGGAAACCCATACCCAAGGTCGATAGGATCAGGGCACTGGGGCTCCTCATTGAAGCCAAGGACAACAACGGAGAAACCCTCAGAAGACTGGAGGGAACTGTAGCACAAATCATGAGGCTAATCAGAAGGATAACAAATAAACATAGCGGGATGAAAGTGGAAAACACGATCAGGTTAATACAGGCCTTCGTAATAAGTAGGATAGTATATGTGGCGCCGTACTTAAAATGGCAGGTCGTGGAAAAGATCAAACTAGAATGCCTCATTCGGAAAATATACGAACTAGCCATAGGACTACCGATCAGCACCAGCACGGACAAGTTGCTGCAATTAGGCCTACACAACACGATAGACGAGCTCATTGAAGCGCAATGTACCGCACAATATGAACGCCTCTCTAAGACTAGAGCAGGCAAACACATCCTAGAGAAATTAGACATAGGTTACCGCGCACAGCACGGTGTCAAGGTGGACATCCCGAGAAAGACGAAGGAAAGATTGTTAATACCTCCCATGCCAAAGAACATGCACCCAGAACACAATAAGGACAGAAGAGAGAACAGAGCGAAGCAAATACAGAAGAAATTCGGCAGCGACAAGGGCGCAGTGTTCGTAGACGCGGCTCGATACAGTCGCAGACGGGGGGTTTACGGCAGCCGTAATCGATAGGGAGAAACAGTGCAAGACGTACGCGACGATACGCACCACAAGTAACGAGATAGCTGAAGAAGTAGCCATAGCGCTGGCAGTAGCTCAGACTAACGCAACCGTGATAGTCAGCGACTCTCAGACGGCAATAAGAAGCTTTGCCAACGGCCGAATCTCCCCGGAGGCACTACGCATTCTTCTTGCAGGAGACCAAAATTACAAAAGAAACATATACATCACCTGGACAACCGCTCACATCTTCGCGTAGGACGGCAACAACGAGGCGGCACACGACGTGTCTCGAGGGCTCACGGACCGAGCCGCAGTCGCAAGTGACGCCCCGACACCCTCCGGACGGGACGGTGCGGTAAATGAATGAGAGTGGGAGGACAGAATGACAACATATAATGACATTACGAAACATTATAGGTTACAAAGGTGTATTCGCACGACCTCACGCAAAATTGACAAAAAAGCAGTCTGTCGCATGGCGCAGTTACAAACGAATCCTGCGCTCTCGCACATCCTATATCCGGATGTATATCATACGGACAAATGCAAAACATGTGAATCCAGAGCCACTCTGCAGCATATATTATGGGAATGCCGAGGGATAAATAATAAAGAAAACGCGCCCTCTAGCAGCAGCCTTCGCACTCCCTGGGAAGCCGCGCTGCTCAGCCCGGCCTATGGCCATAGCCGGATCAACTATGGGCCGTCCAGCGGGCCGAGGATGCCGCCAGGACCCACGAACTCCTGGCCGTCACCTAGGCGGGGCCTTTGACCCTCCCCACCAACTCGCAGGGCACACAATAAAGTTCTTTCCTCCTCATCCAGTACAAGGACACATGGGTGGGGCCTCGTCTGAAGTCAGAGTAGCGCACAGCAAAATTTGTTTTGGAGAACGACTCAGGAACATGAATCAAAAGAAATGGCCGCTAAAGTTCACAAGAATTTGTACCTAAAAAGCGTGGGCACAATTTGGAGGAATAGGTTAGGAAAGTGGGCAGCCAAGTACAGCCTAATTTAAATAGCAACCAGGAATGATCAGAAAGTAACTGAGAAACAGAAAGTTATTTGGAAGCAAAGAATGGAAACAAAAAAGTTCATTGGAATTTAAAAGCATGAGAAAAACAAAGTAAAAACGAAATTTCTATGGCAACACAAAGAAAAGAGCCTGACTATTTGAGGCTGCAGCTAGTTGCCCAAGGCCAAACCATACCGAAGCAAATATTCCAGATGTTATGAGGCATGTATATGCGGCAGAAAAATATTAGAGACCATTGAGCACATCCTATTGGAATGCGAAGAGATTCACCCAGCGAGAGCAGTACACAACGTGCGCCTTACAGAAGGGTTTGCATTTAATGCAGCAAATGCGTGGTGCACACTGCTGCTGCCACCGCGCGATGTGCAATGTGAGGCAATGATAATGCTCAACACTTTCAGAGACTATGCACCCACAACAACTCCTCATGCAAGCACGTCTCCCTGTGTGTTCCGTGTACTGCGCAGACGAGCAGAAGTGGTGCATGCAAACTCGCCCCTCTTGTATTAGAGTAAATGGCGAACAATTTATACATTCACCACCAACATCAGCGCTAATTATCGTCAACCAACGCAAAGAGCATACAAGGCTTCGCTTATATTGATTCCTACAGTGCGTGGGATCGCAGACTTTATTTGTTAAAGCGTACTATTTGTGCCATTGTAAAACTTGGCGCAATGTAATCATGAACACGCACCAACAAGCGCCTTTCATTTCTATACTACCATTTAAATTTCACATCTACTAGTCGTTTGCCGCAGACACCCGTCGTATTGGTCGTATTCGTACAGTGGCGCCATAACGCCGATCCAACGAGCGCAGTGACAGCCGACGTGAGCCTGTGTCGCACACTAGAAGAGAAGTTCGACTGTTGGACCGTCAACACAAACGTGCTCTATGTCAAGAGTTTATACCGAAGTTTACCGGCCCATTCCTCATAGTAGATCGTTCGAGGAACTCGACCTACCTGGTGGGACGCCTGACATCAGCTGGTCGCCGGTTTAGCCAGACCCTATGGGCACACGTTGCTCGTATCGATAAGTTTCGTCCCCATCGTGCGCCAGTTTTAGGGCTCACGTGGCGAGCTTCGCCTGCGCATCCGTGGAATGCTACGGCACGGTCCGGGAAAGGGCAAGACGACGAAAACCAAAGCTAGAGGCAGTCTCTTAAATGAATTCGCTATTACCCGTGACATGATTGAAACATACCGTGTCTGTGTAGGGTTTGTGCTTGTGCCGTTGCCCTACAATATGCCTTTGAGTAATCGAGTATTAAATCAGCGATCAAGATTACCCTTCGCTTTTATGTTACAACGCGATGTACAGCTCATGTTCTCATGGTGACGGGCCCAATGCGAACGGCTATTCATGGCTATTAAATTCGGCGGAATCGGTTCTGCCATTCCTTGTCAACTCGGAAGGGCTACGGCAGCTTACTCTGTCACCCGAAGACATTGTGCCAATGCTCCAGCGCGATTACGAGCGAACAAGGCTTCCGCTTTCAGGTTTTTCATACTCCTCACTGGCGGGACCAGCGCCCTTGTGGGCCTGCACAATTTGCGTTACATGAAAGGGTATGGTCTACTGCCCGGTCAGCTTTCGCTTTTGTGCTTTTTGGTTAAGATTGTTATGGATTCGCTAAAGGATTCTGCTATCTGATGCCTGACAGGATGGTCTGCGTAACATAAAACTGCAGTTACCCTGGGATTGCGAAAATTGCTGGAAATTCACCTCGAGGGCGCAGAGCAAACGCATTGGAGAGACGGAGCCCCTGTATATAATACTCCGCGAATGACGATTAAAGTTCTCATACTTAAACCGATATCCGTCTCTGCATTCGCTTATGAACTGGTGCTTCTGTGCAAGGCTCTGCAACAACCGTGGTTGTCGGGCAGCAAAAGCGGCCGGAAGAGGAGTCACTTGCGCCTGTCTGTCGTAACCGAGACGACAGTAAGCCCATTGATTTCTACCAGAAGTATATATTTGACAATTTTAAACAGCGAATTCTCGAGCAAAATATGAATGCAGTAGAAACATTTATTTGATCCGTTTTCGAAATTTGGAACTATGAAACACCTAATTCTTTACGAAAACCTATCAGGACTCAGTTATAATTGTTTAAAACATAATTATAGCAATATCAAAAGATGACCTTGAGATCAAAAGTGACAGAAGAGAAGCGGCTTCAGAAATTCAAATTATAGACTGATGTCTTTATACAAGTTATTGCACCTGCTACTGATTGCACCTGCACCTCTTATTATTGTGTTATTATTGTGTACTTCCCTGTACTTCCAAGTCACAAACGGCATGCGCCTTATCAACATGACGGAGCATTCTCGACAGGAAAGTAGCAAGCGCAGCGTTTTCATGAAAGAAAACGCAAGCATGACAGATGATTACTGTGTGGCGAGATACGACCCAAAGGCTGTACCTTTGTTTTATAGCGGGTATGCTTCATAATGTGCATTCACTGATCATTGCTTTTGATTCATCGCTTTATACAATACAACGGTGCCGCGTCAATGGCCATGGGCGCATAGACAGGGCGCTTGATGCGATGAGTGACTCTTTTCCTTTTTCAGAGAAAGTCAAGCTGTGCACAAGAATGAACGCAAATGTTTCGCGCAAAACGCAACACAAAGGCTTCTTGAACTAGACGCTGTCTTTAATGTCAATAAAAAGTCAATAGAAAGTGAGATGTGCGATCGCTTGCCGCTTGTCCTCCTGATGCTTCGAAGCAGCCAAACCTTTTGAAACTGGCACGACTGGGCGCTATTCACAACAGAGCGCAGTGCTCTAGGAGTTGTAAATTACGTTTAGTGCTCTTTCCCCAGATGTAATCATCCTGGTTGTAACCTATTTTGACAGGAAACGTTTTTTAACATGCGCGCCGAACGAGTTCCATTTGCCACGTCTACGCAACCTATATAGCTGAGTTCCCGAACAGCTGACTAACTTCGTGCAATACGGCATTTAGGCTGAACGACTGCAGAATCAGAAAATGCAAAACATAAGTCGCTACCGCACGCAAAACTTGGCGATAATTATCGCCAAACGAAGGTAGCGTCGTTGAGGGCAGGGGCTTATTGGTACGGCATATCTTATTTTGTTGTAGCGCTAACTGAACAAGGACAGCAGAAAGGCACATCTGACACACACAGAGCTAAGTTTCAGCAGATTGATTTCCCTTTCTCGTCGCTATATAGATACCCTTGCTACGTCATACAGCACGTGTAAAATTTCTGAAAAAATGAACAAAAAAAATTAACTGGGAAGCACACGTAAGCAGTTTTTTTTACTTACATATTCACAAACATGTACACGTTCAGCGCAAACAAAGGTAATTGAGCTCCTTTGAAGATAATGAAATAGAAGGTTTGAAAGTTAGCGCTGTTTGCGCCAGATGTGCCTTTCTGCTGTCCTTGTTCAGCTTGCGTTACAACAAAATAAGAAGGTAGCGTCACCCACGCGGGAAGGGAAAAAACGTTTTCTATAGAGCAGGTGACGTCAGCTGCTTAACGTGGCAAATGCTTGTTAAATGCGCCAGCTGATTCTAATTTCTGCAATCATTAGAGAGTTCACTTCCTATAGATCTTGAACGCACTGCCCGCCAAAGCAGCAGCCAAAGCAGCAGTGATAGAGCAAAGTAGAGTACTTGGAGATCCTCACCTGCGCACCTGGTCGTCTTGCCAGTCGTGGGCGCACGTTGTCCTCATGTAGACGCTCGAGGAGACGTCGGCGAGCCGCACGTTTCGACAAGACATGACCGGTTGCGCATCCCTCAATGGGCTGCCAATGCAGCAGGAGCCGTAGTCGAAGCATGAAGGCTCGCAGTCGCAGCTGGGCGTCGCGAAGCGAGTCGCATTGCCAGAGACGTGCTGCCGCGGCGGCCACTGGCTGTGGTTTCCAGGCTTTGGACACGACGTGTACTTAGCACAGCTCAAGTTGTATGCTCCACTGAGGAAAGCGTCAACAGCCTTCGTCTCATGGTCTGTAGGTGCACCTTTGGCTTGTAGCATCTCGTTCGGAGTTGAAGCGACGAGTGCGCGTAGCGCGGCCAAAGTGAAAGCCAGGCCCAAGGGTGACACCACCATGGTATTCCTAACCGGCAATGTCGGATTTGACACTAAGCTGGCAAGCACCGGAAATTCAAATGCTATTCACAACAGTGTGCATATTCAACGTCGTGGTCCCGAATGCCAACAAGACATTAAGAATTCAGCTACAGCTGTGAAATTAAGACAGCACTACCCACATTAAGACAACTGGCGCTTCTTGGCCGCTTATCATGTTGGGCTTCCCGCATGGAAGTGCGATTTTTTTTCTTGACCCGCATGCGTGGTGAAGACTGCGCACTATTCTTTTCCATACTGGATGTTTTTTTTATTATTATAGGAAGCATTCACATGACGTCATGTACGCCGGTTTGTAGTCTTTCTCACAGCTTTCACCATGCTAACTGCGCAACAACATAGTGATCTGGATTACGCATGTACATAGTCCATGCACATAATGTTTAGAAATCGCTTTTGGCAGATGGCATAACGCTATAGTACTTGAGCTAGAATGCTCAAGGAGGCGGACCTTACATTCACGAATGATCAAAATCATAATCTGCTAAAAGCAAAGTAAAAAAAATTCAATTATGGGGTTTTACGTGCCAAAACCACTTTTTGATTATGAGGCACGCCGTAGTGGAGGACTCAGGACATTTTGACCACCTGGGGTTCTTTAACGAGCACCTAAATCTAAGTACACGGGTGTTTTCGCATTTCTCCCCATCGAAATGCGGCCGCCGTGGCCGGGATTGGATCCCGAGACCTCGTGCTCAGTTGCCTAACACCATAGTCACTGAGCAACCACGGCGGGTTAAAATCAAAGTAGGTTCACTAATTTTACCAATATTTTACGTGATGGCACATATATAAATTTACAAATTGTAGCCGGTGGGTTCGTAAGGCGTACTTTTCAGGAGGACACCACAGGATGACACGAATTTTCAGGGTGACAACAGTTTCAAGACATACATTCCCAAAATTTACGACCATATACGGTGCGTTCCATAAATGTTTGCTCTTCAAGGCGCCAAGTAGCTTTTTGTTCAAAAGTACGTGAAACAGTGAATATTACAGCAAGTTTCATTGCGCTTATTCCTAAGTCTGTGCCGTTCCGAAATTCGTTCAAAATGGAAAGGCTTTCAAACTTAGGTGTAAATAATAAATGAACTGTATACCGCAAAGTATTTAGTCAAAAGCTTAAGTAAAATTGTGTTGCCTGTTTCGTTAATCAATCATGCCGATCTATTTCTTGTGCATGCTTTGTCTACCCTCACAAAAATACATATTAACATTACTTAGAACTTCTACCAACTTTCTGTTTACATTACTGCCAGTCTATTTACATTTACATTCTAGTAACGCTTTTCATACACTGTCACAAGACTTTTTTGTTACTCTTGTATAAAGAATATTTTCAATACACTGTTAACTGACTTTCTTCTTACTTTTGTATATAGAATGTTTTAAATGCACCGTTAACGACTTCGTTCTTACATTTGTATAAATAATATTTTCAATAGACCGTTTGAACACCTCCTTCTTACTTTTCTATAAAGAATGTTTTAAATACACCATTAAAATAGTTCCTTCTTACTTTTGTATAAATAATATCGTAAGTACACCTTTAAAACTCTTCCTTTTTACCTTGTGCAAAGAATTCATGAAGTACACCGTTAACATATCTTCTTCTAGCCTTCGTCTAAATAACAACTTTAGTACTCCGTCAAAAGGCTCGTTACTTTTGTGTAAAGAATGCTTCAGTATACATTATAAAAATATACCTATTTTTCTGAAGGACATGTATCCTCAGTACGTGTTCGGCTCGTACTGTTTGCCGAAAAATATTTATGAGAAGTAACTTATAAATTTTTCATAATTTTTTCTAATACACATTATTGCCGACGTATGGCATGCTCGGCAATAAAGCTCTTTGTTTTAAATCACAGTTCCAATCCAAGTCCGTGGCGGATTGTTGAGGGAGTGCCACTATAATGTTTAAAGAAATATGCTCGTAAACGGTTAAAACTTATATTTTTAAAGGTTCTGCTGGACTACGTGAGCATGCGGTGACGTCTGCCCACTTTAGGAAAATTTGCTGGCGTTAAACCACCTGACCCGTGTCATTGCGGGGAGTACTATGCAAGCCACGCACCAGCTACACAGCTTTATCCCGGCCTTCGGGCTGGTTCATTAATGGCCGATTTACACTTGAGTTCTGGCACCGCCCACTTGCCACACGCGTGCGTCGTGCGGAAAACTGCACAGTTCACACACTGGTTCACAAATTTTCGCATACACTGGCCTCGCACATGCAGTGTAAACCGAAATGTGTGTTCCAGTCTGCGAAATGTGCAAATTGTGACTCGATCACACGCATGTGGGCAGGCGCTTGGTGTGGCTTGTGGCTCGAGCGTAAATCGGCCCTTTCCACACACTGCTATTGCAAGGCAACCAATTAGCTTTTCAACAAGACAATCAAGTCAGTGCACTGCGCGATTTAAATAGCACGCTCTAAGCTGGAACATATATGCACATTAGCGTCCCGATATTTGTTCAAAAGAACAAAAATAGCCGAAACTTAGAGTAACACGGCGCTGGAACGTTGCCATTCAAATATCCAAAAGGCTGCAAAATACAGAGGCTGCTAAGTGAGAGCTAGTTTTGACCCGAGAAAGCGCACAGGTCGAATACAAAAAAAAAAAGCCCTTTGCAAGTAACGCCTTCCTGTCACAAAAGAATGAAATTATCGTTACTGTAAAAAAAACCTAGCTTTGTTCGCGTCTCTATTCGCACGCTTTCTTCCTTGCCTCCTACTGACGGCTTCTGTACATTAAATGAAACAAATAGGACGTTGCCTCAAAGCGAAGGCAAAATAACTATGGCAGCTGATCTGCTTTTAGGTGCTGGTTGCTTGCTGTGTAAAAAAAAAACTGATCGGAAAGGGGCTATTATGCACTCCTAATATTCAATGCTTGCGCTTCATAACACGGCGATAAAATTCTGAGCTCCAACAATGATTTGTGGTGCCCTTACGACATTCGTAATAACGGCATTCCAGCTAAGATCCAGGATATCAACAGCCTTGCTTTTGCCGTGCTTCGGGCGTCTGAAAACCGGTAGCGTCATCGCCACCACGCTTTGGAGATCTATTGAATTATAAAAATACTACTACAATAGATTTCAGCATTATTTTGCGCTGGGCTCCATGGAGCAAATTTTTGTCTTTCAAGGCGACAAGTGCTAAAATATGTTTTGGTACAAAATAGAATGACCATATAACTTCCCTATATGATCTAATTTTTCTATTTCTATTACATTTTGAAACAAGTCGATTTTCAGTACAATCATTGTCTCGAAATATAGAATTAAACACCTACTACGTGCTCAATGCGTTGGCGGGCTAGTTGGTGCGAATCAATGAATACTTTGTTTAGCGCAAAACGACAGGCATAAGAAAGACGACCCGGACAAGGCGCCTTGTCCTGGTCGTCTTTCTTGTGCCTGTCGTTTTGCGCTAAACAAAGTATTCATGGACCTACTACGTGCACAAACAAATTTGGCCGGCTGTTTTGTCAGGTTGTTTTTCACCCTAGGCCATCCCCTCCAGGGTACTGCACTCCTCCCTCTGAGGGCCATTGCCGGAAGGGGTTGCATACACAAAGACCCGCCGCAGCCGCCACCGAGAGGTGATGAATGCCTACGAGTCAGTCAACACTCGCAAGGTAGGGAGGGGGGATGCATGGTTCGGCATAAAGGGGGCTTTAGCTCGGCTGTGGTCAAGGTGAAGGGGGTCCGTGCAAAGAATGTCGCATGCCTCTCTCGCGCATCCCCACAAATTTCACAGTTGTCTGAGTCGAAGCAAGGAAGCACACCATCCCCATTGCCATCAGTTCCTATGCGACAAGGACGGGGTGAAGTCGGAGTGATGTAGGTGTTTGGTCGTGTATTGTAGCAACAATCTACCTATTTTTGCTGCTGTTTCTGCTTACGCAGTGTTGTGGCTGATTGATCAGTGCAAGCCAACCAGCAACGTGCTTGTGAAGCCCACGGCATTTTCTTCGTTACGTGACGTGAACATCTCTGAACTTCTGTGCTAGCTGCGACGATGCAGTCTCGTGTGAAGTGATTTATATTGGCACTGTCCGTGTTTAACACTGCACAAGAAGCGAACAGCTGTTCCTCTAGTCGGCAGTGCGCTGAAGTTTTGTCTGTCTTCAAATTATAATAAAAGGTGTGTTGTTTCCATCATTTTCATAGACATAATATTATTATATCATCGAGGGATTCTCCAGAGACGAGCCGCCGCGAGAACGACGAGTAAGTTGATCTGTGCCCTTGGCGCGAACAAGGCTGTATGGCTCCAGTGTAAGTAGCTTATAAATAGCCTCTTTCGTCTTTGTCTTTCCACACGTAACATGCTGGTGGAGGTTAGTGATCCCCGTCCTCGCCACGGAACTCCAAAGTGGTCGGTACATCTAGCTTGTTCCATGCCTCCCGGTGACGAGACCACCTCTACAAGGGCTTCGGCTTGCCCGACTGCTCAAATCGTCACGGTTGCCCAACGGCGCGACCCCGGTTTGTTCTCTGGCCTGGAGGGACAAGACGTTCACAAATGGGTCAAGCTCTATGAACACGCCAGTGCTAATAACGGCTGGCACCCAACGATTATGCTCGTCAATGTCATCTTTTATCTCGGAGGCTCCCCACGCGTGGCACCGAACGCATGACGACGAGATAACCAGTTGGGACAGATTCAAGAAAAAGCTACAGGAACTGCTCGCGGACCCCCACTGGGCGCAAATTTCCCGCGAGAAAGGTTCTTGGGTCACGTGTTCAGACGTCTACCGAGCCGTACGTTTCATATATCCTCAACGTTTTGGCTCTATGCCACAAAGCTGACGATACTATGTCTGAAGCAGAGAAAGGGGCACATGTGCTTAAAGGCATCGCCGACGACGCTTTCAACGTCTTTGTCGTTGACGACGCCATCATAACAGAATACCGTCACCTTGAACACACCACATCACCCGGCTACCAAACACTGCTGCTACGTCGACGTGTGAGGGTCGACCACATCAGACCACCACCTGTGACGACATAACCCATATTGTTCGCCGCGAGCTCGAGGCAGCCTGTTCGCCAGCTATCTCCGCGACGCCTCCCGATCCGGCAGCAACCACGGTTGCGATGATTCAGGCCGCCGACAGATAGCAATTTAAGAACATGGGTCTAAACCCTATGTGTTCAACGTCTCAACTCAATGTTCCCCAGTTCTCTAGCAGCCCTCCTCGTCCCCGGCCCGCCCGCCTGCCCGCCTGCCCGCCCGCCCGCCCGCCCGCCTGCCTTGCCTTGCCTTGCCTTGCCTTGCCTTGCCTTGCCTTGCCCTGCCTGCCTGCCTGCCTGCCTGCCTGCCTTGCCTGCCTGCCTGCCTTGCCTTGCCTTGCCTTGCCTTGCCTTGCCTTGCCCTGCCTGCCTGCCTTGCCTTGCCTTGCCTGCCCTGCCCTGCCCTGCCCTGCCCTGCCCTGCCCTGCCCTGCCTTGCCCGCCCGCCCGCCCGCCCGCCCGCCCGCCCGCCTGCCTTGCCTTGCCCTGCCCTGCCCTGCCCTGCCCTGCCCTGCCCCGCCCGCCGCCCGCCCGCCCGCCCGCCCGCCCGCCCGCCCGCCCGCCCGCCCGCCCGCCCGCCTGCCTGCCTGCCTGCCTGCCTGCCTGCCTGCCTGCCTGCCTGCCTGCCTGCCTGCCTGCCTGCCTGCCTGCCTGCCTGCCTGCCTGCCTGCCTGCCTGCCTGCCTGCCTGCCTGCCTGCCTGCCTGCCTGCCTGCCTGCCTGCCTGCCTGCCTGCCTGCCTGCCTGCCTGCCTGCCTGCCTGCCTGCCTGCCTGCCTGCCTGCCTGCCTGCCTGCCTGCCTGCCTGCCTGCCTGCCTGCCTGCCTGCCTGCCTGCCTGCCTGCCTGCCTGCCTGCCTGCCTGCCTGCCTGCCTGCCTGCCTGCCTGCCTGCCTGCCTGCCTGCCTGCCTGCCTGCCCGCCTGCCCGCCTGCCCGCCTGCCCGCCCGCCCGCCCGCCTGCCCGCCTGCCCGCCTGCCTGCCTGCCTGCCTGCCTGCCTGCCTGCCTGCCTGCCTGCCTGCCTGCCTGCCTGCCTGCCTGCCTGCCTGCCTGCCTGCCTGCCTGCCTGCCTGCCTGCCTGCCTGCCTGCCTGCCTGCCTGCCTGCCTGCCTGCCTGCCTGCCTGCCTGCCTGCCTGCCTGCCTGCCTGCCTGCCTGCCTGCCTGCCTGCCTGCCTGCCTGCCTGCCTGCCTGCCTGCCTGCCTGCCTGCCTGCCTGCCTGCCTGCCTGCCTGCCTGCCTGCCTGCCTGCCTGCCTTGCCTTGCCTTGCCCTGCCTGCCTGCCTGCCTGCCTGCCTGCCTTGCCTGCCTGCCTGCCTTGCCTTGCCTTGCCTTGCCTTGCCTTGCCTTGCCCTGCCTGCCTTGCCTTGCCTTGCCTGCCCTGCCCTGCCCTGCCCTGCCCTGCCCTGCCCTGCCCTGCCTTGCCCGCCCGCCCGCCCGCCCGCCCGCCCGCCTGCCTTGCCTTGCCCTGCCCTGCCCTGCCCTGCCCTGCCCCGCCCGCCCGCCCGCCCGCCCGCCCGCCCGCCCGCCCGCCCGCCTGCCTGCCTGCCTGCCTGCCTGCCTGCCTGCCTGCCTGCCTGCCTGCCTGCCTGCCTGCCTGCCTGCCTGCCTGCCTGCCTGCCTGCCTGCCTGCCTGCCTGCCTGCCTGCCTGCCTGCCTGCCTGCCTGCCTGCCTGCCTGCCTGCCTGCCTGCCTGCCTGCCTGCCTGCCTGCCTGCCTGCCTGCCTGCCTGCCTGCCTGCCTGCCTGCCTGCCTGCCTGCCTGCCTGCCTGCCTGCCTGCCTGCCTGCCTGCCTGCCTGCCTGCCTGCCTGCCTGCCTGCCTGCCTGCCTGCCTGCCTGCCTGCCTGCCTGCCTGCCTGCCTGCCTGCCTGCCTGCCTGCCTGCCTGCCTGCCTGCCTGCCTGCCTGCCTGCCTGCCTGCCTGCCTGCCTGCCTGCCTGCCTGCCTGCCTGCCTGCCTGCCTGCCTGCCTGCCTGCCTGCCTGCCTGCCTGCCTGCCTGCCTGCCTGCCTGCCTGCCTGCCTGCCTGCCTGCCTGCCTGCCTGCCTGCCTGCCTGCCTGCCTGCCTGCCTGCCTGCCTGCCTGCCTGCCTGCCTGCCTGCCTGCCTGCCTGCCTGCCTGCCTGCCTGCCTGCCTGCCTGCCTGCCTGCCTGCCTGCCTGCCTGCCTGCCTGCCTGCCTGCCTGCCTGCCTGCCTGCCTGCCTGCCTGCCTGCCTGCCTGCCTGCCTGCCTGCCTGCCTGCCTGCCTGCCTGCCTGCCTGCCTGCCTGCCTGCCTGCCTGCCTGCCTGCCTGCCTGCCTGCCTGCCTGCCTGCCTGCCTGCCTGCCTGCCTGCCTGCCTGCCTGCCTGCCTGCCTGCCTGCCTGCCTGCCTGCCTGCCTGCCTGCCTGCCTGCCTGCCTGCCTGCCTGCCTGCCTGCCTGCCTGCCTGCCTGCCTGCCTGCCTGCCTGCCTGCCTGCCTGCCTGCCTGCCTGCCTGCCTGCCTGCCTGCCTGCCTGCCTGCCTGCCTGCCTGCCTGCCTGCCTGCCTGCCTGCCTGCCTGCCTGCCTGCCTGCCTGCCTGCCTGCCTGCCTGCCTGCCTGCCTGCCTGCCTGCCTGCCTGCCTGCCTGCCTGCCTGCCTGCCTGCCTGCCTGCCTGCCTGCCTGCCTGCCTGCCTGCCTGCCTGCCTGCCTGCCTGCCTGCCTGCCTGCCTGCCTGCCTGCCTGCCTGCCTGCCTGCCTGCCTGCCTGCCTGCCTGCCTGCCTGCCTGCCTGCCTGCCTGCCTGCCTGCCTGCCTGCCTGCCTGCCTGCCTGCCTGCCTGCCTGCCTGCCTGCCTGCCTGCCTGCCTGCCTGCCTGCCTGCCTGCCTGCCTGCCTGCCTGCCTGCCTGCCTGCCTGCCTGCCTGCCTGCCTGCCTGCCTGCCTGCCTGCCTGCCTGCCTGCCTGCCTGCCTGCCTGCCTGCCTGCCTGCCTGCCTGCCTGCCTGCCTGCCTGCCTGCCTGCCTGCCTGCCTGCCTGCCTGCCTGCCTGCCTGCCTGCCTGCCTGCCTGCCTGCCTGCCTGCCTGCCTGCCTGCCTGCCTGCCTGCCTGCCTGCCTGCCTGCCTGCCTGCCTGCCTGCCTGCCTGCCTGCCTGCCTGCCTGCCTGCCTGCCTGCCTGCCTGCCTGCCTGCCTGCCTGCCTGCCTGCCTGCCTGCCTGCCTGCCTGCCTGCCTGCCTGCCTGCCTGCCTGCCTGCCTGCCTGCCTGCCTGCCTGCCTGCCTGCCTGCCTGCCTGCCTGCCTGCCTGCCTGCCTGCCTGCCTGCCTGCCTGCCTGCCTGCCTGCCTGCCTGCCTGCCTGCCTGCCTGCCTGCCTGCCTGCCTGCCTGCCTGCCTGCCTGCCTGCCTGCCTGCCTGCCTGCCTGCCTGCCTGCCTGCCTGCCTGCCTGCCTGCCTGCCTGCCTGCCTGCCTGCCTGCCTGCCTGCCTGCCTGCCTGCCTGCCTGCCTGCCTGCCTGCCTGCCTGCCTGCCTGCCTGCCTGCCTGCCTGCCTGCCTGCCTGCCTGCCTGCCTGCCTGCCTGCCTGCCTGCCTGCCTGCCTGCCTGCCTGCCTGCCTGCCTGCCTGCCTGCCTGCCTGCCTGCCTGCCTGCCTGCCTGCCTGCCTGCCTGCCTGCCTGCCTGCCTGCCTGCCTGCCTGCCTGCCTGCCTGCCTGCCTGCCTGCCTGCCTGCCTGCCTGCCTGCCTGCCTGCCTGCCTGCCTGCCTGCCTGCCTGCCTGCCTGCCTGCCTGCCTGCCTGCCTGCCTGCCTGCCTGCCTGCCTGCCTGCCTGCCTGCCTGCCTGCCTGCCTGCCTGCCTGCCTGCCTGCCTGCCTGCCTGCCTGCCTGCCTGCCTGCCTGCCTGCCTGCCTGCCTGCCTGCCTGCCTGCCTGCCTGCCTGCCTGCCTGCCTGCCTGCCTGCCTGCCTGCCTGCCTGCCTGCCTGCCTGCCTGCCTGCCTGCCTGCCTGCCTGCCTGCCTGCCTGCCTGCCTGCCTGCCTGCCTGCCTGCCTGCCTGCCTGCCTGCCTGCCTGCCTGCCTGCCTGCCTGCCTGCCTGCCTGCCTGCCTGCCTGCCTGCCTGCCTGCCTGCCTGCCTGCCTGCCTGCCTGCCTGCCTGCCTGCCTGCCTGCCTGCCTGCCTGCCTGCCTGCCTGCCTGCCTGCCTGCCTGCCTGCCTGCCTGCCTGCCTGCCTGCCTGCCTGCCTGCCTGCCTGCCTGCCTGCCTGCCTGCCTGCCTGCCTGCCTGCCTGCCTGCCTGCCTGCCTGCCTGCCTGCCTGCCTGCCTGCCTGCCTGCCTGCCTGCCTGCCTGCCTGCCTGCCTGCCTGCCTGCCTGCCTGCCTGCCTGCCTGCCTGCCTGCCTGCCTGCCTGCCTGCCTGCCTGCCTGCCTGCCTGCCTGCCTGCCTGCCTGCCTGCCTGCCTGCCTGCCTGCCTGCCTGCCTGCCTGCCTGCCTGCCTGCCTGCCTGCCTGCCTGCCTGCCTGCCTGCCTGCCTGCCTGCCTGCCTGCCTGCCTGCCTGCCTGCCTGCCTGCCTGCCTGCCTGCCTGCCTGCCTGCCTGCCTGCCTGCCTGCCTGCCTGCCTGCCTGCCTGCCTGCCTGCCTGCCTGCCTGCCTGCCTGCCTGCCTGCCTGCCTGCCTGCCTGCCTGCCTGCCTGCCTGCCTGCCTGCCTGCCTGCCTGCCTGCCTGCCTGCCTGCCTGCCTGCCTGCCTGCCTGCCTGCCTGCCTGCCTGCCTGCCTGCCTGCCTGCCTGCCTGCCTGCCTGCCTGCCTGCCTGCCTGCCTGCCTGCCTGCCTGCCTGCCTGCCTGCCTGCCTGCCTGCCTGCCTGCCTGCCTGCCTGCCTGCCTGCCTGCCTGCCTGCCTGCCTGCCTGCCTGCCTGCCTGCCTGCCTGCCTGCCTGCCTGCCTGCCTGCCTGCCTGCCTGCCTGCCTGCCTGCCTGCCTGCCTGCCTGCCTGCCTGCCTGCCTGCCTGCCTGCCTGCCTGCCTGCCTGCCTGCCTGCCTGCCTGCCTGCCTGCCTGCCTGCCTGCCTGCCTGCCTGCCTGCCTGCCTGCCTGCCTGCCTGCCTGCCTGCCTGCCTGCCTGCCTGCCTGCCTGCCTGCCTGCCTGCCTGCCTGCCTGCCTGCCTGCCTGCCTGCCTGCCTGCCTGCCTGCCTGCCTGCCTGCCTGCCTGCCTGCCTGCCTGCCTGCCTGCCTGCCTGCCTGCCTGCCTGCCTGCCTGCCTGCCTGCCTGCCTGCCTGCCTGCCTGCCTGCCTGCCTGCCTGCCTGCCTGCCTGCCTGCCTGCCTGCCTGCCTGCCTGCCTGCCTGCCTGCCTGCCTGCCTGCCTGCCTGCCTGCCTGCCTGCCTGCCTGCCTGCCTGCCTGCCTGCCTGCCTGCCTGCCTGCCTGCCTGCCTGCCTGCCTGCCTGCCTGCCTGCCTGCCTGCCTGCCTGCCTGCCTGCCTGCCTGCCTGCCTGCCTGCCTGCCTGCCTGCCTGCCTGCCTGCCTGCCTGCCTGCCTGCCTGCCTGCCTGCCTGCCTGCCTGCCTGCCTGCCTGCCTGCCTGCCTGCCTGCCTGCCTGCCTGCCTGCCTGCCTGCCTGCCTGCCTGCCTGCCTGCCTGCCTGCCTGCCTGCCTGCCTGCCTGCCTGCCTGCCTGCCTGCCTGCCTGCCTGCCTGCCTGCCTGCCTGCCTGCCTGCCTGCCTGCCTGCCTGCCTGCCTGCCTGCCTGCCTGCCTGCCTGCCTGCCTGCCTGCCTGCCTGCCTGCCTGCCTGCCTGCCTGCCTGCCTGCCTGCCTGCCTGCCTGCCTGCCTGCCTGCCTGCCTGCCTGCCTGCCTGCCTGCCTGCCTGCCTGCCTGCCTGCCTGCCTGCCTGCCTGCCTGCCTGCCTGCCTGCCTGCCTGCCTGCCTGCCTGCCTGCCTGCCTGCCTGCCTGCCTGCCTGCCTGCCTGCCTGCCTGCCTGCCTGCCTGCCTGCCTGCCTGCCTGCCTGCCTGCCTGCCTGCCTGCCTGCCTGCCTGCCTGCCTGCCTGCCTGCCTGCCTGCCTGCCTGCCTGCCTGCCTGCCTGCCTGCCTGCCTGCCTGCCTGCCTGCCTGCCTGCCTGCCTGCCTGCCTGCCTGCCTGCCTGCCTGCCTGCCTGCCTGCCTGCCTGCCTGCCTGCCTGCCTGCCTGCCTGCCTGCCTGCCTGCCTGCCTGCCTGCCTGCCTGCCTGCCTGCCTGCCTGCCTGCCTGCCTGCCTGCCTGCCTGCCTGCCTGCCTGCCTGCCTGCCTGCCTGCCTGCCTGCCTGCCTGCCTGCCTGCCTGCCTGCCTGCCTGCCTGCCTGCCTGCCTGCCTGCCTGCCTGCCTGCCTGCCTGCCTGCCTGCCTGCCTGCCTGCCTGCCTGCCTGCCTGCCTGCCTGCCTGCCTGCCTGCCTGCCTGCCTGCCTGCCTGCCTGCCTGCCTGCCTGCCTGCCTGCCTGCCTGCCTGCCTGCCTGCCTGCCTGCCTGCCTGCCTGCCTGCCTGCCTGCCTGCCTGCCTGCCTGCCTGCCTGCCTGCCTGCCTGCCTGCCTGCCTGCCTGCCTGCCTGCCTGCCTGCCTGCCTGCCTGCCTGCCTGCCTGCCTGCCTGCCTGCCTGCCTGCCTGCCTGCCTGCCTGCCTGCCTGCCTGCCTGCCTGCCTGCCTGCCTGCCTGCCTGCCTGCCTGCCTGCCTGCCTGCCTGCCTGCCTGCCTGCCTGCCTGCCTGCCTGCCTGCCTGCCTGCCTGCCTGCCTGCCTGCCTGCCTGCCTGCCTGCCTGCCTGCCTGCCTGCCTGCCTGCCTGCCTGCCTGCCTGCCTGCCTGCCTGCCTGCCTGCCTGCCTGCCTGCCTGCCTGCCTGCCTGCCTGCCTGCCTGCCTGCCTGCCTGCCTGCCTGCCTGCCTGCCTGCCTGCCTGCCTGCCTGCCTGCCTGCCTGCCTGCCTGCCTGCCTGCCTGCCTGCCTGCCTGCCTGCCTGCCTGCCTGCCTGCCTGCCTGCCTGCCTGCCTGCCTGCCTGCCTGCCTGCCTGCCTGCCTGCCTGCCTGCCTGCCTGCCTGCCTGCCTGCCTGCCTGCCTGCCTGCCTGCCTGCCTGCCTGCCTGCCTGCCTGCCTGCCTGCCTGCCTGCCTGCCTGCCTGCCTGCCTGCCTGCCTGCCTGCCTGCCTGCCTGCCTGCCTGCCTGCCTGCCTGCCTGCCTGCCTGCCTGCCTGCCTGCCTGCCTGCCTGCCTGCCTGCCTGCCTGCCTGCCTGCCTGCCTGCCTGCCTGCCTGCCTGCCTGCCTGCCTGCCTGCCTGCCTGCCTGCCTGCCTGCCTGCCTGCCTGCCTGCCTGCCTGCCTGCCTGCCTGCCTGCCTGCCTGCCTGCCTGCCTGCCTGCCTGCCTGCCTGCCTGCCTGCCTGCCTGCCTGCCTGCCTGCCTGCCTGCCTGCCTGCCTGCCTGCCTGCCTGCCTGCCTGCCTGCCTGCCTGCCTGCCTGCCTGCCTGCCTGCCTGCCTGCCTGCCTGCCTGCCTGCCTGCCTGCCTGCCTGCCTGCCTGCCTGCCTGCCTGCCTGCCTGCCTGCCTGCCTGCCTGCCTGCCTGCCTGCCTGCCTGCCTGCCTGCCTGCCTGCCTGCCTGCCTGCCTGCCTGCCTGCCTGCCTGCCTGCCTGCCTGCCTGCCTGCCTGCCTGCCTGCCTGCCTGCCTGCCTGCCTGCCTGCCTGCCTGCCTGCCTGCCTGCCTGCCTGCCTGCCTGCCTGCCTGCCTGCCTGCCTGCCTGCCTGCCTGCCTGCCTGCCTGCCTGCCTGCCTGCCTGCCTGCCTGCCTGCCTGCCTGCCTGCCTGCCTGCCTGCCTGCCTGCCTGCCTGCCTGCCTGCCTGCCTGCCTGCCTGCCTGCCTGCCTGCCTGCCTGCCTGCCTGCCTGCCTGCCTGCCTGCCTGCCTGCCTGCCTGCCTGCCTGCCTGCCTGCCTGCCTGCCTGCCTGCCTGCCTGCCTGCCTGCCTGCCTGCCTGCCTGCCTGCCTGCCTGCCTGCCTGCCTGCCTGCCTGCCTGCCTGCCTGCCTGCCTGCCTGCCTGCCTGCCTGCCTGCCTGCCTGCCTGCCTGCCTGCCTGCCTGCCTGCCTGCCTGCCTGCCTGCCTGCCTGCCTGCCTGCCTGCCTGCCTGCCTGCCTGCCTGCCTGCCTGCCTGCCTGCCTGCCTGCCTGCCTGCCTGCCTGCCTGCCTGCCTGCCTGCCTGCCTGCCTGCCTGCCTGCCTGCCTGCCTGCCTGCCTGCCTGCCTGCCTGCCTGCCTGCCTGCCTGCCTGCCTGCCTGCCTGCCTGCCTGCCTGCCTGCCTGCCTGCCTGCCTGCCTGCCTGCCTGCCTGCCTGCCTGCCTGCCTGCCTGCCTGCCTGCCTGCCTGCCTGCCTGCCTGCCTGCCTGCCTGCCTGCCTGCCTGCCTGCCTGCCTGCCTGCCTGCCTGCCTGCCTGCCTGCCTGCCTGCCTGCCTGCCTGCCTGCCTGCCTGCCTGCCTGCCTGCCTGCCTGCCTGCCTGCCTGCCTGCCTGCCTGCCTGCCTGCCTGCCTGCCTGCCTGCCTGCCTGCCTGCCTGCCTGCCTGCCTGCCTGCCTGCCTGCCTGCCTGCCTGCCTGCCTGCCTGCCTGCCTGCCTGCCTGCCTGCCTGCCTGCCTGCCTGCCTGCCTGCCTGCCTGCCTGCCTGCCTGCCTGCCTGCCTGCCTGCCTGCCTGCCTGCCTGCCTGCCTGCCTGCCTGCCTGCCTGCCTGCCTGCCTGCCTGCCTGCCTGCCTGCCTGCCTGCCTGCCTGCCTGCCTGCCTGCCTGCCTGCCTGCCTGCCTGCCTGCCTGCCTGCCTGCCTGCCTGCCTGCCTGCCTGCCTGCCTGCCTGCCTGCCTGCCTGCCTGCCTGCCTGCCTGCCTGCCTGCCTGCCTGCCTGCCTGCCTGCCTGCCTGCCTGCCTGCCTGCCTGCCTGCCTGCCTGCCTGCCTGCCTGCCTGCCTGCCTGCCTGCCTGCCTGCCTGCCTGCCTGCCTGCCTGCCTGCCTGCCTGCCTGCCTGCCTGCCTGCCTGCCTGCCTGCCTGCCTGCCTGCCTGCCTGCCTGCCTGCCTGCCTGCCTGCCTGCCTGCCTGCCTGCCTGCCTGCCTGCCTGCCTGCCTGCCTGCCTGCCTGCCTGCCTGCCTGCCTGCCTGCCTGCCTGCCTGCCTGCCTGCCTGCCTGCCTGCCTGCCTGCCTGCCTGCCTGCCTGCCTGCCTGCCTGCCTGCCTGCCTGCCTGCCTGCCTGCCTGCCTGCCTGCCTGCCTGCCTGCCTGCCTGCCTGCCTGCCTGCCTGCCTGCCTGCCTGCCTGCCTGCCTGCCTGCCTGCCTGCCTGCCTGCCTGCCTGCCTGCCTGCCTGCCTGCCTGCCTGCCTGCCTGCCTGCCTGCCTGCCTGCCTGCCTGCCTGCCTGCCTGCCTGCCTGCCTGCCTGCCTGCCTGCCTGCCTGCCTGCCTGCCTGCCTGCCTGCCTGCCTGCCTGCCTGCCTGCCTGCCTGCCTGCCTGCCTGCCTGCCTGCCTGCCTGCCTGCCTGCCTGCCTGCCTGCCTGCCTGCCTGCCTGCCTGCCTGCCTGCCTGCCTGCCTGCCTGCCTGCCTGCCTGCCTGCCTGCCTGCCTGCCTGCCTGCCTGCCTGCCTGCCTGCCTGCCTGCCTGCCTGCCTGCCTGCCTGCCTGCCTGCCTGCCTGCCTGCCTGCCTGCCTGCCTGCCTGCCTGCCTGCCTGCCTGCCTGCCTGCCTGCCTGCCTGCCTGCCTGCCTGCCTGCCTGCCTGCCTGCCTGCCTGCCTGCCTGCCTGCCTGCCTGCCTGCCTGCCTGCCTGCCTGCCTGCCTGCCTGCCTGCCTGCCTGCCTGCCTGCCTGCCTGCCTGCCTGCCTGCCTGCCTGCCTGCCTGCCTGCCTGCCTGCCT